>NC_138356.1:22783740-24234990 GCF_046562875.1 Panthera onca | reverse complement strand
AAAGGTAAAACTTGTAGACAAATAAATATATTTACAGTCCCTGTACCAAGCAGGTGTAGTGACTTTTAGGAGCTTAAAATAGGCCATATGTAGCTGGTTTTCCTCATGACATTTTCAAGATTTTTTTTTCTCTTAATTTTTTTTGTTTTCCTTTTCTTCATCCATTGTATCTCTGTATACAGTTAGTATGAAATTCTGCTCACCTCAGTACTAAATAATTTTTAGAAATCTGAGTTGCTGCTGAACTAATGAACTATAAAGCTGTTTAGAATTACTATAAGTTTTTCCTAATAATTACTTACAAATCTAAATATGCTGGAATCATTCTTAGTAAGAGCTATGAGAGTTATGCCCAGAATAAGATGTTTCTTATACCTAGTAAGAAAATGATAATTGTGAGTAAGTGGTCATTTTTGGTCATTTTTAGACTTCAGTAGTCTACTTTATGTTTATTAATATAGACTGTGTAGCAAATAAAGCTAATTCTATCTTACACGGTACATGGGATCCAGCACAAGTATCAAGAACTCATAGGCACTTGAAGTACTTGGTTTTGATTCATTTGTCATCTCTTTCTTTAAAATTTTTTAATGTATTTATTTATTTTTGAGAGAGACAGGGACAGAGAGAGAGGGAGACCCAGGATCTGAAAGCAGGCTCCAGGCTCTGATATGTCATCACAGAGCCCGATGTGGGGCTCAAACCCGTGAACCCCGAGATCATGACCTGAGCCGAAGTCGGACACTTGACCAACTGAGCTCCTCATTTGTCATCCTTGAGTTGATTTTCTCCCCCAGGGATTTAAAATCCACCTCAAAGCTAAGACCTCATCAGGTTTCTGATGGTTCATATGTCAGTTCAATACTGCATAAATATATATATATATATATTTTTTTTTTTTTTTAATTTCTGTGCTGAGATCATTGCTTAAAAGTTTTTAAGTTTAATGAAAACGATCATTCATTACTGAGTCCTTTATGGCTAGTGACACCGATTTCCTAGGGCTCAGTTACAACACACACATGAAACCTGAGCGATAGGAGACAAGCAGGTGAAAGAGTTGAAGTTTGAGAGGTCTGATTCACTCATCACCTGGAGACTGTATCCCTTTCTCAAACAGGCTCAGAGCAGGGCCCAGGAGCGAGACCCCAAGAAACCCATTCACAGTCAACCTGAAGAACATCCTGCTCTTCCTCATGGTATTGGCCCCACCTTATGTTTGGGGACCAGGATGCCAGAAAGACTCTGGGAGCTGAGCAAACTGGGCTGAGGTAGGAGATTTTATTCAGATGTCATCTAACCATGTGACATATTAAGCCTTAGATTACTCATCAAAAAATGGGATGATTTGGCATCCAACTCACGGAAGTTGGGAGAATTCAATTTGCCCCTAACACAATAAGTAGCACTCAGTAGGTATTAAATGAACTGATAGAACCAGCAGTCCTTGAATACTTCCGTGTCGAGTACTGTATAAAAACAGCCCTCACCCTCTGAGGCATATTCCAAGGCAGGAGAGGGAGGAGAAAAGCAGCAGATTCTATGATGTGATACAGCAAAAGACAGTGCATATAAGAAAGCAACAGAAGATTGCTAGGTATCTGGAGGAACTGAGAGAGACTTCAAGGGGCAACTCTTGGGCCGTCTTGAGACAAGTAGGCATTGCCGGGAACAGAAGGGGAAGAAAGACTTGCCTAACAGAGGGAGCCACATGGGGAAAAGCGTGGAAGATTTAGACCTCTCGTTTGTTCCTTCCCTGATAAAATGCTATTGTCATTTATACTCCTGGGGTTCCAGGACATAGAGAGGCAGTGTGTGCTCTTTGTGGTTAAGAACACATGCTGTGGGGGCGCCTGGGTGGCTCAGTTAAGTGTCCAACTTCAGCTCAGGTCATGATCTTGTGGTTCGTTTGTTAGTTCAAGCTCGGCTTCAGATCCTCTCTCTCCTTTTCTCTCTGCCCCTCCCCTGCCTCCTTTTCTCTCTGCCCCTCCCCTGCTCGCACTCTCTCTCTGTCTCAAAAATAATTAAACATTAAAAAATTTTAAGAAAGAACACAGTGGCTACAGTCTGGGTTCAGATCCTGGCACTGTCAGTGATGAAACTCGGGCCTCACGTGCCTTTGTCTGCACAGTGGGGAAAGAACAATAGCTCTTCGCAGGATTATTGTGAGGGTTAAGCGAGGTAATAAATTTGAAGTGGAAAGTGGATGCTGGTTCACGTTAGAGTAAATGTTGTAATTATTTCAATCAGTGGTTCCTGAATACCACTCTGCACAAGCAGGAAGAGTGGGTGCTTTGGGAGAAACCAAAATGAGAGAGAGAGAAATGGCCCTGTCCTCCAGGAAATTTATAACCTAGTGGCAGAGATGGATAGGTCAACAACTTGCAGTGCAGCTGGAAATTAAACAAGAGCTATGTGGAGGTTAAAGCGGTGTGTGGGAGCATCACTAGAAAAGAAATCTGTTCCAAGGAGGAGGAGGAATTCTTCAGAGAAGTGCGGTTGGTGTAGACTTTTCACCCAGTGCTCATTTGGGCTTGCTTTGGCTCTGTTGTGTGTGACTCAGCACAGGACCATCCAGGCGCATTGTTGGGCCTGTTTCCCTCTCCAGGGCCGACTTTGTCTTGGCTCCTTTGCCATTTACCTGGACGCCATTCAAATGCTTCCCTTAGAACTGAAGCTGGAAGGGTGAATCAGGTAGGTCTTTATATCGTAAGCCAGGAAGAGCAGGAGCTGAGGGCAGTCAGGAACTGGGACTTTATCTGCAGTGGGAAGAAGTCAGGTTACAGGGACATCCCCAGGCCTTAGGCTTTGGAGCCCATTCACGGAGTTCCCCTTCCAGCCCCTGCACTGCTTCTGTTTTGTTGCTCTTGGTTCCAGCGCCGACTCCCCACATTCAGAAGAACCCCCTCAGAATTTCAGGTCGCCACCCCCACTGCTCCCCGAGCACAGACTGGAGTGAGGCCTGCACTGTGAATGGGAAACTGGATGTGAGAAAGCAGAGAAGTGATAGCAACCCTCCCCTATAGTGAAAGAGCACCTGCCATGCTCTCCAAGAGTCCCCATGTCCCCCAGGGGCTACCAGCTGACAGGTAAGAGGTGGGCTTCTGTTGGCCCGTGTCTTCCAACAGTTGGGTCCATGCTTTCCTACTTCTGGCAGAACTTGTCTCACGGATGGTGGTTTGTGCCTGACTCTGCCCCACAGCTTGAGCTCTGATGACGAGCCATCCCCTCTGTTTTGGTCAGGCTGGTCCTGGCAAGAGAGGCTTGTAAGTCAGCTCTAACCCAGTCATCTTTGCCTTTGAAAATCAAGGAAGAAGTGAGTGTGAGCTATGGTGCAAAGAGTTTCAGAAGGGAGAAAAGAGGGAAACAATTCAAATAAATGTGTAACTGACAGCCCAATTTTCCCCAGAGAGGTTTTGGGAATTCTCTCTGGAATATGGTATAGTAGTTAAGAGCACAGATATTAGAGCCAAAGCATCTTCATGTCTTGGTTTTGTCACATTTTTAGCTGAGTGGCGTCAGGTAAACAATGTTACCTATCTAAGCCTTAATTTCAGCATCTGTGAAATGGGTGTGATCATTAATAGTGCCAAGGGTTAAAATGAGTGCTCCCTGAGTTGGTGTGTGTTAAGTATTCGGAACAGTACTAGACATCAGGAAGCATTGTGCAGGCATGAGCTCTTTTTCCTGTTACAGAGCACATAGAGAAATCTGGGGTGAACTTGTTCTCCTGAGGCCTCATTGGGCACACGTGAGGATACAATGCCTCTGCGGCACTCACTACCCGACGCTTTTTTGAAGTTTAAGTAATATGCATGTTCAGTCACTGGGTTAGTGGAAGCCCATCGGCATTCATAGGTAGCTATAGAGGTTCTTTCCCAAAATTCTGGAATAGGATAGATGATTTTCTCCTAATACATCACTTACAAATAGGAAGACAAACTCCAGCCTGCGGGGTACGGAGCCACACCTCTGTTTGAAGTGCCCGAAGGCTACGCCAGGGTGTGTGCATGCTGTGAATAGAAAGACAGATTTCGGTGGCGCAGGTTTCCTTTCTGAGACTCAGACCAGCCTGATTCATTCACCATTGTGTGCTGTGCACTGTGGAAGTTTAAACAGCTTTGAGCCGAACACCTGTGTCTTTGGGTCCTGCCTTGCAAAACAGGATCTGATTGGACTTCTCTTTTCCACAGTTACCCACCTGCATGCCTGCATTTCTGCATTCCTGCCTCGTAGTGCTTCAGCCAACTTTTCAGAAAAAATAGCCAGACTTGAAAGTATGAGAAGATGACGTGAAAGTTAGATAGAAAATTCTCCTCCTACTATGTTCATGTTTGATTAAAAACAGAGAGGGGGTTCCAGGTGGCTCAGTCAGTTAAGCATTTGACTTTGGCTCAGGTCATGATCTCGCGGTCCAGGAGTTTGAGCCCCGCATCGCACTCTGTGCTGACAGCTCAGAGCCTGGAGCCTGCTTAGTATTCTGTGTCTCCCTCTCTCTCTGCCCCTCCCCCACTTGCACTCCGTCTCTCTCAAAAATAAATACACATTTAAAAATTTTTTAAAAAGACAGAGCATGAAATGTCTATTGTATGATGATTAAAACATCCTCCTATTGTCTTTTCTTGGGCATGTCTGTTTAGGCTTTAGGGAAATAACTGAAACCCACCTTTTCCCCCATATATAGTTGGGTAAATTTGCAGTCTGCAAAGTGACATCAGAAGAATGGAGTAAAAAGTAGGGATCTAGAAGTCAGTACTTACAGACCCCTATGCGGTAGGCCATTGTGACAAATTTGGAAGACGGGAAGTACTTGCAGATGCTTCCATGGGTGAACACTGTTAGGAGTTCAGAAGCGGGTCTGAGATCTTCCTGGCGCTCTAGCAGGATGTCGTCTAGTAGTGCGGTTGTAACAAATCACCGTGGCGGAGAGTTAAGTGCCATGATAGAGTCCATTGCATTTTTCAGACTCTTTTTAGTCCTGCGTGAAGTTTAAGAGAACAAGGGGATTCGTTTTTCCATGTGGGAGCGTCAGGAAAGGCCTCTGGGAAGGGGTTAGAGTTGGATCTTGAACGTTGGGAAGGATTCCTACACACAGAAATGGGCAAGAGCACATCTTAAGCAAAGAGCATGAGAAAAGGGCACAAAAGCGGATATGGGGGCGGGGGGCAACAGTGACACGATGGGGACCATCCCATAATGTACCCAGGCCCTGGTGTGCTACTGAAGGTTTGTGATTATTGTGCATTTTCCAGTTAAATACCTTTGGGGATATCTCCTTTAAAAAAAAAAAAAAGCTTTAATTACCATTATAAATCTGTTAGGCCATCTTGTTCTTGCTGAGCAGATTTGTGTTCTCTCTCTGAAGAGGGCCATATTGTAGCTGGTGGTGTATTTGTGATAGATGCACTCATTGCCATAAATGCAGCTATGGTAATCTCAGTAGTCATTTATCTCCTTTTAATGCCATAAAGCAATGAAAATTGGATCTAACTGAATTCTCTCGCTCCATTCTCTCAGGTGAGGTTTCTATAGAAAATGTTCTTTTCCCCTTTTTGACGGTTGCTTGGTTTAATGGACCTTGTGGTTTTAGTGCGGGTGTATTTCTTGGGACTGGTTTGTTGGTATCCTTTGTAGTTTACACAGCAGCCTCCTTTCCAGTAGTCCATCCACTCCCTTCACGTATGGGTGAGGCCATGTTTGCTAAGCAGCAAACTCTTAAGTAAAATCCTCACTCCATCGCACAAAAGAAATGCATAGTTTGAAAGTCACTTTTAAGGCTAAGTAGCTCCACACGGTGAAAATATTTACTACCTCTTAACAGAAACATGTGAACAAAAGGTTGTTCAAATAACCTAAGACTGTCGTTACAATTAGGTAAGACCGTGGTTTCATGGCCTCTGTTTAACTTCGTGCCGACTAAGGATGATAATCAGATTAATCTCTTTTGAGAAATTGTCCATGGGCTCAGCTTTCTTTTTGTTTCATCCTCCTCCTGAAACATTTCCTTGAATGCTCATTGTCTGCTCCTTCACTGCGTCTCCTTCTGCCTCTTGCTTGTTCTTGACTTCTGCCTACGTCTGCCTTTCCCCACCCCCAACCTTTCCCACTTCTGGACTTACCATCCATTTCCCTTCTGGATGTCCAGCTCTGCGTGGTTCACTTTTACCCCAGTGTCGTTTGTAGACGCAATTCATTTAATGGATGTTAACTGAGAACCTGCTCCTTGCTGACATGATGCATGTTCAAGAAATGGGTTTTCAAAGGCAGCAGTTGCCCTTTGGGTGCTCATCATGTCATGAGGTGAGACAAACAAGTAAACAGCCCATTACAGGCAGAAGTGCTGGTGCGGCTGAAAATCTGCTGGAGAGGGCGGCGGGAGGCTTAGCGACCCACGGATGATGGGAGGATGAAACCTGCCCCCGCCGTAGCCCCTCCTGGGGCCGCCTTCTCCAGTCCCCTCCATCTTCCTCCCTGCTCCTTGCCATTCCATACAGACCTCTTGTTTCGGTACTTCTTAGACTATACGTATGTGCTTGTTTTCACCAGCCAGTTCTTACTAGTAATCGTACACCTAACACTGGATGGGGAGTAGGACACATCCAGCAAACTGACTTGCTCAGGCTCGGTCTTTTCCTCTGTAAAGTGAGAACAGTGACTTCGAATTCTTGCCAAAGTTTTCCTGCTTTAAAAAAAACAAAAAACAACACCTTATGATACTCCACTAAAATAAGTACATATTTATATTGAAAATCCTGTAAACATTTTGTCTTTATTTTGTGATGACACAGACATGATTTAAAAGTTAATTTCTTTAGTAGGATTAATTTCTAAGGACAAAAAGGAGAGAGAACGCAGTTTTTCTTCTTGGTGTTTTTTTTTTTTAATAGTTCTGAATACGAAAGTTTGTTACCAATGCCAAAACAGTGACCTTGAAGGAAATGTATAGTCAGAGGGAAGTTTTACTTCATTGGATTGAATTTTAGTCTTCTTCGAAAGGCTGTGTTTTTTGTCTTAAAAAAGAAAAACTGGACTAATTGTTAAATTGAATATAGTAATGCAGTTTTGTGACCTTTTCAAAAACCATTTTGAAGTGATTTCAAAGATTCTAAAAAATATAAGGATTTAGTTGTTTCTAAATCCAGTAGCCCATGATTTTAAAGGTTTTGAATCTTAGTTTGAGTCCTCAGGATTCATCACAATTAGTCGAGAACATCCTATTTTTTTTTAATTTTTTTAATGTTGATTCATTTTTGAGAGAGAGATAGAGTGTGAGTTAGTGGGGGAGGGGCAGAGAGAGAAGGAGACACAGAATCTGAAGCAGGCCCCAGGCTCTGAGCTGTCAGCAAAAAACTCTACGCAGGACTCGAACCCACAAACGGTGAGACTGTGACCTGAGCTGAAGTTGGTTGCTTAACTGACCAAGCCACCCAGGTGCCCTGAGAACTTACTTCTTAACATTACAGGGAACAAATGCAATTTTTAACTCGCAGCAGTTCTTACTAGACCACTTCTTATATGCACAAGAACACCAAAATGAAACTGGGTTTTCTCCACCATCGGTGCACATCTTAGCACTTAGAAATTGGGAAATTTCAAAAAGCTCCCCGTCAGCCCAGGCTCTACTGCTCATTGTCATTACAGGTGGCATTTGAGTCTTCAGAAGCCTGCCTTGATTTATTTTTTTTTATTTCATTTTCATTATAAAGCCTTCCTGGGAAATGATTTTTGTTTTGTAGGCTTAGTTCAGTTTAGCTAATATTTATCATTTATTATTTGGGCAGGCCCTGGAAGGCTCATTAGTACGACCAAATACACACAGTATAATTAACCATCAATGTAAGAAAAACTGCCAAGTAGAATGTTTAAAGCCAGATTATTTGATCACTCCTTTCATGAATTTCCAGTGTAATAGAAAAGATGGGACAAATAGAGAGCATATAGCTGGCCAATTCCATGGGTTTTATAGAGTGACAGGCATAACTGAAGTAACCACAGGTGAGTTAGGAAGACAAGAGCTTCATTTAAGAAATGAATTGGGGGCGCCTGGGTGGCTCAGTAAGTTAAGCATCTGACTCTTGATTTCACCTCAGATCATGATCTCATGGTTTGTGGGTTCAAGCCCCATGTCAGGCTCTGTGCTGACAGTGTGGAGCCTGCTTGGGATCCTCTCTCTCTCTCTCTCTCTCTCTCTCTCCCTCCCTCCCTCCCTCCCTCTCTCCCTCTCTCCCTCTCTCCCTCTCTCCCTCTCTCCCTCTCTCCCTCTCTCCCTCTCCCCCTCTCCCCCTCTCCCCCTCTCCGTCTCTCTCTCTCCCTCCCTCCCTCTCTCCCTCTCCCTCTCCCTCTCTCCCTCTCCCTCTCCCTCTCTCCCTCTCCCTCTCCCTCTCTCTCTCTCCCTCTCCCTCTCTCCCTCTCTCCCTCTCCCTCTCCCTCTCCCTCTCCCTCTCCCTCTCCCTCTCCCTCTCCCTCTCCCTCTCCCTCTCCCTCTCCCTCTCCCTCTCTCCCTCTCCCTCTCCCTCTCCCTCTCCCTCTCCCTCTCTCCCTCTCCCTCTCTCCCTCTCCCTCTCTCCCTCTCCCTCTCCCTCTCCCTCTCCCTCTCCCTCTCCCTCTCCCTCTCTCCCTCTCTCCCTCTCCCTCTCTCCCTCTCCCTCTCCCTCTCCCTCTCTCCCTCTCCCTCTCCCTCTCTCCCTCTCCCTCTCCCTCTCTCTCTCTCTCCTTCTGCCTCTCCCCCACTCTCTCTCTCTCTCTCTCTCTCTCAGAATAAATAAACTTTAAAAAATGAATTGAGGGATGCCTGGGTGGCTCAGTCGGTTGAGCATCCAACTCTGTTTCAGCTCAGGCCATGATCTCATGGTTTGTGGGTTTGAGCCCCATGTCGGGCTCTGTGCTAATAGCACAGAGCCTACTTGGGATTCTCTCTCTTCCTCTCTCTCTCTCTCTCTCTCTCTCTCTCTCTCTCTCTCTCTCTCTCTCTTTGTGCCCCTCCCCTGCTTGCTTGCACACTGTCTCTCTGTCTCAAATAAATAAACTTAAAATTTTTTTTAATAATTTTTAAAAAATGAATTCTAAATGGCATTTTGAAGGCAGTGGTGGCGGCATTGGAAAGAGCTGGGCTTACAATGAGAGCCAAGAACAACTTGAGTTCATGGTAAGGAGGACTAGTCGAGGGGATCCACTGACAGTGGGTATAAATGTAGCCTACTGAAGACTTGTTAACAGAATGTACTTTAAATAGATGAGGCTTTGTCGTGTGCTTATAAGTGGAGATTTTTTTTAATTTTAACCTTATTTTTCGGATAAATGATAACATGCTCATGGTTCAAAAAAATTTTTTTAATGTTTATTTATTTTTGGAAGAGAGGGAGAGCACAAGCAGGAGAGGGACAAGGAGAAAGAGAGGGAGACACAGAATTGAAAGCAGGCTCCAGGCTCTGAGCCAACAGCACGGAGCTGGACACGGGGCTTGTACCCACGAACCACAAGATTATGACCTAAGCTGAAGTCAAACGCTTACCTGACTGAGCTACCCAGGCACCCTCACGGTTCAAAATTTTAAAGTCACAAAGTGGTAGAGACTCAGTGATAAATCTCCTTCCCACTGCTGACTTCAGCTAATCAGTTCCTTTTCCTAAAGGCAGCCAGTTTTACTAGTATCTTCATAAAATTTTTCCGATATTTATACATACAAATACACATTTTATCCCCTTTAACACAAATGGTTACATACAAGTCCATAGTCTTCTCAAGACATGTTAGGTCCAGATAAGTTTTAGAATTCAAAATTTACTGGATTTTAGAAAAAGCAATATGGTGCTTATAGCATAAATTACATAATATCTACAGGGGTCTGAACAGCAGAGTAATCGAACATACTAATTCTCCAAGGAAACTGAATATTCTCACCATATGGGGTAAATAAGAAGTAACTAGGAACCATAAATAGCTTGTTCAGTTGCTCTCAGGTGTTACTGTCAAATAAGTTCTGGCATTAAACTTATAAAAGAAAGTTTTGGTTTTTAAAACTTTTTAGATCTGGAATTACAGATAAAGGATTGTAGCCTAGAATGTGCACTATTCTGTATCCTGTTGTTGTTTTTTACTTAATAGTATATATTGGAATTCATCCCATGCCAGTACATAACTTCCTCATTCCATAAACAATTAGAATGGACTCATATACTTGACTTCTTGTAGGAAGTAATTTAAATACATATAGTGGTTTGTGTACGTATCCATTTATGTGTGTATAGTTAGCAGAGTCAGGTCTAGATCAAATTATTAACTAATACAAGCCTCTTTACGAAACTCTAATGCCTGTTTTTAAAAAATAATAGTATGAAATATAATACTGGTTTATGAAAAAAATAAAAATAGTAATAATCGTCTTTGTGACACAGTTTAGCCAAACCAACAGAGCCATAATACACAGCATTATAATTTGTTCGGTGTTGGGGGAAAAAAGCCTGAAGAACTAGAATTTCCTTTTCAGTATTCCTTCTGAGAATTCTTTGCCAAGCAAACATATGCAGATGTATTTGTCGTGTCATTATCATCATTCTTTGTAGAATAGTTGCTACTAGGAGAGGCAAGAAGCTGTTTAAATATCAGAGACGCTCTTTTTAATTGGTGTGTCAGCACCAATGACTGAAAGGAGAAAGCCTGGTAATAGCATGTGCCGTTGTCACCGTGCACCGGTGTTTGGGCAGAGGAGCCTGACTAAATAAGGCAATGCCCAACTGAGCCTTATCAGCGTTTGAGCGCAGTACGGAGGAGCAGCTGATGTGCGGAGCTTGTCCGCCCTCTGCAATTCCGTAACGTCTTGGCAGATGTGCATCTATCACCTACATCCAAAGTTAGGACCTGCAGTGCTCGCCGTTGTCGACACCTGCATCTTATTTTCTGTAGAGTTGAATGTGAAACATAAAATCTCTAGAGAGGATGAAAGAGAGAGCTCAGTTTACTGTTCCAAAAATGTGTTATGCATGTAAGCATACTTATTTTTAGTGATGTGTCAGAGGAGAGTTTGTTTAGGAGTTCATTCACCAGTCCTGGCTCGCGACAGCTTTTTCCCCAGCCACCACAGCGCCTCCCCAGCCGGCCTCTCCTCTCTGAGGCTGGGGTCCCAGGAAAGGAGATTTGCAGCCACTGCTACCCCTGGGACTCACTGGGTGCAGGTTGCAGGGGAGGGAAAGGAGGACGAGAGGGAGAAGAAGGGAGGAAACGAACTTTTAATCACATCCAGTCATTAGCTTGCCTTTTTTTCTTTTCTTTTTTCTTCTTCTTTTTTTAATTTTTCGTCTCCATTCTGCACTGTTTATGCTCTACCATTCTATGTAGTTATAAAAAGAAAGTGGCTTCTTTTTGTAGGAGTAAATCCAAGGGTTCAATTCTAATGCCAGCAAGTATGATTTTCAGTTAATATTAGTATTCAAGCCTACAAACTGGGCTCCTGATCCGGGCTTGGTTGTGCACGGCTTGGGGGTGAGGGATGACTGTGTACACATTAAAGAGCTTCCCAAAGCTGGTGATTAGGTACTGTACCACTAACAGAGCTAAGAGATAAAAATGAGTGTGGAGACAAAGCTCCAAGCTGGATTCCTAGCTGGTGTCCATCCTCTGTCTACCTACTTCTCTGTCTTCCCTCCCTCCTCTGGCCTTCTCCTCCTCCCCGCCTTCCCTCTCTCCCTCCCTCCTCCCTTCCTCCTCCCTTTTGTTTTCTTAACCCTTTGGTGTGGAAGGTTAAAGTCATCACGGCCTCAGGTTCTGGCTTTCTGTCTGCAACCATTAATACAAGGCCCCTCTCTTCTTTTCCCTCTTTCCCTTTTATCTGTTTCCCCGGGGCCCGTTCCCTTCCCTTCCCTAAGCACTCAGTAATAAATGTTGATCCCATGCCATCGATTCTGTATAAATAGAAAAGTATAGTGTTGTTTCTATATATTTTTAGTTTATATGGCAGGCACTATGTTACACAGTTCATTTTCTTTTATTTCTAATTATGTTTAACATAACATGTTACATTTTTTATATAATGTTATAGTTTTGGGTTTGTTTTTGGGTTTTGTTTTTTTTTTTTTTTTTTTTTTTGCCACTCAACACTATTTAAAGATGTACACCTGGTATTCATGCTGCCATATGTACACCTGGGCCATTGGTTCAGACAGCTGCACAGTATTCTGAAGTACACATGCATCCTGTTTTCCTTACCATTCCTTTAGTGATGGATGCTTACGTTGCCTCTAACACCCCACTGTCACGAACAGCACTATAAAAACATTATGTTCAACTACCTTTTAAAAGCCAAGTTGCAGTTCATTAAAGTACCTCTAGGAGAAATCCTAGGGTACCTATTAAAATTCAAATGTATGTATTCTAAAGTTCTTAATTTAAAAGTTTTTGTATAGTTTAGAATAATGTTGGTGCCCACCACAGAATGAGTATTCTTGGCATCTCTGCCCTGATGGCACAGAAAAAAATAAAACTTTCTGATAGAGGATGGAATGCATTTTGTGGCTGGGCAGATAGCCTCTGGGTCTTCTGTTTTAGAATTAAATACTCGCACATCTTCCCTACTAATACTTTGGGTCTTTGAAAAGCAGAACTTGGAGGAACATTCTAGACTAGTGTGGGGGACTGATCTTATTCACACTCTGTAATTTAAGGTCATAAAGTATGGGAAGAACACGTGCTTTGGAGTCCAGGAATGTCTTAACTCTACCTTGGGCAAGTTATTTAACCTTTTTTTAGCCTTCATTTCTTCATCAATAATGGTAGGATTGTAGAGTCCTCCTCATAGGGATGTCAAAAGGATTAAATAAGCTAATACGTGAGATGGATCTTTTGTGACACATAGTGAGCCTTCCATATGGGGTAACTGTGGGACATTAGGAAAGTCTCACCTCAGACTGGATTAGACAACTTCTCAAACATGTTTCCAAGAGCCAGCTTGGTCATTTCTCTGCAGCCTCTCCCCATCTTCCATCTGTTAAAATGTCAAAGATGGCGGGTAGTAGGCACTCCTGGGCAGGGAGAGGCTGGCAGTGGGCGGTACCAGTGGTTATAAGAAAAGGACAGGGTGTAGGAGGGGGAAATCCAACTGTGTTTAAGAAGATTTATCCCATGACCTAATATCATCAAAGTGTGAATGTGAGGAGATAATTGTGGGCTGAGTTAGGTCAGGGTCGAGTAGCTCCCACTAAGCACAAAGGACAGATGAGAACGGGTCTGGCACATTGTGAGGAGCCAGGGCTGGGTAGTTGGGCTCCAGCAATTGGAAGAACATGGAGCGTCCTTTACAAACTCTCATGAAAACAGTGTATTCTTACCAAGTTTCCATTAGAAACTTGTCCATGCACACTTGCTTCCAAAGAAGAATGGGGTTATTTCAGTGTGTTGGCTACTAAGACTGGGTCTGTTTGCCTGAAATAAAGGGGTAAACACATCTGTCCACTTAGTATTTTCAGCTCTCTTAACCAGATTGGCTCACTGAGGGATCAGTAGGCTTTTTGCGCCTACTATATTAAGGCAAGTTTTAAATGCCTAAGTGACCACTGGTAACATTCTGACCTGGGGAGGACAATGGTAAGCAGAGTTGGTTCAGCAGTGAATTTCCAGCTGATTATTAGTTTTATGTGGAGCTCACAGGATTGATAACCTTTATCTGAATGATCAACTCAGTGGAAAGTTGATTTTGGGATTACGTTAGACTTAAATACAAAAACCAGCGTAATAGGTAAACCATTATCACAGGTTGGCAGATTTCCCCCCATAACATTTTAGTTATTTCCAGAAGATGGTCAGCATAATGTGGAAGAAAGAGCATGGGCTTTTTCATTAAACATACCTGGGTTCAGTCCCGATTCTGCTGTGTGCTTTGGATTTATTTGTTTTTAATGTTTATTTACTTATATTTACAAAGAGAGAGCACTAGTACACGAGCTGGGGAGAGGGAGAGAGAGAATCCCAGGCAGGCTCTGTGCTGTTAGTGCAGAGCCCGATGCAGGGCTTGATCTCATGAATCGGGAGATCATGGCCTGAGCTGAAATCAAGAGTCGGACACTTAACCTGCAGAGCCACCCAGATGCCCCTCTGCTGTGTGCTTTGGGCAAAACACTACCTGTGAGAACTTGCTTCCTTATATACAATAGAGAGAATAATAGCCTTGAAGGACTATTGGCAGGAGTCCAACACAGTAATTTTGTTCATCAAGTGTGTAGCACAGTTCGTGGAATATAGATGCTCAGTGATTGCAGGGTAGTATGTATTTGTGTATGCACACACACACATTATAGTAGTGTAGTAAATATGAAAACTTTAATTTTCATGCTCCTCTCAGGGACTTAAGATCATTTTTCAACATCAGCCTTAGCTCTAGGATACTTGCCACGCGGTTGCCCTCTGCTGTGTTGAACCCAGGGTAGCCCCGTGCATTGCCATCTTTCCTCCCCCCACCCCCACCCCCTCGCCTTCCCAGTCACGTTCCTTCCTTTTGTATGGGCTGCTAGTTCCCTGCGGCTCCCCTCTCCCATCCATTTCATCACGAGTAAGCAAGGGGAATACCTTAGAAGTATAACTAATGGGAAAAAAACGAGTGGAAAACACCTGTCCACTTTGCTGAGGAGTAGCCCAGTTGTTGACAGTCACACCTGAAACTGCCATCCCCACACAGGGGTCCTGACTGTCCCCTGAGGATGGCAGGTCCCCTTCCACCACCTTCTGGCTGGTGAACTGATACCGTTTACCCAACTAGTTAGGAATATTACTACTTCACATCCTCTGTGTCTGTCATAGAGCCTCCCATCAAGCAGTCCCCGCGGGCACTGGCCTGGGGAGCCTGGGGTCACCTAACACAGACAGCCCCCCGTGTGTGCATGTGCATGTGTGTGACAGAACCGTGACCCCTCTAGACCTGAACTTCCTGGTCTACGTAAATGAGTTGGAGCCAAATGGTTTCTGAGGTCTTACTTGCTTTCCGGATTTTGTAAAATACATTGATGTACTATTAATAATTCCAGCTTTAATTAGCTGATTACGGGATGTTTAAAGACTGCGGCCAGCATTAGGTATCCACTTATAAGAATGATCAGCCATGAATCCTCAAAGAGTCTTGGGCTATTATGCTCATATGTATTAGCACCTATTGCTAGATTTTTTTTTTTTTGTATCTGTTTTGTCATGAAACACATACGACTTGAGTTTTTACTTTCCGCAGATGATCTGATTGCTGGGTACAGGCTGTTTTTAGAGTTCTTTATCATTCAAATTGTAGGAAAATTGTAGTTAGAAGGTACAGCTGCCTTTCTGACTTGAATCTGATGCCCCTATCTTTATTTACCAAAGCAAAACAATTCATCAGATTTAGTAGGAAGACTATCATCACTTTAAAAAAACAAAAGGAGGCCTGGTTCTTACTTACATGTAATAAGCAGATTTCCCTAGAAATAAGTGCACCTGCCACAGTTCTTGAAAACCCAAGTCGAGGAGAACTTTAAAAACTCTTGACTTTTCCAGGGTAGTTGGATACCTCAGAGCTGTCAGGTTTTGTGGAGGGGCGGTGAACAGGACGCAGGGGAAAGCCAAGGAGGTGGAGATCGGCATCTGTGAGCTGGAACAGAAGCACTTGTATCCTATTTTAAAGGGGGTGGGGGAAAGTAGGTTAAGTTTGGTTATAAGAACAAATTCAAATTGTTCTCATTCTGATTCCTTAATTTTATAGATGAGGATGCTAATATATCAGAGGAAGGTGAGAGTAAGGAATCAGCGATAGAAGCCAGATCTCTTACATCCCAGGCAAAGCTTCTCCTGGACAAGGGCTCAGCCCCCTAGAGAAGCAATGGGCCCAGCTGCAGCCAGTGTCACCACACAAAGTGAGAAGGCCCATCAGCCATGCCTTCAGGGGACTGAACGCATTTGGCTGCCTCTGAGGAAGTGAAAACCACTAGGTCCTTCAGTCTTCTCTTCTCCTTCCCAATTTACCTCTTATTTATTTTCAAAACTTAAGCCTCGTGTCAGGTAAACATTACTGGTGATGCAATTTTAGATCAGCTCTCAAAAAATTGGATCCTTGTTGGAAAAGTTAACCAAGGTAGATCTAAGATACAGAGTGTAGCCCATACCAGGTGTTTGTTCCTCAAGGAAAAGTAGACCATTGCCACCTTAGACAAGGAACCTCACCTGGCAGGCCACATACCGGGTCATGTGTAGAGACTTTGTGTCTCCGTATTGACAAACAGGTGTTTCCAGGATAGAAGGAGTGGCCCTGTGGGTTGTGGAAGCTTCTAACTGGTAATTATACTGTGGGTTGGGTGTGTCTGTGTGTGTCTTCCGATTTGCATATCTCATAATAAACACGCTGACAACCAATTTGTGCCTCCAAGACTTTTAAGTAATCTGTCCATGGCTGCATAGTTTGCAGATGGTGGGACCAGGACATACATATAGGTCTTTTGACCGGAGCCCTTGTTACCTCTCTGCTGCCCCCTCCCATGAAGGTTAAGGGTTACATTAGTTTGGCACAAGATGATGCCTAATGCTGTCTGGTCACCACTTTCTTGTTGCATGTCACAAAGGTACAGACATATTGCATATATTACTTCCTTTTGTATAGGAAAGGAGAAAATAGGAACTCACATTCCAGTTTTCTTGTATATACTTAAAGAAACTCTGGAAGAATTTTTTTAAAAAAACAAACACTGGTTAGCTGTGTCTGGGTTAACACCAAGGTATGAATAACAGACAAGGTAAGAGGGAGAGTTTTTATGTTATTATTATTTTTTTAATGTTTTTACTTTTCGAGAGGGGGGCGGGGAGAGACAGAACACGAGCAGGGGAGGGGCAGAAAGAGAGGGAGACACAGAATCTGAAGTAGACTTCAGGCTCTGAGCTGTCAGCACAGAGCCTAATGTGGGGCTCAGACTCACAAATCATGAGATCATGACCTGAGCCAAAGTCTGATGCTTAACCAGCTGAGCCACCCAGGCGCCCCTTCCATTATTTTTTTTATATTTTATTGAGCCATTTGAATATATTATTTAGCAACTTAATATATTTTTAAGTTATTAAATTAGTTAAATGGATAAATATTATCTATAATGATGTTTTCTGTGCCCAGCTTCATCTGCATTATCTGTTTGTAGTGTCTTACTTGTATCACCTGTGATCCTCATAATGATTCTGCAAAGTAGGTTCTACCACTGTTCTCAATTTATAGAAGAAGAAACAGCATCATAGCAAGAGTAGGTAACTTGCCCTGGGTTACAGGCTAGTGAGTGGTTAGAGCTCATTTGTATGCAGGCAGCCTGACTCTAGAACCCATGTTCATAACCAGTAGAGGCAAGGATTAGACAAACAGCAAGAAACTCAGTTTTGAGTGTGTTCCAATATGACACAAGAGATGTTTTTAGTTTGGCACTTTTGAAGTCTGTGAATCCTAAATAATGTGTCCACATCTATAGAGTAAGTCCAGGGAGACCGTGAAATTCCCATTATGCTAATCTAATCCAAGGATTACATTTATGCTGTGGTTGTAACAACATGCTGTAGATTGAGATATTGGGTTTTCAATGCCAAATATTACAAATGCTGAGACACCCAAGGACATGCTGAGGGCAGTAGGTGGGGAGGGAACAGTTCAGCGCCTCCAGATGGCAGGAGACAGCAGGGACCAGGATGGCTGGCAAGGTGGCCTCAGGGTGGCCAGGCAGGCAGAAGGCTTCAGATGCCACTACCGCGGGGGTGAGGTGCCCACTGCAGGGGGTTTGGTGTGTGTCACCCACTGAAACCCCAGTGAAAGACAGCAGGACCTCAACATCTTACAGAGGTCGGAGGGAGGTATTGCAACCTGGTTAAAAAAAAAAAAAAAAAAATCCCACAGCTTGGAGTAAAATCATTTGAAGAGCTGGTGCAGCTAATAATCACTTGTTACTTGATAGCATCGATTATACTCTTATTTAAACTAAAAATTATCACTAAAAGATTATTCTATACAAGGATCAATTCATGCAAAAAGGAGAAACGTATATGCTAATTTAGATAATACCTGGAAGAAAATGTTCATCTTTTAGTAACTCAGATGATGAGGAAAACCAAGTTTTCCATAGGAAATGAAAAGATTACCATAGGAAAGTCTGTGGCTTGACAAGGACTTGGGGGGGGGGGGGGGGATGGTCAGTTCCTATCTGCAATTCAGATTAGCTCCCACCACTCCACTCACTAGCTCATAACCCAGGGTGGATTTCAGGAGGTATTACACATAAAGCTCTTGGAACAGACAATGCAAGTTAAACCTGGTGTGTAAAAAGCACTCAGTAAATGTCAATGGTCATCATCATCAATGCTTGCTTCACCATCAATGCTTGCTTGGTTAACTTAATACAATAAGTATATCCCAGGTGTTTATATTTTTGCAGTGGTGGTATTTTGTGGAGTGTAGCTCATTGACGAGAAAGGACCTGTCCCTCTCCTTTGTGTCTGGTCCTGTCAGGGCGGCCTAATGACCAGAGTCAGGGCTGACCTCCAGGCCACAGAGGACAGAGCTCACAGGTCACTAACCTGCTTATAACTTCACAGCTTACTGTGGCTTGTTGTTGAGGTTGTGTGAAACCGGGGCCCATGGCTGCTCTAACCTTCTGGGACCTGTCCCATCCACTTAGCCCTCCTTATACCCTCAAGCCCAGAAATTTGGCCTGTGCCCCTTTGTTTTCAGCTCCGACCACCTATGGTTTTAGGGTTTTATTTGTCTCTTTAATGTATGTTTCTCTCCCTGGGCTCCTTAAGAAATATGATAGAATTTCTCTTCTCCTTTTCCCTGTCCTTCCTAGAAATGATGACACATATGCCCTCTGTTTATTTTACTTTTGGGACATGTGTGATCTGTATATATGTGTGTTCTAGTTGATAATACCAGAAGCACACAATATAATAAAAGTTGAATGCTTAAGACCTTATTTAAAACGTCTGTTAAAGTGCTAGTAATCAGGGCATCTGGATGGCTCAGTCAGTTAAGCATCTGACTCTTGATTTCAGTTCAGGTCATGATCTCGCAGTTTGTGACATCAAGCCCCAGGTCAGGCTCTGTGCTGACAGCACGGAGCTTGCTTGGGATACTCTCTCTGCCCCTCCTTTGCGCTCACTCTTGCTCTCTCAAAAAAACAAAAGAAAATACAGTGTTAATAATCATTTATTTTTTTTAAGCCAGAATTTTTTTCTTCCCTGCCTTGATTCTGTCCTAAGAGGACAGCTCTCACAAAGACCTTTCTGTCTCTGTGTTCTCAGAGCAGGGAGTGCAGGAGAGCCCCCGTCATATCCTGGTTATAGGAGGAACGTCCTGGTGACCGTTAGCACGGTTCCATGAGGGGATGTGAAGTTCCTTCAGGGACATTATGTTTCTATTAGCTGTAGCCACAGTTATATACTCCCATTGGCAGCATTTCCAGGGCAGGTTTCTGATCCAGACTTATAAATCCATGATTTATCCTAAATCCTGATGCATGGTTGTGGTGGAACAGTCGCTTACGTGTTTTTATTGTCTTGCTGCCTTTAAGAAAGTGAGCTTGGACAGTATGTGAGGAAAAGAAAAGGTAAACTGGGAAACCTGAGGTAATTTTCATTCCTAAAAGAATACCAGGGAGCCTGGCAATGAATGCATTTGGCAAAGAAGATGGCGTTGTATGGATTGAAATTTGGAATTCGCTCTCCAAAAGCTTAGAGAACGAAAGGGTCATTTATTTTTTGCCTTGTGTTTTCATGATACTCAGAACGTAATGATATTCCGTGACACTTGTGTGCCTTCTAGTAAAAACATGCAACTCTGTATTGATCAGTTTTCTTCATCTCTGGTTTGCTACTATGTAGAGAAGTTTGAAAGCCTGTAGCCCTGACTACATGTAACCAAATAGTCTACTAATGGCCCTTCCTTTGTCAGGGACATTTAAAAGTGGTTTCATATTAATTGACAAGTCTGTGCGAGTGAATGCTTTCCTAACATAGTATGTCTAAAATGGTTTTCCTGTTCATTCCAGAAAACAAAAGCTCAGTCTTCTTTACTCCCTACTTGGGCCGTAAAGTTTATGCGGCAAAAAAAATCAAGTAGAATCTTGGCTGACAGTAAGTCAGTAAATTGATCATTTTTGAGAGTCCGAGCAGTCAGAGTAAGTATCTCTCAAGTAAATAGGCAGGAATCTGGTTTTTGTATACTTCAGCTGTCTAGGCTGGCTAAATGAATAGGGTCATGTAACTAGTCTGCATTTTAATCCCACTGCCAGCAAAACAAGTATGTTAGTACCAGCATTTGAACGTCAAGGTCTAGAGGCAAAAGTTCCCAGACTTGTAAAATATTTCCTTAAAAGTTAAGCGTCTTCTGGTTCTTCATCACAGATCCTGCCTTTAGGCTAGCTTTGAACTTCGAAAGCTTACGAGACCTCAGCGGAGTTCTCTAGAAAGGTGTTTTTTACATGGTATTTAACTTTTAATGATCAGGGTGCGTTTCAGACCTGTTTTTCTTCTCTGAAGG
Organism: Panthera onca; assembly: GCF_046562875.1. Classification (NCBI taxonomy): domain Eukaryota; kingdom Metazoa; phylum Chordata; class Mammalia; order Carnivora; family Felidae; genus Panthera; species Panthera onca. The sequence goes on along the minus strand of NC_138356.1, from coordinate 24,214,487 downwards.
AACAGCATAACTGCAAGTAAAAACTTACACTTCTGTGCTAGGTAGAAAGTATATCAAGTGTTAGCACTGAAGAAGGGTGGGGACCCCTCAGGAGGGGCAGGTTAGAACCAAGTGTTTCTTAGAATGTCCACTTCTAAAAGCTCAGAAATGAGAAAGCTGGCTTTCTAGGTGCATGTAATTTCTCTTAAGGCTCTCCCAATAGATGCGTCATATTTTACAAAATTCAACATTCGTATCTGGAAGTTGGTCTTTGAAAAATTATTCTGCAAATGTGCCAGTAGCACTTAGCCAAGAGCTGGAGGTGTTTTTACTTTTCCTTTCATTATTCGTGTTTCTCAGTTTACTCTGTAAGTTTTTGGTGACTACTCCACGGGTCCCTGCCATGGCTCATTGCTCCTGGGGAATAGCCCCCCGCCCCACCTAATGGATAGTAGGCACCTGGAAGGCGGACAGTGGGACCAAGCCAGTGTCGATGATACAGAATCTCACGCAGCTGAACGCACAGCCAAAGCACAATTGGATTATGTCAAAAAGGGAAAAGGTGCCACGTGCATTTGCCGTGTTTCTTCACAGAGCAGGCCAACTTAAATATAGCCTACTACCACAACTTGTCCAGAATTAAAATAGCCCAGAACAAGTGGCAAATGGCAGGCGGTGGGGCTCTTTGCCAAGAGATGGCTAAGGGACAGGGAAAATGGGCTTTGGAGATGGATTGTACATGCTTGAATAACAACAGCAAATAGGACACCCCGGGATCCTGCTTTGTAACTTAAATTTCAGGTCAGTGGACATTCCCAGAGCATAAAAGAGAAAACTGGTCAAAACACTCAGAAGCTTCTACGGGTATCTCAGAAACAGATTAAAATGTGCTGTATTATTAATTTTAAATTAGAATCTGGTTCCTGAATTCCAGTTTAATGATTTCTTATCATGAGTCAAGAACAATACCATTGCAATTAGGTTTTCCAGGCATAGGAGATGTTTTAACCGGTGAATTGAATTACATCATAACCCTGTGCTAAAGCCTCATTTTGACAAAGGAGCCTGGTGCTGTACATAATGACATTATAATTTAAAAATATAAGCAGCCCTAAAAAAAAAAATACCATAAAAATAAATAAAAATGCAAGCAGCCCTGATTTAACTAGTTGCCCAGGCATGTTAGTGGTCAGCACAAGAGTTTTAGCTAGTATTTTGGTTAAATTATTTATTCCTAAAATTATTTCTTTGGTTGGTTTCAGTTTTCCTTACTTCCAACTCTGTCACGTTCCCTGGGATTCACTAAACCAAAAAACACTTTATTAGAGGACTATAAGTACAGTGAAATATTTGCCCCAGATGAGAACAAACAAAAAACTTTCAGACACTCATAATAGTGGTCAATATTTGTTGGTACAGATATATTTCAATCAAATGTCCACATACTAAAATGTGTGTATATTATATGTTTACATATATTTGTGTGTTCTTCCCCTAAAACTCACTGTCTGATTAAACCTACCAAGTAAACATTTAGTACTACTTTGGAAGTGTTTAATGATAGAAGAGATTCATGGTCTTACAGCATTTAAATTGAAAGCTGAGGGGTACCTGGGTGGCTCAGTCGGTTAAGCATACGACTTTGGCTTAGGTCATGATCTCGCAGTCCAGGAGGTTGAGCCCCACATCGGACTCTGTGCCGACAGCTCAGAGCCTGGAGCCTGCTTCGGATTCTGTGTCTCTTTCTCTCTCTCTGCCCGTCCCCCCGCTCACACTCTGTCTCTCCCTTCCTCAAAAATAAATAAATATTAAAAAAAAATAAATTGATAGCTAATAGTTGCAATTGATAGTTACTTTTAAGATTACAAATCAGGTTTAAAAAAAATCATAATCCTGGGTCTTTCTCTTATATCTAGAATAAAAAATATTTTCTTTAAAATTAATTTCAGATTTGTAGAACTAAGGTGATAGGTAAGCTGTTTACTAGAATTATGCCAGCACTATGGAAAAGAAATGTTAACATAAATTCCATGAAGTTATTTATCATATTAAAATACATCCCTTGTGCTAACTTATTATATATATAGTGTCTCAGAGCTCATGATACGACAGAGGCCTCTTTCTCAGACCAGCATCAGAACCTTTCTCATTTCATTTTGCCATGCAAGATCATTCGTGTGAGCTGCTATTGCTGTGATGTCTCAGAAAAACATTGCAGAGAAATTTCATATTTACAACTGACTGTTGCCAACAGTGATCATCTGCCAGAGAGAGATTTAAGGGAAAAGAAGCTTTAATTTCACCACCAGCATTGTTGGAATTACAGTGGGGTCAGAGCAGTATGGTGATGTGTACAATATAAATGTAGTTAAGTAGGGAAAGAAAAGTGAGCATGATATTTAGAATTAAGTAGAAGTATATGTGCCTGGAGTAGCAGATAATTTGAAAGTATTTCTAGACATTTGTAATAATTAAGTACGCGGAGGCTGTGTTTGAGGTAGGAGACATTAGGAGTTGATCATGAAGTGAGGATTTGCATCTCCATGGAAAGATGTCAGGACAGACCAGCCAGGGGTGATTATCTTAGGAAGCCAAATCCAAGGTCTGAAACCTGGAGAAGCATCAGTAGGAAGACAAGGAACAGCAGGACATTCTGAACATTATGTAGGAGCTCCTAAGAGCGTAGATTGCAGCTAAGGCTGCTCCCCAGCCTTGGTCTTTTGTGTGCTGTCTCCTCCTTGTCATGGATGGAAAGAGCTTTTCTCAGTCTGTGGAACTCCTCTTCTTACTCTGGGAACAAATGCTATTTTTTAGGTCATTCTAATTCCTCCTTGTGAGAAGCCCTGCCTCTAGGGCAGCAGAGTCCACACATACTCTAGAAGAACGAGGTCTCTTCAGGACGGGTGTGTTTTGTGCATTATGATTGACTCTCAAAGGCATCTCCTTTCTTTGATGTCCTTCATGTTTTCAGGGTATCTGATGGACCCAAGGGCGCCCATTTCATTCTAGAACAAAATGAAGACCGTGAAGTGTAATACTCCATTGTGCCCATTGTGACATTATTTGGGTCCAGAATTATAAATACATTTTACAGGTTTCTACCAGAATCGTACAAAGCCTCTCATGCTACACGGTCCTCTGCCTTAAGTGCAAGGGGATTTTTCACATTCCTACCTCAGATAGGGAGAGCAGCCCTAAGGCAAGAGCATGTCCTATTGTCCCCAAGACTGTTGTCATTTCAGTAGATACCGTGATTGTATTGAAAAGGAAGGAAACACTATTTCCAGTACTCTTGCTGTGACTAGAACTTAGCACAATCAGGAAATCCAACTTGGAAAGTAGAGCCCAATGCTCTGAGGTAAACCTGCAGACCTCTAAAGCATCTGTCAGAAAGCAGTGAAGCGGCACGTAAGACCCTGGATCTCTCTGCCAGGGGAAGAGTAGGCTTTGGAGTTTGCCAGGTAATTCTTCCTGTCCCTCCAGAGTTCACTCTGACTTTCCTCCAGTCATAAGATAGCAATTAGTAGATTTTTAATTTGGGGCCTTAGAGGAAATCCTTACTTTAATGCAGATCACATCCTAAATTCCCCCCATTCTTGGGATGTGCAGTATTCCTTCTATGACTGGAATTCTTCCTGATATTCTTTGGACTTGATCTGAACCTCGGATTGGTGAGAAGTAGCTCCATTTGGGTTAATGCATCTGTCTCCTAAGGAATGGAGTCCCGGAAGACAGCCCCTGCATTCCCTGGGGCCTGCAGCAGGGGCCCATCCATGCTGCTGACAGGCATGGCATCCCAGGCCCCTGTGTCAATCCCACAGAGAAGAAAATTAAAGGTTAAAAGTTCATCAATATGTGTCTAGAGTATAGAAACCCAGGCAGACAGCAAGCGGACAACAACAGGAATATTCCAAGTAGCATAAGCACCATAAAAATGGAGTATTGGAGCAGATCACTCATAGTCTATTGGGATCCGAAGGAAACGATTATTATTTGATCCAGAATATAACATGATTTTTTTTTTTACTTCCTTTGAATCCTGCCTTGTGTTTCTACCACCATCGCTAATGAAATATACATTTTTATCTCAGTATACATATATTCATCTTCAAGACTGCCTCTGCCCCCCAAATCGTATTGTTACTTTTATTGAAAGATGCAGCACAGAAAACCAGTTACCCTGGTTTATATATCTGTTTTCTGTTTCCATTTTTCTGTGTCCCAGGGTAGGCCATTATTTTATCTATTGAATACTGGGATGAAAAATTGCTGTTCTCAGTTTAACACAGCAAATACTGAATACAGGTAAAATTACAACAGAAATTTTTTGAGATTCTCATGGAGATGAAGAAGAAAACTTTTTAAGAATTCCGGAAGAACTGGATGATCTTCTGATATCTCCTTTTAAAGTCGGAGGCGTTAATTACTGATTTGGTGATATGGGGAAAGGCAACTATGAGTTGGATGAATCTGTAGTATTTTTAACACCACCTAAAAATGTTCCTGCTAAAGAATACCCTTGATGAAAACCGAATCTTTCCTATAGTCTATAGTGAGATGTTTTCTAAGCTGTGTTATTTTCATTTGAAAGTCAGCCAAGACTGATTTTTTAAAAATATTTAAAGAAGAAAGCTCAAAATTTGCATTTTTCAATGGGAGTCATAAGTCTGTTAATTTTAAAGCATTGGATAGAGAAATGAGGGCAACAGAGAAAGGCATGAATATAAGAACAATGGATATGAATGAACTTTTATAGCAAAAAGAAGTTTATTACCGGAAAATGAAATTAAATACAATGTTTGCTAAAGCAAAATCCAGAGGATAATAATACAGAAATCATTTCACAACATAGTCACCCCACTTTGCCCTAAAGTTTCAAAGACGGGTTCTGCCCTTTCATCCCACTGGGGACCGTGTGGGCTCTCAGAGGCCCTTCCAGTTCTAAGTGCGTTTTTTCATCTGTCTGGTGAAGCAGAACTTTCGAGAGTCACTTCCTCAAAACCAGAAGATTAACATAAATCAGAGCAAATCCTGTATACTTTTTATATTGTCCCCAGTACCTGTTGCAGCAAAAGACTGAAGATTTAAAGTAAACATAGTCAAGGATTCTTAGTCGAACTGTTGAGTGATTCGTTGTCACAAACCAGTCATGAAATAACTGGGTTACCTGAATTACAGTTTCTACAAGGAAACATGAAGTGACTAAAACTAGTTTGCTGAGAGAATAACTACAGCTGACCCTTGAACTTAGACATGGATTTTTTTTTTTTTTGGCACAATACACTGTAAATATATTTTCTCTTACTATGTTCTTAATACCATTTTCTTTTCTCAGACTTCCTTGATTGTAAGAATATTAATACATATTTTAAAAATACGTGTCAATGGACTGTTTACGTGATCAGTAAAGCTTCTGCTCAACAGTCGGCAGTTAGTAGTGAAGTTTTGGGAGAGTCGAAAGTTGCCCGTGGATTTTTGACCATGCGGGGAGTTGGTGCCGCTCACCCCTATATTGTTCAAGGGTCCACTGTTTATCCCTTCTGTTTCGGCATCCCTGTCAAAGAAGTCTCATAAATTCTACACCTTCAAAACATGCACATTTAGCATGACAGAGCTCAAGATGCAGGATGGTTTTGCACGGCCAGTCCCAAGTCAGCTTTTGCTAATACTGTTCCACATCTAATGTTCAACAGAGGAATAGGTTCCTTGTTGTTCACCGTCAAAGCATATCTAAATAGAACAAAGTGAAGTGGAAACTGGTAGATTTGGGATATTTAGAGAGCCATTTTAGGTCATCTGAGATAGAAAACGGGTATCTTATTACCTAAGAGAATGTGTTTCAACTATGAGTTCAGGGAGGAATTCTGAGGGTTTTACGTGATTTTTATGAGTGAATGCTGTTCTCTTAATTTTTCCTAATGTAGAAATATTTATCAAATGGAATAGCTTGAGCACCAGGGTGTACATTTAATGGGTATTGGTGGCAGGAAGGTGGAGATTAGGTCCACCTGTGAGCCAGTCACCCTGTTAACCTGTCACTCAGCTGAACGCCATTGGCTGCTATCTTGTGTCTTGATCGCTGGGTAGTCTTAAGTTGCTCTTCTTCTTAGTCATACTGTACTTTAATTTGTAGCCATAATGGACCCCTGGTAAAGGACAAGAAGTATAACAACACTGATGAAGAAATAAAAATAGCATTGACATGCCAATTCTTTTTTTTTTTTTTAATTAACTTTTGAGAGAGAGAGAAAGCACACATAAGCAGGGGAGGGACAAAGAGGGAGGGAGAGAGAGAGGGTGGGGGGAATCCCAAGCAGGCTCATGCTGTCAGCACAGAGCCCGCTGTGGGGGCTCGAACCCACAAACCATGAGATCATGACCTGAGCCAAGATCAAGAATCGGACGTCCACCTGTCTGAGCCACCCAGGTGCCCCTGACTTGCCAGTTCTTATTACCCATGTCTTCTCTGTTCTGAGGGTTGCAAAGTTCTTACCAGACACATCCAGATGTTTCTGTTACAGTGCTGAATAGAAAATAAAGTCATGGTGTCTAGTGTCATTTTATTGAACGTGCATCCATTTTCAAATAATTTGACCCATCTTTTGTTACTAAGAGCCTCCTGGCTGATAATTTGAACTGAAAATATACCCTTTAGTAGTATATCAGATTCGGTCTCAGAATAAGGAGTTTCTATGAATCTGCCATAGGAAAGACAGAAGCCTTACTTTGATCAATTAAAAAGCTCCTAAAACTATAATAATAGTCTGCATTGACAGGACTTCGCAATTACCAAATTGCCTTTACATTTTTCTCTTGGTCCTTATTTAACCCTTGCTGTTTCCCCTGGTCCACAGTCCACCATTGGCTATGTGCCCTGTCTCCCTACCTAAGGTTCTGTCTCTGTCCTCCTCGTTGATGCATCTACCCTGCATCAAGGCCATCTTCTACTTTCTATGCTTCTCCCAGAAGAGAGAGCCTTTCAAGAGGAAGATGTGATGGAGTCATGGAGACCTGAAGTCAGGTCCTCCTGGTCCTGTTCAGCAATTCCAGTACTCCTTGTTTCCATTCCCTAGAACTTTTGTACAGTTCTGATTCCAAATCTTCACCTTTTTGACCCCTCAGATTCTTCCCACTGGCCCTAAATTTTAGCAGAAGACTAATAATGGCCATTTATTGATTCCATACCCTAAGTTAGGACTGAGTATTTCATATCAATCAATTGTGATCCAGAACAACTCTACAAGGTAATACCCTGCCCCATTTTATACATAAGGAATTGAGGAGAAAGGAATACAGTATGTGATAACCTGGAGTTTAAACCCAGGCCTGTCTGGTTTCAAAGCCCACTGCATTCTCGAGCTCTTGCAGGCTTTCAAAGGATCTTTCAGATAACCTTAAAACATTGGATGGATCCATCACTGTTCTTATGTTTTTTCCTGTTTCCTTTCTTTTGCCTCATCCAGGACCTGTCTCCAGCAATTGTCACCTCAAAGATTCTTCATTTTCTGCTGTTGTCTGGGCATCTTTCTTCCCACCTCGTGATAAGATCAGTTTTCATTTTCTTAAGAGTAAAATGTCTTTTCCCTTGGCCCAGCTAATCGTTCTGGTTACTGTCCACATTTCCTCCTGCCTTTCTGTGTCAAAGGTCTCCAGCATGTGGCCCACACCTGCTTCCTCCACTTCCTCTGCCCATTTCCTCACCAGCCCCCCATCCGACTGGCTTCTGCAGTGGGACTGCTTGTTAGTACTACCCTCTCAAAGGTTCTTATCAAGTTCAGCAGCCTCTCCTATGCCCTCCCCTTTCCCCAGCACCATCAACCCTTACTCAGATTCTAAATGTGCTTGTTTCAGCACCATTTCTATCTGTAGTCAGTAAGCAATTCATCTGGATACCGAGTTAGATACAGTATTTTGGGGTTATCTTCTGTGTTTCTCTCCTTACCCATTTACCATTCCACCAGTATTCAGCCTCTGTTCCAGGATTTTTATTAAGAGCTGGCTTAACACAGAGGCTGCCCTCATGTTTCAGACTTCTGATAGTCCTTCCCTTAAAACGTCCATGGATTATTCCTTCCAGCTCTTGCCCTCACTAGATACTTAGCATGCCCTGGCTTGGACTAGTGCAGTGGCTTCTTATCTGAGAGCCTAACCTTTGGTCTCTTCTCCTCACTTCCCCCAGCACACCTAGGATGCTCCATAAATACTTGTATATCGGGTGATTTTTTTAAATTTTTTATTGTAAAATATACACAACATAAAATCTACAGTCCTAACCATTTTTAAGTGTGCAGTTCAATAGTGTTTAGTACATTCACACTATTATGCAACCCATCTTGAGAACTTTTTTATCTTGCAAAACTAAAACCTATACCTGGTGAATGATAGCTCCTTGTTCCCCTTGCTTTAGCCCCCTGGCAACCACACGTCTTTCTGTCCCTATGAACTTGACTTCTCTGGGGACCTCCTGTGAATGAAATCATTGGATGTGTGTCCTTTTATGACTGGCTTGCTTCACTTAGTGTAATGTCCTCAAGGTCCATCTGTGTTTTATAGCATGTGTCAGAATTCCCTTCTTTTTTAATGTTGAATAATATTCTGTGTATGTATACGCCATGTTTTGTTTATTGATTCATTCACTAATGGGCACTTGGGTTGTTTCTACCGTTTGGCCATTGTGAATGAATAGTGCTGCTAAGAAAATGGGTGTACAGATCTCTCTTTGAGACCCTGCTGTCACTTCTGGCCAGACACCCAAAAGTAGAATTGGTGGATCATACGGTAAATCTATTTTTAATTTTTTGAGGATCCTCCATACTATTCTGTATAACAGCTGTGCCATCTTGCGCTCCCTCCAGCAGTGCACGAGCTTCCAAATTTCTTAGCATTCTCATCAGCACTTGTTGTTTTCTCTTCTTTTTGTTTTTCACAGTAGCCATCCTAATGAGTGTGAGGTAGTATCTCATTGTGATTTTCACATGCATTTCTGTTATGACTGGCAATGGTGAGCATCCTCCCATGCTATTTGTATATCTTCTTTGCAGAAACGTCTATTCAAGTCCCTTGCCCTTTTTTTAGTTGGCCTTTTTTGTTACTGAGTTGAAGGAGTTCTTACATATTATTCTGGATATTAACCCATGATCAGATAAATGGTCAGCAAATTTTTTCTCCCACTCGGTGAGTTACCAGTGATTATATTTTAAAGAGAAGTTGTAATCTTATTTAGTGCTTATTTAGTGCTAGTTTTTAAACTTTAGAATGACCTTCATTAAAAAGGACTTTTTCTAAAAATTATTTAAAGAATAAAACATACCTTAAATTTGTTTTTTCATCAGATTTTTCTCAGTGCATAAAATACATAGGGAGGTGACTTTTAGGTAAGTTGTATAAAATTCAGAATAAAGTAGAAGATAGCCAGTTATTTATTTGGCCTCTTTCAGCTGAGGACTATAAATGTGCTTTTGACCTGGCCTGTCCAGAGAATACAGCCTTTAAGCTTATTAAGTTTGATCAAATGTTAGAGAGTAAAATCTGTAATATACATAAGAATGAAGATTTGTTTTTCAAGCTTGAAAGTGTTCTGAATATAGAAGAAAATCCTATAAACGAAGTTGAATAGTAGGCTCTGCTCATCCGTAAGTTATGATGTGTGTTCCTCGGCTTTAACACACAGTGAGGGGTTAGAGTTCAGAAAACTTAGTATAACAAGAGCTTATTGATCTGGTGATTTTTTTTTTTCAATATCCTGCCAGTTTCCAAAAAAGGATTTGCAGGACATTATGGTTCACATTCATAGTAGCATCCTGACATTGGGGAATGTTAAAGCCATGTAGCTAGAGAAGATAACCATACACATAGATTGAGGATAGTTTTACTCCCAAGATTCCTCGTAGCCTTAACAAAAAGAGAAATGATAGATTATGTAGTTCTCATCGTATGATACAAGGAGGTGCACAAATTTATCATCAGAGACCTTTTTTTTCCCCTGGGACTAAACTGTAAGAGGAATGTGTCACCAAGGTCTGTATAAACATAATGGTGTCACACATAACGGACAACATTTTACAAAAGTTATGTAAACATTCTTCATATGGATCTTTGTTCTTCCTCTCTCCCTTTGATAAAAAGCCAAAAGTCTGATATGAATTATGATTCTATGAAGGGATTTCTATGATAGCTAAGGAGGTGTGGTTTGACTTTTGATCTCTGGGACAAGAATCATCTGTGGCCTAGACTTGCCTCAGTGTAGTCTCTGGCTAGTAATGCTTTCAAAGCCGGTGTTATCACACCTCTGAGAAAGTTTGAGCCCTTGAAAGATCAAATACCAAACTTCAATGGGAATATCATGCTCCTTCGTTTACGTTTTATGTCTCAATCACTTGCTATCACTTTTAGGAAAAGAAGCATTGGGACTTCCGCTCAGGTCATGATCTCGTGGTTTGTGAGTTTGAGCCCCTCGTCGCTCTCTGTGCTGACAGCTCAGAGCCTGATTTTGTGTCTCCCTCTCTCTCTGCCCCACTCACACTCTGTCTGTCTCTCTCTCTCTCTCTCTCTCTTTCAAAAAATAAACATTAAAAAAAAAAAAAGTTGAGACAGGCATCTAAGGGGCCCATCTGCACCTTAGCAGGAGGGAGTATATGCTGAGCCTTGCCAGGCTGGTCTTATCAGAGAATCAAATCAAGATTGAAAGAACAGTTTCTTCCGGGTGCAAGAACTCAGAAATCATGCCTCATTTTTAAGCCGAGGTCTGTGTAGTCACCTCACTCTTACTCCTGTCAGGAGTATTCCTTAACAGACTGATTTCTTCTTAAAAAGGACTACAATTGTATACACAAGATGATTGGCTTTCACAAATCTGGGTCTCTTGTAAATGAATAAGGTGACAGTCCAAAAGGAAGGCTAACAGGTCATATCTGTTGCATTTTCTTACCATGATGTCTTAACCCAGCAAAGAGTTTTAGCTCTTATCAGGCATTTCCAAGAGAACCAGAAGGGAAATAGGATGGTCGGCAGTAAAGATAGAAGCAGGGTCTGTTCTGCCTCTGTGGTAGCCCCAGTGGGAGACGGTGGCTGTGACCAGACCAGGCGCAGGGATGCGAACAAGAACCAGCTGGATTGAGGATGTGTTTTGGAGGTAGTTCCAGCTGGTTTTGCCGACTGTGGCTGTGGCGTGTGACCGAAAGGGAGGCCTCAGGGGTGACTCCAAGGGTGTAGGCTTCAGGAACTGGAAGAATGGGGTTGCCATCACCTGAGATTTGGATTCTTAATGCACAGTTGCTCTCATTTTAAAGTTTTCCTAATAATCTTCTTTAAATGTTGGGACATCAAGGCAAATCACACGTATGACCCCTGAACCAAGTAGATCATAGATTCTGCCATCAAATTTTAAATCCTATCAGTGAGCTGACTTTGATTTAATATAACAAATTTTAAAAGACCTCAAAATCCATTTTTTAAAAAGCAGTTACTGTTGGGGAGAGAATATATAAAAAGCAGAAAGAACAAAATTTGTAAATGTGGTATACAGTTTGTCCATTCTAAATTAAAATCTTCATCAGCTGTGTCAGCGAGTGGATGAGTGAAAGGTTGAAGTTAGAAGTTGGGACAGACATCCAAGCGGTCAGCATGTTACCTTAGCAGGAGTGAGTATATGCCAGGCATGTTTAATATATTGTCGATAGACTTTTGCGTGTGTGTAAAAGCGTTACTAGGTTTAAGAAAAATCAGGAAAGCAGGACTGTTTTGTTCTGAGCATGGTGACTTGAGAGTTTGTGAAAAAACTATTTCATTAAAGAAAGAAACTCCGATATTCATCATCAAATTACTGATTGGAAAAATAGGTTGAGATTAAGTACCTGTATACAGGGGATGCCTCACATCCAGAAATTTCACATTTACCATTGACCTTTGTGGGGCTTATGTCCGGGGGGACATCACCCAGCTGCTTGTGTGAGCTTAGCCAGCCTCTCAGGTCTCTTTGCCTCTTCACCCATACGTAGTAACTCTCTACAAGCTAAAACTGTGGGTCTATTTGTAAAATTATGGCCCTAACAGAAAGTCGACAGCCGATGCCCAACTGAAAGAAGTTGCTTTCTACTTACTTTTCACTGCATTTTATGGGAGCGAGTGTATGTGATCATGGTGTTTTGAGATTGGTGAGGGTCTGACCACTTATAGGTATCAGCAGTGTTTGAATATGTGAAAGACTTACTGGGCATGTGTGCTCCTTTGTGTGTGTGTGTGTGTGTGTGTGTGTGTGTGTGTGTTTTCCACGTGACCAGCTACAGCAGCAAGGCGTCCACTTTGCATTGTTTCAGCTGACCTCCCCAGACCGACTTGCCTGAACCCCCCACCCCCCCAACCCATGAACAATGGCATGTCTTACCACTTGGCTGAATAAAGGGGTTGTGTGTGGCTCTGGAACTGAGCCTGGGATTTGAACACATGAATTCACTAACATGAGCCAGAGTTAAGCCCGGATTTTTCCCCGGGCTAATATCTAGACCTGTCAGTGGCCTGGCCACCCCAAGCTGGCGGTGACAGCAAACTCAGATGGGTTCCTTTTCTCTTCTGCTTCCTGTCTTTGGGTCCAGGGCGACCAAAAGAACTCACGCAGGCCTCTCGTTTAGGTTTTGAATGTGGTTTTGACTCATCTTGCTGGCTGTGCAGGAGCCTTGATGCAGGGTGGGGCACTAGATGGAAAGGTTCCCCTCCCTGTTTGGGCTTACAGGAAGGAGCAAGTAAAAAAGTAAAGGGTCACGGCCTTACTGACACTGTACTTCCAAAATATATTTGTAGAAAGGTTAAGCTATATCTGTTTATTCTCCAGCTTAGCATATTGTAAAAAGTGGTGGAGATAAATGGTACCATTTTATGGTGGTGCATTGTGATAGTATCAGAATAAACTGTTTGTACTTAGGTTTACAAATTTATCATTGAAGGGCTAGCAGATTTTATTATAAGGCAGCATAACTGTACTCTTCTGGCTTCATTAGTTATGATGCCTAGACATAGGCTCTATCTAAGAATAGATAAAATGGAAAATAATTCTGAGAAAAAGGGTTGGGGATTCTGAGAAACTGAAAGAACATAACACAGAGCATCCATTGATTCTCAGACTCAACACGGGGACTAACCGTTAAGTTTGTTTCCATTTCATGGTCCCTTATAACCTAAAATGTCCTCTGTGATTCAGAAATAACAATTTTGATGATTGGAAGTTGATCCATTCATTTTTAATTAGTGTATTTTATTTTTTAGAGCAGTTTTAAATTTATAGAAAAATTGAGCAGAAAGCATGGAGTTCGTTCCCATGTATATATACCTCCTCTCCCCACACCCACAGTTTCCCCTATTATTAACATCTTGCAGGAGAAGTACATTTGGTACAGTTGAACCAGTATTGACATATTAATATTATCTAAAGTCCATAGTTGACGTTAGAGCTCACTCTTCTTTAGTGGCTTTTGACACATGCATAATGTCACATGTCATACAGAGTAGTTTCATTGCCCTCAGTTTCTCCTGTGTTCCACCTCTTCATTCCTCCCCCACTTTTGCCCTGAAGCCTTGGCCACCACTTATCTTCTTACTGGCTTTATCGTTGTGTCAATCTGTTCATTTTTAAGCAACTACCCAGATGTTCCTAAGGAAGCATCATTCAATCCTTTATTCATAAAATGAGCCCCCAATAAACCCTGTGTGCTAGGCAGTGTTGTACACATTGAGAATCTAGCAGAGAACCAGAAATGTAAAATCCCGGTCTTTGGGAAGTTTACATCCTAGTACGGCCAGCCTCCAAGCTTCGCTAAGTCCTGCGGAGGAGTGAGGGGTCCCCTGAGGACACAGAATGAGAGGAGGTAGTTGGAGAATTTGAGAACGGGACCTCCTGCCAGTGAGCCCCCACCCCCGTCTCAGGTCAGACCCCATCTTCCCCACGTCCTCCTGCAGCTAGTCCCAGCTGGCCTGCACCAGCTGCCACCTGCGTTTTCCCCACTAAGAACTGCTAGGGCACAATGCTATTTCCCAACTTTTCGTCTCCTGCTGCTTCTGAAATAAGCGCAAGCACCTCTTTCAGACTTTCATTTAGCTTTTACTACTAGTTATCTACAGCCGTGCCTGGTGCTAGTAAAATAGGATGGAAGGTTAACAGAATTCTAAGAAATATATGCCCATGACTATCATCTAAATACTAACTGGACAAGATCTTCTTTGGAAGGAGATGACCCAGAGCTCCCCGTCTTGCCCTCTAAATCCTCTCTGCTTGGGCAGGTGGACATCAGTTCTCCTGCCTTGCCATAAGAACCCCACCCCACCCCACCCCCGCCATTCTCTACCCAGCTGCCTTCACCCTCACCCTAGTCCTCTGGAAAGAGAAGATGTTTTGTCAGTTGAGGATGGGCCAAGGGGCAGGTAGAAGATTGAAAGACATCTGTTTCTTCCTCCCCAACTCTGTCTCCTTGTTTCACACAAAAACATATACATAAAGTTAAATGGGCTCCTTAGAACCTCCAGAGCACATTCCTAAGAGCACACTCTGTGCTCTGCTTCTACAGGCTGGTGAGAGCCCATTGTGTGCGTGTCTCCCCAGCTACACATTCAGTGACATCACATTGGTCGCTTCAGTTGGTCAAGGAGGGAGTATTTATACCACAGTAATCAGTGCCACAAATAAAGAGTTTTACTACTTTTTTTCCAGAATTACTCTTCCAGCATGCTATCGGGCAGACCCTTGTCGATCAAATTCTTATTTTGATTCTACCATAGGAAATTAAATTCATGAACACTATATATTCATAAGCTCTAACTCTACTCTCCATGGTTTGGAGCAGGGGAGATTTGATCAGTCAGCAGGAGTCAGCAGGAGATTTGATCCCGTGTTTTGAAAACCAGGCTTTGCATCAAGCTGCACAGAACTTGCTCACCCTTTTCATTTCCCTTGAAAGGACTGAGGCAATATACGGGTGGTTTCATCCATGTCGTCGTCATTGATCTCTCACAATATGACCATAAAGCTTGCAGTTGGAGACGTGTGACCACGATCACAGCATTTTCCTCCCCAGACCGCAGACAGCTTGCATGTCCGTGTGTGATTAACAAGGTGCCGCCCTTGCTGACTCGCCCTTTGTGCTCCGTGTAGGACCGCACACGCACGAGCGAAAGCTGACGCCGCTGACCAGGCAGCTCAGGCTGCCCGCCAGGAGTGTGACATCGCAAGAGCTGTGGCCAGGGAGCTGTCGCCGGACTTCTACCAACCAGGTGAGACTGTTGTCCGGTGATGGGAGAGGTAGGGGTATTGCCTCTGGTTTCCTTTTTTTTTTTTTTTTTTTCCCTCCTTAAAGGTCTATGCTTCGTGAATACCAGCAGTACTGCAAAACAAGTAGGTACAAAAAGTCCTAAGCATTTGAAGTCTGAGTGTTAGTGGTGGAGATTTGGCTTATTGCCCAATGTCTCTCCCTTCCTGCCTCCCAACTCCTAGGCCACAAACTTGGAGCTGACAGCAGTAAATGAAATGGGAATCTAAAAGAAGCATCTGATTCTAAGAAACGGTGCTAGTGTGTTAGTGACCACTGCAGATGTTGTAACAAATCTCCAAAATCAGAGGCACGTATAACAATACCATTAGCAGTAGTAAAGAAATGAGCTAGTAACTACTGTGACTAATTTTTTTAATATACTTGAACTAAAGTTCAAAGGACTGTGGTTAGGTAAGGAAGTAAATCACTTAAAAACAGATTAATTTGCACAGATTAAGAGGAAATTCCAGGTCATAGTAGAAGAAATTAAAATAACCTCAAAAAAAAAAAAATCAATCCAGATCGTCTATCTCTCAAATGTCTTAAAATAGCAATATACAAATATTTGCGGTAGGTTTAAATATTTAAGTCCCTTTTAGTGGTTTCCTAGTAGATTGTTTCTATCCCTTTCTATAATGCTCGCCTCTTTTTTATATATGTTTCTTCATTGTTTTAGAACCCACAGTTCCCTAGTGTTTGAGGGGTCAACAGATTTCTAGATGAAGGGATCAAAATCAATGCTTTAAATTTCTTAGTATCACAATTTATAGTTTCTTGGTAAAGAATCTTTCCACACTGGTTTCTGTTAAGCTGGAAAACAAGCACCCTGCACAACACAGGTGTTCAATCCATGTTTGCTTCCAATAAATGTCCTAGAATCCTGGAGCCCACAGGGCACTGTAACTAAATGAACAAGGCAGGTCCAAGTGCACAGAATAACAAGATCCATACCAAAGCTACAAACTTGGCTGTAATAAAGGATGGAGGAATGAGAATGAGGGACATGGTGATTTTTTTTTTCCTACGAAGAATGAAGACCGGGTAAAAGGCTGGGTTGAGAAGACCCCGTTCTTCTAGGAGAATGGAGAGGGGCCCAGTCTAGCCGCTGAGCGCTAGGGCTGTCAGAGTACCTTCCATAGTAGTTCACTTCCAGGGAGACAACCACAGTCATGGGGGTTTTCTTTCATGTGCCTCCTTTTTAAACCTCTGGGTGAGATTTCAGCCATTTAATACATGCATATATTTCTAAGAAAGGGAAACTCTGCTCATTGCAGTGACCGCTGCTAGGAATAAACTATGTTCTGGTGTGAAATGAACTCACACTTCTCTGGTGCCTAAGTACGTCAGTCACTACCTGTTGGTGTGAGAGCTGCAGACAGAGTTCAGCCACCCAGGAGGGACCGTCCTTTGCCCTCCCCAGTGACACTGCCATTGGGAAGCAGCTCAGCAGTCAGGAGCTAGTGCCGCTTCATGGAGGAGCCCTGGGCTGGAGCTACTTGGAAAGCAGACAAACTTAGTATTGTTGTCTGTTGTTAATTCTCCTGGGGAATAGCGTCCCAATAGATTTCTGTTAGGTGTTACCAAGAGGTAAGTGATACTGAAGGTCATCTCAGTTGCCCAGACTAAATGGTTTTAAAAGCCTTTTATGGCATAAAAGCATTGGAGGGAAAAAAAATATTGTGGGAAAATGTAATTCCAGCCTCGGAGCTAACATGCCAGCTTCATACACGCAAGTTGTCCATCAGTAATGAATACATCACAGTAGCACGAGATGACAACGGGTCTATTGGAGACAAGAGCTAAGGGGAAGGCTGCAATCCCCTTTGACCCATAGCCAACTCTTCCTTCAGCAGCTGGATAGAAAGCCTTTTCTGTACTAAGTATTATTGATCTTCTCAAGGGAGCATAACTCAAGCTTTCCACTCTGCATTTATAGGGTGATCAAATCAGATAGACATTTCTAAAAGGGCTTTCAAGTCCTTTTTCTAAGTCAGGCTGCTCATTTAATTCACATATCTTAGATATAAATATTTCCATTGTTTGAAACGCATTTGTCGTACATAGAAGCTGTTGGCCCTGGAATAAAGGAGGTCTGTTGTAGCTTACACTTTGAACACTTTCTCAGGAGCAGGCAGTATTTTCAGATATTTACCATCTTAGTTAAATCTAATGCTTTTAGTTCAAAACCACATTATTCTACAGTTCAGTTAAAAACTAAGAGAAAAATAGGAGCATGTGGGATGGCTTTGTCACTCAAAGGGTTAAGTTCTAATGAGTAACAGAAAGCATACCTGTGGAGGTATGTGAATGTATGTGTAGATAATTGCACGTGTACACACACAGAAACCTACACTGTCATGTGTGAGCGGCACGGCAAGGCATCCCCCAGGAACTCAGAAATGAGAGTTCCCTCTGAGAGTGAAATATTAAAATGAGCCTGTGATGCTGCACAAAGATATACAAAGTGAGCATAAGTAATAGCACAGCTGTATCACAGCAAGATTTCTTTGTAACCTAAGTGTATTAAAACATCTAAACAATTGGTCACGGAAAGTAGTATAGAAAAAAAAAAAAGAAAAAGCCACAGAGGCAAAAATTGGCAAAGCCCACCCAAACACTGTCCAGAGGACAGAGAAGCTGTGGCCAGAACCTTGGAGTATTGCAGTGGAATTGGCAGGGACGTTTGTGTTATGGGGCAGGATGCAGGGAACTGTGGCCAACCGTGTATGGCCTTATTGGCAAGATCATCCGACTGGGGAAATGGATGCATCAGCCCTGCTCAGCCTGATGCCTGTAGATATTTGATTGATCCCATGCGTCTTGTCCTGAGTCCATGCTCACTGTAACCTTCTGATTTCGGGTGAGCTTGTCATGGAGGTCTGCCATCAGGAACAGCATGCACTGGCGTTCCAGGAGTAAGCCCCTTGGCCTGTGTCATGTTTACATTGCCCATTGTGAACTAATGACTTGACCTTCTGGTGTTATACATCAGGATTGTGAGCTCTGGTGATGTGATTCTGCCCCAGGGGATGGCTCTACTTCAAAGTGCTGATGAAATTGGGTTTCTAAGCCAGGAAAGCTGAGATGAGATTTTGCATGACCGCTAGGGAAGTGGAGGGGAGGATGACTGGGAAACTATGTGGTGGTTCTTTGTCCCACTGTTTACATTTCCTTTCCATCAAGATGCTTGATTGTTTTTAATTCCAAGTGATATTAAGTAAGGTGTAAAACTTATATTTTTATCAATTGGGAGTGACTGGGCTAAAAAAGACTGAAAAACACTGCCCCAGAATGTGGTAAAGATATTTACTTTGAGCCCTCTTAAGAGATTGCCAGCTTATTCCCTAGGCAACATCCTCAGCAAGTTTTGCCTTTCTGTGTTTAAGCATGTGTATTAGTCAGCCCAGCTGCTGTAACAAAGTAAAATACCACAGACTGGGTGGCTTAAGCAACAGACATTTATCTCTCACAGTTCTGGAAGCTGGAAGTCCAAGATCACAGTGCCAGTATGGTTGAGTTCTGGTAGAGAGCCATCGACCTGGCTTACAGATGGCCTTCTTCTCCCTCTCTTCACATGGCTTTCCTGGGTACATGTGTATGGAGAGAGAGAGAACTGTGGTTTCTCTTCCTCTTTAATGAGGGCACTGGGGTGCCTGGGTGGCTCTGTCAGTTGAATGTCTGACTCTTGATTGCATCTCAGGTCATGATCTTGTGGTTCATGGGGTTGAGCCCCACGTGGAGCTTCAATGCTGACTGTGTGGAGCCTGCTTGGAATGCTCTCTCCATCTCTTTCTGCCCCTTCCCTGCCCATGCTCTCCTGTCCCTTTCTCCAAATAAATAAACCAACAATAATAATAATAATAATAATAATAAGGGCACTAATACTATCATGAAGGTCTCACCTTCATAACCTAATGTAAACCTACTTACCTCCCAAAAGCCGCACCTCCAAATACGAACACATTGGGGGTTGGAGCTTCAGCATATGAATTGCAGGAGACACATACATTCAGTCCATAATAGCATGTATGTGCACACACATACACTCTGTATATTATTTAAAGTAAAAGTGAAGTCTTTAGGTTATTATGAGCCAGGGTTAACTAAGGTCACGTTTGTGGTATGAATGATAAATCTTTAGAAATCAAAGCATATTTTCATTATTTAATGGTCTATGCTTATCATTAATATGTAGTATTTTTGGTTAAGAAAAGGGAAGTATCCTGAAACAGATGACTTCTAAACTCACTTTCCAAAACCCAGAATTCAGAGTAACTGTTTTCACAGCAAAAGGGAAATACAGGATGCCTGGGTGGCTCAGTCAGTTAAGCATCTGACTCTTGATTTTGGCTTGGTTCATGATCTCCTGGTTCATGAGTTCGAGCCCCATGTCAGGCTCTGTGCTGACAGCACAGCGCCTGCTTGGTACTCTCTCTCCTGTCTCTCCCCCTCCCCCTGCTTGTGTGCTCTTTCTCTCTCTCTCTCTCTCTCTCAAATATTTTAAAAAATATTTTAAAATATTTAAAAATGATCTATTGACATGAAATTAATAATTCATGAGTTTGGTTATTCTTACCGCTTACTCATTTCAGTATATTCGGTTCCACAAGCGTGTGCTAAGAGCCAGCCCTGCGCAAGGCAGCGGAATGGACGTACCACAGCCTGCAGACAAGAGCTCCATGGCTACGTTCAAAGAAGTAGCAGTGTTTTTAAGGATGGGACTCTGAAGTCCTGTAGGAAACGGCTGTTCTTTCCACATAGAATATAAAAGTAATCCTGCTACCACTTATATAATCTGTTTAGAATCTTCCAATCTTTACTGATTGGCAGTCTCCACAGAAAATATCTGATTTCTATTTAATGACTTCTGACATTGCCATAAAGCATTTGCTATCCGCCCGGTCCTTGCAGACATTTGTTTGGGGGAGTCTTCATGGCACTGCTTCTGCCCATACCCAGCCCTCCACGGCTCACCTGTGAGGAACTAGGTGCATACCCTGCTGTTACCATCTGCCGTATCTGTTCAGGGCCTCCATGCCAACTGTAGCAAGTAACCTCTCAGTGTTGGTGGATGACACGTGCTGAATGTTGTTTGATGTCGTGTGGCCTGTATCTGACTTCTTCCTCATATGAATCCCTGGGGTGGGGGAAGAGTCCCTCAGGATTCATAGATACAGTCTGTAAAAATAGATGAAAATGCTTACTGCAACAACTATCAACATGTATCCTAATTTTGCTTCCTGGAAATATTCTGACAAGTCTTTTTTAAATTTTTTTTAATGTTTATTTATTTTAGAGAAACAAAGCATGAGCAGGGGAGGGGCAGAGAGAGACGGAGACACAGAATTCAAAGCAGGCTCCAGGCTCTGAGCTGTGTCAGCACAGAGCCCAATGTAGGGCTCGAACTCACCAACCATGAGATCATGACCTGAGCCGAAGTTGGACACTTAACCGACTGAGCCACTCAGGTGCCCCCTGACCAGTCTTTTTAATGAACTACTGTGGCTCCTCAATCCTGTGTCGCTGGTGTGGCCCTGCCTGACCCACATTACTCCACAGAACAAGCAGCAAGCGCAACACATGCCTTCCAAGAAGATAGTCCAGGAAAAACTTCTGTCCTCTGCATTATATGTCTTGTTTAAAAAAGCATTTAATCTCACTCTAGAAAATCTAACTCTATATCCTCCTTCCTGGCCAGTGTCCACATGACTACACCATGTTGGAACCATTGCCAGCTGGATGTAATCATGTAAGGCTGGCATTAGGTCCATCTCTAGTCAATGTTTTTTTTGTTTGTTTTGGGGTTTTTTTTGGCATGCTGTTAAATGGCTGTATCTGGGTACATTAGAATCACCTGGAGCATTTGTTAAACATCAAGATTTCAAGGCTGCACTTCATAGTTATTCAAAGTCTCTGGGAATCATATCCCAGGTGCCTCTGATAGGCAGCAAATACGGAGCCACTGCTTTACAGTACATTTATTTTCTTACCTAGCCATTTATTAATGCATAGTAAAGTTGAGAATTTTTTTAAGATGTAAAGTAGGCCCTAGAATGTACGTCCACCACTCTAGTAATTTTTTTTTTGTCATAAACTTGACATACAGTGTTCGTGTCAGGTGTACAACACTGTGATTGATATGACCATCCTATGCATTCTGCAAGCCTCACCTTAAGTGTAGTTACCATCAAAGTTATTACAGTGTTACTGCAATATTGACTATATTCCCTGTGCCGTCATTTCCATCCCCTTGATTTATTTAGTTTTTACCTCTTAATCCCCTTCACCTATCTCACCAATGCCCTCTCAACCACCAGTTCTCTTCATAGATTTATGAATCTGTTTCTGTTCTTTTTTGTGTGTTGTTTTTTAGATTCCACATATAAGTCAAATCATATGGTATTTGTCTTTCTCTGACTTACCTCACTTAGCAAAATACTCACTAGGTCTGTCCATTGTTGTCACAGATGGCAAGATCTTATTCTTTTTTATGGCTGAGTAATATTCCTCTGTGTGTGTGTTTGTACCACATATTACTTACTGATTCATATATAAATGGACACTTGGGTTACTTCCACATCTTGGCTACTGTAAATGCTGCAGTAAACATAGGGGTGCATATATCTTTTTGAATTAGTGTTTCTCTTTTCTTGTGGCAAACACCCAGTAGTGGGATTACTACTGTAGCGTATGGTATTTCTACTTTTAATTTTTTGACGAATGTCTGTACTGTTTTCCACAGTGTCTGCACCAATTTATATTTCCACCAACAGTGCACAAGAGTTCCATTGATTGATTGATTGATTGAGAGAGAGAGAGAGAACTAGAGAGCAAGTGGGATAGGGGCAGAGAGAGAGGGAGACAGAATCCCAAGCGGACTCTGTACCGTCAGCACAGAGCCCGGTGTGGGGCTCAAATTCACGAACCTGAGCCAAACAGTCAGATGCTTATTAACCAACTAAGCCACCCAAGTACCCCAAGGGTTCCTTTTTCTCCATACCTTCAACATTTATTATTTCTTGTCTTTTTGATACTAGCTAGCTATTCCTACTGGTGTGAGGTGACATCTCATTGTGGTTTTGATTTGCATTTCCTTGATGATTAGTGATATTGAGCATCTTTTCATGTGTCTGTTGGCCATTTATATATCTCTTTGGAAAAATGTTTGTTCAGGTCCTCTGCCCATTTTTTAATCAGATTATTTTGGGGTTTCGGTGTTGAGTTGTAGGAGTTCTTTATATATTTTGGAAATTAACCCCTTAATCAGATATATCATATGGAAATATCTTCTCCCATTCAGTAGATTGCCTTTTCATTTTGTAGATGGTTTCTTTCTCTATGCAAAAGATTTTTATTTTGGTGTAGTCCCAATATTTTATTTTTGCTTTTGTTTTCCTTGCCTCAGGAGACGGATCTAGAAAACCTTTGCTAAGGCCAATGCCCAAGAGCTTACTGCCTGTTTTATTAGTTTTATAGTTTCAAATCTGATGTTTGGGTCTTTAAACCATTTTGAGTTTATTTTTGTGTCTTGTATAAGACAGTCATCCAGTTTCATTCTTTTGCATGTAGATGGCCAGTTTCCCCAACACCATTTATTGAACAGACTGTCTTTTCCTTATTGTATATTCTTGCCTTCTTTATCCTACACTGACCATATAAGCATAGGTACAATTCTGGGCTCTCTATTCGGTTCCCTTGATCTATGTGTTTCTTGTTGTGCCTATACCATACTGTTTTGCTTACTATATAGCTTTGCAGTATAGCTTGAAATCTGGGATTGTGATGCCTCTGGTGTTTGTTTGTTTTTTCAAGATTGCTTTAGCTATTTGAAGTCTTTTGTGGTTCCATACAAATTTAAGGACTATTCCAGTTCTATGAAAAATACTATTGGTATTTTGATAGGGATCTGTAGGTTGCTCTGGGTAGTATGGACATTTTAATAATACTAATTCTTCCAGTCCATGAGCATGGGATATCTTTTCATTTGTATCACCTTCAGTGTCTTTCCTCAGTGTCTTATAATCTTCAGAGTACAGGTCTTTCACTTCCTTGCTTAAATTTATCCCTAGGTATTTTATTCTTTTTGATGCAGTTGTAAATGTGATTCTTGTCTTAATTTCTCTTTCTGCTACTTCATTATTAGTATATAGAAACACAACATATTTCTGTATATTGTGTAACCTGCAACTTAACTGAATTCATTTACTAGTTCTGATAGTTTTTTGGTGGAGCCCTTAGGATTTTCTATATATAGTATCATGTTATCTGCAAATAGTGACAGTTTATTTCTTCCTTACAAATTTGGATAAATCCTAAATTTGTAAGCTGCACTGTTACGGTCTCATATTTTCCAAATGAAGCACATGGGCTTTGTGACAGCTTTATTTCTCATGGTTCAGTGACTGTATCTTTTCCTCACAACTTTAAGAACGTATAAGCAATCGTGTTTGCCAGAGTCTGTTTTTTCTCCACTCTCTTCTGTATGGCTATTTAAGTTAAATATTAACTTTAGATTTGATCTTTAGATTTGCAAAAATAACTTTTGCTTGTACCCCTTAGATTGAAGACATTAAAAGAACTCTGTGGGACACCTGGGTGTTGAGTACCCAGTCAACTCAGTTGAGCATCTGACTTCAGTTCAGGTCATGATCTCATGGTTCATGAGTTCGAGCCCCACATGAGGCTCACTGTTATCAGCACAGAGCCTGCTCCAGATCCTCTGTTCCCCCTCTGTCTCTGCCCCTCCCCCACTCTTGCTCTGCCTCTCTCTCTCTCTCAAAAATAAATAAAATGTTAAAAAAATAAAAATAAAAGTACTTTGTAATTTCTGTATTTCCGTAATGCTGTAAAATTGAATAATAGTGAAGTACATATAAAACCAACCAACTCTGATGAAATTTTGAGTAGAAGGAGTCAGAGAAAAAGTATGTAAGGAACACACTGCCTCAAACTCTATCAGATAATATCCCTTATCACAGGAGGGTAGGAGGGGTTTTATAAAAAAATAAATCTGCCATAGAATAATGAGGTTCTTTCTCCATGAAACACCAGTGTAAATGATCCTAATGGGTTTTTTGAAATAGGGGCAAATCTGTTGATGAAAGGTCACTTTCTGGTGCCGCTGCCACTTCTTTCTCTTGGTGGAGGTATGTGCTGGTCACAGCACCAAGAAAGAATTCAGAAACAGGAAGATCTCACCTTTTGAGGGATTTGCAGATCCCCCTTTCTCTTTGCTCCACTGAGATACCTTTTCTGGGCCAGGAATTCATACTTTCAAAGAAAATTGCCAAATTTATTATTATTTTTTTTTTTTTTATTTTGAGAGAGAGAAGGGGCAGAGAGTTAGGAGAGAGAATCCCAAGCACACTAAGCACAGTTCCCCATGTGGGGCTTGATCTCACGAACTATGAGATCATGACCTGAGCTGAAATCAAGAGCCAGACACTTCACTGACTGAGCTACCTAGGCACCCCGAAAATTGCCAAGTTTAAAAGGGGTGGTAGCCTTTGAGGGAGCTTATCAGGTTTAGAGAAGAAAGCACAATTGGTGACATAGGATTTTATCCTATTTGGGAAGTTTGCATCCTTCAAACTTCTGGAGGATGGAAAGTGGGATAATGCTGTTTGCTATGTTTTCACCCCTGAATATAACCTGTAATTGTGGATCCTTGGGAATTGTCATTTCTTGGCTTAAGATATTACATTATATGTTGAATTATATTTTGTCTTAAGGAAACACAGGAGCTATGTGATTTTAGGTTTTCAGCTATAGCTATTTTCATATCATATTGGGATAATAATGCCTGCTTCCTAAGATTTTGGTGAGGCTTTAAACTTTGGGAAATACCTCGTATAAATAGTACATAGTCTCATAACAATAAGTTACTACTCAGCACAGGAAGAGCAATTAAAAGTCTAAGTGGACAGTATGTATTTTAAGTATTAAGGATAATTGTTCTTAAGCTCCTCTGTAAATCCTTTAAGTTTGGTGTGAGGGATGGGAGTGGAGGACAGGAAGGAAAGTGAACAGATGCCAATTTCTGTAAACAAATTGGTGGGGTGGTTTCTCCCTATTTACTCAAGAGATGATGTTGTCAGCTCTTGCCTGTTTGCAGAGAAAAGAGCCACCTGCACTCTGTGACCTCAGGAGATGAGAGTGGCTGATTATCCACAACAAGAACCTGTATCTCCCACTCCCCTTCACCCATTTTGCCCCTCCCACACCCTCCTCCCCCCTGGCAACCATTAGTTTGTTCTCCATATTTATGAAGCTATTTCTGCTTTTTGTTTGTTTTGCTTTTTAGATTCTTCATGTAAGTGAAATCATGTGGTATTTCATGTGGACTTATTTCACTTAGCATAATATCCTATAGGTCCATCCATATTATCACAAATGTAAAAAATCTTATTTTTCATTGCTGAGTAATACTTCAGTATTTCTATATATGACGTTTTTATCCATTCATCTATCAAGGGACACTTGGGTTGCTTCCATATCCTGGTTATTGTAAGTAATGCTGCAGTGAACATAGAGGTGCATATATCTTTCAAATTAGTATTTTCATTTTATATGGGTAAATACCCAATAGTGGAATTACTGAATCATATGGTATTTCTGTTGTTAATTTTTTGAGGAACCTCCATACTGTTTTCCACAGTGGTTACACCAATTTATGTTTCTACCAACAGTGCGGAACGGTTCCTTTTTCTCCACTTTCTCACCAATGCTTACTTCTTGTCTTTCTGATACCACCCATTCTGAAAGATGTAAAGTGACTGTGGATTTGATTTGCATTTCCCTAATGATTAGTGTTGCTGAGCATTTTTTCAAGTGTCTGTTAGCCATCTGTATGTCTTCTTTGGGAAAATGTCTGTTCAGGTCCTCTACCCATTTTTCAATCAGATTGTGGTGTTTGGGGAGTTGAGTTGCATAAGTTCTTTCTATGTTTTGGACATTAACCCCTCATTAGATATATCATTTGGAAGTATCCTCTTCCAGTTTTAGCAGGTTGCCTTTTTGATTTGTTCGTTTCTTCTTTGCAAAAGCTTTCTTTTTTTTTTTTTTTTTTTTTTTTTTTTTTTTTTTTTTTGCAAAAGCTTTTTATTTTGGTGTAGTCCCAATAGTTTATTGTTGCTTTTGTTTCTCTTGCCTAGAAAAGTGTTGGCTAAGGCTGATGCCAAACAGATTATTGCCTATGTTTTCTTCTAGGAGCTTTATGGTTTCAAGTCTCACATTTAGGTCTTTAATCTGTTTTTATTTTTGTATATGGTGTAAGAAAATGGTCTAGTTTCATTCTTTTGCTTGTAGTCATCCAGTTTTTCCAACAGCCATTTATTGAAGGAACTGTCTTTTCCTTACTCTATATTCTTGCCTCCTTTGTCATAGATTAGTTGACCATATAAGCATGGATGTCTGGGCTCTCTATTCTGTTCCAGTAATATATTTTTGTGCCAGTACAATACTGTTTGATTACTATAGTTTTGGTAGTGTATCTCAAAATCTGGAATTGTGATACCTCCAGCTTTGTTCTTTTTCAGGATTGTTTTTGGCTGAATATTCAAGGTCTTCTGTAGTTCTGAACAAATTTTAGGATTATTCTTGTTCTGTGAAAAATGCTATTGTTATTTTGATAGGGATTGCATCGATTCTGTAGATTGCTTTGTATAGTATGGTTATTTTAACAATATTAATTCTTCCCACCCATGAGCATGGAATATCTTTCCCTTGTGTTATCAGTTTCTTTAATCAGTGTTTTTGGTGCACTTGTAAATGCAATTGTTTTCTTAATTTCTTTCTGCCACTTTGTTAGAAATTGTTAATAGGGGCGCCTGGGTGGCCCAGTCGGTTAAACGTCCGACTTCAGTTCAGGTCACAATCTCGCGGTTTGTGAGTTTGAGCCCCACTTTGGGCTCTGTGCTGACAGCTTAAAGCTGGAACCTGCTTCAAATTCTCTCTCTCTCAAAAACTGAATAAACATTACAAAAAAATTTTCTTTAAATGTTTCTATACAAATTATTAGTATATAAAAATACAACAGATTTCTGTATATTAATTTTGTATCCTGCAACTTCTGAATTCATTTGTTCTAATAGTTTTTTGGTGGAGTGTTTAGGGTTTTCTATATATAGTATCTTGTCTTTTGCAAATAGTAAGTTTATATCTTCGTTACCAATTTGTATGCCTTTAATTCTTTTTCTTAATCTGATTGATATAACTAGAACTTCCAGAACTAGGTTCAATAGAAGGGGCAAGATGGACATTCTTAACTTATTTCTGATCTTAGAGAATAGCTCTTAGTTTTTCACCACTGAATATGTTAGCTATGGGCTTGTCATATATGGCCTTTATTATGTTGAGGTATGATCCCTTTAAACTCATTTGTTGGCAGTTCTTATGAGTAAATGATGAATTTTGTTAAATGTTTTTTCTTCATCTATTGAGATGATCATACAATTTTTATCCTTAATTTTGTTAATGTGGTATATAACATGGATTGATCTGCAAATATTGAATCATCCTTGCATCCCCCAGAATAAATCCCAGTTGCTCATGGTGAATGATTCATTTAATGTGTTGTTAAATGAAGTTTGCTGATGTTTTGTTGGGTATTTGCATCTGTATGCATCATATCTATTGGCCTGTATTTTTTTTGTAATGTCTTTGTCTGGTTTTGGTATGAGGGTAATGCTGGCCATGTAGAATAAATTTGGAAGCTTTACTTCCCCTTCTATTTTTTGGAACAATTTGAGGAGACTGTGTATTAACTCTTCTTTAAGTATTTGGTAGAATTCACCTTTTGAATGCATCTAGTCCTGGACTTTATTTTGGGGGAGTTTTTTGATTACCATTTCAATTTCATTACTAGTAATTGATATGTTCAGACTTTCTATTTCTTCTTGGGGCACCTGGGTGGCTTAGTCAGTTAAGTGTCCAACTCTTGATTTCAGCTCAGGTCATGATCTCACAGTTCGTGGGATGAAGCACTGCATAGAACTCTGCGCTGAGCCTGCTTGGGATTCTCTTTCTCCCTCTCTCTCTGCCCCTCCCCTGCTTGTGCACAAGCTCTCTCTAAATAAACAAACATTGAAAAAAGATTTTCTGTTTATTCCTGATTCAGTTTCGGAAGATTATATGCTTTTAGGAATTTATCCATTTCTTCTAGATTATCCAATTTGTTGGCATATAATTTTTTGTACTAGTCTCTTTTAATCTTTCATATTTGTGTGGTGCTGGTTGTTCCCCCTGTATTTCTATTTTTTCCTTTCATTTTTCTTAGGAGTCTGGCTAAATGTTTATCAGTTTTGTTTGATTTTTTTCTGTTGTATATTTACTCACCATTTCCTTTATTTCTGCTCTATCCTTATTATTTCCTTCCTTCTACCAACTTTGGACTTTATTCCATTTTTCTAGTTCCTTTAAGTATAAGGTTAGATTGAGATCTTTCTTGAGGTATTGTAACCTGTATTGCTAATCTGTATTGAGATCTTTCTTGAGGTAACCTGTATTGCTATAAATTTACCTCTTAGAAGTGCTTCTGCTGTATCCCAAAGATTTAGATCACTGTGTTTTTGTTTTCATTTGTCTCCGTGTATTTTTTTATTTCCTCTTTATTTGTTGACCCATTGGTTGTTTAGCAGCATGTTGTTTAGTCTCCACATGTTTGTGGGTTTTTCCTTTTTTTTTTTTTTTTTTTCTTATAATTGATTTCTGGTTTCACACTGTTATGGTCAGGATTTTAATCTTCTTAAATTTATTGAGATTTGTTTTGCAGCCTAACATGTGATCTGGCCTAGAGAATGTTCCATGTGCACTTGAAAAGAATGTATGTTCTGTATATAATCTGTTAAATCCATCTGGTCTAATGTATCATTCAAAGACACTGTTCCCTTATAAAGGGACAAAATGACAGTAATGTAATAACAGTAGGAGACTCTAACACCCACTTGGGTAGATCATCCAGGCAGAAAATAAATATCTGTTAATATTTGCTTTATGTATTCAGGTGTTCCAGTGATGGGTACATAGATGTTTACAATTGTTATATCTTCTTGTTGGATTGATCCCTTTATCATTATGTCATGCCCTTCTTTGTGTCTTGTTACAGTCTTTGTTTTGTCTGATGTAAGTATTGCTATCCCAGCTTTTTATAAGTACATATCTATCAATAATTACTTTAAATAGTCTAAATGTTCCAAAAGACAGAGTAAAGGGATGGATGGAAAACAAGACCCATTTATATCTATATGCCTACAAGAGACTCACTGTAGACTGAAAATGAAGGAAAGAGTAGGAAGATACTCCATGCAAATGAAAGCAAAAAAATAAATAAATAATAAGTCCAACTAGCAACACTTTCTTGAAAGGCAGATTTTTCCATATGTAAAGATAACATGATTGTTGTAAACAAACCTAAAGTATTTAGAAAAAGAAAAAAAAATCCTGGGACTACAGAGTCAAAGACAACAACTGCATTGTCATGACTTTAATGCTGACAGCCCCTGTGAAGAGACTCCATGAAGTTTGAATGACCCATTGAGGAAGTTGCGTTAAAAATGTCATCTGCGGGTTCTATTCTTACTTACGCAGTAGACGCTTTATTAAATGTCAGTTTATTAAATAATTTAAATATTTTAATATACTAAACGGACTCTTGTCTGTTTAGTAGAGTATGTACTCTGTGTTCTAATTATGCCACATAATTTGAATATGCAGATTAATTCTGGTGTTATCACCAGTGCTGCATCAACCTGAATTTCACCTCGGTGTTCTGCAAGCAGGCAGGAATGATGCAATTATTAGAGAAGTCAAAACTGTTTAACTTTTATAGCTATCACAATAGTATAAATAATGGTAAATGTTAACATTTTCAGCAACAAATAATCTTTTCCCCTGGGAAATGAAGTGTGCTCATGCTTAATCCAAGCCTTGTCAATATTTTTAAAGGAAAAGAAACAAGAGGAATGGCTAATCTGACTAGCAAAAAATGCATATAGATAGCCCTAAGGAACAAGCCTTAACGCCTTGCTTTTATTTTATTACCTTCCCTTCTGTTGTCAATTTTTCCCCAGGCCCAGATTATATCAAACAGAGATTTCAGGAAGGTGTAGATGCTAAAGAAAATCCAGAAGAAAAAGTACCAGAAAAGCCACCTACACCAAAGGAATCTCCTCATTTTTATCGCAAAGGCACGACACCCCCCAGGTCTCCTGAAGCAAGTCCCAAACAAAGCCACTCTCCCCAGCCCTCCTCCCCGAAACCCACGAAGAAGCAGAACCCTAGCTCAGGGGCAAGACTCAACCAAGACAAACGGAGTGTGGCTGATGAGCAGGTGACAGCCATTGTCAACAAGCCTTTGATGTCAAAGCCTCCCACGAAGGAGGTGGGAGCCATGGTGCCCCTTTCCAAGTACTCTGGCCGCCACCACATCCCTAACCCCAGTAACGGGGAGCTGCATTCTCAGTATCACGGCTACTACGTGAAACTGAACGCCCCCCAGCACCCCCCGGAAGACATGGAGGAAGATGAAGGATCGAGCCAGTCTTCCTCAGCGCTGGTGCACAAGCCATCACCCAACAAGTGGAGTCCCCCTAAATCTGTGACAAAACCAGTTGCCAAAGAAAGCAAAGCTGAGCCAAAAGCTAAGAAGTCTGAACTTGCTATACCAAAGAATCCAGCAAGCAACGATTCATGCCCTTCTTTGGAAAAAGCAGCCAATTCGGTAAGTTGTGCAAGATGTGTTTTTTCTTTCTTTTGGTTCTTTTCAGGTAGTGGCATAGGATAACTTGCATCTCGATGACAGCTCGGCTAGCGAAAGTTCTGATGAATGAACATAGGACTGTATAGGGTAGAGCTTAGCATCTTTGTAGCCTAAGACAGCAAAGAACTGTCAGAGCAGAAATTCCTCCCTGCTGGCTCAGCCACCCACCTTAGACATCATTCAGCTAGCCGGGCTATTGGTGTGTCACATGTTAGCAAGCCTTTACCCACACTTCTTGGTAAGTCTTGTGGTCACTTAGTTTGAGCTGCTGTAACAAAAATGCCATAAACTAGATGGCTTAAGCAATATTTCTTTCTTGTAATTCTGGAGGCTGGGGAGTCCCAAGATCAAGGTGCCATAGACTTGATGTCTGGCAAGAACCCAATTCCTGGTTCATAGACCGTCTTGCTGTACATACCCTCACATGGCTGAGAGAGAGAGAAATAGCATACTCTGTGGTGTCTCTTCTCGTGAGGTCCCCACCCTCATGACCCAGGGCCCATCTCCCAAAGGGCTCCCCTCCAAATACCGTCACATTGGGAAGTAGGGTTTCAACATACAAATTTTGGAGACACACAAACATGTAGTCCTTAACTGTAGCTAAGAAAGGAGTCATGGGACCCTGACCAGGGCCAGCACCTCTCAGAGCCCTAGCTGGGAAGAGGCTTTTCCACTACCATTCACTAGGTTCTTAGCCCTGCTTTTGACCCTCACGAAACACATAAAGGAATGGATGGAAAACAAGACCTATCTGTATGTATATGCGTACAAGAGACTCACTTCAGACCTAAAGAGACAGACTAAAAGTGAAGGAGTAGGAAAAGCTACTCCAGTCAGCATCTTTAGAAAAAAGAACATCTTTGGGGCGCCTGGGTGGCTCAGTCGGTTGAGTGTCCAACTTCAGCTCGGGTCATGATCTCGCAGTTTGTGGGTTCGAGCCCTGCATCAGGCTCTGTGCTGACAGCTCGGAGCCTGGAGCCTGCTTTAGATTCTGTGTCTCCCTCTGCCCCTCCCCTGCTCATGCTCTGTCTCTCAAAAATGAACAAACATTAAAAAAATTAAAAAAAAAATCTTTTCTAGCTATTGCGAATTATTCCCCTAAATACTTAGTTTGGATTTTACTCAATTAGCCAGGCTTTGCAACTAGAACATTTTCTTTTCAACTACTTGAGAAAATTGCCTTGGTCTTCTAACTTGTCAGAGATTTCAGTTTCCTGGTAAATGCTAGTTTTATTGTCAGTCTGGAGCACTTAAGGTTTTTAATTCTTCAACCATATTATTGCTAATGTCATTTGATAAGCATGTAGAGATTTATTTGTTCAATGATATAAGGAATTCATACTTTATCAAATTCTATAGAGTTTATAAAATCTGGAAGCTGACCAACTGATCTTTTGACCTAGTCACATGTTTTTTGGAACAAAGGTGTTGCTTGTTAAATGTAGCTTAGAGAAGAAGCCACAGCTGACCCAATACTTAGTAATTTCTGAGACTTTTCCGTAAATGTTCAGATTAATAAATTGGGCAACAAGAATATAATACCACTGTAATGTTTTTTTTCTTTTGTCTGTTAAGTTTAACAGGGTTAAACTGTTTACAATTAAACAGTAACAATGTTAAAAAATTGAAATTCATCTTTTTTATTAACTTACCTTTGATGTTTCTTAGGTTTATTTTGCTAATATTTACAACACTAGTTCTCATCTTTTTAATCATCTAAATATAAATTAGATTAACTGCGTTAACTTCCTGAGAGTCATCCTCCATGGGGATAAATGGTTTTCAAAACAGACTAACTCTATTAGTGCTGGTTTGCCGGACTTACAAGGGTGAAATTCAAACAATGCAAGGCCATATACAGTGTCTTGTAAACTTTCTTTAAAATGTTACTAGTATGTGATAAATTCACCACCTCCTTTTTAGAAAAAGTTATCTTTTTTACTTCTGTGCAGAACCATCTGATTCTTGGAGGTAGCTGGGCACCCTCCAGCTGGGTAGGTCGGTCTCTAGGGTCCCTTCCACACCTTAAGGTACACGAGGCCTAGCACTCCACAGCCTCTGTGGGTGACAGGAACCAGAAGTCAAGAGTGCCTTGGCACCTCCTTGTGAAGATTTTAACAATTAACCTTCTTTTCCTGATAATAACAGAAAGCTGCCTTTCACACTCCTGGTGACTGCTTTCCTGACAGTTAAGAAGTGATAAAACCGTCATAAAGGTAGTTAATGAACCACCTTTAGAACAAAGGAATAGTGCATACAATTTTGACATAGACACTGTATAAGCTAGAGGTTTACAAATAACTTGAAAGCTCATAGGAGTATTCACAATAAAGCACACACTGGACGGAAAAATCAGACTGAATCGGTGTTCCCGGTGGGCAGCTGAGAGATCTGGTTTGAGTCAGAATCGCCATTTTTAGGCTGGTTGGATACACTGGAATCTGGACTTTTAGTCACCAGCCTATTGACTGAGACAGTATAGGCTGGTGGCTAAGGGTGTGGACTCTGGTGCCAGATTTTCTCTAAGTTCAAATCCCAGTTGTGTTGCTTCTCAGCCATGGGCCCTGGGGCAGGTTTCCTACCTGTTCTGTGAGTTGCTCATCTCCACTGGTATCATAGTGTTGTTGAGGAGATCAACTGAGTTAGTGCTTCCTTCCACAGTTCTTAGCACAGTGCCTAACACCTGGATAGGTGCTCAAAAAACAATGGTTATTACGGTTTCAACACTGAAGTTCCTAAAGCATAAAATAGTTCACAAATATTCCAATAGATTTGGACCCATTCTCAGGATCACCCTGGATATTGATCTTCTAGAAATAGAGAAAATCTTCTGGGACACAGGCTGACACTAAGCAAATAAGAGAAGGGAGGTGATGCCAAGGGATTACTCTAGCATCCCTTCTCAGGAAACATGTGACTCCTATGGGCCATGGTTGCACATGGACTAATGTCCCAGGGAAACCGTTCTGTGTGGTACCAACATTTTTGTAGGATTTTGCAACATTGACAACTTGTAGGAGCTACGAGAGACATCTTCACAGCCTTATCAAACAGACCAGCAAGGGCTCTCCTAAGCAGGAATCTTGACTCCTTCTGAGAACTACCTGCACTTTTTCTTACCCTTTACTCTCTTCCAAGTCTATTTTGA
This sequence comes from Panthera onca, assembly GCF_046562875.1. Taxonomy (NCBI): domain Eukaryota; kingdom Metazoa; phylum Chordata; class Mammalia; order Carnivora; family Felidae; genus Panthera; species Panthera onca. The sequence continues at coordinate 24,180,310 of NC_138356.1, read as the reverse complement.
AATTTACCTAATCTTGCTTTTCAATTGTTATAAAACTTTAAGGCATCCCTTGAAGTTACACACACCCTGAAACCCTAAAAACAGTAAATATGTAAAAACTTGGCTATTAATACTAAATTATGTGCTTTCCACGTTTTTAGAGAAGTTTTAGATTTAACATAAACTGTAGTAGCTCACCAGACTATTCCTCACAGTTTTAAAAGAGGAATAGTCTTTTGAAGGAAAAACGGTAAATTTCTTGAGCTAGAACTTCTTTCCACATTTTGCCGTCCTACACTTTCTTTTCTAACTGACTGAAAGTTCTTCCAATCAAGACTTGCACTTTGCCGGCTACAGCTTCTTTTATTCCACCTGTTTCAGTCAGTCTTGAAAAGCAAGACTGATTTTTTTTTTTCATTTGGCTATTTTAAGCTACAACTGGCTACCACAGTCATGTTTATGAGACTTCACCTTAAAGCTTTCCACCCCGTGCCCAGCCTAGGTATCTGAAGAACACAGAGGTCACGTCGCAATATCTACCTATTAAACATAGCATCCCAGAATTTATTTTCCACCTGGTTGCTGTTTGAACTTTTTATGCCTGGCTCACCCTCATCTTTACCGGGTCATCTTTAAAAATGGCTTCATAAATGGAGTTGTCCTAGTTGGATAAATAAATATATGTAGGTGTTCAATATATACATACGTATCCATCCAAAAATGCTAACCAATTCAAAAAGATAAATTCAGGGAACTTGTACGGATTTATGAAATGGGAAGTAAAAAGTCCAGACTCACCTTAAACTTTTGAAGTTAGATTCACCAAAGGCACTTTCTCTGTTAGTCTGCTTTTCCTCGGTCCACTATAAAACACTGAACTCTACATTATGTTGTTCTGACCCCATATACTTTTCCTTGCCTTTCATATCATGGTCTTTGGGAATTATAAATTAAATCCCCTGAGTCAGAAGAGTTAAGTGAATCCAAACTCCTTAACATACTCCTGAGCAAAATCTAATCAAAGTTTGTGATAGTAATAGCATTTCCTTAAGTTCCATGCTGAGTTACAATGTTAAAAGATTATTTCAATTATTTTCTGAGGTATAAATGTTTCTTACATTATACATTTTAGGTTAATCATTATTGATGAGTTACATAGATTAGGACCCTTCTAGTAACTTAGGACCAACTGTTCTTCTAGAATAGTTGTATTCTATCAAGATTTGATGTTTTTTTTCTGCTACCATGAAATCATAGGGTATAGATGAAAATGCCATTTTTAAGAACTTGATTAGAAATTAATTATTTTTAAACTAAGTCCTGTGGCCATAATAGGGATGTGGGGGAAAAAAGGGGCTCTGAAGTAGACAAAGTTTAATTTTAGTTCTGTAATTTGTTTAAACTGGATGAGTAACCTCAGGCAAGAAACTTACCCTCTCAGAGCTCTGTGAAATGGAACTCCTAATCACCTGTGAAGAAGAAATAACCTACCCAGAAATGCTTAGCCCACTGCCTGGTATATAAAGATATGCAGTAAATGTTGCTTTTTCCTCCCATTTACTTGGGGTTTTTCTTCTTCCTAATACTCCCTATCTCAACCCGTGTTTACTTCCTTTTCTCAACCACCCTGACTTTACTAATCACCCTGTTCATCATTTAAGATGATGAATTCATAAGGTCAACTACCACACCCACAGTACCTGGAAAAGTACCAGATGATAGTAGGTGTCCATAATGGAAACCTGAATGAATTGGACAATCCGTATGCATGGGCACACAGTGGTGATCAGTGCAGGGCCACTGTGGAACTCAGTCTAGGACAAAGACAGAATTTAACAAGAAGTGACAAAGTATGAAGTGTCAGGACAGACAACGACCAGGACACTCTGACCTCTGCCTCTGAGGTTGTGGGCCCATCTGGGGAGGAAACCTCCTAGAAGGGTGTATGACCCAAGCTCTAGACCTTGTGACATGAGCAGTGGACCAATGACAGTTCCAGTCTTTCTTAACACCCCCCACCAAAAATCACACAACTGTTTCCTCATCTGTGAAATAAGAATTAAAATACCGATGCCACCCACCTAAAGCCAGTTTAGAACACATTTAATACTACTTAAGAATTAGACTCTATTTTAATAGTAAATACCAAGATCATGTCTCTGTAATAAAAATGGCCAAGCATGAGCAGCTCTGAAAAGATGGGTCATAAGGTTGCTTTTTGTTTAAACAAGTAAACAAAGTTTGGGTACCTTGGCTAGCTGGTATTTGTTGTAGCCTTATTTATCAAAATAGGAGTCTGCAGTTCATCAAATAGAACTTGATTTCTGAAATGTTGTGGCTGTGAGAAAAGACGTAAAGAATTAGACCTGTAAAATAATTTCTTCAAGTGTTCAACTTCCCGCTCGCAATTTTTACTTCAAGGATGTGGTGGTGTCGAAAAATACGACCAGGAAAAAGAGAGACCCTCATTTTGAGTTTTCCTAAATTTTTCCCGAGAGGCCTCAGTATCCTAAAGATCTTATTCTTACTTTCCAACTGCCTTCATGAAGAAACAATTCTTCCTCATCTAAATTATGCCTTAACAAAAAGTCATGCCCACTTTCCATTAGTTCCTGACCCCAGTGTGGCAAACTCTCTCTCACCCAGACTGTTGTCAAATGTTTTGAGGTGAATGTTGAGATTATTTGTAAGTCATTTTCTTAGATTAAATCAAGACTGGAGTCATTTCATAGTGAAAGTGCAGAGATGGCTCCATCTAAATACGGCTTTGCTATTTTTAGTTTATACTTTTTGGAGCTGTTGTCATTTGTTCATGCCATATTTACTGCAACGGGGTTGAGTTTTTTTGTATTTTCGGTAATCGATTTTATGAGCTAGTTTACATATTGATGTTAACATGGAAATGTTATGCCTTGTTTTGTTCTGTTCATTTCCAGGGCCCTAATTCAGTCATGATTGTCCTTGTCATGCTGTTGAATATCGGGTTGGCCATTCTTTTTGTTCACTTTCTAACTTGATTGGAATTAGGAAAGGTAAGAATAGCCTTAATTTCTACATAAAAATCCGTTTCTAACGTTCTTTTCCCATATTCAATTTTTTTTTTTTTTTTTTTAACAACTGCATATTGTCCTTCACTTTCATTTTGGCTGTGCCTGAATGTGATTCAACATAGTTACTTAATGATATAACTGTTTTGACCCCTCAGTGAAGTCATGACAACTAGCGGTGTTAGCCCACACTTCCCTGCCGTGGCGTCATCAGCCCTTTAAATGGCACACCCCAGTCAGACTCAGGGAAGGAGGCTTGGAATTAGGATGGGATCGCGAAAGAGATGACACTTGGAAAATTCAGCCAGAGGACCTGTTCATGTTCCCCTGGGAATGCTTTGTGGCTTTGGGGTCCTCTGGGAGCTGAAGCAAGCAGCCGTGTTGGAGAGCAAAACTTAATAATCATTCTTTTTTAAAATCTGCTGAAGCAGCCCCATCCGGCGAAGTTCTTGGCATTGGCTACTCCATCTGTCCTAGCAGAGTGTGACTAAACTGGAAATGTATGGAGCTGCATTTTTTTTTTTTTCTTGATGGAAGTCAACAGCTGCCTTACTATTTTGCCATCGGACGTTTTTAGTAGGGAGCTGGGGAAACGAGCGACTGCCCGAGGAATGCGGTCGGAGGATTGTGTTGCTGTGGCCACGGTTCCAATGCTCACTCCTGTCTCATTGGAAGAAATAGGTAGCAGCATCACTCACCAGTCTTATGCTGTGACCTGCTGCTTTAACATCTCCTGGAATGTTCTGGGAGAGAACGTTTCGTTGGCTTGTGCACGACTATGTTCATTTTTGCCGTTTATTGAAGTAGGATGTATAGTCCTCTACAACGTGTGGTCCCGGCTGGATGAAACACACTTGTTGCATCTCAAGGAAGAGAAACGACACAATTCTAGAGAAGATGTGTTCATTTCGATAGCAATACATCATTGTTTTCATGTCATGCAGTCTTCCAAAACCTGTAACAGGCTGTTTAAAATTTAGCAATGTGAAGGCATTATACCTTCCTAAGAAAAAAATTGAAATATTTTTAACATTACCGAGATGAATTATTTATGCACTTAGGAGGTGCTAAATTTTAAAAGCTGAAAGACAACAGAATTCTAAGAAGTATAGTCAAAGTGTTGCATGGATTGCAGTAATCGGTGTTTAAAGGATTCAGTTTCATTGCTGACGTACTTTACAACCAAATAAAATCTTGTCAGTGACTATGTTAATTCCCATGAAAGTTAAGCAAGATGCTATTAATAACTGCTCTAATCTTTTTTTTTTTCCTCCAACTTAAATTTTTGTTGAATACATTCAGGTAGAGCATAAAGCTTTGTTAAACCTCTGCTTCTCGATTTTATGCCTTTCGTGTCCTTCAAAGTCCTTTCGTAATTTTATTTCACATTTTAAAGGTTTAGACGTTTTTATTTAAATATTTGTCTTTTGCAGTCCTTTGTTATTCTGACATAATCTGATTTTTTTTTTTTGCTGTTTTATAATTTATCCTTTATTACTCAAACGCATGCTTACTTAGAGACACTACGTGGTCTTTATAAAAATAATTATTTAAAAAGAAATCAGGGGAGGAAAGGTATCTTAAATCTCTGTAAGACATTACATCATGGAGAAGGAGCTAGCTATTCCTAAATATTTTTCACAGTCTGCATGGTTTAATCAGATTCTTGTTACCTTGTTTGCTACCTTTTCAATGCAGAAGAGACAATTCACAGGTTAGCACAGGTGTGGACTGAATGCTTTGTCCCCTGCAGGGCAGTAACCCAGTGGTGTTTCTTGCAGAAGTGCAATATATTGAGAATCCTGGGTGTGACCGATATGGAATAAAGAAGAAAGCAGAAAGAGAGCAAATGAAAATTACAACTTGTATATTTATTTATTTTTTACATTTTGCTTTGACTTTTAAATTTAGGAAGTACGTTTTTTTAGCCAAGAAACGTTTCAGCTCCTGTCAGTCTCCGTACTCTCACTGCGCCTTCCTAACCCCATAGCTCTTGATGCTGGGAAAGCGGATTTTTTTTAAAAAATAAAACAAAATATTTAATCTTATTAAGTGTTTATTTAAAACGTGTAATGCTTTGGAAATAATGGGTAACAGATAACTAAAGGATATGTTTATAAAGTCAGCATGTTCCATTTATAAATATGTGTATGATTTATAAGCTTTTTTAAAAACAAAGCTCAAATTGTTGGTATTTTTCTAAAATGTGCACAGCTGTATTTTACATGAAAGGCTCTTTCTAATGGGTTGTTATACTGTACTCTACATTTTGGACAGCACATGAAGTCTGCCAATGTACTTAATAAAACATGACCTTGTTTATTTAAAGTTTCTTGCTGTGAAAAAGAACTCCCTACCTGTGAGTTCCTTTATTTATAATCCTTGAAACCAAAATGTATAATGTACAGTTTTCACAACTGTATCTGCTCTAATAAAAAAAAAAGTTGGTTATTAATAAAGTTGCAGGTGTGTTTCCTTTGTGAGTAAATTATGTGGAATTTTTTGATGGTGGTTGTATTAAAAGAAAGATCTGAAAAATTAACAATAGAAATGGGGTGTAAAATGCTCAGAGAAGCCACATGGTTAGGAGGTACTCATACCGTGATATTTTTCTTCCCGGGCGTTTCAGATAATTTTGTAAAATAAGATTCGTTTTTCTGCTGAGTGCCTTCATTATTTGTATTAGGGCCTTATCCGGGGTTTTATGTCTGCTCCTGTTTTTAAGGAAAACCCAGAGTTGGAGTAAATCTCCCTCCTGCTTGGGTACTTTTCAATTAATTAAAGTTTTTGGATCATTGTGCCCCAAATAAATTAATATTTCGCTGTGGCCCCTGTTTAGACACATTTCTGGAAGCTTAAGCACACTGTGCAGTTGAATAAGCTTACTGCCACTAGAATTTCCAGCCCCCGGGCTCCCTTTGAGGCCGTCCGATGCTGGTCTAGGCAGCCTTGACGCACCGCGAGCTGCCAATGAGGTATATAATAAAAGGACCACCTCCAGAACGGCTTCCCAGGGAGCTGCTGTGGTGCTCTTAAATTCCCAAATTAGTCACTCCTGTTGAAGGCTAAGGTATTGGAGACCCCAACATAAATAATGCATAAAGTTATCGCCTCTTAAGTTGTAACAGATTTATCAACTTAAATGATTAATCTCCTAGTAAATCCTAAAAGAATGGAACACAGAACACACTGTTTTGGAGCAGGCGGCAAAGGTACAGGGTGCAAGAAAGAGTATTGATTCCAGTTTCATGTCCAAACCACAAGTTTTGATGGCCGAAGCCAAAGCTGGGGTGAAGTCTTTGTGGTTGGGAAATCTGGAAAATATTCTACATGCCCTTTTAATGCAATAGCTATTTCGGGAGCTATGGTAAGCAGGCTCCCCAGGCATACGCTCAGTGCAACTCGCGGCCCTCCTCCCATGCTTCGGAAACTTGTGTAGCCTCCTCTTTCCAACTTACTATGTGGCTGTACACGTGGCATATTTCGCCAATACAGGAACCCAGCAGTTCACCAGGCTGAGTTTCGTGATCCCAGGTTTGTGGTCCAGCATTTCCTTCTTACCCCAAAAGTACTGAAAAGTACTTCAGTGTTCTGTACTAGCCTCTATAGGAGTCTCATTTATGGGAGTAGGAGCAAATAACAAAACATATAGAATAAAATGACTACTGCTGAATGAATGGATATGGATAGAATTCTGGCTACGGTCATGATTAATTGTGGATTTTTCTCAAGCCCAGACCCTGGTTTCCTCATTTGTAAAATGGGCATAACCGTAGCACTTAGCACACACTTCGCAACGTGGTTGTGAAGGAGAAATGAGCTCATTCATGTTAAGTGCTTAGTACAGTGCCTGGCGCATAATAACTGTTGTGTTAGCTTTTACCAATTGGAGGAACTAGGAAAAAAATTTTAATTTCTCTAAGTGTCTCAAACGCATTAAAAAAAATACAGTGAGGGGCGACTGGGTGGCTCAGTCGGTTGAACATCCAACTTTGGCATAGGTCATGATCTCGCGATCTGTGAGTTTGAACCCCACATTGGTCTCTGTGCTGATAGCTCAGAGCCTGGAGCCTGCTTCAGATTCTGTGTCTCTCTGTCTCTGCCCCTCCCATGCTCGCTCGCTCTCTTCTGCACTCTCAAAAATAAACATTAAAAGTTTAAAAAAAAAAATAGATCCCACTATAAAGGCCCCTTTTTAAAGGTTATGCCACAGGTCAGATTATGTTCTTTCCTCAGTGGTGAACACTTAACAGAGTTCCTTCTCTACACTAAAATGCCATTTTCTGTACAGTATGATGTGAGACATTGGCTTTACAAAGAATTTTCACGTCAATGACTCGTTAGATTCTTATGAGATCCCTAGGAAAGAATTCTCCAGTTAATGACTTGCCTGAGGCTACCTGCCAAAATGTTAAAAAAATTATATTAGTCTCAGATCTGACTCTCAATGTGCTATTTCATTTCATATGTTGGTTATCATTACTCCACACTGTCATCCTCATCAACCATAAAAAAGTAGAAAATATGATGAAATTGAAAGTAACAGTATGGGTTGAATGAAGCCATTTTCGTAAGTTCCTTAAGGACACTTGGTCGATTTAACTATAGTAAAGTTTACTAAAAGTTCTGAATAATTTATACTCTACTGTTTCATGACTTTTAGTCAGGTATTTATGATATTTTTGAGCCTCAGAAAATATTAAATATTAACTAAAGTTTCACATTTAAATGGTATTTTGGAGTAAGAAACATGTCATAAATGAATTCTGTGTATGTGTGTGTGCTTGAACTTGATCTCAAGAATTAACCTAGAAATTGCACATTGTGCCTAAAAGACTTAAAAGATTTAGACAGATACTGTAATGGTCTTTTGATACTTCATCGCAGTGTTCCATATAGTTTCTTCAGTATTCTCTTGAATCCCAAATCTGATTTAGGTCAAGTATTAGAATTAACACAAGAGTGAGGGCCTAACCTTTGTTCGGCTAGTGATTGGTAAAGCAGTTCGCTTACTATGATAGTGTATCAATCTTTGCCGAGAATTTTGGAGAGAAGATGTGGAGGGAGAGATAGACTCAGCAAAAGATATGACAGTATTGATGTACAAGTCTTTTCTTATTCCCATCCTTGCCCCAAGCAAACTCATTCATGAAACATCAAGAACTGTATCGAGCATTTGATGGAATTATGATATTTGTTCAAAGGAAAGCAACAGAGGTCTTTGATTTCAGGAATGTAAGTCACATTCCTGCCATTGATGGCACATATTTGGAAGAAAAGAATCTGATAGATAAATATCATAGTTCCATGCAGTCAAAGTAGAAGCAAAGGTGAAAAGCCAAAGATCATCTAAAATTCTCCAGTTCTGGGCATGTTCTAACAACAGCTTCTGACCACGGGAGCCAGTACCTGGAATCACGTAACTGCTGCTGAGATTGATAAAAGCCAAAAAGATGCTCACACATAGCATTGTTGTAGAGCCAACAGGTGTGGTGGACTCCATCCCTTAAGGGCTAGACCTAGCATTTTGAAAACAGTTTTACATCAGATAATTGGGCCAAAGAAAAGCAAAGGTTAGAAACATTCAAATCTATGGAACATTTAAAAGGATAGACAAGTGTCCCTTCAATCTGTTTCTTACTCCTCAGTCCACTGAGACCAAGCAAGAATTTGGGAAGTAATCTGAACACAAGAAAGCCGCAAAGAATGCAGTGCATCTGTGCCCAAAATAAGGTTTGATGCTATCTACATCTGTTTGTCATGATACAAAGTAATGTGGGGGACTCAGCATAATTTTTCATTTCTCACTGTCCACGTCATTTCCCAGTATTTACGTACTTTACAATTTGGTTTTCTTCCATTCGGATTTTTGTGTATAGAAAGAACCCATTTTTTCTAATAATCAGATCTATATTTTCCTTCACAAAAGAGAAGACCCTACACTGTATTTTTGAGTTTCGTTTCCATTGGCTCACTCCAGCTATCAACAATTTACCTGTATTTGTGTTGACATTCTAAAGACTACCTGAGTAAATTATAAAGGAAGCACTGTAAACCTACTTGCTACCCTGCTCTTTCAGGAGTTTTACTTAATTTTTAACTTTTTTAAAGATTTTAAGTAATCTCTACACCCAATGTGAGGCTCGAACTTATAACCCTGAGATCAAGAGTCACATGCTCTACCAACTAAAGTCAGCAAGGCACCCCCCACCTTTTGTTGTTTTTTTTTTTAAAGACAAGTTTTCAGGAATTTTAATGTGGCCTACGTGTTCACTACACTGCCTGACCCCTCCATGCCCTGCAAAACCTGAGCTCTCCATTGCACTGAATCATGGTTCTTTGTCAGTCTCCCCAGACCAGCAGCATGCTTAGACATACACAGTTTGCTGGTGCACTTTGACAAACATGTCAACTGAATTGAGGATATTAGTTCAAATAGAGAAGCATAAAAAGGCTTCAATTCAGCCATGCCACTTTCTCAGATGCCAGTTTATGGAACCAGCTACACACTTCCTTATGAGTTGTCCCCCTGTTCATTGGCTGTGCCAGCACCAAACAGCACATGTCCATTTTGGTACACTGTGAGGAGAGTTTTCGTGTCTGTAAAATGGGAATAATACCTGCCTCTTAGTGTTTTTATCAAAGTAGAGAACTTCAGTCAACTCCCCAACATGCGGTAGACTCTCGACATCTAGTAGGTAACTATTACATTTAATAGTCTCAACGTTACCAGCAATTTTTACTTATTCTTTCATCAAACATTTGTTATGTTACTGTTGAAATAACTTTCAGGTGCCTGGGTGGCTCAGTCGTTAAGCATCTGACTTCAGCTCAGGTCATGATCTCGCAGTTGGTGAGTTTGAGTCCCACATCAGGTGAGCTCATGTCCCGTCTCAGGTGAGCCCTGCTTCGGGTGAGCTCATGCCCCGCTTTGGGGAAAAACACAAGCCCCAAGTGAGCCCTGCTTTTCTCTCTCTCTCCCCCACCCTGTCTGTGTCTCTCTGCCCCTTACTCACTTGTGCCCTCTCTCTCTAAAAAAGAGAAATAAAGGAAAAGGAAAAAAGAAAAAGAAAAGCACACATTCTAAGCCCACAATAGAGCCTCCTTTGCCTGGAGTGCTATGTCAACAAATCAGAACTTGAAAGAGAGAAAGAGAGAGAGAGAGACAGAGAGATAGAGATAGAGATAGAGAGAGGGAGGGAGGGAAGGAAGGAAGGAAGGAAGGAAGGAAGGAAGGAAAAGAAAGGAAGAACATTCTAAGCCCAAGATGGAGCCTCCTTTGCCTAGGGTGCTATGTCAACAAACCAGAACTTCAATAACTTTTGAATCGCTGTAAATGTTCCATTTGACCAGAAACACAATATATCCAGTCGGCCAATCCCCACACCCCAAGCCAACTCTGGGTCTGCTCACGCCAAACAAGGTTGAGTGTTGTGGCCCCAACCAATCAGATACTTTCTATTTTTCCTCATTCCTGTTCTTTATATTTTAACCTATAAAAGCATCCTGACTTCTACCCTATTTTGCAGTTCTCCAGAGGGAGACTGTTCACTTTTTGAAGTGTTAAATAAAGTTTGTTTACATCGCCTAAATTGTTTTCTTGAATATTTTTAATAGTACTTAACTGGTGTTTATTTAAATTCATTGAAATGGAATTCTTTGTTCATTAAGCATCAGATCCTCCTGCACTAAGGAATGCATTCTGCATATAGAATCAGTTGGACCTCAAATAGTTAAAGGAGTTCTTTCTCAAAAGCAAAGGACAGACAATAAAAATCCGGGCTCTTACTGATCAGAAGATACACTAGTGAGCGTTGATGCATTTCTCATTAGAAGCTTAGGCATGCTTGAATACGGAACACTCATACTAGGTACAACTGTTCATTAATGTCTGTTACTCACAAAAACTGTACAATAAGAAGATACAATTAAAGTGTACGAGAAATGAGCCTGACACAGATTTGCCACAATGATTATACTCTTGGTTGTAGGAACAAACTTCCTGATACAGGTAGAGCATCAAGATGTTCACTGATATGCAGAAATGTGTTAATGGACCTAGCTATTATGTTTAATCACTATGATTATGAACGTAGGCAAATGGCTCTGTCTTTCAATGAAATTAAAATACATTTAATCAGAAATAGCATAGCAAAATATCATAATGTCAGATCTTCCAGTAGCATCCATTAGTGTATAAGTTCATTAATATTTATAAAGAAAGAGGATAAGAAGTTATCTGCTCAGTTCAGGGTATACATCTTGATAGCTTCTCTCAAATCCTGCATTCAGCTGAACTTGGGTGCTTTTCTTCAATAGAAAAACAGGAAAAAATTCTCCTGTTTGAAACATATTTCACTCACTATTTTAAGGAAAACCTGACATGAGATGAAAGTCACCTCCCGGGACTTTAAATAGCTTTTATATCATGAAAACACACACAATTTTTTTTTCTTCTCACCAAATCTCATGCTATATAGACCACAGCAGGAAGGAAACTCTATTTCAGTGGTTTTCAAACTTCAGTGAGCATTAGAATCATCTGGAGGTAAAACATTGCTGAGCCCCACCCAGTTTCTGATTTAGTAGTTCTGGGAATTTGCGTCTCTAATTTGTTTCCAAGTGATGCTGATGCCGCTGGCCAGGGGACCATGCTTTGAGAACCATTGCCTATATAATCAAGCAGTGTACAAGTATGAGGTACCAACTACAGTTAGGTAAAGAAGAGAAAGTAGAAAAAAATGCATACAACACGTACTAACATCTGGTATCACAATATTATTTGATCCTTGTAATACCTAAGGGAACTAGGAAGCATTTTCCCCACTTTGCATACAAGAAACCCAAGGCCAAGGTGGGTGAAGAGAACTGTTTGACAAAACACAGCTAACTAGCAGAGCCAACAGTCCCACCCAGGTACCTGGGGCTCCAAGTTCTGGGCGTCCCTTTCCCCTACATCTCAGCAGCTCTGAGTCTGTCCTCTAGCCACCAAAAGGTTAGAACACAAGGCACATTGCAAAGTTGTTCTGACTGCTATCAGGCAAAATATGAAGGTTGAGTCCTCGGGGTTACTTGAAACAAAACACTGATATCTAAGGTTGAAGGTAATGCATTGTCCATGACTTGAATGAGGGTCATTCTCAAATCCATGTAGTGGTTTATCTATAGACATTTCTCAAACCACATATGAAATTGGACCTCATTCTTTTAAGATCTGCACACTCAAATGCTTCTGTTTTATCAGATGTGCTCACATTTGTAAGCCTACACATAACTCTGTCCATCTGTGTAGTATTTCTCCCCTAGTTTTGACAGGAAAAAGAAAACAAAACTATGCCATTAAAGACGACAACAGCATCTGCACATACAGATTCCATCACGTCCTGCCGACCTTCCTCATCCACCACCAGGCTAGAAGAGGAAACCCGATTCAGCGAAGAGAGAAGGCAGAGATTGGCAGGAAGCAAGGGGGCTTTTAGGAAAACATCCTGATCCTTATTTTTGTCAAGAGATGTGTGTGGGATTTAGGAAATTAATCCTTCAAAGAGCATCAGACAAGTTCCCTACCGGCCTCAGAGGGTCTATCTTCAACACTGAGATTTTCCACAAATGGCAAGAATAGACAATATACAGAAGAGAAATACACAATGGTCAATAGCCATGAAAGATGTTCAACCTGACTTGTAGCCAGGGAAACACAGATTAAAATAATGAGGTTTTCAAAATCCAGTGCCTGCGACACTGACTACATTCTTAGTTGAGATGGAAAAAGGGCTTGATGTGGAGTCAGCACTGATCTCAACTCTAGACATCTTTCTCACTCTGGGAACCTTTCCCAAACTCCAAGGAATGTCCCTCCTCGATGACTCCAAGCCACGCTGCTTGATTTTTATCCCTTTACTGCATGAACCATTTGTGTTTCAAATCTGTCTCTACTACCAGGCTGTACATTCCTTGCGGGTAGGGACTTTGTCCCATGTCTCTACCCACCAATGCCTGATACATACATATGTCCAGTAAGACTGATGAATGAATTAATAAAACTGACATAACCTTGCCCACTTGGACCACTCACTTGCTGATGAAAGAAAGCCATCTTCTGCAACATGCTTTGAGGACATGACACTTACCATATTAATATTAGTAAGCTATATGTGGGGGGGGGGGAATGAATGTTTGTGGAAGAGTAAGAAGTTTTAAGCATGTGTAGAAATCCTGTTCAGGTGTCACTCATTTCTACCTGGCAAAAATTATGACTGAGAGCCTTTGTAAAAGCAGTTGGCCAAGTTAATAGATAATATATCCAAGAAGGAAAATAGGTAATCCACCTTGATTAAGAAAATGATTTGTAGGGGCACCTGGGTGGCTCAGTAAGTTAAGCTTCCAACTCTTGATCTCAGCTTAGATCATGATCTCACTGTTCATGAGTTCAAGCCCTGCATCGGGTTCTGTGCTGATGGCACAGAGCCTGCTTGGGATTCTGTGTCTCCTTCTCTCTGCCCCTCCCCCGCTTGTGTGCTTGCTCTCACACGCTCACGCGCGCGCTCTCTCTCTCTCTCTCTCAAAATAAATAAATAAAATCTAAAAGAAAAAGAATGGTTTCTAATAAACAAGAATAAAGTTTCAGTTAGGCAAGATGAGTAAGTTCTAGAGATCTGTTGTACAACATTGTGCCTATAGATAACAGTACTGTATTGTGACCTTAACAGTCTTTTAAGAGGGTAAATTTCATGCTGTGTTCTTACCACAATAAAAATTTTAATTACTTCTTAACACCTTGAAATATTTTCAGGCATTTAGGATTAAGTGGATGGCGAATGGATGCCAGGTGCTTATTATGAGATGAGAGTTCCTGATTCTTTATTTGCCTCACAGTGGCAACTGTCGAGGGGAAGAAAAAATGGACAGATTAGAGCAACACTGAGGAGACAGAATTAACCCAAAGTGGTGATTTGGTATGGAGAATAAAGGAAAAGTAGGATTCCAGAATGGAATCCAGGGCTCAGGCTTGAGCCATTGAGCGCTAGTTAGAGTCCTTAACTAAGACAGGGAAGATAGGAGGAGGTATGCCCAGATGGCCTGAAGACATGGAATTTAGTTTGAGACATGGTGCACCTGATGGGCTTGCAAGATGGGAACAGCAGAGAGAATGCCATTGGGTATAGAGGCCCAAAGCTCCAGGAATTCTGTGATCAAGATGTGCACTAGGCATGTGGTGAAGGGAATGTGCAATGGCGCGTTTTCCTCTTTACAAATTTTCTGTCTATTCATTAGAGCAGGTCTCTCAACAAGACTACACTCAGGAGATTTTTTTTTTTTATCACGGTACAATATATATAACAAATTTATCATTTTAACGAGTGTTAAATGTATAGTTCAGTGGCATTCTACTGTGCAGCCATCACCACTGTGCATCTTCAGACTTTTGTTATTGGTATTTTTTAATTGCCTCTTCACAAAAGTAACTATTTGGTCATTCATTTCACTAATTCAGGCTTAATTATTCCAGAGGTGTTTGAAGTTATTATAATAACTTCTCTTATCCCTGAGTCTAAGGTCACTATCACATCAAATGTACTCTTTTTCTAATTCATTTTATCACGGGTTTTGATGGTTAGACCACTGTACTGATCTGTAAGCCCTTAAGCTATCTTCAGCTGAATCATGAAGGTCAAGAAAGTTTTCCTTTACGAGGAGGTGCCTGGGCCTGGCCATCAGGCCTGAGGGCAAAAGAGGGCAGCTGCTAATCACTCCTGCACAAACCCCTTCCCGCACAAGGCGGGACTGGCTTCGTGGTCCTCCTTCCGGTTATTTCAGCTTTGCGTGCCATTGAGCCTACCACTGAACTCATAGATACATTTAAACAGAAACAACAAAGTTTGATCTTGAAGTCCACGAGTATTTTTGAGTTATTATCTGGGTGGAAAGACCGAGTATTTGTTTACTGAAATAAAAAAGAAAAAAAAAAGGGAGTAAAAGAAAGAGAATTAAAGCTTCTATAAGTCCTGGTAAACCAAAAAGGCAAACATATTTCTTCTTCTAAAATAGTCTTTCAACTCTCTTACCTCCTAGAAAACAGAGTGTTACCTACTCAGCCATGAAAATGTCTGTTGATCTACAGTTAAATGATAAATCACTGGATAAACCAGAATTCTAAGTTTGCCAAAATCTTATGCTGAAATCCCAGCTACCTAAAACCTTACTACTAAGGTAGGGAATTGTTTTCAGGCAATCTCCTTCCTCTTGGCTAGATTTTTGCTTTCTCGGAGTCTTTTAATCCTTGCAGGTGACCATGTGACCTAATTCTGGTCAGTGAAACTTTGCCAAGTCTTCTGGAAAGGTTTTTGCTTTCCTAATAAAAGGGATAGATAGCAGAGAACTCAGTGTTGCTGCACCTTCCTCTTTCATCTGTCTTGAATGTAGGTGTGATGTCTTGCACTGTGGCAACCATGTTGAAACCATGAGGCAACAAGCATAAGAACAGAACCCAACAAGAATGGGGAAGCAGAAAGTTGGGAAAAGCTTGCGTCCTTAATAACATGGTTGAAATGTTCTTGTTAAACAATAAATGTCACTATGGTTTAATCCTCCTTTAAAAAAAATTAACAGCTGCTGCTAAAAAGGTAATAAAAGGAGGGAAATGATCCCAACATTATGCAAGGATAAAAGAGATTATCAACAGTATTCATCCTTGTTGTTTGCACCTACTCTTAAAAAAAAAAAAAAAAAAAAGAGAGAGAGAGAGACCATTTTATAAATCAATTTATTTCTGTGCTTGAGAGAATTGGACTTCTAACACATTGAAAATCTAAAGAAACATCAGCACAAACCCTTGACTCCTCTATGGGCCTTCCCTGAACAACTTAACCAGAACTGTTCACTTTTCTCCCCAGGTGCATCCTACCACCACACCCCCAATCTCATACATTGCACCAATCAGACTCTACCCAGTCTCTACCTTTTGAGGGCTGATTGTTGGTGCCCCACTGTACATGCTTCATGACATTTTCTCATTAAATCTATTCTTTACAATAAATAACTCTATGAAGTATTCATCATCATCTCAGATTTACAAGTTAAAAAAAAAACAAATCAGACTCCATGAGGTAACGTATATCCAATGGCACCCTCACAGCTAGTAGTAACAAAGCTAGAATTTGAAACCAGGTCTATTTTTGAAGTCTGTCTCATAGGGTTTGTGAGAACAGGCTTCCCAGTTTATTCTAATGGCATCATCAACCACTGCGCACCCAGGGCTGAAAGCCGACTTCTCTCTGTGGAAGCCACTGTTAACCTCCCACACATTCTGCCTCCAGTGTCTCTCAAATGATCCCCTCTTTTCCAGTCCCTTCACCGTCATTCTAATTTGGCTCCTGGTAACTACCAGGCAGTGGATCACGGGAGCCTCCAAACTGTTCTTCCTGCCCCCAGTCTGCCCTTTCTATTGCTGCTGCTAGGACTTGCCAGAGAGACAAAGCCAAATATTTCTAGAACACAGCTCCAAACCTGTGACCTCCTCATTATATAATGTACACCCACTGTTTCAGTGCCCTAAAAATAAGAAGAAACAGGGTCCTGTGCATTCACAGGACCAGGGCAGACCCTTTCCAACACAGCTTTGAAGAAGGATGTTCGGAGGTCATGCCCAAGTGGGATCCAGTCCCCTGCCGAGTCTTGGCTTTCCAACTGGCCAGCATTTGCCCATGAGAACTCAGCCAGGGGAAGGTCAGAGAGCCACACAGAAAACTCACTGGATATTCAAGTGCTAAGTTTGTAAAACCACAGACAAACCAGGTGTGCATACTCCCGTCACTGGTGTGTAAGGACAGTTCCTGGGGTTCCTGAGTTCCAGGAGCTGCTCAGCAGTGAAGGGACCCTCATAGCCCTGGCCAGCCAGATTTTCCAGGTTCACATCAAAACACCTCAGGCTGCTGGCTTAATACTAAGATAGTGCTTCCAATAGCGGAGTGGGGGCAGGGAATCTCAGTCTTAAAAATTACAGCTTTATATGCATAAAATGGAATAAAGAATAACTTGCTTCTTTCATCACCCAAACTATAGAAAAGACATCCCAATGGAACTTTCCTGGTGGAGGTTAGCAGATGTTGAGCTCTCCATTCTGCACATCAGCCTTCCTTCGGAGTATAAAAGGATCTCAAAAGACTGAGATTGCTAAAGTGCCCTTCCTAGAATCTGATTCTCCTTCCGACTCCGTGTGGTACCTCATTCCCAACCAGCGCCTTCCAGCTTTCCTTTCCCATGCTTTGCACTTGTCCCCATTCCACAGAGCAGCCCCAGGTGCATTTGAAAGATGGGTGCCTCCACTGACCCTCCTCCTACCTCCTGACCACTGCTGTCAGATCCCCCCCCCCCCCCCCACCACACACACACACAAATACTCTGCTCCTCTCACCAGGCCTAAGAGAGAATGTCTATCCCAGACAAGAATTTCAAGGGGATAGATCAAAGGTGGTGGACCCAGACAGGTTGCAGGTCCTGTAAGAGAGTGGGCTCTTGGGCATTCATCCACCTTCCATGTTGATCTCTGTCCTCTTAGCCCCAGCACCTAGGGAGTGGTCTGACCTTTGTAGACTCAACCACAGTCCAAAGCTATAGGTTATTATCTGAATCTGGATATCACAAGTGGGGATCCCCCAGGAAGCTGAGATAACAGTAAGCTTGCAGATGTCTGTCAAGGAGTGCTCTGAGGTCAGCACCTGCAGTAGGTTGGGGGAAAGCAGCAGGAAAGGGAGGAGAGCGCAGCTGAGCTGCGATGCTGCCTTAAGGAGGGCCTCAGCTGAGCAAGGGTGGGGGCACGGCAGCTGGAAGGCTGAGGTGCCCTTCAGAGTCTTTCCAAGTTGGCTGAGAGGACCGGGCCTGTCACCCGCCTTGCATCATGGGCAGCACTCACAGCCTGCACCACCCCAGCATTCCCTCTCTTCAGAGAAATCCAGGGATGCCCCCGTCACCCCGGCCTCTCGCAGGGACCGCGTTTCCTCTGAGCCCCTCCAGCACCACAACACTCACAGTCTATCTTCCCATGTTAGAAGGGGTGGATGGTCAACTCCTTGAGGACAGTGACACACACCATAACATACTGCCCTCCTCGGGTTGACCTTTCACTCCATGAAGCAGTACATTTCGAAGGGAAGAATGTGGGCTCTGGGCTAGAATCCGGACCTGAATCCTTACTTGCTCAGGCAGCTTAGACGAGCTAGTTAAACTCTTTCAACCTCAAACATTTCAACTATAACATCAGATAAAATACCCGTACCTCCCTCTGAGTCGTTTCTTCATGCAGCAGACTTACACCGAGCGGCCATGACCTACCAAACACCCCATGTACATCATCCCCAGTCCCTCCAGCACTTCTCTTCTTACTTCAGCAATACCATTACAGAAGGGCCTTCCAAGGCCACAGGGCTCTGAGGGGTGTAATAGGACTCTCAACCTAAGTCCGCCTGATACCAACATCCGGGTACCTCACACTGCTTCTACACCTGTGAAACCCCTCAGAGGGCTGACATCATGCGCGGTGCACGTATCACCACAGCGATCAAGACCCTCTTCCATTTGGCTCCAAACCACTTTCCAGACTCATCTGCCATGATGTTGCTCCAGCCTCGCTAGTGTCTTCCCCCAGCCTAGGATTCACAGCCCCATCTGCCCTCTCTGCTGGCCCCCAGCTGCGACCCTTCCATCTCCTGAAACCCAGCTGAAACCGTGCTCCCTCTGTTGAGGCTGCCCTCCCCTGCCATTTAGAACAAATGGCTCCCAGGGGCACCTAGGTGGCTCAGTCGGTTAAGCGTCCGACTACGGCTCGGACCATGATCTCACAGTTTGTGGGTTTGAGCCCCACCTCGGGCTCTGTGCTGACAGCCTGGAGCCTGGAGCTGGCTTCGAATGCTGTGTGTCTCTCTCTCTGCCCCTGCCTCGCACATGCTCTGTCTCTCAAAAATAAACATTAAAAAAATTAAAAAGGGGGCGCCTGGGTGGCTCAGTCGGCTGAGCATCCGGCTTCGGCCCAGGTCATGATCTCACAGTTTGTGAGTTCGAGCCCCGCGTCGGGCTCTGTGCTGACAGCTCGGAGCCTGGAGCCTGTTTTGGATTCTGTGTCTCTCTCTCTGCTCCTCCCCTGCTCATGCTCTCTCTCTCTCTCTCAAAATAAATAAACATTTAAAAAAAATTAAAAAGAACTAATGGCTCCTACGAGCAAAAACACTGTTTCTTACTTCATATAAGCTCTTCTGTCATCCTTCTTTCTCCACTTCTACTGGTTTTAGTCTCTTTTCTTCAGCAGATTATAAACTCCTTAAGAGAAGGGCAATCTCAGTCATCATTATACTCCTCAAAATGCTCAGCAAAAGGTGTTTTCTTTTTACAGAAATAAGTGCTCAAAATGCATCTATTGAATTTCTTCAAAAAACCATAATTCTTTAGTTCCATAAAACCTCCTGAAAGCTCTAATTTCTTCCTCTTAAGAATTTTCATGATTTTTTTTCTTGGTAAAATTCCTTTCTTACCTTGTCTGTGGAAGGAGTTTGCTTTGGAGAGTCACCTGGACCCGATGCCCCACTTGGTTTTTGTAGCCAGTGGCTATGGTTCTTTCCTTGTTCATGAATCTGTGTCCCACACCCCAACCGCAGCCATTCGAGCAGAGAAGCTCAGGCTGATGGGGGCTCTGGCACACAAGCAGACCAATAAAGGGTTGGAGGTGGGCCTTTGGTGAGCCAGCAAGCTTGGGGAGGGCGTTCCCTCCGGGGTCATCAGGTCACCAAGTGAAAGTCATGTTCTCCAGCTTCAACCTTGTGGGAAAGTGTGAAATATTAGTGTGTCCCCCAGACCCCAAGGGGAGGTAAGCTCTTTCCTCTTCAGCTGATCCCTTAGCCATCCCCAGACACCAAGGAGAAGGCAATCTTGTGTCTGCCCTCTTGAGAGAGATTCTGGGAAATTGGTAACGTGAACACCTGCTCCAAGCCCTATCAGCTCACCTGAGAATGGGCCGGGAAAGGGAGAACGTGATGATGCCACTTTCTCAGAACCAGGCCAATTAAGTAAATGGACTTGAACTACCTTTTCTCTGGAAGAACAGGAGGCAAGGTGCTTTGGGAAACACAAATGTACAAAAGTAAACTCCACTCCCCTGTCCTCAGAAAGCTTGCATTCTGGCAAAGGAGACAGACACGCATTGACTCTCTGAGTCCCCTGGGTTTCCTGGGCCCAGCAATGTGCTACTGAAATTCTGGGTCACAGAAGAGGAAAAGTGGCAGTCAAAAGCCAGCTTGGTCACCACCCTGGTGGCCCCGCTGACAGAACAATACGTTAGTTAGAGCCTCTCAGATGATATATGCAATTGGACTGTCTCCAACCATCAGCTTTTACAGCTCAGATCAGTGTGTTTCTAATTCCCAAAGAAGAACAGAGCCTGTGTGCAGGAAGCACAGCTGAACTCTATGGCAGCTTGTTTTCAGGGCAGCGTCGGCAGGCGGAAGACAGCACGCCAATTACCCGCATTTCCTACCCTAACAACAGCTTTTCCTCCTTGTGAGGCATCTGCTGGTTCCATGCAGCGCTCTCACCAAGGGAACCAGCCAGAAAGTGAATTCCTTTGTATCTACCACAATGCAGGCAAGCACTGGGGGGAAAGGAGTGCTGCATAGAAAGGCCTGGGTTCCCCCGGGCGCTTTGGTGGTGATTAAGCTTCCGATCCTTAATTTAAGCTCAGGTCATGATCTCACGGTTCATGATATTGAGCCCCGTGTTGGGCTCTGCACTGATAGCCCAGAGCCTGCTTGGGATTCTCTCTGTCTCTGTCTCTGTCTCTGTCTCTGTCTCTCTCTCTCTCTCTTTCTCCCTCCCTCTCTCTCTCTCCCCCTCCCTCTCTCTCTACACCTCCCCTGCTCATGCTTGCTCCCCCCCAAAAATAAATAAATAAATAAACTTAAAAAAGAAAGAAAGAAAGTCCTGGGCTCCTTCTCTCCCTGGCCAGCCATAGGATGGTTCAACATAAATTTGTAAAAGAATATTGCAAGGAAACAGAGGGGGAAGGGAGGACTGAGAGGAAAGAGAGGAAGGGAGAGGAATAGAAACCTGATCCAGTGGGGGGCGGGGGGGGGGGGGAGAGTTACAGAGAGGGAAAGAGGCAAAACATAAGAGACTCTTAAATACTGAGAACAAACTGAGGGTTGATGGGAGGTGAAGGAGAGGGGAAAGTGGGTGATGGGCGTTAAGGAGGGCACTTCTTGGGATGAGCACTGGGTGTTGTATGGAAACCAATTTGACAATAAATTATAAAAGAAAAGAAAAGAAAAGAAAAGAAAAGAAAAGAAAAAAGAAATGAAAACCTGATCCAGTGATGTGTCAGCAACAGTACAAGAGATTCCATATTTAAGAGGTCAAATGGGAAAATTGAACTGGACTTTGAAGGGAGAGCAGAACACTTAATCTACCTTTTCTGGAGCCTTTTGAAAGCTTTGGACCTGGTCCAAGTTTACTTAAAATGTAACTTAAGGTGTTTACAAACTACATTTAAGTCTCTAACCAAACTCCTCACTCCCCTCTAGGTCCCTGAGGCTGTTATCTTTGTAATCCTATGTACTTCTTCCTTTTCATTGGTCAAATGTAATTTATCACCAACTCCCATCTATTCAATGTCACTAAATATTCTTTGAATCTATCCCCCACTTCATTTCCACTGACTCTGATTTAGTTGGGCCTCTCATAAGTTCCCATCTGTATTATATAGTAAAGGCCTCCAGGGACAGGGTCTGCTCACCTTTGGTTTTGTGACCAGCATTGTACTACAGATCCCCAATGTGATACTTCATACGATAACAACCTCAAAGACACCATGTAAATGCACCATGCTTCCTCATATGTCTCATGATTTTCTTTCTTTCTTTTCTTTCTTTCTTTCTTTCTTTCTTTTGAGAGAGAGGGGGAAGAGTGAGCAAGGGTCAGAGAGAGAGAGGCAGAGAGAGACAGAAGTGGGACTCACGCTCACCTGAAGCAGGCCTCATGCACACACGAAGTGGGGCTCAATCTCACCCAAAGTATGGCACCAGCTCACCAACCATGACATCATGACCTGAACTGAAGTCAATGTTTAACCGACTAAGCCACCCAGACTCTCATGACTTTCTTTACCTGTGCTTTCACCCTACCTGGAAGGTCATCCCCCTCCCACCACACTTGTCCAACCTCATTCTTTAATGCTCAAGTCAATCATTATTTCTCCAAAGAAACATTACCTGACCTCCTCAGAACGAATAGGCCCTTCCTATTGCTGTAACAACCAGTAATTGTTAATTGCCTTGTCTTTTTTCCTTTTCCACTGTTGGCTCACTGGAAATAGAGACCATTCTTTATTCTCCTTTGCATTCTACCCTGGAGTTGGGAGCAAGGAAGTTGCTCAATAAATGTTTGCTGAATTAGTGAATGAAGAAACAAATCTCTATGGAAGGAAAATGAGTTAAAACTACAGGGGGATGTATGCTGCTAAAATATAATGAAAAACTTCTTGTTTTATAAAGACAGTCTTAGGGGCACCTGGGTGGCTCAGCTGGTTAAGCATGCAACTCTAGATTTTGGCTCAGGTCATGATCTCAGTCATGGCATCGAGCCCTGCATCGGGTTCAGTGTGGAGCAGGAGCCTGCTTGGGATTCTCTCTCTCCTCTCTCTTTGTCCCTCCTCTGCTCATTCTCTCTAAATAAATAAACAAACAAACAAACAAACAAAAACAGTTTTAAAAATGTTTCACCTCAACCTTACTTATATAAAATACATTCAAAATGTGATGCATACATGCCGTGGAATACTATTCAGCCACAGAAAACAAATGGACTATATGCTACAAAACGAATGAACCTTGAAAACATTATGCTTTGTGAAATCAGCTAGACACAGAGAGACAAATATTGTCTGATTCCCTTTCTAGGGGGTGCCTAGAACAGGTAATTCACAGACAGAAAGTAGAAGAGAGGTTACCAGAGGTTGGGGCAGGTAGGAAGGTAGAGTTATTGTTTAATGGGTATAGAATTTACATTGGGGAGGATGAAAAATTTGGGGGTATAGATAGTGGTGATGGGCTGACAACACGATGAATATATTTAATGCTACTGAATTGTACACTCACGAACTATTAAAATGATAAATGTTGTTAGTATATCTTACCAAAAATAAAATAAGGAATGGAGTACTGAAAGCTACCACGTTGTGGATGATGTTTGAAAACATTGTGCCAAGTGAAAGGAGTCAGTCACAAAAGGCCACATACGATATGATTCCATTTATACGGAATGTCCAAAACAGACAAATAGGCAAATCCACAGAGACAGAAAGTAGACTAGGTGGTTGTCACGGACTGTGGGGAGGGAGGAAACAAGGAGTGCTATTAATGGGTAACAGGGTTCCTTCTGAGGATGAGGAAAATGTTCTAAAATTAGATAATAGTGATGGTTGCACAACTCTGAATATACTAAAATCCAGCGAATTACACACTTTACGAGAGTGAAGTTGTTTTTGTTTTTGTTTTTGTTTTTACCAGGGTGAATTTACATGTGAATTAAATAGCAATAAAGCTGTTATGTTAAAATTTTTTTTAATTTTAATCTACTAGAATGGATTGCAACTTGAGAAATTAAATCTTTCTTTCTGAATCTTGAAGAGTCATATAAATAGTCATTGATCTAAACTGGTTTAGGACCAGGACATAAGTAGGATTGAGGGCAGCCTATGATCACTTAAAAAGTTCATAAGAGAATGAAATTCAAACTGACTGGATCGCATTTTTACCTATGAAGTTGGAGGGAGTCATAAAGTTTAATAATACACAGTATTATCTGTGTTCCCTTCACAGTGCTTATCTGGAAGACAATAAACACTTATATATAACTGTTGAGTAATGTGAATTAATGTTAACACTTTGGAAAGCTATTTGACACTATTTAGTGAAAGGTAAAATACAGTTATCCTTTTGACCCAGCCATTCGTCATTTGTAAATTTATCCTGGAGACGTAGATTTGAATAATGAGTGATCGATCTATATATCCATATATATATGGATGTTAATTGCAATGCTATTTCTAATAGCCAACATATTGGAAATAATTTCAGTATCTACCCATAAAGGACATGTTAAGCACATTTTAGTATTTATGCAGTGCAGAGTGCAATGCACATATTCGAAGTGATTGAGTCTATATAGATTACAATAAACATTAAATTGTAAAAAGCATGGTATAGAATTTGTGTAAAATAAAGCTGTCTAGCTGTCTTCCCAGTATTCATTCTTTCTTTAATTCTTACTAAATGAACCCTGACTTTATCCTGGGTTCCCCAAAGTACCTGAAAACAAACACCTTATTTCCCAGCCTCCCTTGCTGTTGGAGGTGATCATGAGCTGTAAGTCGGGCAAGGTCACTAAGAAAGCTGCTTCAGTTAAGTTAACTCAGCCAGGAGAACACACCCGTTTGTCCTTTCTTTTTAATTTTGGCCTGGTACATGGATATGATGGCTGGAGCTGCAGTAACTATTCTGGAACAAAGAGCAACTTTGAGGAAGAAACCATGCTAGATTGATGGAGCATTATGATAACCCGGAAGCTACCATTTGTCTGCCTCCCTCCTGCCTTCCTCGGACTCTTCACAATGGAGAACAATAAAGCTCTATCTTTTTGAAACCCCATATTTGGGGTTTCTACCACAAGCAGCAAAATCTTATCCTGATACAATTTTACCAACAGAGATGAATATTTTGTATATACAGGATGTTGTGACAAACTACAGACGGTGACTTGAAGGTCTGTGGTAGAAGGGAAACGTATTTATTGGATACTCTTTTGTACTGCTTGAATGTTTACTATGCCTATATCGACATATCTTAGGGGCTACCCCCAATTCTGTAGCTTCAGCTCTTTCTAGACCTGCTATTCCCCCTGCTCACCTGCTGCTGTGGTAACACACTGGTTTTACCAGGTGAGCTCAGGGCCAGTGTCTCTGGCTCCTCCCACCGCTTCAGAGGGAACACCACATGGTGGGGCCCAACCTCCACAGTTGCTAAGGGATCAGGTGAAACAACCTGAGGGGGCAGGGGCAATAACACCCCAGGGGTGAACTTCAGCTTATGGAAAGACAGGGGGTAGAA
The DNA here is from genome assembly GCF_046562875.1 of Panthera onca. Classification (NCBI taxonomy): domain Eukaryota; kingdom Metazoa; phylum Chordata; class Mammalia; order Carnivora; family Felidae; genus Panthera; species Panthera onca. The sequence continues at coordinate 24,155,139 of NC_138356.1, read as the reverse complement.
GAGAGGCAACAAATACATTTCTTCCTCATTCATCCCCAGTGGACCGCTCCAGTGTGTGGTGTTTCTGTGCATCTTGTCTGGAGCCACCTCACGGGACAGAGAAACTGCCTAGAGCCCTTTGTGGAACAGCGGCCACCTTCTCAGTGTATGCGAAGTAATATGCCACCTTACATTTGCTTCCCGTGCTTCCCTACCTCCACACCTCGTTTCTCACTCTGGCCAGTATGTCCTTGTCCCTCCCAATTAACCAATAGCACTTAAGCATTCCTTCAAGCTCTGTTTCCTGGGCTAAGGCAATGTGCGTATATTTCTTTTTCAACTAAAGAAGGAGAGAGAGAGAGAATGATTTAATTTTTTAGAAACCCAGCAAGCAAAACAAATGAGGGCACTGGACCCAAGCTAGTGGAGTTGGGGCTATTCTATTCCATAAACTCTTTTATTCCTGCCTTTCACCAAAAAATTAAACGTAAGTCCTTTTTTTTTTTTTCTAACACAACCCAACATCCTTATTTTTCTTAGTGTATCTTATTAGGCCTTTTACACACTTTGGCAAGCAGTAAAAACAGAAAGTTTAAAACCACAACACATGAAAGGATCTGAACTTTTACTGAATGATTGAAACTCAAAGGGACAGTTCCCCAAACCAAGGACATATGAGAACACCTGCCTGTGCTGTCCTCATCTGACTTTGTCTGAAACTTAGAGACAGTCAAAATCCCATCATCCTGGAATCTGATATCACAGACTGCAGGATCAACGTGACAGACTCCAAGGCCATGCAGTGGTTTCTATGTTGACGCGGACTCTAAAATTCACTGGCAGCCAGTATTAAACCTGCAGGCCTGGGGAGCCACGTCTTTGGAGCTAGATGACCTAAGTGAGAATCCTTATGATTGCATTTCTCAGAAGTTGGAGTAATGGCCACATTCCTCAGGCATTCTTCTTCTGTAACACAGCTTCAAAGTCATCAGCTTCTGTTTCTATAACAGGGAGCCAACCCTGAGACCACAGGATTATCAGCCAAACACATACAGCACTTACAGTACCGGGGTATGGAAGCCTGACCTCTAGCTCCAAGACGCCAGCCTCTGACTCTCTTCCGCAAATCGAGGCTCCCCTTCATGAAGCCGGCCAATGTCAGGTTGGACACGTTACATCCGGGAACAGACAGAGAGAAGCTCATTTGCACAAATGTAGGTTGTGCCCATACACCCCAATGTCACCCTCCCCATGTTCTCTCTGTCCCTCGGCGTCCTTCCGTGCAAAGCGAGGCGATGGCAACACAGTGCAAACATTCTCACGGCTGTGCCAGGGACCAGTTGTTGTGTCTAGGCACCAAAAAGGCATTTTCAATATTCCATGCACGCCTCCAGCAGAAACTCTGTCGGCAGGTCCCAGCACCGCACCGCCCCATGGAAACAGAGCTGTCCACTCCAGAGGAGAAGTCAAAATTGCTGCCTTAACAAGAAACCAACAACCTGTACACTCACGTTTACAGAGGATTTATTCACAACAGCCAAAAGGTAGGAGGAACCCAGGTGTCCACCAACAGACGAATGGATACACAAAATGTGCTATATGCACACAACAGAATATTGTTCAGCTTTAGCAAGGAACAGAATTCTGACATGTGCTGCAACATGGATGAACCTTGAAAACATGCCAAGTGAAACAAGCCAGACGCAAAAGGACAAATGCTATAGGATTCCACTTCTGTGAGGTACCCAGAAAAGGCAAAGTCATAGCGACAGAAAATAGAATGCAGTTTACCAGAGGCTGGAAGGGGCGGGGAAACGGGGAGGTATGTTCAATGGGTGTGAGATTTCTGTTTGGGATGATGAAAACTTTCTGGAAATGGATGGTGGTGATGGCCGCACAACATGAATGGACTTAATGCCACTGAATTGTACACTTAAAAATGATTAAAACGGTAAGCTTTATGGTATATAATAACACAATTAAATTTTTTTAATTAAGACAAAAATATTCTGTGAATAGAAATATTAAAAATAAACTATGTCGGGGTGCCTGGGTGGCTTAGTCAGCCGAGTGTCTGACTTCAGCTCAGGTCCTGATCTCACGGTTTGTGAGTTCGAGCCCCGCATCAGGCTTCCTGCTGTCAGCACAGAGCCCACTTCAGATACTCTGTCTTCCTCTCTCTGCCTTTCCCCCATGTGCGCGCTCTCTCTCTCTCTCTCTCTCTCTCTCTCTCTCTCCCTCTCTCCCTCAAAAATAAATAAGCATTGGGGCTCTTGGGTGGCTCAGTCTGTTAAGCATCCGACTTTAGCTCAGGTCATGATCTCGCAGGTCCATGAGTTCGAGCCCTACATCAGGCTCTGTGCTGACAGCTCAGAGTCTGGAACCTGCTTTGGATTCTGTGTCTCTGTCTCTCTCTGCCCTCCCCTGCTCTCTCTCTCTCTCTCAAAAATAAATGTTAAAATTTTTTTTAATAAATAAACATTAAAAAATAAGCTATGGCTTTAACAGACATTCATTAAGTATCTATAATATGCTCAATTTTAAATGAGGTCTTTTGGGGGATGGTAAGCCTCATAAAGTGGTCAATGCCCATTAGCTGTTAACAAGAAATCAGTATGGAAAAAAATAATATATGTACAATATGTATATATATGTATATGTACAATAAAGTTTAAAATAATTCACATTTATATTACGTTTCCTTAAGAATTTCTTACTTCACTTAATCCCAACTGGCGCCTGAACCAAGCTATGTGCTCAACAAAATGCTGGAAGCTGGTATTGTTAGGTCTCTTATTATTATAATTTACAAATGAGGAAGCTGAGACACAGAGGTTAATAAATTGCCCAACGATTATTATGTGGTAATGTCAAAACACTCTTGAAATATCTATGTCTGAATTTATTGCACGAAATTATAACCACCTCAACCAAATGGTTCCCACAGTGTATAGAAGTGTCCATCACCACCAGGGCACAAAAATACCCTTTCTTGGGGCGCCTGGGTGGCTCAGTCGGTTGGGCGGCTGACTACAGCTCAGGTCATGATCTCACGGTCTGTGAGTTCGAGCCCCGCGTCGGGCTCTGGGCTGGCAGCTCGGAGCCTGGAGCCTGCTTCGGATTCTGTGTCTCCCTCTCTCTCTGCCCCTTCCCTGCTTGCTCTCTGTCTCTCTCTCTCAAAAAATAAATAAATAAATAAACATTTAAAAAAGGATTTTTAAAAAAATACCCTTTCTGGCTGGATTAGTTAGAATACAGCTGCTATAACAGATGCCAAAATAACAGAGGCCCAAGAAAAATAGGATAAGGGCACCTGGGTGGCTCAGTTGGTTAAGCGTCCGACTTCAGCTCAGGTCATGATCTTGCAGTTCAGGAGTTCGAGCCCTCCGTCAGGCTCTGTGCTGACACCTCAGACCCTGGAGCCCGTTTCAGATTCTGTGTCTCTCTCTCTCTCTGCACCTCCTGCCTTCATGCTCTGTCTCTCCTCCAAAAGTAAATAAACATTAAAAAATTAAAAAAAAAAAAAAAAGAAAAATAGGATATATTTCTCCCTTATATAGCAGGCAGTGTGGAAGTAGTCCATTACTAATGATGACATCTGTTGGGGCACCTGGCTGGCTCAGTCAGTAGAGCATGTGACTCTTGATCTTGGAGTTATTAGTTCGAGCCCACTGGGGGTAGAGATTACTTAAAAGTAAAATCTTTACGGGACACCTGGGTGGCTCAGTCAGTTAAGCCTCTGACTCTTGATTTCAGCTCAGGTCATGATCTTGTGGTTTCGCAATTTTGGGCCCTGCATCGGGTTCTGTGCTGGCAGCATGGGGCCTGAGGGGATTCTCTCTCTCTCTCTCTCTCTCTCTCTCTCTGCCCCTCCCTACTCATGTGGTTTCTGTTTCTCTAAATATAAATAAATAAACTTAAAAAGTTTTTCAAATAATAAAATAAAATCTTTATAAAAAAGACATAATGACATCCCTTTGGTGTTGGGAACACAGGCACTTTTGATCTTGTTCTGCCATTCTCGGTATGCATCTGACACTGTGTAGTCTAAGACGGCTGCCATAGCTCCAGCCATCATGTCAACATTCCAGCCTAGGGGAAGGTGAGAAGACTGTGTAAATACTTCAGCCCTTTAAGTCCACAACCCAGAAGTTGTACACGTCACTTCTGTGCACATCATAGAACTCAGTCGCATAAGCACACCCAGGTATAATGGAGCTTAGTGGTCATGTACTCAGCTCAAACTGGGGCTCTCTGGCTAACAGAAGAAGGGAGGTTGTTATGAATGGACAATGTGTGGTCTTGTTGCACTTACCCCTTACATCTGGATAAAGTCAATGTCCCTGGCTCCTAATCTCCGCTGTTCCAGGCCGCTCTGGGGGGCTTCTCCTCCCCACCAGCAATTCATGCTAGCAATCCACTCTTCATTCTGCTTCTGTACTGTGCCATCAGCCACTGACAAACAAATGCTGCTGTTAGGAAAATCTACACTGGGAGACTGGAGGTGTGCATGGGAGGCAAGGAGATATTCCTTCAAATCAACTCAATCTGCTTCATGCATAACATTCATTGTAGGAGATGAGAGAAATAGGAAACCATGTGACCTGCAGCGACTAGAACACTCAAGCCAAAGGTAGCCTGGCCACAAGGGCTTCAAGAAAGCAACATTTCTTTTTCTAAGTTTACTATTTTTTTTTTTTTTTTGAGAGAGAGAAAGGGCACAAGCGGGGGAGGGCAGAGAGAAGGAGAGACTGAATCCAAAGCAGGCTCCATGCCACCAGCACAGAGTCTGATGTGGGGCTTGAACTCACAAACTGTGAGATCATGACCTGAGCAGAGATCGAGAGACCAATGCCTAACCAACTAAGCTACCCAGGCACCTCAAGAAAGCTGCAGTTTTAAGGCCAGGACTGTGCCCTCTTCATTTTCATATTCCCAGCAACTAGGATCACATAAAGCCTACCACAAAATAACTAACATTTGTTTGGCACGTTGCAGTTTACAAGTCTTTATCAAATTGTTACCCAAACCCCAAGAACTAGTTATAGTCATTGTGCCCATTTCATAGATCATGAAACCTCAGGTCAGGGAGCCAAATGGACCACTGTCCAAGAACACAAGATCAGGAAAGGTCAGAGCTGGGACTCGAATAGTTTCAGGGGAACATTGAATGTAAAGAATTTTCTATTGTAGCCAAGTCTTCTTTCCTTCTGAATCTATTAGTGCGTAGCATAACTTTTAAAATCTAATACTAATCATACTTATGTAACTGTAGACTATTTATTCTTTAACACTAAGGAACATGATAACGAGCGTACCTGTCACTGGGTATACGTCAGATTCGCTAATATCATGAAATCTTGCTCCTGTGTGCTCAGTGTTCCTGTCGAGGGCTCTCCTTTTCCCCTGCATGCTGCTGACCCACTGGTACCAGCATGAAATAGGGTGTAGAGTCAGAGATCCTTAAACAGCATGGCAGTGGCCAATCCACATGGGACTTTCCCTCCACTCCTGTCTCCCCACCAAAGCCACCTTGCACTCCTCACTGATGGCAAGCACAAGAGTGAGGAGGGAAGCAGATGTAAGGATGGGGCAAGGACCGAAGAACAGTGTGGGTCAGCTCTGGTGACTGCAAAGGCACTGGACTTGGGGTCAGCTCTAACAGGTCTGACTCTGGCTCTGACACTAGCTTGCTAAATGGCCTTGGGCAAGTAACTCAGTGGCTCTGGCTTCAGTTTCTTCATCAAAGATAACACCAGTCCAACAGAGAATTCCATGAGGAAATGAAATCCACTGCGTTATCACAAAGGTGACCAACACATAGTAGGCCCACAGGAAATGTATCCCAAGAATTCTACAGCTGAAGACCGTTTGCACCAACACTTTTGTTTCATAAGTGAAGATGCTGAGACTCAGAGAGGTAAAATAGAGTTCCCAAGGTGACCCAGCAGGGCAGTACAGAGTCAGGAATGGATACCAACTCTCTTAACTCCTGGGCTAGCACGCTGGGCCATATACCATCCTGTTCAGACTTGTGCTAGGAGAGTTGTGGAAATCCCAATGAGTATGCATGTTTCAGGAGCATATTTAGAGAGCTGCAGAACATAGAGCTGGATACGTGCACAGGTGCACCCAGGCACACACGCGTGTACATACACACACACGTGCACAAACAGAAACTCTCCTTAAGGCAGAGACTTTGTGTCTCATTCACTGCTGTATCCCCAGTTCCTAGAACACTGCTTGACACAGAGTAAATCCCAGGCAATATTTTTGGTTGACTGATGGAAACAACACACACACTTCGGCAAGACAGAGCATTCATGGAAAATCTACTGCTTCGTCCATACAGTCAGTCCTAGGATTTTAGCCAGACTAGTTGTGCCTGAGAAACTTCTATCATCTGCTAGAGTTTCTTCTGCCCAGTGCTCAGTACCTTCAACACTCTAAAGGCTTTTAAGCTCTAAACAGCTTCTCTACCATCAAAAATTAGCTTTTTCTCATCCCATTGCCTCTGGGGCCCTGATCTCCCCCAACAACAATCTATATGGCAACAGGTGGGATTTGACTAATTAAATGAACCAATGGACAGATTGGCAAGAATTAATAAAAATCCTCAACAATATAAATAGTATAAGGCAGGGTAGTAAGAGATAGCAAAAGATCAATGGGAAGTTACCATAGGACTTTCCTAGAGAACAAAAATATCATTCACCACTCTTTCCCGTGATACCCAGAAAGGAACATTGAGGGAACATACCTTGATCTAAATTATATCTGCTGTTTTTCTCTTTCCTTGAGGCCTTTCCTTGAGGATCATTTGTTGATCCATGTTTTACTCAACTACTAATACGTACTAATACCTACTGAATACCAACTATCTACAAGCCCTATGCTCAGCACTATGGAAACTGTAAGAGCAAAAAAGATGGAGGTCCTGTCTACAAAGAGATTATGGCCCAAGGGAAGAGACACATTTCAATCAAATAATCACACATGTAAACACAGAAGTCTTTCTTGCACATGCTCTGTGTAAAGGAAGTTCTGATTGCAGCATCCCCTGTGGGTGCCCCACCCAGACCTCTGAGATATCTTTTACTTGTTTGGTAGGTGAGCTCACCCTTCAGCTGCTGTGGCTAGTTTTTACCTAAAGCCTCAACCTGTGCCCTTCTCTAGAGGATTGTCCATTGACATCTCCTATAGGAAGAGCTTGGAAATTAACCCACCCCAGCAGCCCATGGCCAATCACTGACTGAGGTGGGAATACAGATGCCTCCATGTTTGCCTCAAAGCAGGACAGACTTCAGTTCAGTTTACCCTACAGAGCTTCCTTCCAGATCAGGTTTAATCAAGATTTTGCCCAAAATCACATTCTTGTGCAACAAGAATCTTGCTTCCTTCTCTCCCTTCCAGTTTTCCTGAGGGCACTCCTTCAATAAATTATGAGCACACATATTCCCACCTCAGGCTCTGTTTTTAGAGAACTTAATCTAAGACTATGATATTCTGAAAGTATACAACTAGGAGATCTCACCAAGTCAGGGGAAATAGGGAAAGCTCTCCTGAAGAAATGATTGAATTGAGGTGAAAGGAAGAGTCAAAATTCACAAAATGGATTGGAAGAGAGAAGAGAGAGCCTTCCAGGCAAAGCAAACAGCATGAGCAAAGGTCCTGTGGCAGCAGAAAGGAAAGCTTTTTAGATTGCCTGCAAGGAGCCCTCAAAGTGGAAATGATGTGAAATGAGACAGATGGATGCAAAACATAAGGACCCAACTTGTCTAGTTCCAAGCAGGGAGTTGCAGGAAGGCAAACTTCAGATTAATAACTTAGCAGCAATAGAGAGCTCTCACAAAGCAATGGCTGTCTTGAGAAGCCATGAGTTCCTATGAATGAGAATGTACAAGTAGAGAGATAGTTGGTGTCTATCAGTGAACTTACATATGGCATTGGATAGGATGTTGGAAATGAAGATCCTTAACTTTTCAGATTTTAAAGTTCAATTATAGTATGTTTGGCCTCTTATGTAGGTCAAGTAGCTTTAGTAAATATAGCCCCCAAATTCTGAGCTGAACAAAGGGCAGAGTTAGCCCCAGGTTAGGGTGAAGAGTAAAAAAGTTTGTTTCCACCCTGCTCCACATCCGTTTCCCCCCAAGAGCACCACAGAGCCCTTGAACTGGCTTTCCCCACAGGAACCACCCTCTCCCTGAGAAAACTTTCCTTTTTTTTTTTTATTTATTTATTTTTAACGTTTATTTATTTTTTTTTGAGACAGAGAGAGACAGAGCATGAACAGCGGAGGAGCAGAGAGAGAGGGAGACACAGAATCCGAAACAGGCTCCAGGCTCTGAGCTGTCAGCACAGAGCCCGACGTGGGGCTCGAACTCACGGACCGTGAGATCATGACCTGAGCCGAAGTCAGACGCTTAACCGACCAAGCCACCCAGGCGCCCCATGAGAAAACTTTCTATAGGGCATTCCAGTTCACAGATGTCTGCTCTCACCCAATTATACTTCACAGTCTAATGCATTGTTGCACACGTGGATTTAGAAATTAAGCCACCTTGTTTCAAGTCCTGTCTCTGTATTTCCTGCTTTATGTGACTTCAACTTGTCTTTATTTTCTTCATCTGTAAAATGCTAATGCCAATGATACTACCCTATTGGGTTTTATTAATAATAAATGGGATAATAAGCAAAAATCACTTAGTGTGGTACCTGGAACATCACAAATATTAATTAAAGACTGGCTACCATAATTTAAATTAAGGAACTAATTGCTAATAAAGCTCAATGCTGCTCTTTCTAGAATAGAATAGTGATTAATAGTATGACTTTGGAGCCAGTCTGCCTGGATCCAAATCTTGTCTCTACCACTTTCTAGCTGTGTGACCTGATTTGGACAAGTTACTTAATTGATCATGTACAAAATGGGGATAATAAAAATACCTACTTCATCAGGTTGTGAAGAGAATTAAATGAGTTAATCGTTGTAAAGCCCTTAAACCAGAGTTTCACAGAGGAAATATCTGTAGATATTAGCTATTATTCATATTTGCATAATTATTCACGTTTCAAATGATCATTCATTGAGAGTCTGAAGGAATGGGTTTGTAATAGTGGAAGTTCAGATGGTACAAGTCTCTGGGGGAAGTTATGTCTTTTCTTTTAAGTTTATTTAGTTTGAGAGAGACAGAGACAGTGTGAGCAGGAGAGGGGCAGAGAGAGACGGAGAACGAATCCCAAACAGAGTCTGATGCAGGGTTCAAACTCACAAATCATGAGATCATGACCTGAGCCAAAACCAAGAGTCAGATGTTTAACCAGCTGAGCCACTCAGGTAGGTTCCACATTTCTTTCTTTCTTTCTTTTTTTTTTTGTTTACTTATTTATTTGGTGGGTGGCAGACAGAGATGGAGAGAGAGAATCCTAAGCAAGCTCTGCACTGTCAGCGTGGACCTCAAAGCAGGGCTCTATCTCACCAACTGTGAGATCATGACCTGAGCCAAAATCAAGAGTCAGATGCTAACCTACTGAGCCACCCAAGCACCTCTGGGGAAGTTATCTCTAAGTGGGAGAGTCATTGGTGCCTATCAGATAGAACCATAACAAGAATTCTCTCAGGCTGTTCAAAGCTCAGACCATACCAGTGGTCTGGGAGGCAACCAGGCCACCACGGTGTAGAGACAGAAGAACAGATGTCCTGTCACTCACAGTTATTGGGAAAGGGCTGCAGAGAGAGGGGCCCAGGCCAGGCTTCCTCACACATCCTATGCCAGAGCAGCCTTGGTCCCCTTTCTGCAGTATTCAGTGGTGTTCAGCCTTTGAGGGAAGGACCCCCTCTCCTTGGGGAAATCCTTTCCTATAGACCCTGGTGATACCAAACTCCTCCTCCAACTTCTTCCACTACAAGCACAAGCTATTTGCTATTCATCTTTGTATTTCCAGAACTTGACAGTGGGCCTGACACATACAGTTACTTGGTAAGTCTTTCCAAACAGACTGGTCTGTCCATAGATGGCTCCATTCCTGCTCTGGCCTCCTGTCTCCCAATTCATTTCTGTAGCTGTTAAGTCAGACAACCTCCGGGAATTTCTGTTGGGAACATTCTTTAGGGGCTTCCTGGATTTCTAAATTGCAACAGCAACATCTTCATCAGTGATTGCCGATGGTCTCAGAAGAGGTCGTTGGCAGAATGTACCAGGACAACGCCCTGAACTCATCTAGCACAGAGCTCAGAGAGACCCAGAAAGCAGACACATCCCAGTTTTCACAGCCCCACCCCAGGAAATTCCATTTCAGCTTGTCCAGGTTTCAAGAAAAGAGCTTCTTAGACCACTTCTCTTAGAGTCTTCTGGTATGTTCTGAATGCTCCGAGTTATTTAAGGACTGCATTATTTCCCCACGACTTCACCCATGATTTTTGATTCGGTCTCTCCTCATTCAAAATAGCTAGACCAGGCAGCCATGTGACATGTGTCTCTCTTTATTTCAAGATGCTATAAAATGTAGAAACATGTGGTACAACACCCTAACAATATTGCCTTGCATTTGGTACTTTTGTGTACCTTCAGTTAATCCTCACAAATATCTAGAAGAATATTCTTCCAAGGGCACCTGGTAGCTCAGTTGGTTAAGCATCAGACTCTTCATTCTGGCTCAGGTCTGACCTTGGGGTCATGAGATCAAGCCCTGTGTCAGACTCCACGCTAAGCGTGAGGCCTGCATGGGATTCTCTCTCTCCCTCTCTCTCTCTCTCTCCCTCTCAAAATAAATAAATAAATTTTTAAAACTTATTTTCAAAAAAGAAGACTATTCTTCCATTTTACAGAAGAGGAAAGTGGAGCTCAGAGGCTAAGTGACTTGTGCAAACTGCATAGTGGCAGACGTGCAACATGACTTTGGGCCCCCAAGTTTCTTTTTTTTTAATTTTTTTTATTGTTTACTTATTTTTGACAGAGAGAGAGAGAGACAGAGCATGAGTGGGAGAGGGGCAGAGAGAGAGGGAGACACAGAATCTGAAGCAGGCTCCAGGCTCTGAGCTGTCAGCACAGAGCCCGACGCGGGGCTCGAGCCCACAGACTGCGAGATCATGACCTGAGCCAAAGTCGGATGCTCAACTGACTGAGCCACCCAGGCGCCCCGAGGGCCCCCGAGTTTCTATTCCCACTAGAAGTCATTGTGACCTATCAGAGTCTGAGAGGAACTTGTGGATGAACCACTTCCACGTACTCCATCAAATTAGATTCACAAGAAAAAGTGAGCTAATTCTAAAAGACACAAACAACAATGGAAGCCTAAAGCAAGTCTAGAACCAGATCACACATGACATGTGATAGGGAAACACTGGTTCAAGACTAAGGCAAAGCTGAATTTATCAACAGGGTCAATGCTCTAAAGGATGAGCTAGGCCACTGCCGGTTTGCTCTACTAAAATAAGCACTAACCCCTCTCTTCACTGGCCCTCTCTTTACTGAGGGCCAAGCACTATGCTAACTGTGAGGGCAACAGTGGTAAATGCCTCCAGTGACATTCCAGTCTGTAGGACCACACAAGAAATAGGGAAATCAATGGGTTACAGTGGAGTGTGGTAAGTCTTAAAATAAGAATGTGTGGGAGTGGAGGGACTCCACAGGCAGGTACTTTCTCCAGCTTGGCAAAGTCAATAAAGGTTTAAAGAGAAGGTGGTGTTTACACTGAGTACTGTGAAGCTAAGCAAAATTTGCCAACTGGACAGAAGGGAAGACGAGGGTGTTCCAGGTGAAAGGAACAACCTAAGGCAGAAGCAGGGGGGGCTTGTGATCCCCACATTTGGGGCCAATTCATGAAACTTTATCTGTCATGCTAAAGAGTTTGAACTTGGTCTTAAAGGTGACAGGTAATATTCAGTGATTTTGTTTTTAAAAAGAAGTGATGTATCACATTTCTATTTTAGGAAGTTAATAAAGAGGATTATCTAGAAAAGAGGGTATACTGAATGGGGAGACTAGTTAAAAACAATGGCAGTCAAGTAAGTGAGAGTTGCAATTAAGAGAGCAGGAAAGAGGGTAAACTGCTTGAAGGGTATTTAGAAACTAGAAATTATTTCCAGCAACTGGGAAGAAGTTGCCTTTCTCTGCAGTGGAGGAGCAGAGCCTAGAGGAGGAAGGGAGTTAACGAGTTGAGATTAAACATGTTGAGCTAGAGACAACAGTGGGACATCTGGTGCAGGGGTGACAGGAGGAGGGAGATAGGAGTTTGGAGCCCGGGAGAGAGGACAAGAACAGGCCTATGGATCTTGGAATCACTGATATACAGATGGTAGCTGGGGTCACAGGTGTGGACGAGATAACTCAGGGAGCACACAGCAGATGAGGAGGACAAGGCTAAGGACAGCCTTGGGGAACAATAGTTCCAGGGGTGGGAGAAGGATAAAGAAAAGTACAAGGGAAACAAAGAAGTAACCAGAGATGAAAAGAAGGAATAGAAGAGTACAGAAGCAGAAAAGGGAAGTAAGCAATGGAGTGAACCTTGACTGAGCTCTGATTCAGTACCCAACCCTGTACCAGGAGTTTTACATATGTTCTCTCACTTAATGCTCCTGGAAAAATCCCATGAGTGAGTATTAGTTTCCTAATTTAACTAAAATGGAAATTGTATCCCAGAGAGGAGAAATAACTTGCCCAGGATTACATAGCTACCAGTGGTGAAATGGGATTAAAGCCAAACCTATCTGGCTCCAAAGTTACTAATACTCTTTTCATAGCATAAATTGCTTCAGAAAGGTCAAGTCAAATAAGGCTGAAAATGGCTGGGTGAATGTAAGAAGTCATTGTTCAAGCAAGGAGAAAACTTCACTGCAGTGGGTTGGAGAGGGAACAGAGGTAAGCACACAGAGACAGTGAAGGTACAGTTGTGTTTCGGGGGGGGGGGGGTTTCTTTGAGAAAACCGCCCTTACCCACTCAACAAGCATCCCAAAGTATTTCTGACTGTTCCTATTATGCACTGCACACTGTTCTAGGCCCCAGGCATGCCAAGTAGCTGCTCTTGAAGAGCTTGCATTTCAGTGATGAGGCACTTGTCATATTATATCAAACACAACATATGTCAGATGGTAGGAAGTGCCAGGAAAAGAAATACATGCAGGTAGAGAGTGAGAGGTGATGTGGAGAGGAGAAAAGGTAGTACTTTAGCTAGGATGGTCTCCGATAAGACCCTTGAACAAACACTGGAACGAAACCCTTAAGAGAGTGAAGCTTGCAAACAAACCCAGGCAGAAGGAACAGCGAGCACACATGCTCAGAGACAGGATAACACCAGTCACATTCCAGGTCAGCCAAGAAGCCAGCAAGGCTGATGTGAATTAAGGAATGAAGGGAGTGACAGCAAGGAGATCTGCAGGGGCTAGGGCACAGGAAGCCATGGCAAGAAATCTGGGTTTTAGAGTGAGATAGGAATCTTCTGGAGGCAAGAGGTGCTGTCCTTGATGATCCCTCCCAAAGGGAGAGGTTACTGAATGAGAGCTCCCTGGAAAATGGTGCTGCACGCTCACCTCCTTTCTGGCTGGAGCACCTGGAGAGGGCATGGAGTGGTAGCAGAGTACTGATGAGCAGAAAAGCTGGTAGACCAGGGTCAAGCCCAGAGCAGGACACTAAGTAGCCTTCCGCAGCCCCTCCTTCAGTCCTCGAGGCACCTGGGTAGGGCATTCATCAAAGCCACCATGTGTGGAGTAACCCTGGGGACCCTAAGTATTCCTACTGGAAGTCTCTATCTCAGCCCATCCCTGCCACCTGGAATCCCTCCCCAAACAGATGTACTAGACAAAAGGAACCAAAACAGGAGAGGAACTCTTAAATATCCAGCACCTTGTACAACCTCAGGAAGATGCTATGTCCCAATGTGGTTTCAGAGAATTAAAAGATGATCCTCTGATCAGAAACCAAGGCTCCCTGGGTATGTGAGTACCAGCTCTGCCCTGCCGGGTCAGCTCTTCATGCGGGGAGTTAATCAGAGCCGTGCAGAAGGCACACACTCCCCAGCACAAGGATTGCCAAGGGTATCCTGCAGCGGCCCTCACTCAGCCTTCTTCACATCCCAGCAAGATTCCATGTAAGGGAATCCATCAACTGGGGGCACATCAGCCCTTGAAAGCCATGTGGAGTTAGTTTTCCAACAGAGGACATTTACTGTGACTTTATTGTCACTCCTTGTATTCTTTCTTCTAAGCCTATTGGTACTATGGGAGTATCAGTTGAGGTCATTAATATTGGGTGTAGCCTCCCTTCCATCTCTTTAGGGGTAACAGAAGCCAGATGGCAAAGAACATCCTTCACGCCAGGGGATTTCCATGGGCCGGCTCACAGGGAAGGGCTTTGGCACACCCTAAGGAATCACCAGGTATGAGGGGCAGTGAAGGCCCTGGTAACTGGTGACCCTCTGTCCTAGTCTGCTTGGGCTTCTCTAACAAAATGCCACACTGGGTAGCTTATAACCACAGAAATTTATTTCTCATGATTCTGGAGGCTGGAAGTCCAACATCAAAGTGCCAGCCTGGTCACATTCTGGTGAGAACTTGTTCTCCTTGTTCATCTTTGGTGCCTTCCTGCTATGTCCCCACAAGGGAAAGGGCAAGGGATCATTTATAAGGGCACTATTTCCATTCATGAAGGCTCCATCCTCATGACTTATCCACCTCCCAAAGGCCCCACCTCATAAGGCCATCATCTTTAGGATTTGGATTTTCATATATGAACTTTGAGGGGACCTATTCAGACCACAGCACCCTGGTTATTTGCATACATTGACATGCCCCCCTTTCCCTTCTTAATTATGTCTTGAACACCTGAATTTTTTTCACCCAAATCCAAAAGCTTCACCCAAATCAGAGGGAACTATTGTAGAGACAATTATTTCTCCACTTAGCTTTCTACCACCTTAGGTACCACTTTTGCCTTTCTACATAGAAATATGCAATTCTATAGAATGTCCCCAAAGCACAGGACCACGTAGGTGGGCATTATCTGTAGTACAGCTATTTAATAATTTAGGTAATCACCTAACTATCCTTTTCTATCAAAAAATATTAAAATGATTTTAGTTGGAAGTGGAAATCTAAAAATATAACAGCTATGGAGTACGTGGGTGGCTCAGTCAGTTAAGCATCCAACTTCAGCTCAGGCCATGATCTCCTAGCTCGTGAGTTCCAGCCCCACATGGGGCTCTGTGCTGATAGTTCAGACCCTGCTTCAGATTCTCTGTCTCCTCTCTCTCCCAGCCCCTCCCCCACTTGCTCTCTCTCTCTCTCTCTCAAGAGTAAATAAAACATTTTTTAAAATAAAAATATAACATTGTATATGATGAAAGTATCTTAAAATTCTGTTTTCTTCATTCTCTTATTCTTCATTCTCTTCATCTTGGCCAAATGGCTTCTATTTTTTAAATTTTTTTAAGTGTATTTATTTATTTTGAGAGGGGAGGTGCTGTGACGTGGGGGGGGGGGGGCGGGAGGCAGAGAGAGAGAGAGAGAGAGAGAGAGAGAGAGAGAGAATCCCAAGCAGGCTCCCTGCTGTCAGCACAGACCCCAATATGGGGCTGAGTCTCACAAACCATGAGATCATGACCTGAGAGCCAAGATCAAGACTCGGACGTTTAACTAACTGAGCCACCCAGGTGCCCTCCAAATAGCTTTTATAGTATGTTCCTATAATATGATGTATTCCTCTAACAGCACTTACAACATTACATTGGCCTGTTTACTTGTTTCTCTTATTAAACTGTTCAGACATAGGAAAGTATGTTTCCCATCTTAAAGAAGTTCATAGTCTAGTGAAGTAGGGAGAGAGAGATAAGAAAACAAATGATGACTGTCTTAGTCAGTTTGGGCTGCCATATCAAAATACCATAGACTGGGTGGCTGATCAAGGTGCTGGCAGATTCTGTTCCTGGTGAGGCTTCTCTTCCTGCCCCTGTCTTCGTGTGGCAGAGAGAGAGAGAGAGAGAGAGAGAGAGAGAGAGAGAGAGAGAACACACTCTCTAGTGTCTCTTCTTCTTATAAGGATACTAATCCCATCATGAGGGTCTCACCCTCATGACCTTATCTGAACCTAATCATCTCCCACTAATGTCATTGTTGTCAATTGAAAGTTTGTGTCCCTCCCCCTAATTCACATGTTGAAGCCCTACCCCCCCCCCCCCAGTGTGATGGTGTTTGGAGGTGGGATTTTGGGGAGATGATTAGGTACAGATGAGGTCATGAGGGTGAGACCCTCAGGATGGGATTCGTGTCCTTATAGAAAGAGGAAGAGACACTAGAGTGCACGCACAATCTCTCTCTCTCTCTCTCTCTCTCTCTCTCTCTCTCTCTGCCGCATGAAGACACGACCAGGAAGAGAAGCCTTACCAGGAACAGAGTCTGCCAGCACCTTGATCTGGCTCCAGAACTTTGAGAAATAAATGTCTGTTGGTTCAGCCACCCAGTCTGTGGTATTTTGATATGGCAGTCCAAACTGACTAAGACAGTCACCATTTGTTTTCTCATCTATTTCACTAGACTGTGAACTTCTTCAAGACAGAAAACAACTTTTTTCTTTTTCTGACATCTTTACATTTCCAGAAAAATTCATGAGTCAGAAGAAATGTTGAATCAATGAGTTGAATGGATCAATATGTTGCCACACACAGGAATGTGACCATTCAACAGAGAAAGATTTTATTTGAACGTCTGGCTCTCATGGTAGGAATTTCAGGAATGGGGCAAGTGAGTGCTTTCTTATATTCTGGAAAGGCAGCTGCTTCTTTGGCTATGCCTGGGTGAGCCCTAAAAATACTGGTTCTCCTTTCTATTCCCCTCCTCGCTCCCTCTTAATTAGGCCTTCCTTAAATTGAGCACCTGCTTTATGCTTCACATAAATCTCTGGCCCTGAGAAGCTTTCTCTATGTAGAGATCCTGTTCCATCATCCATTTTTCTACTCGGGGCTTTATTCTTGCTATACCTGATGTGCAGCTTTGAAGAAAATCACTAAATGCACAGATCTTCGAGGCTAAGATAAAGTGTAATAAAATGATCTGGAGCATCATGATTTCCTTGCATAAACTTTTCAAATCATCTAAGCTGCAAGCAGAAACTCAAAATTGCCTTATGTAGGAAATGCTGTTTTCACCATTCACTTAAAGCTAGAGAGAATCGCCTTCCATAAGTCAGTTACAAATTTTGTTTTCTTTCCTCTTCTATGGTTTTTTTTTTTTTTTTTTTTTTTTCCCCAAGAGAAACATTCACTCTTTTTTAGCTACCTTGCAGAGCTGCGCTGGAAAGTGAGATGAATCGTCAAGTTTCCACAGCAGCTATAGGGAACCCGAGCTGGGCAATTGGACACTTGTGTATGGAGGACGTGTAACACCCATTTTACCCAGATGGAGCTCACTTATTTTCCGTAGCATTTTAAACCTGGGCCTGGGACCACAATTCATCCTATTTATAGTTTAACATGTAACATAATATTTACTCGAGGCTCCAATAGGAATGCTTCTTATAAATGTCAGTGGATTATTTACTATGGTAAACTAATTAGTTACATAAATGCTTCCCTTTTCAGGGTGGGTGAGGAGGAGACTGCTAATGCTTCTTGGATTAACCTAGTATTATTATCGTTTGAAGTTCTTTCACATTTAAGATAGTTATTACAAGACTACACAACTTTGCACACATAGAACATCTGTTGCTTACGTGACGTGAAGCGTTTTCATTTTAATTCACATGGTGAAACCAAACCACAGACTGCAAATGCCAAACATCCTGAATTCAGAGAGAAATCGCTGCAATCTGAACATGGTGGGGGAAAGATCAACGTGCTATGCTAATGTTCTTGACTGGCACTTCAAATTCACCTTGCTTTCACGACAATTATATCAAATATGCCAAATGGTTGTAAGCGTCAGAAGCACTGAAGGTCAATGATCCCTAAGGAACTATTACCGTGGTTGAAGGCAGTTTTGTTCTTGGACTTCTCAGGAATTCAGATCATTGGTGAGGAAAAATAGCAAATGAAATCTGTGTTTGAAGAATCATCATGTACAGGCATATTTCTCTTGGGTAGAAGGAGGACATGTTTTCCCCAGTCCTGATCACAAAGAGATTATCAATACAAAAAAAATGTTAATGGACCTTAAAATACAGTGAGGGAAAAAAAATCTTGTTCAGAAAAAGAAAACAGCAGTGTGTGAGTTTTTAATACTTTTGGCACCTGTGCCTAATTTTTCCATAACCAGAAGATTTTAAGCAGGGGATGAATTTCTGGCCAAGGAAGTAGCACAAAATGAAATACTGTCTGTGAAAAATATCACAGCTCAAAAAAAGTCATAATCAACTTCTGTATTTAAATATAATGCTGGGACACCTGGATGGCTCAGTCGGTTGAGCATCCGACTTCAGCTTAGGTCACAATCTCACCGTTTGTGGGTTCGAGTCCTGTGTAGAGTTTTGTGCTGACAGCTCAGAGCCTGGAGCCTGCTTCGGATTCTGTGTCTCCCTCTCTCTCTGCCTCTTCCCCACTCATGCTCTCTCTGTCAACAATAAATATTTTTTAAAAAATTTAAATATAGTGCTAATGACTATTGAGTTTTATCTGTACCAGACACAGCTCTAAGTGAGTGTCATGTCGACTCCTCAAGGTAAGCAGTGTTATCCTCTCCCTTTTAATACATGGTGGGGAGGGGGCGCCTGGGTGGCTCAGTTGGTTAAGCATCCAGCACTTGGTATGGCATGGATCTCTGCCTCAGGCTCTGTGCTTAGGATTATCTCTCTCTCCTCTCCCTCTCTGCCCCTCTCCTGCTCGCTCACTCTCTCTCTCAAAATAAATTAAAAAAATTTTTTTTAAATAAAAATAAAAATGAAGGAATTCAGGCACAGAAAATTTAATGGCTCACCCAAGGTGGAGTACTGAGGCTGGAATACGGTAAGTGAAAAGTTGTCAAACTATGCTTTCGGGACTCTTGGAGGTACCTAAGACGTTTTGAGGGGGGTCTGTGAGGTCAAAACTGTTTTGTAATAATGCTAACCTGCTATTTGTCCTTTTTACTCATATTCTTTCACAGGTATAAATTGAAGTTTTCCAGATGCTATGTGACCTGGGACGTTGCAACACTTGGGATGCAGAAGCAGACAGAGGAATTCAGCTGGTTTCCATTACCCCAGACATCCAAGAGATATGCAAAAATGCAACAATGCCATTCTTCTCATTAAATTCTGGTTTTGTTTTGAAAAACATATTTTCATAAAAAGCCTGTTGTTTATGTTAATATGTAATGGGTTATTTTTAAGCGAGTTAATAAATAAAATACTTCCTAGATTTAATGTTCAATGTAATAAATATCTATACATATAACCCATATAAGCAAAAAGGCACTCACAGGCACTGATGACAAAAGAGGCCGTGACACCATAGTAGGATCTATATGTTGCCCAAAATCCGGATGGAAACAAATAAAACTCAGTCCAAGATCCAAAAGTTTTCAACACCTGAATATTTTTTTTTTTTTTTTAATTTTTATTTTTGAGACAGAGAGAGACAGAGCATGAACGGGGGAGGGTCAGAGAGAGGGAGACACAGAATCTGAAACAGGCTCCAGGCTCTGAGCTGTCAGCACAGAGCCCGACGCGGGGCTCAAACTCACGGAGTGTGAGATCATGACCTGAGCCGAAGTCGGCCGCTTAACCGACTGAGCCACCCAGGCACCCCAACACCTGAATATTTTGATACCGGACTTTGGAACTTAGATGGAAATTTTTAATATAAATGGTTTTTGGCTATTAAGAAGACCACTGCTAGTATTCCCTTTGCCTGAAATGTCCCCAAATAGCCACAGACCCCACTTGTTCACTTCGTGCAGATCTTTACTCAGATGACCTGGTCATCCTATTCAGTCAGCAATCTTCCCTCATTCCCTCCATTACTCTCTACCCCTTTGACTTGCCTTATTTTTCTTTACAACAGTTAACCACACCTAACACATACATTTTTTTTTTCCCAATGCTCTCCACCACATGAATTAAAGCTGTTTAAAGACAAGAATGTTTATCTCTTTACTGTGTAACCCCAGCACTCAGAACAGTGTCAGAAACATAGCAGATAGTTGATGAATAAGTATGTGATGAATAAGTATATATATACATATATAAAACCCACATAAGCAAAAGTGCAACAATGCATATATATAATGGAAGAGCAAGAACAAAAATAAAACAGGTGTTGTAAGCATAAATTATCCGAACAAATCACCAATACTGAGCAAATACTTGAGTAAACAATTGCAGAGACAGCACAGTATGTTTACTACATTTTTTTCCCCTCTTCTGGGCACACAATTCCAGCTTCCCTTGCAGTTGGGACTGTGAGGCTGAGTTTTGGCCAGTGCTTCTCAAACTTAAATACTCATATAAATCACCTGGCAATCTTGTTAAACTGTAGATATTAATTCAGTGGGTCTGGGGCCTATGACTATTTCTTTTTTTTTTTTAATTTTTTTAATGTTTTATTTCTTTTTTAAGAGACAGAGAGAGACAGAGCATGAGTAGGAGAGGAACAGAGAGAGAGGGAGACACAGAATCCAAAGCAGGCTCCAGGCTCTGAGCTGTCAGCACAGAGCCCAACGAGGGGCTCAAACCCACTAACCACAAGATCATGACCTGAGCCGAAGTCAGACACTTAACTAACTGAGCGACCCAGGCATCCCTATGACTATTTCTAACAAGTCCTCAAGTGACAATGATGCTTCTAGTCTGTAGCCCTTAAAAAATATGCCATCTTGGGGCACCTGGATAGCTCAGTCGGTTAAGTATCCAACTTCAGCATAGGTCATGATCTTGCGGTTTGTGGGTTCGAGCCCCTTGTTGGGTTCTGTGCTGACAGCTCAGAGCCTGGAGACTGCTTCCCATTCTGTGTCTCCCTCTCTCTCTGCTCCTTCCCTGCTCATGCTCTGTCTCTCAAAAATAAACAAACATTAAAAAAAAAATTTTTTTTAACATGCCATGTAGAAGCAATAACACCCCAGCAGCACAAAGAACACCTAACCTCCAAATTGTGGTTTCTCCTGTAAAAGGAACTATGACTCCTTGGAGAAATGGCTGTTGCTAGGACTGAAAATAAGAGCTTGAGGATCTGGTTCTGCCACAGAGTAAGAAAGTGCTTACTTATGCCAAAGGGACACAGGAGCCAACTGAAACAGTCCCAGTGTCCAAAGCTGGAACAATTTGGGTCACAAAATTAAAAAAAAAAAAAAAGTATTGGATTACAATCCAAACTATAAAATAAATATACAAGAGTCTATATGTATAGAGGTAAATAATTTAATTAATTAATTAATTAATTAATTAGAGAGAAGAGACCAGCGTCCTGTGCAGAAGAATTCCAAATAATTTGTATAGTCTGTCTTCAAGGGGGAGGAGCACAACTTCCCACTCCTTAGGGATAGGCTGTGCATAGGGACTTTTTCCAAAGACTATAGTATTGAAAGAGGGAAAAGAAACTAGCTTTATGGTGGAGACACATGGCAAACACTACCTCAGCTAAGCGATCAAGATAAACATCAACAGTGAAAAATCATGTTGATAAGTATATTGATATGATGTAATGACAATGGCCTCTTACCTCTGTGGTCTTTCTCCAAAACAAAAATACATAAGCCCAATCTAACCATAAGAAAAATTCCAACTGAGGGACGTTCTGTAAAATACCTGACCAATATTTCTCAAAACTATCAGGCAATCTAAAACAAGGAAAGTCTGAGAAATAGTTACAGCCAGAAGAAGCCTAAAGAGACATGACAACTAAATGTATTTTGGCACCCTAGATGGGATACAGCAGAGTGGCTACAAACCACAGAAATATATCCCACTAAACAAAATGAATCCCCAACTTAACTTCCCCTTACCCTGGTCCTAAAAATGCTCACAGCCCCTCCAAAACCACCGGACACACAGGAGAGTGAGACGAAGGAGTCACAGTAAAAAAACATAGCAGTCATAATGAATTGCAGTTAAAATATCTCTTGCAAATTTTACAAAAAACACATAAGCACATTCCTAGGGCCCTCCCAAAGCCTCAGAAAAAGCCCATGCAGAAGAGGGTCATGAAAGAGCCCATGCAGAAGCTTAATCTTGAATAGCTTCATGGCAAATCCACCTTTGGGCATAGGTTGCCTTTAAAGTCAAACATTTGGATACTATATAGTATGGACTGTGGAGTCAAGCAGCCCACAAATAGAATTCTAGCTCCATAATTTAGTAGCCACAAGATCTTGGGCAAGGTTCTTAACCTCTGTGGTTCATTTTGCTCCCCTGTAAAATGGAGATCATAGGAGTACCTACCTCATGGTGTTATGAGGATTCAGTGATTGGCACATTGTGTAAATATTCAATAAATATTGGCTGTTATCTTTCTTAATGGTAGGGGTGCAAGGGGCAACAACCGGTTTTTCCATTTTGAATGGAATATACTGCCATGACCCATCTGCTGTTTACTGTGGTAAATTCACAGTTTGCATTTGGATGGGGCCTCTTCAACTTCATCTTGCCACTGAAATCAAAGACCCATTTCAATGACATCTCTTCAAGCAATTCTGGCCTTCAGATAACAGTCACTAACAAGCTTTTCAATAACCCAGGACTCCCTTCAATAATGTATTTCTCAAGGAATTGCAAAGGGAGGGTCCTCTGTGTCTTCCTGAGGGGGCATAATTAGCTGCTGGTTGGAAGATTATACATGATAAAGTCACTCAAGGATCCCTAACTCTTTGAATTCCTTCCTGTACCTGCTTACAAAAGATTTTTAGTATCTCAGTTTCATTTGATGGGAGCTGCTGTTGAAGCCCCATTTTTGTTGGTCAACTAATCAAGCTAAAAATTGGAATGACTTTCAGCTGCTAAAACTAGTACACTGATCCCAGAATCGCTGGTAAGCCAAGTCTTTTCAACAAACTCATTCTGATTTAAAATTAGATTTCTTCCTCTTTGTTTGGGAAGCATCCCATCAAGAATTTATTTCCACATACATTCTCTAGTATTTTAGTGATGGAAATTAATAGTCCTATAATTCTTTGTTATGGAGGCCTCCCCTTCCCAACTTAACTGTTTTATCAGGCTCTTGGGGCATACTGAGGTCTGATACTAGTTACATGTTTAGAGTTAAGGACCTGTGGGGTTGAGGGGGGTAGATGGTGGTGAGTGGGTAAGGCCTGAGAAGAACTGGTTTCCCACTGGGAGGGAGTTGCAGCATCTTCAAGTGAGAGTACGTCCCCTCCCTTCACCACATGAGAAACTGAGGTGTTTTGACTGACAAGGAAGTCTCTCTGAAGTCTGGGAGTCCAGCTACCTCTCTGAGTCCTTCACATCCTCCCACGCTTCCTCATTTTAATTCTTTCTGTGACACAATGTTTTTCCATTTTTTTGGTTATAAGCAGAATTTTTAAGATAGAATAAAAATAGAAGAATACTTTGCTTATAATAAAGGTAACTATTATTTCATGACATTTGTTTTTCAGTTGTCTTGAGAGGTGTGTGTGTGCATGTGTGTGTGCATGCTGGATCATGATGTAAGATATAGGTCTTGTAAGGGTTGTGGTCAAAAACATTTGAAAGCTACTTGCGTAAAAGTCTTGACAAAACTGTAGCTTTGACTAATGTAATTCAGCAACATAAATTTGATTTTGGTTTTGGGCTCCCTCAACCATGCAGCTTTAGGTGGTAAGAGATTTTTTGTTTTGTTTTGTTTTGTTTTTAAGTAGGGTCACAGAAAGTCAAGGAGTGAAATCTCTGCCTTCAGCTGAGGACTTGTGTATTTGGGTTTATCATTCTTCTTTCTTTAGGCTTTCTAGAAGAACCCATTCCAACCACTACTCTTGAGTTATCACACCTTCACATTCTGTGTCCTCAGTAATATGGTCCCCCAAATACTGTCTTCAATGAGTGCTTCAATGCAGGTAACAATGGACAATAATTTAATTAGTATTTGCCACTTCATATTGCTGGGGAGGAAAAAAACTTTCCTCTATCCTTCAAGATTCTTATAACTGGACTAAGAATTAAATTGACATGAGACAGATTAACAGGGGAAAATTTAATTTCAAACATAAGAGAATCCACAAGACAGACAGAATGAGGTATACATATCATCCTGAGCTGAAGAGATAGGGGTAGGGGCCCGGCACTTCAGAGGGAAGGAATGCAATTTACAGGAAGGTGTAAAAGAGCAAATGTTTGGTAAACAGATATTTGCTGGACCATTCAGAAACAATGGGATAGAGAGAGGACTTTGATCAAACAGGCCTTGCTAGGCTCCTCTCTGTCCACCATACCTAGTTCATATCATAATGCAGTTATCTATGGTGATAGCTCTCTTCCTGGAGCAGCTCCTCTTCTAAATTCTTTCAGGTAGTTGAGGGTTGGGGGAGGTCAAAATTCCTTCCTGAGTCTTTTGGGTTTTGGTTATTTTCAGCTCAGCATAATTTGCATGCCAAAGTGGCCCATCTTGGGGTCATCTGCCCTCAGACCCCTACAATATTAAAAGTTGTCCATGATTAACTAATACTAATGGAATTTTTACCAGACTCTTCCCAATTTTCATTTTTCTTCTCTCTCTGAGGACTGGTTGTCTGCATCACATTCCTCATTATTAATGTCTGTATCAAAGGTTTTTTTTATTTTAAGCATTAAAAAAAAAACATTCTAAATAATTTCAGGAGAAAATAAATTTACATTGGAAGAGACTAAGTACTTGTGATGAGAGAAAAAAACCCTCTATTGGCCTGAAATATACGGGAAGTAATTTTAGATTTTTCTAAGTCAGCTTGACTGTACATAAACTTTGTTTAAACCAAAAGCCTAATTTATGGCCCACCAAGCATACATCATGCACCTATTTTGTAAATGAGTAGTCTAAAGGAAAACCATCTTCTCCTTAAAATATTGATCAATGCGGGGCGCCTGGATAACTCAGTCGGTTGAGCGTCCAACTTCGGCTCAGGTCATGATCTCACAGTTTGTGAGTTGGAGCCCCAAGTCGGGCTCTGCGCTGATAGCTCGGAGCCTGGAGTCTGCTTCCGATTTTGTGCCTCCCTCTCTCTGCCCCTTTCCCGCTCATGCTGTGTTTCTCTCTGTCTCTCAAAGATAAATAAACGTTAAAAAATTAAAAAATAAAATAAAATAAAAACATTGATCAATGCTACTACTCCCTGCATTCCTTGACATTAAAACTTGTGATTCCTGCCTATATGCTAATCGATGATCTTTCAAACTTTTACAAGATGGAAAAAAAAAAAAAGCATATAACCCTTTAAAAACAGTTCATTCTCCAGAGAACCTTTTTCCCTATGAAAAGTGTGTTTCCTGGCAACTGTCCTCACTCGGGCTCAAATAAAACCCTCTTACTTTTAGAGATTCTAAAAGGTTTGTTCATTTTGTGTCAACACCTAGAAGTCTAGAGAACACTGGTAAATAGGCTAGAACCAAATGCAGGTTCTGGACTCAGTACTGAGGCCACCACCTTAAAAACATTTCTCAGCAGTTCCTGTATCTTTATCTCTTTCCACTACTATTCAAAATCCTAGGCAGGAGCATTAGATTGGTTGAGCATGGTCACATGTCTGCATCTTTCCTGCTGGAGGCATGAAGGAATTTCTATAGTTTATATGACGTGGAGGAAGGCCTTGCCTAGCATGAAATTGCAACCTATCGCAGATCCTCAAGAATAAAAAGGAGGTCTGGATGTTAGAAAAAGAAAAAAAAGTCAAATGTCTGCCAAAAGTTTTTGTCCCATTCTGCAACTATGTGGGTGCTGTCCCTCTTTCTCGCTAAACTGTGAGCTACTTCAGCAATTATCTTGTTTTGCTTTGTATGCCTCCAACCACAGCCCTGGATTAAAGATAGTCATCAAGGGGCAGCTAGGTGGCTCAGTCCGTTGAGCATACGACTTCAGCTCAGGTCATGATCTCACACTCTGTGAGTTCGAGCCCCATGTCGGGCTCTGTGCTGACATCTAGGA
This sequence comes from Panthera onca, assembly GCF_046562875.1. Lineage (NCBI taxonomy): Eukaryota > Metazoa > Chordata > Mammalia > Carnivora > Felidae > Panthera > Panthera onca. The sequence goes on along the minus strand of NC_138356.1, from coordinate 24,129,152 downwards.
ACCTGGAGCCTGCCTTGGATTCTGTGTCTTCCTCTCCCTCTGCCCCTCCCTTGCTCACACTCTGGCTCTGTCTTTAAATAATAAATAAACATTAAAAAAAAAGGTTTTAAGATAGTAATCAAGAAAAGTGTTGGGTTGTTGTTTTTGTTTGTTTTGTTTTAATAAAATAACTTCTTGAGTCCTTGAGAAACACAAACTAGAGTCAAGGTGAGCGACTTTACAAAAACAAAACCAAACAAAACAAGATCAAGAATAGTTCAATCTTCCTGGACTCAGCAGCAAGGTTACCCAGAATCTGTAAGAGACAAAAAAGCCAGACAGGTGAGACTCGCATCTACCCCAGGCTGGCCTGCACAAAGGAAAAGGATCCAGGAAGAAAAATCCAGAAATTATGCTAACTAGGCAAATCTGTGATTAAGTCAGGATCAAAATGTAGAATCTATTAATTCAATATCTTCTTTAAAAAAAATCTTATCCTCTTTTTATTTTTTTAAATAAAAATTCCCTTGGGGCACCTGGATGGCTCAGTCAGTTGAGCGTCCAAGTTCGGCTCAGGTCATGATCTCACAGTTCGTGAGTTCGAGCCCCGTGTCGGGCTCTGTGCTGACAGCTCAGAGCCTGGATGCCGCTTCGGATTCTGTGTCTCCCTCTCTCTGCTCCTCCCCCACTCATGAGTGTGCACTCTCTCTCTCTCAAAAATAAATAAAGCTTATAAAAAAAATTTAAATAAAAATTCCCTTTGAATTATTGCATTTTCTCAGCTGCACCAAAAGTGATCTAGGCTAATGTATCTATCAGGAGAGACAAGGCAAAGCTGAGTTGTTCCATGGAGACCCAGAAGAGGTAGGATGACCAAGAGATCAATGAGGCTTGATCAAGAAGCCCAAGACAAAAAACTAGGGGATTCCTTTTTCCTTGGGATCACTCACCTAGGGGTGGGAGGAGGAAGAAGAGCCAGGGGAGCAAAGAAAGTGAAATCAGTAGCAGGTGGAGGGAGTGGTGGTTGGAGGCAAACTAGAGGGACAGATGTCAGAACAGGCATCTCCAAAAGAAAGAAATGTGTATTCAGCTGATGGCCACATTCTAAATCGCACAGAGGGAAACAGACAAAAAAAAAAAAAAAAAAAATGTTCAGCACAGTGAAACCGTAGGTCTAGACTATCCAAAACTAGGATGCCTAGCTCCTAAAGGACAGATGTCTGCAAATTCCCTTCAAACAGTGAAACATTTGTGGTTCCTTTTAAATATGTCAGAATTAGGCTCACTAATAATTACAACACTTCCTTTGTCTCTACTTTTCTCAGTTCTCCATGTTCCTCAAGTCGGTAACATTAGGATAATTATTTCAGAGAGAGGGATTTAGGATACTCAGAAGGCATCCTAGCCAGAGTCGAACCACAAACCCTTAGGGCTTCCAACTTTAGAACTCAGGCTGCGGCTGCTGCTTCCTGGTTTGTTGATTAAGATGCATGAATGATAGTTTTTTATAGATTTTATGACTTCTTCATAAGTACCAGTCATTTTAAATTCAAAAAATCCTTTCTAATTTCGGTAGTCAACTGAACGCCTTGGACATTCTTGCTGGAGAATTAGTACCTCTTGGTGGATGGCCTTCACACCAGACTGTTACATCTATTAATAGTCATGTGTGGATCTTTTTCTGGCCAGAAGCAAGTAAATGCTCCAGGTTTAATTTGTAATATACAAGAATGGATACCTGTTCATGTGGACAATAAAATATTTTTAAAATTTTGAAACTCTGAGACTTTTTAATATCTGCTACTGACCTACTATGTCTTATCCTTCGAGTTTCCTTACAAACAATTTTACTGAGTCCTAGAAAAGAAGCGCTAAAGCTGAATGGCTGGAGATATCAGAGTATGAATTAGAATCAAAGATTTGCTATTTATTGGGTTCTTCAGAGAAGCTTAAAAACCTCTGGGAATTGGGTCATGTCCTAAAGAAGAGTGGCTTAAGTCAATGTTTACAGTGTTTCTTTATGTGTGTGTCAATTTGATCCCCTGAACCACCAATATTTTGTAGCTGGGTTCCCCTTATGATTATGTCACATGCTCAATGTCGTTTTATATTATTGACATTTCCCATGCATATTTCAACCTGATACATGCCTCCTTTCCCAGTTACATTACAAACTTCTAAAAGGCAGAGACTGTAACTCCTCTTTATTTCCTTGCAATACCTGCTCCAGTACTTTGCATCAAGTAGGTGCTAGAGAGGGGCACCTGGGTGGCTCAGTGGGTTAAGCTTATGACTTCGGCTCAGGTCAAGATCTCATGGTTCATGAGTTGAGCACTGCTTCATGCTGTCTGCTGTCAGTGCAGAGCCTGCTTTAGATCCTGCCTCCCTCTCCCTCTGCCCTTCCCCAGCTCATGCTTTCTCTCTGTCTCAAAAATACATAAAAACATTAAAAAATATTTTTTAAAAGTAGATGCTAGATAGATGTATGATCACTGATGAAACCAGCAGAAACCATAAATGTGGAGGAGTTGACCAAGTAAGGAGGGAGATGAGCAGAGCCATGAGCCCAGCGCTCAGAAGCTGCCAACACATTGGCTACACATCATGAGTCACACCAAAGAAATGGTGACCCTACTTCCCCACTTGAAGAAAAGAGCTTGGTCCTGGCCATTTGGAGCTTATCTCCCACCTGTTCTAACTTCATCTGAGAGATCTGGTTGACCATCATACTGTTGTGCTCCTCAACCCCTCCTCCTGCCTCTTCACTCACATTCCTGAACTAACAGAGAAGCAAAGTAACTAAAAGGAAATATACAAACATGGCCATCACATACGCAATAGGCATTACTGTCAGAAAGGACATGTGGAATCCAGAGGGGCCCCAACCTAAAGCCCAGAACGCAATAAATAGCAAATCTTTGATTCTAATTCATACTCTGATATCTCCAGCCATTCAGCTTTAGGGCTTCTTTTCTAGGACTCAGTAAAATTGTTTGTAACTCGAAGGATAAGACATAGTAGGTCAAGATGTTGACACTCTTCTGAATTGAGGTTTGGATGAGAAAAACCTGAGGGAGCCCAGTCCTTAGGGATGCCCTAAGAGCTAAAGGCCAATCCCTTATTTGGCCTGATTTTTAAAAGATCTGAACAATAAATTAGTTTCAAGACTAACCCTAGATTTAATTCTATCACAGAGTTGGACCAGTGAACCTAGTTTTGGTCTAATATTCCCAGCTGCACCCACCAGAAATAATTGATCTAAAATATTTATTCAGGGATTATTCTGTCCAAAACATGAACAAAGTGGATACAAAGATGACAGACACAGGTATATAGACCCACTCAGATACTTTCCAGTGGAGATCAAACACATTCCTTGCAAATTATAAGACAATGTAAAACAGGGCTAACGCCATACAAAAGGGGCATGAGGAAAGTCCTGTGAGAATTCAGAAGTAGAATTCTCTTCTACCTCATGACAATCAGGAAAAGTTTCAAGCCAGCATATCATAGAAATTGGTGGGTTTGGGCCAGAGCTAAACCTGTGTGCAGAAAGACAGTGGGAGATGCAGCTGAAAAGTATTCTTACGGGTCTTTAAATTCTTCAAGGGGCAGTAGAGGACCTTACTTTTTTTTTTTTAACTTTTCGAAATTTTTTTATTTTCTGTTAACCTTATTTCTATTTTGTTTGCCTTTGTGGAGGAGCAGCTTAAGACTACTCTGTGGTTGTTCCTACCAATTCAGTGCCTGGAACAGTGGGAGCTGCACACCGGTCTGCATGGCAGGCTGAGAGCGCCAGGCTTTAGGAGGGAACTGAACAGGCACAGAGGGCACCTGCTATACCTGCAGACCAGTCTGAGACTTCAGGTTGAGTAGCAGTGACCTCACTGGAGCTGGAGCAGTCCATCCACCCTGAAATTCCTCCTTGGTCACAGCCTTTTCCTTTTCAACCTCTTCAGGTTCTCCGTAGAAGCAGAGATCAGGCGTGACCTCCCATGGGTGTTCACGGGAAATGGCATCACGCACGTGCAGAACTTCCTGGACCACCGTCCACCACGTCAGACCCACTGAGCGAGCTCCCTTGTTGTTGCAAGGCGCAGCAATGTCCACACGGCGCAGAGGAGAGTTTGTGTTACACAGAGTGATGGCAGGGGGGTTACCAGAAGACGCCTCTGTGGGAGGGTGGTGGTCAGCCCTGGGATCCTAACCACCCCAAGTCTCGGCTCCCGGAAGGCTGCCTGGATCCGGTTAGTGAAGGTTCCAGGAGTGAAGTGGCCGGCAGTGGGACTGGCTCCAGTAGCAGCCGCAAACTTCAGCCCAGCTCGCTGGCCAGGATTCCTGGGTGATAGGACACTGACAGGAGCCGTTTTCAACGGCAACAATGGCACAAGCTGCCAGCAGGAGCTTCTCCCAGGTTCTCCTCAGATGCTGTCACATTTCCTTTTATAGATGTACTGTTCCATCTGGAAGTCAAGGTTTGTGCCACCTAAGTGGGGTCCTGCTGCAAGGAATTTGAGGACACGCTCCTCCTCCTTCATTTACAGGACATCAAGGGCTCCAGCCATTGTGAACATTTCTCTTTAAGTTATGATGGGAATGCAGAACAACACCATATGGACCCCTCCCTGGGTAGTGTAGAAAGCGGGGACCTTACATTCTTGGCCAAAGAGTTTGGGTTTCTTTCAGTGGACAGAAGGAGCCACTGTAGGTTACGAGCAGAGGAGTGCCATGAACTGTTCCTATGCAGAGATGAACCTAGCAGCAAGAAAGAGAAAGGACCAAGGTGAGGAAAAATGGAGTGTAGATAGAACAAAAGCGATGATGTTCTTGGTGGTGGAACAGCAGACAGCGAGGACTGGAAGCCCCAAGTCTGGCTGTGGTGGAATCTGGGGAAGAGGAACCAGATGACTTGACATTCTGCTCTGGGATGGCAGGCAATGGAGTAGTATCCTTGACTTCATGACCGAACACAAGTGGGAAGACAAACCAGAGGAGAGAGAACAGTGTTGAGACAAACAGAAAAATTACTTCAGAGTAGCGCATAGTACCTGTGTGGGCTTTTTGTAAAATGTTTCTAAGACCCTCATTACCAGGAAAGGGTACCATGTATTTTTTTTAAGAAAATATTTTTTCTTAATCCAAATCTGAGCTCACAAGTCAGCATCTAATTTACTTTTTACCATGGCTTTTCAATACTATTGTCAAGTGAAAGGAGCTTCACATTTAAAATTTATCTTCAACTCTGCTTTTTCACTACCATCCTGTTAGCCCACACCCATGGACAAGTTTTCTCAGGACGGCTCGAACTTTCATTTATTCCTCCTTAAATTTTATTTTAAAAATATCTACAATGTGTTCCCAGTAATTCTGAAGAAAATGTAATTGTGGAGGAAGTTTTACCACAGCTGTCTCCAAGCACTACCTTTCTTCCTCTTAGATATCCAAGCTACTTTCAGTTTGCTTGTTTAGCTCTTCTTCCTCTTCATGGCATCATGTAATTTCTCCCAAATTCCTTCAATACTACATGACAGGATTTACAAAATTCTTCAAGACTTTTTTCCCCCATGCACTCCAGCCCCGTTTTTCTCAGTCACACTGGATCATGGTGAGCCAGCATGAACTCCAGGCTATGACTTCCCCAGCAGATATCTCTATGGAATTGAAGAGGACATTAGCCCAAACCTATAAATTCTGGATCTGTTGCTTTGCTTTGGTGGTTCAAGTTCACCCAGCCAAATGCACAAAACCAGGTGGAAAGTAAGCCTCACTGAACAGCCATCAAGAGGAGCAGTGCTATAACCTCAGAAAATGTTTCAGATGTTTGTTTAATTTCTACCAATAGTTGTCACCCATTACGCCCTGCCCATTGGGCTATTTTTCTGTGACAAATCTCCAGAACTTCTCCTTTCAGAAACTCTTTTTGTACCCATCCTGACTCCTCTTCCCTTGATAAATGATATGCATAGACATATGTATATATATACATAAATACCTGTTTTCTTCATGTATGGCAGTAACTCCACTGTCAATCACCATTACCTGTACATGTAACCCACTAAACTGCACTCTCCATTTTGGAAACTCCAGTTCCCTGAAAATTTCCTCTGCTCCACAATTATTTCTGTGTCTTGGAGTCGTCAAGAACAACTCATCACAGATATTTTCTCTTCCCCTGCTCAGGCAGCATTAGTCTCTTTGCTTTTGTGGTGTGAATGTCCCAGTATGTAGCTCAAAGCTGCATATTTTGGGGTAGGGTGTCCTGAACTTCTACAGTCATACTTCAGGGTGGCATATTCTTTATTCCTTCAGGTACATTGCACCTGAGCTACAGGCACTTGAAAACCAGCGAATGCACGCAAGGGCTTTTTCTGAACCGCCCCTTCTTTGCCCTAAAGACACATCTTCCCATAGGAACTAAACTGTCATGAACACCCTCCCCCAGAGTTTTACCATCTAGGAAAGATTGACCCCTGTCACAAGAGAGGAGACAAGAAGTGGATACCACACATAAACTTCATCACAAACTATCCTCCCTCCCTCCCATCTATCCTTCTAAGGGCCCACTCATCTTTCCTAAAAATCATTTACTCTCCTCTAAGAGGCCTACATTTCCTTCCCCTTTCCCCATTAAGATGGTATTTATATTGTAGTAATCGTTTTGAAATATATATATATGTCAAGTCATTACTCTATACACCTTATATCTATATAGCATGTGTCAATTATATCTCAATAAAACTGAAAGAAAAAAATAAACATAATAATAATAATGAATTTTTTAAGTAGATGGTTTTTAATCCTGAATCCCAAGCCACCTTGCAAGTTATTCATTTTTCCCTGGTTATCTCCCATGTATACATGAAGTATACATGTTAGTAAACTTCAGTTTGTTTTTCTCTTGTTAATCTCTTTTGTTACAGGGGTCTCAGCTAAGAACTCAGAAGGGTAGAGGGAAAATTAGCTTTCCTCCCCTGCATAGCAAAGCCACGTGTTGTGTCAACCAATGTAGCTGACACTGGATATGACTTCTACCCCCACATGACAGTAAGGGCACCAATTCCCAAGGCTTCCAAAGCTTTGGATGCCCCTCCTTGGCCACTGGTGAGGCCTCCTCCTCTGTCTCCTCCTGCTGCTGTGCCAGAAATCAGTTGCACTGGGGACCACTGCCAGAACCCAAGGCACCACTGAGGCACAGGAGCTACCAGAGTGCCCAAACTCCCAATACTCCAGTCACTCCACATTCCAGGTGCCCAGGCCTCTCCGCCCCTTTGTTATTGTGTGAGCTGCTCTCAAAACAATGCAACTCTGTACTCTCAATGTTTCAAAGAGAGTTTGTGTAGAAACAGCTCTTCCTTTCTTTGTTATACCAAAAGCTCTCCCCACCCCCACCCAGGGATTAAGACACAAGTCCTTTGGGGGTTGGGTGAGGGGACTAAAAGACAGAAACAGCTACACTTGAAATAGTCCTTTTTCTTTGATGCCTGAGGCGTAGCTACCTGACCAGCCTGGGGCCTGCTTGAATCTCTACTCCCTTCAATAATTTATTTTCTGTGAGGTTCAGTTCCTTCCAATTGGTCCTGACATTTCTGAATCCCAAGAAAAGATCCCCTTCATCTCAAACTGTTTTCCCTGCCACCTGACCCCCTCCACTCCCAAGGCAAGAGAAGGGGATCCAGTGAAATTACCTGTAAAGTAGTGGGTGCCTGTTAGAAGGGAAATGGGTGTGCATTTGCTGAGCTGAAAAATCAGCAGAGTGACCTAATGCTTCCATCAGAGCAAAGGAAACTGTGGTAAATTTGAGGATGAGCTTTACAGGAGTCCCTTAGCATTTGGAAACAGAACTAAATTTAGAAAGGAAAGCCTGCTTTGCATCCAGAGATTTCCAAAGATGAGAGGCTTTGGGGTGCTACCTGCAACAATAGGATGAGATGGAACCATGGTGACAGTAATGAGTGTGGAAGAAGATACAGCCCTGACCCCACTCCAGATCCCTGTAGCCTTTCAAAGGGCAAGGAAGAGGACCTTGGCAGCTTCTGGAACCTCACAGGAAGGAGTCGTAGGGAAGAGAGGGAGCACAAGCCATGGAGGTGCCCTGAAGGACCTGGATGTAGGGATTTCCCACCCAGAAAGATGCTTAAGGGTGTGGACCACTGTCAAAGACCAAAGAAAGATACACCTGGCCCCTCAGCACTAGACAGGGATGGAATGTGACTTCATTGTCCAGAGACCACCCTAGTGACTAAAGCCACCACCAGCGTAGAAAGCCAGCTGAGCCAGAGTAAGACCAGGGCAGCCTCCTTCCTCAGACAGAGTCAGGCAGTGGGAGCAAACCCAGCCTTCACTCCATTTCTCTTCCCCAATATATGGGAGAAGCTAAAGCCTAGAAAAGAGCAGAGGGCCTGGAACCAGATCAGTGGCTCATGTGCATGCATATGTGAACACACCCCCAACATACAAGATTCAGAGGAGGAATGAGAAAGAATGAGAAAGTAGACCTGCCCCCCCCCCCCCCACCACCACCCTGCCACTTCTCCAAGTCCCCTGATCCAAAGCCTGGCTGGATGCTCAGACATTCAAACTGACTATAGTATGCAGCTTTACATTAGATTAGGCTGTCCTGAGCTTAAATAACTGAAAATGACTGGGAAGTTATCAAATCTGTTCAAGACGTTTTTATGGGCTCTGCACCAAAGAGAAGCCTAGATCCAGCACTGCACAGTTGGGGGCAGTGAATGGGGGAAAAGATGGTACCTACCAAGTTCATACTGATCAATAAGCAAGTTACATTTGCGATGTTCTCTCTTAAGCACACAGAAAATCTAACACCTTCCTCCAAATCTCCTTTCCAGGGCTCGAAGTTGTACAGGAGAGAGATTAGAAGGAAATGCAGTCGTATTTCAAGAAATTTCCTTAAAACTCTCAGATTGATTTGGGTACCTTTTATAGCCACAAACTTCCCAGGATTATATGTTGCCTTTGCTCTCATCTCTGTTCCTCCTAAATTGAAGCTCTGGAAGTTGGGATGAAAGCCATGAATATAGAGAAAATATAAATTGTGCAAATTAATCTTATTCCTTCTTCCTCCCACTTTAACCCCTGCTCCTGCCTCTGCCTAAAAAAGACATTTGGAACATCTACTCAGCAATGAACAGACCTTTGTGCATTGAGTATGCTCTTGTAGCAAGCGTGATCTGCTTGACCAACTTGAGGTACAAATCAAATCCCAACTCTAATTAACCTCCCAAAGCCTCATCTATCTTTTTTTTTTCCTCCAGGAATTCTAAAATCTTCCTCTTGGGAGATTCTTGGAAACCTCAGAGATTCACTTAATCCACAGGAAGTGAGTGCAATGGAAAGCGGGAGTCCCCACCAGTACCATGCTTCTGCCTGCCATGCAATGTCACTGTTGAACACTGGTCCTGCACAGTCCGGCGCCCACAATGGCTTACTGCCCAAGTAATGGCTCCGAGTTAGCCCCCTATAACTTGACTTTATAACCAGCTCTCTGGCTTCAGACTCACATGCTAAAGCACTGTTCTCCAAAGCAAGAATCAAGCCAGTAGGCTTCCAGCCTCAGCTACATTGTGCCTCAGCCTTCTCCCAAACTGCTTTGGACCTTTGTGATGAGTCTAGGGTACCTGATGCAAACTGGTCCACCAGACTCTAAGAGCTGTATGCCTTGTTAAGCCAAACAAAAGATTCTGGTACACCCTTCAAAAAGGCCTTGCGTTAAGCATACTAGAGATTTTCACTCAAATGACTTTTTTCTGAAGAAAGATCTACTCCAAAATTTTTTGCCATATCCACCTACACCGTGAATTACTGAAATTTCTCTTGCTAAAAACAATTTTACCAGGCACCCTGTTGTGTATTTCAACTCTTAATAAATTTCGTACTACTCAGGAACTTTGGGAGTGGCATTGAGGTTTAACTCTGAAATGACCAACATATTCTTCCTTGGCTGAACCAAATAGTAATTTGGTGCCAGATTATTGAATTGTAACCCGACATACCCCTCAATCCACTCTCCCTCCCTCCTCTTTGTTCCCAAGAACACTTTTCCTCACTTTACAGTTGGGTTTGGCCCATGAGAGGCATCTGCAAAAGATGAGAGGTAGGCCGTGACCACAACAGACCCCTTCTCCAGTTGGGTGGCCCCATCCATATTCCACCCTTCCCAGCTTCCAGTGCCCATGCTTCCTCCTCTTCCACCACTCCCAGGACACTGCACTATTCCTTGTTTATTTCTCTAATCCTGCCCGTGACTTGAAAAATGTCCCTCTACAAGATTATCTTAAGATTTCCAAATTTGCGGGTGCCATCTAGTTTCTGCTCAAACCATGATTGATACATCAAGACTAAAATGAGTAGTCTCTCTAATTTAAGCAAACCATGCTTCTGATTACTGCAACTTTGTATACAAAACACTCCCCTGTGGCCAGATTCAAGAGACTCTCAACCATAGCAATATCCCTAGGGCACAACTTAAAATAGTAGACCCTCTTCTAATACCAAGGTTGTTCTTGTGGAACCTTAGGGTCAACAATTTCTGCTGAACAATACTCTGCAGCTCTGGGCCAAGGCAAACTGATTTTCAGTGAATTGGCCTTTAAGCATAATGCTCATTTGGTAAAATGACTTTGGCAACTTGATTTTTGGTAAAGTGATTTGCTTTCGCACTCGATGCTTCCCTTGTACCACCAGTGAGTTTCCTTGCTGTTTTGGTTTTGAACCTAATGTCTCTCCTACTACACTGTAGGATCCTTTCAGAGGGAGAATCATGTGCTATTCATCTTTGTGTTTTCCCCAGCCCTCTCTTAGGGCCTGATATGGTGTTATGCACAAATAGCTAGTCAGTAAATGTTGGTGAAAGAAAGCGAGTGAACAGAAGACACAGTGAAACACTGAAGCAAATCAGAGAATCTATCAGAGATACACAAACTGTTATACACGGACAGAGATGGTTCCTATCTCAGTGTGAAACAGTCACTGAGAGAGAAATGAAGGAGGTGGGGGAAGAGAGGGATGGAAGGAAGGTGTCAGAAGAGGAAGGATGGAAAAGAAGAGGGAAGGGAAAATTAAGAAAAGGAAGACAAAGAGGGAAACATCCTTTTATAAATCTATCCTTTTTTAAAGATGCTTTTAAATGCTTATTTACTTATTTATTTTTAAGACACACAGAGAAAGAGCACAAGCAGGAGAGGGGCAGAAAGACGGAGGGAAACACAGATTCTGAAGCAGGCTCCAGGCTCCAAGCTGTGAGCACAGAGCCTGATGCAGGGTGTGAACTCACAAACTGTGAAACCATGATCTGAGCTGATGTCGGATGCTTAATTGACTGACCCACCCAGGTACCCCTTTTAAGATTTTTTTAAAGTAATCTTCACACCCAACATGGGGCTCAGACTCACAACCCTGAGATCAAGAATCACATGTTACACCAACTGAGCCAGCCAGGTATCCCTGTAAATCTATCTCAAGTAAAAAAAAAAAAAAAAAAAAAAATAGAGATCTCTATAATCAATGACTTACATAAGCAAGTGCATAACTGAAAGGATTTTGCCACTAAGGCATCCTGCATGTCTCTAATAAAGCCTTTAAAAAATTGCGAGTAATTACATAAATAATGTCCAACATATATCTTCTTGAACAGTATTTCCAAATTTTGATTTGAAACCACACGGATTGTTTTAACTCTCCTCAGAAAAAAAACCTCTCTTGAAATTTAAAACTCAAACCAGAAGCCTGACCAGGATCCAAATGTGAATATGGTGGAACTGTCTCTGATTTCTAAAATAGGACCAGAGAAATTACTTTCCCGGCAGTATTTTTAGCAGTGTGAGGGAAGGCGCTCCCTGTGCTGTTTCTTGGCAGGTTCACAGTCTGCCACTCCTGAGCCTGTCCCCTAAATCCTCCTGCACCAGGCAGCATCCACACCCCTGCCTTGGAGCCTCCGGAGTGGCCCGCACAGATTACGGCAGTTCCTTTGCCTGAAGTGAGACATCTAAGACGGTGAGAGCTTATCTCCCTGACAACTAAACTGAGAATAAAAGTTCATTTATCGCTCAGGTACGAAGTTCCAGAAACGGTGCAATTTAAAGAGAAGCTAATTGCTGTTTATTTAGAGTAGATCCTCTGTGTAGTTAATCGATCCTTTGGAGAAGTAGATGTAATTCTCCACAGATAAGGAAAACGGAGGTGTGGAAAGGAAGAATAGCCTGTCACATGTTCCTCAGCCAGTTAATCATAAAAGCGACATGAAATTAATAACCAGCATTTGTGTGGTACTATTGCTTACCATGCGCTTCTACTACTGGTCCTCACAGCAAACCCAAAAGACAGCTTGAGTAAGTTTTATCATTTTTCCCATGCCACAGAAGGGAAAACTGAGGCTCAGAGAAGGAAAGTAAATTCTTTCCATCCGTACATCTCTAAAGGAGTAGAACCAAGGGTTGGGGCTGTGACTTCTGACTTCCCTGAGCCAGTGCGGTGGTGCTGCCCAATGGCTCTGGCACGATAGGCCGCACACTCGGGGTGATGGGGACTTCCCTGCAGCGAGCATCAAAGAAGCAAACTGCCCAAGCCAGGGCGGCCTGGCGAGGATGCCAGAGTGGCAGAACAGTGAAGGTTATGTCTGTATCTAGATGATCCCTAGATAACAATGTGGCTCATCTGAGAAAACAAAAAACAAGGGGCAAATGGGGCAGGTAATCCTTGACCACAAATGGCATCTGGCTTATAGAAACCACTTCCTTGCAGAGCATGACTCAGGAAAGCCGGGTGACCATATGTCCCATTTCTCTGGGACAGTCATGATCTAGGCTGTTGTCCTGATAGAAGCAGGCATAGTGCCCTCCTGCTCGCAAAAGCATCCTGGCTTGCACAGTAATCATATAGTCCCCCTACACACAGGGATTTGTATTTCATAACTTTCTAAAGCAAAATGCTTCTCCTACCCTCTTTGATACTCCAAAACATAACTGCAATGCCAATTTTGATCAAACAGGTGCATCACAACATACTAATGTCAGGAACCCAAGGCAGAGTTCAGAGCAGAAACCAGACTGAACCAATTTATGTGGAATTTGCACTTTCTCAACCCTTTCAAGTTGGTTTTAAAAAAAAGAAAAACAGTAAATCCTACGTGTTCCCCAGGTTCACTGTAAATGAAGCTCCCTAGAAATTTTCCCACCGCAAGCATCATTGCTAAGAGACAGCCAGAAAATATCTTAGTGCTGGAGCTCTTTGTTGCTATAATAATGAGCCTATATTTGGAGGAAAAGAAGCAACTTCACTTTTTAAAAAAAAAATCACACAGATACAAAATATAATCTAAGACAATACTTGGAAATTTTAAATCCTCAAAAAAAATACTCAATGTCATTTTCTCTAGCACTACAATGACACAAAGGAGGAGATATCACAGGTGTTCAATTACTTTCTATCTACTTTCAGACATGGCAACTTGTCCTTGGTCATTTTACAATCAGCCCACGGGTTTACAGTTTCCTAAGCAGCCTTTCTGTCTTCTAATTGCCTTTAAAAGAACCAACAGTAAAAGCTAGAAGCATTTCCATGCCCCTGGGCTTCACCCCAAGACAGCACATCACATACTTTCCTGCATCAGCAGATCAGATTACATGTGCCTGAGAGAGCCCCTGCCTGATCTCCAGTTCTTCAAGGATCCATTACTGTGTTTTCCAGGCACCTATGGGACTCTGCCCTCCAATTTCTCACTTACTGGCTTCAAAGGCGACTCTCAGTGTCATCAAGATTAAACCAGATCTTAGGGAGGCAACATAATGCCATACTTAAGAGCTTGAGCTTGAGTCCAAGACTGGAGTCCAAATCCCAGCTCTGTCATTTACAAGCCATGTGACTTTGGCTAGTTTATTTACGTCTTCATCTGGAAAATGGGGATGATGGTGCTGCACAGCTCACAGGGTTTCTGAGGAGATGCAGTGAAATAATTGATACAATGCCTGGTACATAGTATGTGCTCAAAAAGTATCCATGTCCATTCTTAGAAACTGAACATGGCCTAACATTTCAGTTGACTTAAAATCATTGTGGTAAGGGAGAAGGTGGCTTTCATAAAAAGGTGGCAGAATTTAGAATCGGAAAACTTGAATTCTAGTCCTGGTTTCCTCACTTAGTGGCTTATAGGGCTTTGGATTAGTTTCTTTGAACTGCAACCCTTCCCCCCTGCCAGCCTTATAAAATGATGATAAATACATCCTAGAGTCATTGAGAGGATCCAATAAAATAACATAAGGAAAATTTTTTTTGTAAATCCAACATCTTTAAAATTATTATTATTACTCAAAATGAGACTAAGAACATAATGTAATGTAATTAAATGTAATGTAATGAAAATGTCCGGTCTCTTAGCCAGACAGTTCCACATACGAGGATCTCAGGACCGAGCTGGAGGGCTATGGGGAGCCCCATACCCTGGACCACACCAGCCTGGCTGCTCCGTTTCCTATTCTGGCAGCTTTCGCAGGAGACTGTGAAACAGCAGTTTCACAGGAGACTGCAACATGGGAGTTCTCTTCTTGCCATGTACAATGTTCCACCAACTCCCCAAAAAGGAAAATGATGCGTAGAAGGGCAGGCTGGTGTGATGTGTCCTTCTATGCCCACAAGTCCAAACAAGAAGCAACAGATGACACCATGCCCAATCTCTAAGAAACACTCTTGGTAATATGGAAAAAAAATGGGAATCCGCCTAGCTCACTGGGAAATTTCTAATCACAACTTTGTCATATGTGCTTTCCTGGGGTGAGGGAAGAAAGACGTAGAGGAGGACAATTGTTGGTATCCTTACACAAGGCCTAAAAGGAGGGCCTAAGTAAGAAATGACCTCTACAGCAGCAAGATAGGACATTCAAAAAAAAGCAATCACCCCAAAGAGAAGCTTTTAAATTAGCATTTTAAAATTTGTAAAGTATTTTTATATGTTACCTTAGCGAAGCCTCTTGTTATAGTATTTCCCTTCTTCCAAGCAACATCGGACACCCGTAGACACTTGCATTATTTTGTAAACAGGATCCCAAAGCACCAGAAAGATAAGACTATGACAGCACACTCGTCCCTTGGCCATGCCCACCTGGTAGTTCTAAGCCCAGGTCTACGTAATCAACAAAAGAACATATGGATCTGCTATAGTTTGTGAAGAATCATGTTAAGTTCAGTGCACCTGTATTCTCCAGACGACTGGTTTTGCAGAACGTGTCAATTCTCACCTCTAGCTCTTCTATACCCATGAAAAGCAAGGAACAGAGCTGAAGGATTCCATTTGGCTGTTCAATTTGAGAATTAGGAGATTTATACAAAGTTAAAGTTGACCCTACTGTCACTGAGTATATAATTTGAGCCATTTCTCTAGTAATGGAAATGGAGCCATACTGAACCACCCTCAGACTCTCACTCCGGCTCTTAGGGTGAGCAGATAATGAGACTTAACAGTGCAATCAAAGGCTTGGAAAGAATGACCACCCCACAGACAATTACCCGCACACCCTTGGTATCTTGAGCTCAGTGCTACAATGCCATGAGCAATTCATTTCAGGAAAAACAGCAAAAGGAACTGTGCTGCCTAGGAGGTAGCTGCATTGTTATTGTGGTGAATGAAATACACAAACTCCTGGAGCAGGAGACTTGGGTTCAGATCTCAGCTTCTCTAGTTACTGATCACTTGGCCTCAGGTATGTTGTTTTACCACTCTGACTTAGCTTCTCATTTGTGAAATGTGGATAATAATAGTATCTACCTCACAGGTTTAGCATAGAATTAAATAAATTAATATTTCTAAAACAAAGAGAAAGTGTCAGGTGTACAATAAGCATCCAATAAATGTTGGCTACCATTATTTGAGTTTGAAGGTGATAATACTAATGTAAGCACTGCAAGATTCTATTTTGTCACTGACGATGGTAACAAAGACCAAACATCTGCTTTTCTTATAACAGCCTTCTGTGGTTCCATCCATTAGGAATTCAACAGAGCCCTTTCCCAGGTTATATGTTCAGCCTCCTTCATCCTAATCTAAATAGTTATGTACATATAGTATACATTTTAGTTGATGGGTAAACTATGTGCTAAATGTTCACTGAGCTGCCAGCTACAGGTGTGAGAGCACTGCCCTTCCAGACAACTTAGACACCATTGATACTTCATTGTCATTCTCAGAGCACCGCCTGCTATGTAATCAGTGCAACAACCTACATGTCATGCCAACTCTGGAGGCAATGCTTTGCCTAAGGCTTTGGTTAGCAGCCTCCATGTGGGAGTTCGCCCACCCAAGAAACATGTAACAAGGCAAGCAGAGCAAGGGGGAACTGGGCAAGAAGGCATCAGGGTCAAAGGCATTGCCTCAAATTCTCTAGATGGTACAGAAAAGCAGTAAGTAAGCAGTGATTAATTTCCACGAGGATCCTTGCAAGATAATGAACTGAATTGCCATAAAGTCCGTCAGAATTTGTGTTTCATCTTCCTTTGAGCTCTGTGCACAATAGATCCCATTCCCTAATTGCTGGGTATTGCTTCAAATTCAAGAAACACACTATGTTCTGTTTTTATGGTAATTGATGGTCTTGTTGAGAAAAATGTACAACTCTATCAGTTGCTGAACCAATTGTTCAATTAAGTTGTCTCTGCATTTCCCAGGCCAGGTGATTCAGTTGTTAAAGGAAGCAAGCAACCTCCTTGCTTTCACAGTAGGGACTTCTTTTTCCCTCCACAACAGCTGCCTCACGTGCTATAACTAAAGATCCCATACCACAATTGAAAACAAGAACATGATCTCTAGTTCATTTATTCCTACAGAATAGGATTCTCTATAGTAAATTATAAACCCAACACTTAATAGAGGTCAGAATACAATTAAGTTTTTAATACATGCATCTGCATGTGTGATGAAAGCCAAGCAGCTGCCTTCAACTCAGGGCTTAGGGGAAAACGGAAAGGCATTTGAAAATGCAGGGAGACGTGTGCATGGAAAGTGGATTTTATGGCTGTGAGGCCAAGAAGCTGGACATATGATTGACCTAGTACCTCTGCCCACACAGCTTCACAAGGAATCCATGGTGCACAGGTAGACACAGCTCTCCTGATCCCAAGATGGTAGCTAAGAGAGATCGCCTCACATTTCAGGTGGTAAGAGGGCTGGAAGAAATTTGCAAAACTCTTCCTCTGACTCCAAACCCTCTAAAAAGAGTTGGAGGATCTCAGTGCCATGGCATAGACCCCCACCAACGGAGGCATACAGGGCAGTTTTCCTGATTCTATAAATAGAATTTTAAGAAACACACAGCTCTGTGGGGCACCTGGGTGGCTCAGTTGGTTAAGCATCTGACTCTTGATTTCAGCTCAGGTCATGATGTCACGGTTCGTGAGTTCAAACCCCATGTCTGGCTCTACACAGACAGTGAGGAGTGTGCTTCAGATCCTCTATCCCTCCCCTCTCTCTGCCCCTCCCTTGCTATCTCTCTCTCTCAAAAGTAAACATTTTTTAAAAGACAAAAAAAAAAAAAAGAAAGAAATGCACAGCTGTAATTACAATATGTCTTTGGTACTCATTCTAATCCTCCACAATTGTGAATTGAGGAAAACTTTAGTGAAGAGAAATATCTCTGACCAGTTCTTCCCAGATTGTCTTATTCTTTAATTATCTGGTTCTATTTCCACAATGGGGCTCTTATTTTAACAGATGAAGCTTCCTGAGCCTTTGATCCCTTTCTTCAATACCTACCAAGGCAGTTTTAGCATGTCCACCTCATCTACTGGATGCCAATGTGGTTTCCATGCTTCAAAGGCCCATCCCATCAGCAGATAAAGACTGGCTCCAAGATACCCATGCCAATGTACTAAATTCTGCACCATGTCAAACATTGTCCCATATCAGCCTCATGTTCCAATGGTTCCTCATGTTCCTGGTCCAAACTCTCAAGATCAATTCCCAAACTTAGTCTTTCTTGTTCTTGCAAGAATCCTGTCTTGAAGCTCTGTTGATGAATAATCCTTTGCTTTTCATAACAGAGAATGTCTGTTCCTACTTGGGCCATGCTGAAAGGTAATTCTTCCTAGTGACTGGTCTGGAAACAACGAGGAGAAGCAGATCTTGAGAAGGCCAAGGGTGTTCCTGGGGAATATCCATCTTGGGTTAGTCTCTTGGATGGTCTCTAGATGTTGCAGATTGAATTGTGTCCCCTCAATATGCTGGAGCTCTAACTCCCAGTACCTGTGACAGTGCCCTTATTTGGAAACAGGATATCATCAAATTGAGTTCATTCTGGACTAGGATTGGTCATAATCCAGTATGACTGGTCTTTATAAGAAGAGGAGAAGACACACAGGCCAAGAGGGGAGAATGCCATGTGAAGATGAAAACCAGGACTGGAGTGAGGCACCTACAAGACAAGGGATGCCAGGCATTGCTGGCAACAACCAGCAGCTTGGAGAGCGGCATGGTACAACTTCTCCCTCAGATGCCCTAAGAAGCAACCAATCCTTGATTTCAAACTTCTGGCCTTCAGAACTGCCAAATAATAAGTTTCTGTTGTTTCTGTAATTTCCGCTTTGTGTGTCGATTTGCTATGACAACCCTAGAAAATTAGTACACCAGCCAACAGGAAGCTGCTCTATCTACTTCTGCCAGCCCAGAGCAGTCTAGGGAACCTTGAAGCTTATACACAAATATCCTCATCACATATCTCAGGGTCCCACCTCTCCCCTAGCAGGGCCCTAATATTAGCACAGAGACTTTCTAGGGCTATAACTCTATGACACTTACTGCAAATCTTGTGCCTGGTTTTCAGCTCCACCCACCTTCCAGCTTTTGAAGATAAGGGCCTATTTAGCTGCTGTTGCTGTCAGGGCCCTCTAGCTCTCACAATGTGACTTCAGTTGATGGGTGGCTGGTCCGAATATGCCATTTTCTTCCTTCAGGGTTTCCATGGCCATTAACACTAGCCAGCCAGTTCTTCAATCCTTCCATCATTACCCACATTTTTCAAGCATGGGGACTATTAGATAAGCCATCCGTCCTCTTCCTGCACCCCATCCACCCCAGATGAGTGTTTTAGTAAGTTTGATACTATAGACACCAAGGGTTATCACCACAATATGAACCCAAGCGCTGGGGTCATTGCTGCCACCTGGCCAGAGAAAGATCCAACTTCACTTCATCCCATGGTTGTGCTCACTAGGACCACTCCTGATACCAACCATGTAAGATTAGAATCTCCTGGAGGGAGAGCTTGAGACAAGGATTGAGTAAAAGGAGTTTGGGAAGTGGTCCCAGGAAACAGCATAAGGGATTGGAGAGATGAGAAAGAGAAGAAAGGAAGCTAAGACAGATATGTTAATGAGCTGGTTACCAATTTGGGTGGGAGGAGCTAAATCCTAGTGGGGAACCCTGGGAGACCTCACAGAGCTCCCCTCAGAGTGTTCCCACCTCTGGGGCAAGGATTCTGGGGTATTTATCCACCAGCTCCCATCTGTCACTGATTGCAGGCTGCTCCCAGATGTGTTAATTTTCCAGCATTTCTGGTCTGCCCTGTGTCTGGGCCAAGCACACTCCTAGGATCCAGAGAAAGCCCCACACAGGGAAGTGTAGGGAGTTATAGTAAGAAACAGCTGCCTGTTCAGGAACAGTGACGCTGAGGGACCGTAGATGGAACACACCCCATGCTGCTACACCCCCACTATAACAAACTCAGGGACAATGGACTTGAGTTGGGGCAGAAGTGAGATAAAGTCTGAAATGGGAGCGTAGGAAGAAAGTTGATGCCACTTTTCCTTAGTCACTGCCCCCAACAAACAGAGTTTTTTACTTAAGTGTTCAGGGTCAAGAAAGCTAAGAGGCCATTTGTTCAAGGACAGAGTAATTAACTGTATTTATTCCACTGAAGTTGTTTCAGTCTTCTCTAGCTGCTGCACAGAATATACAATCCCTGCTGGAACATTATTTGCTGTGTGGCTCAGAAACATCTTCTTGCTGGTATTGCCACCACGGCGCTAAAAACATTTTCCCTGGATGTGAGCTGGTGGAAGACAACCGCTAGACAGGATGCTAGCCAAAACAAACAAACAAATGACACCATGTAGAAGCCATTTACTATATTGCTATTTCTTGGGTTTACTTGTCACCTCCATGCTGGATTCCAACATTTGTTATTTAACTATTTCTAGTGAAGATCACAGTCTAACTTAGGGACTGTAGCCATTTGGAAACAAATAATTTACATGCTCTCTATAAAGATATTACAGTTGGTCTTGAAAGAAAATATAAACCATGGTGTCAACATAGTTGCTTAGGGCTGAAAAAAATATCATTTTTCCCTTCTGTCTGTTTCATGCCAAGTAGAGCAAAGCCTGGGATTTTTTTTTATGTTTGTTTATTTTTGAGAGAGAGACAGAGCATGAGAGGGGGAGGGGCAGAGAGAGAGAGAGAGGGAGACACAGAATTCAAAGCAGGCTCCAGGCTCTGAGCTGTCAGCACAGAGCCCAACACAGGGCTGGAACCCACAAACACAGGGCTCGAACCCACAAGCCATGAGATCATTACCCAAGCTGAAGTCGAACACTTAACCGACTGAACCACCCAGACACCCAGCTTGGGATTTTTAAACAAGGGACTATAGGAAACCTGGGTGGCTCAGTCCGTTAAGCATCCAACTTCGGCTCAGTTATGACCTCATGGGTTCATGAGTTTGAGCTCCGCATCAGGCTCTGTGCTGACAGCTCAGAGCCTGGAGCCTGCTTTGGATTCTGTGTCTACCTCTCTCTCTCTCTTCCCCTCCCCAACTCACTCTCTTTCTCTCTGTCAAAAATAAACAAACATTAAAAATTAAAAAAAAAAAAACAATAAAACTAAATAAGTAAGGGAGTGTGATGCCAGTCCTCCGGATGGTAGGGCAAGTAGGCAAGTCAGCAACTGGCTAGAATGTGTTACCCTGCCTCTCTTGTTTAGCAGAGAGAGAAGTTTTCTGCAATGAATATAAACCCTTCCAATAATAACAGGTTGAACCATAATGAAATTTCTGGTCTTCTATGATTTTTTATTGCAAAAATTGCAAATGTCATACTGTTTAAAGTAATAACTCTCCAACTGAGTTACATGAGTGTAGATTGAGGTGCTATCAGCTAAAAATGCCTGGGGGCGCTCACCTGGACCCAAAGCAAATCCCCACAGACATTTCCCCTTTTGGAGCCATTGCTATGGCTGGACCAGCTCTTATGGTTGTTATTATGATTGCAAGATGCCTTCAGCGACAACCATCATCAGGGAACTTATAAAAAGCGAGTTTACTACTCACAAGTCCTAGAGGGTACATGACATACAACACATCCAGAGCCACACAGGAAGCTGGAGGGAAGGACGGTGGGGAAGAGGAGAGACTTGGGGTTCTGCTTTTATTGGTGTCATGGGTACAGTGCCTAGGGTTTTGTGGACTCACTTTTTATGGGTGAATGTAAAACATAAGAGCAGGAATTAAAGAGGTAGAAAGGAAAAGCAAGTGGTCAAATGACCAGAGCTTTCTAATAAAAAAAGAAACTTCATGGGTGGGGCAACCTGGCTCTTTATCTAGTTGTGAGGCTGGGAATGTGTTTATTCAAGAGGGATGTCTCTGAAGTGGATGCAATCAGCAATCAAAAGCTTAATCTCAGGCACTTACATTGCAATCAAAAAAGCGAGCAGACAGGTGCTTACATTACAATGAGCTTTCCTGTCCACAGCAAGGGTTCAGCCTGGGTCCAGCTCACTCCAAAATAAAGGCAACAGGAAATACAAACCAAACCACATCTTTGATGAAACTAGAAGACATACAGAGCCCCAAATACAAAATACAAGGAGGAACTGCCAAATGCAAGAGTGTCAAACAGGGATGTGGAACGATGCTGCAAGAGAATGCCTGTGGCTACAAATCTCAACAAAAGGAGCAAAGCACTGATTTGTAAAGCAGGTGACATGCACAGATGGACAAAACAAATAATTCCCAATTTAGAACAGGCTCCATGGATTGGGAATGGCACCAAAGAGAAGCAGGGGGTTTCAAAGCTAAATGAGAAATCAATAATCATGCCATGTTCGCAGGAAGCCATCTGTCTGTGAGGCAGGGTAGATACAGTCGCTCATTCTTGTTGGCTAAAGGGAAATAAAGGGGTCTACATTAGCCTACATACAACTACCCCATCTCATTAAAAATAGTCACTGTGAATCTGGAAGTGTTCTTGCTAGCCTGAATATGACCTGACTCCCACGATCCCCTCCCAACGTGCCCAGGA
Organism: Panthera onca; assembly: GCF_046562875.1. Lineage (NCBI taxonomy): Eukaryota > Metazoa > Chordata > Mammalia > Carnivora > Felidae > Panthera > Panthera onca. The sequence continues at coordinate 24,106,880 of NC_138356.1, read as the reverse complement.
CACACACCTCCCTCCTGCAAATAGCTGGTTCAAGAAGATCTCACCTCATTCAAAGAAGAATACTCAAAAAGGATCCAACTCTAAAACAACATAATCTTCAGAGTAATGGCAAAAGATTGGAAACACTGAATGTCCATCAATAAGCAACTAGTTCAGTAAATTATAATACCTCCAAACAATAGATTTCTGTGTATCTGTTAAAAAGATTGAGGTAGCTCTGTACATACTAATAAAATACTTGAGTTTGTGTTCTATATTATTCAGCATAGCCTAAGTCATACCGCAATAGTAAACATATCCCTAATATTTAGTAGCTTGATACAATAAAACTTTTTTTTTTTTAACATATAACATGTGTCCTGGGAACAGGGGGTTTGCTCTGCTCGATATTATCCTAACTCAGGGACTGGGGTTCATCATCTAGAACATCATAATCACAATAGCAGGAGGAAGAAGGCAAAAGAGAATTATGTATCTGCTCTTAAGTCCTTCTACCCAAAAATGAAACATCACTTCTGATTATGTGTCATTGGATAAGGCAAGTCATATTATCATCTAACTATAAAGTGTCAGAGAAGTGCCTTCCTACTGCATTAGCCAAAAATAAAAGTGGAAATAGTAATGAGCAGCAATGTTTACCATCATCCCCAAGAATTATTATTAAGTAAAAGAAGAAAGCAAGCTTTATTCTTTACATCAAAAACATGTTACAAGGGCACAGGGGTGGCTCAGTTGGTTAAGTATCCAACTCTTAGTTTTGGCTCAGATCATGATCTGATGGTTCATGAGTTCAAGCCCCACATTGGACTCCATGCTGACAGCACAGAGCCAATTTGGGATTCTCTCTCCTCTCTCACTTCCCCTCCCCTGCTCACATGCTCTCTCTCTCTCTCCTCTCTCTCTCTCTCTCAAAATAAATAGGCTTCAAAAAATAAATTAAATAAAAACATACTACATACACTTTATATTGTTGATATACACTGAATATTTCTGGAAGTTTATATTAATAATAAGAAGATAACTCTAGGTAAGTATAGAAAAACTGAATGGTTTCATTTTCTTTCTTTTTTTTTTTTTTGAGAGACACAGAGAGAGAGAGAGAGTGCATGCAAGCAAGGGAGGGGCAGAGGGAGAGAAAGAATCTTAAGCAGGTTCCATGCCCAGAGCAGAGCCTGACTCAGGGCTCGATCTCACCATTTTAAGATCATGACCTCAGCCAAAACCAAGTGTCAGACTCTTTGACCTCTGCACTGATAGCATGGAGCCTGCTTGGGGTTCTCTCTCTGCCTCTCTGTTCCTTTCCCGCTAGCACACATGTGCATACACACACACACACACACACACACACACACACACACATGCTCTCTCTCAAAATAAATAAACAAACAAACAAAAAAAAGAGTCAGACACTTAACTGATCCACCCAGTCACCCCTGGGTGGTTTAATTTTAAGATTTAATTTTCACTGTATGTGATTTTGTAATTTGTATATTTCATACCATATGCACGTATTATCTACTAAAACCACGTATTAAAAACAAACAAAAATAAAATGCAGATGTCCTTGACCCGGAAACATAAAAGGCAATATGAGAGAATCTATCTCCATTTGCTCCCCCTTGAATGAGGTGATGTGAGGGTTTCCCAGAAAGGCGATGTAAGCCCTGAAGATTTTTTTTAATTATTTAAATTTATAAAGATTTAGTCATCATGGCTTAAAAATACAATTTCCAAATAGGGATGTTTTTAACTCAGACACAAAGTCAGTAAATCATGTTCTGAAATAAACTGATAATGATCAATGTCTATAAAAACAATGGCCAGGGGTGCCTGGGTGGCTCAGTCGGTTGAGCGTCCAACTTCGGCTCGGGTCATGATCTCACGGTTCGTGAGTTCGGGTCCCGTGTCGGGCTCTGTGCTGGCAGCTCGGAGCCTGAGCCTGCTTCGGATTCTGTGTCCCCCTCTCTCTGCACCCCACCCCTGCTTGTGCTGTCTTCCAAAAATGAACATAAAAATAACTTTTTTAAATGATGGCCAGATTACCGCACAATGTAACTACCCACTTTCAGCCAGAATGACAGAGTGATAAGTGCATTAGTTTGTGGAGAATGAACTCCCTGATGAGTACCCATTATGAAAAATATTAGATAACAAGCAACTAGGGAGAGATGCCAATTCTTGATTACAGCATTATGCCTGGGGTGTGAACCAGTCATCGGTCTATCAAAGAAAGCCCAACTACTTTCTAAAAGCAGCAGGAACCTATCTCAGGAAGAGAAGGATGTACTTTCCTTATATAAACTGCATGTCTAGTACATTTCCCCAGCCCAGTATCATTTTTAATGTAAACGTCATCTTGCTACAGAACTCATTGTGCTTTCAAAGTTCCTTAGATCACTAATTAGTTATGTCACATTAATAGCAGCTTCTCAGCTCTGTATCTTTCCATACTGATAGTTCTGTTGAAAAGAAAAAAAAAAAAAAAAAGACCAGCTAAAGTCAGGGAAGACACTGATACTTTCTGGGCACTTGCATACCACCCTCTGCCCCACATGATCGCCTCATGCCACGCCTCCATTCCAGAAACACAAGGGCTCCCAGTTGAAATAAACCACTCCCAAGGGCCCAGTATGGGACTCTGACCACAGGCAGAGTGAGGCATTGTCTTGAAAGCCTTTATTGGTAGGATCCACTTTGCTCTAGCTCTGTGTGCTGAGGCTGGGGCAGGAGAGATTCTGAGTATTGATAGAGCTCATCACTGTTCTTTTTCAGCCATTCTGCCTCAGAGGGCTATCCAGTTTATATGTGCCACAGCAAACCTGGGATTAAAGTACATCTTGAAATAGCCTGCACATAAAAAGACAAGTTCAAGAACAGAAGGAACAAAAGGTGAAATAAGAGGAAGGGAAATATTTTCTTCTTATGAAATTGGCCTACATAAAATAGTGCAACATAAATGTAGATTCTTGAAAAGCCATATGAAAAATCAGCATCTACACTGCCTTTGGATCAGGACAGACTCTTAAAGGAATAAAGGAGTTGCAAAGAGGAAGGAGCCTAATTCTCATGACCTCACAGAATGCCAAGGTCCCAGGGGTACCGCAATTCAGCCCAAAGAAAGTGACTCTATAATGAGTAAACCAGTTTGGGGAACTTGTTCTATTCCATGGCTTTTTCTCGTTTTCAACATAGCCGACAGAATAAGTTATTTTTTAACAAAATTCTACATAAATATCAACTAATAAGAAAAAAAAATGTTCGGCCAGACTATATGTCCTGATTTTCTATTTAGGAACTATAACCACTGTATCTCGATTTGTATGAACAGCATTTATTAAGCACCTACTGCATGCCAGGCACTATGCTAGATACTAGAATACATCGTTAAGAATGCCAGTGCTGAGACCTCAGAAGTTGAGTGTCTAGACATGTAACAAATAACTTATAGTGGCTGTATTGATCATATTGCTTGGCGTCTGATGGGAACTCAGTAAGTACTGATTGAAACAATAAACTTTAAATAAATGAATGATAGAGATTTATGAAAAAGAGAATGCCTAAGTCTGAACTGGACCAGGGGAGAAAGTCACAGAGGAGGTCTATATCTCCTTCTCAACCCCATAAATTAATATTCATTAATATAAGAATGAAGAGTTTGTAGATAAATAACAGTTCTTCAGAAAGTTGGGCAACAGGCAGGCCTTCCAGACAAAGGCAATCAAGCATAGAAAGGCACTGAACTGGGGGCGCCTGGGTGGCGTAGTCGGTTAAGCGTCCGACTTCAGCCAGGTCAAGATCTCGCGGTCCGTGAGTTCGAGCCCCGCGTCAGGCTCTGGGCTGATGGCTCGGAGCCTGGAGCCTGTTTCCGATTCTGTGTCTCCCTCTCTCTCTGCCCCTCCCCTGTTCATGCTCTGTCTCTCTCTGTCCCAAAAATAAATAAAAAACGTTGAAAAAAAAAAATTTAAAAAAAAAAAAGAAAGGCACTGAACTGTGGGAGAACAGGGTATGTTCACAGGACTACTGATAGATCAGCACTGCAGCAAGGACTCCTGTGAGGAGGTGGTAAAAGGTGAGGCTTGGCATGTAGGTCAAATCTAGATCAGAAAAAACAGTGAGGAGTTTAGCACCTCTGCTGGAAACAATGAGGAAGTAATTGTAGTTTTGAAAGAAAATCTCCTTGGCAGCCATCTGGAAAATGAAATTGAATTCATCAAGAATGGACACAGGAATGAGAGCCAAAATAAGACAGGCACAAGAGGGAGGCTTTAGAAACTCAGAAGGAAAAGGTAGAATTGGCAGGGAGTTCTTGGTGACTATGGAAATCTGGAAGAAAGGGAGAGAAAGGAAGACAAAGAGGACAGCTCTGAATATCCCAGTTTGAGTGACTCTGAAATACTTGGAGAGTCTGATTTGAGAGGAAGTAAGTGTACAAAGCCAGGGGTTGGGAAGGAGATACAGATCCTAAGTTCAACTTGAGTACATTGACCTTCAGGTTAGTTGGAACCTGATGGGGGCAGATTGTGCAGCCAGGAGAGATGGTGATAAGTTAAGACTTGAGGGTCACAAAATCATTGACCAGGAGCTTCTGGATAATCTGAAGGTAACAACCAGTATCCTAATTACTATAAAAGCAAGTAACAGAGGAGCCTGGTCGTCTTAGTCAGTTAAACAACTGACTCTTGATCTTAGCTTGGGTCTTGCTCTCAGGTGGTGAGTTCAAGCCCCGTATTGGGTCCATGCTGGGTGTGAAGCCAGTTAAAAAAAAAAAAAAAAAAGCATATAACATTATAACATTTATTGATATTGTTAACATGCCTGACACTTAGTGCCTTACATAGATTACCACATTTAATTTTCATAACTCTTTAAGGGAAATATAGTTATTATGCCCATTTTTCAGTTGAGTCAACTGAGACAAACAGAGGTTATATAAATTGGCTTAGTTCTTACAGCAAGTAAGTGCTGGAATTGAGATACTGCCTTCTCTCTAGAGCAGAGAGGTTCTAAATAGGAGGACAAGTCCAGAATCTACCCCAAAATATGCTTTAGTTTCCCAGCACAATACTGTTACAAACTGAATTTGAATAACTTTGGCCACAGTCTGCACCTCATCCCCCAAGTTCACCACTAGCGTACCATAGCATCTTGTACCCACCTACATGCTGTGATGGACACTGACATGAACTGTTCAGCTCCCCTCTCATGGAAGGATTTGTCCCAACCAACTGTAAGCTCCTTTAGGGTTTGCCCCAGCTGCAGAGAACTGTCTCTCCCAAGGTCCCACCCCTTCTAGAGCAGCCCACATCCAATGGCTGATCACAGATAAGAAGGAAATAAAGGCCAGATCGTCTCGGCCTAACACAGAAGGACTCTGATTGGCCATTCCAATGTCAGAGTCCTGGTGAGGTTGAATGAGGCTCTCATCATGCACTGCAACTCAACTTCTCCCCCTGCCCAAGCCTGCATCCTTCCCTCCCTTCCATAAGTGTCACTGTCCAGGGCTCTCCCCAAAGAACATTTTGCTCACTAAACTCCATCCCAGAGTCTGCCTCCTGGAGAATCTAGCCTATGACATATAACCTGCCTGTTCCTTGAACACATTAAATTTTGACATCTATGAAAGGGGTCAAGCACTGCCTTATGAGCTTCTGAATCCTTAAGACTTAGAGCACTTTAATATATGAACAAAAGCAATTTCAGAGGGACTTAGCTGACAGCGAACAAAAGTTGATTCAGATTCCTGTCCAGGCAAGAAAACCTACTAGGAGTTCAGTCTGGGGTTGCTCCAACCTTGCTTCCCATCTGCCCTCCCTTTATTTTTTAATGCTTGCCATTGAAGACTCCACGCCTTCAACCTAAACTTCCTAAGCCCAGCCCTTTCCAATTCAACAGGGGATAAAGTCTCAGGATATAAAGCAGGTTCTCTTCTGCTCCACTCAGGACAGAGTCAATGTAAGCAGAAAGAAGGCAATAAATCTCACTGTTACTCATTCATTTCTGTGACTGAGAATGTTGTCTGCCACCCAAGAATCCTCCATTAAAATGCAAATAATCTTACCATATATATGTACCTGTATCCTATATGTCTCCAATATTTATGTATTGATAAAAAGATGAAAAGGGCTCACACCAAAATGGAAACAAGGGTTTTCTCTGGGAGGTACAATTATTGGTATTTATTTTCTTTCTTTTTCTACATATGCATTTTTCTAAGATGAGCCTGAGATGTTTTTGTAACAAGAAAGAAAATATTAAAATGATTTTTCCAAGATAAAAGGATTGTACCCTTCTCCTGTACAAATAACCTTGGAAACGGAAGCCCATTAAGCTATGAGCCTGAGAGGAAGGTATTAATACCTTGCTGTTAATTAGTTAGAAAGCCAGTCAGCTCATATGAGAGCACTGAGGAAATGAGATGATTGATAGGCTCAGACAGGATAGAATAGTTCCGCATTAGGTGAAACTGGCCGAGGTGAGGGGACAGTTTTATGATTAAGACATCTGAGGTCACCCAGAGGAGGAAGACTTTGCAAAAGTGGACATGGGAGACATTACAATAACCTCATCTGTCACACTCCTGTCATCCATCTTTCTCTGCCAGCTCCCAAGGCATGTCGAGGAGGGAGCCCTCAGCTGGATGCACTTTTGCTCTTTATGGCCACATGGGGCATCTGCCCAGAACCCCTGCCTACCTCCCTTCCCCCTCTGATGATTTCTGAAATCTCCTTTGTCTCTCAACCTTGAATTTAGAGTCCAGAACTAGGCCAAAACACTCAATTCCTTGTCTCCCCTCCTCCAGGCCCTACCCTAGCCCTTCTCACCGTTCAGAGCAGAAAAGAGCCCTCCAAACGGAACCAGAGATACGAACGCAAGGAAGAAAAGGGGACTGACTCCCAGCTTGTTTCTTTTACACTCCATTGACACCCTCCACTAAAAACTGACTTCACCTGCATCTCCACACCCCTTGCCTTATGACCTTGCAGCCCTCTCCCAGCTGGCTTGTTTTTTTTCACCTTCAAGGACACTGGTTCTGTACCATACAGTAGGGTCTGCTCATTCCCAAATGGCCCACAACCAATGCAGTCCATCTGCATGTGGGAATGTACAGACATCTGTCCTGCTCCATGGAGGACAAAGGCTGAACCCCTGTCTCTGCCTGAGATGTCTCTGTCCCCACTCCTAACTGTGCAGATTCCCCCATGTTGACATGCACACCCTGCCCTGCATGATTCCCTCATATCCAGAAGGTACTAGAGCCACACAACTCCCTATTCCCTGCCCAGCCATTAAAGCTTGACTCAGGGAGTGGGGAGGCAGGGAGAAAATATGAGAGCCCTAGCACCTTCTCTTCTCTGTAGTAGACAAGGTTGGTGCTTTGCCCAGGACCTCTTGGGTCATCTTTTATCATTTTGTACACTGCCTGGATTTCACCTCAACAACCAGAACCTAAGGATCTTTTCTGAAAGAGCTACCAGAACCTGCTTTGCCTGAATACCAAAAAAACTGGAAGCATCTGAGAATGTGTGTGCCCAATGCCCAACTCCCTCCCCTCCATGATCTTTAACTAATAGCTGATGGGGGCAGAAACATGAAAGCCTCAGGAACCTTGCTGTGGGTTAGGATAATTCTGGTGCACAACCTGTACCCTCAAGTTCCCCTGAGGGAACCCTCTGGGCTACCCTCTGGGTTCTCCTTCCATGTGCTGATGTCCCACTTCTTCCTGGTCTCCCTAACTACTGTCTTTAATACATCACTTGCACAAGAACCTTCCCTCAGTGTCTGCTTCTGGGGAACATGACTTTAGTCACTGTCCCTCTTCCCCTCTTCTTTCTTCTTCCTAGAAGGGGGTGAACACAAACTCCTTCTCTATTCTATATTCCTAATACCATAGTTCGGCAAACTTCACTTCTTATAGTACAGAGATCACTGACTTTTTAAAATATTTTTCTAAAGAAGTACCAGGAATGAGTCAGCACAATCTTCTTTTGACAAAACAGATACACTCTGAAAAAACTGAAAACCCAGGTACCCTTTTGGACTCAGCAATAATAGACAGCTGACAAGAGCCTTGGGCCAAATGAATTTATCTCAGAATTTTAAACTTAAAATATCCCTGACCCCTTTATTGAATTTCATGTTAAACCTGTTCAATTATTTTCAACCAAATTGCAAGTTATCCTCCAGATGCTGAATTTGACCTGCTTTTAAAAAATGGGTTAAAGACATTTCAGTGTGCTCCCTCTGACATCGTTCCATAATTAACATTAACTTTAAAATCTGAGCCAGCCCTCTTTACAACAAACTGCCAATAAAGCATGGTCTGCAGAGACCTGGCTGGGTTTAATATGATACAAGAAGCTCCCAATACTGGGATAATACCTTCTTCTAGTCAATGCTGCACATGTGGTACATAAGGAAGCACCATTAGGTTTGTACTGGTATAACAAGGCCAAACCTAGAGTTAAGCCATTCACCATAAAACAAAAGATAAATCATGAGGTCTGTTAGAAATCTAGAGTCCCAGTCTCCAGAACAGAAAGTTCAATGTTTGTCTTTCTACCAACATTCTAGGTTGACTTTAGGTATTTCATTTTATAATCTCTAAGTGGAAATGTTCCAAAGTATGCTGATGCTTGATGATTCAAACAGTGTCCATCAAATTAATTTTCATCCTCGTGTGAATTCCATCATATTCTGCCAAACAGAACATGGTAAAGCTGAGAACTATTACCAAAGTCATGGGTAATTCTGAAATTCAGAAACACAATTAAGCCTAAAACAGCCATTGTATATATGAGAGTGTGTGTGTGTGTGTGTGTGTGTGTGTGTGTGTGTGTGTGTTTAGAGAGAGAGAGAAAACATATATAGTATAAACTACATATACATACTAAAATTTCAGTGGTTTTTCCAATGCCCTGAATAATTCCATTCCATTCAGCAAATGACGATTGTTTATCTACAATGGACCAGGCAACGTGCTAAAGATTCAAAGTGATGTAAAGTGATCCCTTGTTAATTTCTCCCTCATTTAAGCCCCCTAAACACAGAGCCTGTAACTCTCAGTATGTATCAGAGTCACGTGGGGCACTTTCAGTAAGATTTTTTGTCCACGTCACACCCTATAGAGATTCTGATTTACTGTTTTTCATCCAATCTAAGACATTATTCGCTATCTGAAAGACACTTTATGTACAACTAAGAAAACAAAGTGCTTCACATTAAATTTTGCACAATTCCTTTCTTATCACATCAATTATAAGAAGCATCTATAAGAAGCATTTATTGCTGAGATGTTGAAATGTGGGAAAAATTGCATTTAGAATCAACTAAAAATAGCAGTTGGCCTAGTTTAAAGACATAGGCATGACTGTGTTTTAAATGAGCCTTAGGTGATTCTAGTAAGAACCACTACCCTGACACTTTTGCCACACAACTTATTATTCACCCATCCTTTCATCCATTCAAGAAGCATGCCTTGGGGTACCTGGGTAGCTCAGTTGGTTAAGCATCTGACTCTTGACCTTGGCTCAGGTCATGATCTCACGATTTGTGAGACTGAACCCCACATTGGGCTCTGTGCTGAAAGCATGTAGCCTGCTTATTATTCTCTCTCTCCTTCTCTCTCTGCCCCTTCCTTCCCCGCTCATTCTCTCTCCCTTTCTCTCAAAATAAATAAACTTAAAAAAAAAAAAGAAGCATGGCTTCAACACTTAATGAGCTGCAGATGCTGTACAATGTGTATTTTTATGTTTATTTATAATATAAATATGTATAAATATCTCTTTATAGATATATACAGATATATACAGAGAGATATATTGATAAGAGAGGCAGGGACAGTAGAGATTAATATGGCATGATTCCCATCTTTAAGGAGCTCATGCTCTGGTGCAGAAGAGACAGGTACATTAGTGATTACAATTATTTTTTGTCTCCCTCACTAGACCATGAATGCAGTAACTTTTCCTTAAATAAAATGGCTCTATTTCTAATAAAGTGGGAGGGAACATACAAACCCTCTGTCTCATAGATGAAGACCCTCACCTTTTTTATGCTCTGGTGCCTTGCCCTTCCACACATCAGATCCCTATAAATCAGAAACCCATGGACAATGTTGCTGTTTCCAGTTAAGAAGCAACTGGACATTTAGCAGTAATCACAACAAGGAAAGAGATGTGTAGTCCACTAGAAATAGCTGAAAAATCTAAGCCCCATTGTCAACAGAATCAGAGACAAGAAAGAAGATCACAAAATTAAAACCTGGAACGCTGAGGGAAAAGAATGGCAAGCTGCGGAGGTGGCTGATAGAAGATATGGCATTAGGGATTAGAAACAGCCAAGACCACAAAATTTACCAGCAGTGAAAGGTGACAGTAGGCAAGAGATCTGATAACAAAGAGCTTTGGGGCTTAGAGTTAAGACTGAGTCATACAGGAGAGTCCTCTTTGAGGAACTACTGGGCTTATCTCAACATGACAGCTTTGTTTCTGAATAGATGAAATCTCTCCTGGATGCTGCTCATCACTAGAAAATAGAACTCCCCATTTAGACTTCATCTGGAAAACTTTTATTGAGTCTGCCTTGCATATTTAAACTTAACATGTTTACACCCAACCTCCACCCAAAGTATGCAGTTTAATATATACAAATGGATAATCCAAAAGAGAATTCAGAGCAGGTTTTCATCTCTAAATTATGTTCTAATTCATATACCTCTCTTACTCCTTTGATAACCTATTATGTGGATGATCTCATTTGGATATCCAAGGAGACTTCACACCATATCCAGAGTGCATCAGCAAATGACTGCCTGAAATACTCAGAATTCTACCCATAAAGGAACCATGTATATGTAAACCCAGTACCAGTTCCAAAAACCTAGTCAATAATGCATTTAATCAGGGTAAAGACATGGATGGATCCTAAGTCTGTTTTTTTTTAATTAGTATACATTCTAGACTGCGGGGCTTGAGTACTAGCAAACAGTTCATCAAATGATGAGTATAATGAATGCTTGTGTTGGGCCTACTATTAGGTTTCATCTGTGAGAGATTTGAAGTTATGATATTTAGTCCCTTCACACAGAGAGTTTACATATCACCATGACCTTGTTCATATATTCATCTATCATTATTGAGTTCCTACTTTGCACTAGGCATTAAGAGATAAAACCTCATAGTTCAGTGGAGGAGAGAAACACATAAAACCTATAGTTGGTTCTATGAGGCATTTAGTACAGCACCTGGTAATTCCAGATGTCAAATCCATGTTTGCTGACCTGAATGAGCACAGGTATTCATGTGACCACTCAGAGCTCCATTTGGCTAAAGGACTCATTGTCAGGAAATATAGAACACCAAGCTGGAAAACAGGCAGGGAACTGGGTTATTAATGACTTTGTAAGCTATGCTGAGAGGTCTGAATTTTTTTCTGGCAGTGGGAATGACTATAGGTTTTTAAGCAGATGGGTGGCATAATCTGTGCTCTGTGGGCAACATTAAAGATGATGGATTGAAAGAAGTGAGTCTGGAGCCAGGGAGATCTGTTGGAAGGCCAGGGCAATGGTTCAAGTGAAGAATGACAAAGGCTTGAACTAAGCCAGTGGTGCCAGGGATGGGTAAGACATGTTTATGAACAGAATTGACAGAACTCGAGGACTGGATGATGAGTTTCTGAGAGAAAGGACAGAATCAAGAGCGGCTGGGGCAACTGCACAGGATCTTATTTGTAAAAATGGATTACAGAAACAGGAGTGAGTTGGACCAAGAGGAAAGAGGCAGGTAACAGGTAAAACTTCAGACATGCTGAAGTTGAGATGTCTCTGAGACATCAAAGTTCAGATCTCTAGTATCCAGTCAGTGTGAAGAGAAATATCTGAGCCAGAGACACCTTTTATATCTCCAAGAGATGCAACTAAGGAAACAATATGAACAGAGAAACATGGAATGTTTTCATATGTTAAATACCCTTAAATGGGGTGATCATGGGTTCAGAGTTCAGAGAGCAGGGAGGATCATGCCAGCTGGCAGGGTAAGGGAAAGTGAGCTTGGCCTTAAGGGACAAATAGAATTTGGACAAGCTGAGGAAGGGAATTTCAGTAATCAGAACATGCACATACCAAGTCAGAAGGTGGAAGTGGAAGCTGAAATTAAGGAGAAAAGACATCATGACTCAGTAGGAAGGGAGGAGCAGGTTACTAAGGTGCCTAAAAATCATGAAGAGGAATGAAGTCTCATCATAATAGAGAACAAGAAGCTGTTACACATTTTTTAAGAACTTCATGATGGAAATGTTTAAACACTCAATCCACACACAGTTTATAAGACTCTCCCCATGGGTATTTATATGCCCAATACAAATTTATCATCTCTTCAGTAAAGCCCTTAGATCATCTACATTTATACAGAGGACTCTTAAAAAGGAAACTTTACAAAAGATATACCAAGATGAGGAAGCAGACTAACAGTGAAATTTCACAATGTCAATAAATCACTCTGCCTAACAAATATTGCCATGTTCTACAGATGGTCCATAATAACTGTTTTGTTGAGCAGCTTATGTCTTCTGTAATGAAAGATCCTATTTAACACATGCTTTCCTTTATCCTTGACCACCAAGGCCACTTTCTTTTTTTTCTTTTTTTTAATGTTTATTTTTGACAGAGAGAGAGAGACAGAGACAGAGACAGAGCTTGAGCGGGGGAGGGGCAGAGAGAGAGGGAGGCACAGAATCTGAAGAAGGCTCCAGGCTCTGAGCTGTCAGCACAGAGCCCAACACGGGGCTCAAACTCACGAACCATGAGATCATGACCTGAGCTGAAGTCAGACGCTCAACCAACTGAGCCACCTAGATGCCCCCAAGGTCACTTTCTATGATAACTCTGAAATATTTATGAGTGAGTTTGTTTGTTTTTAACTAACAATTGGGTCAAAAATACAACAAAGGAATTTCATGCTTCTTCTGGATCCGAGTTAGCTTGGGAGTCATAGTTTGAATAATAGGGATCCAACCTCTTCCACTCTCAGTTCATGTGAGTTGAGGAGACTGACACAATAACTTCCTACCACTATGGCCACCACCTCCGCAGCTCCACAAGTAGGCATGTAATTAGGGGTGGTCACTGTAATTGGTTCAGGAATGGATATATAACCTGAGTTAACCTAATGAGATACTGGCAAATACCACTGGGTACTTAACACAGCTCACCCCTTCTTTCTTGCTAATAAAACTCTGACTTCGTTTAGTTACTGGGTGATGTGAGAGCAATGTCCAAAGGCTTATGCCTAGCCCCAAGGGACAAATGTTGACAAGCCTAAAATTATCAAAATAACTCTATTTCCCTTGAGAAGGATTGGTAAAGTATAAGCATGTGATGTAACCGACCCATGAGGCATAAGGAGAGGTTTGTTCAGCGGCTTCTGGAGAGTGTTTCTGCATTCTCAAAAGAAGACACAAAGCAGGGACTTACTTATTCGTTCCTACCTTTGGACATTGTCATATGAAGATGTGATGGTGGGATTTGTTTCAACTATCTGAGAAAATAAGGAGAAGGCCAAGAGAGCCACAGAGAAGCCAACATGACTGACCCCTTGAGTTTACTAACTCTGAAACTGTCTCTATCTCTGGGCTTCTTGCTATGTGAAAAAAAGTAAGCCATTTTATACAGTTTTCTGTTACCTGTGGCCCAAATCATCCAAATCAATTCAGATTCAAATCTGCAACTCTTGCTGCTACTCTAGGAAAGTAGAAGTTTTTCTTCTATTGATGTGACTAATCAGGTAGAATGTGACCCAAAAGCTCCCACCAGTCTCCATAGGGAGACAACAGTCAGAAAATATAATCAACAGAGAGGGAAAAATTGTCTAGAGATGGTGACACAAAAATTCCTAATGATATTTTTTGAGCACCTAGATCCAGTTTTCCATGAAATTACTCTCCAATTTTTCAATTACATGAACCAACACATTCCCTTTTCTGCTCTTGCTAGTTTGAGTGGCATCTCTTCCAGTGGTAATTTAAAGAGACCCACACCTACACAGGTAGGGAAGGAGAAAGAAAAACTGGTTGAGATAACATATAGAAAACCCCTAGGAGAATGTCTAGTACTCTGGTATTGACTGGGCATGCACTAAACAATGGTGGAGCTTAAATCTAAGTTTTCTGTACCTCTTTTATCCATCAGTCAAATCACCATTACCATAAGAATATTCAATGGGTGCCAGCAGTCTCTGCCTCCTCAATCTCAAATGTTCCACCAGCTTGAAAGAAAACCAATCCAAGCATCCATACCAGTCCCCAAAACAAGTTAAAAGAGAAAGGAAGCAAAGTGGTCAGTGAATATAGCCTTTCCTTCTTCCTACTCTGAAGACAGTTCTTTTTATGTATTAGGTCATTTTAATATAAATTATCCCCAGCTGCTTCATCCTCAGTTTCTGCCAAACAGCCGGGAAGGATTCCCAGCATTTTATCGAGTATAATCACATCCGCAGGTCACATCTGGCTCAGTCCTCCATCACAGCATATTTGGTTAATATGCTAATGTTTGCCTACTCTATAAAGTTTCAAATCCTTTGAGACCAAGAACAGTCTTTTTCAATGAACATTCAGTACCTAATGCAGCATCTTACACACTGAAGACACCCAACAATGTTTGCTAATTGAATATGTAAACGAATTCAACCTCAAAATCTCCTTCAATTTATATGAGAAAACAGAGGTGTTCTTTAAAAATGAGCCATGCCAGACAGGTTATTTGTCTGTCAAGGGAAATTCTTAGCTGCAAACAGCAGAATATAACCCAAGCTGATTTATTAGAAAAAGATTTCATTTAAAAGATATTGGGTTGCACATAAATTGATAGAGGGGCTGGAGAACCAGTCACAAGGATTACCTTCTCAAAACAAAGCCCAGTTTCAAACCACAGAACTGATCAAAAAAAGAAACCACTACCATACTAAGCACTGGAGGAAGGTGCTGCCATGGCCATCAGGACAAACAAAAATGGAAGCTCCATTTCCAGCTTGTTTCCTCATGTTCTGCACACCTAAATTACAGACTCATGAAAATGTATCTGATTGACAGAGTCTGGGTTCCCATGCTTGCATCCTTGCTGTAAAAGGATTTGGAATTTGAGTCTAATTCCATATTGGGAAGGTAAAAATTAATTGTAAAAGAGGTTTTTCCTAAATATAGAAAGGCCATCTAAAAGATGAACAGTCATGACACATGATCACTACTTTGGAACTTAGAATTTTAAGCACAGTCACCTGAATGAGTCCCATATCATCTGGACTAAAGCCCTCAAAGGAGGCAAAAACTGACTCCAGGTCTCTGTGAGCTGACTCTTCAAGCTAATCTCCTCTGTTCCACTTGTTGACATTGGCCACTCAGGCTGCCTTTGGGGCAGGGAGAAAACTAGAAGGAGATGTGATAAAGGTGCGTAGGTTGAGTTTAAGAAACTTGTCTGAAACAATTGGTCCAAAATGAATGCTGAGGAATGTGTAACCATTATCTCACAACCAACCTTTTGAGGTGGGTAGTATTTTTCTTCACTCTACATCAAGGAAATTGAAGAGCAGAAAAAGCTGTTCAACTGGAATTCATCACCACAACTACCAACCCAACTCCATGCTGCCCACCTTCTCTGACGGACCCCATTGCACTCTGACATTTTTATTTTTAAGTCTTCTGGCACTTGTGTATTTTTTTGTAATGTTTATTTATTTTTGAGAGAGAGTGCACAAGCGGGAGAGGGGCAGAGAGAGACTGGGATAGAGGATCTGAAGCGGGCTCTTTGCTGACAGCAGAGAGCCTGATGAGGGGTTCGAACTCATGAACTGTGAGATCGTGACCTGAGCCACAGTCAGATACTCAACCAACTGAGCCACCCAGGCACCCCCCACCAACTTGTGTATTTAAAATTTAACACATTGCGGGGAGCAGGGAGCACCTGGGTGGCTCAGTTGGTTAAACGTCTGACTTTGGCTCCATTTATGGATCTCATGATTCATGGGTTTGAACCCCATATCAGGCTCTGTGCTGACAGCTCAGAGCCTGAAGCCTGCTTCGGATTCTATGTCTCCCTCTCTCTCTGCCCCTCCCCTGCTCGCATTCTGTCTCTCTCTCTCAAAGTAAATGAAAACGTTTAAAAATTTTTGAAAATTAAACTTAACAGGGGCACCTGGGTGGCTCAGTCAGTTAAACGCCTGACTCTTGACTTCGGCTCAGGTCATGATCTCCCGGTTGGTGAGTTCAAGCCCTGCATTTGGGCTCCTGAGCTGACAGGGTGGAGCCTGCTTGGGATTCTTTCTCTCTCCCAATCTCTCTGTCCCTCCCCCATTCATATTCTTTCTCCCTCTCAAAATAGATAAATAAACTTAAAAAAAGTCTTAACTAAAATATTTTGTGTTTTTATTTCTGTATCTTTCAATTTCCCAAGTGTTTATTATGGTATATTTTCCAAAAATGCTTCTTGAACAAAACAAGATACACTTTACAAAAGCCTAAATCATCCACACCCTCTGCCTTTATTGACCTTGAATTCTATATATCACAATTGCTGAGAAAGACTTCTTTCTCTCTGTGAGAGAACTCAAATAATTATAGCATGCCACATAATACATACAATGCTCTTTCGCTAGCATAATGTTTACCCTGACAGGCAATTGTTTTCTGTAATGACTACTTATATGAAAATAAGGCTCCACTGAAAGCTATGAAAAAAAAATCAATTCAAAAGAGAATCTCTAATTTGCCAACACTGGGGAGATGTTTACCAATATGCACACTTCATTTATGAGCACTGCCCACTGGAAAAAACACCAACAGTTCACAGATTGTTCCAAGAATATATCTTATTGACAAGGGAACAAAATGGAATTGAAAACTGTCCGCTCAGTTCATTTGTTGACAAATTAACCATGATAATCAGTAATTCCTAATTTCATGATTCCTAACAGAATCAAGTCTGGTGAGTGCTAAATGTATTTTGTTGATATCCCATAGTAAGGATGTTGTTCATTATTTTTACCTCATGTCTTTTAATGAAAGGCAGTTACTGTCATGGCAAGACATAGGTATGAATTCTGGCTCTGTCTCTTCCTATCTGTTATACTTTGGGTTAATTATTTCTACCTATCTTAATCTTCATTTCCCTAACTCAGAGCTGATATATCTCAGGGGTTTTTTGAGAAGGCCAAACTAAATTTCTGCATTAATTTAATAAAGCAGAAATTTAATAAACGTTAATATATTTAACACATACAGTATAAATTTCTGCCAGAATTCAGTGGTAGGAATAAACATGATTTTCCAGGTACTTCCTTTAAATTAGTATCAACTAACATACTTTATAACAGACCAGGAGAGCATATCAAGCATGAAAATTAAAAACATGCTAAAACCTTTCTCCCATCTCAAATCCCTATAAATGACAAGAAAAAAATTGCAATTAAAAATCGTACTAGAGGGCCTCCTGGGTGGCTCAGATGGCTAAGCCCCTGATTTCATCTCAGGTCATGATCTCATGGTTCGTGAGTTTGAGCCCCACTTCAGGATCTCTGCTGTCAGCACAGAGCCCACTTCAGATCTTCTGCCCCCTAATCTCTCTGCCTTTCCCCCCTCATGCACTCTCTCTCTCTCTCTCTCTCTCTCTCAAAAATAAGCATTTTTTAAAAAGCTATTAAAAACTGCACTAGAAAAAAGGTTTTGCATAGTGAAGGAAACCATCAACAAAATGAAAAGGCAACTTACAGAATGGGAGAAAATATTCACAAATAATGTATCTAATAAGGCATTAATATCCAAAATATATAAAGAATGTATACAATTCAACACCAGAAAAAAAAACAAAAACAAAAACAAAAACCAAATATAACTTGATTTAAAAACAGGCAGAAGACCTGAATAGACATTTTCCCAAAAAAGACATACAGATGGCCAACAGACACATAAAAAAGGTGCTCAACATCACTGATCATTAGAGAAATGCACATCATAACCAGAATGAGATATCACCTGACACCTATCAGAATGGCTAGAAGTGAAAAGCTAAGAAATAACAATTTTTGACAAGGATGTGAAGAAAAAGGAAGTCTCATGTACTGGTGGTAGGAATGTAAATTGGTACAGCCACTGTAGACAACAGTATGAAGGCTTTTCAAAAAATTAAAAATAGAATACGATCCAGTTATTCCACTACTGGGTATTTAACCAAAGAAAACAAAAACACTAATTCAAAAAGATCAATGCACCCCTATATTTATAGCAGCATTATTTACAACAGCCGAGATATGAAAGCAGCCCAGTGTCCACTGACAGATAAATGGATAAAGAAGATGTGAGAGATATATATAGTGGAGTATTAGCCATGAAAAAGGATGAGCTCTTGCCATTTGCACTAACATGAATGGACCTAGAGGATATTACGTCAAGTAAATAAATCAGACAAAGAAAGCCAAATACCATATGATTTCACTTAGAAGTGAAATCTAAAAAACAAAATGAATAAACAAACAAAAAGCAGAAATAGACTCAGAAATACAGAGAAAAAACTGATGGTTGCCAGAGGGGAGAGGGTGGAGAGATGGGCAAATGGATAAAAGGGAGTGGGAGAGACAGGCTTCCAGTTATGGAATGAATAAGTCACTGTGATAAAAGGAACAACCTAGGGAATATAGCCAATGGTATTATAAGAGCATCACATGGTGACAGATGGTAGCTATACCTATGGTGATCACAGCATAATGTATACAATTGTCCAATCACTGTGTTGTACACCTGAAACTAACGCAATGTTGTGTGTCAACTATACTTCAATTTAAAAAAGAAGAAGGAAGAAAAAACACTTGGTACCCTCAATAGACCAGAAATTATAGAAATTCCTCAAAAATTAAAGGGAAATGAGTTCATATTGAAGGAAAAAATAATAGTCAAAACAGACATTAGAGAGCTGATGAAGAGAGTGAGAAGGTCTTTGGGTACCACGCTGAGAGGCAATAGATAAATAGAGCAAGAGAAGATCCAGGTCAACCAAAGGTTGGTTGGTTGAGGTAAAGGCATCCAAGAACTTTGAATACTTTGTCATTCTCCTTGTGCCATGCAGGTTCAGAAAAGGCTTCTGCTCCAAGATAAGAGCAGTGCACAAGCAGAAAGATGCAATTCCTGATACTAGGGATTTAAGACCAAGCCCAGTGCCACCAAGAAGGGAGGGGAAGCGTCCATTGCCCAGGAGGCCACAGGCTACATCTCAGCCTGGAATCCTGGAAACAGGTCAGGTAACCAGATATTGCAGAGACAGACTAACATAGGAGCTCAGATTCCAGATGAGTATGCAAACTCAGCAAGTATTTAAGAAAAAGTAATCTTCCAAATGAAAAACACCACAGTCATCATATGGATAAACATCCAAAGAAACAAAGGAAATGGAACAAACAAATGAGACTTTAACAAAAGCATGTGTGATGCATATAGTTAACAATTCTCAGAGGAATTAGAGAGGATGATGTCTCCTTTTAACCAAAAGTAGGAATCTTAGAAAGGAAGAATATGATTATTAAAAAATATATAATGAAATAAATATGCTAAATAATAGAAAATATGTAACTAAGAATGGTTACTTAGAAGATACAACTGAGATACACCACAACTCAAAAAGGAAAAATAGTAAATATGAAAAAAAAGATTAAAAAGTTCTAACATCTGCCTAATAGGAATTCCAAAAAGAGAGAATAGAGAAAAGACATACTCACAGAAATAATAGAAAAAAAGATTTCCAGGAAAAAGAAAAATTCTCATAGTAAATGGGTTCAACAAATGTCTATCAAGATGCGTGAAACACCTAGACAAACACCTAGACAAAAAATGAAATTAATGAAATAATTCAGTAGCTGCGGTGGAGATTATCTACAAAGAAATAAAAATCAGATTATTATGAGTTTTCTCAGAGACAGTAATGGATGTGAAAATACACTGAAGCAGTATTTTTAATTTTAGTAGTAAAATAATTATGATTTTTGAAACTTTATGTCCACTCACAATATCATTAAAAAAAGATATTGCAGACATGTAAGGATTTTGGAAGTTTTCCACCCGAATTTTATTATCTGAAAGAATACAAGAAAATCAATACTAACCAAAACAAATAAACTTAATCCAAGAGAAAAAGTGACACATTCAAAATAGTGGTGAAAAGCTAAAAACCTTCTCTGTTAAGTTACGATTCCAAATGACCTTGACATGGAAAACAGTGGCTGGGGAAATAGAGAATAGTGGGATTGTGGCAGGAATATTTGGGACAGGAGGAAAGAAGTAAAATTGGGCTCTAGTTCTTATCTGGTTTAGGAAAAGAATGTAGATATTAATTAATTCTAGATGTTGACACAAAAATATGCTTATATGTAAGCAGTAAGCATCTTCAAGTAATCACTAGAAGACAGATAATACTTCACTTTCAAACCAATGGACACGGGGGAATGGAAGCTAGAAAACTCAATCTTCACCCAAAAGTCAGAAATGGAATTTAAGGAAGAGGCCAGGGGAGGGAGAGAAAAAAACTGAGGAAAAGAGAAGTAGAAATTAAGAATGTCAGAATAAATCCAAACAATCACAATACATGTGTATTGTATACGATCACAATAAATGTGAAAGGGTTAAATACTTTATTAAAAGACAGAGACTCATTACTTTATTTGTTTCTAATCCAGCCAAATGCTGTTATCATAAAGGGACCTAAAATAACATGTCGTGGGACTGAAAATAAAGGAATGAGACAAGATGCATGAGGCAGAGACTAACAAAAATAAAGCAGGAGTAGAAATATTAATTTCAGACCAAAAAATTTCAAGACATAAAACTCTTCTTGAGAGAAAAGATACATGGAAGGGTGATTTCACTTTCTTCAATGAGTATCTATCTATTGTACTCCTACCACATGTAGGTACTACTCTTCTAGGTTTGGGGGATGTAGCAATTAACAAGACAGACAAGATCAATCTTTTGTGGAATCTAGTGGGATACAGACATTCAGTCCTACCCCTTAACATTTGGAGTACTCAGGGCAACAGTACAAACGCAAGTATAGATACTGTATGCCTAAAACATTAAAAGTCATAATTCAAACAAATAATAAAAATTGATAAATTGTTAGATAAAATATTTTCTGTCCTCCTACCTTGATAAATATTCCTTCATAACAACTTAGAAGTGTACATTCAAATTTGGAATTTTTTGGATTCCTTAAATTGCAGGAATCCAGCCCTTAGCTCATATCCCCTTTCTTGTCCATCCCCAACTCTGTTACAGGAAGCCTTGAGCACACATGTGCAGACTCCCTACATAGCGTGTGAAGTTTCATGCACATTTCCTCCACACACCCCTTAGCTGGCCATCCCTCAGACCTCAAGATGTATACACAGGCAGTACAGTTCACTCTTGGGAAACGATTCCCAGGGATGACATCTATGTAGATCTTAAAAACGGGCACAAGGCAACTTGGGCAGAGAATTCTGGAGTGCAGTTACCCCTTGCATGGTCTAAAATTGGGGAAAAGCTGATGAAGGCTCTAGAACATGTATTTTTGCCCTCATGGATCCCTGGGTGTGTGGATGGGGTACAACTCTAGGAGGGTCAGAGTGGGATCCTTAAAGCAAAGAGCCCAAAACAAGGGCACCTCTAGTCTAGATCTAAGGCAGTACTGCTGACAATAAACATAGGACAATCAATCATTAAAGGTGAAAATCTCCAATAGTGTGAAGTGCTATGAAAAGATTGAAAATAGAGTGACAGAAAACCCAGTGACTGGCTTCTTTGATAAAATAGTCAGGAAAGGCGACTCTGAAGAAGAGACAGTTACATAAGCCAATATCTGAATTTAAAAAAAAAAAGAAAGCTGTACATTTAAATCAGAGGGAAGAAAATTCCAAACAGAAGACTAATAGCTAAGACACATTCCCTAAGGCAGAAATAAGCTTGGTGTGTTTCAGGAACTGAAAAGTCCCAAGCACAGCAGGGAAGGAGGAGAGTGGCAGATGAATTCAGCAAGGTCAGAACAAGCCAGATCGTGTAAAGTTTTGTGAGCAAAAGTAAGGAGTTTAGAAGTTATTCTCAGTGGGAAAGAAAGGTATTAGATTTTAAGTAGAGAACAATTAAATTTATGTATTTTATTTTATTTCATTTTTTTTAATGTTTATTTTTGAAGGAGAGAGAGAGAGACAGAGTGTGAGTGGGGGAGGGGCAGAGAGAGAGAGAGAGAGAGACAGACAGACAGACAGACAGAATCTGAAGCAGCTTCCAGGCTCTGAGCTGTCAGCACAGAGCCTGATGCAGGGCTCAAACTGTGGGATCATGAATGGAGCCAAAGTCGGACACTTAACTGACTGAGCCACCCAGGAGCCCCTGATGAATTTTTAAAGGTGAAATGTGGGCTAGCGTGGCAGTTCGGAATAGAGGGGCCCAAGACACAAGAGGAATTTGGACTTACTCTAAAGTTTTTTTCCATGAGCCTCTAGCAGGAGCTCACGAGAATGATTAGGGACCGGGCAGGAGATCAGAGAGAGTCCCTCCTGCAAGTGTGAGAGAGGGATCAGCATCCACAGGAAGGTCAGGCACAAAGTCCTAACCCTTCATCCTCAAACACATATGCACCTGCACCTATGCAAGTCACAGTCCACTGCTGACAACAAAAGGGAAAGAGTAAACCTTGAAGCCTGCCAGAGAAAAGAAACAACACTAATAGAGGAACCAAGAAAAAAATACAGCAGACTTCTCCCCAGAAATGATGCAAGCCAGAAGGCAATAAAGTGACAGCCTTAAAGAACTAAAATAAAAATTGCTAACTCAGAATTCTATACCCAGAAAGAATGGTGTTTAGGGGGTAAAAAAGAGAGAGAGGGGCCTGGGTGGCTCTGTTGGTTGAGCGTCTGACTCTTGATATTGGCTCAGGTCATGATCCTGGGGTCATGAGAACCAACCCCCGGGTCAAGACCTGCATCAACCTTCATGCCAAGCATCAAGCCTGCTTAGGATTCTTTTTGCCTCTCCCTCCACCCCTCCCCCTCTCATGTGCTCTCTCTCTCCCCTCCAAAAAACAAATAAATAAACATTTTTTAAGAAAGAAAAAAAAAGAAATGTAAACAAGGGAAGATATTTTTGCATGAAAATATATGTCAGAAATTTATTTTAAAATAAAATTTAGGGAAATTCTTCTCCCAAAAAATTAGGGAATAATTGAAAAAACAAAAAGGCAAAATACTGCTAATTGTTAAAGCCAGAGGACAGGTACATGAGGATTTATTATAATGGTTCTTCTACTCTTAAGTATTTAAAACTGAGGGGCGCCTGGATGGCTCAGTCGGTTAAGCGTCCGACTTCAGCTCAGGTCATGATCTTGCGGTCCGTGAGTTCGAGCCCCGCATCGGGCTCTGGGCTGACGGCTCAGAGCCTGGAGCCTGCTTCTGGTTCTGTGTCTCCCTCTCTCTCTGCCCCTCCCCTGTTCATGCTCTGTCTCTCTCTGTCTCAAAAATAAATTTAAAAAAAAAATTAAAAAAAATGAAACTGTAATAAAATTTTAAGCATTTAATTTTTAAGCATTAAGTAGGGAACAAAAAAGTAAGATTACATCACAGAAAATTTAACCAGAGAAAATACTGTTAACAAGTTGGAAAATATCCTTTTAGTCCTTCTAAGATACAGATGCATCCAATTTTTTTCCAAAACTAAGAATAGACAGTTTGTACCATGTGCTAATCTAATATTTTCATTTAGTGATATAACAATTTTATTACCTCCATGTCCTTAGAAGTTCTCTAGAACAGTTCTTAATGGCTACATTGTATCCCATCTTATGGTTATGGTAAACTATAATTTAAATAATGCAGTTCTAGAAATTATTAATCAATCAATCAATAATCAGTATTAATAGATGAATCATCAAGTAATTGGTTTTAGACATTTTAGAACTGCTTCATTTCATCAATCAATATGTACAAGACAATGCCAAATGGTACGGTGCAAACCAAGAAAAATCACTTTATGGGGCGCCTGGGTGGCTCAGTTGGTTAAGCTTCTGACTTCGGCTCAGGTCATGATCTCACGGTCCGTGAGTTCGAGCCCCACGTCAGGCTCTGTGCTGACAGCTCAGAGCCTGGAGCCTGTTTCAGATTCTGTGTCTCCCTCTCTCCTCTGACCCTCCCCCATTCATGTTCTGTCTCTCTCTGTCTCAAAAATAAATAAACGTTAAAAAAAAATCAGCTTATGATTCATTTGCCGTGCTTAAAAGAGCAAATCTTTCATGGGATAAGAAACTGGTTTCTTTACAGCATGAAGATAGAATAAAAAATAAGATACAATGACATACTGAGAGAGGCTTCTAATTCCTCCAGAGATAGGATCCCACAGAATAACCTGAGGTAAATTCTTGTCTGAAGTAAATTCTGAGATCTTGAGGCATACTCCATATGTGATCATTGTAAACACAAAAAGTCTCATAAAAAGTTTTTGTTTTACATTTTTTATTTCTCCAAGTCTCTGGTAACTTCTAATGGTACACAATTGACAAAAGACTGTTGGTTTGTACACAAAGTAGTCAACTAAAAACTCTTTAAAAATTGCATTTATTGCTATAAAAAATTATCTTCTAAAGGAATAGAAAAATTTCACTAGTTTTAGCACCTACCAAGCGTGTCCTGTTCAGAGTCCTGATTCCCCTTTTACACTCATGGGCCTGAAGGATCTTTTCCCAGTTCACACACACAAGCATTATTTCATAAATGCCAGGAGGTAATTGATCTAAAATAAATTTTATATGTTATCTTTACATATTATATTATGTGTTTAGAAACTCAAGATTCCTAAGGTGAATTTGCCTCAAAGAGAATTGTGTCATTCTTTACCTGTTAAAAATCCATGGAAAGGGGCACCTGGGTGGCTCAGTAGGTTGAGCGTCCAACTTCGGCTCAGGTCATGATCTCACAGCTGGTGAGTTCGAGCCCCCAGTCAGGCTCTGTGCTGACAGCTCAGAGCCTGGAGCCTGCTTTGGATTCTGTGCCTCCCTCTCTCTCTGCCCCAAACCACTTGCATTCTGTCTCTTTCGCTCTCAAAAATAAATAAACATTAAAAAAAATTTTTTTAATCCATGAAAAGCCTTCAGAGAGTTAAATTTTGGTTTCTTAATTACCTACTGGCTCAGATATTAAATATTTGTTATCTAAATTGTTAGAAAGCTAAAGTGCACTCAAGAACATTTCCTTTAATTCAGGTAACAAAATAAAATTTCTTCTCTTAGAGGTTTAGGTTTTACAGTGTACATTGTAATTATTGGATAGAAGGGCAATGAAGTAGTCTTTAGCAAATCCTGCTACAAACTATACATAGAACTTTCTAGCTGCTTATTCCACAAACCCTTATATAGGCATCTGGAATCATTCAAGAGGTTAAAAAAAATATTTAATTATTTTCAGTATCTGGAAGCTATAAATGACAGTAAGATTCCTTTGCTCACTCTTGCCTAAAGGTCTCACAATTTCCATTCTGTGACTTTTCTTTTCATCCTGAAAACACCCTTAGGCTAGACATGTAAACACTTTAATGTAAAACTAAGTTTTTATTTAGTTACAACTATATGCAGCTCTATAGAGCTCCAAATGTAGTCCTTGAAACAATTTAAAAGCTTAACAATCTTAGATAGCTAGTGAGACAATGAGTTGATACAGCAACTAAAATTGCCTTTATAGTCAATAAAATAAAAATAAAAGCTTTGCAATGGGGAGAATGACTATGTTGAATTCTGTTGTTCCCTTGGACAGGGAGAGCCATCTTTAGTTTGAGATGATGATTGTTTTCTTTCCCTCTATCTTGTGACTAAGTATTTATGGCAACCCTAACGGTTTTATAAGATACTAGAAGAGGAGCTAAGTCTGTAAAGATTTCTTTGCACAACATCTATTAATGGCATTTGTAATTTTAGGCTTACTAAATATTTCTAGATGATATTTGAAGAAAATAATGTATGTGTGATCACTATCCCATTGATAATGTATGCTTGGTCACTATCACTACCTCATTTGAAAATTAGTTTTCAAAACAGAAATTCTGATTTATGTTTTTAATGGATTTTTTTTTTACTTTTAAATTAGCCTCTTGCTTTAAACATAAAATGGTGTTCATTACATTGATATTTTCAAGAACAATACCAAAGTTTGGACAACCTCAGTGGGGCTAAAGCCCTTTGCATATTATACCCATGCCATTCTCTAGAGGGTGAAGAGATAAAATGAAGGTTGAAGGTCAAAATAATTAACTGTCCATCTCTTTCTTATTGACAGTAGTATTATCAACACCCAGCTCTCCACAAACTCAATTCCAATTCCATACAATTTGAAGCCCTGTTCAATGCTTGAATACCATCCACATTTTCTCATAATGCTTGCTAAAGGAAATTCAAATCCTGGAACACTGGTCAGTTTCCTTCACAATTCCTTTGCAAACTTGATCTTCGCCTTCTCTTCTGGTAACCCAGTGTTCTGTGTGTTCCCTAGGGCCAGTTATCATCACTTTCTACAGTCTACAAAACTTATCCAGGCACGGAGCTGTCTTTGAAATCAAAGACACATCATGCTCAGACCTACTCTAAATGCTGCATGAGTTTCTGATCCAAACTTTTGATCTGCCATTTGTTCCCTATTCCCTTGTCTCCTGGGATCCTGGCCCAGATGGCACTTTTCGTTGGTACTATGCCCTGCTCCAGTCATAGAAAAACAAAAGGTTTAATTTCCAAATATGGAAGCAATGTTTCAGAACTCATGGTATTCTATGTAAGGTAACATATTTGCAAGATGTTTCAAAGACTTGGGTATCTGTTACCCCAACTGATCATTCTTAAAGTTTTGTGTATGTTGACTAAGCTATAAATATTTTAGCAATGGATCCATTCATGTTTAAAAGACATTACGCGCTTACAAAAAACACAAGGCTCCTATCCATAGAATATTTCATGTAGCTTAGGCAAGATACTTTTACATGTAGTAAGGGAATACAAAAAGGTTAACAGATGGGATATATTTGCATTAGTATCTTACTCATAGAAATGAGGAGGTGAAACCTTTTTTCTTAGGAAGTTACTTGGCAAAGAACCTAAATAGATTAGCAATTTTAATGATGAAAATCCGATAGCAGAAAAGAAACCAATTCTCATTTAAGTGTCCTCATTTGGTCTCATTTACATGAGGGTGGAGGAGGAAGGACAGGAGGGAGGAGACACCTAAACAAGTATGTGAAATTTCTTTATTTATTAAAATCTTTTTAATGTTTATTTATTTTAGAGACAGAAAGACAGAGCACAAGCAGGGGAGGGGCAGAGAGAGAGGGAGACACAGAATCCGAAGCAGGCTCTAGGCTCTGAGCTGTCAGCACAGAGCCCAACGCGGGGCTCAAACCCATGAACCGCAACATCATGACCTGAGCCTAAGTCAGATGTTTAACCAACTGAGCCACCCAGGTACCCAAGTGTGTGAAATTTATTGAAGAGGATGCCTGGTCTAAGAAAATATTTTAGTTGGGAGGTAGTGATTTAGAGGCCTAGTAGAAATAGGCTGTGAACTTACAGTAATAAGGGACACAATACATAACTAAACGTACTTCCAATTAAAATTCAAAACCAAAACAATTTGTATGATCAATTATTGTAAGGGACAGTGCAAGCCACCAGAAGAGATACAAATAGCCCATTTCTGTAAAGGGATAACTCCTCTGCTTAACATAAGTCAGTAACTTCCCCTGCAGGGTACAAAAGGCCCCCATGACCAAGCCCCTGAGTCTTCTTATACTCCATAACTCAGTAATACAAAAGAACATTAGCATTTCCATTATTTCACTTTTTCCTATCTTTACACATGCTATTCAATAGGCTGTCTACCCACCCAGTATTATCCTTCAAAACCTGACTCAATTATCTCCTCTTCCATATGAAGTAAGGTGTTATCTCCAGGTTGGTGCCACAAATGAGCCTTCAGCAAACGTGCTCTCTTTTGCCAATAATGATTCTCCATCTGAAATGTAGCTTCTGGCTCATTCCCAAGCCCTGGGAGGGAGAGTGCCAGACCACAGGGCATCAAGTGACATTGCAATTTGAACTATCGTGAACTGGGTGTTCATCTGACTATGCAGAGCAAGATTCCATTATACATTAGAAATGGTGCGACACAGTTCAGCCTCAGCATGTTTAGAGGGTACATCTGTTCCTAAATCCACCTATGATACCATTGGAAGTTCCCTATGATCAGTGAAGACAGGAGGAATATGCTTGAGCTTGGTAACAGATAAATCTGCACGGTGCGTCTCTCAAGCCATCCCTAAAAGATAATGGTTAATGTAAACCCACACTATGGGCAGAACTTTGGGAGGTACATCTGGTTGTCTGCTTCATAAGAGGGGGGGAATGGTTAAAATCTGGATCTACACTAACTCATGGGCAGGGACTAACACTATTGGCTGGCTGATTAATGACATAAAGAACAAAACTAGAATATTGGTGATAAGGGTAAGTGGAGGGGAGATATGTGGATGGACGCTGAGAATAAATATGAAGTATGAAGTGTGAAAATGTTCACCAGTATCCACTTTGGAAGAGGCTCTCAGTATTCAGATACACAAAAACGACCTGTTCAGTTTCTGCCAAGCAGCCTCATTTCTAAGCCTCCTCAGTGTTTGCTCAATGGACCCATGTAAAAAGTGGTTGTGGTGGGGTGTCTGGGTGGCTCAGTTGGTTAAGCGTCCAACTCCAGCTCAGATCATGACCTCGTGGTTCTTGAGTTCAAGCCCTGTGTCGGGCTCTGTGTTGACAGCTCAGAGCCTAGAGCCTGCTTCAGATTCTGTCCCCCTCTCTCTCTGCCCCTCCCGTTTGCTGTCTCTCTCTCTCTCTCTCTGTCTCTCTCTCTCTCTCTCTCTCTCTCTTTCTTTCTCTATCCTGAAAATAAGTAAATATTTTTTTTTTAATTTTAAGTGGCTGTGGTAGCAAGGGTGAAGGTTATGCATGGACTACCACATGCTGAGTGCCCAACCAGGAACAGTAGAGGCCAACACCAAACCCCTGATAACACACTGTGATGTGGTGATGCTGTCCTAAGGATGCAGTATATGCCTTAAATAGTTTCATCTCCCCCAGAGGTAGAATGCATGGGTCCAGGAACCTGAAGAAAGAGGTAGAATGCTCCTTCACCCTACAGTATCTAGTGAGGTTTTTCATCTTGTCCCCACAACTGAAGGAAATTCTGTGTCCTACCAACCTGACTGTGCACTCCATGGGTTTAGATGTCTTAGCACCCAAGGAAGGCATGCTTCTACAGGAAACACAATCATGTTCTGATGAATTCTGAGGCCCTCCTCTAGCCTTTTTGAAATTCTCATGCTTCTGAGTCAACAGACAAAAGAAGGTCACTCCACTGGCTACGGTGATTGATCCCAGTTACTAGGAGGAAATCAGATTGCTGGTACAAAACGGAGGCATGAAGAACCATGTTTGAAATGCAGAGATCCACTAGAGCACCCCTTGGTATTCTCTTACCCAATAGGCCTGGCCAACGGGAAACTGCAGCAACTCAAAACAAAAATCTAAGGATTCAGATCCATAGGAATGAAAGTTTGGGCCACCCCATTAGGTAAAGCGTTTTATCTAAGTGAGATGTTAGCAAAGGAAACATGAAAAGGCTGTTAAATGAAGGCAACTACGATTACCAACTACGTCTTGTGATATTTCACATTATTGTTCCCCCTCCTCCCTCACATCCTCATAGCTTCATACGAATAGCATAGGTAACTACTAATATTTTAATTTTCAGCTGAGAGGATGACCAGATCGATGACATCAATATCGGTGATGAACTGATGGCACTGTGTTCCCTGTGTTAGGACACAACCATTTACCAGAGTGAAGAACAACAGTGGATATAGAGAGACAGGAATGGACTGTGTTAGGTATCGTCTTTCCCTCCCTCTCTTCCACCCTGTTCTCTGCTTCCAGGAGGCTGACCTCTAAGGACTCCGTCAATGAACTTCCTTGCCTCCTAACCTATGGTGGAGGAAAATCAGGGGATCACAGGACAGAATTAGAGTGAGGATGGGGTATTTTCTCCCTCCACTCTCCCTCACTATAGAGTTCCTGCCTGTATCCCCCCATCTAGGTTTCAGCTCCAGCCAGTAACTGTTTCCTCCCATCAACTTCTCTGAACCTCTGCATAACTAGTCCCCACGTCTTCCACTATCTCTTGTGAGTTCCCTACACCCTGACTGGGAATAGTCTCTTCATCCTGTGGACACACCATCTGCTTGCTGCCGTGACACTGACTGACACAAGTTTCTCTCTTACCCACTAAAATAAGAGTTCCTTGGGGGCAGGGTCTATGCCTAATTCATTGTTGTATTCTCCAGCACTTAACTAGTGCCTGGTTTATAATAGGCGCTTATTAAACATTCATTGATTAAGTGAATGATAAAATACAAATATCTGTAAGACAGTACAGACTATACATAAGAACAGAGCACCACATACAACAAGGAAAGACAAGTGGAGCTGAGATCCAGTCTACACAGAGCTGGCACAGAACTGTCTTAGCCTGGACCCAGAGGCAGGGGTACCTTTTCATAATTAGCCCAACCAGAAGGGTATATTTTGGCAACATGCACACCAGCAGGTGGTCTTGCATAAGAAAAAGATCCGACCTAAGTACTTTGGGCAATAGGGAAAGGTTTATATCAGACAGTAAAGAAAGGTTTCAGCTAGGAGATGTCTCATGATTACATTTATCAAGAGATAAATGCATTGCTATTCAGTTACTTACTTATATGATCTTTACCATTTTTTTTTAACATACCATAAGAATGAAACAAGGTATTTTTAGCCAAGCCTACATAACCTCAGACATTCATAATAGGATTTTTTTCAACTCTGATCCAATTAGTTGAGGGCTAACTTAGTAGTGGAAGATGCTTCCAAATACTTAACACATGACAAGGCTCTATAAATAAATAGTGACAAATGAAGTTCTGATTTGGCCACAGGTGTGCAGAAAGGACTTACACAAAGCTTGAGTTCTCTCAGTGGAAAAGAAAAAACAATTGAAAACCAATAAATATTTTTTCAGTTTGCTAAACATCTAAATACTATGAGATAAATAATTAAATACATAAATAGCAATGCTCTGCTTCAACCCTATCTGATTACCTTAAATAAATAACACAAATAACTAATGCCAATGGCTCTCCAGAACTGCTATCAATAGGACAGATCAAGGGTTAACTCCACTAAAGTACCTTTATTTGGTAAATGTGGATTCATTTCAATCACTTGTAAGAAATACTGAATCTGATATTGCAATGATAATTTAAACAATCTTTGTAACAGACTACAATGCTCTGATATTAGCATTTGTGAAACTCTCCGGTACTTAGTAAAAATTATAGGGCTTGAGGTTTAGTGAAAAGAGAATTAGTGAGCCTTCACATTCATAAAGAAAAGTTTATTTTAAGATTTCCATGGCAAGAAAATGGATTACTCAATAGAGAACTCATGCATTTTAATGGTTATATCTGACCAGTCCTTTTGGCAAACCCAGCAGCTTTTGTTACTCTGATCCACTGGGTTAATTTAAACCACACCTGTTTAGAAGGGTATCTAGAGAATGTCTACAAGTTTCGACCTATATCTCTTCATTCAGAGTTAATGACAATATATTTTTTATATCATATTTATGTCTCAGGTTTCAGAACCCAATGAAGAGGAGCACAGGCAGTTTGCTATTTTGTGGGTCACTTCCTGGAGAAAAAGTCTCCTTGACATTTTTTTTCCTCTTCTAGAATGAAGACAACATTGCTTTGAGTTAGGCTGACTTAGATTCAAATTCTAACAGTCCTGTTTTTTTTGACGGTGTGGATTCTAAGACGCTCAGTCTCCCCGTTTATAACATTAGGCTAATAAGAACTATTTTTACAGGATTGTTATCAGGTATATAAAAAATGCATATAAAGCATCCATTTCAGTACCAGGTATTTAATATGTGGTAGCAGCAAGGTAGTCACCATTATCCATGTTGCTATTATTCCAATTACCCCATCAGGACCTTTAAGATACCAGTTTGAGTTCAAGAAACTGCAGTGGTTAGGAAAATTACTCCAAATTACTCAGTAAGGCAGAGTGAGTCACTAGTAAGTCAGTGTATTTTACTCAATGATACGCACCTAGTGATGATAGGCTTCTCTAAGCCTTTTTACTATATAAAACATAATGTAACAAAACAGAATTCTTCCCTGACTGCAGTCAGAAAACTAGGCAGGGGAGGAGTTCATTGAAGGCTGCAAGACCTCAATCAGTCCCAGAGCTCTGAGGAAATTAGTTTTTCATTTGTCAGTGTTGGTCCAGATTTATGCATCCTCTGTGAGCAACTGACCACTTTCGCTATTGCCTAAAATATCAAATCTCCATAAAATGATGTTTGCCATTTTTGTTGCTATAATTGTTGCCGTCCTTCATTTAGACACCGTCTATAGGTCTTCAATCAGATAAATGAATCCAAATCATTTGAAACGCCTATCTACGCTTGGCTTGTATAAATGGGAGGGTAACAAAGAGGGCTTGAGGGGCCTATCCAGTGTAACTGAAAATCTCAAAATTCCAGCCATTTTGTAATATCAGTGTTGAAATAAATTTACATAAGGAATTAGACAAACTTCCACAATGTTATCAATCCATTGCATTATCGAACCTCTCCTACCTTTCTTCTTCCCCTGACTCTGAGACGATATCTAACAACAAATAATTTACCACAATCTTTCAATATGCCAAATGTCTTTTTTCTGTACTTGAATGATTTAAGAGAAGTGACTTTTTTAAAAGAGCATTAGGAATATCAGGTTTTACAACAAACCATGTGGGTGGAGGGTTTTGTTGGGTTGCATTTTTGTTGGTGTGTGTGTCTGTTGGGTTTTATTTATTATTGTGTGGTGTGTGTGTGTGTGTGTGTGTGTGTGTGTGTGTGTGTGGCTGACAGCAAACAAGTCTATCTGAAAACACACTAAGCTCCAGCAGGTGCCCAGAGCTAATTTGGTTTGGAACTATTTTTAAAAAGCACTAGCTACATTTTATAACAAGTCATACCAAATGGCTATATTGTTTTTTCTGTCTTTCTACAATCCAGGGGCCAGTTTTAAAATGTGACTCTAAACATAAGGCCACGAACTGGCCATGAACTAAACATATCTATAATACTCAGATTCCTAAACCTTCTCATAGATCCCTAGAAACAAAACGTTCGGAGATTTACACTTGAGTTGCCACTTAACACATTCCTTCATAAATTCTTTGCATTTCCTGTCAGTAGTTTTCATTTAAATCGAGTGACTTTTAGTTCTGGCCAGCAAGGATGATGTGAAATGCTTCCCAGCAGGCAGATTCAACCGGATTTGTCAATCCAACCACCTGCTGATGTCATGTGTTCTGGCTTCAGGATATCACGATGGATATTTACTCTCCCTGTGGGATCCTATGGCAGCCTTGTCACTGGCATTCTTCTAATACTCCCAGATTAAACACCCACTTAGGTGTGGTGTTTGAAGAACCCTCAGCTTTGAATCACTCTGATACATGCATTTAGCCTGGCCTTTCCTTTCTCAAATACACAAATCCTGTTTGGATTAAGATACAAAGATTGGCTCTTTTGGTTTATTTATTTGTCTCCTCTCCGTATATCCAAGCACAGAAATCACTAATGTTCTGCCTAGAGTCAAGCTATTTATTCGTTCTAGTATTGAGGGAGCAGGTGTCATGTGAAGAGCAAGAGTTTGGGAGGCAGCCTAACCTGGCTTTGAGTGCCTACAAGTCCACTCGGCAGTGTGCAATCGTGGGCAAGTCACTTAACCTCCCCGACCAAAATGGAGACAACACTGACCTTACAGAATTGCTGTGGAGATGACATGTGAAAACATGTGTGTGTGTGTGTATGTGTGTGTGTGTATACACACACACACACAATTTATACACACACATGTATGTAAACATCTATGATACCTAACACTAAGTCAGCTTCATAATAAATGCTCAATACGTTTTGTTTCCTTTCCGTTGCTTCTCTTTAGGAGTGCTTTTTTTGTGTGCTTTGTGCTTATTGTGCCCTAGGGAGTTTAGTGGGTCACATTCCAAACACCCCCCTTCCATCTGACCCTCACAGTAGCTCTGTGACGTGACCATGGCAGCTATCAGTAGTCTTGCTTCTCCCATTGGGAAACCAGGGAGCAAAAAGGTGCAGTACTTTTCCCAAAGCCTCGAAAAAAGGTAGTAGGTAAGGAGCCCAGACTAGAACATGGCTCATCAAAATTCAGTTCTTTTTCTCTAGTTTACCATTGCCATTTGATTGTGTTCAACACACCGTTAATTATTTAGCGAAAACCCCTAGGTAGCGTCCATCCTTGGCAGACTCGGAAAACAGAGTCGTGAGCACACCGCAGGAAGAACCACACGCTGTCAGAGACGTGTCCGCTCCGGCCCGTCTCTGTCCCTCTGCCGGTGTAGCCAAGGATCCTACTGGGGGAGGACATGGCTGCCTTCCGTGCCATCAACTTCAAAAGGCTGGGGCATCAGGGCCAGAAAGAACCGCAAAGGGCAAGTGGTGGCCTAAAGCCAAGGTGAAGATGTGACGAGTTCAATGTTGACGTTTTGAGGTTGAAGAGACAATAGGACGGCTGGCTTGTTCTCTTGCCCACTCCGCCCTCATTCAAAGGGCTTGCTCTGTGACACACAGCCCTCTCAGCTGCTCTGGGAGGCACAGGGCAGAGCTACTGTCTGGCTGGCAGTCAGACTTGGACCCCAGACTCCCAAAACTTAATTCTCATCTATGTGGTCTCAAAAAAAAAAGCTGCTTTGTGTTTTGGTATTAAAAAAATTTTTTAAGTCATTCCTGGAATTTTCTTATTTCACTTGGCCTTCACAATCACACTGGATTGTAGACAAACAGATATTCTTTTTTTAAGAAGTCCAAGGTTCAGACAATATTGGCTGGGCAGAAGGGGAAACCAGGCTGTCTACCTCCTCATCCTGAATTCTTTAAGCCACCTCACCAGCTCGTATCATAGCCATGGGAACCCAGTCTTTCTCCCTCATATTCTCCTACTATGAAGCGTACAGGGAATTCTGCAAACATTTGCTGAATGCATGAACAACAAAGGGACAATGAGGAGCTACATGTTCCAGTTTTCTACTCATTCTGCCTCTCTTGTACTGTGAATGAAATGCCCAGAAAACTCAGCTGGAATAATCAACTCATTTTTGTCCTGTTGTGCCACTTTGTCATGTTGCCACAAGCCAAAGCAGTAACCGACCAAAGTCAAGGCATCCAGAACACTCTTGAGAAAAAGTCGAGCAGGGAAGATGGCATGAAACAATCCGAAAGAACAAAGAAAAAGCCCACAAAGTTAAAAACCACAAAATTAATACACCCCATCTTTGCTTGGTAGGCGCTTCTAGTTTTTCTCTGCTGCTGACCTATGAAAATTGTAAATGTGATTTTAGAGCAGGAACATAGTGAAACCATTTGGTCAGCTCAGTTAGAAGTCTGACTCATCACATATGAAAAGTTGGAACATGAAAGTATTAAAGAAGGCAAATTATGGGAGGCCTGAGAAAGCAAACAAGAGAGAAAGTGAGAGACACAGAGAAAATTGATTTGGGATACTCCAAGGATGACAAATAGTGAAACAAAATGTTTTTGTTAACATATCTGTCCAAACTCAGTCAACAAAAACCCCTCAGATCAAACCAAATTATTCTTCCTTAGATTCCTTTGACTAACTCTTTTCATGTTATCATTGCTCCTAACATTAATTAATCAGGTGGTCAAGGTCCTCCCTTGTCAAAACATTCTGGATACTTGGAAGATTTCTCAACAGGCTAACCCTCCACAAGTGGATTGCTGGGCACTCAAGTACTTGTGTATAATGCTTCCTACTCCAATGTGAAAGGCAAGACAGCCTTCCAAAACCGGACCCACCTGTTATCTGATCACATTTCTGTTTCAGATTTAATCTAACTTCAGGAACACTGAGGGCAAAACCTTTTATAAATGAAGTTAAAGGCATCTACAAAATGTGAGGGGAAGGAAATGTGTGCAGAATGTTTGGAGTTCTAGGAAATGTCTCTTACATTTCTGGTTTTCGTTAAGTATGGTGGACGCTATTTGACATTCTTCTCCTAAACGTCAAATCAACACATTATGCATCCGTGGAAACAGAAAAGTCTTGCAATAGGGAAGACTACAGCAAACGGGTAAGGGATGAGAGAATTACTTCAGAATGCCAAGAGAAAATATATGTCTTGTCTGTTGGGTTGTTTGGTGGGAGGATGGGTAGGAATCTGAGCTTCTGAAAAATCTTAAAACAGTGCTTCTCAACCAATGACTCCACCTCCAGAGGACATTTTGGGCATTTGTGGGGGTTATTTTATTGTCTAAATGGTCAGAAGATGCTAAAGACATTTAGTGGGTGTGGGCCAGAGATGGCAGGTGTCCTGAAATAAGCAGGTGGATGCCACAGCGCAAAGAAATATTCTATGTTCTGTACGATTTGTCTAGTGTCTCGCCCTAAATCTGTGTAGGTGAAGAACCTATTTATAACTGTCCAAACTGTATGCATGTGCTTTAGATTTAAATTGAAATCATTTTTTCACTATTTTAATGTATTTAGGGAAATTGTGGGGAGTGGGGTGGGGAAACTGCCACTGTGGGGTAAAGTGAGGGAACATCTTGCACTATGTGCTCCAAACTTTACCAAGAGTTGTTCACTGGTTTCAAAAATCACATTGCTAACATGATGCCACTGACTGAATCTGAGCCATCACTTAGCCACCTCTGTATGCGTAGCCATTACCAGTCACCAGAATTTCTCAAATCTGGCTCCTTCAGTGTGTCCTCTTGTGTAGAAATGTCAAAGCATTTACTTACTGAAATACAGATTTTCCTATGAATCACTGTTCTTTCATTTGCAACCCTGTAGTTGAAGTCATTTTGTAGATATTTTGTATCATCTATAAAACACATTGCAGAACAGTAAAGGGAGCGTTGCAAATGTTTTGATTTTGTATCTCCATTTCTTCCCCATTTATTACTTGGCATGTTGGAGTTAGGAAATTATCTGTGGATGCTAACCTTAGTGGGTGAAAATCTAATAAGAAACAGTGTATTTGCATAGTCATAGAGGATCTCCTCACAAATTGTTCACTAATCGCAAAAGAGAAAAAAATAGTACTTTGCAGAGAAGAAGCCTGGCAAATACCACCTTAATCAAATGCTCAAGGTTTCAAAAAATATATGTATATATACATATAGAGAGAGACAGAGAGGTGGGGGAGGCAAAGGGAAGGAGAAAGGAAGGGAAGGAGTAGGGAAGGAAGCAAAACAAAACTGAAATGGAAGCTTGAAAAATCTACAATAAGAATCTTTGTTTTTTTTATTTTTTTTTAAGTGGCCTTTCCACCCATGATGAGACTTGAACTCATGACCCTGAGACCAAGACCCAAGCTGAAATCAAGAGTTGGATACTTAACCAGCTGAGCCACCCAGATGCCCCTGGAGCGATGATCTTTAAATCATTATCTGACTACTTCATGTATAAGTCTTTGGGGGATCTGTGTTATATAAATTACCATAAATCTTCCATTTCATAGGTGTAGACAGACTCATGGACGTATCTAATAGTAACAATGGGAGGAGGTGATATTGACAAAGAAGAAAGAACAGTACAAATTGAATAGAAGTCATGATTTTTTAAACAACAGTGGGTGTGGACATATAACAAATATACTTTGATTCTGGTTTACAAACTTTTATGAATTCAGTGAGACTTGAACATAAGAGAGACTGATAGACTCTTTATGCCAAACGAAACCAAATCCAACGCATCACTCCAACCCTATCCCACTGTGTGGATTCTCCCAGCATTTACGGATGGCACTTTGCACATGCTCCCAAATTCCAATCCGTAGCTTTCTTAGAAGCCATGCATTTGAATGTGTTCTGTCCCCATAATCGTGCTCCCAAGTACAAAATGTTAAGTAAATGATTAGCCTACCAAAGAATTTTTTAGAAAGACAGGCAGACCAAGGACTTCAAAGGTTTCAAAATCTTTCATGAGACCCTGAACTTGCCCATATTATGCAAAGAGGGGTCTGAGACGGGGCCTTTCCCTTTCCAAGAGCCCAGGACCCAGTGTGAGGCCTCAGCGTTCCACCCCAGCTAGGAGTGGAGGGTCCCTGTGCAGCCCAGCAAGCACGAAAGGGTTTGCTCCTCTGCAGGCAGTTGTCTTTTTCCTGGCAAACAAGCCAGGTGCCAGAAACTTTACCCAGATGGGGAGGGAAAGAGAGGAGAGGAAGCAGGAGGGGGATGAAGGTAGAAAATAGAATCATTAGAAAAAGGGAAAGATGATGTCAAAGTGATTCCAATCGGAAACAATTTCAGAAAAGTTATATATTTTTTCAAAGTATTCAAAACCTCTCAAAGCTCTTAAAAGGCGCAAGCCTGCATGGAGGTGTTTTTCGGCACCGAGGTCTCTCACCCAAACTGCAGGAAAACAGGAAAGAAATCTCGCACTCAGAAGTCACCCAAGTAAGCACGCTTGTGTGAGCCCTGTTGCTGGTTGGGTTTAATTTCTTTGTGCTAAACAGAAACTGTTCTCACAAGTTAGCACCAAGCCTGGGGACTCCTTGCCAGCGTGCTTCCCAGGGCTTGCCATCATTTTGTGCTTTTTGTCCCACCTGTTTCTTTCTGCTGCCTGTCAGACACTCCTCTCCCTTTCACCTGAACAATGGATAGACCTCTCCCAAGTCACTTAGTTAAATCTTATTTTATCTTGCAGCTATCAGGAAAAAAACAAAGTCATTTGGGGTCATTGCTTCAAGGTTGAGAAGCCTGAGCCACCCACCTGCTCCTGCTCATCAAAATTAAATCTGCCAAGTGCTGAGTTGCTTGAAA
The DNA here is from genome assembly GCF_046562875.1 of Panthera onca. NCBI lineage: Eukaryota > Metazoa > Chordata > Mammalia > Carnivora > Felidae > Panthera > Panthera onca. The sequence continues at coordinate 24,067,884 of NC_138356.1, read as the reverse complement.
ACGTCCCGTGAAGTCATTTAAAGATGCAGCTCTTCATATAGCTAGCAAAGCATAACTTGGAGACCTACACTTTGCCACAATCACAGAACCTCTCCACAAAATGTTTTCTTTACTGAAAAATAAGTTCCTATCTGGAAATGGTTTCCTATTTGTATTTCACCAACACAGAGCATTCTCTCATGTAACCAACCATGTGATCTTGCTCACAGTAAAGAATTTTCTTGAATAATTGACACAACACTGTATTAGTTTCAGGTGTACAACACAGTGATCCAATGCTTGTTTATTTTGCAAAATGATCACCACAATAACTGCAAGTGTTTTTTCTTCTGATGAGAACTTTCAAGATCCCAGCTACTGTCAAATATGCAATGCAGTATTATTAACCATAGTCACCATGCTGTGCATTACGTCCCTGTGGCATTCATTTTGCAACTGAAAATTAGTACCTTTGGACCCCCTTACCTATTTTGCCCACCTCCCACCCCCTCCTCAGGCAACCACCCATCTGTTATTCACATCCATGGGTTCCATTTCTTACTGTTCATTTCTTTAGATTCCACATATGATCTCGTGCAGGATCTTCTTCTGTCTGACATGTTTCACTTAGCATATTGCCTTCAAGGGCCATCCATATTGTTGAAAATGGCAACACTGCATTCTTTTTAAAAAAAAATTTGTTAATGTCTATTTATTTTTGAGAGAGAGATAGAGAGGGAAGGGTAGAGAGAAAGGGAGACACAGAGTCCAAAGCAGGCTCCAGGCTCTGAGCTGTTAGCACAAAGCCCAATGCAGGTCTCGAACCCATGAGCCATGAGATCATGACCCGAGCCAAAGTTGGAAGTTTAACCGTCTAAGCCACCCAGGTGCCCCAACATTGCACTCTTTTTTAATGGATGAAAAGTCCATTGTATGTATTTATATTCCACATTTTCTTAACCCATTCATTCATTGATGAACAGTTAGGTTGTTTCCATGTCTTGAGCATTATAAATAATGCAGCAATGAACAAGGGAGTGCACTTATCTTTTTGAATTATTGTTTCCATATTATCCTTTGGATAAATACCCAGGGGTAGCATTGCTGAATCATATGGTAGTTCTATATTTAATTTTTTGAGGAACCTCCATACTGTTTTCCATAGTGGCTTCACCAATTTGCATTCCCACCAACAGTTGTCCAAGGATTCCCTTTTCTCCACATTTTCACCAGTACTTGTTAATTTTTGTCTTTTTGAAAATAGCCATTGTAACAGGTGTGAGGTGACATCTAACTGTAGTTTTGATTTGCATTTTCCAGATGATGAGTGATGTTGAGCATCTTTTCATGTGTTGGCTATCTGTCAGTCTTCTTTGGAAAAACATCTATTCAGTTCCTCTGCCCATTTTTTAATCAAATTTGGGGGGGGGGGAGGGAGTGTTACTGAGTTGTATGAGTTCTTTATATATTTTATTTTTATATTAACCCCTTACCAGGTATACAACTTGCAAATATTTTCTCCTATTCAGAAGGCTGCCTCTTCATTTTGTTGATGGTTTCCTTTGCTGGGCAGCAGCTTTTTAGTTGGATGGACTCCCACTCGTTACTTTTGCTGCCTTTTCTTTTGATTTCAAATCCAAAAAATCATTGCCAAGGCCAATGTCAAGTAGTTTAGCACCTATGTTTTCTTCTAGAAGTTTTATGGTTTCAGGTCTTACATTCAAGCCTTTAATCCATTTTGAGTTAATTTTTTGTGTATGGTTCAGCTTCACTCTTTTCATGTGGTTATCCAGTTTTCCCAACACCCTTTATTGAAGAAACTTTTCTTTGTCCATTGAGTATTCTTAGCTCCTTTGTCAAAAAATAATTGACCATATACACATGGGTTTATTTCCAGGCTCTCTACTCTGCCCTATTGATCTATGTGTCTTTTTATGCCAATATCATGCTGTTTTAGTTACTATAGCTTTGTAATATAGTTTGAAATCAGGGATCACGATGCCTCTAGCTTTGATCTTTCTCAAGATGGTTTTGGCTATCCATGGCCTTTTATGTTTCCATACAAATTTTAGGACTGTTTGTTCTATTTCTGCGAAAAAATGCTTTTGGAATGGGGATAGAGATTACATGAATCTGCAGATTGCTTTGAGTAGTGTGAACATTTAAACAGTATTATTTCTTCCATTCATGAGCACAAAATATCTTTCCATTTATTTGTGTCATCTTCGGGGTGCCTGGGTGGCTCAGTTGGTTAGGCATCCGACTTTGTCTCAGGTCATGATCTTGCGTTTTGTGAGTTCCAGCCCTACATTGGGCTCTGTGCTGACAGCTCAGAGCCCAGAGCCTGCTTTGGATTCTCTGTTTCCCTCTCTCTCTGCCCCTGCCCTGCTCACTCACTCTCTCTCTCTCTCTCTCTCTCTCTCAAAAATAAATAAAACATTAAAAAAATTTTTAATTAAAAAAAGTTTATTTGTGTCATCTTCCAATTTTTTCATCAATGTCTTACAGTTTTCAGTATACAGGTCTTTACCTCCTTGGTTAAGTTTGTTCCTAAGTATTTTGTCCTTTTTGATGAAATTGTAAATGAGATTATTTTCTTTCTCTAATAGTTTGTTATTAGTGTATAGAAACAACAGGTTTTTATATATTGATTTTGTATCCTGCAACTTTACTGAATTCATTTATTAGTCCTAATAGTTTTTTTGATGGAAAATTAAGATGTTCTGTATAAAGTATCTGAAATTTGTGACAGTTTTACTTCTTCCTTTCCTGTTTAGATGACTTTTCTTTCTTTTTCCTAATTGTTCCAGCTAGGACTTATAACACTAAGATGAATATAAATGGCCAGAGTGGGCATCCTTGTCTTATTCCTGATCTTAGAGGAAAAACTTTCAGCTTTTCACTATTGAGCCTATTAGCTGTGGTCTTGTCATATTTGACCTTTATTATGCTGAGTAGACCCACTTTGTTGGGTTTTTATCATACCTGGATATTGAGTTTTTGTCCAATGCTTTTTCTGTGGCTATTAAGATGATTATATGAAATTTATCCTTCATTTTATGTTGAACCATATTTGCATCCCTGGAATAAAACCCAGTTGGTCGTGGCATATGATTACTTTAACAAATTGTTGAATTCAGTTTGCTAATATTACATTGAGGATTTTTACATCTATGTTGATCAGAGATATTGGCCTGTAATTTCCTTTTCTTGTGTCCTTCATCTGCTTTTAGTATCACGGTAATGCTGATCCCATAGTGAGTTTAGAGGTGTTCCTTTCTCTTATATTTTTTGGAAGAGTTTGAGAAGGATTGGTAATAATTCTTCTTTGAATGTTTGGTAGAATTCACCAGTAACACCATCTGGTCCTGGACTTTTGTTGAAAGGTTTTTGATTACTGATTCAATCCCATTACTAGTGATCAGTCTATTCAGATTTGACCTTCTTCATGATTCACTCTAGGTATGTTATACATTTTTTAGGAATTTATCTGTTTCTTATAGGTTTATCAAATGTGTCAGAGTGTAATTGTTCAGAGTAGTCTCTTATGACCCTTCGATGTGGTATCTCTTATCTCTTTTATGATATATTTGAGTCCTTTCTTCAGTTTTGTTTACCTTTTCAAAGAACCAGCTCTTAGTTTCATTAATCTTTTCTATTGTCTTTTTCGTCTCTATTTCATTTATTTCTGCTCTGACCATTGTTATTGCCTTCCCACAGTAAAGGATATTTTAAAGACAAAAGGTCACTTGCATCTACAGTATAGTTTGTTTCTATCTTTCCTCCCTCAGCAAGCAGCTGAGATGACCAGAATTTTGCATTTTAATAGGTTCAGGTCCAAGAATTAGGCTATCAATCTCTACATCATATTATTGACACAAACATTCATTTTACTCTTCCATCGAGAACAGGTGACTTGCCAGTGTCTTCTCTGGGTATCTCCATCTAGTCCACTTCCCTTAAAAACCCACACCTCTCTCTGTCAAATAATCTAGGGCACAATATTACACGATAACCTAAGTCCTGAATAAATGCCATGTAAAGTGTGCCCATACCAGAGAGTGACTGCCAAAGGTTTTTAGCACACTCTTCAAAATGAATTCTAAAGAATCATTTCATGAAATGAGTTATTATAGATATAACATTATTACATAATTACATAATATAACATTATTTACAAAGTTCTTAAAGAAACTTTGCAAGTTTCCTGCTCACTGTGGCTCTTCGTTATGTATACACAACATCTCATCTCAGTGAGGAGGGGCACAGTCTCCCACCGTGGGTTTCCTTGATTCAAACTAGATGGTTAAAGTCACAATCGCTTTTTTTTTCTTTTTACTTTTGAAAGAGGGAGAGTTGGGGAGAGGGGCAGAGGAAGAGACAGAGAGAATCTTAAGCAGGCTCCACACCCAGTGCAGATGTGGGGCTCAATCCCATGACCCTGGGATCATGACCTGAGCCGAAATGAAGAGTTGGATGGTCAACCAACTGAGCCACCCAGGCATCTGATGGCATCAGTTTCCTCATGTGAAATTGGGGAGCTCACTACACGACCCATTAATTCCCTTGTAGGTCTAAATCCTCTGTTTTCCTGACTCCACAAGGCCACCTAGATAATGGTCAACCCAGCTTATATTCTCATGGGCTCTGCAGCTTCCAGAACCCTCTCTCATAACCTACCTCATATAAGTTTCATAACATCTGCATGAGGCAGGTAGCATTAACAGTTTTATATTCACTTTGCTAATATTGACACTAAGCTCAGTCAATCACAGCCAGGTATAAGCAGGACCTTGACTTGAACCCCAACCCAGAGTCCTCAATTCCTAGTCTGGTTCCTTTCTACTACACAATAATATCCCTCACAGGGGCACTGGCTTGGCTCAGTCGGTAGAGCATGCAACTCTTGATCCTGAGGTTGTGAGTTCAAGCCCCACGTTGGGTATAGAAATTACTTAAAAATAAAAAAAATTAAAAATAATAATAGTCCTCACAAAGTTTCAATGAACCACCACTAAATCTATTCTATAGGAAATTCTTGTTCTGTACTACATGTTTCCATATAAATTAATCTGGATCGTGTCACATGCAGGTGTCATCACTTGGAGATTTTTGTCCTGAGCAGTTAATATTATTTTCCTTAGGAAATGTGACAGTCCTGCACTCACATTTTTTTGTGGATCACAAACCCTGCAGTATCCAGGACTCTAATGAGCACATTGTTGGCTCAAAGATTATCCCCTCCAGGGGCCAGTCATGGTGAAATGATGGAATTCACTTAAACAATCTATATCAGAAGGGAGAAAGTCCAGGGAGGAGGTAGAGGGTCCCTGAGAACTCTTCCCTGGGAGGATCAGAGAAGGTGTATTAGTTCCCTGGGGCTAGCAAAGTACCATGAACTCGATGGCTTAAAGTGGAAAGAATTTAATCTCTTGCGGTTCTGGAAGCCAAAAGGCCAAAATTGGTGTCAATAGGTCCGTGCTCCCTCTGAAGGTTCCAGTGGAAGATCTTCCTCACCTGTTCCAGCTCCTGGAATTCCTTGGTTTGTGGAAGCATAAGTGTAACCTCCAACTGCATCTTTACATGGTCTTTTCCCTTGGATCTCTATGTCCTCTCCTCTTTTTATGAGGATGCTAATTGTTGGATTTACAGCCCACCCTACGTAGAAGAGGATATCATTCCATAACCTTAACTAATTACCCCTGCAAAGAGCCTACTAAGATTTTGAAATCACCAATAGAGAGGAAAGCCATCCAAAGAGGATTCAGGAGCAAAGATATAAAAGCAAGCAAGTCCTGGGCACATAGGAGGCGAGCTATAACAAAGTGAGAAGGAGGATGTATAGGTCTGCTCAGGCTGCCATAACAAAATGTCACAGACTACTGGCTTACAAACGTATTTTCTCATAGATCTGGAGGCTAGAATTCCAAGATTAAGGTGCCATCAGGGTTGGTTTCTGGTGAGACCTCTCTTTCTGACCTTCTCATGGTGTCCTCACAGGGCCTTTCTTCTGTGTGTACACACAGTGAGAAAGACAGCACCCTCTCTGGTGTCTCATCCTCTTCTTATAAGGACCTGAGTCCTATAGGTTTCAGGCCCCAACCTTAATGACCTAATTAAACCTTCATTACTTCCCTAAAGGCCCTGTCTCCAAAAAGAGTTGCATTGAGGGTTAGGGCTTTAATATATGAATATGGGGGGACACAATTCAGTCCACAACAAATGATCTGGGGCCAAATCGAGAGGGGTAAAGGTTACTAACTAGGCCAAGGAGTCTGACCTCTGTTCTGTCAATGGTAGGAAGATACTAGAAATCTTGAAAGTGGTTATGAAAATGTTTCCAAGGGAAGCACCATCCTTTTCATTTTCCTGGTCTATAAAACAAGAGCTATTTTCTAGAGGCTATTTTCCAGACAAATATCCTTTGACGACTGACTACATCTTAGAAGATTAATCTCTTAGAATTTCTTGCTCTCTCTGATATATAGCCTATGAAGCAATTATGTCACCAAAAGGTAGATAATTCTTAAGGACCATTGTTCTTTATTCTAAAAGGATTAATGACCATAGAGAGCAGTTTCACCCAAAAGCACCAGGATTCTGCCAGTTCTTAGTTCCATCAAACAGACATTAAGACAAAATAAGATATACCTGTGAGATTAAGATAATAATAACAACAACAACTGTGGTTTGGCTAGCTTGCACCACAAGGAATATTCGCAAACATTTTTCCAAAGCCTTACTCTTATCCAGTTTCCAAAAGAAATTCTGGTCTTTTAAAATGCCCTGCTCAGTAAAATGTGAGATGATAAGCAGCAGTGAATGCCAGAGAAAGAGAGTGGCGGGGTACTTCTGAAAGTATTCATCTCTGAGTCTTTCACGTCACAGGTGAGGAAGCCTGAGCTCAGAGATGTGCAGTGGTTGGCCTGAGATCCCACAGCTACAGTAGAAAGTCTTGCTGGACACAGATAAGAAATAAGTTTCGGAGGTCTTAACTGGAGAAAAATTGGAACTACTTTAAAACTGAATCAACATTATGTAGTAATTGCTCTGTCCCAGCCACTGTTTGAAGTCAGTGTTTCTCAGGCATTAATGTGCATGGGAAGACCTGGGGAACTTGTCAGAATGAACATTCTGAATCATTAGTTCTGGGGTGGGGCCTAAGAGTCTGCATTTCTTTTTTGTTTTCTTCTTAAGTTATTTTTTTTTTTTTTTTTTGAGAGACACAGCACAAGCAGAGAAGGGGCAGAGGGAGAGGGAGAGGGAGAATCCCAAGCAGGCTCCACACTGTAAGTACAGAAACACTCACGGGGCTCAAACTCATGAGCCAGGATATCATGACCCGAGGCGAAATTAAGAGCCAGCCACTTAACTGACTGCACAACCCAGGCACCCCCCCCTCCCCTCCCTCCCCCCCTTCTCCCCCGCAGCCTGCATGTCTAACCAGCACTGCTCCCCAGTATTGCCGACCATGCTGGTCTGAAGACTACACTTAGAGTGCTTTGCAAATATTAACTCGTTTATTCTCAAAAAAATAACCCTGTTACTATTACAGATCCAGATACTGTACAAGTACTGTTACTAACACAGTTTTTAACAGAGGAGGAAACTCAATTAAACAGTTAAATGAATTGCTTAAGGTCACACAGCTGGAAATGGCCAGAGCCAGTATTTGCACCCAGATAGTCAAACTCTAGCCTGGGCTCTTAACTACCTTACCGTTAGGTTCCTAAAAGCAACCCAAGATCATCTCCCTGTTTACATGTCAGCCTTCAAGGCTGAGTCATTAGGACTGTATTTTAAATATGTAGCCATTTAAATAATAATGAGGGGCACATGGGTGGCTCAGTTGGTTAAGAGTCTCTTGATTTCAGCTCAGGTCATGATCTCCTGGTTCGTGAGATCGAGCCCCGGAGTTGGGCTCTGCACTGCCAGCGTGGAGCCTGCTTGGGATTCTCTCTCTCTGCCCCTCCCCTGCTTGTGCTCTCTCAAAAATAAATAAACATTTAAAATTTTTAAAAATAATAACAACAATAATAATGAAGACTATGAAAGAAAAAGTGAGGGAAGTGCTCATACAATGTTAAGTAAAAATAACAATACAAATACATCAAACTAGGCCAGGCCCTCTGATTACCAGGCTCTATCACTTGAGCAGGAACAAGGCAACTCATTACCACAATAGCATGACAGGTTTTCCCTTCTCTCTTTTTCTTCCCTCTCCCGGAAACCATCCCCAGGGAAATTGCACTCTTGCTCCAACCCCCCAAACACACACTGAAAGCGGGTCTGAAGAGAGAACCAGTACCACCTGCGGGAGGAAGCCAGCCAGAGGCCAGCATCCACGGCTTGCTCTCATCCACTTAACACACCTGCTGAGAACGTGTACTACCGAAAGCAGTAGGCGCGGGGATGGAAAACAGACGAAAGCCTCTGCCTTCGTGAAGATTACATTCTAGTGGGAGAAGCTGACAACTAAAACAATGAAAATAAATAAGTGTATTTAGTCTCCTCCTGAACAAGAGTTACGGGAAAAAAACAGGCCTATCTCATTTTATTGCACTTCACTTTATTGGGCTTCACAGATACTACTTTTGTTTTTTAACAAATTCAGGGTGTGTGACACCCTTGTGTCAAGCAAGTTTATTAGCACAATTTCCCAACAGCGGCTGCTCTCTTTGTGTCCCTTTGGTGATTCTCACAACATTTCAAACTTTTTCATTATTATATTTGTGTGGTGATCTATGATCAGTGATTACAACTCACTGAAAGCTCAGATGATGGCTAGCACTTTTTAGCAATATTCTTTAACGTATGCACATTGTTTTGTGTTTTTTCACACATAACGCTATTGCACACTTCGTAGACTTCAGTATAAGGAAAACAACTTTCACATGCATGGGAAACCAAAAAACCCACGTGACTGGCTTTATTGCAGTGGTCTGCAACCAAACCTGCAATTTCTGCGAGGTATACCCATCACAGAGCAGAGGGATCAGGGGTGCTGGAGGCAGAGAGCAGATTGCAATGGTAATTAGGGTCATCCAGAAGAAGGTGACCTTGGAGAAAAGGCTTGGAACGAAGAGGTACACACATATCTAGCGAAGAACATTCTAGACAGATGGAGCATCAGGTGCAAAGCCTGAAAATGGAAACACATCTGGAATGTTTCAGGAAAAGCAGGGCCACTGCACCTGTAGTGAAAGAGTAGCAGGAGACCAAGTCAGAGAAGTAATGGGTGGGGGAAAGGAGAAGATCTTGCAGATCCTAATAGGCCTTGATAAGGGTTTTGGCTTTTACTTTGAAGGAAAGAGAGAGTCACTGAGGGTTTGGGCAGAGAAGTGAAATGATCTCACTGATGTACCGAAGAACCCAGCTGGCTGATGCAGGGAGACCTGGGCAGAAGCTTGGAGACCAGTTAAAAGGCAACTGCAATCATCCGTGCGAGACATGTTGGTGGTTCCAGCTAAAGTAGTAACAGTGATGAGGTGCCTTGGGTGGCTCAGTTGGTTAAGCGTCCTACTTCAGCTCAGGTCATGATCTCACGGTTCATGAGTTCGAAGCCCACATCGGGCTCTGTGCTGACAGCTCAGAGCCTGGAGCCTGCTTAGGATTCTCGGTCTCCCTCTCTCTCTCTGCCCATCCCCTGCTCACACACTCTCTCTGTCTCTCAAAACGGAATAAAAGTTAAAAAAAATTTTTTTTTAATAATAAGGTAGTAACAGGTGGGGAGAAGTGGTAATAAGATTCTGGATATCATGATTTCTTGAAGGACTATGAGGAAAGAGGAGTCAGGGGTGCTTCCTACACATGAAAGAAGTTGTCCTTAACTGATATGCAAAAGACTCCAAGGGAAGTTAACCTGAAGGAAAGATACAGAGTTAGGTTTAAGACACACGACCATGGTAATGTAGAGACACAGAATAGATGGTTGGCCATCAGCGTCTGGAATCGGGGACAGAATTGGGCTGGAGATGTACCTGTGATCGCTGTTAGCATATAAAGCCATGACACCACAGGAGATTTCCAAGGGAGTGAGTCAACTCAAGAAAAACAAGAGATCTAAGATCTGAGCACTGGATGTGTCAATGAAAAGAGAAGGAAGGAGCAAGGATCTGGGCAGATGTGGCCAGTAAAGTAGGAGGAAAAACAGGAACCCGGGACATCTTGGAAGTCAAGAGAAGAAAGCGTTTGCTAAAAGATATGGGGTTAACTGGGTCAAGTTTGATGAAAAGTCAAGTAAGGCAAAGACTGAAGATGGAGCTTTGGCTTTAGCAAGACAGAGGCCCTGGGCAGCCTTCACAAGCAGTTGCAGGGCAGAAAGGAGACGAATATTTTTATCCTCAGAAAGGATAGGAAAACCTCAATGTTAGAAAAGAGAAAAGAAAAGAAAAGAAAAGAAAAGAAAAGAAAAGAAAAGAAAAGAAAAGAAAGGAAAAGAAAGGAAAAGAAAGGAAAAGAAAGCAAGAAAGCGTCACAGTGTCTGGCACTAAACCTTTAGGGAGGGAAGAAGGGACAGTGCCTTTGGCATTTAAGGGACAGACTTGTGTGTAAGCTGAGCAGAGATGTGCTGTGTGTGTATAAGCCTTTATTTTCTCATGACTCAACAGATTATGCTGTTAATTTACTGACTCTTTGTTCTCTCTTCAACTCTGTCCTGAATAAGCTTAATCTTTTAAATGGAAGAAAAAAATTAAAGGTCACCTACCAGCAATTAAGCCATCACTCAGATGAAACCTGGACTTCATTCATTACGTAAAAGGGATGCTTGCAACATTCTCCTTCAACTCAAGATTCATTGCTCCCACAATGGATTTTTGCTTTTCATACTGTTGCCACACCTCTGGAACCACAATATTGGGAAATGCACGCTGTCCTTTCTCAGTATTCCATCCAAAGAGGCCAGACTTCTACATTCAAGGCCAAGCTTGCTCTTTCCATCATCACACACCCCGTCTCCCGTAAAATCATCTCCTGTCACCAGTATTCCTGCCAAGTTACCCATTTAGAACTGTCTCTTTCTTTTTCACACAAAGCCATATGTGGAAAGCAGAAGAGATGATATACTTAAACCCATCAGAATTTCTTTATTTCAAAAATGGAAGATATGCCTCAAAAATTCCTGAACAGTACCTTCTACCTCATAGCAATTACCAACTGCTTATTCCCCAGTTAAACCAGAAGATAAATGTATTCTTGAGAAAGCACCTAAGACATTACACTGCTCACTTTCTGCTTTGTTTCACTTGATGGAAATAACTATCATTATCTTCTATGGCTAAAAAATGGGAAAAGTTCGGTAAAAATCTCATTATTTTATATCCTACTATGAAAATAACAGTAACACAACCTTGATTGAAGATTACTTTTGTAGCATGATTGAAAAGAGGGCACTGCAGAGAAAATGAACTAACCCATTAATAGTGTTCAGGAAAGATATTTAACCCACTTAAAATATTATGTATTTGTTAAAGGAAAGCTATCCGTACACTATTAGTACAGAAAGGGAGTTTATACGTTTAGGTATGATCGATAGGCATTCAAGAATTCACTATGTCCTTCCTACTGTTTCTGTTGTAATTACTGATCCACACACACTCACACTCACCAACATTCATGCAAGTATTATACAAACAACTTACCAACCCACACGTTTTATTTGCCAACACCCACACCCCACCAGCAAGTAGGTTTCCCAGATTAAAAAAACAAAACCACTGGTCCTTTCTTTTTGTCCATAATAACAACTCTCTCTATATTTGAGCTGTAAATGGACTACTCCCTAAACTGCATTTTCATAATTATATAATTACAATTTGAGCAGGGTAAAATTAAAAGAGAAGAATGTTATTTCTCGATGGACTAAGAAATAACCTATAAAAAATTTGCCTCTTCTCCATGCCTGTAGAACTCATCACACGGTAGAAGTAGTCAGAATCCGTGCTTAATAACTATACCAAGATTCATTTACTAAACTCAAAATAAATAATATGCTTTCTTAAAATGCTATTTTTAGATGAGTTGTATAAGCAACCTGCAGAAGATGAAAATTGAAGGCAGCTCCTCACAAGATGTAAGTTTGAGAGGCATATATTAAGAATCTTCCCAGCCCAAGACCAGCAGATGATGAAATCTGACAGATTGGCTGGCATTATCTCCCCCATTCTGGGTGCATGTCTCATGCAATCTGCTCCCACGGGGCTGAGCCATTGCCTTGTTCTAAAAACATCAACCACACATATACCACCTCCGATCCTGGAAACTGAAGAACTCTACACTGCAGTAAACATTTGTTCTCTGAAGTTTTCTTAACTAAACTTTTAGGATTCAGATCTACCACATGTTACGAATGTACCAAATGTACAATATTCAGAAAATTTCCTCCATTGCTATCCACAATAGTTCAAAAATATTTGTTCAACAAACATCTATTGAGCACCTGCTTTGTGCCAGGCACTTTAGCAGCTATTAAGGATGTAAAGCTAAGTCTAAGATTAGTTCCCTCTTAAAGGAGATGGATGTGTATGTGAAAAACAACATCACAAATAGGACACTACCAGTGCAATAGGAGAAAAGAATGCAATGCGATTCATTCTGCCTGGGAGATTGAGGAAAGCCACACTGACGAGGTTATATTTAACCTGGTTCATAAGGATGAACAGTTCACTGAGGGAGAAGGACAGAAATCGAGTTCCAGACACTGCAAAGTCGTAAGACCTATTTGGGAACGTGAAAAGCTAGAATGGCCAGGGGAAGAGCATAGAGGAGATTAAAGCTGGAATGACAAGTTGGGCAGGATGGGTTTTGAATGTCATGCTTTTATTTTACTCTGAAACAGTAAAGAACATGAATGCATTTTAACCAAGAAAGAACAAGCCAATCAAATTATATAAAGATAATTGTGGCAGTTTAGAGGACGGACTGAAACAGGAGGAGGAAATCGGGACTAGAAGTGAAAGGGTGCCAGAGCAAAGGGAGAGAAGGAGGCAAGAGCTCTTCCAGAGGTGAGACAAATAGGAATCAGGGACCTTTGGATGGCAGAGTGAAGAAGCAGGGGTATCGCATGGATCCAGTGATCCCAATGACAATGACAGATGAGACAGGCTCTCATGATCCAAAAGCAGAAATGCAGGAGGTGGAGCAAGTTTGTGTGAAGAAGTGAGTTCAGCATTAGCGATTAGGTGAGTTTTCTAAGAGTGCAGGTGGAGAGGGGTGGGGGTCAAGCAACCCTAAGGCCAAGAGTCACCAATGCTGAAGTTAAAGTCAGCCAGTAGGAAAACAAGAAACATGGATGCCCAAAAGTGAATGGATTTGACCAAATGACCTGGATGTTGAGATGTTGCGGCCACATGCACGCAAGCAGATGGAGTGTACATCAGGGGTAGATGTTTTCAGCTGCTTAACTCCAAAGCCATTGCCAAACCTCTTCTTCCTAAAACTGGACACTCATTTCCCCAGTTGTTTTTTTGTTTTGTTTTTCTTTATTTGTTGTTGTTGTTTTTAGTTAGAGGTGGCAATGTGGGGGTACAGGAATTGAGCTGGGAGCCAGTGGGAAAACTGTCAATTCTCTGATAAAACACGCATAGTTGGTCTGCTTTGAATGAGGAAATGACATCTAGAGGTTCTTGGGGCTAGCTTGTCACCATGAGATGACCAAAAGCCAAGGCATTAATGATGATGAGGTAAAAACTAGGAAGCCCCACCATCCAGCTCAGGGATATAGGGAACTTTTAGGCAAAGACCAAAGAAAAGCAGTATTATCAGGGGAAAATCAGGCTTCAAATGGGTCAAAGAAGAGAAAAATGTCTTCTAAGGAAATGTTGAGGAAAGGAACCGTGCCGTGCCGCTGCCCCAGCACCCACCACGTATCTGCTGAATCAATAAATATTCAGTGGATAGCTTCGTGGAAGGGCTTGAGGGAAGGCCGGCAAAGCAAGGTGGCCTCCATGAAAGGAGAGAGCTGAGCAGCCTGGGGACACGGTGGGTTGATCAGTTAGAGCAGTTTGTCCCTTGGACAGAGGTCTCTGATCACAGCAAGGAGGGAAGAAGGTACAGGCTGAAGGTGAAGAGGGGAAGGCAAGTGAATTATGCTCTCTCTCTGGTTTCAGGTCCCAGATTCCAGAGAAAGACAGAAGTACAGCTTGGAGAGAAAACCATCTGAGCCAAAATATTGGCCTGGGCACTTTTTTTGCAGGTCCACTGGCAGAGGCAGTTCTGAAGGCCTGATGTTTGGGAGTTCTACATCCTTAAGACTGTGAAAGAGCAGTCTTACCCTGGGAAGCTCACAGCAAAGCTCCATGCAGGCACTCTTTAGGGGACCTAAGTCATCATGTAAGGCAATGTTGACTCAGCCTGACTCAGAGGAAAACCATGCATCTACCAGCGTCTCCGCTCATCTTTTTCTCCAGCATTGGCCATTTGACAGTACTGTAATCTCAGGGTTCCTGCCTGTGGCTAGATTTCATCTACGAGGACCAATTCCAATGGTTGGGAGGTAGACATTGGACAAGAAAGAACCAGCCTGCTGCAGGCTTCCAGGTGAAGCAATCTTGCAAGGTGGTGCTGCTTCAGCAAGCTCTCTGGGTAGAGAACGATGGCCCAGCAGCTGGAAGAAACTTGCCATCTGAGAAGTGCTCACAGAATTTCCCACAAAACCACACAGCCGCCTAAATTTTACTGCAGCTTCGTTTCCCCTTGAAAAAACCCCCCTTCCTACACCACTCCTTCCTGTACAAATTCAATAAGGAAAATACATCTAATGATCCCTTATGTGGTCTTTTTACAAAGAGGAGCCAAAAATGTGTGTGTCTGTGTGTGTATGTGCGTGAATAAAACATACACACCAGAATCACGTGGAGAAGGAAATAAAATTGTCTTCAAGCATTACAGTGCATGTGGGCACTGCTCAATTCCCAATATTGGGATGTATTTTCTGTCATTTAAATATCTAAATGTTCCACTTAAGGAAGAATGACATTTCCAAATGTTAGTTTCCTACATGTAATTCCAAGAGTCTTACCAAATTACTGGAGAAGGTGATCTAATTTCGAATAGCCCAAGTATGTATTCCAGTTACAACTGCATTTAACATTTTGATCCACGTTAGTATCCTCTGCACGCAAGACCTAGTGGAGAGGACACCCTAACAAAGTACAGCGCCACCTATTGACCACACACTAAAAATACAGCCTCATGGTCCAATAGTGTATATTCAGGCTGACAGGCTATACGGCTTTGAGTCACATAATGTATTCCATATGAACTGACCTTTAACATTTTCTACAGATTTAATAGAAGCAAAGTAGAGGTAAAAATTAAAAACTCTGGCAAGGTATTCTGCCTCACTTCATTCTTTTAATGTTATTTCTTACATCTCTATTACAGGACATCTTATTGAATATTTGTATTCAAATATAAATGAACCTCACTGGTTCATTAAGTACATATTTATCACATACCTGCATGTGTCAGACTCTGTATCTGGCAAGAGGATTACAGTGGTAAACAAGACTGACCTGGCCCCTTGCTCTTTTGAAGATAATAATATAGCCTGGGTGGCTCAGTCAGTTAAGTTCTGACTTTGGCCACGGTCACGATCTCACAGTTCGTGGGTTCGAGCCCCACACTGGGCTCTGTGCTAACAGCTCAGAGCCTGGAGACTGCTTTGGATTTTGTATCTCCCTCTCTCTCTGCCCCTCCCCCACTCATGTTCTGTCTGTCAAAAACTAAATAAACATTAAAAAAAAATTTTAAGATAATAATACAGTAGAGCTTTGAACATCATGGGGGTCAGAGGTGTTAGCACCCCTCTCCATGCAGTTGAAAATCCATATAGAACTTTTGACTCCTCAAAAACTTAACTACTAATAGCTTACTGTTGACCAGAAGGCTCACCAATAGCATAGTTAATACATATTTCATCTGTTATGTGTATTATATACGGTATTTTAAAAATAAGCTAGAGAAAAAAATCATAAGGAGAAAAAATAAATTTGCAGTATTGTACTGTATTGAGTAGGAAAAAAAATTGCATGTAAGTGGACCCGAACAGTTCTAAACCCATGTTGCTCTGGACTCTGACCACTTCTTGTCACCTCCACCATGAACACCCTGGTGGCCTCCTTCATGCCTCCTGCCTCTGCAAACCCTTCTCAGCAGAGTAGAGAGGGAACCCTCTAAAACCTAGGTCAGATGATGAGACTTCTCAGCTCTAAACCTTCCAAAGTTTCCATCTCATCCAGAGTAGAATCCAGAGCCCTCACTGCAGGAGATGTAGCCTCCCCCCACCCACCTAAGTCCACCCCCTCACAATCCCCATCATCCCTGCCAGCCACACAGTCCTCCCTGTTCTTCCTCAAACCTGACAAGCCTCAGGGTCTCTGAACCTGCTAGTCCCTCCACCTGAAATGCCCATACTTACATGGCTTGCTCCCTTACTCTCTCTAAGTCTACGCTCAAATAGCCCATCTGGAACACCTCTCATAAAATCGAAAGCCCCCGCCCCTCCGTGTTGGCACTCCTATTCTCCTTGCCCTGCTCCACCTCTCTCCATAGTTCTTATCACCATGTGACCTCCTATGTGGTAGTCTCTGCCTTTTAATTTGTTGTTGTTTTTCCTATTAGATTGCATACTAGTGTATGGCCTGTATTTGCTGGATGAGATCTCTCTCACTTCTCACTCTCCAGGACCGTGGTTCCTGAGGACAGGGAAGGGGTCAGATACGCAAAGCCCTCACATTAACCCCCTGGGCTAGGACAAAGAAGACCTTGCCCCACAGGGCCAGCTTCATGGTGGACAACCCATGTAGTCACAGAGCTCCATGCTCAGAGGGCCCCATACTTGTGGCTCTGTAGTCATTGACCTGAAATTCTTAATAGGTTTTGAATAAGGGGACCTTGATTTCATCTTGCACTGGACCCTACAAATTATATAGCTGGTCCTGTTTTGACAGTTCAGGGTAGAGATGTGTGAGTAAAATAGCTCACTGAGAATATCCACTGAAAGGTGAACAGTGCTCATAGTGCATGACCATTTTGGTAAGTCAGAACCACTAATTGAAGGAGGAGCATATGGGATTTTCACCCTTTTCAGTCCAAAACAGCTAAACCCTTTAGGGAGTCATGGGGTTATTCCCGGCAATTCTCTGCCAGCACCTTTCTCACCCCCATTTCCCCTCCCACCACAGTCAGTGATGAATGGCAAGGGAGGCAATCACATGTTAATAGAGATAAAATTGTAAAATTAACTATTGTGGAGCTTAAATTTAAAACAGACAGGGAGTGCCTGGGTGGCTCAGTCAGTTAAGCATCCAACTCTTGATTTTGGCTTAGGTCATGATCTCACGGTTTGTGAGTTTGAGCCTCAAGATAGGTTCTGTGGTGACAGCACAGAGCCTGCTTGGGATTCTCTCTCTCCCTCTGTCTCTGCTCCTCCCCTGCTCGCTCGCTCTCTCTCTCTCTCTCTCTCTCTCCCTCCCTCCCTTCTTCCCTCTCAAAATAAATAAATAAACATTTAACAAATTAAAAAAATTAAGGGGTGTCTGGGTGGCTCACTCAGTTAAGCATCCAACTTCAGCTCAGGTCATGATCTCATGGTGAGTTCTAGCCCCATATCGCACTTTGTGCTGACAGCCCAGAGCCTGGAGCCTGCTTTGGATTCTGTGTCTCCCTCTCTCTCTGCCCCCACCCCCTCAAATAAACAAACATTTTTTTAAAAAAACTTAAAAAATTAAAAAATGAAATAAAATAGACAGGAGGATTCCATTCTAGTGGGAAAAGCAATGGTTTGTGGTTTTCCTTTAGACGATGTCAGGAGGGAAGAAAGGGTATTGAGCCCAGGAAAGAGTGAGTGTTTAGGGGTGCATGGTGCAAAGAAGAGACCAGTACAGGAAGGTAAGGAAGGGACATGAAATATCTTTGAAGACTTAGCAACTGCTTTGTCTCCACTCAGGAAACCAACAAATGACTCCTGGTGCTGTCCTAGTCCTGGCAAGAACAGTGACCAGGACAAGCCAGAGCACGGGGGTTCCAGCTGACCCCTGCTGGCTCTCCAAGGAAGTGTCCGTATGCATGGTGCTGGCAAGCCCTCCCAGGGTTTTTCCAGAATGGTGGATCACACAAAACAAGCAAGATTCCTGGGAGTGGGGCAAGCGGGCAGATGGGCTAAGAAACACTTTCACACCTGTTTCATTTAACAGAGTGATGACTGGGTGATCCGTGTGGAAACATAAAGGGGAACAGAGCAGCTCATGTGTTTAGATGGCGGCTAGAATGGTATCATAGGCATTATCATCTCTTTGAGAGCCTGAACTACTGGCTAGGAGGCTGCAGTCACGGAACAGAAAAACATGAAACTTTTAAGATGTTTGCTTTGCCTCTCAGTTTGCCTCTCTCCTCCAGCCCCGAGTGAAGGCAGTCATGAGAAGGTGACAGACAAAAGGCACTTGTTA
This sequence comes from Panthera onca, assembly GCF_046562875.1. Lineage (NCBI taxonomy): Eukaryota > Metazoa > Chordata > Mammalia > Carnivora > Felidae > Panthera > Panthera onca. Next base: position 24,049,456 of record NC_138356.1, on the reverse strand, counting down.
CATTCAAAGTGGTTACCGGTAAATTCTCCAGTCATCCTTCAAAATATTAAATGTAGGATGAACATTAGATCTCATTTTCATTTGATCCAAAGAAATTTATCTGGGCAGAATCTTGCAGAAAACTGCTTAAAACTCCTTAAGACGGAACGAGAAAATTTATATCACCTTATCTATGACACAAGAATTCATTTTCATTTCTACAGTTTTCTTTGCCTCCTTTAGGTCTAAAAAAACAGTTTCATCAATGCAAACTGATACTGAAAACTTGAGGAAACAAAGGCATAGTGAATGCTTCCAGTGAAACTTGAGGAAATAAAAGCATAGTTATGCTTCCAGGTCAAGATCTGCTTTTAAATATACTGGGAAGAGTAACAACTCTACAACTGACAAAATAACGATTTTCCATCAAGAGTCTAAACATGGACTAGAAACTGTCACATCTCCTTTTAAACTTCCCTCCTTCCTGAACTGCATCCATCCCAGTTCTTCTGCAATATTCACCTAACACAATCAATCAACACACCTGAACTTATTAGGTGCTTACCAGGTACTTAACAAAAGTATCATTGAGGCTCTCGGGTCTTCACGTTTGCACCACAGGGAGAACACGATGGAAATCTTATACAATGTGGTACCATTACTTTGAGAATTCAAAGGATTAAAAATGACTGAGGTGGATGGGAATTTAGTGGTTGAAGACAGACTTGAATTTGTTCTTGAAAGACGGGGTGGATTCACACAAGTAGGAAGGAAAAGGCGGGGGAGGGAGGAAAACATTAGCGATGGGGGAAGCTTTCCGAGAAAGACCTACAGAGACAAGAACAGAGGAGAGAGATGTTTGAGGCCAACCTACTTTGAATATTAAACACAGTTTACATCAAGGTGACAACAAACTATGCCTTTCTTCTAGAAATAAATAAAGGGAACATCTATAAGAGCAAAAGAAGTTCTTGTGACAGGGAAGGCATCCTTTGTTAGACTGTTAGGAAGGCTCACTTTTCACATTCCTGTGAGACAGAGAGTAGGCAGCCCAGAAGCAAAAATGCCCTGAGTGAAACCATGATGTGATTCAAGCCTTTTGAAGCAATAGTTAACCTTGGCCACCAAAAAGTTTGTATAACTCCGTATGTCTAAACTGAAGCAAGACTGATGACATCAGAACCTCTAGGGTGGGACCCAGGGGATGCTAGAGCCAATGACACATGACTGCTGACGACTTTGTGGCAACCCACCTCAGGCTCCTTAGGATAAGCAGGTTGTGATAAAGTACAAGCTCATTTCTTAATGACAGTAGTTCTCAAACTTTAGGGAGCATTAGCTACATACAGCTGGGCACCTGTCAAAATGTGGACCCGCAGGCCCCATCCCCCCAAGATGTTGATTAAGCAGATCTGACTATGGTTCGGTAACATGAATTTTAAGCAGCGCCCCCACCCCTCAAGGTGATTCTGATACAAGTGACTCTAGGACTGTATTTTGTCTTGCCCTCTGAACTGTCTCCCAAGCAAACCCATAAGCTTCAGATTTAGTTTTCTAGCTTTTGCCATCCAAATTTGGAAGAATGCCTGAGATGCCTCCATTCCTGTCCTGATTTTCTTTTCCCTAGAAGCATTCGATACTCACACCAAGAAGGGAGAGTTTGAGAGATGCTATTATAAACTCAGTATTTGTGTCCCCCCTCCCCAAATATCATATGTTGACATCCTAACCCCCAATGGGATAGTATTTGGAGGTGATGCCTTTGGGAGGTAGTTAGGTTTAGATGGGGTGATGAGTCTGGACCCACACGACAAGATTATTTACCTTAGAAGAAAAGGAAGAGAGCCCAGAGTGCCTCTTCTCTGCCACATGAGGACACAGGAAGAAGGCGGCCAGCTGCAAGCCAAGAAGACAGCTCACATCAATGACCAAATCTGCCAGAACCTTGACCTTAGACTCCCCAGCCTCCAGAACTCTGAGAAAGAAATGTCTGTTATTTAAACCAGCAGTCTGTGGCACTTTGTTATAGCAGCCCAAGCTACGATACCACAGTTCAATGCTAAGGAGCGGGGGATCTGCCATGAGAAGTAGCCTAAAAATACATCCCCACCTCTTCCCTTTCCCAGAACCATCCATCTTATGTCCCAGGAAACAGACGAAGCTTGAGCACACAGGTTCTAGCTAAAATATTAGCCGTCTTGGACCTCAGTCTAATTCTTCACTAGAACTAAATCTGACCGTTTTTGTTAAGCTTTGGTTTGTAAGAACAAAAGGCAGGAACCTTTGGCTTTCAGAGACAGAAGAGCAGATTGTAGCGGCTGTGGCAGTCCTGTGGCTAAGTCGAACCAGCCGTGGATGGGTGCAGGGTGCATGCACCTCATGCAGGGTGCAGTGAGCAAAGGAGGCCTAAGCTGATTCACTCAACAAAGCCTCCCTGAGTGCCTACTGTATGCCGGGCTCCCAGCGGCCAACAGAACTGGCCATGTTCTCCCTACGTCTCGTGGGGAGAGACCAAAGGTACTCTCAAATGGTAATAGACACTGAGAACTGGGAGAGAGATTGGGAGGAAGGAAGTGGCTATTTCAGGTTCTCAGGAAGGCCTCTGCAAGACGGACATTTAAGCTAGGACTTGAACAACACGAAGGAACCGAGCATGTGAAGATCCAGGGGGCAAACAGCAGATGCGGATCCCTGAGATTAAAAAGAGTTTGGCAGGTTTGAGGGACAGGAGAGATTCCAGTGTGGCTGGAACATGTGAACTAGAGTGGAGGGGAGCTGGAAAAGTAAACAGGATCCTAATGGGGTGAAGGCACCACTGTTGCTACAATACTAGAGAGCAGTTTCACCACGAACACTCCTGGTGAGAAACCCTGGCTTTTGCAGGTGATTGCCGTGCTCTGCCTTACACGCTGATACGACAAGTGTGTAGGTGGATGATTTCTAGCTTGGGAAGCCATCACCTCCCCTAGCACCTTCCACTATCCAGGTTGGAGTTTCACTTTTGCCACTTTTGAGCTGGCAAATGTTTCCTGCATCTGTAAAATGGGGATAACAAATACCTTACTCATAAAGTGGTGGCCATTCTATAACATATGTAGATCATATGTGGAGATAATATATGAAGGTAAGTGCATAAAAGTACTTTTCTTATCCAAGAAGCTTTGTTTCAATTTCTCTAAGACGTTGTTACAAATTGAACAGAAAATCTCTCTGGAGGAGTCACACCGTAAATTAAGATTAGTCATTTGCACTTTGGTGTGAGTTTGCAATTCTTTCTCCAAAGCCCCACCAAGCTGGATCTGAGTGGAGAATTGGGAGGGGTAGAGTGAGAGAACTTTTAGATTTCAGAGGAACCAAAAGAAAGCAGAGATGACTAGATGGGGAAGGAGGGCTATAATCTCTGAAATCTTCACACTGTTTAAATTCTTTAAAAGCTTTTTTGTTCTTCTTTTGAGTAATCTCTACACCCAGCATGGGGCTTGAACTCCTGACCCAGAGATCAAGAGTCACATGCTTTACCAACGGAGCCAGCCAGGCTCTCCCTTTAAGAACAATACAGGGAAAGAAGCATTTATTCTGCTTTCCCTGTACACACTGTATTTCAGGGTAACCAGACACTGATGAGAGAACTTTCTCTTTATAAAAAGCATTCTAGCTAAGCCATTAGACGCAGTGATGGGGCGCCCAGGTGGCTCAGTCAGTTAAACATCAGATGATCTCTTCAGCTCGGTTATGATCTCACAGTTCGTGAGTTCAAGCCCTGCATCAGGCTCTCTGCTTTCAGCACAGAGCCCACTTCAGATCCCGTCTCCCTCTCTCTGCCCCTCGCCCATTTGTGCTTTCTCTCCCTCAAAAATAATAAACATTTTTTAAAAGGAAGAAAAAAAAGGAAAAAAAGAAACAATGATAGAATTAAAATATTACCATTCAGCAACCTAACGAGATAATAGAGGGAGGTAATGATCTTGAAAGGTTGCTCACACCACAGAGAACCAAGCGTTTTGTGTCTCCTGATAGAAATGCAGCACCAACACCTGGGAGGCATTTCAGCCCTAAACTCAAGCCTACATCTTTAGATCAAATGATCAGCTTTATGGAACAAAGGAACATGCTAAACATCATAGGGAACCAACTGGCAAAATCCAGATTATGAGGAACTCTCTTGGATAAATCACCCAGTTTCTTCAACAAAATAAATTGCAAAGAAAAATAAAGAGTGTGAGGGTAAATTTGTAGATTAAAAAAAAAAAAAGATTTATGAGGTGCCTGGGTGCCTCAGTGGGTTAAGTGTCCGACTTCGGCTCAGGTCATGATCTCATGGTTCGTGAGTTCAAACTCCACATCAGGCTCCGTGCTGACAGGGCAGAACCTGCTTGGGACTCATATTCTTTCTTGCTCTCTCTTTCTCTCTTTCTCTCTCTGCCACTCCCCCCTGCTCTCAAGCATGTGCATGCTCTCAAAAATAAATAAACTTAAAAAAAAGTTAAGAGGTACCTCGACCAATTGCAATGGATGGACGGATCAAAAGGTCCTGATTCAAACAAATCAACTATAAAATTAAAAGCTTATGAGAAAATCAGTGAAACTTGACTCGGTATTTGATACTATTAAGGAATTGCTGCTAATTTTTTTTTTTTAGGTGTGATGATGGTATTGTGGTTCTTATTGGGGGAGTGGGGGAGGGTTGGGGAGGAGAGAGGGAGAATCTTAAGCAGGCTCCCTGCCCAACATGGAGCCTGACGCAGGGCTCAATCTCATGAACCAGGAAATCATGACCTGAGACAAAATCAAGAGTTGGATGCTTAACCAATGGAGCCATCCAGGCACCCCTTGTGGTTACTTTTTAAAGAGTCCTGATCCTTTAGAAATATATACTGAAATACTTACACATTTACATATATCTGTTTATAGAGGTTTATATATGTTTACATGTAAAATATATAGAATACCTGGGATTTGCTTCAAGTTAATCTAGTAGGGAGATGGGGAGTGTTTTTAATAATAACACAATAAGAACTAAAGAAATCAGAAATGTCTTAAAATAACTTTATAGTTTTCCTTAAGATTAGTGCTTCTATACACATTTCACTGATTACAAAAGGCTCCATAAGTTGGAGACATTAAAATCTTTGAAATGAGGCATGATAGTAACAATAATGATGAGTGACATTTATGGATAACCTCTACATTTGACTAAAGCCAGCCAGAAACATGCTCAGTCAGAAAATGGTGCAACCACACTGAAAAAGGCAGCAAGAAGAAAAGAGCCCCTCACCATGAGTTCCTGGTATTTCTGTCTCCCCCAAGTTCTCTGTGAGCTGCTGAAGACCAGGGAACCAGGTTGTATTCACCTCCCTGGTCCCAGGTCTTTGCACGAAGCCTGGCCCCCAGCAGCATCCCAGATGACTGGAGTGAGGAGGGGGTGGGATTCTGGTGTCTAGAGCAGTGAGAAAGAAGCAGAGGTCAATCTGCTTGCACTTGGTAGGAACCAGCCTAAGTACAAGACTCCACTATCCGAATCTACTCAATCTACCCGAAGCCAAAGTAACAACCAATACAAGAAAACTAAAAAAAGTAAGAGAGTCAATAACCAAGGATGTGGTTTGTGACTTTAAACTGCTTTAGTTTCAAAGGACTGTGCCTGGGTGGCTCAGTCCATTGAGTGTCTGTCTGACTTTGGCTCAGTGCATGATCTCACTGTTTGGCTTGTGAAGTTGAGCCCCACATTGGCTCACTGCTGTTAGCCACTTGGGATCCTCTGTCCCCCTCTCTCTGCCCCTCCCCCACTTCTCTCTCAAAAATAAATAAAAACATTAAAAAACTAACAATAAACTGCTTTAGTCTCTCCTCTGCTCAAGGAGCGTGGCATCCCCAGGTGAGTCTGGGAACTAAAGCACTTTGAAGGAAACCTAGCCCTCGCCCACAGGGGCCAGCAGAGAGCTGAAGTCCTAAAAGAAGCCGAAACCACATCCGTAAGGTAGGGCCTCGGCACCTCCTGCTGGGAACTTCCCCACTTTGTATCAATGTTTACTTCTCCCGCTGGGCAAGAGAATGTGTATAAGAAGGGTTTGAGAGGAGTGTTGGGAAGCAGAAAATTGGTTAGCAGTGTGGGAGGAATAAAAATTACTGGGACAAAGTGATAGTGGAGAAGTGGAAAGTTTTCATAGAAATATCTTGAACATTGACGGGAAGTTGAACAAGAACCTTGCCCTCCCTGATTTTTCTCTTTCACTTTGCCCTCATCGCACATCCTGCAGATGGTTGTTAGACCATCTTTATTGGAGATCAAAGTATATTGGTTTCAGGAGGACGACAAGTTACAAACAGCATTACCTGAAGATGGGCAGATGAACAAAAAACAGAAAAAGCCCCCAAGGAAGAGGAAAACCTCACAACTTCTAATTAGGATTCAGAAGAGCATCTTTGTCTTCTAATTTTTTTTTAGTTTCAGGGAATAAGGCAGGAGTGTCATGACTAGAGAGGGTGATGCCAGGACTTGGAAGGTCTGGGCATGTACATGGTGGCCAAGAGAGGACCTGCTCTTCCCACATTTTCCAGGAGAGAGAATCTGCTGCCCCAGTTGCCCCAAGTTGCTGCCAGATGCCCCAGGCCCCTGAGGTGTGACCATCTCCGACCTCCAGGGGCACAGTGCAAGGGCCTAGAAACCAGGCACCATGTGAGAGAATCCCAGTTCCAACACTTGGAGGAGTGCCACATTCCTGAGTCTCAACATCCTAATCTGCAAAATGGGAATCCTATTCTAGAAAATCTAGAATAATAGAATGGGTGATTGGGAGGATTAAAAAAAGACCATGTCGGGGTGCCTGGGTGGCTCAGTTGGTTAAGCATCTGACTTCGGCTCAGGTCATGATCTCATGGTTTGTGAGTTCGAGCCCTGCGTCAGGCTCTGTGCTGACAGCTCAGAGCCTGGAGCCTGCTTCGGATTCTGCGTCTCCCCCCTCTCTCTGTCTCTCCCAGGCTCATGCTCTGTCTCTGTCTCTCAATAATAAATAAATGTTAAAAAAAATTAAAAAGACCATGTAAAGCACCCAGTTCTGTAGCTGAATGCTTAAAAATCAGTAGCTGCCTTCCTTCCCTGCCCTGTTCCCATCCTATTCTTCCAGCCCCTCCTTTCCTGGTTATTCATTTGGCCCCACTCAACAAGAAAATCCTCTATCTCCTCTGAGAGCTAGAGGATTACATTACAGGATGCTTTGTTTCCGGAACAGGGCAGATAGTCAAGATACCCAAACATGAGTTTTTTTCTGGATTCACACGCTGAGCTCTAGAATATGAGAGACATCCAATAATATATGCCTACTCTTTCACCAAAAGTAAGTATTCTTAATTAATATTTGACGGGGTTTTTAAAAACTTTTTATCATGTTTAAAACTGCAAACACATACATAGGGAGAATTGTATAAAGAACCTGTGTGAGCCCATCTCTCATGGTAATGGTTATCAACAATTTAGCATTCTTCTTTGTTCTATCGCCTTTCCACTTTTGCTGCTGTCTTGCTAGACGTCTTATTATACCACCACAAATACTTCCAGATATATCACTAACAACTAAGGACCTTTTCCATCATAACCACAATTGTTGTCTCAAAAGTGTCTTACTGTGGTTGCTTGTTGGAATCAGGAATCCTCCACATTTGGCTGATATTCCTTGTCTTTGTTCATCTACAACAGTTCCTGTGGTAGCCAGAAAGTCGCCCCATGCAGATCCCCTCAAAAGAACCTGTAGCCAGCAGCAGCGTGCAAGGTCAGTAGACAGCCCCCAACTCCAGCTCTTTGGAGATCAGAGTCAGGAGCCCCCAGAGCCTCATCATCTTGGATCGCACCGCTCCCCAAGCAGCCAACCTTCAGTGACTAAGGCCAGGGTGTAAACACCCAGCTTTCCGATCTGACACAGCAGACAACTCTAATGGACAAGGTTTGCCCCATACAGCACCACTGCATCGGCCAAGGTTTGCCAGACCTGCGCCTCAATGGGCCCTTCCCCTCTGCTTCCCGGCTTCTTCCATTCATAGGCACTGATCCTTAATCACACAGTTTGCACCAAATTGTTTCTCAGTATCTGCTTGCAGATAATGTAATTTACAACAGTTCTCTTCCATTTGTTTTCATACTTTTTACTAGATGAAAAAAAACCGGGACTGACCTTGTATTTTAAAATACTCTTTTGGGCATCCCTGCATTCACTTCTCAAGGGCGGAAATTCTAAGCCAAACATTCTCATTTTCACTAAAGGAGATTTCCCATCAACTAAGATCAAAAGAAATCAAAGAAATACCAAATATGTTAACATTCCCACTTGATTTTCTAAAAAAGCTAAACTATTTCGGGGCACCTGGGTGGCTCAGTCGGTTGAGCGTCCGACTTCGGCAAAGGTCATGATCTCGCTGTTTGTGAGTTCGAGCCCTGTGTGGGGCTCTGTGTTGACAGGTGAGAGATTGGAGCCTGCTTCAGATTCTGTGTCTCCCTCTCTCTCTGCCCCTCAGTCGGTCATGAGTGTGCATGTACACTCTCTCACAAAAATAAACAAAAATTTTTTTAAAAAACTAAACTTTCATATACATTAATGTTAAATTGCTAACATCAACAAAATAAGCCATGAAAGAGGTCTAAATTCCTATCCAAAGACTACTGTCATATTCAAGTTATAATAAATCTATCAATCTTTTTTTTCCTAACATAGCAAGGGCCAACCTAAGTAACAACACATTGTGGGGAAGGTGCATGAGTTACAATTCAAAACATGTCCCAGAGTACTTGGTCATAGAAATGAAAGATTGGCTGGCTCAAAACAGTGTAAACTCCAATGCCCCAGATAAATGATTTGAGCAAGCCGCTTTCCCTCCAGAATCTCCTTTTACTCACCGATAAATTAGAAAACATTACACTTCCAAACTCACAGGGCTGTTGTGAGGCCTGAGAGAATATGGAGAAAGCGCCTCTGACACGGCTACATACTCACAGCCCTAGATCCCCACCCAGTTTCACACTTGGGGTGCTAAGCTGCTGACTGAGCTTGTTCCCCACCCCTCCTCCAGTGCCTCTGAACAGAGCCAGGTGTGTGTGTTTAGGTCCCCGACCCTGGGCTCCCACCAAATGCCCACACCCTCGAGGTCAGAGACAACAGGTTTCAACACTGTCCCATGAGCTCTAGCTCATGCTGGTGGGGTCCGCCTGCCCTTGCTCTCCACAACTTTCTGTCTTTCATTCCTGACTGCCTGCCCCATGGACCTCAAGCTCCAGCATCAGACGGACACTGAGATCACAGCTTTATAACCAGTTCCCACGACTGAATAAGGCCAGATCCCTTGGTCCCCATCTGCTAGTGATTCTGCTCTCTGGCTGGACCTTGACTGACACACCCACCCTCATACCACCGAGCACCACAGTGCTCCCCACAGTGCTCCCCACCGTCCTCAGAAGAACTGCCCAGAGCATGCCCTCCCCTCCCTCCAGCTCGTCTCAGGAATTCCCTGGATCTTTGAGCTTTTCCTCTTTGACAGCAACTTTGTCAAAGGCCATAAAGCTGATTAGATTTTCCACAGGTTTGAAAGAAAAGCCCCTCCGTGTAGACTGGCGTCATTTCAGAAGGGAATTTGTCAGTGTGTACTAAAACCTTTTCCAAAATGAACATATCTGCTGCCCCAACCTGCTCTGTTTTTAAGATTTGAAAGACACAATCTTGGATGTACACAAAGGATTATATCATGTCAGTTTAATTTATAATGGCAAAATATTGGGAAAATATTAACCAGAAGACTGATTAAACTATATTTTAGCCATATGGTGGTGATTATGCATCCATTAGAAGAGGTAAAGGAACAAAATAAATTGCATTTTACAGAAGAAACATACACAGCCCATAAAAATATGAAAAATGCTGGGGCACCTGGGTGGCTCAGTCAGTTAAGCATCCGACTCTTGATTTTGGCTCAGGTCATGAGATCATGATCTCACGGTTTGTAAGATCAGGCTCCATGCTGACAGTGCAGAGCCTACTTGGGATTCTCTCTCTCCCTCTCTCTCTTTGCTCTGCTCCCCCTGCCTCAATAAATAAACAAACACAAAAAAAGAAAAACATGGGACTTCTGTCCTCTAAAATAATATATATATATATAATTTTAATTAAAAAATAAAAACAAACAAAAAAGAAATATGAAAAGTGCTAACTTCATTAAGATTTAAATAAATGCAAACCAGGATTACAAGATACAATTTTACAGCCATTAGTTTGACAAAATTTAGAAGTTTGATGGGACACCCGAGTGGCTCAGTGAGTTAAGCGTCCAACTTCGGCCAGGTCATGATCTCATGGTTCACGGGTTCGAGCCCCACGTCGGGCTCTGTGCGGACAGCTCAGAGCCTGGAGCCTGCTTCAGATTCTGTGTCTCCCTCTTTCTGCCCCTCCTTCACTCATGCCCACACGCTCGCTCTCTCTCTCTCAAAAATGAATAAACTTAAAAAAAAAAAAAGGTAGATGTGGGGTGAAGGTTAGGAGACTGTAATAGGAAAATGTAGATACAAGTTTTGGGTAACATTCTAGTTCTTGGATTGAGTGATAGGTACACAGTATTCATTATTATGCGTGATAACTAATAGTGATGTTACACATAATATTTTGTGTATATCATAATTGCAAAAGTCAAGTGAAGTCAATTTTGAGGGTGGCCAGAGGAGGGTTGGTTGGGGCATCGCGCACTGAAGGGTTAGCTCTGTTGGCAATGTAAAATACTGAAAGAAAGAAGGACTACGTAGGGCTACTTTTTGTTTCTACATATTTCTACCTGTTTCTTCTAACCATGTTTCTGCATATTCATAAGCTCTGCTTCTCAAAAAAAGGTCCTCACAAGGTAGTTGATGCCATGTAAGTTACTTCTGCCAAGTCTCTGAGTAATGCTTCTGAGCAGCTGAATAGCATCATAGTATAGTGGTAACGAGCTCATGCTCCAGAGTCCACCTGCCTGGCTCTGAAGCTGCTCTACCAATTTCTAGCTATGTGACCTAAGGCAAGTTTACTTAGTCTCTCAGTCTCATTTTTGTAATCTTTACAATGAGGATGATAGTAAGAGTCCTACCATATTTCACTCATGTGAGAATTTAATTGTGTATTAAAATGATTGACACTGGATATTTAGTAACAAATTTTTCATTTCTGGGAATATGGTACACTAGGTACCCATGACAACATTTCTGCAATAAATGAATAAATAAATACCTCAAAAATTTACCACATAAAATATTTTAATTTTTTTTAATGCATCCTCAGTCAGCAAGAAAATAAAAACTACTTCTATCCTAATTTTGGTCTCTCGTACCATTCCCCACAAAAAGAAACCAGGGCTCCCTGGAGAAAGAGCTGATTCCAGAAGTAGAACAGGAAGAACAAAAGGGGAGCCTGGGACATTTGGGTAGTGCTTAAAAACAAAGACTTTGAAAGATTAATGGAGTCATAACAAAAGGACCCAAGACTCAGTTAAAGGAGATCTACATGGCCTAATAGTAGCATTAAAAAGAATAAATTAATAATATAATAATAATATTAATAATAATAAAATAATAAGAGTTGATACAAGAGAGGGCAGGGGAACATCTTCACAAAGAGAAATTTATGCCTTGCTCTTAGGCAGATAGGAGGAAGCCTAATGTCTTTCTGCATCTGCTATTTCCCAATTGCCATTTTTCAATCAAAATAATCCTCATGCCAGGGGCGCCTGGGTGGCTCAGTCGGTTGAACATCCGACTTCGGCTCAGGTCATGATCTCACAGCTCACGGATTCGAGCCCTGTGTAGGGTTCTGTGCTGACAGCTCAGAGCCTGGAGCCTGCTTCAGATTCTGTGTCTCCCTCTCTCTCTCTGCCCCTAACCCACTCATATTCTGTCTCTGTCTCTCTCTAAAATAAATAAACATTAAAAAAAATTTTTTTAAATAATCCTCATGCCAAAATGGCATATTTTGAGATGACATATTCTGATCCGCATCAGTGGGTAAACAACATGTAGCGAATCTTTACTCATACTTTAATCCTACTACTCATCAGTAAAAAGAAACAAACTTCTGATACATACAACATGGCTACATATCAAAATAGCACATGCCATATGATTTCATTTATATGAAATCTAGAAAAGGAAAACATCATTTATAATGACAGAAAAAGACCACTGGATTCCCAGACACTGGGAGGACACTGACTGGAAGGAAAACAAGGAAACTTTTCGGGGGGTCATGGAAATGTTTTAGATCTTAATTCTGGTGTTGGTGACACAGATGTATGTATTTGTCAAAAGTGTTCAAACTATATACTTAAAATGACTGCACTTTATGTAAATTACTACTCATCAAGTTGGTCTAAAATACAAAAAATATTAGCAAACTGAATCCAGCACTGCAGAAAATGAAACAAACTCATCCCCTGCCAGAAAAGAAAAACCCCTCTCATGACCAAGTTAGTTTTATTCCATGAACAAAGGTTAGTTTAGTATTAGATGAACAATTAATGGCACTTGCTACATTAATAAAGGAGGAAAATCTATAATCATCTATAGAAAGATCATGAGATAAAAGTTAGCAACCATTCATAAATATATGAATTTTTTACTTTGGCAATCTAGGACCAAAAGGGAGCATCCTTATTCTGATAAAGAGGATCCACAAAAACCCTGCAAGAAGTCTTTAGTTAGTATTAGCTATAATTACACATTCAGGTGCTACCATTTAATGGCTAATGTGACACGTTCCACAATTCAAGAAGCATTGCTGAACCTACTAAACTCCAGATTTGGGCTGCAAAGAGATAGAATTTATAGATCCTGACTTCAAAGACACAGAAAACCTGTTGATGGAGTTTTAAACATAATCATTTAAGAAACTCATTCTTTGAAGTGAGATTTAAACATATTTTTTTTTTAATTTTATTTTATAATATATGAAATTTACTGTCAAATTGGTTTCCATACAACACCCAGTGCTCATCCCAAAAGGTGCCCTCCTCAATACCCATCACCCACCCTGCCCTCCCTCCCACCCCCCATCAACCCTCAGTTTGTTCTCAGTTTTTAACAGTCTCTAATGCTTTGGCTCTCTCCCACTCTAACCTCTTTTTTTTTTTTTTTTCCTTCCCCTCCCCCATGGGTTTCTGTTATGTTTCTCAGGATCCACATAAGAGTGAAACCATATGGTATCTGTCTTTCTCTGTATGGCTTATTTCACTTAGCATCACACTCTCCAGTTCCATCCATGTTGCTACAAAAGGCCATATTTCATTTTTTCTCATTGCCACGTAGTATTCCATTGTGTATATAAACCACAATTTCTTTATCCATTCATCAGTTGATGGACATTTAGGCTCTTTCCATAATTTGGCTATTGTTGAGAGTGCCGCTATAAACATTGGGGTACAGGTGCCCCTATGCATCAGTACTCCTGTATCCCTTGGATAAATTCCTAGCAGTGCTATTGCTGGGTCATAGGGTAGGTCTATTTTTAATTTTCTGAGGAACCTCCACACTGCTTTCCAGAGCAGCTGCACCAATTTGCATTCCCACCAACAGTGCAAGAGGGTTCCTGTTTCTCCACATCCTCTCCAGCATCTATAGTCTCCTGATTTCTTCATTTTGGCCACTCTGACTGGCGTGAGGTGGTATCTGAGTGTGGTTTTGATTTGTATTTCCCTGATAAGGAGCGACGTTGAACATCTTTTCATGTGCCTGTTGGCCATCCGGATGTCTTCTTTAGAGAAGTGTCTATTCATGTTTTCTGCCCATTTCTTCACTGGGTTATTTGTTTTTCGGGTGTGGAGTTTGATGAGCTCTTTATAGATTTTGGATACTAGCCCTTTGTCCGATGTGTCATTTGCAAATATCTTTTCCCATTCCGTTGGTTGCCTTTTAGTTTTGTTGGTTGTTTCCTTTGCTGTGCAGAAGCTTTTTATCTTCATAAGGTCCCAGTAATTCACTTTTGCTTTTAATTCCCTTGCCTTTGGGGATGTGCCGAGTAAGAGATTGCTACGGCTGAGGTCAGAGAGGTCTTTTCCTGCTTTCTCCTCTAAGGTTTTGATGGTTTCCTGTCTCACATTCAGGTCCTTTATCCATTTTGAGTTTATTTTTGTGAATGGTGTGAGAAAGTGGTCTAGTTTCAACCTTCTGCATGTTGCTGTCCAGTTCTCCCAGCACCATTTGTTAAAGAGACTGTCTTTTTTCCATTGGATGTTCTTTCCTGCTTTGTCAAAGATGAGTTGGCCATACGTTTGTGGGTCTAGTTCTGGGGTTTCTATTCTATTCCATTGGTCTATGTGTCTGTTTTTATGCCAATACCATGCTGTCTTGATGATGACAGCTTTGTAGTAGAGGCTAAAGTCTGGGATTGTGATGCCTCCTGCTTTGGTCTTCTTCTTCAAAATTACTTTGGCTATTCGGGGCCTTTTGTGGTTCCATATGAATTTTAGGATTGCTTGTTCTAGTTTCGAGAAGAATGCTGGTGCAATTTTGATAGGGATTGCATTGAATGTGTAGATAGCTTTGGGTAGTATTGACATTTTGACAATATTTATTCTTCCAATCCATGAGCAGGGAATGTCTTTCCATTTCTTTATATCTTCTTCAATTACCTGCATAAGCTTTCTATAGTTTTCAGCATACAGATCTATTACATCTTTGGTTAGATTTATTCCTAGGTATTTTATGCTTCTTGGTGCAATTGTGAATGGGATCAGTTTCTTCATTTGTCTTTCTGTTGCTTCATTGTTAGTGTATAAGAATGCAACTGATTTCTGCACATTGATTTTGTATCCTGCAACTTTGCTGAATTCATGTATCAGTTCTAGCAGACTTTTGGTGGAGTCTATCGGATTTTCCATGTATAATATCATGTCATCTGCAAAAAGCGAAAGCTTGACTTCATCTTTGCCAATTTTGATGCCTTTGATTTCCTTTTGTTGTCTGATTGCTGATGCTAGAACTTCCAGCACTATATTAAACAGCAGCGGTGACAGTGGGCATCCCTGTCGTGTTCCTGATCTCAGGGAAAAAGCTCTCAGTTTTTCCCCGTTGAGGATGATGTTAGCTGTGGGCTTTTCATAAATGGCCTTTATGATCTTTAAGTATGTTCCTTCTATCCCGACTTTCTCAAGGGTTTTTATTAAGAAAGGGTGCTGGATTTTGTCAAAGGCCTTTTCTGCATCGATTGACAGGATCATATGGTTCTTCTCTTTTTTTTTGTTAATGTGATGTATCACGTTGATCGATTTGCGAATGTTGAACCAGCCCTGCATCCCAGGAATGAATCCCACTTGATCATGGTGAATAAGTCTTTTTATATGCTGTTGAATTCGATTTGCTAGTATCTTATTAAGAATTTTTGCATCCATATTCATCAGGGATATTGGCCTGTAGTTCTCTTTTTTTACTGGGTCTCTGTCTGGTTTAGGAATCAAAGTAATACTGGCTTCATAGAATGAGTCTGGAAGTTTTCCTTCCCTTTCTATTTCTTGGAATAGCTTGAGAAGGATAGGTATTATCTCTGCTTTAAATGTCTGGTAGAACTCCCCTGGGAAGCCATCTGGTCCTGGACTCTTATTTGTTGGGAGATTTTTGATAACCGATTCAATTTCTTCGCTGGTTATGGGTCTGTTCAAGCTTTCTATTTCCTCCTGATTGAGTTTTGGAAGAGTGTGGGTGTTTAGAAATTTGTCCATTTCTTCCAGGTTGTCCAATTTGCTGGCATATAATTTTTCATAGTATTCCCTGATAATTGTTTGTATCTCTGAGGGATTGGTTGTAATCATTCCATTTTCATTCATGATTTTATCTATTTGGGTCATCTCCCTTTTCTTTTTGAGAAGCCTGGCTAGAGGTTTGTCAATTTTGTTTATTTTTTCAAAAAACCAACTCTTGGTTTCGTTGATCTGCTCTACAGTTTTTTTAGATTCTATATTGTTTATTTCTGCTCTGATCTTTATTATTTCTCTTCTTCTGCTGGGTTTAGGCTGCCTTTGCTGTTCTGCTTCTATTTCCTTTAGGTGTGCTGTTAGATTTTGTATTTGGGATTTTTCTTGTTTCTTGAGATAGGCCTGGATTGCAATGTATTTTCCTCTCAGGACTGCCTTCGCTGCATCCCAGAGCGTTTGGATTGTTGTATTTTCATTTTCGTTTGTTTCCATATATGTTTTAATTTCTTCTCTAATTGCCTGGTTGACCCACTCATTCGTTAGTAGGGTGTTCTTTAACCTCCATGCTTTTGGAGGTTTTCCAGACTTTTTCCTGTGGTTGATTTCAAGCTTCATAGCATTGTGGTCTGAAAGTATGCATGGTATAATTTCAATTCTTGTAAACTTATGAAGGGCTGTTTTGTGACCCAGTATATGATCTATCTTGGAGAATGTTCCATGTGCACTCGAGAAGAAAGTATATTCTGTTGCTTTGGGATGCAGAGTTCTAAAGATATCTGTCAAGTCCATCTGATCCAATGTATCATTCAGGGCCCTTGTTTCTTTATTGACTGTGTGTCTAGATGATCTATCCATTTCTGTAAGTGGGGTGTTAAAGTCCCCTGCAATGACCACATTCTTATCAATGAGGTTGCTTATGTTTATGAGTAATTGTTTTATATATCTGGGGGCTCGGGTATTTGGCGCATAGACATTTATAATAGTTAGCTCTTCCTGGTGGATAGACCCTGTGATTATTATATAATGCCCTTCTTCATCTCTTGTTACAGCCTTTAATTTAAAGTCTAGTTTGTCTGATATAAGTATGGCTACTCCAGCTTTCTTTTGGCTTCCAGGAGCATGATAAATAGTTCTCCATCCCCTCACTCTCAATCTAAAGGTGTCCTCAGATCTAAAATGAGTCTCTTGTAGACAGCAAATAGATGGGTCTTGTTTTTTTATCCATTCTGATACCCTATGTCTTTTAGTTGGCGCATTTAATCCATTTACATTCAGTGTTATTATAGAAAGATATGGGTTTAGAGTCATTGTGATGTCTGTATGTTTTATGCTTGTAGTGATGTCTCTGGTACTTTGTCTCACAGGATCCCCCTTAGGATCTCTTGTAGGGCTGGTTTCGTGGTGACAAATTCCTTCAGTTTTTGTTTGTTTGGGAAGACCTTTATCTCTCCTTCTATTCTAAATGACAGACTTGCTGGATACAGGATTCTCGGCTGCATATTTTTTCTGTTTAGCACACTGTAGATATCGTGCCAAGCCTTTCTGGCCTGCCAAGTTTCAAAGGAGAGATCAGTCACGAGTCTTATAGGTCTCCCTTTATATGTGAGGGCACGTTTATCCCTTGCTGCTTTCAGAATTTTCTCTTTATCCTTGTATTTTGCCAGTTTCACTATGATATGTCGTGCAGAAGATCGATTCAAGTTACGTCTGAAGGGAGTTCTCTGTGCCTCTTGGATTTCAATGCCTTTTTCCTTCCCCAATTCAGGGAAGTTCTCAGCTATAATTTGTTCAAGTACCTCTTCAGCACCCTTCCCTCTCTCTTCCTCCTCTGGGATACCAATTATGCGTATATTATTTTTTTTTTGTGTATCACTTAGTTCTCTAATTTTCCCCTCATACTCCTGGATTTTTTTATCTCTCTTTCTTTCAGCTTCCTCTTTCTCCATAACTTTATCTTCTAGTTCACCTATTCTCTCCTCTGCCTCTTCAAGCCGAGCCATCGTGGATTCCATTTTGTTTTGCAATTCGTTTAAAGCGTTTTTCAACTCCTCGTGACTGTTCCTTAGTCCCTCGATCTTTGTGGCAAGAGATTCTCTGCTGTCCTGTATACTGTTTTCAAGCCCAGCGATTAATTTTATGACTATTATTCTAAATTCACTTTCTGTTATATAATTTAAATCCTTTTTGATCAGTTCATTAGCTGTTGTTATTTCCTGGAGATTCTTCTGAGGGGAATTCTTCCGTTTGGTCATTTTGGAGAGTCCCTTGCGTGGTGAGGACCTGCAGTGCACTTCCCCTGTGCTGTGGTGTATAACTGGAGTTAGTGGGCGGGGCCGCAGTCCGACCCGATGTCTGCCCCCAGCCCACTGCTGGGGCCACAGTCAGACTGGTGTGTGCCTTCTCTTCCCCTCTCCTAGGGGCGGGATTCACTGTGGGGTGGCGTGTCCCATCTGGGCTACTTGCACACTGCCAGGCTTGTGTTGCTGGGGATCTGGCGTATTAGCTGGGGTGGGTAGGCAAGGTGCACGGGGGCTGGAGGGGCAGGCTTAGCTCGCTTCTCCTTAGGTGATCCACTTCAGGAGGAGCCCTGTGGCAGCGGGAGGGAGTCAGATCCGCTGCCCGGAGGTTTGGCTCCGCAGAAGCACAGAGTTGGGTGTTTGCGCGGAGCGAGCAAGTTCCCTGGCAGGAACTGGTTCCCTTTGGGATTTTGGCTGGGGGATGGGCGGGGGAGATGGCGCTGGCGAGCGCCTTTGTTCCCCGCCAAGCTGAGCTCTGCCATCCGGGGGCTCAGCAGCTCTCCCTCCCTTTGTCCTCCAGCCTTCCCGCTTTCCGAGCAGAGCTGTTAACTTATGACCTCCCAGACGCTAAGTCGCGCTTGCTGTCGGAACACAGTCCGTCCGGCCCCTCCGCTTTTGCCAGCCAGACTCGGGGGCTCTGCTTGGCCGGCGAGCCGCCCCTCCGCCCCGGCTCCCTCCCGCCAGTCCGTGGAGCGCGCACCGCCTCGCCGCCCTTCCTACCCTCTTCCGTGGGCCTCTAGTCTGCGCTTGACTCCGGAGACTCCCTTCTGCTAATCCTCTGGCGGTTTTCTGGGTTCTTTAGGCAGGTGTAGGTGGAATCTAAGTGATCGGCAGGACGCGCTGTGAGCCCCGCGTCCTCCTACGCCGCCATCTTCCGGCACTCCCTAAACATATTTATTTTAAATGCAAACTAACATGGGATTAATACCAAGTGGTTGATATCTTTACTTCATTGACAAATTTTATATATATATGTATATATATATTTTATATTTATATTTATATACATATATTTATATACATATATATTTTTTTTAAGAGAGAAAGTGAGCACAAGCAAGGGAGAGAAGCAGAGGGAGAGAGAGAATCTTAAGCAGGCCCCAGGCTCAGCGTGGAGCCTGACCAGGGCTCAATCCCATGGCCCTGGGATCATGACCTAAGCCAAACTCAAGAACTGGGTGTTCAACTGACTGAACCACCCAGGCACCACATTGACAAATATTTATTGAGCACAAGGCACTATGACCAGATGTGAAAAAAAAACAATGAACCAGAGTTAGGAGACTTTTTTTTATTTTTATGAAATCACGTCATGTTCTAGGGATTTGTCATACAGGAAAGGTAAAATTATCTCCTCAATTACGTTTTATTGTCTACATTTTGTGTTTATCATTCAAGAATTGTATTATTGAACAGGTTTCCCAATGCACAGGCTCATGAAAAATTCAACAGCTTATTAAGGCCTGGGAATTTTCACAGCAAAACTAAGACATGTCATATTTCTGGTTTAAGGTGTATAATAAATTATTAATAAAGACTCGTACAATTGTTTTTTCGAGAAAACAGTGACAAGGGGAAAACAAAGATCAATTGGTTTTGCAACAAAAAGGGCAGCAGTGACTGACTGGCTAAATATAAGTCAGCATCTCTCGCCAGAGTACAACTTCAAACAAATTGAAGAAAATTACAAGCTTTGGTGTGTCGTGAAAAACCACATTGTTAATCTGCTCCAGTGTCTGTTCTTTGAGTTCCCTTCTCTATTTAGAAGAGCATAATTATTCGGCTTCAGTAATTTTGCATTTACTTTTCCTTCTGGCTTCGTCTTTCTAGCATACACTGTAAGGTCACCAGTACCCTAAATGGCCAGCGGTCTCTTTTCAGCCTCACCTCTCCGCTAATTTCATAGCTGGCACTCTTTTTGTTACCCGTCTCCTCACCCAACTTTTGTGATGATGTTTGTCTTCCCTAATTCTCCCTCCACCTCCTCGAACACTTCCCCCCAGTCTTCTCTCTCCCAGAAGGATTCTCAAGTAACCCATGGCTGCAGCCTCCACTGAACAGTGATAGTTCCCATACCTGAACCCCTCCCCCCGTTTCTCCTGCACTCCAGGCTCCTGCTTCTGCTCCTGGAAAACGCCACTTCAGAATGTTCAAAATTGAATGTACTGTCTGTCTTTCTCTTACTAAACCTCTACCTTCACCTGTGCCTTGCCGTTAATAACATCACTGCTCACCTGAATGCCAAGGCACCAACCTCAGAATCAGTGCCTCCATTTTTCTCATCATTGCCATATCCAAAGGGTCTCCAGTTTCACCGACTCAGCTCCTGAGCATCTACTACTTCTGGACACTCCTCATCTCCAGCTACCCTAGTTAAGCCTTCATCCTCTCTTACCTAGATTATAGGTGCTAGGCCACCTGCCTCCAGTCTCTTGCCTTCACCCCATTCTGCCTCCAGGGTGTTATTTTAAAATACAATCTGCTTAACTTGCTTTCCTGCCTGCTTGAATCTCTCAATGTTTTTCCAATGCCAACAGGTTAAAGTACTATTTCCTTAGTATAAGATGTAAGGCTTAAAAAAAAAAAAAAAACTGGATTCTACCTATTTTTTCAGCTTTATTTCATATTTTTCTCCACACTGAACCCCCACACAAAATACACATGCACACCTGTTTCTCCCACACTCACATTATGCTGCAGCCATACTGAACTGATACTTCTTGAAGACGCCTTTCTCTTTCGTGCTTCCTTGCTTTTGTACATGTGAGTCCTCTGCTTGGAGTGCCCTCCCTTATATCCAGGGTCACCAGATTTAGCAAATAAGAACATAGGATGCCCACATAGATTTGAATATTCCTATATGGTATGAAGTATATCCCATATACCATGTTAACAATTTCACCTTTTACTCACCAATAAAACTCAGGGGTTGGCATTCAACGCTAAGAACATACCTCCCTCACCAGAGTGTGGCAGAATATGGCCTCTTGCTTTAAATGTCACAGAAATGCATGTCTGTCTCAACTGTGGATGTTGTTTTAAAAGCTACTGTTATTCAGTGCTAAGATTAGGCTAAGGGATTCACATGCATTATGCCTTGTTTATCATTTCAGTTGTCTTTGAGGTAGGTAATATTACTAAGTTTCATTTCATAGATGAGGAAACCAAAGCCTTGAGAAGATACAGAACTTGGCCAAAATTATATCATAAGTGGGGAAGCACCAGAATTTAAGCCCAAATAGCCTCACTGCAGAGCTCATATGATTCATCTTTGTGCTTTAGTAACTACTTATGTTTGCATAGTACCATGCACTTTATGAAATGCTTTTTTTCCTCTTCCTCATGAGACATCTTGCAGAAAACTATAAGAACAATATGACCAAGACTTGTGTACCACCATCCACAAAAATTACAACACAAATAAAGCCAAAGCCCAATAACATTCTCTTCCCCAGTACATACCATGTTTAATTGGTGCTTATCCTTCTAATTCCTGTATATGTAGTATACAGTGTATAATATTATTTTATATATTTAATATACTATTTCTGTACTGTATTTGTCAGCAACTTGCACTTTTCTCTCCTATTGTATTTTTTAGACTTAGTCGATGTTGATATATGTCGTCCTAGTCATTCATTTTCACTGCTATATAATTCTTCATTGAATGACTATATCACAATTCATTCATTCTCTTGTTACATGGATATTGTTGCCACTTCTGGGTTTTTGTTTCTTGCTTTGGCTTTCATTTTGTTTTGGATTTTTGCTTGGTTGATTTTGTTTTATTATTGGTTAGAAGTAAAGGCTATTATTTAATTTTTATACATGGCTCCTCACACACACATGCAGGAATTTCTCTTTAGTAAGTATGTAAAGAGAGGGGTTTCTCTTAAGTGTATGTCCATTATTATATTAGAGGTCCTAAACAACAGAGTAAGACAAGAAAAAATAAAGTCACAAGAATTAGAAATTAAACTGCCAGTATTTACAGTCATTTTATTGACTACATAAAAATCCAAAATTCAGGGGCACCTGGTCAGTCAGTTAAGCATCTGACTCTCCATTTCAGCACAGGTCATGATCTCACAGTTCATGGGTTCCAGCCCTACATCAGGTTCCACACTGACAATATGGAGACTGCTTGCAATTCTCACTCTCCCTTTCTCTCTCTGCCCCTGCCCCACCCCACCCCCTACTCACATGTTCTAATAAGTCTTTAAAAATCCAAAATTTAATAAGCCAAAAATTGTATGAGAGCTCAATAAAAGTAGCTATACACTTAATGTTCAAAAATCTGTTGCATTCTTATACTATTGCAAAGAATAATTAGGACGTATAAAATTTAAGAATAATTGGGAATAGGGGCACCTGGGTGACTCAGTTTAGCATCCAACTTCCGTTCAGGTCATGATCAAATAGTTCATGGGTTTGAGCCCCCCATGGGGCTCTGTACTGACACCTTGGGGCCTGGAGCCTTCTTCAGATTCTGTGTCTCCCTCTTTCTCTGCCTCTCCCCTGCTCACACACACTCTCTCTCTCTCTCTCCCTCTCTCTCTCTCTAGAAAATAAATATTTTTTTAAAAATTGAATAATAATTAGGAATAAATTTTATAAAAGATATGTAAGGCCTTTAGGAAGAAAATGATTAAAAAAATATAAGATGGATTATAGACCTAAATAAGTAGAAATACTCAATATCATAAAATGTCAGTTTCTCTCAAAGTAATCTGTAAATTCATTGCAATTCGAATCACAATCCCTACAAGATCACCATAGACTGGGAGAAAATACTTGTAATGCATATATCCAACAAAATATCTGTATCTTGGATATAAAAAGAATCATACAAGTGAAATAAGTCAATCAGAGAAAGAAAATGCCATATGATTTCACTCATATGTGGAATTTAAGAAACAAAACAAGCAAAGGTAAAAAATGAGAGAGAGAAACAGACTCTTAATTATAGAGAACAATCTGATGGTTACCAGAGAGGAGAGGTGTGGGGGATGAGTTAAATAGATGATGGGGATTAAGGAGTGCACTTGTCATGATAAGCACAGGGTGATGTATGGAACTATTGAATTACTGTACTGTATACCTGAAACTAATATAACACTGTATGTTAACTAACTGGAATTAAATTTTTTTTAATATTTTTAAAAAAATAATCATAGAAGACAAAGTAAAACAAATAACATAGGAATATAGGCAGTTTATATGTTGTGGTTCAAAATACATCACAAATTCTATCCACACTTCCTTCAAAAGGCAGAGTTAATTCCCTTCTCTTTGAGAGTGAGCTGGGTTTGGTAACTCATGTCGAACAAACAGAGTAAGATGGAAGTGTTAGTATGTATGTGATTTTTAAGACTAAGTCATAAAAGACATCACGAACTTCATTTTTGGGCAGTCTTGGATTTATTGCTCTGGAAAATACTTGCCATGTCATGAGGACACTCAAGCAGCCCTCTGGAGTGGTCCAAGTGGTAAGGAATTGAGAACTCCAGCAAATAACCATGTAAGTGATCTACAGATGACCACAGTCCCAACTGATATATTGAGATAATATGAAAGATCCTGATACAGAATAATATAGTTAAGCCACTCCCAGATTTCTAACACTCAGAAATTATGAGATAATAAATATTTGCTCTTTTAAGCTGCTAGTATAGGAGTGATAGGTTATAAAAAATGACAAATACAGGCAGTTGTGTATTAACAGCATAGTGACTGAGAGCACAAATGCTGAGCCAAACTGTCTGGATTCAAATTCTGGCTTCACTGCTGATTAATCAAGTGACTATAAGAAGTGACTAGCTGGGGCGCCTGGGTGGCTCAGTCGGTTGAGCGGCCGACTTCAGCTCAGGTCATGATCTCGCGGTCCGTGGGTTCGAGCCCCGCGTCGGGCTCTGTGCTGATGGCTCAGAGCCTGGAGCCTGTTTCAGATTCTGTGTCCCCCTCTCTGTGACCCTCCCCTGTTCATGCTCTGTCTCTCTCTGTCTCAAAAATAAATAAACGTTAAAAAACAAATTTAAAAAAAAAAAAAAAGAAGTGACTAGCTATGTGACGACTTCAGTGTACTTATCTGTAAAGTGTAGTTAATAACATACCGTATAGGACCACCATGAGGAATAAGTGAGAGTTGATACAAGTAAAGCACCAAGGAGAGTATCTGGTCCACAGGAAGCATTCAAGAAGTGTTAGCTACAGTTATTAATTCATGAAAGAGTAAACGTGAATTGAAAGTTCAAAAGAATAAATAACACAAAAACCCAATCCTCTCCCCTCCTCTACCCTTACGCTAGAAAATGCTCTGTCAATATCAAATACTGGCAAAGATGTGGAACAGAAAAGCTCATATCTTGCTGGTGAGAGTATAAATTGAGACAGCTATTTTGGAGAACATTTTGGAAATAGTAGCAAAAGTGAAAATGCACAATATTTTACTTGAATAATACATAAACTTGCTCTATTATTTTTCTGTATCTTCTTCTAACTTTCATTTCTGTTAAGATGTTGATGTGAGAGAGGAGTGCCTGGGTGGCTCAGTCGTTGGTGGTTAAGCATCCAACATCAGCTCAGGTCATGATCTCATGGTTCGTGGGTCCAAGCCCTGTGTCGGGCTCTGTGCTGACAGCTCAGAGCCTGGAGTCTGCTTCAGATTCCATGTCTCCCTCTCTCTCTGCCCCCTTCAACTTACACTCTGTCTCTTTCTCTCAAAAACAAATAAAACATTTTTTAAATGAATTGCTGAGATGTAGAAACCCAAACTGAGCTTCAGGTTCCCCACAGGTAGAGAAGCTTAAGGCAAGACATGAAAACTGAGAAAGGACTAAGAGAGGCAAAGGGGAATAGAGAATGTTTTGGATAATAGGAGTATCATAAGAACTGGAGATTAGAGAGAATACAGTTCTTCAGAAGAACGTTCAAAAGCTCACCATGGGGGAGGTCTCAGAGGAAGATGCAGAGTAGGAGGATCCTGAGCTCACTTCCTCCCACAGACACAATACATGTAGTTGTTGCCTCAGTGTAACTTCCTCTGGAAATGATCTGAGACTGTCAGAGAAGATCTTCCACAGCTAGTCCTAGAGAGAAGCCACATCAAAAAGGGTAGGAGGGGCAGAGATGAGATCAGGAACCAAATCCCCAGCTTAACTAACCACAAATGGGAAGGACAGCACAAGCACAGAAGAGAGAGATCAGACGCCACACCAGACACCCCCAGTCCTAAGAACCCACACTAGGAAGCAAGTCCACATAACGTCTAGCTTTGAAAAGCCCACTAGGACTTAACTCTGGGAGAACCAGAGGATGATAGAAAACTGAGTCTCTGCAGGAGCCAGCACACTAAATAAATTGGTTAGGGACACAGACAAAAGCAGCAGTTTGAAAAACACCTAGGGTATACCTGAAGGGGATTTATTTACTAATTTTAAGATGTGTGCCAGATAAGCAGAGATCTGCACGTTTCTCTGGGAACTAAAGTGCTGGCCTGGACAATTTTTCTTGCCTTCTGTGAACTTAGATGGCTGGAGGCTTTTGGGAATCCCTTCTAACACTCTTCATCTACCTTAGCAGCACGCCAGCCCCTACAGACCCACCCCATCAAATCCACCCACTACCACCACCACAACCCTCCAAAGCAGATCCCACATAACCACATCTAGTGGGCAGCAGCAGCTAGGACCAGCACCCCTCCAAAGTGACTCCTGCCCTGGGGAGGAAAGGAGCAAACCGTGCCCACCAGCACAACCACAGCAATCACAGTGGCTAACTGCAGACAGCCTAGCTGAGTGCTGGCCCCATCTACCAGTGATCCCAAGGCAGCTGTGGGCAGGCCCTTAAGCCAGCAGCATGAAAAGCAAACCCTGCCCACCAGCATGTCCACAGTAGCTGTAACTGGGCCTCACAGCCAGCCACACAGGAAGCAAGTCTGCACACCAGTGCACCCACAGTAGTCACAGCTCAGCCACAATGGAAAAGTATATGCAACACACACTGGGGACACCCTTGAAGTGCATGATTCTGGTGATGAGGATTGCGCTACCAGGGGCACTACAGAACCTCTTTTACACAATGCCACTACTTTTTCAAAACCAGGAGACATAGCTGACCTACCTAATATATAGGAACAAACACAAAGAGTAAGACAAAATGAGGAAACAGATGAATATACCTAAAATAAAAGTACAAGACAAAAATCACAGAAAAAGAGCTAAACAAAACAGGGATAAGCAATATGCTTAATAAAGAGTTCAAGGTAAGGATAAAAATACTCATCAAACTTGAGAAGAGTAGATGAACTCAGTGAGAACTTCAACAAAGAAATAGAAAATATAAAAAATATGGGCACGTGGGTGGCTGTCTGTTAAGTGTGTGACTCTTGATTTCAGCTCAGGTCAGGATGTCATCATTTGTGAGATGAAGGCCTGTGTCTGTGCTAACAGCACAGAGCCTGCTTGAGATTCTCTCTCTCTCTCTCTCTCTCTCTCTCTCTCTCTGCCCCTCCCCTGCCTATGCTTCCTCTCGCTCTCAAAAATACATAAATAAACTCTAAAAAATCCTTTAAAAAAAAGAAAATATAAAAAAAACAGACTGAAGAATACAATAACTGATATGAAAAATATATTAGAGGAAATCAGCATATGAGAGGGTGCAGAAAAACAGATCAGCAATCTGGAAGACAGGGTAAGGGAAAACTACCAAGTTAAACAGCAAAAAGAATAAAGAATAAAAAATGAGGATACATTAAGCAACCTCTCAAGCAAAATAAAATTTGCATTATAGGAGTCCCAAAAGGAAGAGAGAAAAACAAGGAGACAGAAAACTTATTTGAAGAGGTAATACCTAAAAATTTCCTTAACCTGAGGAAAGAAACAGATATTCAGATCCAGGAAGCAGAGAGAGTCCCAAACAAGATGAACTCAAGAAGGTCCACACCAAGACACATAATAATTTAAATGGAAAAAATTAAAGATAAAAAGAGAATCTTAAAAGTGGCAAGAGAAAAGCAAAAGTTGCTTACAAAGGAAATCTAATAAGGCTATCAGCTGATTTTTCAGCAGAAACTTTACAGGCCAGAAGGGAGTGATATATTCTAAGTGCTACAACCAAGAATATTCTATCCAGTAAGATTATCATTCAGAAATGAAGGAGAGAGAAAAAATTTCCCAGACTAACAAAGTTAAAGGAGTTCATTACCACTAAGTCAGCCTTATAAGAAATGTTAAAAGGGATTCTTTAAGTAGAAAGAAAAGGCCATAACTAGAAGAAAATTATGAAAAGTAAAAATTTTACTGGTAAAATTAACATAGAGTAAAGGTAATAGATCAATAATTTACATAGCCAATAGAGAGATTAAAACACAAAAGTAGTAAAATTAATTATATATACAAAAATTAGTCGAGGAATACACAAAATTTAAAACTGCAAAATATGGGGGCACCTGGGTGGCTCAGTCAGCTAAGCGTCCAATTTCAGCTCAGGTCATGATCTCACAGCTTGTGGGTTCAAGCCCCGCGTCGGGCTCTGTGCTGACAGCTCAAAACCTAGAGCCTGCTTCGGATTCTGTGTCTCCCTCTTTCTCTGCCCCTCCCCCACTCGTACTCTGCCTCTCTCTCTCAAAAGTAAACATTTAAAAAAATTTTTTTTTAAACTGCAAAATATGACATCATATGCATAAAAATGGATAAGGAAGTAAAAATCTAGTGCTTTTATAATGTGTTCAAACCTAAGCAACCATCAACTCAGTACAGACTGTTATACCCAGAGGATGTTATATATGAACCCCGTAATAACCACAAACCAAAAACCTATAAACGATACACAAAAAATAAAGGAATCAAGCATAACACTAAAGAAAGCTATCAAACCACAAGAGAAAAGAGCAAAAGAAGAAAAGGAAGAAGAAAAGAACTTCAAAGACAACCAGAAAACAAGTAAAAATATGGCAATAAGTACACACCTATCAATAGTCAATTTAAATGTAAATAGACTAAATACTCCAATCAAAACACAGAGTGAAAGACTGGATAAAAAATAAGACACATCTATATACTGCCTACAAGAGAATCACTTCAAACCTAAAGATACTTACAAACTGAAAGTTAAGGGATGCGAAAAGATATTCCATGCAAATAAAAGTGAAAAAAAGCTGGGTTAGCAATACTCATGTTAGATAAAATAGACTTTAAAACAAATACTGTAACAAGAAACAAAAAGGGTCATCATATAATGATAAAGGGATCAATCCAACAAGATGATATCATAATTGTAAATATCCATGCCCCAACATAGGCACACCTAAATACATAAGACAAATATTAACAGATATAAAATGAGAAATTGAGAGTAACACAATAATAGTAACAGGCTTTAATACCCCACTTATATCAATGGATAGTTCACTCAGACAAAAAATCAATAAAGAACTGGTGGCTTTAAATGACATATTAGACCAGGGGACTTAATAAATATATACAGAACATTCCACCCTAGAATAGCAGAATACACATTCTTTTCAAGTGTACATGGAACCATCTTCAGGATAGATAATTTGTTGAAACTTGTTTTGTGGCCTAACATGTTTAAGATTGAAATTATATCAAATATCTTTTCTGACCACAACAGTATCAAACTAGAGACCAATTACAAGGGGAAAAACAAAACAAAACAAAACTAGAAGAAACACAAACATGTGCACACTAAACATGTTACTAAACAACAAATGGGTCAAAGAAATCAAAAGGGAAATCAAAACATATGTGGAGACAGATGAAAACAGAAACACTACAGTTCAAAATCTTTGAGACACAGCAAAAGCAGTTCTGAGGGAAAGTTTATAGTGATACAGGCCTACCTCAAGAAACAAGAAAAATCTCAAATAAACAATACAACCTTATACCTAAAGGTAACAGAAAAATTGGAACCCCCCCCAAAAAAACCCCAAAATTAGGGAGAGAAAGGGAATAATAAAGATTAGAGTGGAAATAAATGAAATGGAGATTTAAAAACAATAGAAAAGATCAATGAGACTAAGATCCAGTTTTTTGAAAAGATAAATGAAATTGATAAACCTTTAGCCAGACTCATCAAGAGAGTACTCAAATAAATAAAGTCACAAATGAAAAGTTACAACTGAAAACACAGAAATACAAAGAATTATAAGAGACCACTATGAAAAATTGTATGCCAAAAAAACTGGAAAACCTAAAAGAAATTCATAGAAACATAGTCTTCCAAGACCAAATCAGAAAAAAATAAATAGAAAATCTCAACAGACTAATAATAACATTATATCAGTAATCAAAAAAACTCTCAACAAACAAAAGTCCAGAATCAGATGAATGCACAGGTGAATCTTATCAAATATTTAAAAAACAGTTAAAACCCACCCTGCTCAAACTATTCCAAAAAAGAAGAGGAAGGAATGCTCCCAAATTCATTCTATGTGGCCAGCATTACCCTGATATCCAAAACAGACAAACACACTACAAAAAGGGAAAATTACAGACCAATATCCCTGATGAACATAAATGCAGAAGATCTCAACGTATTAGCAAACCTAATCAAAAATACATTAAAAGGATAATTCACCGTGCTTAAATGAGATTTATTCTGGGGATGTAAAGATGGTTTAATATACATAAATCAATCAATATGATACATCATATTAACAAAATGAAGGATAAAAATCATCTGATCATCTTAAACATGCAGAAAAAGCATTTGACAAAATTCAACATCCATTCATGATAAAAACTCTCAACAAAGTGGATATAGAGGGAACATACTTCAACATAATAAAGACCATATATGACAAATCACAGCTAACATTATACTCAGTGATAAAAAGCTGAAAACATTTTCCACAAGATCAGGAACACGACAAGGATGTCAAATATCACCACTTTTATTCAACATAGTACTGGTAGTCCTAGCCGTAGCAATTAGACAAGAAAAAGAAATAAAAGGCATCCAATGTGGTTAGGAAGAAATAAAACTGTCACTATTTGCGGATGACAGGATACTACACATAGAAAACCTTAAAGACTCCATCAAAAAATAAGTATTAGAACTAATAAATAAGTAAAGTTGCAGGATGCAAAAATCAACATGCACAAATCTGTTTCATTTCTGTACACTACTAATGAAATAGCAAAAAGGGAAATTAAGAAACAATCCCATTTACAATTACATCAAGAAGAATAAAATACTTAGGAATAAATGTAACCAAAGGTTTAAAAAGTGGTGAAAGAGGTGAAAGACCTACTCTCTGAAAAGTATAAGAGATTAATGAAAGAAATTGAAGACAACACAAATTGAAAGATATACCATGCTATGGATTAGAAGAATTAATATTGTTAAAATGTCCATACTATCCAAAGCAATCCACAGATTCAATGCAATCTCTATCAAAATACCAATAGTAGTTTTCAAAGAACAAGAACAAAATATTCTGAAATTTGTATGGAACTACCAAAGACTCTGAACAGCCAAAGCAATTTTAAGAAAAAGAACAAAGCAGGAAGTATCACAATCCCAGATTTCAAACTATCCCACAAAGTTATAATAATCAAAACAGTATGGCTGGCACAAAAACAGATACATAGATCAATGGAATAGAATTACAAACCCAGAAATAAGCCCATGCTTATATGGTCAATTCATCTACGACAGAGGAGGCAATATATACAATGGGGAAAAGACAGTCTCTTCAATAATTGTGTGGGAAAACTGGACAATTGCATACGAAAGAATGAAACTGGACCACTGTCTTCCACCATACACAAAAATAAAAGCAAAAATAGACAATTAAGACTACGTTAAACTAAAAAGCCTTTGCACGATGAGGGAACCATCAACAAAATGAAAACACAACCTACTGAATGGGAGAAGATACTTGCAAATTATATATCCAACAAAGGGTTAATATCAAAACATACAAAGAACCCATGCAACTCAATACCAAAACAAACTCAACCCAACAAATAATTTGATTTAAAAATGGGCAGAAGACCTGAATAGATATTTTTCCAAAGAAGATATGCAGATGGCCAGACATATGCAAAGATGCTCAACATCACTAATCATCAGAAAAATGGAAATCAAAACCATAATGAGGTACTACCTCACACCAGATAGAACATCTAGGATCAAAAAGACAGGAAATAACACATATTGGCAAGGATGTGGAGAAAAGAGAACCTTTGTGAATTGTTGGTGGGAATGTAATTTGGTGCAGCCACTATGGAAAACAGTATGATGTTCCTCAAAAACTAAAAATACACTACAAGCTAGTAATTCCACTTCTGGGTATTCACCCACGGAAAACAAAACACTAGTTTGAAAAGATATATGTACTCTTATGTTTATTGCAGCATTATTTACAGTAGCCTAGATAAGGAAGCATATCCATTGATAGATGGATGGATAAAAAAGATTGGTGTATGTGTTAGTATTGGAAGTCTTGGCCTCTGCAAGCAGACAATACAAAGACATAAAAGGCATCCAAATCAGCCAAGAAGAGGTCAAACTTTCACTCTTTGCAGATGACATGATACTCTAGATGGAAAACCCAAAAGATTCCACCAAAAAACTGCTAGAATTGATTCATGAATTCAGCAAAGTTGCAGGATATAAAATCAATGCACAGAAATCATTTGCATTCCTATACACCAACAATGAAATGACAGAAAGAGAAATCAAGGAATCGATCCCATTTACAGTTGCACCAAAAACCATAAAATACCTAGGAATAAATCTAACCAAAGAGGTGAAAAATCTATATCCTGAAAACTATAGAAAGCTTATGAAAGAAATTGAAGACGACACAACAAAATGGAAAAAGACTCCATGCTCCTGGATAGGAAGAACAAATATTGTTAAAATGTCGATATTACCCAAAGCAATCTACATATTCAATGCAATCCCTATCAGAATAACAACCGCATTCTTCACAGAGTTAGAACCGATAATCCTAAAATTTGTATGGAACCAGAAAAGACCCTGAAGAGCCAAAGCAATCTTGAAAAAGAAAACCAAAGCTGGAGGCATCACAATCCCGGACTTCAAACTATACTACAAAGCTGTAATCATCAAGACAGTATGGTACTGGCACAAGAACAGACAGATCAATGGGACAGAATAGAGAACCCAGAAATGGACCCACAAACATATGGCCAACTAATCTTTGACAAAGCAGGAAAGAATATCCAATGGAATAAAGACAGTCTCTTCAGCAAGTGGTGCTGGGAAAACTGGACAGCGACCTGCAGAAGAATGAACCTGGACCACTTTCTTACACCATACACAAAAATAAACTCAAAATGGATGAAAGACCTCAATGTAAGACAGGAAGCCATCAAAATCCTCGAGGAAAAAGCAGGCAAAACCCTCTTTGATCTTGTCCGCAACAACTTCTTACTCAACACGTCTCTGGAAGCAAGGGAAACAAAAGCAAAAATGAACTCCTGGGACCTCATCAAAATAAAAAGCTTCTGCACAGCAAAGGAAACAATCAGCAAAACTAATAGGCAACCGACAGAATGGGAGGAGATAGTTGCAAATGACATATCAGATAAAGGGTTAGTATGCAAGATCTATAAAGAACTTATCAAACTCAACACCCAAAAAACAAATAATCCAGTGAAGAAATGGGCAAAAGACATGAATACACACTTCTGCAAAGAAGACATCCAGATGGCCAACCAACACATGAAAAAATGCTCAACATCACTCATCACCAGGGAAATACAAATCAAAACCACAATGAGATACCACCTGACACCTGTCAGAATGGCTCACATTAACAACTCAGGCAACCACAGATGTTGGTGAGGATGCGGAGAAAGAGGATCTCTTTTGTATTGTTGGTGGCAATGCAAGCTGGTGCAGCCACTCTGGAAAACAGTACGGAGGTTCCTCAAAAAACTAAAAATAGAACTACCCTATGACCCAGCAATTGCACTACTAGGCATTCATCCATGGGATACAGGGGTGCTGTTTCTAAGGGACATACACCCCCATGTTTGTAGCAGCACTATCAACAATAGCCAAAGTATGCAAAGAGCCCAAATGTTCATTGATGGATGACTGGATAAAGAAGATGTGGTATATATATACAATGGAATATTACTCAGCAATCAAAAAGAATGACATCTTGCCATTTGCAACTACGTGGATGGAACTGGAGGGTATTATGCTAAGTGAAATTAGTCAGAGAAAGACAAAAATCATATGACTTCACTCATATGAGGACTTTAAGAGACAAAACAGACGAACATAAGGAGAGGGAAACAAAAGTAATATAAACACAGGGAGGGGGACAAAACAGAAGAGACTCATAAATATGGAGAAGAAACTGAGGGTTATGGGAGGGGTTCTGAGAGGGGGGGGATGGGATAAATGGGTACAGGGCACTAAGGGCACTCTACTCCTGAAATCATTGTTGCACTATATGCTACTTTGGATGTAAATTTAAAAAAATAAAAAACAAAATTAAAAAAAAAAAAAAAGAACATAATACTTCTGCCCAAAGCAAAAAAAAAAAAAAAAAAAAAAGATTGGTGTGTGTGTGTGTGTGTGTGTGTATACATACACAATGGAATATTACTCAGCCATAAAAAAGAACAAAATCTTGCCATTCATGACAACATGGATGGACCTAGAGGGTATGATGTTAAGTCAGAGAAAGATAATACCATATTATTTCACTTATATGTGGAATCTAAAAATGCAAATGAACAAAAAACAACAGCAGCAAAAAGAGAAACAGACTCATAAATACAGAGAACCAACTAGTAGTTGCCAGAAGAGAGGTTGGTGGGAGGATAGGGATAACAGGTAAAGAGGATTAAGAAGTAAAAAATTCCAGTTATATATAGAGAAAAAAACTTTTATCACAGGGGAGGTGGGGAGATGGGTAAAATAGGTGATGGGAATTAAAGAGTGCACCTGTGATAAGCACCGACTGTTGCACGAAAGTGCTGAATCACTAAATTGTACACCTGAAATTAATATTACACTGTCTATTAGCTAACTGGAATTTAAAACTTTAAAAATTTTTCAGTTATAGGGACGTCTGGGTGGGTCAGTCAGTTATGCGTCTGACTTCAGCTCAGTTCATGATCTGTGAGTTCCAGCCCCGTGTCGGGCTCTGTGCTGACAGCTCAGAGCCTGGAGCCTGCTTCAGATTCCGTCTCCCTCTCACTCTGCCCCTCCCCTGCTTACACTTTGTCTCACTTTGTCTCTGTCTCTCTCTCAAAAATAAATAAACATTACTTTTTTAATTTTTCAGTTATAAAATAAGTCACGAGGATGAAAAATACAACATAGGGAATATAAGTCAATAATATAATGACTCTCTGGGTGACATATGGCAACTAAACTTACTGTGGTGGGCATTTTGTAATATATGTAATCGCTGAAACCACTATGTTATGTTGTACACCGAAATTAATGTCAACTATACTTCAATTAAAAATAAAAAGGGGTGCCTGGGTGACTCAGGCGGTTAAGCCTCAGACTTCAGTTCAGGTCATGATCTCACAGTTCATTAGTTTGAGCCCTATATCAGGCTCTGTGCTGACGGCTTATAGCCTGGAGCCTGCTTCAGATTCTGTATCTCCCTCTCTCGCTGCCCCTTCCCTGCTCATGCTCGCTCTCTCTCTCTCCTCAAAATAAGTAAACATTAAAAAAAAATTTTTTAATAAATAAATAAATAAATAAATAAGAGGGCACCTGGGTATCTCAGCCAGTTGAGCAACCAACTCTTGATTTATGTGCAGGTCACAATCCCACAGCTCAGAGCCTGGAGCCCTGCTTGGGATTCTCTCTCTCTCCCCCTCTGCCCCTCTCCTACACTCATGCGCTCTTCATATATAAATAAAAATGAAATATAACAAATGATTAAAAAAGAAAAAACGAAAGTATACCAATACCAAAAAATAAAGAGTTACATTAAAATTAAAAAAAAAATAAAAATGAAAAGAAATCTCATCATTGCTAGAACATGGAGTATGAAGAGTAGTTATAGAAAAGGTTTCAGTAACACTGAAACGTCAGACCAAAACTTTTCGCTTAGGCAAATGGAAAAGCATCGAAGGGCTTCAAGGTGGGAGGATGAGAACCTGATCTATAATGTAGACAGGACTCCGGCTTCTAAGCACAAGATGAAGAAGATGTAGTTCCACACTTGATTTGGCAAGCAGTCACGGCGATCTCATTCCCCTTTGCCAGGACTGGTCTGGCAGTGGATGTGTGACTAAGTTCTGGCCAAGGAGACATAAGGCAGAGAGCGTATGAGCTCCTGAGGAAAATTTCCTCTCACTGGGAGGAGGGGAGGGGCAGAGATACATTCTACCAAGATTTGTTACCTGACTCCTATCATGAAGAGTATCAGAAAAGCCCAAACTGAGGGACAGGAGACTGACCTACACCCAGGAACCATCTGGAACAAGCATGAAGATGAAAGCTGACATGCTGAAGGAGGCAGAATGTAAAGATGGAGATCATCTGGGTTCCTGACAACTGTGTTTTGCTACCAAATTAACCAATCCTAGATCTAATTTCAACCAGAATTTACATGGTTTATTATTTAAGCCAAATGAACTTTGTCATTTTGTAGCACGTATTTAAAAAGTGATATTTATATGACACATGGGTAAGCAGATAAGGATATCCATGCTTAGCTCCTCAGGGCTCCAGGCCACCGCAGGCTCTTACCTGGTTGCTCCAAGATCTAAGGAGATCAGTATCTCAGAGTACCTGCAACCCACCTACTGCACACTACTGAGCCTGGGCACACTGGCTGCTAAATGCTGGCTTAAGCCACTGTTAGTTGGGTTTTTTGTTCTCTGTAGCTCAAAGGTTCCAACTATCTGGCTAATACCCGAGTCAACACACTGTTCCCTCAACCACCCAATCTAAAAACCCAGGAGTCATCCTGCACTCACTCCCATTATTCACCCCCTCATGTCTACCCTCCTCCCTCTTTGAAATCTCCATATTCTTTTTTTTTTTAATTTTCTTTTAATGTTTATTGATTTTTGAGAGAGGCAGAGACAGAGTGCAAGTGAGGGAGGGGCAGAGAGAAAGAAGGAGACACAGAATGCAAAACAGACTCCAGGCCCCAAGCTGTCGGCACAGAGCCCAACGTGGGGCTCGAGTTCATGGACTGCAAGATTATGACCTGAGCCAAAGTCAGACACTTAGCCCCTCTCTTCACCCCCACTGTTAGGGCCTTCATCTGGATGACCAAAAGTAGCCTCACATTGCCCTACCTCCAACTCACTAGTCTTTAATTCATCCTAACACAGCCAGCAAAAGGTCTAAAATGCAGATCTTCTCAGACTACCACTCTCTTTAAATCACTACTGGAGGCCACCAATCCTAACCTTGCATCATGATCACTTGTGATGAGCCCCACAGATAATTTGTTAAAGTAAGAGTCAGAATACTAAAGTGTGCTGATGATTTGCTATTGAATATAAATTAGAATATATCCAAATTTGTCCCAATAATATTTGTTTTATATTCTGACATGCTTTTTTGAATGTTAAGATTTACTGGAAGAACACCAAAAATTTCTGCAGCAACTATTTACCCTCTCGTGTTCCGTTCTACGTAAGAGAGAGTAGAAATGAGATGAAGGGAATTATTTTAGCTTTGGAAAAAAAAAAAAAAGACACTTCCTGTGAGACAGGAGTGAAAGAGAAAAGGACAAACATGCAAAAAGTTGAAAAAATTGAAACATCTAAACTTAGGAAGTCTTAATCTTTTCAGAATAATAGGTATCTTTGTATCAAGAGAAGGTATACCAGAATCTTGTTTGACTTCCAACTTTTATCCTTCTCTGAGCCTGGGAGGCTGAATTTATGAACTAATTCAGTAAGACCCTTGCCTCCAAGTCAGAATAGGACTCACCAGTGGGAGACTTTGGCAGATCAGAGCATGGAGGAGATTGAGGTTGAGTATTTTTCCCACAGCTCCTTCCCTATCAGGTACCACAGGTTGGCTATGTACTTGCATCCAAGACCACAGATGCTGGCAGGTCAGGTTTCCATGTAACTACCTTCCTGATATTCTAGTAACCATCTCTTTCTGTTGTGTCTTCAGGACTAAGGTGGTAATAGCCCCCAGCTGTCAGTATGGCCGGGATACTACACTATCGTCTATTGACTTCCTTAAATCCTGTACATATCTTTGTAAATAATCCTCTTTTTAAACTCTCCTCAAATTAGTCGGTTTCAGAATGCCATCTGTTTCCTGCTGGGGCCCCCAGTGATTTTGACTTACAGAATGGGATGTGGGTCAGGCTGGAGGAGAATGGAAAGTTTTGACAAGGTCAAAATGAAGACCGTTATAGGCATTTACTAGGCAAGCCCGTGAATGCACCACATACATGCACTCATCCTTCCTCATCTTTGGGAACAGAAAATATTTAAGAAACTGATGATTTATTGGACTGAAACCACCAATCAATACATTTAATTTTTATCATTAGTAATCAATAATTACATATTATTATAATTATATTATCGCATTATTGACCACCAAATGATCAATATTTTTCACTCTGTGCCTACTAAAGTTAGGTATCATTATACACGTGTTTCCTTTTCTGTAACTAGATAATCTCTAAATTCCTTTATGACTTCAGAAATCTGTGATGATAGGATTACAATATTAAACCCAGAAATAAAAACAGGGAAGATGGAAAGGTAGAAACAGCAAGGACGAGCCTAGAGCACATTCCTCGTGTATGTACCTCTGTACTTTCTCCATGAATCTTTACTAACACCAGCCCTGAATAGTAGCTCTTTTCTAAATGTTGACGGCACAAATCCTGTATCACAAAATCCAGCATTCCGTTACAGGTTTTATGCCACCCTCTTACCT
Organism: Panthera onca; assembly: GCF_046562875.1. Classification (NCBI taxonomy): domain Eukaryota; kingdom Metazoa; phylum Chordata; class Mammalia; order Carnivora; family Felidae; genus Panthera; species Panthera onca. The sequence goes on along the minus strand of NC_138356.1, from coordinate 24,011,594 downwards.
CTAAACATGGCCCAGACATCAGTTTACCCTTGCCTTTATGCCTCCCGAGCAGCCACAGGCTCATCAAGAGTAGGCACTACACAATGTATTCCTCCGTCAAGGGCTGCCCAACACTTTTTTTTCAGATATTCAATATACGTTTACTGAATTGAAATGGTAAACACAAGATGACTGATTTCCATGTATCAGGATGGGATACTAAACCTTCACCACATACTTTTATCTTCATTTGTGTTTGTTTTTGTGGATGTGTTTTCGTAAGAGGAAAAAGGTAGATCGCATTCTGGTGCAGGAGTTAATTTTCTCCCAATTTGTAAATATTTATATTTACAGAACTGCTCTATTAGTTAGGATAAGCTAGAATGTGGTTACAAACAAACCCCAAATTTCAGTTGCTTAACATAACGTCCATTGCTCACGTAACACAAATTTATCCCCTCTCAGTTCTGGAAGTCAGAAGTCTGGTGAGCTTAACTGTTTCCTTGCTCTGGTCTCACAAGGCTACGATTGAGTTGTCAGCCAGCCTGTTCTCTCACCTGTAATTTCTAGGAGGCAAATCTGCTTCCAAGCTTATCCAGGTCCCTGTTTCCTTTCTATCAGCCAGTGTTACTTTTTAGCTTCTAGGGGCCTCCCTCCAGTTCTTATACATGGTCATATGGCCCCATACCTCTCAGGATCAACAAGGCAGTAGCACTAACCCTTCTCAGGCTTGGGAACTCTGACTTCTCATTCTTCTGTATCTCTCTGCCTCCAGCCAGAGAAAGTCCTTTGCTTTATTTTTTTTTTTTTTTTTAACGCTTATTTATTTTTGAGACAGAGAGAGACAGAGCATGAACAGGGGAGGGGCAGAGAGAGAGGGAGACACAGAATCCGAAACAGGCTCCAGGCTCCCAGCGGTCAGCACAGAGCCCGACGCGGGGCTCGAACTCATGGACCGTGAGATCATGACCTGAGCCGAAGTCGGACGCTCAACCGACCAAGCTACCCAGGCGCCCCGAAAGTCCTTTGCTTTAAAGGGCCCATGTAATTAGTTTGGAGCCTCATCGACAATCCAGGGTAATTTCCCCAATTTTAAAGTCTGACAACCTGATTATACCTGGAAAGTCCTTTTTGCCACACAATGTAGCTTCATGGGCTTCATGGGCTCCAGGGATTAAGGTGTAGACATCTTGGCGGGGGGGTCATCTGCCTACAATACATGGTTTTATATTTGTGCCACACGCTATCCTGGATGCTTTACATACATAAACTGATTTTTTCAAAAATCTGATGATTTGGTACTTTGAATATCCTAACTTTTTTTTTCACAGGTGGGGACCAAAGCAAAAGAGGTGAAATAAACTGACAAAAGTCACGCAGCTTGTAAGTGGCACTGGGGAACTTCAAACCCAGGGACTCTGGCTCCCACACCTGTGCTCTTTACTGGTACGCCACACTCCCTCTATGGGACTGCTTCTGCAACCCAGAGCATGTGTTGTCGGAGGGCTACATGGATGGGGTACATTGCCAAAATCATCCCAGGCCCAGCCAATATAAATTCTTTACTGTTTTTTTTTAATATATATTCAACAAAACTACATGTTCCCTTCAATTCTTCTTAATAGTTGTTTAAATCCACATCAACCTTACATTTGCAAATAACCAACTTGCCCAGAAAGGCATTTATTAAAAATCAAAGTCGGGGCGCCTGGGTGGCTTGGTCGGCTTCGGCTCAGGTCATGATCTCACGGTCCGTGAGTTCAAGCCCCACATCGGACCCTGTGCTGACAGCTCAGAGCCTGGAGCCTGTTTCGGATTCTCTGTCTCCCTCTGTCTCTGCTCCTCCCCTGTTCATGCTCTGTCTCTCTCTGTCTCAAAAATAAATAAACGTTAAAAAAAAAATTTTTTTTTAAATCAAAGTCAATCATTTACTTAAATAAAAAAGCAATTTCCTAAGAAATGTATTTCAATGTGTTGATTATAAAAAGATTATGAAGTTTGGCTAAAAAAAAAACAACTATATATATATATATTATATATATATAAAAAATATATATATATATTATATATACACACATACATACATCCCCAAAAGTTAAGGAATCTGTTTCTAGTGTCCAAGACTTACATATAACGAAAAGAGATTACCAGATGACTTTTCAGTGGAATACTAGCCTAGTTGTTTTAGCTATCTATTACTGAGTAACAATGACCCCAAACCTTAGCAGTCTTAAAATACATTATATATATTTATTTTTTCTACAGGTCATAAATCCAGGAGAGGCTCAGGTGGGTGGTTCTACCTCAGAGTCTCTCATGAGGTTGCAGTCGAGGGGACAGCCTGGGCTTCCGTTATCAGAAGGCTTGGCCAGAGGCAAAGGAGCATTTTCCAAGATGGCTCATCCATGGCACTGCTGTAGGAGGCCTCCGTTCCTCACCCCCTAGGCCTCTCTATAGAGCTGCTCGGGCATCCTTACAACACAGTAACTGGCATCTCTGTGTGATTAAAGTTGGTCTACAACTTGCTATCACTGTAAACTGACTGAAAAGTCGAAAGGGGATATAGAACCATTACCACCATTACTTTTTAGAAGCTACTACAATTTATCAAAAAGAATTTAAGGGACCTAGGGGAATTCACCACTAACAAGTGGCAAAAACACATCAAAATCCTATCCATCTGACATCAAAGACTATGTTCATTCCTCTACCTGACACTGCCTTACAGAATTATCATTCTGAGCTGTTTTCACTATTGCTAATAACATTTCCTAGCTGTTCTTTGTGAATATTTCTGAATCTTGTGATTTTCATCTTATACAAGCTCAGTATATGAAAATCTGAGTTTTTCCTAAAAAATAAATGGTGTAATAAGATTTTGAGATTCTTCATTTTTCAAAAGGTCTAACAAGACTTGTTTCCTTTCAAAAGAAAGTTTTCTGGGCTCATTTAAAATGTGATGTAACTTATGAAAAATTAATATACAGAGAACATGAGCAAAGACAAAGTGGAAAGGATAGGGTGTTGAAGGAAGAACAAATAATCTAATTTGGCTGGAATATAATGTATATGTCAGGAAGTGTGAGAGATAAACCTGGAAAGGTAATTTATTATAATTATTTATGTATAATATCACGTGTGACTGTGCCTTATTAGGCGATATCTGCTTAGTCTCAGAAGTATCTAATCAAAACCACAGATACAAATCTAATTAAGAAGGTATTGATGTGTAACGTAGAATTTTCAAAAGTGACTTTGCTATAACTTAGATATTGTAAAGGACACATATCTTAATTGTATAGCTAAAAAGATTTTATGCGTTTACACCCGCAGATCAAAATACAGAACAATTTCAACACCCCAAAAGGCTTCTTCATACACTCTAGTTAAAACTCACCCCCCACCCCAAAAAAGAAACTCAATATGCTGACTTGTATCACCACAGATTAGATTTCTTGTTTGTTCTTTTTAATAATTTTTTTAATGTTTATTTATTTTTGAGAGACAGAGCAGGAGGGGGGAGCGGCAGAGAGAGAGGGAGACACAGAATCCGAAGCAGGTTCCAGGCTATGAGCTGTCAGTACAGAGCCCCAGGCAGGGCTCGAACCCTGAGATCATAACCTGAGCCAAAGTCGGATGCTTAACCAACTGAGGCACCCTTGTATGCTCTTGAAGTTCATATAATTTGTGTGTCTTCTTTCACTTGCTTTTATGTCTGTGAGATTTACCTATGTTGTTACAAGCAGCAGTAGTTCTTTTTTTTTTTAAGTTTATTTATTTTGAAAGAGAGCATGAGTGGGGGAGGGGAAGAGAGAGAAAGAGACGGAGGGAGGGAGGGAGAGAAAACCCCAAGCAGGCTCCACACTGTCCGCACAGAGCCCGATGCGAGGCTTGAACTCACAAACCAAGAAACCATGACCTGAACCAAAACCAAGAGTCAGACGCTTAACCAACTGAGGCACCCAGGCGCCCCAGCAGCTGTAGTGTTTTATTGCTGTGAGGTTCTCCAATGTACGGATATGTATTTGCAATACTAATATAGTTAACACCTCCATTCAGCTGTTGATGAGTATTTGGATTATTTCCAGTTTGGGACCATTATACATTTGCAACGAACATTCTTTCACATGTGTTTTGGTGTGCTGAATGTTTATTCTTGTTGCCTATGTACCCAGGAATAGAATTATTGGATTATAAATGGTATCTGGTTAACTTTAAATGTCTTCTACCGGGGTGCCTGCGTGGCTCAGTCAGTTAAGCGCCCGATTCTCGATTTTGGCTCAGGTCATGATCTCACAGTTTGAGGATTCAAGCCCTACATTGTGCTCTGCGCCGACAGCACAGAGCCTGCTTGAAATTCTCTCTCCCTCTCTCCCCTGCTTGCCCCTCCCCCCACACACTCACACACACTCTCTCTCTCTCTCTCAAAATAAATAAAATAAAATAAATGAATGAATGAATAAAGTGTTCTACCAATTTATACTCCCACCAGCAATATAGAATTCTGAATGTTCCACAGCTTCCCCCAACACTTGTTATCATTAGTCTTCTCATTTCAACCATTCTGGTAGAAGTATAGAAGTACCTTGTTCTGTTTTTTGTTGGGTGTTTTTTTTTTTTTTTAATTTATCTGTTTTTGAGAGAGAGAAAAAGAGAGAGCACAAGCAGGGGAGGGGCAGAGAGGGAGAGAGAGAATCCCAGGCAGGCTCTGCGCTGTCGGCATGGAGTCCAATGTGGGGCTCGAACCCACAAACCATGAGATCATGACCTGAGCCGAAATCAAGAGCCAGACACTTAACCAACAGAGCCAACCAGGCACCCCCTTCATTCTGGTTTTAATTTGCATTTTCCTGATAACGTAGAGCACTTTTTCATGTTTCATGTTGCCATTAAGCTATCCTCTTTTGTGAAGTGTCTGTTCATGGAATGTAGACTTTACCCAAGGTTTTTTTTTTTTTTTTTTTTTTAAAGAAATAAAGGTGTAGGCTTTTATACAACATAAAGTAAGCCCTCCCCCAAAATCCCCCTTAAGTATCTTTCTTTCCTCTCATGGCAGTTGCTTCATTTCTTTCCCCCTCTCCTCTGTCTTCACATAAAGATAAAACTACATATAAGATCTTCTCAACTTCTCCCCCACACTTCCACTAAAAAAATTCTTCATTCCTGCTCTACAAGATAATAGCTAATCAAACTTGACTCAGCAAAATGCACACTTGGTTCACATCTATTGAGTCATAAACTTGCTGCCTAGGGAACCTCAATACAGCTCATTCATAACAGGTCTTAAATCTACTAGACTATAAACCCCTCCCTCCAAACTCAAGTTATCTTGTTTATAAGTTAATTTACTTAATTTCTATCTGTTTTCAGTGGAAGTTGTTTTGTTCAATGTTGAAACGCAAGTGCCTAGAAAGAGTGCCTAATACATAGTAGGTGCTCAAACACTTATTAAATAAAATGAAGATTAAAAAGAAAGTACTGATTACATGAAAAGATGCTCAACATCACTAATCATCAGGAAAATGCAAACCAAAACCACACTGAGATATCACCTCACACCTCTTAGAATGGTTGCCATCACAAATAAGCCATACAGAGAAAGACAGATACCATATGGTTTCACACTTATGTGGATCCTGAGAAACTTAACAGAAACCCATGGGGGAGGGGAAGGAAAAAAAAAAAAAAAAAAAAAAAAGAGGTTAGAGTGGGAGAGAGCCAAAGCATAAGAGACTGTTAAAAACTGAGAACAAACTGAGGGCTGATGGGGGGTGGGAGGGAGGGGAGGGGGGGTGATGGGTATTGAGGAGGGCACCTTTTGGGATGAGCACTGGGTGTTGTATGGAAACCAATTTGACAATAAACTTCATATATTTAAAAATAAAAAAAATTAAAAAAGAATGGTTGCCATCACAAAGACTAGAAATAACAAGTGCTGGTGAAGATGTGAAGAAAAGGGAACACTTGTGCACTGCTGGTGGATATGCAAACTGGTGCAGCCACTGTGGAAAACAGTATGGAGTTTCCAATAAAAGTTAAAAATAGAACTACTGTATGATCTAGCTATTCTACTTCTGGGTAATTACCTAAAGAAAATAAAAAGAGGAATTTGAAAAAAATATGCACACCCCTATGCTCATTGCAGCATTATTTACAATAGCTAAGATATGGAAACAACCTAAGGGTACATCAATGGTTAAAGAAGATGTGGTATGTATATTACATGTGGTTTTTTTCAGCCATAAAAAGAAGGAAATCCTGCTGTAACAACGTGGATGGACCTTGAGGGTATTATGCTAAGTGAAATAAGCTAGGCAGAGAAAAACAAATGCCATATGATTTCACTTATATGTGAGAACCTAGACAAAGAAAAAGCTAAGCTCATAGATACAGAGAACAAATTGATACTTTTCAGAGATAGGGGAGGGGGAGCAAAATAGGTGAAGGGAATCAAAAGGTATCAACTTCTCATTATAAAATAAGTCCTATGGGAATGCAAGCTGGTGCAGCCACTCTGGAAAACAGTATGGAAGTTCCTCAAAAAACTAAAAATAGAACTACCCTACGACCCAGCAATTGCACTACTAGGCATTTACCCACGGGATACAGGGGTGCTGTTTCAAAGGGACACATGCACCCCCATGTTTATAGCAGCACTACCAACAATAGCCAAAGTAGGGAAAGAGCCCAGTGTCCCTCGATGGACGAATGGATAAAGAAGATGTGGTATATATATACAATGGGGTATTACTTGGCAATCAAAAAGAATGAAATCTTGCCATTTGCAACCATGTGGATGGAACTTGAGGGTATTATGCTAAGTGAAATTAGAGAAAGACAAAAATCATCTGACTTCACTCATAGGAGGACTTTAAGAGAAAAAACAGATGAACATAAGGAAAGGGAAACAAAAATAATATAAACACGGGGAGGGGGACAAAATAGAAGAGACTCATAAATATGGAGAACAAACTGAGGGTTACTGGAGGGGTTGTGGGGGGGTGCTAAATGGGTAAGGGGCACTAAGGAAACTACTCCTGAAATCGTTGCACTATATGCTAACTAATTTGGGTATAAATTTTAAAAAATAAAACTTAAAAAATGGTAAAATAAAAAGCTGTATTATATGCAGATCTCAAATAATGACATTCATTCACAGAAAAAAATATATTAAAATCCAATACTTAACAAGAAGAGGAAGGCAAAGAATGGGTACAGTTATTGGAATTTGTGTTTTTCTTTTTTAACTCACCAACCAAAACTAAGGTACTACCCATAGTTTAATGCTATATGGACAGCAAGTTGGACTCACATTAGAATTAGCCAGGTTTTGAACTGACAATCCAAGGACAAAGCAAATCTGGTTGTCTGTCTGAACTCAGCTTTGGTTTCTATGTCAGTTAATTTGCTGTTGACTTTGAAAACTTTAAGTTGTTGCCATCCTCAAACCTTGAGAAATGAGTCATTTGTTTCTGTCAAGTGGATAAGGACAAAATCAGCAGGGAAGGAAATAAAATAAAATAAAATAAAAAGTCCTAGGTTGTAATGTACAGACTATAGTGACTATAGGCAATAACGCTACATTACATGTTTAGAAGTTGTTAAGAGTAAGTCTTAAAAGTTCTCAGCACAAGAATTATAACTATGATGATAGATGTTAACTAAACTTACTGTGCTCATTTTGCAAATAGACAAATATTGAATCATTATGTTGTACAGCTAAAATAATGCAATGCCAGTTATACCTCCATAAAAAAATAATAATCCTAAAGCTTCAAGCTTTAAAAAAAAAAAAAAAAAAAAAAGTACTGAGAATATTATTGTATCCTTCCTGACATCCAAACCCCTCTAATAGGAAACCATCCCAATTTCAGACTAAGTATCCACATTTACCCAGTGAAGCCCATATCCTACCAAAGAACCCAATCCCACCCCTCTCAAGGGGAAGTAGGTAGCACTCTGAACCACATAATCCTATCTTCTGGCCATAGCTAATGGCCCTATGTCAGCTAATGGGATTGAGGGCAACACCAACTGAAGAATTCTAGAGAAGAGTGTTTCTTGCTGTTTGAGAGACTTTCTGGAAACCATCTGCTCTCTCCCCACCATACAATTACCTCCACCTCAGATGTGGACAAGGAGGTAGGTAACTCAGGGGTGGTCAGCAGCTGTCTTGTAATGCCAGCCTTGGAATGAAGAGGACCCAATAGAACATGGTAAAGGAGAAATAGGGGTTCTTTGTGACATCACTGAGCCACTGAACCAGACCACCCCTGAAGCCTGTCCTACTACTTACATAAATCAGTAAGTCTTCCTTATCATTTAAACCCAGTTTGAGTTGGGTTTGTGTTTCTAAGAACAGAACACACCTGGTACAAGAATGCAAGGGCATTCACTGTAGGTAAGAGGAACAGCAAGAGCAAAGGTAGAGAGGAATAGAATAGCATGATCCTTAGGGGAGCTATAGGGACTGCAGTATCTGAGCATAGAATAGGAGGAAAGCAAGGCACCTGGGTGGCTCAGTCAGTTGAACATCTGACTTTGGCTCAGGTCAAGATCTCACAGGTTGTGAGTTCAAGCCCTGTGTCAGGCTCTGTGCTGACAGCTCAGAGCCTGGAGCCTGCTTTGGATTCTGTGTCTCCCTCTCTCTCTGCCCCTCCCCTGCTCATGCTCTGTCTCTCAAAAAATGAGTAAATGTTAAAAAAAAGAATTAAAAAAAAATAAGAATAGGAGGAAAGCAAAGTCAGAATGAGACTGAAGATGTAGACAGGGGTCAGAATAGGAGACTAAATGTGTGCCATGCCACAACACAATGATTTCATCCTATAGGTAGTGGCTTAAAATGAAATTTGAGGGGGCAGAGCTGTTGTCTCAGTTTTTATTTGAGATAGGTCACTAGCAGGTTTGAAATGGGTTAGCTAGGAAAGAAATTGTGAAAACCTGAGCAAAGACAGAGTAGGGAATGTAGATTAGGGAACAGGTGTAATATTTCAGAAGGTTGAACCTACCTAGTTAGTTCACCTAATGGACGGGAGTAGTAAAGGAGAGGAAGGGGTCAGGGCTCATGCCCACCTTTCTAGCTTGAATTTCCTGGCTGTCAGTGGCATCATTTACTGAAATGGTGAATACTAACTAATGAGTTCCACTTTTTGACAGATTGAGTTCCAAGAGTTGTGAAATATGCAAGTGTTGTTTGACAGGTATGATAATGACCTGCATGGTGCTTTTAGCTTTTTAAAATCAATTGCTGATATTTCATGATTGTATTTTTAGCATAAAAATCCAAATTTACCCCTTCTCTTGAAAAATCAGAAGATCTGACCACATTGAGCCAGTATCCCCACATGGTAAATTTAAATTGTGCATGTGCCCTTCCATTAACCATTATAGCATGCGTCCCATTGTCTTACACCCAGCCTGCTCCAACTGTCCCCCCCCCAACTTAGGGATCTGAACTTTCAGCCCCTCATACTGATGCAACTGATGTCATGAGAGTATCACCCCCTGAAGCAAGTTTCCATCACTCCCATGTACCCCACATTCTAGGTACATTTCTAGTGGCATCTAAAGCCCTTCCAGCAACGAACTCTCTGGCTACCACGTACTACCACCTTCTGTAGTTGGGTTTGCTACTACAGCTCTCTCCCAAAAAGAGTGCCTGGTTTCCAGGTCCCATGGCCAATACCTCTAAGCTCCCATCCAGCATTTCCCCCTTCCTTTGTCTTTTTTTAGTTCTTGTTCCTTCTGATAGCAGAAGGGTAGACCTCTGTCAAGAACAGAAGAGGAAGGGTCAGAAATGTATCAGCCTACTCAGGACAAACTGAGCTAGATTGGAGGAAACTAAAGGTTTCCAGGAAACCAGCCTCCCAGGAAACCCAGGGCTGCCACTTTAACGGAAACGGTAATGGAGATGATAACACACACACATGTTACTCTCCTGTGGCTAAAATTACCCATCCACCAAAATCTCCTCCCTTCCTCCAAAATGACTTCTTCTCTTATCAACAATATTATCAAGTACTTTTTCTTTTTCCTTTCTTCTTCCTTTTTTGCACACTCAGCATCTTCCTTTTTTGCACATCTCAGTCATCTACATGACTAAATTTTACTCAAGACAATAGTTGAACTTGAAAACTCAAGTAATTTGCATCAAGAAGTGAGTAAAATTGAACTCTGCTATGGATTCTGGCATTAGGAAAAGAAGCTTCCTAGCTTAGATGATTAGTAGGAAGTTGTGTACCTTGGGGGCCCTACAGTCAAGTGTATTTGAGCAGCCACAGAGCAACTTATTAAGAGGCTATTCTCAGTTATGCCCAGCTTATACCAAAAGGAAAACAGCGGAGTTCTTGGTTGCTAGCATTGTACTGATCCTGGGTTATCTGCACAGGGAAGCCTGGCATGTGCTCTTTGTCTGAAAACAGGCTGTTCTCATTAGCACTAATGTCCACATCCGGCCTGCTCATGAACACTAAGGAAATAGAAGCTCTTCACTTCCTTTGCCTTGAATTATTGCTTCCTCTCTTGGCTTTCAGAATTGTAAATTGAATCTTATACAGGAAAATGTGTCTTCCGCACACTGGCCACATGCATGCTTATATTTAGAACAGCTCCCTCTACTCTTCTCTATACCAATAATATCTTATAGGTCTTATGTATCTTGAAAAGGGCACCGCTAAGAGAATTATTGGTGGTGGTGATGGTACAGGTGCTGTGATTTAGCTTCATTAACAATATTAAAGAAAAAAATGTTGAAATAGTAATAAAATCTAAATCCCACTACCCTTACATGTTTTCGTTTTTTATATAGCCTCATTCAGTGTGTCCATATTAAATACATTGTTTTATAATGTTTATATTCTTATCATTTAACATACATTTAAGTACCTAGTGGTGTGCAGTTTGTTGGGTGATTGTGAGTGAGATGACCATCATGCTCACCAAGTCTTAACTAGATGTTTTCATTTATCAATACAACATTAATCTTTACTGGCTACCAGAGCTCATGGATATTTCCTTAAATAGCAATTGAGAAAAAAAATCTCAGATGTGTTTTTCCACACCACCAAGCAATTAACTCAATCTTCCAAGGACACGGACCGGGTGTCCTACGAATTTGACTCCGTTCTGACACTATCCACTTGGAGATAGCCACTTCCAATGTGAATCGAAAGTCCAAGTTATCTCCTGTGCTTCTGACCCACTGGCTAAAAATCAGAAGTTCCACAACCCACTCTTTGAGTTTAGTTAATCTGCCAGAGCAGCTCGTAGAACTCAGGAAAACCATTTACTTACCAGATGACCGGTTTATGACAAAGGATACAAATGAACAGCAAGAGGTCCCGAACACAGGAACTTCTGTCCAGGTGAAGTTTGGGACCCGCCACGTAGATGTGTTCCGGTTTACCAACCCGGAAGCTCTCTGAACTCTGTCCTTTGGGTTTTTAATAGAAGCTTCACTACACAGGTATGATTGGTTAAATTATTAGCCATTGGCAATTGATTTCACCTGGAGACCCTCTCCCTCTTCAGAGGTCAGGGGGTGGGACTAAACTAGTCACAAGGTTGGTTCCCCTGGCAACCCGCCCCACCCTTAGATGCATTCCAATAGTCATCTTATTAACGTAATCTCAGGTGTGGTTGAAAGGTGCTTGTTAGGAATATCGTGAAACTTTATCACTTAGGAAATTTCAAGGATTTTAGGAGTTCTGCACCAGAAATAGAGACAAAGACCAAATATACATTCCTTATTATAAATCACAGTATCACCCTGAGGTGATATTCTAAGGAGGGCATGTAACCTTTAACTCTTTGCTTCCCGACCCTTGTGGAATGCTCAAACTTGAGAAATAACATCCACGTAGAATTGCATGAATGCCCTAATTCAAGCATTACTTTATATTCTACTCCTCGATCAAGCAAGTCCCTGAAGTTGCTACCGAACTTGGACTTTATTTGACTGAAATCTACTGTGTTAAACTCTTAGTGTACCTCAAGAGACATTGACAGAATTAGTCATATCAAATCTTATAACAAGAAGTATAAATGGAAATATATGAAAATTTGTGTTATCTCAAAAGTCATCAAAGAAATTTAAACAGTGAGATGACTATTTTTGCTTATCAGATTAGCAAAGTGTTTTTTAATGGATAATGAGTACATTACTAGATAACCACAAGTGTTTTGATCTAGGTGGAGCATCAAGCATGAGACAGGAACACAGGACATAGTCAGAGATCCAATATATTCATTCCTGCATTCAACAAATATCTTTTAAGGTCATACTGACATGGGAAGCAAAGGTAAAAGAAAAAATTAAATTTCTTTACAGTGTACAGCCCACTGACAAGTCCTTGAGACAGGCAGAGTGACCTTCCTCTAGGAATGCAACTGCCTTGGTGTTAATATTAATACTTAGCCAAAGGCAAAAGGCAAAAGCTTAACATTATCCTGACCCCAATGGGATCCTGTAAGCCTCCTTTAAGATACAAAAATTCCTATGGAAACTTCCTTTATCTCTACCCCCCAAGATAAGTGTTAGCAATCATCCTCCAAGCATATAGCCCGTTGATATACATCTCATGGTCTTATAACTAAAGGTTTATTAGACAGTAATAAATGGCCTTTTCCTAACAATAGCTAGCCCCCTCAAGGTCCTGGAAACCTTGCTTCCAAAATTCCTTAGAGACTTATGCCATCCCTAACACACTCCCAACTTGAAAGTACATAATCAGTCACCTATCACAACCCCAGTTCAGCTCTTTCTGCCCATGAGTCCTCTCCCTGTACTTTAATAAAACCACGTTTTTGCATTGAACACATCTCAAGCATTCTTCCTTGGCCATCAGCTCCAAATCCCAATGTTTCCACATCAGTACTATGTACCGCGCACTGGGATAGATGATGAGGACATAATGGTGAGTGAAACAAATATGATACCTGCTCTTGTAAAGATTACAGTCCTAGGGGGATAGATAAATATCAATCAAATAATCACACTAATTAGTGTATCATTGCAACCTGGGTTGGCTGTACTGCCACAGACACCACTAGGTGTCCCCATATCCATTCACTCTATCTACAGTAACAGATCTCCAGGTTTAAAGCTGGGTATATGGCAGCCAAAATAAAGACTACTTTTCCCAGCCTCCCTTGCAGCAAGATGTGGCCATGTGACCAAGTTCTGGTCAGTGAGAGGTGAGTAAAAGTAATAAGCGCAATTCCTGAGTCATACCCTTACAAGGAGTGATTATGCCCTCCCTTTCCTCTTTCTCCCTTCCACTGACTGAAATGGAAATATGGTGGTGAATTGTCTTAAAGCATGCTGGTGAGGGTAACTTAGAGATGTCCACACAACGAGGTAGAAAAATTCTGGGCTCCCAACATCAGAGAGACTCTAGAGAAATCCTGGGCTGCTAAGGCCAACATTATATTGTCAGCAAAAGATAGAGACTTCTGTCTTATTAAATTCACCATGGTCTCTGTTTCAGCAGCAAATCTATGTTCCAAAAAGAAGAGCATTTGAGAAGACAGTAAAGTGTCCTGACCTACGCTGGTCAGAAGGTGGGCTTCTCTGAGGAGTTGAGGCTAGAACTTGGATTGATGGATGGATGGATTTAATCAGGCTGGAGGTTGAGGTGGGGTAGAGAGGAGTCCTGGAGGAAAGCTTGTTTAAAGAACGGAATAGAAGGCCACTGTGGCTAATTAGCCTACAGAAAGGATGTGTAAGAATAATGGTGGGAGCTGATGCTGGCTTAGAAGGACTTAAAGCTGTATCAGAGATATGGATCTTGATTCTAAAAACAGCAGGAAACCATTAAAATGTTTCAAGCAGGGAAATGAGATGACCAAGTCTGTGTTTCAAATACATTGCTCTAGTTGGGATGAGGGTTAAGGTTGGTGTTTGGATAATATTGCAGAAGTCGAGAGAAATTATGGTGCCTTTGTCAACTGTTGTAGGCCTTGTGAGCACAGGGTACACATACAAGATTGTTCATGGCAACATTGTTTGTAACAGACAACATGAACAACATCATGTGGCCACAAAATGAAGGAGTCTTACAAACACTGTGCTGACCAGAAAGAAGACAGAGGTAAAAGATTACATACAGTATAATTCTATCCTCACAGTTCAGAAACAATCCAAAGTAGCCTGCATTAAATCTAAGGTGCCATTGATTGTAAAACACTCCATTATTTTATATTTCTGTATTTATATTTTATACCTTTTCTCATAAAGAAAAAAATGCTGCAAATTAAACCATGACAAGCCATCATCATAAGCATATCTCAACTTCAGATATGCTAAAATATGAAAAAGAGATCTTCTTGGATTTGGTAAAATGAGGCATAATGTTTAAAGATTCATACACAGGAGGTAAAATTTAAATGCAAAAACATTGGGCACCTGGATGGCTCAGTCTGGTGAGCGTCTGACTTTGGCTCAAATCGTGATCTCACGATTTGTAAGTTGAGCCCCACATCAGGCTCACTGCTGTCAGCACACACTTCAGTTCCTCTGTCTCCCTGTCTCTCTCTGCCCCTCCCCCCTCATGCTCTCTATCTCAAAATTAATAAACATTTTTTTAAAAAATCAACATGCTATCACAGAAATCGGAAGAGTGGATACTTCTTGGAGAGAGGGCTGATTGTGTAATCAAGAAAAGGGCACTCAGGAGTGGGGAGGCTTCTGGAAAACAGAAATGTTTAATTTCTTAACCTAGAGAGTGCTTTGTGATTATTCCCTAAACTGTGCATGCAGGTTTTGTACACTGTTCTGCATGGCACACTGAGGCTTGTGGGGGACAGGCTGATTCAGATGTGCTAAGGGTGGAGGGTATGAGGGCAGAAGACCCAAGGCTGCAGAATGAAGGACGGGTAAGAGAGAAAAGCCTAAAAGCACGAAGACCAGTCAAGAGGTATATAAGCCTGACCTAAGTAGCAGCATGAGTATAGAAGAAAGGGAACAAATGGGGAAGATGCTTGGAATTTAACATAACATGGTCTTGGATCTGGCTAGATATACTGGTTGATTGGATTATGGTTACATTGACACAGTCTTGATTATCATTACCATAGGCATCATTTGGGGAGAGATTACTACATTTCAGACAGTGGCATTTTGCACACATTGTGTTATTAATCTTCACAACCATCTGAAGTGTTAAATATTGTTATCGCCAGTATTTTAGAGATGAAAACTGAGGCTTAAGTCACACGGTTAGTGGCTGAGCCAGGACGCAAAGCCAGGTATAACCAGCACTCCCACCATGTCTTTACTAGTCCCCTATCATTGCACTCCAGGAGCAGAGTAGCTTTTCTCTTCCGTTGTGTGCACAAAGATTGTGTTACTGGGCTCCATGCTTTATCCAACTTTCTTTCTTTTTTTTTTTTTATCCAACTTTCAAAGTGAAACAAGCAGCCTGATCTTCCCTTCACCCCTTCTCTATGCTGCTGTGTGCACTGGCCTGCGAGACTGTGACAACTAGCCCCTGTGCATTCTGGTGTCATTGGGTTCAGTCAGTGGAGAGCCCAGCAGGAGTTCTGAGGGAGGTAGCAAAGTGCAATCCCTCCCTGTGGGGCTACTTCCAGCTGGTCTAGATGCACAAAGGAGGTAGGGGGTCTCAGCATCTCTCAGACAGACACTTTCTGTCTCCAGTTCCTGTACGCGGTCCCCTACTCTTGAGGAATAATGGAGTCCACTGATCCTAACCCTGGGTACTGCGCTATTCTGCATGGTTTCCCTACATTTGGTCCTCCGTAAATAGTTCTTTATTAAACCCTCCTTAAATTATCCTAATTTAAATGTGTCATCTGTTTTCTGCTGAGACCCTGCCTGACACAGTAATAATACCTTACAGCTAAAGGCTTTTACAGTTTCTCATTAGTTTATTTGTACTTGAATAGCACTTTTTCAAGTTTTCTTTAAACAATAGACCTAGAAATGCAAGTGTCCATGTTTGATTCTTAGTCACTCTGCTGTAAGTAGAACTGAACAATCTCTTTGTTCTTGTCACAGACATTTTTATAGACTTTGTGTTTGTATTTCCATCCGTTGTTCCCTGAGAGGTCTTTATACTTATATAATGTTAAGGCATGAAACCGCTCCTTCCCATTTGATCTTTGCTTTTTATCCTCTAACCTCTGGACTCAGAAGCCTGTGCAGCCTCAAAGACAGGGAAGTGTTTTTCTATTTGTATCCTCTGCATCAGTCACAGAGCCTGGCAGGGAATGGAACTCAGGACGGACATTTTGAATGAATGGAGAATGATGTCTATTCTGGATCTCAGTTATTGGGGAACAAAACTCATCAGACAATAGTCTCCTGATAGAGCGTTCATGAGAAAAGTAAATAACGCTTGGTAATCAAGTCAGAGAGGGGTGTCTACAGGGAGGGCAAAGCACATGGAGAACTTACGGGCAATCAGAAGTTAAGGTAGCTCACAGACTTACATTGCCTTATACTTCCCTTCTTCAAAAATTCAAAGATGACCAATTCTTTTTCTCTGAGCAAATTATCCCATCTAAACATTCATGAATTAACCACATTAACTTACTTCTAATGAAGAGAAGAAATAGTTTCTGTCTCATACATTTCAGCTATCTTGTACTCAGGAGATTGTCAAGTTGAAAGATTTCTTTTTACGTTCCTCTTAATCCACTCTTTCCCATGAACAAAAATTTACTTCAAACTGGGAAGTGAGAGTTTGGGTTCATCTGTAATTTTTGACTCACATTATACAATCTAGCTCTAACTAAGCTGTAAAAGCATACAACACTCAAGACAAAATGAGAAAATAATAGAATTCTTTGACAGAGTAAATTATGTGTAGGTTTTCCTGTTTCGTCAAGCCAGGACCATTAGAAATGATCCAGTTCAAACCCTTCTCTTGGCAGATGAAGAGAATAAAGCCTGAGGTCAGATTGGTGGTAGATCCAGGTCTGGGGCCATTGTTCCCTGGCTGCCCACCTGAAAACCAACTAGAAATGGAGGGCTCTGGGCTCCTGGGCTAGTCCAATGGTAGAGAACTTGACCCATCTGAGCACCATCTTCTGAAGCACACCCAGTGGCTGACAGGGACTGGCCAGACTCTGGAGAATGACAGGCAAAGCTGAGAAGCAGCTGTGATTGGTGACAGCCAAAGGCCACTGAGACAAAGAGGCCTGGAGCGCCAGGCCCTAAGTTTTGTTTTAAAGCATTGCTAGTTTCCATCTTTGGATAGTTTAGTATAAAAAGAAAACATGGAAAAACAAGGTCAGGGGAGATAAATACCATTTATGTCAAACCTACCACATTCCAAGTTCCCTCATCTTAACCTTGCACCACTTTTGTGAGGTAAATAGTTCTACCCCTAATTTATTTTGTATACTGGAAAATTTCATTTTTATTTTGTGTATTACGTTAAATTATTTCAAATAACTGGAAGCTCTTCGCCTTTTTTATATTATGGAAATTGCCTGAGGTCATAAAGCTAGTAAATAGCAGAACAAGAACTCAATTAAGATATGTTTAATGCCAAAGTCCTGTAATGAGTTCCATCTCCTAAAATTCTAACAAGTTGAATCTTCAGAACATCTTTATTCATATATATTACATTCTTAGTATTTTATTTCCACTAAACTATATGCCTGGCACTTGGTCATTATTTTAACCTTTAGAATGCCAAAATTTCAGTTTTTAATCTTGCCTAATCATCCTTTTCTAATTCAAGTCATAATTAAGAATTCATCCATTTTTATCATATCAGTTAAATTTTGCTCTTGACAATTTAAGATGTGTAATGTGTAAATGTGCTTACAAGCATCCCAGAGTTGGCTGGGCTGTGAGAAAGCAGGTATATTTATATGTTACAAGAAACAATGTGAATTTAAAAAATAAAACATTAGGATCTTAAAACAAAAAGAAAGAAACAATGTGAATTAGTTCAACTTTCTGGAAAGCTATCTGGTAATATTTAAAAAAAAACTATAAAATTATGGATGTCTTTTGTCCATTTTGGAAGAATACACACCAAGTGAGTAAACCACACCTATATATATGTGTGTGTGTGTGCGTGTGCGTGTGTGTGTGTATATAGACACACACACGCACACGCACACACACACAAATCTTCATAGTGTTGTTTCTAATTACAAACATTATAAGTAATCCACATGCCCAACAATAACAAGCAGAAAAGCAAAATGAAGCACATCAGGCCAATTCGAAATGACAAACGTGTGGGTCACCCAGCAACAACTAACATGAGCAAATTCCAGTCAACCTCAACCGGAAAAAGGTCACTGACAATGGCAGTGCCCCACTGCTGCCACATACCCTCTTCCCAGCCACCCTCAGTGAGTATTTCACTTCATTGTTTTCAGGTCTAAGTTTGCATCTTACCTCTCCAAAGCCCTGAATAAAACCCTCCTGAACTCTGACAGCCAGAACCCAACATCAACACAATTGTGATATACAAGATGTGATCTTTAATTTCATTGACAGTCACTTCATCCAGCATGTCTCTCCAGCTCACCACCTCCAACCACTCTCCCTTCAGGGCAACCTTACCTCTGGATGACTCTGTAATCTTTTTTTGAGTTAGAGATCCTAATCTGCAATGATAAATATTCACTGCCATCTACTGTGTGCCAGACATTAGACACTGATGAATGAGACTATTTTGATTTGTGTATTAACCCGCCTATAGGCCATTTCCTCTTTAAAAGGAAATAAACCAAAAGTTGTCCAGATCCTAAGGGCTGAATTTTCAACATTAACTGTTAAGGACTGCAAAAGTCTGGAAACTGGAACTTTCTACAACCAATATATATACATATATACATATATACATATATATATACACACATATATGTATATACATTTATATATATATACATATACATATATATATATGTATATGTATATATATACATTTATATATATATACATATACATATATATATATACACATATATATATACATATATACATATATACATATACACATATATGTATATACATTTTTTTTTAATTAAGAAATTGCCTCTGGGGGCACCTGGGTGGCTCAGCCAGTTGAGCCTCTGACTTTGGCTCAGGTCATGATCTGGCAGTTTGTGAGTTCGAGCCTTGTGTCGGGCTCTGTACTGACAGCTCGGAGCCTGAAGCCTGTTTCAGATTCTGTGTCCCCCTCTCTGCCCCTCCCATGTTCATGGTCTGTCTCTGTCTCTCAATAATGAAAAAACGTTTAAAAAATTTTTTAATAAAATAAAATAAAATAAATAATAAATAAATAAAATTAAAAATAAAAAATAAAATTAAATAAATAAAATTAAATTAAAATTTAAAAATATATTTAAAAAACAAAGAAAGAAAGAAAGAAAGAAAGAAAGAAAGAAAGAAAGAAAGAAAGAAATTGCCTCTGCAAGATTATAGCACTCATTTATCCTACCTAAGTACCATACTCTTGTTGGAACATACTGGTAAAAAGAACAGAATTTTGAGTGAGTCCACATCTCAAATTCTATTAGTGTGACTAGAAAGGTATAATGCCAGTATCCCTTTGTTTTTTTAAATTAATTTTTAAATTTTATTTTTAGATACTTTTAAATATCTTTTGTTTTATATTTATTTGAGAGAGAGATAAAGAGAGAGAGTGAAAGCAGGAGAAAGGGGCAGAGGGAGAGAGAAAGAAAATCCTAAGCAGTCTCCATGCTCAGCATGGAGACCTATGCAAGGCTCCATACCACATTCTGTCTCTGTCTCTCTCAAAAATAAATAAACATTAAAAATAAATAAATAAATAGTTTCAAATTTACAGAAAAGTTCCAAGGATAATAAAACTCTCATATACCTCTATTAACCAATTTTTAACATTTGCTACCTTTGCTTTATAACTCTCTCTGTAATATGTGTATATATATATATATAAAATATGTGTCTACATATATATATATTTTTTTCTTCTAAACCATTCAAGAGAGGATTGCATATACCATGCCCTTTACCCCTTTTAAGCAAGGATATATATGCTTATATAACAAAGGTAAATTCAGGAAGAGTAATAAGGAATTTGAATTTAATCTAAAGTGCACTTTTCAGTCTCATTAAAGGTCCTAAGAATTTTTTTTATAGGCAATTTTTATTTGGGCCAAGATTACGTATTTAATTTAGCTACCATGTCACAGCCTTTCCTTGCCTCGTGACACAGGCCAGTTGTGTTTTTTTAATGCATCCTCCTGATAAGTTTGGTGCTTCTTGGCCGCTGTGCTACCAAAGGGTAGTGCATCCTTTCAATGAGTCCCCTCTGGAGGCACATGATGATGCCCATTTACACTTCATTGATGATATTCATTGTGATCACTTGGTTAGGGTGTTGTTCAGTTTCCCTACTGGATAGTTACTGTTTTTCCTGTTGTAATTATAATTTCTCTTCAAACTTTCCCTCCCTAGATTTAGCATGTATATTTGATTCTTCCCTAAATGAAATTGGACCATAATGGTTAAAAATGTTGGTTTTGGGCACCTGAGTGGCTCAGTTGGTTAAGAGTCCAACTCTTGATTACACTCAGGTCATGATCTCACAGTCAAGATCAAGCCCCATGACAGGTTCCTCACTGGGCATCAAGCCTGTTTAGGATTCTCTTTCTCCCTTTCCCTCTGCCCCTACCCCACTCATGCTCATGAAAATGCATGCATGAGCTTACTCTCAAAACAAAAGAAAAACAAAAACAGTGGTTTTGTAACTCCATTCTTCTTCTTTGTTTAAAAAAGTTTATTTTATTTATTTTGAGAGAGCGAGAGAGAGCAGAGGAGGGGCAGAGAGAGGGAGATAAAGAATCCCAAGCAGGCTGCACACTGTCAGCAAGGAGCCCCACATAGGGCTTGAACTCACCAATCTTGAGATCATGACCTGAGCCAAGATCAAGAGTTGGATGCTTAATCGACTGAGCCACCCAAGCAGCCCACTCCATTATTCTTCTAACTCCATTATCAGTTGGCATATAAGAAAGAACACTCCCTTCTCACCTAGTTACTTATTCACTTATTTACTTACTTAATCTGTGTATTACTAGTAAGGACTCCTCGATTTTCTTTTTTCCTCAATGAGTAGTAATCTATTACTCTTCTTACACATATTGATGCACTAATTGGCCAGATTGTGGCCAGTGAGCAACATTTCAAGCTGGTTTCTGAGTATTTTTAACATGTTGCCATCAATGGTGGTTGGGAGGAGGTACTTCCTTACTTTTGTGAATAATACAATGTTTTAGGCTTATCAGACTTTCCTTGCCTCAATCCTAAAATCAGCTATTATGTAAAGAGTACAGATTCCATTTCTAAATTGAATTGTTTGTTTTTTTTGCTATTGAGTTGTATGAACTTTTTATATTTTGGGATATTAGCCTTTGATCAGACACATGATTTGCAAATATTTTCTCCCATTCAGTAGGTTGCCTTTTCATTTTGTTGATGGTTTCCTTTGCTGTGCAGAAGTTTTTTAGATTGACGTAGTCCCACTGTTTATTTTTACTTTTGTTGCCTTTGCCTTTAGTGTAAGATTCAAAAGCTTATCACCAAGATCCATGTCAAGGAGTTTACTGCCTATGTTTTCTTTTAGGAGTTCTATGGTTTCAGGTTTTACTTGCCAGTCTTTAATCCATTTTAACTTAATTTTTGTTTATGGTGTAAGATAGTAGTCCAGTTTTGTTCTTTTATATTTAGCTGTCCAGTTTTCCCAACACCATTTATCGGATAGACTGTCTTTTCCCACTGGGCTCCTTTGTTGTAAATTAGTTAATCATATATGCAATCAAATAAACATTTTTGGGCTGTCTATTCTGTTCCATTGATCTATGTGTCTGTTTTTATACCAATACCATATGATTTTAATCTATAGCTTTGTAATATAATTTGAAATCAGGGAGCATGATGATCCAGCTTTGTTATTTCTTCTCAAGATTGCTTTGGCTATTCAAGGTCTCTTGTGGTTCTATACAAATTTAAGGCGGTTGTTTCTATTTCTGTGAAATAAAAATTTTTTAATGGGCAGAGGATCTGAATAGACATTTTTCCAAAGAAAATATCCAGATGACCAACAGGCACATGAAAAGATGCTCAAGGAGATGCAAATCAAAACCACAATGAGATATCAGCTCATACCTCTTAGAATGGCTATTATCTAAAGGACAAGAAATAACAAGTGTTCGTGAGGATGTGGAAAAAAGGGAATGCTCATACACTGTTGGTGGGATGTGAATTGGTGCAACCACTATAGAAAACAGTATGGAGGTTCCTCAAAATTTAAAAATAGAACTACCACTCCTTGCAGATACTGCACCGGAGGAGTCACATGTAGTTGTCATTGCCCTCTTTGCACGACTCTTACAGAAGTTTCTCTCTGAGCACATGGCAACTCTTAAGGAAAAACTGATGGCACCAGTTGCAGAAGAAGAGACAACATCCCAAACAATAAGATCACTGCAATGGGTGTTGAACAAGTTGGTATGGCATGTGCCATCAGCATTCTGGGAAAGTCTCTGGCTCATGACCTTGCCCTTCTGTATGTTTTAGAAGATAAACTCAGAGGAGAAATGATGGATCTGCAACATGGGAGCTGATTTCTTCAGACACCAAAAAATTGTGGCAGATAAAGATTACTCTGTGACTACCAATTCTAAGACTGTGGTGGTAACAGCAGGAGTCCACCAGCAGGAGGGAGAGAGCCATCGCAATCTGGTGAAGAGGAATGTTAATGTCTTCAAATTCATTATTCCTCAGATAGTCAATCACAGGCCTGATTGTATCATAACCGCGGTTTCCAACTCAGTGGATATTCTCACACAGGTTACCTGGAAACTTAAGTGGACTACCCAAACACCATGTGATTGGAAGTAGGTGTAACCTGGATTCCGCTAGATTTTGCTGTCTTATGGCTGAAAAACATGGCATTCGTCCCAGCAGCTGCCATGGATGGATCTGGGAGAACACGGCGACTCAGGTGTGGCTGTGTGGAATGGAGTGAATGTGGCGTTTCTCTCCAAGAACTGAATCCAGAAATGGGAACAGACAAAGACAGTGAAAATTGGAAGTAAGTGCATAAGATGATGGTTGAAAGTGCCTATGAAGCCATCAAGCTAAAAGGATATACCAGCTGGGCTTTGGATTAAGTGTGGCTGATCTCATTGAATCCATATTGGAAAATCTATCCAGGATTCATCCAGTGTCAAGAATGGTGAAGGGGATGTATGGCATTGAGAATGAAGTCTTCCTGAGCCTTCTGTGTATCCTGAATGACCGGGGATTAACCAGTGTTATGATCCGGAAGCTGAAGAATGATGAAGTCACTCAGCTCAAGTAAAGCAGATACCTTGTGGGACATCCAGAAGGACCTAAAAGACCTGTGAGTTCCGACTTCTAGGTTGTCGAAATTTAAAACTACAATGTGATTAACTGTGAGCCTTTAGTTTTTCATCCATTTACATGGATCACAGTTTGCTTTTATCTTCCTAAATATATGAATCTGGGCTCACAGAATCAGAGCCCATCTTTGGTTGAGTGCTTGCAACAGAGCTCTTGAACAAATAAAATTAACTATTGTAGTATGCTTCTAAAAAATAAAAATAATAAAAACAATAAAAATAGAACTACCATATAATTCCACAATTCCACCTCTGGGTATTTATGCAAAGAAAACAAAAACACTAACTCAAGAAGATATTTGCACCTCCATGTTCATTGCAGCATTATTCACAATAGCCAAGACTGAAACAACCTAAGTGTCCACTGACGGATGAATTATAAAGAAATTGTGCTATGTACATACAATGGAATATTATTCAGTCATAAAAAAGAATGAAATCTTGCCATCTGTGACAAAATGGATGGACCAAGAGGGTATTATGCTAAGTGAGATAAGCCAGACAAAGACAAATACCATATGATCTCTCTTATTTGTGGAATCTAAAAAATGAAAAACAAAACAGTACTAGTCCATAGATACAGAGAACAGATTGGTGGTTTCCAGAGGTGGGTGTGAGGGGTAGAGGGGGGAGGAAATGTGTGGAGGGAGTAAAAAAAAAAAAAAAAAGAGTACCAATTCCTATTAGTAGGGAATTTCACTGTGTGCACTAAATTTAACCCTTCAATTAAAAGAGTTAGGAAAGATATTAGATATCATAAACTCAACTAATACCAATTCCAGTAAATCTTATAGGGTTCTTCTTCTTCCCACTGTCCATATTTGTATCTCCCTTCTTATGTAATGAGGACCCTACACTAACTCCCAACGAACTAATATATTTATTCTTTTGGTCAATCCTACAATACACACAAAGTAGCTTTAGAATTGCTATTTGCACCCTACTTTGTGGGGGGAAGAAAGAACTACTAAGAAGAACAGTGTATAGAGAAACTTAACAGAAGACCGGGGTAGGGGGAGGGAAAGGGGAAAAAAAAGTTACAGAGAGGGAAGGAGGCAAACCATAAGAGACTCTTAAAAACTGAGAATAAACTGAAGGTTGATAGGAGGTAGGAGGGAGGGGAAAGTGGGTGATGGGCATTGAGGAGGGCACCTGTTGGGAGCAGCACTGGGTGTAGTATGGAAACCAATTTGACAATAAATTTCATATTAAAAAAAAGAGACTCAATAGTGAAGAAAAGTAATATTTTAATACAGTCTTTTGAAAAAATCAAAGGAATGCAAAAATAAAATCCATGATGAATAAAATATTAAAAATTTTAATAAAGACAAAAAAAGAATGGTGTATAGTCAAATTATTGTATAGTCAAAAGTTACTTGGATTAGTTTTTTTCTCCCTTCAATGTAGACATGACATTCATTAAAAATTTGATCCTTGTTGATTTCTTTTATTTCAAAATATCTAGAACATTAACATAACTCAAAGTCAAACTTATATACAAAGGTGTGGTCAGAGAAGTGTTACTCCTGCCTGTATACTTTTCATGTCTCCTCCACACACCCTCTGTATAGGTCACTAAGTTCATTAAATTTTGGCTAGTGAAAATAAGCAGACATATGCATTTTCTTTAATTTCTCCTTCTCTCTTCAACAAAGCTGGGTACTACACATATACTTTTGCAATCTCCTTTTTTCACTTACTATGTCCTAGAAATCCCTATCAGTTTTAGAGATCATCCTACCTACAACCAGATTGTATGTATGTGACAAAATTTATACAACCAGTCTTCCATGTATGTGACAAAATTTATACAACCAGTGTTCCATGTTTAACCATTAAGGTACTTCCCAATATTTTGCAATTACAAGTAATGCTGCAATGAATCACCCTGGGCGTTTATTTTTGTATTGTTAGAGGCTATGTTCCTGGTGAATTTCTAGAAGTAGAGTGCCGGGTTTGTTAGGTATTGCCAAATTCCCCTTTGTAGGCGTGGTATAATTTGCCTTCCCAGCAGCAATGTTTCCTCATAGCCTTGCCAACAGAATATATCATCAAGCTTTCAAATCTTTGCCAATCCAAAAGAAGAGAAATGGGGAATTTCAATATAGTTTTTTTTTTCCAGTGTAGTTTTAATTGGATTTTTTAAAGTAAGTTTGAACATCTTTTTATATGTTTAGAGGCTATTTTATATAAATAATTCATGAATTGCTTCTCTTCATAAAAACTTGAAGCACTATGGGTAAGTCCCTTTTAACCATCACCCACCATCTGGTCCCCTTTTCCTTTACCCAAGGATAACTACTGTGATTAATTTGGTGTATATCCTTCCAGTTCTTATCTAATGTCTTTATATACAAATATATGTCCCCATAGAAAGTACACTGTATACTTTGGCATATTTTGAGTTTTTTTCAATGTATCATACTATACATGTCTATCTATGGCTTAACATTTGTTTGTTTTTTTTACAGAGAAGTAAAACACTTTAATGCCTCAATGATTCCAATATTTTAAATTACAGTGTACTAAATATTTGTTTTAATATTTTTCCATTACCCTATATGCTTATAACCAGCAGAGTTTCTAATGTTTTGATTAAAATTCTTTATTGTGGTAAAACTCACATAAAATTATCATTTTAACCAGGGGCACCTGGATGGCTCATTTGGTTAAGTGTCTGACTTTGGCTCAGGCCATGATCTCGTGGTCCGTGGGTTTAAGCCCTGTGTCGGGCTCTGTGCTGACAGCTCAGAGCCTGGAGCCTGCTTCACATTCTGTGTCTCCCTCTCTCTCTGCCCCTCCCCTACTCATGCTCACTCTCTCTCCCTCCCTCTCTCCCTCCCCAAAATAAATAAACATTAAAAAGAAAGTAGATTCCCATTGTTTTGAAAGAGACTCTAAAACTTTTCATTTTACAAATCTGAAACTCTGTATGCATTAAGCAATTCCCCTTTTCCCCTGACCAAGCTCCTGGTAACTACCATTCTACTTTCTGTTACTTGACTACTTACTGTTTCTTTAGATACCTCATATAAGTAGAATCATACAGTATCTGTCTTTTTGACTGGCTTATTTCACATATCTTGTCCTCAAGGTTTATCAATGTTGTAGCACTTGGTAGAATTTCCTTCCCTTTTAAGGCTAAATGATATTCCACTGTATACACCACATTTTGTTTATCCATTTGTCTGTTGGTGACATTTGGGTTGCTTCCACTTCTTGACTATTTTGAATAATGCTGCTATAAACATGGGATGCAAATGTCTCTTTGAGACCTTACTTCCAATTCCTTTGGATATATATCCAGAGAGCATGGTTGGATTTTATGGTAGTTTTCTTTTTAATTTTTTTAAGGAAACTCCTGTTTTCTATAGCAGCTACACCATTTTACAACCTCACTAACAGTGCACAAGGGTTCCAGATTCTTCTCATACACAAATAACACTATTTTTTTTGATAGTAGCCATCCTAATGGGTATGAGATGATACCTCATGATGGTTTTGATTTGCATTTCCCTAATGATTAGTGATGTTGAGAACCTTTTCACGCGCTTCTTGGCCATTTGTATATCATTGGGAAAATGTCTACTCAAATCCTTTGCCCATTTTTAAATTAGATTATTAGATGTTCTTGTTGTTGTGATGTAGGATTTCTTCATATATTCTGGATATTAACCTCTTGTCTGATAAATGATTTGCAAATAGTTTTCACCGCTCCTTAAATTGCTTTTTCACTATGTGCATTGTGTCCTTTGATGCAAAAAGTTTTTAAGTTTGATATGGTTTCATTTGTCTATTTTTGCTTTGATTGCCTGTGGTTATGGCATCATTCCAAATAAAGCATTGCCCAATTCAATCCATGAAGCTTTTCTTACAGGTTTTCTTCTAGGAGCTTTAGGTCTAAAACTTTAGACAGTTTTAGGTCTTACATTTAAGTATTTAATATATTTTGAATTAATTTTTATACATGGTGTAAGGTGAGTGTCTGACTTAATTCTTTTGCATGTGGATATCATCTTCCCAGCACCATGTGTTCAAAATACTGTCCTTTCCCCATTGAGTAGTAGCCTCGGTACCTTTGCTGCAGATCATTTGACTATATGCACAAAGATTGATTCTTAGGCTATTTTATTCCATTGGTTTATTTGTCTCTCTTTATGGAAGTACCACACTGTTTTGATTACTATTGCTTTGTAATGTTTTGAAATCAGTAACTGTGTGTCCTCTAACTTTATTCCTTTTCAAAATTGTTTTGGCAATTCAAAGTCCCTTGAGATGCCATATTAATTTTAGGATGAATTTTGCAGCTTAACTTTTTAATTCAGCAATGTTGCTTTATTTATCCACATTAGTACAAATACATCTACATCTACCTCATTCTTTTAAACTGCTGTATAATGTGTATTAATTGTTCTACAATTTCCTTTGAACATTATCCAAAATGATTGTCACTTACATTGTTCCCAATTTTCACTGATTTTGATTGGAATTTTCTACATGTTCCTTTAATTTTAAATAAGTCAATGGGTTTAAGTGATTAATAATGAAAGCATTCTTTTTTAAACTTTTTATGTTTATTTTTGAGAGAAAGAGTCAAGGTGCAAGCAGGGTAGGGGTAGAGAGTGAGGGAGACACAGAATCCAAAGCAGGCTCCAGGCTCTGAGCTGTGAGCACAGATCCTGAGGCAGGGCTCAAACCCACCAACCGCGAGATCATGACCTGAGCCAAAGTCAGACACTTAACCAACTGAGCCACCTAGGCATCCCTTAAAGCATTCTTTTTAATGTCATTTTAGCTGAATATAAAAATCAATATGTACTCAGTATTAAAAAAATGATGCAGAAAAATACAAGGACTAAATCTAAAACACCTATAATCCTACCAAGATGCCAGGTAACACATCACAGAATGGAGGGATTTATAGTACAGAGATTAAATCCTAGATCCTCCTTTAACGATGGGACCCTGGGCAAGTTACTTAACTTCACTAACCTTATTTTTCTCACCTTTAAAATGAAGACAATAATATCTACCTGTTGGAAGTTTTGTGAGAATTAAATGAGATAAAACTTAGGATATTGGGTAGCACTATATTGTATATCTATGCTATAGATTCTATAGGGAAATGGGTGACTAAATTATAGTATAGTCAAACAATAAAAATTTTTATAGCCATTAAAAATAATGAGGTAGCCAAACTATGGAGAGAGCCCAAATGTCCATCAACTGATGAATGGATAAAGAATTCTTTTAAAAATCTAAAGAGAAATTCTAATTTTAAAAAGAAAAAATAACTTTAAAACACAGAACTACTTTACAGAATCATCCACCTTTGTTTTTTTCAAAGTTAACAACACCTTGTGAAAAATGATTTCAAATTAAAAACAGCAAGAGCAAATAGGCCACCTAAAACCTTCCAACTATGTTCATCCTGAAGTAGTATCCAGAAAGGTTTACAGGAGCGCCAGGGTGACTCAGTCTGTTAAGCGTCTGATTTCAGCACAGTCTGTGAGTGCTGCTTTCAGCACAGAGCCTGGTTTGGATCCTTTGTCTCCCTCTCTCTCTGCCCCTCCGCTGCTCATGCTCTCAATCTCTCTCAGTAATAAATAAACATTTTTTTAAGAAAAGGAAAGGTTTACTTAGTGCAGTTCTGCAGGAGAACTTGTGAGATCAATCTGAACCTTCTGGCCTCAAATGATCAATCTCAGATAAAATAAGCATCTTCTACATTTCCCCTGGCTTTTATTAATGTAGGCCCCTGGCTCATTTGAAAATTGGCCACACCAGCTTTCTTACACACAATAGCAATCCATGTAAATCTTTTAGCCTCAGCTGCCCAGGGCTATACAAGTAAACAATTACAACCATGGTCTTTTCTTAATTCCTAAAGGAAATCAATGGTGAGGTGAAAAGACTACTTCCACAAACTGTGGGGTTTTCCATTATATGCTGATGATGGTGTAATAAACTAATCAAAATATCAGATTTGCTATTTTCAGGATATGCTTGAATTATGTTTGTAGATCAAGGAGAACTTTCTAAAAACATATTTACTATAATAATTTCTATAAACTTATTTATAAAAGGGATGAAAACTAAAAAGAACAAAGGGTATAATTTTGTTTTTTAGTTTATTTATTTTGAGAGAGAGAGAGGGAGAGATGTGTGTGAGCAGGGGAGAGGAAGAAAGAGGGGGAGAGAGAGAATACCAAGCAGGCTCCATGCTCAGCACTGGGCTTGACACAGGGCTCAGTCCCATGACAATGAGATCATGACCAGGAGATCACGACCATGAGATCATGACCTGAGCCGATATCAAGAGTTGGACGCTTAACTGACTGAGTCACTCAGGTGTCCCCAAAGGGTGTAATTTTAAAAGAGCTTCAGAAAGCCAGCGCAATGTAATAGCTACAAATTACTTTTTTACTTTAACAAATGAAATTTACTCTTCCATAAGCAATGTAGAAATCCCTAAGAACAATTCTGATAAAGCTCAGTTGAGGAATTCATTGAAAGGTAAAACCAATTATTTGGGGGGGGGGGGGCAGGGAAATTTATTGATAGGAGAGATATGAGATTATAAAATAGTTCAGGCACAAGGAAAAGTTTCCACTCCATAAATTTTTTTCTTAATAATGATATGTTATGGGATGAATTGAAATCTAGGATTAATTAAGCCAGTTAGGATATTTAAAATACAGTGAAGAAACTGAATGTGCAATTACGTTGAAAAATCCTAAAATGATTCCAAGAGAAAGAATACAAGATCCACATCTAAGCAATAGTTTTATCATTAACTCTTTATGAACAATGAAAGATCAGTAATAAACTAGAACTAAGAGAGTAGTGTCTGATAATTTTACAAAATTGTCTATTAAGTTGTGTTGCTATAGAAAGGTACTATCTGGGTCACAGTACCATGAAGATCCATTTTGACCTTTCAGACCAAGGCCAAATAAAAGGTTCCAGGTCCTCAAGTTATCATATCCATGCCAGATGAGAGAGAAATATGCTTCTATTTTATTTAAGTCACTGCTATATAGGGTCTTTGTCCCAGAAGACAAATTTGTATCCTAATATTGATGACATCTGATTGAAATGAAAAATATTGAAGTTTTTTTTTTTCATCTGCTAAACAAAAGATCATACCCCCAGAATGTGGTGATCTCACCAAGACATTACTATCTAGTCAGGTGGCCTACCTCTAGTCAGGACGTTTCTCTCCAAAGTCATCTCCTACACTGCAAGAAATGCTTGTAAGTGCAGCCAATGAAATCAGGATGGATCCAAGTATTCAAAAATCAAGCTAAAATACAGCTGAGAAAGAGCATTTATATGTACAATAGTGCCCCCCCCCCCATCTGTGGTGGACACCTTCCAAGATTCCCAATGGACACCAGAAATGGTAGATAGTATCAAACCCTACATATACTATGTATTTTCCTACACATACATACCTATGATAAAGTTAAATTTACAACTTAGGCACAGTAAGAGATTAACAACAAAAACTAATAATAAAATATAACAATACACTGTGATAAAAGTTATGCATATGTGGTCTCTCTCTCTTTCTCAAATATTGTATCGTACTGTACTCACCCTTCTTCTTATGATGATGTGTGATGACAAAATGCCTATGTGGTGAGAAGAAGTGAGGGGAATGACTTAGACATCATAATGTAACAGTAGGCTACTGGGCCAGGAGGAGGATCATCTGCTTCTGGACCATGTTTGACTGTGAGGAACTGAAACCATGGAAAGCTAAACTACAGATAAGAGAGGCTACTGTATATCATAAAATCCTTCACTATTCCTTTAAAGTTAGCTCCTCCTTCAGATTGTCCTATTTATGTTTGTGGCACCATGATCCTTCCTCTTCAGAAATCTCAGAGTTATCTTTGAATTCTTCTCCTTTTCCCCTATAATAAGCAGTGGTTGTATTTGTAAGGACTGTACTTAGCTGCATATGAGAGGAATCCACCTAAGGCAGCTTAACGAAACAGAAGTATATTTTCCCTCAAAACCAGAAGACAGGGGTAGGCAGTCTGGAGCTGGAATGGCATCCAAGTCAATGACAGTATCAGAGAGTCAGGCTCCTGGCATTTAACTACCAATCTTTGCATGTGACTTTCATAGAGCTTGAAAGATGGTGCCTCCTCTCTGACACCTTTTGTGTTTGTCTTAGCCTAGGAAACAGAGCCCGAGGCAAGGTAGAAATGCTAATGCTTTATTGGGTGATATAATCCCCAGGCATAGAACAATAAACAAAACAAAGTCCCTTCCCCCAGGGAGTACATTTTAGTGAGGGGATTCGAAAATAAACAAATAAATAGATATATAAACTAGGGAAGGTGACAGAAAGTAATAGTTCTATTTTATATAGACTCTCAGAGAAGGACATTCTGAGGAGGTTGTATTTGAGCAGAAACTCGAATGAAAAAAGGAATAAGTTATGCAAATATCTGGAAGATGTACGTTCCATGTTCAAGGAAGGATGACTGCAAGGGTCTTAGATAAGAATGTACTAAACAGGGGCGCCTGGGTGGCGCAGTCGGTTGGGCGTCCGACTTCAGCCAGGTCACGATCTCGCGGTCCATGAGTTCGAGCCCCGCGTTGGGCTCTGGGCTGATGGCTCGGAGCCTGGAGCCTGTTTCCGATTCTGTGTCTCCCTCTCTCTCTGCCCCTCCCCCGTTCATGCTCTGTCTCTCTCTGTCCCAAAAATAAATAAAAAACGTTGAAAAAAAATTAAAAAAAAAAAAAAGAATGTACTAAACATATTGAGGGAAGAGAAAAGAGACCATGTGGTTGGAACCAAATGAAAGATGCCAAGAGAAATGTCATGAAATTGAAAGGTGGTCTTTTGGGACTAGATGGTGTCAGATCTAATGGGCCAGATTAAGAGATTTCATTCTAAGGATGTGGTTGGAACCAAATGAAAGATGCCAAGAGAAATGTCATGAAATTGAAAGGTGGTCTTTTGGGACTAGATGGTGTCAGATCTAATGGGCCAGATTAAGAGATTTCATTCTAAGGATGATTACATAGGCCAATGGAGGGTCTAGGGAATGAGAAGCAAATAGAAGAGTAGACATCATTAAGAAGGAAACTGCAGGGTCCAAGAGAGGTTGTAGTGGATGTGGTGACATGAACATGGAGGTCAAGAAGAAGCAGGGCTCATACTCAGAGGCTGGATTTCAGGAGTAGGACTATCCAGCAATGCAGTGCTCTTCCCTGCCTCACCTCCAACAACTCTCTCATCTTCTGCCTTCCATCTGTATCTGGAAAGAAGATGAGAAATCTAAGCCTGGAGACTGACTGTCAGGATCCAACCCCAGCTCTGCCACTTTCTACATATATGAACTTGAATAAGTTACTTTTATTTTCTATACTTCATCTTCTCCATCTTCCTCATCTATAAAATGGGGATAATAATAGTATTTCTTGCTTAAATTCTTGACATGCAAAATGCCTAGAAAAGCACCCACCACCTGACATGTTTAGCATCAATAACCGATACCTAATATCACTACTAGATGGTTTCAACATCTTAAATGTGCTGTATCTCTCTCACTTCTAAATTTGTCACCTGCTCTTCTCTACAGCTGGAATGTACTTTGTTTAATTAATTCCATACTCATCCTCCAACACTCACCCTAATGTCACTGCCTCTAGGGGGCCTTTTCTGATCCCGTAGATGATGTCTCTTACCTCATCACACCATACTTAACCCTCATCATATTTTCCAATAATCATTTGTTTTGTTTGATTTTCCTACCAGATCAAAAACTCTGTGAAGGAAAGAACTGTTCTTGTTTTGTGCGCCTCTGTATCCTCAAGGCCTTGCATAGTGCCTGAAAAACAGTAGGCATTCAATAGATATTGAAGAAATCAATTCACCTAGCAACCTGGTAATATTAGCAAAAAACAGAGTATGTAGTAGCCAAGCACCCAGGGCCACCTTATGACTTTCATGGGTCCCATCCTGCACAAATATATATATTTATAAATGTAAGTACTGTGCCCACTGTGCCTAATAGATAAGTTGGCCCCATAAGCATCAGCAAAGGATGGGTTAAAAGCAATGGAAAAAGTCAGCAGGAAATAGAGGGCCAAAACTGGAAATTAGCCTGACTTCTGAGATGTGGTAGACAAGGTAACTGTAAATCACCTAGAATGTTTTTAAGTGCAAGTAAGAGAATCCTGACTCCAATTCACCAAACCAGTAACAGAGAAGTCCAGATACAGGGCAAGGTCTGGGCTTAGTTGATTCAATGGCTCAACAGTGTCTGCAAAATTTCAGGTTCTTAAATGTTTATTTTTAGGAGAGAGAGAGGGAGAGAGAGAGCGAGGAAAGGGCAAAGAGGATCCAAAGCAAGCTCTGCACTGACAGCAGCAAACCCTATGTGGGGCTTGAACTCAAGAACCATGAGATCATGACCTGATCTGAAGTCAGATACTCACCCGACTGAGCCACCAGGCAGCCTTCAGTTTGTTTCTAAATCCCCATCCTTCTGTCCATAGCATCAGCTTCATCCCAAGGCCAGTTTCCCCTTATAGTCATCACATGACTGGCAGCAGAAAAGAGGCCACATCCCTCTTTGTTTTCATCCAGTGAGACAACCAAGACATTTTAGTCCTTCACTGTAGTCTGATTAAGCCAACATCAGACATGCATCCAATATGAACCAATAACAATCCCCTGGGGAATACCTCACACTGGCTGATCTAAAAAGTCAGGATCCTTTCCTAGAGCTAGGGATGTGGCATGCACCAGAACAAAATCAGGGAACGAGAAATGTCTGTAACCCATTCACAACTCTTAAGCCCCTCAAGAATTCAAGAGATGTGGAATGAGTTATCAGATATCAACTAAAGTATATAAAGTGTTTACAACAAGTAGTAAAATGTATTTGCATCAAGTAAATAAAAAGGTCAAGAGACCATTTAATCCAAGGGAAGATCTTTAAGGAGAAGATCTGTGGAGGGTGCTTTTGGAGAAAGCTTTCCTGTGAGCTCCCTCCCTAAACCCTTCCCCTTAAAGAGGGAGGGAAATTGAACTAAGTAAGGACCTGCCTACCTTAGGGGATTCCACCAGGCTTCTCAGAGAGCTTAATATATGAGCTCTATATTGGAGTGGTGCACATTGGAACTGATGCCTACTAAATTTAGAGGGCTCTCTATTGGTAACATTATCAAATCACAAATGACCTCCACATTGCTAAATCAACACTCAGTCTTCATCTTATTTAACCTATCAGCAGAGTAAAACAGTTGAAACTGGCTTTTCATAGACCAACATTCCAGATTTTCCCTCTACCCTCATGATCCCTCTACCCCCATGATGCTCCTCTTTTGCTGCCTCCTCCTCACCCCTAATGCCTTGATGACAGAGTACTCCAGGGCTCTGTCCTTGAATCTGTTATTTTATCCACCTACACTTATTCTTTCCATATGTTAGCAACTTCCAAATGTTGACCTCCAGTCCAGAACTCTCTTCTGAACTTCAGACTCCTATATTTCCTGCCTTTTCAAAGTCTCCACCTGTATGTCTAATAGATATCTCAACATGTGCAAATGCAACTTCCTGATTTTTCCCTATAAACCTGTTCCTCCTTGACTTTCCCATCTCAAGTAATGGCAACTCCATCCTTCTATCTGTTCAAGCAAAAAGGCTGGAGACATCCTCTCTCTGTCTCATATTCTACATCCAACCTATCAACAAAAGTATTTTTGCCATTGTCTCTGCTTTCAAAAAATATCCAGCATAGATCAGTTCTCATCATCTCCTCTATCATCTTTTACTCAGGATTGCCGCTTTTCAGCATCAAAAGTATAAGAGTTGCACTCCATACTACCTATTGATGATTCCCTGAGAAAGTAGTACCTGACCAAGAAGGATCCACACTCATTACAGATGTGAAAGGGTGAGGGCAGAATGGAGTGGAGGAGTGGAGTCAAGACAGGAAACAATGGCTGAAGGTTCTAGAGGAAGAAATGTGGCACATTCTGGAACACAGAGAGCAAGGGGAGAGTGGTGGGAACAGGGGCTAGAGAGGGAAAGGGTGGGCAAGGCCTGGCAGGCTTTCCAAAAGATTCCAACTTTATCCTAAAAGGAACCAGAAGCCTCAGGAAGGATCTTGTTTGATTTTGCTTCATTTTGTTCTATTTGCATTGTGGTGACATGAATGGACCTGTATTTTGACAGTATTATTGAAACAATCCTTATGGAGAATACTTCATCAAAGGCACCTGACCAAGTACAGGAAGATCAGTCAGGAGGCAGCAGAGTAGTCCAGGGAAGCAATGCTGGTAACTTGCCCCAGAGTAGAGAGGCAGGAAATGTAGAGAAGCCAACCAGTTCAAAAAATTTTACTGCCTATGTGTTATGGGCTGAATGTTGTCTCTCCAAAATTCATATGCTTAAAGCCCTAACCCCCAGTGCCTCAGAATGTGACTGGATTTGTAGGTAGCATCTTTAAAGAGGTAACTAAGGTCAGTAGGGTGGGCCCTAAACCAATGACTGGTGTCCTTATAAGAAGAGATGAGGACACAAACACAGGGGGAAGACCATGTGAAGACATAGGAAAGGCAGTCATCTACAAGCTAAAGGGAGAGGCTCTAGAAGGAACCAAACCCATCCACACTTTTATCTCTGATTTCTAGCCTCCAGAACTGTGAGAAAACAAATTTCTGATTGTTCAGGACCCTCATCTTTGCTATTTGTTATGGCAGTCCTAGCACACTAATACACTGTGGGGAAAAAAATTTAAGTCAGCAATAAGACTTTTGAAAAATAAAAATATACTCCATTTATTCTAATTGAAATTAGGGTCATATATGACAGTAAAATTCAGACAAAAGAGCATTTCTTCAGTATTTCCAGTGATGGCTTCTGCAACACATCTGTATTGTCCCTAAAATGAGGAATAAGAAATACAAGTAAATAAAATGTTAGATGCCTCTATTTTATAAGACTTTTATAAGAATTTTGTCTTATTAGGAGGAAGCCATTTAAATTAAATTGGTTATCATTATCTCAGTTTCCTAATGAGATGAAATTTTGTATGCCTTTTGAATCCAGTGAGCAGAAACCTATTTATTTCCCAACTATAAAGGGATATTATAAGGGGATATTTTTTCAACAGTTTTTTGAAACTAGTCTGTGAGATTTTCAAACATACAATATCCTTAGAAAAATAGGTAAGGATATGCATTTTAAATGACTGTTTTAAAATAGTCACCCAAGGGTGCCTGGAGGGCTCAGTCTGTTAAGCTTCTGGGCCCCGCGTCAGGCTCTGGGCTGACAGTGCAGAGCCTGCTTGGCGTTCTCTGTCTCTGTGTCTCTCTCACTCTCTCTCTCTCTCTCTCTCTGCCCCTCCCCCTCTCACACTTGCTTTCTCTCAACAAATAAACTTTCAATAAATAAATAAATAAATAAATAAATAAATAAATAAATAAATAAGATAGGTACCCAAAGTGAAACATATCCAAAATTTCTTTGCCAGGGATCTAATGCAAATATCTAAAATTACATCACTACTATTCATGGGGGCAGTTACTGAGTTATACATGGCGGTCATCCAGTGCTTTTACCCAAAGATATTCAACATATTAATTATGAGCATTTGCATTACTTTTAGCCATGGATGTTAGAGGAAGAAAATGAAGTGAAAAAGAGCTTTTTTGTGTGTTACTTTTCCGTATTTCCATATTCTACAGAAAGAAGAAATAGCAAAACACCCCAAACTAAATAAAAGCAAAAACCAAAATCTTAAACACCTTAAGGCTGAATAGCTATTTTTGAAGTTGTGAATGGCTGTTTCAAATTCTTAACACATCTGTTACTGCAAAAGATTAAGAAAGTACAAAATGACTCTTGAACAATACCTTAGAAAATCGTATTCCCCTGAAGGAGAAGTGTACTGTTGTATTCACAGTCTCTACAAACAAAATACAAAATACAAAAAATTATATTGGTCGTCATTGGGTGATTTTGTTTTAATATAGTATGGAGTGTACCTTTTATGCTGCTACTGGCAGCAGCAGTCCCAAGCGAATTGTAGAGAAGTAACTAACTTCCTACCCTGGCTATGAGTCTCCTATCGCTTCCTTGCCACCCCAAGCATCTCTCAGTATCAGCCTATATTTCATCCCTTAGGGGATACAAAATTTTAAGGCCTACTTGTCTCAATAGTGAATGAATGAATGAATAAGCCAGTGCTAATATGCTTCATCCCAAATTACATGTGTGCATATTTAATACTGCTACTCCTTCAACAGAGTAAAATAGATCTTTATAAAGGTGGAGGAGAGAGTTGGGAGGCAGCCAGGAAACCAAATCTCCTTCCAATCCCACCACTGAGAAGCCTAAGTAGTCACTGCTGAAATGCACAGCCATGGACCTGGCCCTGCAGAAGTTGTGGACAGAGTCAGAAGTGCAGGAAAAAACATACTCTACTCTCCCACTCAGAAACACCAAAGGAGTGAATTTACAGGGTAAGGATAGAAAAGTAGAAATGTTTTGAATCTCTAACAAAAGCAATAGTGGCCAAAAATATCTTTTAAAGTAATATAAATAGTCAAATGCAAACTATAACCATTCTTGTTCTCCTAACTAGCCAAAGAAAATCCTTAATAGCAAATGAACAGATTATGTCTATTTTCACAAAAAAACATCTATTTGCTTCTGGATGTGAGAAATAATCCCACTGCCCCAATCAAAGGAGGGACACGGAGACTTGGAGCACAGTGAAGCGAGGCTTTAATCAACATTCTTGAAAGAGCAGGTATCTGATGGACAGGCACACTTGGGGGCAGTTACAACAGACAATTTATCTCCTAGCATGCAAGTCCCTCCCCTGATTCCTCATTGGCTGAGGACTACAGAGGTTACAGCCTTGCCTGGAAGTTGCCTATACCCATGTAAGGCCAAAAAGTAGTCTGACTGGAACACATGTATATTCCTTGAGGTAATTCAGAGACTTCAGTTCTTTGGCACATGGTCATTGCAAAGCCTGTGAAAAATAAGCCCAGGAAATGAAGAGAGAAGAGCCAGGAAGTGAAATGTCTAAGGGTTTGGGACTCCATTGTATGATGGGGAGGGCTTTGTACATATTTCCAACAGGTTGTAAACCTACTGTTAACTAGACAGCACAGCTTTTATTTGGCATTTCTGAAAATGAATCATCTCACTTCTCACAAGGGTATATCCTTATTAGGGGTGTTAGCACACTGAGATGTTATTTCTTGAGCTTAGTAAAGTGATCATGTCTTCATGATATTCTAATTTTTCATTCAAGACCAATCCAATTCAAATGTAATAGTTCAACAAGTATTTATTGAAAGCTACTATATACCAGGGATTGAGGAGACAAGGGGCAAGAGTTAAAGTCTACTGGGGATATAGGCATGCAAAGAAGCCATTCCAATACAATGCAATGAAAAGATGCAGTAAGAATTAAGGTAGTATAGCATTTTGGTAAGAGTGATAGTTCCAGATCTGAATCCCAGCTCTCCTACTTACTTGGAGTGTAGCCTTGGGCAAGTCACTTAACTTCTCTGTGCTTCAGTAAAATGGCAATGGATAGTAACACCTACCTTTTAGGAGGATCATGAAGGCTATATGAGTTAATACATGTTAGTGCTCAACAATGCTTGGAATGTAGCACTCATTAAATGTTACTGACAGTAAAATCTTAGTTATTATAACATTAAATGTTATTCCTTCTCCTTTCTAGACCCTCTTTCCATGGCATCTTGTGAATAACAATGATGCCATTAATATTATCATTGATATGATAATGACTGTTATTCAAAAGATGCTGGTGGGAAGGGAATCTAGAAAAGAGAAGGAAGTGGGTTGAATTGTCATAAAGGATGGGAAGGAAGGACAAGAAGGATTTTCCAGGTGGCAGGAAAAAAAGGAGCAAAGGCAGGAAAGTGAAAATCAGTATGACTAATGCATACACCTGCAAGAGGCTCAGCGTTATTAAAGCAAAAGGGAAGCAGGAGTGCTAAGAACTACATCTTGTGCTAAGAAGTAAGCAAAAACGGGCTCAGGTTCCACATTTAAGAGAATGGAGGCAATGAAAGAACAGCCAAGAGTGTGAAATGATCAGATTTTATTTAGAAAGGTGGGTCACATGACCATATCACACATGAATTTAAGGGTGGCACTAAGAGTCAGGGAGACCAGTTAGAGGTCAGGAGGTGGTGACAGGAGTGAAGAGAAGAAGAGGTAAGTGCCTTCCATGACCACCAGCTCAGGTGCCCTCCCCCATTATGATCTATCTCATTAGCCTGCTGCTCTCCTTGAGAGCACTTACCAGAAACTGAATCTTACTTCATTTTTGTCTTATTTCATGACTTAGTAATGATCTCGTTTACTAGTTCATGAGCTCCATGAGGACAGGGGCTTTGCTTTGGTCACTTCTGCATCTCCAACTGCTAGTACCTGGTCCCTGGGTACCTGGCTTCAGGAACAGCTATAAAATTTACAAAGCCCAGTGCAAAATGAAAATGGGGGCCTCTTATTCAAAAGGCAGGAGAGACATTCTATGAAAAGTACTGAAATATAAAGCTTTTTCTTTTCCTCTACAGTCTCTCTCTAGACTTGCCATGATATTTTTTATTTGTTATTTAATCTCATTTGAAGTAAAACAAAATTTTAAATTATCATTCATCTTAAATTGCACAATGACAGGGTTTTTTTTTTTAATGTTTATTTACTTTTCAAGAGAGACTGTGAGTGGCTGAGGGGCAAAGAGACAGAGAGAGACACAGAATCCAAAGCAGGTTCCAGGCTCTGAGATGTCAGCACAGAGCCCGACGCAGGGCTCAAACTCACGGACCGTGAGATCACGACCTGAGCCAAAGTCAGACGTCCAACTGACTGAGCCACCCAGGCGTCCCTGCACAATGACAGTTTTAAATACAAATATCAGAGCTTTTAACTCTGAGGCAGAATCACTGAAATTACACAGTTTGTATTTGGTGGCTCATCCCCAGAAGGTGCTTCAAGCTGACCAGAGAAAACTAGCACAAGCTTGACATCGGACATTTGAAAGAAGGAAGAGAAGATATGGCCAGGCATGGAATGATCCAAGGGAATGGTCTCTTGGCACAGAGTGAAAGGTGAGTATAGAAGCTCAGGGACACCCAGGGGGCTGCTCCATGAGTGGGGCACTTATGCGAAGCGTGGGCCTGAGGGCTGCCTGATGGGGGCCTCTCTCCCCTGTGCTGCCAGGTGCCTCATGCCTCAGTTTGGGGCAAAGAAGACAAATTAGGCCTCTTTCCTTCCCAAAGGCCCACTGTCACATGAGTTACCTTCAAGCGTTTTGCAACTTCCATGTAATACCTCCAGGAGCTACCTGTTGGTGGGGAGGGAACCCACTGATGGTTGGAAAACCCATGCACCCATGGTCCTGCCAGTCCAGGTGGGGTGGGTCATGGCCACATTGCACTTCAGACACTGCAGGGCACCTGCACCTGATCCTGACCCTCCCTGCATACAGGCCCTCACCAGTGACAGAGGGCAGCAGGGGTCACTGGCTGTAGCTGGGAGGGGGTCCCAAGCAGGGTCCAGGGTGCCAGCAGAGGAGTGGGCAGCTGGGAGCCAAGAACCCATCTAGGGGAACTGCATGCATGCCCCACTGTCCCATCAGACTTCACTTATAAAACACACACTTAAAGATAAAATTAATAAGAATCTCAAGTCTATGATCAGAGAATATTAAACTCCAAATGTGAAGCCCTTCTAAGTACGAGGCCCTGGCTGTGAAGCCAATCCTGAAAACTTTGTGTGAGAGAGGAAGGTAAGGAGATGGATGAGACTTGAGAATTTGAGAAAGAAATCGAGTAACTCTGAGATTTCTATCTGAGGAGACTGCCCAAATGTTTACCAGGTCAGGTGGGAAGAAGGGGCACTAACCTCTTCTGTATAGTAGTCTTCTTTTTCAATTGTTTTGTCTCTCTTAGAAAGCTCATAGTTTGCTCATAGATCCCATTCTATTCTTATGGGAAGTTAGCTTGAAACTTCTGCCCACATTTAAGAAGCCAGGAGAGAACTAAGGCAGGGCCAGAGAAAAGGAAGACAGAGCCCCTGTTTAGTCCCCTCTCTACACTTCCCATGCAGCTCACTTGTGGTCCAGCACACTTTTCCTACCCACCATGTAGAATGTAGGACCCAAGCCTCAGATGGTGTTTTATTAGTTGAATCGTGTCCCTCAAAAAGATGTTGAAGTCCTAACCCCGAGTGCCTGTGAACATGGCCTTATTTGGAAATAGAGCCTTTGCAGATGGTCAAGATGAGGTGGTCTCTAATCTAATATGACTGTGTCCTTATACAAAGGGGAAGTTTAGACACAGAGACAGAAATGCATAGTGAGAAGACTGTGAAATGGCACAGGAAGAAGATGGCCATCTACAAGGCAGGAATCGCCTGGGGCCTTTAGAAGCTAGGAGAGAGGCCTGGAACAGATCCTTCCCTCACGCCCTCAGAGGGAGCAAAGCCCTGCCAATACTTTGATTTTGGACTTCTAGCTTCCAGACAATCAGATAATAAATATCAGTTGTTCTAAGCCATCCAGTTTTTGGTATTTTGTTACAGCCACTGAAGCAAAACCCTGGAAACAGGTCTAATGGATAATTGAGTTTAAGATGCCTTTGAAATAGCCACTTATTTATTTCCAAATGTGTTTTTAAAAAGAAACAAGGGTGTGTGTGTGTGTGTGTGTGTGTGTGTGTAAGATGTGGTAATACTGTGGGTAATTTTCATTTTATTTTTGCTTGCCTATATTTTCTAAATATCATATCCTAAAAATATATGACTTTTGTAACAAATACCAAAAGGAAAACTATTTTAAAAGTAGATATGTATGGTACTTACTAATTTGATTCCCAAATTTTCAAGGGTCTTGATAGCATCAATGCTTCTTAAATCAGAATGTCCTGAGCTCTGAGCCCATATACTCAGCTACCAGATGGACATGTTTACTTAAATGTTCCAAAATTACCTTGAGCTCAATATGCCTAAACCAGAACTCATTGCTTTCTCTTTAAAAATCTGCCCCTTCTGCACACATCATTTCAGATAATGGCACTTCCACTAATCCCAGTCACTGGCCCTCCACCAGCCCTTGATTTTACCTAAACTTTGCCTGCCACATCAAATCAGTCAGAATGTCCTGCCAGTTCTGTCTCCAAATATGCCC
The DNA here is from genome assembly GCF_046562875.1 of Panthera onca. Lineage (NCBI taxonomy): Eukaryota > Metazoa > Chordata > Mammalia > Carnivora > Felidae > Panthera > Panthera onca. The sequence continues at coordinate 23,969,004 of NC_138356.1, read as the reverse complement.
TCTTTCTTCACCTCCCCTTTGCTCCCAGGCCGCCATCTTTGTTCAGCCCTTGTGGTCTCTCACATAGCCTCCTGGCTACACTTCCTTCCGTCCCAGCTTCCTACCTCAGCCAACCCCCGCCTCCTTCCATATGGACACTAGTTATCTGCAAAACTGAAAATCTCAGTGGGTCATCCCTACCCACTGACGATAAGATGCAAGCCAATATCTTGTGCATGACTTACATGCTCACTCCTGTCCCCTTTCCTAGGCTCATCTCCAGCAATTCCCTACAGCACATTCTGCTCCAGCTACAAAAAACTACTCTCCAAATAAAGCATATTCTTTCAGGGTTATATGTGTTTGCATATGCTGTTTCTTCTCCAAGGAATGTCCTTCCTCCTCCTCTCTGATGTTCTCAGATTCAAGACTTTACTAAAATACTCTCTGAAACCTTATCTGATTTCTGTCATAGTAAATTGGTAACTATCTAGTTAAACTAGGAGCATATAATTCTATCAGCATTTATGACATTTTATTTTAATTTTTGTCCAGGACTGTCTTTCCCAGAAAGAGGGACCTTCTGAGGAAGGACACTATCATTCAACTTTGGATCGCCGGAGCCTAAATCATGACTTGCTCAAATTAGGTTCAACAGATGTTTGTGGAAGGAAATGCAGGAGGGAAGGAAAAGCCAGCAGACTGGGTTGAGTCTGACACATTTTAGATCTCAAGAAAGTGAAACTTTGAAAACTCAGATAAAATGTCAACATAATCTATCAGAGATTAGGTGGGATTGTGAAACAGTTGCTTTAAAAAAAAGTAATCTGCCAAAAGGGTTTTTGTTTGTTTTTTGTTTTTTTCCCAAGAGAAAGCATGGTACACTGGAAGACTGGGCCTTAGGAGTCATGAGGCTACTCTGTTACTAGCTCTCCAAATGGTGAAGGACACGTTCCTGAACCACTGCAGGCATCAGTTCCCTCACTTGTAAAAATGACAGGACTGTAAAATCAGGAACAAAACGACTCCTAATACCCATACCAATATCTATTATTCGACAACTATAATTCTTGAATTCTTATTCTAAGTACTGCACTAACCTTTTTATATACATTTTCTAATTATAGCCTTAAAACCATGTACAATAGGTTTCACGATCCCCATTTCACAGGTGTGGAAAATAAGGCTGATAGAGGCTAAATCACACACACAAGCTCACATTGCTGGTAGATGGAAAAGCTGGGACAGAGCCTCAGATCTTTCCAACTCTGAGCCCAGACATATAAGCAATGCCAACTCCATTATTTGCATATGGTTTGGGGGTGGCAGACAAGTCAGAGCTGTGGAGAGATGGTCAACTGGAAGACGTATCTTGAAGTTTCACTTGCATAGCAAAAAAACTAATGTACTTAGAAGCAATTTTCTTAGTGAATGCTAGGAAACACAAGATCAAATTGATGTCGATGTTAGAGCCGGTATAAGCCTATTATGAATTTTTATGCTACTCTCATTCCATTCATTCCCAGCCATTGTTTTCCAGTTTTTGTCCCATCTATATCTAATTTATGCTATGTTGCTAAATTTAATATATTCATGTAAACTACCTCTTTTTTTTTTTTAAACAAGAGAGGGTACAAGTTAATGGTAATTAATTATATAAGAAAATATGCAACTGCAATAGCAATTTTTAAATGTTAATAAAACAATTGGGTTTTTTTTAAACCTAATAGTTGTTTTAAAACTTCTTTTTTTAAAAATGATAATGCCCACTATCAACAAGAGCTGAGATTAAACTACAGAGATTAAAATACATACATATTGATGGTGACATAATGTATAAAAGGGTAGATTCCTTTAGAAAAGCGATTTGGCCTTATGTAAACAAAACCACAAATACAGTCAACCCAATTAAGCTTGGATATTTCCCTGGCAGTTATATGTAACCCCTGCAAACATATTCAAATCTAAAATATGAGAAAAATTATATACAAAGATATATCTATTACAATATTATTTATAATAGTAAAAATGTCAGAAGGAAAGTAATTAATTGTCCAATAGGAGAATGGTTAAATAAATCAAAGCATACCCACTAAGGGAGATGTTTCACTATGTAATGTTTATACTTCAATTTTTGAACCACATGAATTATCTAGTCAAAAAATTAAATACATTAATTTTTAAAAAGAAAATTATTGGGGCGCCTAGGTGGGTCAGTTGGTTAAGCATCTGACTCTTGCTTTTGGCTCAAGTCATGATCCCAGGGTTGTGGGATAGAGCCCTGCATCAGGCTCTGTGATGAGTGCTGAGCATGGAGCCTGCTCGAGGTTCTTTCTCTCTCCCTCTGACCCTCTCTCTCTCTCCCCCGTCTCTCTCTCTCAAACAAAAAATAAATAAAAAGAAAATTATTGGGGTGCCTGCCTGGCTCAGTCAGTAGAGCATGCAACTCTTGATCTTTGGGTTGTAAGTTCAAGCCCCACATTGGGTATAAAAATTACTTAAAAATAAAATCTTTAGGGGCGCCTGGGTGGCTCAGTCGGTTAAGCGGCTGACTTCGGCTCAGGTCATGATCTCTCGGTCTGTAAGTTCGAGCCCTGCGTCGGGATCTGTGCTGACAGCTCAGAGCCTGGAGCTAGTTTCAGATTCTGTGTCTCCCTCTCTCTGACCCTCCCCCATTCATGCTTTGTCTCTCTCTGTCTCAAAAATAAATAAACGTTAAAAAAATTTTTTTAATTAAAAAAAATAAAAATAATAAAAATAAAATTTTTAAATTAAAAAAAAGAAAAAGAAATGATTATGGTGTAGCATACTTATAAGTACATAAACAATGTACATACATTGAAAACTCAGAAGGAAATACTCCAAAATGTCTTTGGAAATAAGATTCTCTGACTTTTTTTTACACTTTCCAATTTTTTGGTAATGTGACAGTATAATATTTATAAACATTTAAACTATTTAAAATACTAGTCTAAAAATTACTTGATTTATAGTAAGTGACCTTTAAGGTCCTGAACTCTGAAATTTTCTAATTCTGTGAATATTATCAGGGCAGAAAAAAGCAGGGGAAGATATTGAGGAAACCACTGTAAAAAAAAAAAAATCGAGTGAGTTTCTTTTCTTTTTTTTAATAAAATTCTTAAAAAGTACTTTTTTTTCTTTCCCTGCTGATTCCACCAAGCCTGTTCCCTTGGCTGTGGTTTAGTGAGTTTCTATAAAAAATAGTAAGTGTAATGTTTAGAAAAAGGGATCCATAACCAAGGATAAATGTACAATATTAATCTGAACAAGGTAAAAATTTTAGTATACCTTTTAACAGACTCAAATAAGTACCATCTTAATAATAATTCAGTAACATAATTACAAAATGTTGTTTAAGCTGCTAAAGTAAAAATCTTTGGATAAAAAAAATGATTAGAAAAGGAATTTCACATTTTCAGTGCATTTAACATTCAGAACATTCTCACAAACTATTATGTTCTATTCTGAAAGTAATGTGAATCGAATGCTTACCTCCCTTCAGAGCTCTGCAAAAAGAATAAACATCATCAGATCCCCGGCAAATAACTTCTTTGCGCACTGGCAAATCCATGGAGTTTATGGATAAATAGAGATTGAAATATAACTTTTTAATATCTCTTCCTTAAAAAGAAAAACAAATCTCATTAGTCCCTCAAATAATAGATTCTTTTATAAATAATAATTAACATGTGTTGTACACTTAAAATATGTCTTTTACTTTTCCTACATTATTTCATGTAATCACAACAACTTGCTACGTGGGTATTGTTATCCTTGGGTTACAGATGAGAACACTGAAGCTCAGAGAGGGTAATTAATAGACTGTAATCCAACAGAATATTTCACAGTGAAAATTATGTGCACTAGTCCTAAAAATAGAGGAACCTATGTGTTTGAGAAAACTATCAGGTGGGTATGTAAAATTTCCAGTTCTAGTTCCAGTTCTGCTAGGAAGTTCAAGAAAAAGGAAAGGGAAAGGAAAGGAAATGAGGATAATCAACTCATTCCCATATTTTAGGAGTTTTTTTTTAATGTTATTTAGAGAGAGAAAGCATGTGTGGGGGAGCAGCAGAGAAAGAAGGAGAGAGAGAATCCCAAGCAGTCTCCATGCTGTCAGTGCAAAACCTGATGTGGGGTTCAATCTCATGAAACTTGAGATCATGACCTGAACCAAAATTAAGAGTTGGAGGGGCTTTTGGGTGGCTCAGTCAGTTGAGCATCTGACTCTTGACTTTGGCTCAGGTGACGATCTCATGGTTTCCTGAGTTCGAGCCCCGCGTTGGGGTCTGCACTGACAGTGGAGAGCCTGCTTGGCATCCTCTCTCTCCTTCTCTCTCTCTGCCCCTCCCCATTCACACTCTCTTTCTCTCTCAAAAAAAAAAAAAAAAAAGAAAAGAAAGAAAAGAGTTGGACTCTTAACAAACTGAGCCACCCAGGCACCCCTTAGGAGTTTTGATGAAAGACTTCTTGGAGAATAAAACTGAACCTTTTGATTAGAAATTGTATGTATGAGTTATCTTATTATTCTTTCATGGTTTCCCTTTTACCATTTAACATGGAAAATTCCAGTAAACACTGCATTTTGCTCACCTCTTCTAAGTTATTCAGTTAGCCCAACTAGAAAATATGTACAATCTTTTTTTATGATAAAAACAATTATTGTGGGCTCCTGGCTGGCTCAATCAGTAGAATATGTGACTCTTGATTTCAGGGTGATAAGGTCAAGCCCCATGTTGGATGTAAAGATTACTTTTAAAAAATTTATTATAACCACTACCTCATTGAAAATATTTTCCTAATAAAGTCACCATGACTCATTGTAGCCATAATCAAAAGAAAATTTTTCCATCTTTAACCTGAACTTGGTGTGCTTAACAGAAATGCCAGCTCCTTCCTCAAAACTCCTTCCTTTGGCATTGGTGCTACCATTCTCTCCCAGTTGTCTTCCAACCTCTCTGACTCCTTCTCCTCATTGACTTCTCTTTCTTAGGGCTGTATCCTCAGCTCTCAATTTTCGCTTTGCACACTCTCCTTGGCTTTAAGTACCACATAAGGTGATAATTCCCAAATCATCATCTTTAGTTTCAACTTTTCTTCTAAACACCTGTCCCACATATGCATTCAATATCTGTCTTCAAGTGTTGTCCGTTATCTCACCCAACAGATCCAAAAATTGATTTCCTCACCTTCACCACCATATAGGCACTAGAATCCCCAACTCCAGTAAATCTCACTAGTCCACTTTTTATCCCCATCGGCAGTCTCTTAATGCAGGCCCTCATCACTCTGAGCCTAAAGTACCACCAACTTCCTAATTTGTCTCCACTTCTCTACTTGTAGGGTAAACTGTGGAAAAGAACATCATAGGGTCTGTTCCAAACAGTGGTTCTATGGTCCACTCCATGAACTGTGTCTGGCACCACTCCAAAAGCAGGGATGTGTGTAGAAGTTGAAGAGGTGTCTTCACAGGGAATTCCTTGAGACATGGGTATATGGCAGTACTGCAGTGCTACCAGTGGTGATGCAGGACAATGAAACTTTTTTAATTTCTGCATGGAACACAGCATGATGCCAGTCTTCAGTGACTCCAAGAAAGGAAGTGCTGCTTTGACATCTCAGCAGTTTACATCTTGAGAAGCTTTTTGCCCTTGGACATCACTGTGGTCATGTTGGACACATGAACAATGGTCAAAGTGAGGTACTACTTGTATGAATCAGTAGGCCAGGGATACCAATGTGGGTATCAGAGTGAAACAAGAAACATGTATAACAAAGAGAACTGTTTTTGAGTTCAGCTAAGACAACTCCAAGAACTTTCAGATATAACTTTGAAGGAGGCTTAAAGTCCAGCTTTATTTTTTTACTAATCAGTTAATAGCATATAAATAATTCACCAGAAAAGCTATAAAGCCTCAAAATAAATAATTTCCATCCCTAACCTATTTTTGGTTCAAGTTATTATAAATTTTATTGAATTGAAGTAGCTATAGGCCCATAAAAATAAGGTTGATTTCTATGAATATGGCCCCAAACTTTACACAGACATTCTAATACATTCTAGGAAAACTCAGGTCATAATTGTAAAGCATTATAAAAAATATGACTAAGTAATCAATGAAACCAGGAATTGATTCTTTGAAAAGTTTACAAAATTGATAAACTTTAGTCAGACAATTTAAAAAAAAAAAGAGGAGGGACTCAAATAAATAAACTCGGAAATGGAAGAGGAGAAATAACAACCAACACCATAGAAATGCAAAGGATTATAAGAGAATATTATGAAAAATTATATGCCAACAAATTAGACAACCTAGAGGGATGGATAAATTCTTAGAAACATACAACCTTCCAAAGCTGAATCAGAGAGAAACAGAAAATTTGAACAGACCAATTATCAGCAATTAAATTGAATCAGTAATCAAAAAACTCCCAACAACAAAAGTCTAGGACCAGATGGCTTCACAGGTGAATACTACCAAACATTTAAGAAAAGTTATTACCTATTCTTCTCAAACTGTTCCAGAAAATAGAAGAGGAAGGAAAACTTCCAAATTCATTCTATGAGGCCAGTACTACTCCAATACCAAACCAGATAAAAACACTACAAAAAAAGAGAGAACTACAGGCCAGTATTTCTGATGAACATAGATACAAAAATCCTTAACAAAATATTAGCAAACCAAATCTAGCAATACATTAAAAAACCATTCACCAGGATCAAGTGGGATTTATTCCAGGTATGCAAGAGTGGTTCAATATACATAAATCAACCAACATGATACATCACATTAACAAGAGAAAGGATAAAAACTGTACGACCATTTCAACCGACGCAGAAAAAGCATTTGACAAAGTACAACATTCAAAAACTCAACAAAATAGGCTTAGAGGGAACATACCTCAACATAATAAAGGCTCTATGTGAAAAACCCATGGCTAAGATCATATTCAATAGGTAAAAACTGAGAGCTTTTCTTCTAAGATCAGGAACAAGACAAGGATGTTTACTCTTACCATTTTATGCAACATACTACTAGAAGTCCTAGACATAGCAATCAGACAACAAAAAGAAACAAAAGGCATCCAGATTGGTAAGAAAGAGGTAAAACTTTTACTATTTTCAGATAACATGATACTATATAAAGAAAACCCTACAAATTCCACCAAAAAAATTCTAGAACTGATAAATGAGTTCAGTAAAGTTGCAAAATACAAAATTAATATACAGACATATACTGCATTTCTATACACTAATAATAAAATAACAAAAAGAGAAATTAGGAAAACAATCCCATTTACAATTATACCAAAAAAAATAAAATAAAATACCTAGGAATAAACTTAACCAAGGAGGTGAAAGACCTATACTCTGAAAACTATTAAACATTGATGAAAGAAATTGAAGATGACACAAACAAATGGAAAAATATTCCAATGCTCATGGACTAGGTGAACAAATATTGTTAAAATGTCTATACTACCCAAAGCAATCTACAGATTTAATGCAATCCCTATCAAAATACTAAGAGCGTTTTTTATAGAACTAGAACAAATAATCCTAAAATTTGTATGGAACTACAAAAGATTCCAAATAGCCAAAGTCCTCTTAAAAAAGAAGAACAAAGCTAGATGTACCACAATTCTAGATTTCAAGATATACCACAAAGCTATAATAATTAAAAGAGTATGGTAGTGGCACAAAAATAGACACATAGATCAATGGAACAAAATACAGAACCCAGAAATAAACCCACAGTTTCATGGTCCATTAACCTATGACAAAGGAGGCAAGAATATACAATGGGGAGAAGACAGTCTCTTCAACAAATCGTTTTGGGAAAACTGGACAGCCACATGCAAAAGAATGAAACTGGACCACTTTCTTACACTACATACAAAACTAAATTCAAAGTGGATTAAATACCTAAATATAAGACCTGAACCCATAAGATTCCTGGAAAAAAATAAGCAGTAATGTCTTTAATATCGGCCATAGAAACATTTTTCTAGATATGTCTACTTTGACAAGGAAAACAGAAGCAAAATTAAACTATTGGGACTACACCAAAATAAAAAGCTTTTGCATGGCAAAGGAAACCATCAACAAAACAAAAAGACAACCTACTGAATGGGAGAAGATGTTTGCAAATGATATATTCAATGAGGGATTAATATCCAAAAAATATAAAGAACATATACACCAACACCAAAAAATATAAATAATCCAATTTTTAAAATATGACCAATTCTTTTGTTACTGAATTAACATAATGTCATATAAATGTTATATTTAGTGAACAATTAAGGTATTTGTGGTGGCCACAGAGGTAAGGTACTCAAATCTCCCTTCCAAAGAACCTACTGGGAGAAGGGTAGTTGGCAGACAGCCTTCAGCTGCTACACTTTCAGATCTATCTCAGAAGTCATCCAGAAGCCAAACTCCTATAATGCTCCTATCATGACCAAAGCTGCTCCTATAATGACCAAACTCCACAAGGACACTAGAGCCAAACTACCCCTATCTGTCTCAGGATACCTGTGATGTGACAGCAATCTTTGCTCTAAGGCTCCCCAGTTACCTGGCTCAGAATATCTCAGGGATGCATTTTGGTCTCATGACCCTCTTACCAGATACTCCTTCCTTTCCTCTCTCATTTCAAAGGTATCAGACCTGTATCTCAATCTGAATTTGCTCCTTGCCTACTCTGGCTTCCTCTTCACTTTATTTTTCACATCATTTCCCCTAAGAAATCTCTTGTATGCCTAATTCCTTTTTGGTATCTGCTTTCCAGAGAACACTAAGTGACTCTGTATTGTATTATTACTTCAGCCTGGAAGGATACAATCTGCTTCCTGTATGTAAGGGCAAGAGGTTCAATTGAAAATGAGGGCATTTGTTATGTAAATAATCACTTCTGCCAAATGTGGGCAGAGGGGGGTGGTAGATAAAGCACACCACACAAAGCAGTAAACAAAACCTGAGAAAAGAGGAAGAAATTATAGAACATCAGCCAGGCAAAAACTTAGATTATTTCTTTCGCCCATGGCCAAGAAAGTGGAGTGAACAGAATTGATTATTCTTTCTTCTGTGCTATCACTAAGCCTTAATGCTATCATTTCACTTACTGTACCATATTATCTACAGATCTCTCTCTCCCATTGCACTGATTCTTGAGGGTCAAGAGAAAGTCTTATTTACCAATGAATTCACAATACTTACCACACTACTTAAAATATACTGTGCATTTTTAAATATTTTTTAATGAATACATGAATGCAGAAACAAAGTTTCAAAATACAGGTTAAACGATTAGATTCAGGAAAAATAAAACACAAGTTTATCATGTATTATTTCTGGATTCTCAGCAATCTTTTGTCTTGTAAACTGAGAACTAAAATCAGGGGAGAAATGTTTAAGTTTATTTATGTGAAAGCATTTTTTTAAAGTGTAAGCTCCAAATATAGGTTAGGATGTAAATGATGGCAATGATGAAAACAACAATGATAATGATGATAATTAGAACTGAAGTTTCCTGGGATCCTAGGGCTTACAGGGAACAGAGCTGACTAGCAGGAGAGGAAGCAAATTTTGTGTTTTCACAGACACTCAAATCCATCCTGATACTATCACCATCACCCAACTTAGTTTTTACTAAACTGATGACAAACGAAATCATAGACAGGAAAAACAAGACACAACACAAAACAAAACAAAAAATATTGCCTTCTTTTATCCCATCATCATCATAGCTTTTTCTAGAAAGATCATCTTCATATGTTTAAAAAAAAAGTTGTGGCCTACTCATATACAGACCTTTCACTAGTGAAAACCCAACTTTACTCATGAGCTGAATAGTTAATGGTTGACAAAGGATATACCTATTACATTATTCGAAGTCTCGCGTTATTTCCATTTTTACCTCCGTGTCATTATGTAATCCCCTCCCCCATGAGTGTGAGCTAGTCTAGTGGCTTGCTTCTAACAAATAGTATACAGCAAAGGCCATAGAGTGATACTTCCATGATTAGGCTACATAAGATTGTGACTTCTATCTTGTTAGCTGACTGTCCCTCTTGCTGGCTTTGATGAAGCAAGAAGCCATATTGAAAAGGCCCATCTGGCAAGGAACTAAGTGTTGTCCAATAGCCAGACAGGAGCTGAATACTGCCAACAACCACATGAGCTTAGAAGTGGATTCTTTTATACTTGAGCATTCAGAAGAAACTGCAGTCCTCGCTGACACCTTAACTGAAACCTTGTGGGAGATCCTGAAGCAGACACAACTAAGTCATGCCTACACTACTGACACACAAAGCCTGCAAGATAATAGATGTGTACTGTTGTAAGCCACTAAAATTGTTGTAATTTGTTACATGGAAATAGAAAATAAATACATGTACATTTGGAACACAATCATTTATCATTAATACTTATTGAACGCTTTTCATTGAAGTACAAAAACAAAACATTGGACTTACTTGGAATGAAGGAAAGATGCACGTATCCCCCGCTTCCCTTCATTGACATACAGGGTTTAATAGCTATAGAGATAGGGACTTTCATGTTATCTAAATGGAAGAATAAAGATAATGTCAATAAATTATTATAAATCATTTGCAGTAAGTAGAATATTCTGAATATCATTCCCCAAAAGATGCCATTAAAATTGTATAATGAGAAAAATTGAAGGCAGTTAAAAACATCTCTCTCCCTGAGGGAATGACATCAGCAAGATGGCAGAGTAAGAAGTCCAAGACCCTCCTTCCCCTCATAAACATACCAATTCAACAACAACTCATGGACAAATTCCCTTTGAGAGAAGTCAGAAACTAATTGAAAGTTTTCTGTATCCCAGGAGAATGTGAAATCAGACTCACCAGAGTCAGTAGAAGACCTCCTTTTATCAGAAACCCTGCACCTGGCACAGCACCATCAGGAAAAGATCCCCTATCCTCCAGCTTCACTCAGGAGGCAAGAGGTTGGTTCCTGTATCCAAGTTTCCTCCAAGGTGGATACCCAAGGACTAACAAATTAGAAAGTCTGAACAGACCTAGAACTGGTATGGAAATTGAGGAGTAATCAAAAATTTTCCAACAAAGAAGAGCCTAAGACCAGATAGTTTCACAGGGAAATGCTAACATTTTTTTTAAGTTTATTTATTTATTTTGAGAGAAAGAGAGAGAGAGAGAGTACAAGCAAGTAGGGGAGGGACAGAGAGAGGGAGAGATAGAATCCCAAGCAGTCTCTACACTGGCAACATAGAGCCCAATGGAGGGCTCAAAATCACAAACAGTGAGATCATGACCTGAGGTGAAACCAAAAGTCAGATGCTTAACTGACGGAACCACCCAAGCACCCCTCTAACATGTAAATAAGAATTAATACCAATCCTCAAACTCTTCCAAAAAAAATGAAAGAGACCATTTCCAAACTTATTTTATGAAGCCAGTGTTACTCTGATACTAAATCAAAGACACCACAAGAAAACAATGGACCAATATCTCTAACGAATATGGATACAAAAATTCTCAACAAACTACTAGCAAACTAAATTCAACAACAAATTAAAAGGATCATACACCATGACCAAATGGGATTCAATCTTGGATGCAAGGATGTTTCAACATATGAAAATCAATTAATGCAATATACCACATTAATAGAATGAAGGATAAAAATCACATGATTATCTCGATAGATGCAGAAAATGAATTTGACAAAATTCAACACACTTTTGTAATAAAAACTCTCAACAAACTAGGATTAGAGGAAATGGCTTCAGCATAATAAAGGCCATACATGAAAAGCCCATAACTAACATTACACTCAGTAGTGAAAAATTGAAAGTTTTCTTCTAAGATCAGAAACAAAGCAAGGACACCCACTCTTAACATAGCACCAGAAGACCTAGTCAGATCAATTAGACAAGAAAAAAAAAAATGAAAAGCATGCAAATCAGAAAGGAAGAAGTAAAATTTTCCTTGCATGCAGACATGATTCCTTTTTTTTTTTTAAGATTTTATTTTTAAGTAATCTCTACACCCAATATGGGGCTCAAACCCACAACCCCGAGATCAAGAGTCACCTGCTCCACTAATTGAGCCAGCCAGGCACCCCAAGACATGATTTCATATATAGAAAATCCTAAAGACTCCATTAAAAAACTGTTAGAACTAATCAACAAATTCAAGAAAATTTCAGGATTCAAAATAAATGTACAAAAATCAGTTGCATTTCTATATACTAACAATGAGCTACCTGAACAGAAATTAAGAAAACAATCCCATTTACAATAGCACAAAAAAGGAATAAATACTTGGCATTAAACATAGGAGGGGAAAGACTTGTATACTGAAAACAAAACACTGGTGAAAGAAATTAAGCAAGCACAAACAAATGGAAAGACATCCTGTGTTCACTGATTAGAAGAATGAATATTCTTTCTTTTTTAAAAAAATATTTTATTTTTAAGGAATCTCTACACCTAATGTGGGGCTTGAACATACAAGCCCAAGATCAAGAGTCATAATGTCTACCAACTGAGCAGCCAGATGCCCTAGAAGAATTAATATTCTTAAAATGTCCATATTACTCAAAGAAATCTACAGATTCAATGCATTCCCAATCAAAATCTCAATGGCATTATTTTACAGAAAAAAAAAACTCTAAAATTCATATTGAACTACAAAAACCACAAATAGTCAAATTAATCTTGAGAAAGAGGAACAAATCTGGAGGCATCACACTTCCTGATTTCAAACTATATTATAAAGCTACAGTAATAAAAACAGTATGGTACTGGCATAAACACAGACATAGAGACCAACGGAACTAAACAGAGTGCCCAGAAGTAAATTCATGCATATATTGTCAACTGATCTTTGACAGGGTGCCAAAAATACACAATAGGGAAGGGATGGTCCTTTGAAGAAATAGTGTTGAGAAAGCTGGATTTCTACATGCAAAAGAATGAAATTGGGGGTGCCTGGGTGGCTCAGTCGGTTAAGCCTCTGACTTCAGCTCAGGACATGATCTCGTGGTTCGTGAGTTCAAGTCCCACATCAGACTCTGTGCTGACAGCTCACTCTCTGTTTCTCAAAAAATAAATGTAAAATAATTTTTAATAAAAAATGGAATTAGAACCTTATAATACACTGTACACAAAAATCAGCACAAAATGGACTAAAGACTTAAACATAAAATTCAAAATTATAAAAACCCTAGAAGAAAACAGAGGGAAAGTTTCAAGATATCAGTATTGACAATGATTTTATAAATATGACACCAAAAGTACTGGCAGCAAAAACATAAGTAAACAAATAGAACAATATCAAACAAAAAAGCTTCTGCACAGCAAACAATCAACAAAGTGAAAAGGCAACCTATGGAATTGGAGAATATATTTGCAAACCACATAGCTAATAAGGGGTTAATGTCCAAAACATATAATTATAATAATTCAATTATAAAAAAATTAGTAACCTGATTTAAAAATCGGCTGAAGACTTGAGCAGACATTTCTCCAAAGAAGACGTGCAAATGGCCAACAGGCATATGAGAAAATGTTCAATATCATAAAGTATCAGCGTAATGCAAACCAAAATCACAATGAGATATCACCTCACACTTGTAAGGAGAGCCATTTTTTTTTAATTTTTTTAAGTCATGTTTATTTTTGAGAGGCAGAGAAAGACAGACTCTGAGTATTTCCAATGAAGGTTCCCACATGTCTGAAATTGTCTGATTATGATGACAAGATGTCATCATATTCAATACAATCAGACAAATGTTTAGAGAGCCCCTGTGGATGCTCAGTATGGGGCTAGGCATCAGAGCAGGTGGGCAGGGGGCTCAGGTGTTAGAGAGTGGAGAACAGAGATATAAGGCTTAGTCTTAACATAAGGAAGTCTATGATTTTTCTGGGAAGACAAGACCAACTTACAAAAAATAATTAGATGTAAGAATCAAAAGATCGTATAACACTGTATGGCATGTGATTTTATTATTTACAAGGGTTTGGGAACTATTGGATGATAGCTTCATTATTTTAGAGTTACCATGTATGTGATCAAGTTCTATATTTGGTTTATTACAGAAAGTGGTAACCAGTTTCAACAAATGCACAGAACAAGAGGCTCCAATTTACCTGCAGCCGTAAAGGCCAGCATTGCTAATCCATCATAGCACTTTTTCCTACTGAGTACTGCCTCAGAATCTTTCTTAACCCATCATTCCAGGCAATGGCAGCTGGCACAGAAAACGAAACCAATGCCACTCTGAGTGCTGGCATTAAGTATTTTTAGAGGTCTAGGGAGGAAATGTTGGCCGGAGTTGAACCATCATAGCACTTAATTTTACCTCTTCAATGGAATTTCCAGTACATAAGTATGCAGTCCCTTTTGACAGGAATGCCCTTGTCATCATCAGTCAAGACATTCTTTCTCCTCCTTCAAAATGTATTCAAATATCATCAACACTGTTAAGCCTTCCCGGACTCCCCCACACCTCCTTACTCCCACAGTCACAAACACACAATCATTCATAGTATTTGATCATCTTTCAATGGTCATTTGTAGATCTTTACTACAATTATTCATTTATATATCTATCTTCTTCATAAAAACAGCATCAGCCTTCAGGACAGGAAGAAGGTCTCATTTGTTTTTCATGTCTCTGGCACAGAGCACAGTGCCGGGCACATGGCAAATGAGAAATGTGCACTTACTTACTTTTGCTTGGCCTATCATGTGACAAATATCTCTCTAGGCACCAAAGAAACAACAACGAACAAGAAGTCATGGGCCCTGCTATTGAGAAATGTATATGCCAAGGGGCACTTGGGTTGATTAAGGGCACTTAATCAGTTGATTAAGTATCTGACTCTTGATTTCAGCTCAGGTCATGATCTCACAGTTCATGAGTTTAAGCCCTGCCTCAGGCTCTGCGCTGACAGTGTGAAGCCTGCTTGGAATTCTTTCTCTCTCCCTCTCTCTCTCTCTCTCTCTCTCTCTCTCTCTCAAAAATAAACATTTACAAAATAAAAAATTAAAAGAGAAATGTATATGCCCATAAAAAAATCAAATAGGGTCATGGGATAAAGAGTGTGTGTGGTGGAAACGGAGGAGTGGGGACTAGGGATGATGGAGTTACTTCAACTACGTTACTCAGGGAGTGACAGGAAGGAACCAGGCCTGTGGAAACTGGAGAAACAGTGTTTTAATCAGAAGGATTTCTAGTTAGTTCAGACTAACTAGAGAGGTGAAATGACTTTGGCATGTCAATAACAACAACAAAAACATACACATACAGACACACACAGACACATACACACAGACCATAATATGAGGTACATGGAATAGGCAAATTCACAGAGACAGAAAGCAGAGTGGAAGTTACCAGGAACTAGAGGGAGGGAGAAATAGGGAATTAGTGTTTAATAGGTACAGAGTTTCTCTTAGGGATTATGAAAATTCTGTTAATGGGATAGAGGTAAGGATTACGCAACATTGTGAATGTCCTTAATACCACTGAATTGTACACTTGAAAATGGTTTAAGGGGTAACTCTTATGTTTGCTATGTTGGTAATATAAACAATAATGATAATAAAAGCCAGTGTGAATGAAAGTTATGAAACAGGGTGGGTGGGAATCATAGGGATGAGACAAGTAGGCAGGGGCAATCTTAAGGGATCTTAGAGGTCTTGCTATAAAGTTGGGATTTCACTCTAATTGCAGTGGAAATCCACTGGAAAGTTTTAAACAAGGAGAGTAACATTGTCTGACTTATTTACATTTTCAGAAGACCTCTCTGGCCCCTGTGCCAAGAACAAATTACATAAGAGCAAGAATTGAAGTGAAGAGAGAAGAATCTGAGAGGTTGCTACAAAGGCCAAAGGAGAGACAGGGGTGTGAGTGGTAAGCAGAGGATAGTCATAAGTAGTTGGCTTTAGAATATATTCTGGAGATAATGAAAATGTGAACCACCAATAATAAATTGAATGTGGAAGATAAGGAAAAGAGATAATTTTTTTAAATTTTTTGTTGTACATTTATTTATTTTTTTGAGAGACATAGAGACACAGAGCACAAGTTGGGGAGGGGCAGAGAGAAAAGGAGGTACAGAATCCGAAGCAGGCTCCAGGCTCTGAGCTGCCAGCCCAGAACCCGACGCGGGGCTCAAACTCACAGACTGTGAGATCATGACCTAAGCCAAAGTCAGATGCTTAGCCGACTGAGCCACCCAGGCGCCCCAGTAAAAGAGATAATTAAAAGGTACCCCTGGTTTGGGTTAGGGTTAGGAATTAGGTGAATGATAAGATGGGAAATATAGGAATAAACAGGCTTAGTTCAGCATAAGTCAAGAGTTATAGCTCCAAATGGCTATTGGACTTACCAGTGGCCATGCTCAGTTTACAGAATGAATGAATGAATCCTCAGGTCATGTATTCATGACTACACTGTAGTTATTCATCCTACTACACATAAGACAAAAGCCAGAAGTTCCTTGAGATACCAGCCATAGCTTACCTAACTTTTGCATTTTCAGTGCTCCTTAGCATAACTAAACTTAATGCCTGTTAAATAAAGCTTGTTAAACTGCATTAAATTCAGCTGACTTGACTAGGCTCTGTAGGGCACATAGGGCTTTGGATGGACCACAAAATGACTGCATGAAACAGAAAGATGAATACAGATATTTCAAGTTACAGAACAGCAGAAGTACAACTAAAGGCCAGAGAAGAGGCTGGCCTGCTCAGAGTGGGGTATCATGCAACATACCAAGATATACCTGTTTAGCTGGAAAGGCCATGCTACAAGCACACACCCAATCAGTCAGTAGGTCCTGTCAGCTCCACCTTCCGAATCCTTGCAGAATCTTCTCATCACCTCCACCACTATTCCTTTGGTCTGAGTCACCATTATCTCTCTCATCAGGGTTATTGCGCAACAGCCTCCCAACACATGTTCCCCCACCCTCACCCCCTTATAGGTTATTGTCAACACAGCTGCCAGACCAAGGTTTGCTTGCAGTAAAAGATAATCTGGCCCCTGACCTGCAAAGCCCTCACCTCCTCTCCATTTCCCTCTATGACCACATCTTCCACTGCCTTCCCTCTCACTCACCCATCACAGCCACACTGACCTCCCTGCTATCCTTCCAACACACCAGACATGTCCCCACCTCAGGACCTTTGTGTGTGCCCTGTGCTCTACCTCTTCCCCTAGATATCTGCATGGCTCATTCCCTCAACTATTCCAGGCCCTTGCTAAATGTTACCTTCCCAGGGAGACCTTCCTTGGCCATGCTACTTTATAATGCAATACCCTTCCCCATCTGTGCACCCTGTCTCTTCCCCTGCTCTATTTTTCTTACACAGCAACTGCCACCATCTGACATGCTGAATATTTTACTGATAAAAACTCCATGAGAGCAGGGACTTTTGTTTTTGTTGTTCGCTGCTATATAATATCCTCAATGTTCAGAACAGACATGCTAGATGCTCAGTAAATAATTGTTTACTTCAATAATCCATTAATTCTTGGGTTTCTGGACTACCTATAGCTAAGTAAGTAAGTAAGTAAGTAGGTAAGTAAATAAATAAATAAATAAATAAATAAATAAAATGAAGGCTAGAACTGAATCAGAGTCTGATGACTTCAGTTACAAGGGGGCATGTGTCCAGGGTCTTTTAGACTGACTTGCACACCCACATCTTCTACCTTTTCCAAAGTTGAGGAACATACAGCTAATTCTTGCCATTTCTGTAGGTTTTTAGCTGAACTCCCCTCCCCACCACCAAATTCATATGTGGAAATTCTAATGTGACTGTTGGGAGATAGGGTCTTTAAAGAGGAGATTAAGTTAAAAAGAACCTGTTAGGGTGGGCTCTACTCCAGTATGATTGGTGTCCTTATAAGAAGAGGAGATTTAGACACATAGAGAATGTCACCAGGCTTGAGTGCACACAGGGAAAAGACCATATAAAGACATCGCAAGATGGCAGCCATACACAAGCCAAGGAGAAAAGCCTCAGAACAAAACAAAACTGATGACTCTTGATCTTAGACTTCCACACCCAGAACTGTGAGAAGTAAAGTTCTGTGAAGTCATCCAGTCTTTGGTGTTTTGTTACGGCAGCCCTAGCAAACTAATACACTGTAAATATCCCATAGCTTCACCAAATGGAAATCATCCTCACGGAAAGACTAAATAGGGTGTTGTTTTTGTTACCAACAGCCTCACAGGAATACCTACAGGAATCAGTGCTTCCTGCACATGCATTTTGGGCTCAGCCAGGACAGATTCTCTGAGGTAGGGAAGAAAATAACATGGCAGTGGGCATAGCACTGCTGTAGCTGTGTACCCTGCTTGTTCCCCTCAGTCCCTACATCAGCGAGGCAGCAGGAAAGGACCACAAGATTTCTCAGCATTAGACAGAAAGACACAAAATCCTCCCTCAAAAATCAAATCAAAAGACAAATCCTATTTTTGTTACTAAAAGATTAAAAGCTGAATAATTGGGCTACCTGAGTGGCTCAGTCAGTTAAACGACCAACTCTTGATTTCAACTCAGGTCATGATCTCAGGGTTTGTGAGATCCAGCCCTGCATCAGGCTCTGTGCTGACAAGCTAACAGTGTGGAACCTGCTTGAGATTCTCTCTCTCTTCCTCTGCCCCTCCCCAGCTTGTGTGTACTCTCTCTCTGTCTAAAAAAAGAAAGAAAGAAAAAAAAACCTGAAGAATGATAATAAGTATAAAATAAATAAGGACACATGAAACATGGCACAGAGGTAACATAATTGGGGTGCCAGCCTGGCTCAGTTGGTGGAGCCATGAGACTCTTGACTCAGGGTTGTAAGTTCAAGCCCCATATTTGGTATAGAGATTACTTAAAAATAAAATCTCAAAAAGAAAAAAAAAAAAAGAAGAAGAAGGTGACATAATCAATGTATGGTACACAGAAGTCAAAGGAGAGGAGAGAGTTGGCCGCAGAGTTCACTGGGAGGGCTTCCCGAAGGGGGAAACTGATCTTCTATGATGGAGAAATTTCAGAGATAAACTGAAAGGGAATTCAGTATAATCCACACATGGAAAAAAGCCACAAGTGTAAAAGATTGATCACACAGCTAAATTGTGTTCTCACACCTGGCAATTACTCTAATGCCCTGGAAGTAACTTTATATTAGCATTTGTCAGAGTGTGTTTTCCAGGATAGTCAATACACTCAAAAAATACAATAAAACAGAAAATCTGGGGATTAAATAGGTTTTTTTTTTTTTAATTACAGAACTTTGCAGAACTCAGAGTACGTTTGCAAATCTCCCCCAAATGATTAAACCACCAATCCTTTTTCCCAACAGAATCTCAAAGAGCTAGCATTTGTGGAAGGTATCAAACCTTCCCGATATAGCTAATAGGTAGAAAAGGGCAGCCAACCCATGATAAGCAAAGCAATAGAAAGTACCAAACCAAAACAGCAGTCAAGCCCTGATGCTGTGTATTCAGTCTGGCAGACATTTGAGAAGAAATAGGGAGGAAAAACAAAAAAACAGTGATACAGCTAGTTAATAGCATTAGGGTATGGCGGATTTTTTAAGTACTCAGTACTGTTGTTTCTATATGGCTATGTGCTAAAACTTTAACCTACAACAATCCTTGTAAAACAGCTTTAAAATCACTTGCACTTTGGGGAGCCTGGGTGGCTCAGTCGGTTGAGCATCCGACTTCAGCTCAGGTCATGATCTCACAGTTCATGTGTTTGAGCCCTGAGTCAGGCCCTGCACTGATAGGTCAGAGCCTGGAGCCTGCTTCAGATTCTGTGTCTCCTTTTCTCTCCCTGCCCCTCCCCAACTCACTCTGTGTCTCCTCTCAAAAATAAATAAAAACATTAAAAAAAATGTTTTTTAATCACTTTCATTTTACCGATAAAAAAGCTGGGACACAGAGAGGCTAAGTATTTTTTGCTGAAGGTCACACAGCTTGTAACTGACGGAACCAGGCTAACATCCACTTAGGGAGGTAATTCCAAGACCCCTCAAAAGTCACAACCTGAAACACTTAAAAAGCACCGGTTACATGCCCACTGCTTTGCTGAAGAAAAAAAAAATCACATACCAGAGCAATAATCAATTCCAAAAGGCAGCTAGGATGATTCTACCTTCTCAAGAAGAACCAGTAAGTATGGGTCTGAGGCAAAAACTCAGCAAAGAATTCTGCCAAAACTGGGAAGAATCTGAAACTGGGATCACAGTGGAGAGAGCTGACCACAGGGAACAACAGAAGCACTCAGAGGTCAAGTTCAACACAGTTTAGAGACTTGGGAAGTCTGTGAAAAATGAAGAAAATCCACACGGACAGTCACCTGCCATCACATTTGCTGCCAGCAGCAGCAGCTGGAACACACGGTCATTTCCTGTGTTCCCGCGACAGCAAAGTGACGTTCGTTCCTGTAAAAACTCACCCTTGAAGCACTTGTTGCTGTTTTACTTACCACAGTGGGAATACCAAACACTGGAATCAGAAGAGTTGCAGATCCACTGTAGCTCCCCAGGTTCAGTGAATGTGGAAGAAAACAGAGTAGAAAAAAGTATAAATGGAAACATGATTCAATATCCCCAAAACTTTAAAAACGCAAGGAGAATCAGTAAGTAATCATCAGACTCTTTCCTTTCAGTAAGCAGAAAAGACTTAACTTAGTCATTGGTCACATGATTTCTGAGCTTCTGTCCAACTATTTCCTCTTTTGTGTGTCTGTATTTAGTATTTGAGTACTTCCGGAAAGGGGAGAGAGGGAAATGATTTAGAATATACTTTTCTAGAACACTTGATGCAAATGAGAGCACAGACCGTTAAAAACAAAACAAGGTACTTCTCAGTCAATAGTAACAGAACCAGTCTGTAGGTCTCCCCTAGAATCCCAACAGACTGGTACGTCTTTTCCATCTGTATTGTTGTTCTCTCCTACAAGTTTTTTAGATGACAGTGTCTCATGGCCCAGGGAGCTGGAGCTATGGGTCTGAAGTGAATAGTCTTATGCAAACTATTTCTGCTCCACAATAGGTGTAGCCACAGAGCAGAGCCAGACTAGATGAGACCCCACACACGGGATATTACCATAGCTCTGCGCTGTGGGCAGGGGCCACACCAGGCTTGAGAATGCACTGACTTAAGCAAACTGCAGCTCCAGGGAATATTTTGACCCCTGATAATGAAATGGTCATTATTTTGCATGCGGCATGAATTTCAAAGTTCTCACTCTGTTCTAGAAAAATTAGGTGATCTTTTAGATACTTTGCTACTTGAAATCATTAAAAAAAAACTTTTTTAAGTTTATTTAAGAGAGACAGGGAGAGAGCACAATCAGGGGGTGGGGGAGGGGGACAGAGGGTCCAAAGCAGCTCTGTGCTGACAGCACAAAGCCTGTTGCGGGGTTTGAACTCATGAACCAAGAGATCATGACCTGAGCCGAAGTCAGACACTTAACTGACTGAGCCACTTAGGTGATCCACTACTTAAAATCCTTCAATGGACATAGTTTGGAATTAGTAGCCAAAATAGCATGGAGTCAAGGCCTAAAACTCTACAAGTTTGGAGGAAAATAATCATATGTTGGTAAAAGCTTCCACTAAAGAACTGGGCTGCTTTCCCATTTTTAGAAAGGCAAAAATCCATGGGAGGATGGGGTAAATGGGAGCAGTTAATGGGTATTGAGTTTCAGGTTTGCAAGGTAAAACCTTCTAGAGATCTGTTGCACAGCAATATAAATATAGTTAACACTACTGAACTTATGCTTAAAATTGGTTAAGACAGTAAATTTTATATTATATATTTTTTACCACATTTAAAAAGTAAGAAAAATGATGAGGGGGGTGGGGGGAGCAGGAGAAGAACCTATGAATGCCCCTAATGGTCTCAAAATACCATTCCCATTAAAAGGAACAAAGACTGGAGAAATTGCTGATTCCAGGTCTGGGGCAGAAAATGCACAAGATGGAGCCTGGAACATCTTATCACATTAGATAACCAATATCTAATTGGTTACCTAGACAGTCTCCACTGACCAAAGATAGGTTTCTTATCGATGTTGTAACAAATAACCACTAACTTAGTGACTTAACAGTACAAATGTGTTCTCTTACAGCTCTGGAGGGCAGAAGTCTGGAATCACTTTCATTGGGCCAAAGTCAAGGCTGGTTCCTTCTGGAGACTCTGGGAGAAGAATCTGTTTCCTTTCTCATCTTAGAGAGCTCCAACGTCTGTATTCCTCCATCTTCAAAGTTCAGCATTCCCATCTCTGCTTCCATCATCACATCACCTTCTCCTCTGACCTTCTCACCTCCTGACTCCTCCTTATAAGAACACTGTGATTACACTAGAACCATCTGGATAATCCAGGATAATCTCCCCAAGATAGATCTATAAAATTCTTTTGCCATATAATATGACATTCACAGTTTCCAGACATGAACATCTTGGGGGACCATTATTCAGCCTACTATGTAAACATTAAGATAGTTAACTGCAATGAAGTATACATATTTGTATATAAGTATGAGCTATAAGCTCATATTTTTGTAAAGTCTAATCATCAGATGATGCTAGGAAGCCAGCTCTTTTAAAAACCAGTAAATAAAGGGAAAGAATCAAATATTTATCCTGACTTCTCTATGGAAACTCAGCTACTGGTAACCAGACAGTAGATGGGGCAAGTTTCCCTTGCCTCCTCATACTATTTTCTCTACTTTTAGAAGTATTCAGCTAATATATAAAAAAGTAACAATAGAATATAACCATCTTGGAACACCTAAGGAATTACTTAGGCACTGAACATCAATGGTTACTAACTGCACAAAGAGAGAGACAGAAAGACTGTATTTCTTGATAGATGAACACTGGTAGACAGCCTCCAAGATGGTTCCCAATGATCCTTACTTCCTAGTACCCAAAGTCTTGTGTAGTAGTCCTCTCCACCAGTGAATAAGGCTGATTGTGTAATATTGCATAATTACTGCATGCGACTTCCAAGATAGATCATATACATCATTGTGGCTTCCACCCTGCTCTTTTGGATCATTTGCTCTAGGGGGAGCAGGTAGCCCTAAGGAGAGAACCACGTGGTGCAAAGCTGAGCCCTTTTGCCAAAAAGCCAGTACCAGTTTGTCAGTCATGTGAGCAAGCCATCTTGGAAGCAGTTCTTCCAGCCCCAGTTCAGCCTTCAGATGATAGCAGCGCCAGCTGATATCTCGACTGCCACCTCATGAGAGAAGCTGATTCAGAAGCATTCAGCTAAGCCACTCCCAGATACTGGATCAACAGGCACAATGTGCTATGTTTGAAACCTCTGACTTTTAGGGGCGATATCTTATGCAACAACAGATAACTAATACAAGCAACATTACCTATGAAATGGTTTTGTCCAAAATAATGAAATCTCAGTATGATGAGGGGCGCCTGGGTGGCTCAGTCAGTTAAGCGGCCGACTTCGGCTCAGGTCAGATCTCGCGGTCCGTGAGTTCGAGCCCCGCGTCGGGCTCTGTGCTGACAGCTCAGAGCCTGGAGCCTGTTTCAGGTCCTGTGTCTCCCTCTCTCTGACCCTCCCCCATTCATGCTCTCTAACTCTGTCTCAAAAATAAGTAAACGTTAAAAAAAAAATTAAAAAAAAAGAAATCTCAGTATGATGAAGCTTCAAGTCCTACTACCAATTTACAGGAGATACAGAGGACAGAGAAACACGTTAAACTACACCTCAGGGATACAATCAGAAAATCTAGACCAGGAAAAGATGTAAAGGACAAACAACTCTGTTCCTTCAACTGATAATTTACAAGGGAGAAAAAAACAAAGTGAAAGAAATGAAGGGGCCTATAGAAGAGTCTGAAAAGACATTTCGTAAATTGGTATGAATAAGTATGAACTTTTCCTAGATCTTAATCCAAACAAAATGTGGGGAGGCATTGGAAATTTGAACAGACTGAATATTTGATAACTCTGGGAGAGGGCAGAGGTTTGGGTATTATAATGGTATTATAATTTTTTAAGTCCTTATCTGGTAGAGTTACAAAATTAAATATTTAAGAAATAAATGTTATGATGTCTGAGATTTGCTTCCAAATAAGTAGAGGGCTTCCAAAGTAGTAAGTGGTTGGGGTGTAGATGAAACAACACTGACAACAAATTGGTTGGTAATTGTTGAATCCGGATGATAGCCATGTTGATTCGTTGTACTCCTACTTTTGAATGATTGAAGTTCTCAATGAAAAGGAAGCCAACAATGTATAAACTGTTCTGAGTAAATCAAATACAGTTTTAAAAACTGTATCATTCAGACCTAATGGCCATTTTGTTACTTTTGCTTCCAAAAGCTGGATTCTTTTAGGATGATGAAATTGGTATTGAAAAAAAGGATTACAAAATATTTTATTACCAACGGGTTTTATTACCTGATGTAACCCAGACGTTAAACCAGGATCATCCTGCCTTTTAAGATTCAACTAAAACTGACTCAATGCCCTTTCTATATGTAGTGGGACACTCCTCACCTCCTCAACCTTTCCAAGATTACTCTGAGGTGAAGTTAGTAAAGTGGCATAAGAGAGATGTATATAAATTTCTCCTCCTCACCTTGGTCTGAGTTGTTTCTGCTGACTTATTTCAGTGGTGAATCACATTCTACACATGCTGTTCCTTTTCTACTTCTTGGTGTCAATCCAGACCACGCACTTGAGAAGTCCTCTTTCTCAGTATTTTAGGCTTCTTTTCCCTAAACAACCAAGTTGTCTTCTGAATTATGATGATACTAATAAAAATAGGTTTTTCACTCCACTACACAGGTGGCAAAATGGTTATATGGATACAGGACATTTAAAGAAAGAGATATGAGGTACTCAAAACAAGTTATGAACGAAGTGACACTTGGAAGAAAACGAAAATATTAACAATACTGTTTTTTCTTCTAGGAGTGGAACTGATTCTTTTTTCTTGCTTCTACTTTCTGATACTTGATGAGCATTTGATTATGGAATAATTTTTAATAGAAATCTACAAATCACATTAACTGCCAAGATAGCAACAGGTATTGATCTAAGTGACATAGGACAGAGGAGCAGGCAGAGGCCCAACCCGAGGTTGGAGACGGCACCAGGTTGTTCACCTGAGACCTAGAGCCTGCTCTCTACTAGGATCATAAACTGGCTGATCCTAGCAGAGGGTGCTCTAGGTCTCAGAAATGGGAGCACTTTTCTACCCTACCCTCCCTCCTACAAGCCTCCAGCAGCTTCAGACCTGATCTGTCAACTAGTGATGTTCCTTGTTCCTTCCCCATCAACCTTCCTCAAACACAGATAAGCCATAATGATATTTACCATCATGGCAGATAGGAGACATGAGGCAGCCCCACACAGACTGGGTATTTTGTTCTTGACTTGACTGACAACTAGCACAGTACCTGGCACACACTGGGCACCTAATAAGTTATCTACTGATCTAAATAGCATGGGGGCGCCTGGGTGGCTCAGTCGGTTGGGCGTCCGACTTCGGCTCAGGTCATGATCTCACGGTCCGTGAGTTCGAGCCCTGCGTCAGGCTCTGTGCTGACAGCTCAGAGCCTGGAGCCCGCTTTGGATTCTGTGTCTCCCTCTCTCTGACCTTCCCCCATTCATGCTCTCTCTCTCTGTCTCAAAAATGAATAAATGTTAAAAATAAATAAATAAATAAATAAATAAATAAATAAATAAATAGCATGATTTAAGGCCTTTTGCTCCTTGCTGAAAATCCTTCACAAGGACCAACTTTGATTTTACAACTAGAGGTTAAAAATCTTAAAATGCCAGGACTTCATAAAGTTAGCATAAAGATGGCCATTTTATAAAAGGTCCTGTCATCTATTTAGTACCTATGATTTTTCCTGCTCTGATAGGATACATCAAAGGAGAAGAGTGCACAGAGGGACAACTGGGACCACCAAAGACATCGCTACTTAGATCACCATTTCTCCTGTAACTACCACACTCAACTGGACATGGAGATTCTTATTATGGGTAACTATGCCAGAGAAGATAGGCAAAAACTTGTGGTTTGAACCAAAGGGAGATTAACACTGCTTCCTATAATTTTTGAAATTATTACTTTAATTTTTAAAATTATAGAGATTTTAATGTGGGTAAAGTTAGTATCTATACACTTAGAAAAACCCAAAAAACAGCTCTCCTATTTGCTTCTGACATCTGATCCCCAGGTTAGAGGCAGCCACACTTATTATATAAAATTACTTATGCCTATGCCAGCACGAACGTGTATTCTCACTTTTTAAAAACATAAATGGTAGAATATTACGTTTTGTTTTTCAAACATAGCTTATTTTATTATACAGAAACATAATTCTCTGAAAATTAATTAAAAGTTGTTTGATACAACTTCAAATTGGTTTTAACAGTCAGTCACTAACAGAAAACAAAAGTCAATTTAATTATTATACATTGGAACATAAATCACATTTAAGCACAAACATGAAAACAGCAGACTCATTTCTCATCTTTGACTTGTTTCTTTTCACTGTCTTCTTCCATTTCAAAAGTGAATGGTTTGTCATAACCCATTAGATGGTTATAATCTTCAGGGTTTGGAAAGAGCACTGGATTAACTAACAGTGATTTTGTTTTAGCGTAAAACGTGGTAAACACATGTGTGCTGTCTGGAATCTTCACGTCATTTTGGTGAAACACTGTACTCGTTTCTGAAAGCACAACATTATAAGTAATGGCTTTGTAAGTGTCTGTTGTAGCTTCATGGTACAACCGAATGACATAGCCTTTTGTAACAAAGTGAAGCAGTGCTGGAGTGATCACCGTAAAGCTTCCTATGATGCCATAAAATAATATTTGCAAAGGCAGACTTCCAAATATAATATTATTTTGTGCAAAAATGTATGGTAGAAATGCAAGGCTGATGACACTTGTAGAATAAGAGAAACATTTCACACCTAAATAGGAAAAAAAAAATGGGAAAAGATTAATATATATAAATTTTATAAAACAATCAACCTATTCAATTAATACTTCCACCTTCTTATAGCATCACCAAAACAATAAAATCAACACACACACATAGTGATTATTATTTTCTAGGCTCTGTCTTTACATACTTTATATATTTTATTCACAAAATCTTTGAAAAAGCACTATGAAATAGACAGATAATTATCATCATCACTCCCATTTAACACATGAGAAAAACAATGCACTTGCTCTATATCACAGAGCTACCAAGTGGCAGAACTGGGATTCAAACCCAGGCAATTTGACTCTAGTGCCCAGGCCACTGACCAATACACTGCACTGCCTCTCCAGGTAAGAAATCTGCTTTAGGGTTAACTGGCCCTCTACCTCAGTTCCCCAAGAAAAGATTCAATATTACTCAAAGATCCTTATGAATACTATAAAAGTTAATTCAGCCAGCAGATTATCAAATAAAACTCTATTAATAAGCACTTCCACATATCTAACATTAAATGTTTATATATGAGGCTAACATTATCAGGCTAAGTGCCCAGGATTAAAACAGCAAACTACCAAAACAAACAAACAAACAAACAAACAAAACCGAAAACAAAACAAAACAAACACCAGTGGTTAAGAAACACATGGGAAATAAGGCGCCTGGGTGGCTCAGTTGGTTAAGCATCTGACTCTTGGTTTCAGCTCAGGTTATGATCCTACAGCTAGTGAGTTAGAGCCCTGCAACGGGCTCCACGCCTGCTTGGGATTCTCTCCCTCCCTTTTTCTCTGTCCCTCCCCGACTTATGCTGTATCTGTCTCTCTCAAAATAAAAACTTAAAAAAAAAAAGAAGAAAGAAACACGTGGGAAATATATTCAACTTCTTTACCAATGAAAGACATTCAAGTTAAAACAGTGAGATATTTTTACCTGTCACATTAAAACATTAAAAATCAATGACTTCTGAAATGCATAGTTAAAAATGGTTAAGAGACACCTGGGTGGCTCAGTGGGTTAAGCAACTGACTCTTGATTTTGGTCAGGTCATGATCTCATGGTTGGTGAGATCAAGCCCCACATCAGGCTCTGCGCTGAGGTGTGGAGCCTGCTTGGAGTACTCTCTCTCCCTCTCTCTCTCTGTACCCCACCACTTGTGCATGCTCTCTCTCTCGAAATAAATAAAAATAAAAAACATTTAAAAAATAAAAATGGTTAAAATGGTAAATTTATGTTACATATATTTTACCACAATAAGTGACTTAAAATGTAAATTTCTAGAAGATCGACAAGTTAAGATCCTAGACAAATTGGTTATAAATTTAACTTGGAAAAACAAAGTAAGAAAAAAGGGTGGGAGAAGTTAGATATTAAAACATAAGTCTATAATTATAATGGTGTGGTCCTGGTGCACAATAAAACAGATCAGTTGAACAAAATGGAAAATCTAGAAATAAACCTAACTGCATATGGAAATTTATATACTATAAATTTATATACTATACATCTCAAATACGTGGGCAAAAATGGTGCTAGGACAACTGGATAGCCATATAAAAAAGATAAAAACTCAATCCATCCCTCATACCATCTACTAGGAAAATTCCAAATAATCCTGATATTTAAATGTAAAAAATAAAATCATAGAGATAGAAGAAGAAAATATCCATGCAGTCCTTCATAATCTGAGAATGGGAAAACTTTTCTAATTATGACTCAAAACACAGAAGCAATCAAGGAGAAAGGTAAATCTGATTAAAAATGTACATGGACATAAACAAAGTAGAGACAAATGAGAAAAATATTTGCAACTTATATCACAGAGTGTTAATATCCCCAACATATAAAAGGTTACTAGGATATGAGAAGATCAATAACCCTGTCCACAAACATGCAAGAAATAGAAGCAGATGGCTCACTAAAACAAAAATAACCACAGCCCTTAAACAGAAGAAATGTTAATAAACCTCAAACATAAGAAACATGAAATTAAAACCACGGTGAGATATTGTTTTCCTCCCAAACTGCCAAAAACCAAGTTTGACAACATACTGTTAATGAGGCTGTAACACAGTCTCATACATTGCTATTGGTTACAGGCTTAATTATCTTGCATCAGTAATTTAAAAATAATTCCTTCCTTCCTCCCACAGGTAGTTGCTATGACACTGGTACACATACAATACAATACAATACAATACAATACAATACAATACAATACAATACAATACGATACAATAGGGATACAATGCGGACCAAGATGCCTTCTATAAAAGCCACCTTAGTCCTTCCAACTACCCTTTTTTCCCCAAGACTTTTGTCACACTATGGTGGGTTGAATAGTGTACCTCAAAATTCATGTGTACCCAGAACCTCCAAATGTGACCTCATTTGGAAATAGGGTCTTTGTAGACAATCAAAAATTGAGATGAGTTCATCCAGGAACAGGGTGGGCCATGACTCCAATGAGAATATCCTTGTAAGGATAAAACATGACAGAGACACAAAGAAAACATGGCCCTTCCCAACACCGATTTCAGAATTCTAGCTTTCAGAACAGGGAGAACAAATTTCTGTTGCTTTAAGCCACCAAGTTTGTGGAAACTTATTACAAGAGTCCAAGGAAACTAATGTACCATATACTTTATTTTGCCTGGATTGACGTAACTGTCATTTTCTAAACAATATATTCTGGGCTTTCCCAGCTTCATGTCTTTGCTCATACTACTTCATGCCTGGGATGCCCTTCTTTCACACCTCTTCATGTTCAAATTCTTCTTAACCTAAAATGAGACTACTGTGACATTAGTTAATTATTTGTGGAGGAATTAAAAGGAACAATCAACTAAAAGACTCTTCAAATGTCTTTAAAGTAGGATCCATTTGGTAGTTTAAAGAATCTCCAAGAAGGTTACCTCTATCTTAATGTCTCTCATTCAGTTTTACATAGAAAAAGTATTTCTCTCTCAGTTCCTACATAAAAAAAATAGTAATCAGGGGCGCCTTAGTGGCTCAGTTGGTTAAGCATCCGACTCTTGATTTTGGCTCAGGTCATGATCTCACCGTTTATGAGTTCCAGCCCCGCATCAGACTCTGCCCTGACAGTGCAGAGCCTGCTTGGGATTCTGTCTCTCCCTCTCTCTCTGCCCCTCCCTGGCTTGAGCTCACTCACTCTCAAAACAAATAAATAAACTTTAAAATAAGTAAAGAAATAAAACAGCAATCTCTATAAAGTATATACAGTGACTTTCTATCACCATGATGTTGAAAGAACTCAAACATTAAATTCTTATAGAAGTTACAATTCTAGAACTTGGAATACCATGGATGGCTATGCTCTTCCACAAATATGACATCCTAACCACATGAAAATTAACCATTTATATTCTCATCTTTAAAGAAGGAAGTCAAATGGAAATAAATAAATTAGTAAGCCTTCCCTGCATTTGAAGTAAGGGTCTGCTCAGAACAAAGGGTATTATGGGTATCACTGTTAACATGTCTAGTAGTTTAAATCCAGGTATCTCAGGTCAGAAATGTGACAAATGCTCAGTGGCCTACTTATGTACTGACTCCTAGAGGAATTTCTAACCACTGAAAATCAATTTTTCCAGTAACTTCAGAACTCTTCTCAATAGTGATTACACTCAGTCCTTATTGCCAAAGTTTTAAATATCTACACAGTCCTCTAAACACAGTCTATTTTGATGCCTCACACTTGAGAACTTACAGATTCCCAGAGTAAATTAAAAAAAATTTTTTTGGAAATTTATTTATTTTGAGAAACAGAGAGAGTGAGCAGGAAAGAGCAGAGAGAGAGAGGGAGAGAGAGAATCCCAAGCAGGCTCTGCATGGTCAGCACAGAGCCCCACCCACAAGGGGCTCAAACCAACCAACCGCGAGATCACAACCTGAGCCAAAACCAAGAACCAGCCGCTTGACCGACTGAGCCACCCAGGTGCCCCTGCAGAGTAAATTTTAGATGATCAGTTGACACCAGCATAATCAAAAACAGGAATGCAAATGAAGGTGCTGAGATCTTGTGGCTGACCTGGCTATAAAGTAATCCTTTGGATATTTCAGGTTATTCTTTTAAGATTACTAAAATGAGATACAACCTCAGGAACTTGAACAAATCACATACCTAAGTTCTTCTGACCTTCCCTAATAAATTATTCCATACTAGATACCAAATTAAGAGCTAAGGAAAGAGCTTCAAACTTGTAGTCATTTAATACAGTTTTTCTTCCCTATTAGTCTCTACCACCTACAAAAGCCACTAAACATGTTTCTTGAAAATTCTAAGGTGAATTGAAAAGCTGTAAAAGTAATGTATTTTTTTAATTATGAAAGTATTATACGCTCATTTTAGCTGCCGAATTAAAAAATATATGAAGTAAATGTGTAGTCTCTCAAAATAACTACTCTTTAAGGGGTATTCTTCCACATTTTTTCTCTGCATACTCAAACATTACACAAATAAACGCACACTTCTTGTTCTGTTTTACTTTGTTGTTAAACACCTTGGGAGATGACCAAAGGATGGAAGCTTTAGCACCCAGCCATAAGATCACACAGCCATGAACAGTCTTCAAAAATCTTTTTTAAATCTCCTAGAAATGCAAGGGTCTCAACCTCTGAATCTTGCATTAAGAGGACACAAGAAAAAAATATATAACCTAATTTTTCCTCATATCTTGTGATTAAGAGGTACTAAAATAAGAGGTAACATCCTAAGTACATTTTACAAAGGAAATTACCCTCACTTTTGATTACCCACCAAACACTGTTCGGGCCAGATTCCCAGTATAAATCAGCCTTCCATCTTCTGATTTTTCAAGCTGTGTATGTAAGCATTGAACACACCTTTCCCAACAAAGAGGTATCTATTGAAACAGAGACCATTATAATGTGAGTACATAATAAAGTGCATTTAGACCAACTTTTAATTTTCTTTAAGTGTATTTTGTAAATTATAATGAAGAGTAAAAGAGAACTTGTCACATACGGTTATTTAAGGAATTCTCAGAGCTAAAGAAATCAAACTAACAAAATCTCTTTCCTGAACTCCAGTCACAACCTGCGGAGTTGGAGAGTGAAGAAGACCTAGGTTTGCACCCCAGCTCAAAGCCTCCTAGATAAAGCATGACTTTGAACAACTAAAAACTTCAGTAGAACAGTCTCTTCCATTCTATGGCTAATGAAAATGTCAAAAGTTTAAGCGTATTAGTTTTCAAAAAACAAAATCCTCAATGTAATGTAAATAAAACACTGCAAATTCAATTTGTTTGAAGTCCAGACCGTCTTTAATACTTCTGCATCTCCTTGCTTCCCTTGTTCCTCTTAATATTTCACTTGAAATCCTGTATCACATTTCACAGAAGAGTTCCCCGAATGTCTAAAAATTTATTTCACAGTACACACACTTCAAAATGTAAAAGGCATGCCTGATCCATTTATGTTGAAATTTAATGAAATTCCAATTCCCATATTAGGCATTTCCAAGTTTCAATCTTGTTTACTAATCTTGATACTTTACAGGGCAGGATTAGGAGACAATTTATTCAGATAAAATGAGAGCATTAACGTCCCCAACCCCTTTTTCCAAAGAGCAAAATAATTCCTTACAATAAGCTCACCTAATAAAAAAAATAGAACAAACTTAAAGTCCGGTATTCTGAGTTCTTTCAGTTCAGTCTCCAGATGGTGCCTGTAATGTTGCAGATTAACCCCTCCGAGCTTCCGCTCAAGGATAGAAAGAGAAGAGTCGGCACCCACGAGCTGGGTTTGCAACCACCTGTAAATTACTCAGAACCGCCCAGAAAATGACCACTTTCCAACAGATATTCCTAGACTCGTGAGTGCTGTAAACCCCGGGATCCCGGGCCGGTTCCCGAGGCCGAGGCCCGGTACTTCTGCGCTGCCCTCAGAGAGCTTCTTCCGCACCAGGGTCACCTGGCCGCCGGGGCGGGGGCTCCCCAGGCCCGATCTACCCTCACTCCCCCACCTCCACCCTCACCGCCCACCTCCACTCCCATCCTCTCTCGGTCCGCAAGCCTTCAGACTGCCGACCTGCGTTCGCACCCGACTCCCGAGGAACGGCCGGGCTCCCCGCTGCCCTTCGCTTCCACCGCCAACCAGCCCCGGGGAGCCGCTGCAGGAGGCCACACGCGACGAGGCCGCGCTAGGGCCTCGGAGCGCGGCAGCCGCCCACGGCACTGTCCTCTTCCCGCCGAGCCGAAGTCCGGCCGCCCACGGGCTGCCCAAAGCCAAAAGCAGCATCCCGCGCGTGACAATTGGCGGCCGACGGCGCAACGGCGACAACGGGAACCGCGAGGCCCAGCTCCCAAACCGACCGCAGCTGGGACCAGCCGCGTTCGCTCCGCCTCCAGAAATCGGGGTGGGGGGTGGGGGGCAGGCTTGGCCTCACGCGCGTGCGCAGAACTCGCGGTCTCCCCGCAACCTTGGCCACGCGCGTTCCCTGCGGACTGAGCTCTGAACGCCGCCCACCGGAGTCTGGTTGCAGGGATCGGCCGATGACCATCCTGGGCGCAGCTTTACTTTCCCATATTTTAGCGCTCTTTAGGAGAATGTGGAAGGACAGAGGAGAGGGAGAGCCATGAGCGGAGGACAACGCCTGGAAGCCAGGGTTAAAGTCTTTCATTCTTAGTTGGCGTCATTTTCTAGGCCCCCAAAACTATCTTCTTTCCGGAAAATGAGTCTGGCCTGTTACCACAGAATAATAATGCAATTTGGACAAAAATGAATGGTAATTTAATCCAACCATTGGATTGGGAGAAAATAAATGGAATTTATTCATATAATCCTGATACTTGCCAAATACCTCTTCTGGAATCCTTCGCATCCATATACACGTTTCTTCATTACTTGTTTAAGAGGTATTGAAGACCTATTGTGAAGACTAAGGAGCAGAGGATATAAAGAGACCGCATAAAATTGGTCAGCTGAGTCTTGAAGGATGAGCATCCAACTAGTAGACACACCTTTGTTTACTATTTCAGAACAATGTTTTTGACTCCAGATGCTATTTGCATGTAAGAAGATCAAACTAAAAGTCTAAACTAAAGTTCTTGAGAACTCCAGATCCTGTTTACTTTTTTTTCCCTGGGTATCCAAAAGGATAAAATTACACTGCTTCTTTATGAATAACTTCATTTTCTTAAAGTTATTTTCCACTTACTTTTTTTTTTTTTTAAGTTTATTTATTTAGAGAGAGTGCATACCCATGCGTGCACATGACTGGAGAAGGGAAAGAGAGAAACGAAGGGAGAGAATCCCAAGCAGGTCTGCTGTCAGGGCACAGAGCCTGAGGTGGGGTGGGGAGGACTGGATCCCACTAACTGCAAGATCATGACCTGAGCCGCAATCAGGAGTCCCACGTTCAACAGACTGAGCCACCCAGGCCCTCCTCTTCCACTTAGACTTTTAAAATTCTTCTGTTTAGTGTAATTGATTCTGCAAATAGCATTTTTCCATTTTACTGATATATGTCTAAAATTTTCTTTTAATATAGTGTTTTAATATTGTTACAAAAATAAATTGAGATATATTAGAAATGTTTCATTTATTTGAGCAAAAATTTATTCAAATTGGGCAGCACCAAACTGAAAGTGGTTAAGAGTCCTCCATTGAGAGGAGCTAGTGGCAACACAGAGAAGACGAAGAAGCAAAGCAAGGAAGTTATTTCATTTGCTATAGTTTAAGCATTTGCGTTATTTGGGGAAATCTAGTTGGCTGTTTGTGATTGGTTGTTCTTAGACATTTATAGGAATTAATTCTGGCTTAGGTTTGGTTTGGTTACATAGGCTATCAAGGTATTAGAGCCGTCTCAGTGTAACGGCGTCCTTGACTGATTACTTCAATAATATACTGAGAACTTGAATTTTAACTTCTGTTAGGCTTAGTTTTGTTTTTTCCCCAACAGATACTATAAGCAAATAAAAATAATATTTGGTTTACTTCAGGTTTCTAAATAGCTAAACTGAGATCATATTCTGAAAATTCTATGCTGTAGAATTATGTTGAATTGTTATTTATGCTTAGATTTCCCAGTTCTAGTAATATAGACATTTGTTGAATATAAACTACTTGAATGGGATTTTAGAATGATACTAAGACTTTAAAAATAAGACTTGATACCCATTCATATCATCTAAGAGGTTCCCTTTAAAAACAGAGGCTGATAAGTATGCCTGGGTGGCTCAGCTGGTTAAGCATCTGACTTCTGCTGAGATCATGACCTTGTGGTTTCTGAATTTGAGCCCTGCGTGGGGCTCTGTGCTGACAGCTCAGAGCCTGGAGCCTGCCTCAGATTCTATGTCTCCCTCTCTCTCTGCCCCTCCCTGCTCATGCTCTTTCTCTCAAAAATAAATAAACATTAAAAAAAAATGGAGGCTGATGTAAAACTGAAAAACAATTATCACTTGTAGAATGTATGGCCACCATTATTGTATGTCCTTTTTGTCTGTTTTTAGCTGTCTTTCCTCCCCATCCACCAGCTCTCTTTTCTTCCTTTAAGGTGAATTTAAGGGCAGAATGGCATGATGGAAAAAAGAAAAAAAATTGGTAAACCTAATACACTGATAAGAACCCAAAACATTTCTTTATACATTACTGGTTTAAAACATAAACAGAAGAATCTTTCTGGAAAATAATTTGTCAACAGATTATCAAAATCACATTTAGTCAATGTGTTTCTATACAGATGCTAAAAATGATGTTTGTTGAAACTTTGGCTACAGAGAAGTTCAGTTGGAAAGTTAACAAAATATAGAACCACATATACACAGTATGATTATGTAAAAATGCATGGAAAAAAACTTATCTGCAATCTATATTTTTTCATAATAAGCAATATAATAAGCACAGTAAGCTTTTATATTGACTATGTAAATAAAAATTTATCCTGGACTAGGTTCTAGCCCTAAATCTGGCATTAGCTAGCCTCAGTATCCTCATCTGGAAAATTTTATCATTCTCTAAGCAACGAATATAATGATCCTTTAGAGGGTGATAATGCAATGAGAAAAAGAGGAAGACAGAAGGGGAGAAAACACTTCTGAAGTAAAGGAGGAAAAGTCTGATTGAAAATGGGCTCACAGCCTCCGCTCCTCACCCCATTGCCCCTCCTTCCTGCCAAAGTCTATTCTGAGCTACCATCAAAACCAAAAACTTCCAAAAATGATTTTTGCAAAGTCTTTGAAAAGTAACACAGAACAATCTGTTTGCAAAAAGCAAGAACTTTTATCTGCCAAATCAATAAAACATGTGTTTCAGCCGAAAGTTATTAATTAGGTCAACAAACTGGATCGCCTGTATCTATTTTCCTTTCGTGTATATTGTTAACACAACAAGCGCCTAGTTGAGCAACTTGTAATGGTGAGTGTCTTGGCCCTACATTCCCTACGTGCCACGGCCCGTAAACAAAGTGCAAACTTTATTTAGCTGTTTCAGCTTTTCTGGAAGGGTGCCTGAATTTAGCCACAGCAAAGCAAGTAAAAAGGATAGGCCGACTGACAGAGCGAGAGAGGAAGGATGCTGGGGCAGAGAGAGCATGGAGTGTTAAAGAAGGTCTCAGAATTCAGTATCCGCGCCAGACGCCTGGAATCTCTGTGAAAGATCTCAGAATTCAGGACAGCTGAACAACCCCGGGCTGGGAGGGGAATGCAGGGAGGGTTTTGTGGGGAGGGGGAAAAGCCCCAACCCTGGGGGTGGGGACGTGATTAGTTTTCAGTAATCGGTGTCTGAAAGGGAGGAAATGAGGCCACCCGATTGCGTGAACAGTTGAGATGCTCTAGCAACTTTTCACAAAAGACAGATGCTGCTTTTTAAAGACCACGATCTTGTTAACATAGAAACCGCACTTCCACTTTGCAATTTTTTTGTCTGTAATCTCCAAGCCCCCACCAGTACCCCCAAACCAGAGGCAGAGACAACCTCTAAAATTACCAAAAATCTTAACATCCAATGTGAGAAACTACAAGTCCCAGGCTGTAGTGCTGCCGTGGAGAGTACCTGCCAGAGTAACTACAAATCCCAGGATGCAGTGCTGCGACGGAACTCCGAGCATCTCTTTCAGAATGATGTCCCTGCGGAAATCAGATCAGGCTCGGCGTTGCATGCTGGGAATCAGAGACTCAGAATCCGATTGGTTGAGATTTGCAAATGACCGCGGTCAGTGGTACTGTAGGAGTAGGGAGGAGGGTGTGCGCACTTCCTGTGCACGGAAGCCGGCAATAGACTGCGTCCCTGCCTTACCAGGTACCGATCTCCCGCGCGTTGTAGAAAGCGTCCATGACCCGGCGGAAGTGATTCCTCCAACTGCCCCGGAACCCACGGCGGCAGGCAGCTGGGGGTGGGGGGGTGGCCCTGGAGTAGGGGCTGTGGCGGTGCGCGGGGACCCGGCGCGGTGGCTGCGGTGGCTTCAGGGCTGACGAGTGAGTCTTGGGCTGGGATGGGAACGGAGCTCCAGATTCGTATGGAGAACGAGGAAGGCTTGTACTGGGCGCGCTCACAGTCCCACTTCCCACCCCTTCCCATTTGGGCGGGGAAGGAACGGAAGCTCTTAACCTCCCCGGGCCTCCTCAGCTCCTGGTTTGGGGGAGGGGAGAAGAGGGCGGCGGGACCTTTCTAGGCGCCTCTCGGTGGGTTTGGAAGAGGGAGAAGGAGGGGCGGTCGCCAGCGTGTCTGGGCCTTCCCCGGGCTGAGCGCGGGGAGGGTGGAGTTAGGAGCATGGCAGCCCTGTCGCTTTTCCTTTTTGCTTTCCCCGGGTGCACTCGGATAAGTCCTTTTTTTGGAGTCCGTCCCCAGTCACAGGAGTGACTCTCACAGTCTTTCACAGTCACCGTCCCCCTCTTTCCAGCTGCAGGACCCCGACAAGTTTACCTTCTGGGCAACTTGTCGGTCGATCTCTACCCGACTTGATAGTTTGAAACTGTCGTGCATCTACCTTCAGTTTTTCTGAAACGTATCTAGTACGGCGGCCGCTGAATGTCTCTTACGGAACTAAAATCTCTTTAGTAATCTGTAGCTGTGGAATTCATGTCATTAGTGCGAGCATTTCTACTTTGCATCACCTTCAGTGTACGGAACAACCGAAATCCTTTAGTTTGAGTTTTAAAATCCTTACATGAAAACTGCCAAATTTGCTTTTTGACCCCCCAAATAGTTGTTTCCTTTAGTGTATGGTAGACTAAGATGATAAATTGCTGATCTTGCTTACATTATAATTCATGATGTTGAAACATCACAGGTGGATTCATTCATTCTAGAGATACAATGGTAAGAAAACAGCTATGATCCCTGTCACCGTGGATATTTATTGCTAATTACCAAGTAAGGATTTGGGGTTCATTATTAGTTTTTAAATGGTCATTCTTTTTTCCCTTAAGTATGAAATGTATTTAGTAACTACGATTTCAAAATATATATACATATTTTTTTAAGTTTATTTCAACTCAGCTGCCGGTTTCATTACATTATGGTAATTGTGTAATGTAATTAGTAGTTAGTAGCCAGAGGTTATAGTCAACCCTATATATCAAGTTGTTTTTTTTTTTTCTTTTTTATGTTTATTCATCTTTGAGAGGGTGAGTGGAGGAGAGGCAGATAGAGAGGGAGACAGATGATCCGGAGCCGACTCAGCACTGAGAGTGGAGAGCCCAAGGCGGGGCTCAGACTCACCATCTGTGAGATCACGACCTTAGCTGAAGTCAGACACCTAACCGACTGACACATCTACACACCCCTATATATCAAGTTTTTCTTTTTTTCAAGTTTTAAAGTAATATTTGAGTGTACCTTATAAAGTACTTTCTTTGGTATTTTTTCCTTAAATAGGTTTTTCAGTACTATAAAATAATCTGGAAACTCTTTGCATTTACATTGATCTGTCTAAATGCATTTTGGCTCACTTGTAGTAAACGTTTACTGTTCCAGGGACACCTGTGTGGCTCATTTGGTTAAGCATATGACTCTTGATTTAGGCTCAGATGGTGATCTCAGGGTCCTGAGATCGAGCCCTGTGTTGTGCTGGGGATGGAGCCTGCTTAAGATTCTCTCTCTCTGTACCGTACCACCTCCACTCTTGCATGTGTCTCTCTCTCCAAAAAAAAAATTTTTAAAAGAAGTTTACTGTTCCATTATTAAATAATATCAGAAAGGGGCGCCTGGGTGGCTCAGTCGGTTGAGCGTCCAATCTTGCGGTCTGTGAGTTCAAGCCCCGCATCAGGCTCTGTGCTGACAGCTCAGAGCCTGGAGCCTGCTTTCGATTTTGTCTCCCTCTCTCTCTGCCCCTACCCCGCTCGTGCTCTGTCTCTCTCTCTCTCTCTGTCAAAAATAAATAAACATTTAAAAAAAAATTTAAATAAGATCAGAAAAAGCCCATCTAGTCATACCTGAAATTTCAAGCCTTGAAATTAAGAAAACAATATTACCTTTCATTCAAGAAATATTTATCAAAAAAAAAAAAAAAGAAATATTTATCAAGCATCTGCTATACGCCAGGCCTGCTATAGTCCTGCCCTTATGATGAAGCTTGGGGAAAGCAGAGATACAATAAGTATATGTATAAGGAAATATAGTTTCAAGTGGTGATAGATGTGAAGAGATTATATCAAGATTAGAGTTAGGGTAAACTAGGTGACCAGGGTAAGGGTTTCGAATTTGATAGGGGAGTCAGCAAGGAAGATCTGCCTCTCTGAGGAGTTGATAGTTTTGCTTGGACAACCTAAATGATGAGGAAAATCTGAGGGAAGAGCTTTTAAGATAGCAGTAACTGCAAAATGCAAAGACCTTAAGAGGGGAATGAACTTGACCTATTACAATACAGAGAAGGCCAGTATAGCTGGAGCATAGTGAGGCAAGAATGATGGAAGATGAAAATCAGAATAGTAAAGATTAAATAAGATGCAACTTTATAGTCCTTTTTCTGTTTGTGATGAGAGGCCATTAGAGGATTTTGTGCAGGGGAGTAACATCTGACTTAGGCTTTCGATAACTAGTTACTGGGTGGCAAATAGACCAAGTTGGAGGAAAGTGGGGAAACCAGCTCCTAAGGAGGCTTGTAGTAGTCCAACTGAGATATGGTACCTTGAACTAGAGATGTGGTGTGGAAGTTAGTAGAAATGGTCTGATTTGGAATATCATTTGAAAACAGAGCCAGGTGGGTCTTGCCTTCACCCTAGGACAGGACAAAATTTGAGGAGTCAACAGTTTTGCCGAGCATCTGTGTGACCAGTAGTGCCATTTACTCAGATGAGGAAGACAAGAGGGTACACTGGTTTCTGAGGAATAAACTTGGAATTTTGTAAAGGAATAAGTCAGGAGTTTGATAATTATTGTACAGCTCAGAATGTGTGCAAGTAGGCAAGTTGGATATGTACAACTATTGCATGGGGGCAGAGTCATATTTTATAGGTAATATTTAAACCTGTGGACCAGAGGACATCAAGTGGAGAGTGTTAATGGAGAAGAGGGCAGATGACTGGGAGTACTCTGGTCAGAAGAGGAGCAAACAGTGATAGAAGCAGAAAAGGCAGGAGGATGTGGCATCTCTAACATTGAGGGAAGAAACTGTTTTGGGAAGGAGGTAGTAGCCAACTGTAAAACCCTGCTAAGAGATGACAGCTAGACAAGTAAAGTAATTGAAATGTGATGAGCTCTTTGAGTGGATTAGTGGGCCAAAAGTCTGATCAGAGTAGGTTAAGGAGATGTGGATGGTAGTAATGATGTTACAGCATTTTGATGTGTATAGGAATAATAGGAATTTGGTAGGACTAATAGAACAAAGTCCTTGGAGAGGTGTGCTTACATGGAAGGGTTGGCCTTAGATAAGAAGGATTTTTTTTTAATGTTTATTTTTGAGAGAGACAGACAGAGAGAGAATGTACACAAGTGAGGGAGGGGCCAGAGACAGAGAGGAAGACAGAATCCAAGCAGGCTCCAGGCTCTGAGCTGTCAGCGCAGATCCCTACACAGGGCTTGAACTCACAGACCCTGAGATCATGACCTGAGCCAAAGTGGGACACTTAACCAACTGAGCCACCCAGGTGCCCCTATTTATTTTTGAGAGCAAGATAGAGAGCTAGTGGGGGAGGGGCAGAGAGAGAGGGAGACAGAATCCTGAGCACGCTATACCCTGTCAACACAGAGCCCTATGTGGGGCTTGAACCCATGAACCATGAGATCATGACCTGCGCTGAACCAAGAGTCGGATGCTCAACCAACTGAGCCACCCAGGTGCCCCAGGAAGAATGGTCTTTCAGCTTTTGAAACAGGAGGGTAGACAGAAGAGATGGTATATACATGCAAGTAGAATGAAGGTAGAAAGACAAGGTAATTGAAGTGATATCTTTCTGTTTTCTTGATAAAATAAGTAAACTTGTCAGGGCAGCAAGGAGAAGGTGTTGGAGGTTTAGGAGAAGCTAGGATTTTTTTTCAGAGTAGAAAAGCCAGTTTACTACCAGGATCACTACAATGCCAGGTGCCTATTTAAAGTGTGTGGTCACAAATTTAAAGTTGAGGTCAAAATGGTTGTCTTTTTTCCAGCAACATCCATCTCTTGGTTGAGGCTTGAGCTAGGCAGAGAATTGGGTTTGCCCGGGATTGGGATGTGGGTGGGCATATACATCAGAGGGGAGGGCAGGGACTTAAGGTATAAAGACTGTGAGATGTGCATGGTGCCAATCCTGATGAATTCAGTGGGATTAAGCAAGGTCAGAACTTGTTTTCTATTTGTTTTTTATATTTGTTTTTGGCCCATTATTCTAAGGGTTCTTTTAAATTAATTTATAATATGTAGAATCTGTAATTAGAGAGTATATAGTGGGAATATTTGCTCAAACCTTTTTAAACCAAAACAAAGGAGTTTGGAGATCATTGTCTAAGAGGGAGTTTAGGTAGTTTACAAGAGTGAGGAAGACAGACTCCGTCGAAGCACGTAGCGCTCTGGAGTCCTTAAGTGCTCTGGTGTATGACCGCAACAACTCTGTTGAATAAAGATGGGAAATTGGAGTTACAGGCGTTTGTAGAGGGATGAAGAATTTCAGATGGGTATAGTCATGAAATAGTGGCTCTGGAAGGGACTTTTAGACACAGTTTAGCCCATTGTGTTTGGGAGATAAACAAGTATTATCACTTTAATTTATCAGGGTCTCAAGATAGAAATTTGGAGAGCAGAAATTTAGATGTGGACTTCCATTGACACTTCTACTTTGTATGGAGGCCTTTCCCACCTTTCTCCTGATTTGGCTTATACTGTTTACTTTGCTTGGATTTCCTTCCAGTTCTGCTTGGTAAAAATACCTC
Source organism: Panthera onca (assembly GCF_046562875.1). NCBI lineage: Eukaryota > Metazoa > Chordata > Mammalia > Carnivora > Felidae > Panthera > Panthera onca. The sequence continues at coordinate 23,926,687 of NC_138356.1, read as the reverse complement.
CTTACATTGAGACCCAGATCAAAACCTACTTTCCTTTTGTGGCCATTCACTTAAGAGATTCATAGTCCAAGATTTACTTCTTTAGGACTTCCAAAGTCCTACTCCTTCTCTATTAGCATCTGCAAATCTAGAGAATTTGGATTAGTTTTATTATCAGCATCAGTATCTTTTGAAAGGTTAATGAGACAAAACCATTCTGGATTGATATCTTTACAATGAAAGATACCTAAATTTAAGAAAAATAAATATATTTTCAAAAAAATCTTACTCTAACCTTATTTTAATTGAGATTAATTGACATACCCTGAAATAGTGTACCATTTAATTTTCCAGAAAGTTGCCTCATGTTCCTTCAGAAGCAACCACTGATCTATCACCATAATTCATTTTGCCTGTTCTAGAATTTCATATAAATGGAATAATGCAGTATGTACTTTTTTGTTTTTCCATTCAGTATAATATTTTTAGTATTCACCTATGTCTTGTGTACCAGTAGATCATCCCTTGTTGTTACAAATGGTATTCCTCTGTACACATATATCACGGCTTATGTGTCATCAGAATAGTTTCTCATTTGTTTTGAATAAAGCTGCTCTAGACACTTCCATAAAACATTTTTTTCTTTTTTCTTTTTTAATGTTTATTTATTTTTGAGAGAGCGCATGTGCATACACGAGCAGGGGAGGGGTAGAGAGGGAGGGGGACAGAGGATCCTAAGCAGGCTCTACACTGTCAGCCCAGTGCTGGGCGCAAACTCACAAACCACGAGATCATGACCTGACCCCAAGTCAGACGCTTAACTGACTGAGCCATCCAGGCGCTCTGTACAAGATTATTTTGTGGGCAAGTTATTTCTTGGATGAATACTTAGAAATCAAGTGTGAGGATTTAGGAAAGACTTGTTTATCAGTTTGCCACTTGTAAATTAGTAAGCTATAACTTACCAAAACATAAGTAACTGAGAACCATCATTCACAGTGATCTGAAGTCCACTTAACATCACTGTAATGATTGCTGTGGTCTGCATCACCCTATGTAATATTTCTGATTGGTCATTTGGGGTGAGTCTAAAATAGAGTTCTTAAATATCAGAAGGATCTCTTCTAATCTAGACTCCTAAAGGCCCATAGTTCACAACAGGCAGAACATAGGGCAGACATTTGTGAGGGTTTGTTTCTAGAAATGAAGCCCTGCTGATGGAATATTATAATGCAGTTGATTACTGAGTATTATTAGGTGAGTTATTATTTTAATAGTAAAAACTTGACCATTTAGGACAACAATTAGGCTGTGACTAATTGTTAACTATCAGAAATAGATTGAAAATTGAGGTCAGTGCTTTTACTTTAAATGACCTAATAGATTCCCTTAGTAAAGGCAAAGAACTACCCTCTTTGAGCTAGTGTTAGTGTGTGTAGACAGCCATGAGAACAAAACTTGTTCTTAAACTCAGGGATGTTTGGAAGCACATTTTAACCCCAGGAGATTTGAGGACATTATCAAACACAACATTTTCAGATAACTGAATTCGTTCCAGGAAACATAAAATTCTAGAAATCGTGTACAGAAATATATGTTTCATACACTTGCATTTATAATTAACAATTTGTGGTAGTCAGTGCAAAATTGTGAGACTGGCGTTTTGGTTATCATAATTTCATAAAATGTGGCTGTGACCTATGTCCTTGAAGTCTTTAAAATAAAAATTATTTTAAGAACCAAGAATTCTGGGGCGCCTGGGTGGTACAGTTGGTTGGGCGTCTGACTTCGACTCAGGTCACGATCTCGCGGTCTGTGAGTTCGGGCCCCGCGTCGGGCTCTGGGCTGACGGCTCAGAGCCTGGAGCTGCTTCGGATTCTGTGTCCCCCTCTCTCTGACCCTCCCCGTTCATGCTCTGTCTCTCTCTCTCTCAAAAATAAATAAACGTTAAAAAAAATTAAAAAAAAAAAAAAAGAACCAAGAATTCATATTGACTAAATTTTATTGTGAAAGATGGAATACCATCTCCTTCCTTCGTCACCCCCTCCCCTCAGTATAGCCCAAAATGTTTCAATAAACTTAAATAGAATAGTTTTCACAATGCTTGTCTAAAAGTTCTGTAAGTTTATTCAATGCCAACATCATGGGAAAACATAAAAGTAATCGATCTTGGTCAAAAGAATTGTACCTTTGAATAACCTTATTCTGTCAGAAAGCTCAGAATAGTAATATCTGTGTCTGTGGCCAGATACACTATTGTATGAAGTTTCACCCTGTTAACATTACATAATTACCATTGTGTTGGATACCTGGGTCATAAAGAGAGAATCTTGCCTTGTGGAAACTTACAGTTAGTAAGCAAGACAAAATGTATCTAAAAAGACACACTTTGAAGCATTTGCATCTAATAGTAAAGAAAACTATAAATTCCACAATGGAGGAAAAATGGAAGAGGAGTAGTACTATTTGCTAAAAGTATTAGGAGAGTCTATGCAAGAATTAGATATAGGAGCATTGTTATAAGTTAAATAGGCCAGAATGAGAAATTCTAACTCCTGTTGAGAGACATACATCCAGTGACACTATAAGCACATTCGGGCAGGATATTTTGATGTGTTATTACAAATTGGAATTGCGTTCTAACTTCTGTCAATTTGTATTACTTTGTTTTCCAAATTAATCATATTTTTACATATAGTTAGGAACTAATCATCAGGCTGACCATTGTTCCCTTATGAGCTGTTTGGTTCTATACGTTTATTTGTTTCTTTTTAAAAAATCAAATTTAGGGGGGCGCCTGGGTGGCTTGGTCAGTTAAGCGTCCGACTTTGGCTCAGGTCACGATCTCGCGGTCCGTGGGTTCGAGCCCCGCGTCGGGCTCTGTGTCGACAGCTCAGAGCCTGGAGCCTGTTTCAGATTCTGTGTCTCCCTCTCTCTGTGACCCTCCCCCGTTCATGCTCTGTCTCTCTCTGTCTCAAAAATAAATAAACGTTAAAAAAAAAAAAAAATCAAATTTAGGGCGCCTGGGTGGCTCAGTTGGTTAAGCTCAGTTGGTGACTCTTGATTTTGGCTCGGGTCATGATCTCACACTTCATGTTTCAAGCCCCCTGGTCTGGCTCTGCACTGACAGGGCCCACCCTGCTTGGGATTCTCTTTCTCCCTCTGCCCTTCCCTGCTCACACACCAGCAGGGGAGGGGCACAGAGAGAGGGAGACACAGAACTGGAAGCAGGCTCCAGGCTCTAAGCTGTCAGCACAGAGCCCCACCTGGAGCTCAGACCCACAATCTGTGAGATCATGACCTGAGCCAAAGTGGGACGCTTAACTGACTGAGCCATCCAGGCACTCCTCAAAATAAACTTTAAAAACAAATTTAAACCATAGTTTTCTTTTAAAAAAGTTACAGTTTCCTAGTTATTTACACTTTGAACATGTATTTTTGTGCATTTTATTTATTCTGCAGAAAACATAATTAATAGGCAGGAAGCCACTTGTTATACATAAATGGCACCAAACTATACCTATCATTCTAATCTGCTTTTTAAAAAATTAATCTTGGGGCGCCTGGGTGGCTCAGTCGGTTGAGCATCCGACTTCGGCTCAGGTCATGATCTCACGGTCCGTGAGTTCGAGCCCCGCGAGTTCGAGCCCCGCGTCGGGCTCTGTGCTGACAGCTCAGAGCCTGGAGTCCGTTTCTGTGTCTCCACAGAAGACATTCTGTGTCTCCCTCTCTCTCTGCCCCTCCCCTGTTCATGCTCTGTCTCTCTCTGTCTCAAAAATAAATAAACGTTAAAAAAAAAAAAATTTTTTTTTTTTTTTCAAAATAAAAAATCTTGGTGGTATTTCATACATACATAGATTTAATTTATTCCCTTTCACTGCCCATAATAACTATCAATAATTGTAGATATACTATTTTTATTTAGGTCATTCCCTAATTGGGAACTTTTCAGCGGTTTTTTCAATGTTTCATTTGTGCATGTATTATAGTCAATATTCTTCTCCTTGCCTTTGTGCACAAGCTAGTGTTTCTCTAAAATAGATACCAAGAAGGAGAATTATTGCTAGCCTCCTGATGATTATGCTGCTGCCTTCCAAAAACTGTTGTGCTATATATTTAGTATTATCCTCTTCCTCTTCTGCACCACTTGATTCTTAGCACATTTTAGTGTTTTAGTTTGGGTGTTTGGTGATTACTGTTGGGATCAAACATTTTTTTTGTACAGGTCTATGAGCTATTTTTATTTTTTTCTTCTGTTATTTTTCCAGAGTTCAGTGAGTTTTATTATATTTGTTTCTTTAATCTGTAGCATATTTTTTATGAATGGTATCAGTTAGATGTCTAACCTTATTACTTTTTCCAAGTAAATACTGAATGTAAAGAGACATACAAAAAATAGATTTGTAGCTGTTGCTGTCATCTACTTAATAACCTAAGTCAATCAGTTAAAAAACTATTAGTACTAATAAGAGAGTTCTGCATAGGTGATGGGATACAAATCAACTTTTAATGGATTTAAAAGCTTTTCTTTAAAACACCAGCAATAACCTTTCAGAAAGTATAATAGGAAAACAGACAGAATTCATAATAAAAACTATAAAGTATCTAAAAGTCCACCTAAAAAGAAATGTGTATTGATAAAATGGGACTTGCCTGGCCACTTAGAACATGTTTATCACACTGACTGTAATGAAAACAGTAGATATCTTAGGTATAAACAGGTTAGTGAGATAGAATATAGTCTAGAAATTCCTTTAATAGTAAATGATTGCAGTAACATTTCAAAATTGAAGGATGGGCTAGCTGTTCAAAGGTCTTTTCAATGTTCAGTAATACTAGATTCAAAACTGATTGCTTTGTGGGTGCTAGGCTCATCTAGAATTTCTATTGGTTCCCCAAAAATAAAAACTATAAAAGAATAATGTTTATATATAACACTAAAAGCACAATATATCTGAGGACTTTTTGTTCATACTGTGTCTTTTGCCTAGAAATATTTTCAACCTACTGCTCAACCACGTGTGTTTACCTACCTAATTCTTATTTCCAGAACTCAGCTCAGTTATGGAATAGACACTCAAGTGTTTACCCTGAGAATGTTGTAAACCCAAACTTAGACTTACGTAGGTAATTTGTAGGTTACATCCCAATTTAATCACACTTTAAATATTTTTAACTTCTACCTAAGAATTAGGATTTACTCAACTCTTAGTGTTAATATACTGTGGATTTTTTTGTTGTTGTTGTTAGTGATGGGGAGTTTCTCTTCCCCCACCCACCCATCTTTAACCCTTGAATAAATGGTGAAATTGATTTACTATATTAAGAAGTCTATAGAGAAGCTGTTGCTACACAAAGGGCTTCTAAAATGTGACTGCATGGTTGCATAGCTACTGCTAGTTAAGTAAACATCCTAGATGTTTGGCTCTGGAGATTTTCCAGATAGAAAGTTGGCACTTGAAGTTCTTGCTCTAGCTTTTCTATCATTTTTTTCCTTTGTTGTTTTCTTAGAACGATTACAAAGCAGTATGAACAGAATACAGCAATAATGACCAATGAATTTTTATCTGCTATTATTATCATAAAGTGGCAGAGTACTGCTTTTAGTGCTTACACTTTCGATAAGTATCTAAGGATTTCTATCAGCAGCTCTTACCTAGCAGCAGTGGAAAACAAGTTTTAATGGGAGCCAGAATTTTTTACCATAGCAGCATGGAATAATGGAAAGGAGTGCAGGCCTTAAAGCAGACCTACCTAGGTTTAAATCCTCTTGCTGCCACTTGAGCTGTAGAAGCTTTAAGCAAGTAGCAGCCTCTTAGTGTTTCTTCATCTCTAAAATGATAATAATAATACCCTTGTGGAAGTGTTGTTTTAAAATAATGTATGTAAAGCATGTAGTGCAATGTTTACCACTTATCAGGCCCTCAACTTGTTGGTAATAATATGACATTGCCCCTGTTGCCCTTATCTCGTATTAGAAATGGTACTTACATATCCATGCTTAGCATTCTAGACTAACAAATAGATTTGATTCCTACTCTTACTCTGTCATTACTGGAACAAATCATTCAACTCCCTTATTACATCAGTGATGTTACTATTTTTTAAAATGAGGAATTACATAGGTTATCTCCAAGTTTCTTTCCTGCTATAAAATGTTATGGTTCATTTTCTTGGCCCTTCCCTTAAGGCTAGATAAAATACTGGTCAGGAATTTCTTAGAGAACAGGATGTTTTCCCATTAATAACATAAAAATACTGGTATAAATGAAATCTTGAAGAAATGATATAAAAATAAAAAGTTACTCAAAACATGAACCCTTTTCCTTTAGCATTCATCTTTGTAAAATTTAATATTTGTCAGAATATTAAAGATTTTCTACAACTTCACTGTTAAACTTTAGAACTTCCATAGACTGCAGAAAAGATGCACATTATAAATGTGCACAATTACATAAGAGGAGGGCAAGCTTTATCTTTTTCATTTTTCTGAAGGCTACTTCATGTCCTTGGATTTATCATGTTATCATTGGTTTAGCAAATACGTGCTTTAGTGTCTGCTAGTATCTAGTAGATACAAGTATACAAAGATGATTAAGGTCAACGATCTCCTTCAAGTTCAATTCAACTCCTAAGGAACAACATCTGTATTTTTAAACTGTTGTCAGAATAGCTACCTTAAAGGGAAGGAAAAAAACAAATCTGTATTTATACAGACCACTATTCTGAAGGTGATCATCTTTTCCTCCCATGTTCAGAAACTTGATACTGTTCCGTTTATGGTGGCTGGGAAACTCCTGCATAGCAGAGAGAGAGTTTTTAAACTTGTAATACCAAGGATATATTAAATAGTAATGGGCGAAAACATGTTATTCCAGCATTAATCTTAAAATAGCATTGTTATATTTTCAGGAAACTACTAAAGTTCCTGTGGAAGTAAAGTAGAATTTCATAAGAACATAATGGGTAAGTTACATAAAAGTCATTTTTTATTGCAACTAGTAGAAGCTGGTCTTCTCAAAGATAGGCCTTTGACATTGGTGAATGCAATCAGAATAGACTGAAATTAGTTGTTTAAATCTACAGCATCTGCTTACTGCAGGCAAACCTCAGAGATATTGTGGGTTTGGTTCCAGACCACAGCAATGAAGCTAGTCAAATGAGATCTTTGGTTTCCCAGTGCTTGTAAAAGTTATGTTTATACTATACTGTGGTCTGTTAAGTGTGCAATAACATTATGTATAAAAAACAAAACACAACATAATACCTGCTAAAAACAAGGTATGCCTGTACATATTTTTGAAAGGCAGATAAGTAATGTTTTTGTGCCAAATATATTTGTGATCGCTAGTAAGAAATAGCACCTTAAGAAATTAGAAACTTTCCCAACAAGCATATAAAATGCTTTACCTTGCAAAAAAAACACAAGAATTACAAATTTAAATAATTAATAATTGTTTTTATTTTTGTTCTAAGGGATTGATAACACCTGCTAAATATCTGTATGCTTGAGTAGTCTATAATTTAAAAGTTACTTGCATCTTTATGAATGTCCCTGCTTTTTATTATGAAAAATTGTGAGTCATACACTACATAGCCTTCAGTGATTGTTAATGTTTGGCCACATTTGCTTTCTCTGTGTGTGTGTGTGTGTATGTGTATGTATGTATTTATATATCCACATACACATGCTTGCTTTTTTCTGTACCATTTATTTAGTTGTGCAGTATCACTTCACACCAAATACTTGAGTAGGCATCTCCTAATTCATTGCATATTCAGAATTTTCTCAGTTATTTCAGTAGTGTTGTTTGCAGCAGGTACATTATAGACATAGCTCATTTTATTGTGCTTCACTTTATTGCACTTCACAGATACTGCAGTTTTTTGGTTTTGTTTTTTGTTTTTTGTTTTTGTTTTTGTTTTTACAAACTGAGTTTATAGCAGCCCTGTGTGGAGCAAGTCTATTGGTGCCATTTTTCCAACAGCAGTTGCCCATTTCATGTCTCTGTCACATTTTGGTAATCTCACAATATTTCACTTTTTCGTTATTATAATTGTATTTGTTACGGTGATCTGTGATCAGTGATCTTTGATGCTACTGTTGTAATTGTTTTGAGATACTATGAACCATGCTCACATAAGACAGGGAACTTAATCGATACATGTTGTGTGTGTTCTGACTGCTGCACCGACTAGCTATTCCCTCATCTCTCTCTCTCTCCTCAGACCTCCCTATTCCCTGAGACACAAAATATTGAAATTAGGCCAGTTATTAACCCTACAATGACTTCTGAGTGTTCAAGTGAAAGGAAGACTTGCACATCTCTCACTTTCAGTCAAAAGCAAGAGATGATTAAGCTTAGTGAGGAAAGCATGTCGAAAGCTGAGACAGGCTGAAAGCTAGGCCTCTTGCAACAGTTAGCCAAGTTGCAAATGCAAAAGAAAAGTTCTTGAAGGAAATTGAAAGTGCTACTCCGGTGAACACACAAATAATAAAGCGAAACATCCTTATTGTTGATGGAGAAAGTTTGAGTGGTCTGGATAGAAGATCAGACCACCCACAACAGTCCCTTAAGGCAAGGCCTAATCCAGAGCAAGGCCCTGACTCTTCAATTCTGTGAAGGCTGAGAGAGGGGAGGAAGCTATAAAAGAAAAGTCTGAAGCTAGCAGAAGCTGGCTCATGAGTTTTAAGGAAAGCTGTCTCTATAACATAAAACTGTAAAGGTGAAGCAGCAAGTGCTGATGTAGAAGCTGCAGCATGTTATTCAGAAGATCCAACGAAGGTAATTAATGAGGGTGGCTACACTAAACAACAGATTTTCAGTGGAGATGTAACACTTTGTATTGGAAGAAGATGCCATCTAGGACTGTTGTAGAGAGAAGTCTGCCTGGCTTCAAAGGACAAGCTGACTCTCTTGTCAGGGGCTAATGCTGCTGGTGACTTTTAAGTTGAAGTCAGTGTTCACTGATCATTCTGAAAATCCTAGAGCCCTTGAGAATCATGCTGAATCTACTCTGCCTGTGCTCTACAAATGGAACAACAAAGCCTGGATGACAGCACATCTGTTTACAACATGGCTTACTGAATATTTTAAGCCTACTCTTCAGACCTCCTGTTCAGGGAAAAAAGATTCCTTTCAAAATACTACTACTTACTGACTGACAACGTACTTGATCACCCAAGAGTTCTTATGGAGACGTGCAACAAGATTAATGTTGTTTTCATGCCAGCAAACATAGCATCCATTCTGCAGCCCATGGATCAAGGAGTAACTTTGACTTTCAAGTCTTGTTACTTAAATACATAGCTGCCATAGATAGTGATTCTCGTGATGCATCTGGGCAAAGTTAACTGAAAACCTTCTGGAAAAGGTTCACCATTCTAGATGCCATTCAGAGCACGTGTGATTCATGGAAAGAGGTCAAAATACAAACACTAACAGGAGTGTATAAAAAGTGGATTCCAACCCTAATGGATGACTTTGAAGGGTACAAGACTTCAGTGGCGGAAGTAACTGCAGATGTTCGGTAGAAATAACAAGAACTTGAATTAGAAGTGGAGCCTGAGGATGTGACTGAATTGCTACAATTTCAAGATAAAACTTTAACAGATGAGGAGTTACATCTTATGGATGAGCAAAGAAAGTAGTTTCTTGAGATGGAATCTACTCCTGGTAAAGATACTGTGACAGTTGTTGAAATGACAAGAAAGGATTTAGAGTATTACATAAACTCAGTTGATAAAGCAGTGGCAGGGTTTGAGAAGATTGATTCCAATTTTGAGAGAAGTTCTCCTGGGGTCAGATGCTGTCAAATAGCATCACGTACTACAGAGAAATCGTTCCTGAAAGGAAGAGTTGATCAATGCTGCAAATTTCATTGTCTGATTTTATATAATTGCCACAGCCACCCCAGCCTTCAGCAACCACCACCCTGCTCAGTCAGTGACCATCAACATCAAGGCATGAACCTCCACCAGCAAAAAGATTACTACTCACTGAAAGCTCAGACAATGGTTAGCATTTTTTTTAGCAATAAAGTATTTTTAATTAAGATATATACATTTTTTTTTTACATATAATGCTATTGCATACGATGGTATACTGTAAACAAACTTTTATATTCACCGGGAAACCAGAAAATTGATTTGACTCACTTTTGCGTTGCTTTTTCGTGGTGGTGTAGAACTGAACCCACAGTTATCTCTGAGGTATGCCTGTGTTTTATATCCAGTCAGGGATCACGTATTGCATTAATTTGTCTCTTTAATCTCATCTAAACAGTTCCCTCCTTTTGGGGGTGTGAGGAGTGAGGTCTTTGATGACCATTTAAAATTTAGATTTGTCTGGGTTGTTTACTCCTGATTAGATTCAGATTAAACATTTTGGACAGCAGACGAACATTAATGATTTTTTTATTTATTAATCCTAATTGGAAGGATTTTTAAATTAACTACTAATGAATAAATAAATGGATGTTTATAGCTTGAATACTCCAGTTTTATCCTCTGTACTCTTTTTCTTGGGCTTCGTAAGTTTTTAGAATAAGCCTTAAGATATTTTCTTTCAGATATTGGTAACCATAAAAATAATTCTGTCAGTACAATACTGTGAGAATTCTAGATGTTAGAAAGATCTTATGGGGATATACAAAAATGCATACTCCCAGAAAAGTTATATTGAGCTAGCTACTGTGGCAGAAGCTGTGGTGGCAATGAGGATAGCTGGCAGTGGAGTAACATCTACGTGCTCTGTGTCCTCACCTCCACTTGGAATTTTCAAAGACTGGTATTTGTCTATATTCATTACTTCAATCGTGCAATAATTTAAACTCAGCAGTAAAATGTTTGGATTATTAATACGGACCAAGAGCAAGATGCTGAGTAAAAGGAAGCCCTAACTTTTAGAATTAGGAGCTTATCAGGGAAGTTGAATTCACATGACATATAAACATTCATTCATAAACACACAATGTGTCATGTTTTTAAGATGAGTATTTCAGGTGATTTAAAGTTTTACTGTTTGCTTATTTTATTTGAGCCTTTAAATTTGAATGTGTTACTGTGTTCACAAAAAAATTGTTAATACTTCTTTGAAAAATACTAGTAAATTTTCATCTAAAATAATATTCTTAAATGTAGTTTATTCTGACATTGGAAAATGTTTAGAGAATGATAAAACAAGGAATTAAAAAAACCTAAAATCTTGGTAGATCTTACCATCCAGAAATGTTTTGGGTCTGAGTTATTCAAAAATTAACCTTGGTAAACCTGTTTATTTTAATTTTGTGATTCAAAAATCATTTTACTACTTACTTTAGATGGAGAAGAGAAAACCTACGGCGGCTGTGAAGGCCCCGATGCCATGTATGTCAAATTGATATCTTCGGATGGTCATGAATTTATTGTAAAAAGAGAACACGCACTAACATCCGGAACAATAAAAGCCATGTTGAGTGGCCCAGGTAGGTACATTTCTTTATTTTCTGTTAATAAATCTTTACTTTCAGTAAGTTCTTAACTTGAATTAAGCGATTCATAACATTAAAGGAAAGAGACAGTAACTTTTCTAACATTATTTCATGATTGTATTGCATTGGAAAAATTGGTTCCTGCCATTTCCTGTTTTCAGTTATTTACCCTAATAGGAAGGATCATTTCCCTACATTAGTTTCCATGTTTAATTTCTTCACCACAGTAGGACTCTGATGGTGATGTGTGCTCCTAACTACGTATAAAGTTTATGTTTAGAAATTTACCACTTCCCAAACATCTATTCTTACCATTTTCTTTTTTTTTTCCCTTGAGAGGTTTTTGGTTTTTTTTTTTGTTTTTTTTTTTCTTTTTTACCTTAAAATTTTTCTTGAGGATTTGAATTTCTGGAGCACACAATAATTCTGTGTTCAGCTTTTGGAGGAAACACCAAACTTTATACAGTGGCTGCACCATTTTATATTCCTACCATCATTGTATGAATATTCAGGTTTCTCCACATTTTCACTGACACTTATTTTCCCTTTTTTTTTGATTCTAGCCATTCTAATGGGTATCAAGTGGTTTCTCATTATAGTTTGGATTAACTCTTCCGTAGGGACTAATGGTGTTGAACATCTCTTCTTGTGTTTGCTATACAGTTGTATATCGTCTTTGGAGAAATGTCTATTCAAATCTGTTGCACATTTTTCAATTCAGTTGTGTGTCTTTTTGTTAGTGAGTTGTAAGCGTTTTTTTTATAAATTCTGTGGACAGTAGACCCGTATCAGCTATGATACGCAAATATTTTCTTACAACAGTTGTGATTTTTTTTTAATGTTTATTTTTTTTTTGAGAGAGAGAGAGAGAGAGAGAGACAGAGCACGAGCAGGGAGAGGAGTGGGGCAGAGAGAAAGGGAGACACAGAATCTGAAGCAGGCTCCAGGTTCCAAGCTGTCGGCACAGAGCCCAACATGGGGCTCGAGCTTGTGAACCACAAGATCATGACTGGAACCAAAGTTGGACACTTAACCGACTGAGCCACCCAGGTGCCCCATAACAGTTCTGATTTTACCTCTTACAGTTAGGTCTTTGATTTTCACTTAATTTTTGTATATGATGTGAGGTAATGATCCAATTTCATTCTTTCTTATATGGGCATCCTAGTACCATTTGTTGAAGAGACTGTTCTTTCCCTCATTTAATGGTCTTGGCACCCTTGTTGAAAATCAGTTGACCATAGCCACATGGGTTTATGTATGGGCTTTCAACTCTCCCCCATTGATTTTTTTTTTTTTTTTTTTTTTAAAGTAATCTCTACACCCAACGTGGGGCTTGAACTCACAACCCTGAAATCAAGAGTCACATGCTCTACCCGCTGAACCAGGGCGGGGGGCGGGGGTGGCATTGCATTGATCTGTCCTTATGCTAATACACAGTATTTTGATTACTATAGCTTTGTAGTAAGTTATGAAATGAGGAAGTGTTTTATTTTTTCAAGATTATTTTGGCTATTTGAGGTCACTTGTTTTGGGTCTTCTTAGATTTGCTTTAAATTCTAGTTAATACACAGTGTAATATTAGTTTCAGATGAACAATATAGTGATTCACCACTTTCCTACAATACCCAGTGCTCATCACAAGTGCACTCCTTAATCCCTATCACCTATTTAACCAATCCCCCCACTCACCTCCCTTCTTGTAACCATCATTTTGTTCTCTATAGTTAAGAGTCTGTTTCTTGGTTTGCCTCTTTCTCTTTTTTTTCCCCTTTGCTCATTTGTTTTGTTTCCTAAATTCCACATGAGTGAAATCATACAGTATTTGTCTTTCTCAGACTTAATTCATATAACGTATTACTCTAGCTCCATCCAAGTTGTTGCAAATGGCAAGATTTCATTCATTTCTTTCTTCTTTCATTCATTGGTAATATTCCAGTGTGTGTGTGTGTGTGTGTGTGTACGTACACACACCACATCTCCTTTATCCATTCATCATTTGACGGACACTTGAGCTATTTCCATAATTCGGCTGTTGTAGATTATGCAGCTGTAAATATTGGGGTGCATGTATCCCTTTGAGTTAGTATTTTTGTATTCTTTGGGTAAAAAGTTAGCAGTGCAATTGCTGGATCATAGGGTAGTTCTATTTTTACGTTTTTGGGGAACTCCATACCGTTTTCCAGAGTGGCTTTGCCAGTTTGCATTTGTACCAACAGTGCACGAGGGTTCCCCTTTGTCCATCCTTGCCAGCTACCTGTTTCTGGTGTTGTTGACTTGGGCTATTCTGACAGGTGTGAGGTGATACCTCATTGTAGTTTTGATTTGCATTTCCCTGATGATGAGTGATGTTGAGCATCTTTTCATGTGTCTGTTGGCCATCTCTATGTCTTCTTTGGGAAAATGTTATTCATGTCTTCTGCCCATTTTTAATTACATTATTCAGTTTTTGAGTGTTGAGTTTTATAAGTTCTTTATATATTGTGGATACTATCAGATATGTCGTTTGCAAATATCTTCTCCCATTCCATAGGTTGCCTTTTAGTTTTTTTTTTTAATTTGTTTTTTAACATTTATTTATTTTTGAGACAGAGAGAGACAGAGCATGAACAGGGGAGGGGCAGAGAGAGAGGGAGACACAGAATCTGAAACAGGCTCCGAGCTGTCAGCACAGAGCCCGATGCGGGGCTCGAACTCACGGACCGTGAGATCATGACCTGAGCCGAAGTCGGATGCTTAACTGACCAAGCCACCCAGGCGCCCCTCAGTTTTCTTGATTGTTTCTATTTAAGGTCACTTGTAATTCCTTTTCCATATTTTTTACTGTGAAATTTTTATTTATTTAACTTTTTTTTTTTTTTTTTTAAGCGAGAGAGAGACAGAGGACGCAAACAGAGAGGGATAGAGAATCCCAAGCAGGCATTGCACTGTCAGTGCAGAGCCAATGTGGGGCTTGAACTCACAAGCCGTGAGATTGTGACCTGAGCCAAAACCAAGAGTCAGATGTTTAACCGACTGAGCCACCCAGGCATCCCTACTGTAAAACATACAGAGAGATTAGTATAATACACTTGCATGTACTCATCTCCAGCTTCAATTTTATCAATATTTTGCCAATTTCATTTCATCTATTTTCCTCACTTTTTTTTTTTTTTAAACGTTTATTTATTTTGAGAGCGCGAGCTAGGGAAGGGCAGAGAGACAGAATCCCAAGCCGGCTCTACCCTGCCCGTGCAGAGCCCGACGTAGGGCTCGAACTCCTGAACTCTGAAATCATGACCTGAGCTGAAATCAAAGGCCAGACGCTAAACTCACTGAGCCACCCAGGCACCCCTATCATCCTCACTTTTTTAAAGAGTATTTCAAGCAAATATATCCTGCCAGTGTCATTTCACTTGCAAAATCTGTGATAGTCCCCCCTGCACTCTCCCTTTTTTTGCAGACCATGAACTTTTTGGAGAACCAAGTTATTTGTAAAATGTTCACATCTGGATTAGACTTAATGTTTCATTTTGTAAGCTTATAAATTAGAACTCTAGAGGCTTGAGTAGAATCCAGCTCATTTTTCTAGGCAAGAATACTTTATAGGCAGTACTACTGTATTTCTGTTGTATCAATATTTTAGCAATGTCAGGATAGCTTAGTAGGTTACAGGGCTAGTAAGCTGATTCATCTCTGAACAGTTCTGCAGTTAGATTTTCATATGATGCTTTTAGCATTCATTGTGATTACTGCTGAGATTTACTTCATTTGGAATTACAAAACAGTGACTTTCTAATTCTTATCATTTCTTGTGCATTTATTAGAATTCTCCTATGAAGAAATATTTGGTTACCCTGAAATATACTCTGTATAGCGAAAATAAGTGCTTGATTTTTTTATGTTTACATATAATTTTTGAGTAATGAAATTATTCTTCAGCATCCTCCAGTAGCAAAGAGTGTTTGGGGTTTTTTTGTTTTTTTGTGTTTCATTTTCTTGTGACTTTTTATTATTTAAGGTTTTTTTAATCTAGTGTAGTCCTCACTGATGCTGAAATTGCCCCCATTTGCTCCATTTTTATTCAGAAGGAGCCACATCAGGTTGGCTTCTGTGTCCTTTTGACCTGGCTCTGGTAATTTGGGATAGCTGTACTACTTTCTATAATGACAAGATTTCCTAGGCTCATTTGGTATATAATTCTCCAGTCTGGAAAAGAGCCATTTTTCCAAAGAGCCATTTTCTCCTAATGGAAAATGGGCTTTAAGGACCCCAATCTGGTTGTTAGCAGTACTCCTTGCTCGTGGGATGAATTAAGTTTAGACTTTTCTACTGGATAGAGCTAGAATTTACTTTAGAAAAATAAAATCATGGGTGCCAACAAATTTTAACTAAAAATTAAGATTAAAGGATGTTTGTTTTTTGTAAGTGTGGTCTCCTTTAATATATCTGCAGCCCCGAACTAATGTTTGCATAAAAAAGAATGAGGTACTGATACTTGCACCTTCAGAATATGCTAAGTGAAAGGAGTCAGATACAAAAGGTCGCATGTTGTAGGATTCCATTTATATCCAAAATAGATAAGTCCATAGAGACAGAAAGATTGGTTTTTGCCAGAGGCTGAGGGTTGGGAAAATGGGGAATAACTGCTTAAAGGGTTTAGGATTTTATTTTGGGATACTGAAAATGTTTTGGAACTAGATAGCAGTGATGGTTGCACAACATTGTGTATGTACACTGAATCGTATGCTCTAAAGTGGTTAATTTCATGTTATACGAATTTCACCTCAAAAAAAAAAAAAAAACCCTAATGTTTGTCTAGTATCAAAGGCTTAATAAGTGTCTATTGGTAGTATTTCGTACGTATATTCAAGAAAGAGAATTTTAGTCATTGACAAACCAAAATTGACCTCATTGCTGTGAGTTACTCATTCAATCCTGCTCTTTTCTTCCCACCCCACCCCCAAGCAACAATTATTAGAAAACTTTTAAAATACTACTACATTCTCAGAAAGTACATTTTTCTACTTTTTATATTCAGTACTCGTGCTAGACTGCTAAGAAACTATTCTATCCCTATAGTAAATGCTAAATGCTATAACCTTTATATAGCTAAAGAAATTTTGAGAGATCATTAAAAACAGTTCATAAAGTGTTACTAAAACAAAAAAAAGTAACTTATGAGGAGATCTCATGAACATAATCACACTTTTAAAAACTAAAGGGGGAAACAAACATTTATTATTTATTTTTATATGGCAATTCACTATGGCACAGGGCTCCTGATGATACATAAAGACTTGATTCCCTAAACTGAATCTTCGAAAAGATTGTCTCTTTTTTTTTTTAATTTTTTTTTTAATGTTTACTTATTTTTGACAGAGAGAGAGACCGAGCATGAGCGGGGGAGGGGCAGAGAGAGAGAGGGAGACACAATCTGAAGCAGGC
The DNA here is from genome assembly GCF_046562875.1 of Panthera onca. NCBI lineage: Eukaryota > Metazoa > Chordata > Mammalia > Carnivora > Felidae > Panthera > Panthera onca. The sequence goes on along the minus strand of NC_138356.1, from coordinate 23,909,809 downwards.
TCCAAGCTCTGAGCTGTCAGCACAGAGCCCGACACAGGGCTCGAACTCACAAACCGCGAGATCATGACCTGAGCCAAAGTCGGACGCTTAACCGACTGAGCCACCCAGGCGCCCCAAGATTGTCTTTTTTTATATACTATTCGCCTTTACTTAATCATGCCACCATGATTCTTAGGAGAAGCTAAAATTTCCAAAGTCCTTGGAAGAAAATTAGAATTTCAAAATTAGTCTTGATGAATCTCAAATACTATCTTAATAAAGATTTCTTTTTTATATTTATACTCAGAAATCAGAATAAGTTATTTCATGTGATGCTAGTTGGGTTTATTCTTCTCACGTTGTATTAGTTTGCTAGGGCTCCTGTAACAAAGTACCATTGACTGTGTTATTTAAACAATAGAAATTTATTTTCTCATAATTCTGAAGGTTAGCAATTTGAGATCAAGGTATTGGTAGAGTTAGTTTCTTCTGAGGCCTCTCTCTTTGCCTTGTAGATGGCTGTCTTCTCTGTGTCTTCACATTGTCTTCCCTCTGTGTGCATCTTTGATCTATAACTTCCTGTTCTTATAACAATACCAGTCATTAGATTAGGGCCCACCCTGATAATCCTGTTTGGCCTTAATTATCTCTTTAAAAATACTTCCTGCACAGAAAAAATAAAAAAAGAGGAAAAAAGGATCCTATCTCCAAATATAGTCACAGAAGTACTGAGGGTTAGAACTTCCCAACATGGGAATTGTGGAGGAACACAGTTCAGCCCATAACAAACATACTTCTTTTCTTTTACAGGTCAGTTTGCTGAGAACGAAACTAATGAAGTCAATTTTAGAGAGATCCCTTCACATGTGCTATCAAAAGTATGCATGTATTTTACCTACAAGGTTCGCTACACTAACAGCTCCACGGAGATTCCTGAATTCCCAATTGCACCTGAAATTGCACTGGAACTGCTGATGGCTGCGAACTTCCTAGATTGTTAAATAAAATAAATTATAATAAACTGTTAACTTTTTTCAGTATTTAATACCTGTAGTTCAGTTAGTAATTTTTTCATATATAGCATGTTGCCTGTGTGCAGTTGAACTTTAAAGTTCATTGCAAAGCAGATTATCTTCTGTTCTTTTGCATAGCAATCAGAGTTGAAATTTGTTTGCTACATCAACAAATTGAGGACATTTTCACAAATTGAGAAATAAACAAATATGCCAATTCGTAGGTGGTTTTGCCTTATCCTTTGGATGTGATTTTTAAAATTAGAGCAGTGGTGATATAGTAAAACTGAAATTTAAGCATAAATGAACACATTCTACAGGTAAATAATGGGGCTACGTATTTTTGTGTTTTTAGTGTTTTTTTTTAAAAAAAAACAAAAACAAAAACCTGATCTTGTAGCCGTTGTTAGCATTACTAGAGTTATGCAAATAATTGCATTATAAACATGTTTATAACTTAGCCAAAACATTGATTTTTATAACTGTCAAAGACATAAGAGTTGAAATTTCTTATGTGTCTTTTGATAAACTGCAGTATTGTTTAAGTGTATCTTGTCTTTTTGTTTATTGCTGCAATTTAAGAACTTTATTTAAAAGCAGTTTTGGAAGATTACTAGGCACAGCTTTTGAAGCAATCACTTTTTGAACTGGTAGCCACATGGTCAACAAGTAAACTACATGATTGATTACATGTGCATTGTGCATTTTGGCCAATCCAAAGTACTGTACCTGCATTGACTATAAAGCTTCCTTTGCAATATTCTTACATAGTCCCTTGTTGTGACTGCACTTCTGATTATTTAAATATGTTTTAAAAGACTCATTATGGACTTTAATCGGCTCTTAAAAGCTAGGCTTTTCAGAACTATTCTAGTCTTCCTCCAACAAGCTGAAATGTTATAAAAGATTAAAAACATGGAGAGATGCAGTGCAAATCTTATCATGTACTTTGATATAGTATATGAATTATCTTCTATTAATTAAAATATGTCCCAATAAGTATGATGCCCATAATCTGTGGGTCTTCTACTGAAATCAGATTTACAAAGAGGTCATTCAGCTTTTATACTAAACAGAAAAACTATGACAGAGCACCTCTGCTTAGGCATGAGAAAAGAAGTACTGGAGTGGGTTTATTATTATCTCTATCTTAGTGGTAAGACAAAACTATCATTATAGGAGATATATATTTAAGCCTTCAGCTTAGTTCTTTAAGACTGATTTAATATGGACCAGTTTTTCTGGAACCTACAAAAAGCATAACCAAGATCTGTAAGTAATTTTTCCTCATAGAAGACCTAACATTGTACTTTCCAGCTTACTGAAAGCAATTAAATGTGTTAATTGCATATATTTTAGTAACTTCTCAAGACATACTGGTACATATTTTAGTATAGAAGACTATCAAGTACAAGAATTATATTCTATCTACTTGCTGACAAATAACGTCAAAAACCTAAATGATGATTCTAAAGGTCAAAGTGACAACTAGAATAAAGTTTAACTTTGACCAGTTTTAGTAGGTTACTTTATGTGTTAGATCCAGAAGTAACCTTAAGTTTAAGATATTGAAGTAGAACTGAAAGATTAGGAAAAACTGTATATCTTGCGGCAAATGATACTTGCATGTTAATAAAGGCTCTTGACTGAAAGGTTTGATGAACACTTGGTGTTTGATCTTTTTAACTTTAATTTTCTCTTTTTTCTGAGAATTCATGAAACCACTTGCTTCAGGACATTTGCCATATGATTGAATAGCAGGAATTTTTATTTGGTTAAATCAAAGAGATTCTTTTACATAGCATTGAAATCTTAACAGTTTTCTGAGACTTGATAATTAGTTTACCTTTCAAATGGGCAAATCTCAATTTTTTTCCTGCACATAAAATATTACCACAAAATCCTGTTTTATTCAGTCAATACTTCATTTTTGTACTAAGATGATTTTATGCTTTTTAGGTTGCTTATCTTTCATGCAATTATTGACAAATGACAGTCTCCTTACTTTTGAAATCTTGTTGATACTGAGAAATGCAGTTTACTGTAAGCAGTAAATTCACCTCATGTTAGTAGAACTACATTTAGAGACATCTTGCTACATATGGAGTGGTCATCTTAGTGTGAGCCATATTGCTAAATTTATCGACTCTTCAAAAATAGTGCAAATATTCTGAGAAATAACACAAATGTTTTTGATCCAAACCTACTGAATAAAGGTAAGTGGCCAGGCTGGTTTAGGAAGAAAGTATATAACTAAAGGAATTAGAGTACCTTTCTCAAGTAGCCAGTAATCTGGTTCAGGTAGTATGGCATGTCACAAAACTAAGTATAAGAATGTAGCAGCATCCAGATGCCTAGGTGACTTAGTTGAGTATCCAACTCTCCATTTCGGCTCAGGTCATGATGTCATGGTTTGTGGGATCGACCCCATATCAGGCTTCATTGCTGGCAGTGTAGAGTATGCTTGAGATTTGGGATTCTCTCTCTCCCTTTCTCTGCCCCTCCCCTGCTCGCTCTCTCTCAAAATAAATAAAAACTTTAAAAAAATGTAGCAGCATCAAAGCTGTAATTCAAAGGGATTTCACAAATTTGCTTTCTTATAACGCAACACATCATCTCTTGTTCAAAGTAGACGGAGTTTAAGCATTGTGTTTCCAACATTTTGGGTTTTTTTTCCAACATCATATTGAAAGGCAATTTTTCTGTTCTGGGCAAGAATAAACTGATGAGGTACCATACCATCCTTAAACACTGAAGGTACTCTGATGAAAACCTGTTCCTAAAGAATTGAGTCCAGGAAGTTACACTGACTAATGGAATGGCTATATATACTAACGTTATAAAAATACAAAAGCTTGTGAAACTAATGAAACAATTTAAGTTGTGTGATTTTTTTTTTTTTAACACAACTGTTTTCAGGAATGAAGGAGGAAAATTATTTTCTTAGGTGGTGTTGATTGGTTATCTTTCTTAGTGTCCAGCAGAATGCCATTACGTTGCAGGCATTCAATAAATGTTGAGTTGAATCAAACTCACTGGTGTGTAAAGGTAGTGTCTCAGACATATTCCACTGCAACCCTAAAAGTTTTATGTCCTAACTACTAATGTGTAAATGTTAAAAGATTAGCCTGAGCCTAATTGGAGATATCTGCACATCATCTGGTCTGCCATTTGCAGGGAAGACTAATGAACAGCAAAGGCAGGAAAGCTAGGTTCAAGGTCATTGTTAATGATCTAGCTTCTTGATGTTCTCCCTTGAAAAAAGAATAGCTGTCTCTGAATAAACGTTTCTCCAAAGAAGGTACACAAATGACCAATGATACATGCAAGTCTGCTCAAGTCATAAGTCATTAGGGAATTAGTAAGCCACAAAAAGATACCTACTTCACAACCACTAGGATAGCAATAATATTTTTTTTAAAGGACAAATAATAAACACTGGCCTAGATGTATAAATTGTAAAAATTACAATTTATAAATTGCAGGTGTGAATGTAAAATGGTGCAGCTCCTGTAGAAAATAGTTTGGCACTTCAAAAAATTAAACGGGGAGGTTCCAGTTCAAGAAGGTGATGTAGGAAGACTCTGAACTCAACCTCCTCCATGGAACACCCCAAACTACAACTATTAACAAAACAATTGCTCCCGAAGAAAAACCGAGAGCTGACTGAACAGCTACTGCACAGCATAGAATAGCAAGAGAAATGGGGACATGCCACAGTTCAAAAGAGTAACCTATCCAGCTAGCCAGCAAAAGTCACTAAGTCCACATAGCCCGAGTAAGGGACATGATACGCAAGACCACTACTTAACTTTAGGAGAAGTAGCCATTTCACTTAATCCATAGGAAAAAAAACAACAACAACAACAACAACAGAAAGCCAAGCAAAATAGGGAGACAGGAGTATGTTTCAAAAGAATAAGAAAAAAACTTCAGAAAAAGAACTAAATGAAACAGGATAAACAAAATGCATGATAAAGAATTTAATAATCACAAAGATACTGGGTTGGGGGAAAGAACTGATGACCTCAGTGAGACCTTCAAAAAAGAGATAAAAAATACTAAAAATCAATCATAGTTGAAGATTACAATAACAAGTAAAAAACACACTAGAGGGAATCAACACTAGAGGATGCAGAAGAACATATCAGGATCTGGAAAACAGGGTAATAAAAGGCACACAAACTGAGCAGCAAAAAGAGAAAAGAAATTTTTGTTTTAAGTTTATTTATTTTGGGGCACCTGGGTGGCTCAGTCAGTTAAGCATCTAACTCTTGATTTCTACTCAGGTCATGATCTAGCCCTACACTGAGCTCTGCACTGACAGCATGGAGCTTGCTTCAGATCCCCTGTCTCCTTCTCTGTCCCTCCCTGCTCACGTGCTCTTTCTCTCTAAAAAATTAATAAACATTAAAAAAAAGAAAAACAGGAAAGAAAAAAATGCAGATAAAATAAAAAAAGAAAACAATGCCCAACATTTGTTATGAGAAAGGTTATACACAAAAATGAGAAAAGTTTTTAAATTCATGAGATTATTATATAATCATACCAATAAATTTTTGAATTGTGATTGATTTACTAGGAAATTCTAAATTATGAAAATTAAAAAAAGAAAAATCTAAATAGACCAATGAACCATGGAAGAAAATAAAGTAGTTGTCCAGATATTTCTCCCACAGGGGCATAAGACTAGATTATTTTTACACTTAAGTGTTTTGTTTTTTTAATCTTCAAGGAACATGATTCCCACAGTAAACTGTTCTAGCAAATAGAAAAAGATGGCAAATTTCCAAGTCACTCTTACAAAGCCAGGATCATTCTGATAGATAGATAGATAGATAGATAGATAGATAGATAGATAAATTTTAAAAAAGCAATCCACAGAGGCCTCTCTCACAGGAATATAGAGGCAACAATTCTAAATGAAATACTGGCAAATCAAATCCAGACTATAGTCAAAGAATACTACACCATAATTGACAGTTATTCCAAGAAAGCAAAGATGGTTGAAGGCAAGAAAACGTATTGATATAAATTTACCAAAGAAAAATGTAGGATCATCTCTGTAGATATTTAAAAAACACTTGGTGGGAAACCTGGGTGGCTCAGTTGGTTAAGCGTCCAACTTCGGCTCAAGTCATGATCTCACAGTTTGTGGGTTCGAGCCTCGCGTCAGGCTGTGCGCTGACAGCTCAGAGCCTGGGGCCTCCTTCAGATTCTGTGTCTCCCTCTCTGCCCCTCCCCTGCTTACGCTCTGTCTCTCTGTCTTTCAAAAATAAACATTAATTTTAAAAAATCATTTGGTAAAATATTCTTTCCACTTCTGATTTTAAACTAATACACTAGGAAAAAAATATTCCATACATTATTTTCAAACAATACCTGGGGCACTTGGGTGGCTCAGTTGGTTAGGCATCTGACTTCAGCTCAGGTCATGATTTCATGGTTTGTGAGTTCAAGCCCTGCATTAGGCTTTCTGCTGTCAGCACAGAACCTGCTCCATATCCTCTGTCACCGTCTCTCTCTGCCTCTCCCTTGCTTGCACTCTCTCTCTCTCTCCTTCTCTCTCAAAAAAAAAAAAAAAAAAAAATTAAAAAAATTTTTAATAAAAAAATAAAACAACATCAAGCCAATAGTTACCACACTTAAAAAATATTTATCACATGCAATTTCATTTAAAATGAGGGCAAAATAACAAGTGTTGGTGAGGATTCAGAGAAAAGGGAAAATTTGTCTACTGTTGGTGGGAATGTAAGTTGGTGTGGCCACTATGGAAAATAATATGGAGGTTCCTCACAAAATTAAAAATAAAACTACTATATGATCCAGAAATCCCACTTATGGGTATTTTTCTGAAGAAAATAAAAATACTAACTCAAAGAGATATATGCCACCCTCCAACCCCATCCATGTTCATTGCAGCATTATTTATAATACCTAACATATGCAAACAATCTAAGTATTCATCAATTAATGAATGGATAAAGAAAATGTCATATGTATATATATATATATATATATATATATATATATATATATATATATATATACACACACACACATATGTATATATACATATATATGTACACACAGAGAATGGAATAACATTTATTTCAACCATAAAAAAATAAAATCTTGCCATTTGCCACAACATGTCAGACCTTGAGAGCATTATGCTAAGTGAAATTAGAGAGAGGAAGATGCGTACCGTATGATCTCAATTGTATGTGGAATCTAAAAACCAAAACAAAACAAAAACACAAATCAAGCTCATAGATACAGAGAACAGATAGATTGGTGGTTGCCAGAGGTTGGGGGTGGGGGGGGTGGTGAGGTAAAAGGGATCAAAAGGTACAAACTTTCAGACTAGTAAGTCACAGGGATAAAATGTACAGCATGATGACCATAGTTAATAATAACGTGTTGCATATTTTAAAGTTGCTGAGAGTTGATTTTAAAAGTTCTCATCACAAGAATTTTTTTTTTCTAACTATGTATGGTGACAGATGTTAACTAGACTTACTGTGGTAATCATTTTGCAGTGTATACAAATATCAAATCATGCTGTACACCTGAAACTAATATGGTGTTTCATGTCAATTACATCTCTAAAAAACAAAAGTGAGGACCAACATACAAATACTTGCTATCAATACACTACATAGTATTTCTTGGAAATTTCCAGACAAAGTTGTAATTTTTAAAAATTAGGTGTAGGGGCACCTGGGTGGCTCTATCGGTTAAGCATCCAACTTTGGCTCAGGTCATGATTTCACCGTCTGTGGGTTCAAGCCCCGCATTGGGCTCTGTGCTGACAGCTCAGAGCCTGGAGCCTGCTTCAGATTTTGTGACTCCCTCTCTCTCTTACCCTCCCCTGCTTGTTCTCTCTCTCTCTCAAAAATAAAATAAACATAAAAAATAAAATTAGGTGTAAATATTGGAACAAAACAGACAATAACATCTGCAGGCAATGTAAGTTCTCACAGAAAAATCCCCTAAGTATAAACTTGAAAATTCTGAAATCTCAAAGAAGTTGAAAATGTAGTGGCCATTTTTATGGGATGTTTTCTTTGTTTACTTTGGTTTTAGCTATATATCATAACAGTCCCCATCCTGGACTTGGAAAATACCCATTATCTAAAAACAAGTGAAGATGGGGCCCCAACATCCTACTACAGAGGTAAAAAAAATATTTCTTCTCAGCTTCCTGACTACCCATGCATTGGGACATGACCAAGGAATACTCCACATCCTTCCAATAATTGCCTTTTATTTTCTACCTAGGCTTTAGTTAAGGACTATGACTCTTACAGAAATTGATGTTAAAGGTAGGTTATAGGCAACAAACGCTCAAGATAAAGGGGGGAACTGATATACATTTTTTAATTACCTTGCCTAGCTAGGGCCAAAAGTAGTGGCAATTCCATAGAATTCATAAATGGTAATCTGAGAGTCAAGAGCTCAGGAGGATTAAATAGCTATGCGAGTTATTTCTTTCCCATTGAGGACAAGGCTTTGGATGCTTGCAAAGCATCTATCAAAGAACAAGATGGAAGATATAAAAAATTAACAGTGTGAAATTATAGCCTGAGAGGTGGAATTATAGCTTTTAATGGTACTGAATAGCTTAAAGAAAGAAGACAACCACAAATTCCTGTTTCATTTCAGGCACAGTTAGAATCCTAGGAAATTTCTATTATGCTGTTCTTCAGCCACAGACAGCTTTTTTTTTTTTTTAGATTTATTTTTAAGTAATCTCTACACCCAAAATGGGGCTCGAGTTCACAAGCCCCAGATCAAGAGTTGCACACTCTACCTATTGAGCCATCCAGGTGTATCCACAGGCAGCTTTCTGATCACTGTAAAACCAAATGTGAAGATTTATCCAATAAGTTGCTGAATTAAAATGTTAGTTGAGTTGGCAACTGGTGGTTGTATGTCTACTATGTGAAATTTAAGATATTAAGAAAAGAGAAGGAACCCACAAAATTAAACAAGGATCATTTCTAATCCCTTAAGACCCTTCTTGACAGCTAAATCTACCACAGTGTTCTAGCTGTAAAGAAGTAGGGACTCCTTTAGACTTGGAGATATACTCTGGGGAGAGCTAATTCTTACCTCACCCATCATTGTTTCAGACTAGGAATATAAATTGATCCCTGGAGATTTTCTAGATCTAGCATCAATGTTAATGAAAGATTACTGCAACTACGTGAACACAGAATCACCAGGAGCTCAGATCCCCCAGGAATAAGTTTAGGGCACCCCATTGATGCCAGGAGGTTTACTGACTGAAGGCAAAGTAAATACAATAGAAGAGGGAAATCATAAAAACCTGCTTCAGCCTTACACTCAGTTGTAAAAATGACAATTACAACATCTAATTACAACTTACTCTTTCCTGCTATGTCCTATGTATATCTACATGTGTTAACTATCGTCCTTCTTTTTCCACCATCTCCTTTTTTCCCCACTATTTTATTTAGCACTTGTGGTGGTTTAACTTTATAATTAGTCCTTGAGGGGATCACAAAAGAACTGCAGGAGAAACAGACATAATGTAGAGATCATGGATTTGTTTTTATTTTTTAAAAATGCTTATTAATTTTTGATAGAGAGACCAGGGGAGGAGCAGAGAGAGTGGGAGAAAGAGTGAATCCCAAGCAGGCTCAACACTGTCAGCACAGAGCCCAATGCAGGGCTCAAACCCACAAACCATGAGATCATGACCTGTACCAAAATGAAGAGTCAGATGCTTAATTGACTCAGCCACCCAGGTGCCCCTCAGATTTATTTTTAAACTCAATAATTGAGATATTGTGGTGGAAGGAATTAAGATGGTGCAGTAGTAGGGGGACTCCATGCTTGCCTCATCCCTCAAACACAGTTAGATAAATATCAAATCATTCTGAACACCCAAGAAATCGATCTGTGGACTGAGAGAGCAAACTGCACAACTAGAGGAAGAAAAGAGGCCACACTGTGGAAAGTAGGAGCTATGGAGATGAGATTTGCAGAAGAAAAGAATCCCTGGTGTGGTGGAGGGGAGGGAGCCCTGATCATGGAGACAGGAGAGAGAGAGAGAGAGAGAGAGAGAGAGAGCGCAAGAGTGAGAGAGAGAGCGCAGCATGCAGGGACTTGCACAAGAAAAGCACTTCCCCAAAATTACTGACTGGGAAAACAAGAGAGGCTGATAATCACGAATTTTTACAAGCAGCAGACCTCAAAACCTGAAGTTTTGAAAGTTCGTGCCATTGCCAGGGTCAAGCCTGGCTGGCATAGCAGTGCTCATATGGAGGAGGGCAGAGGACCAGAAGCAGAGAGCATGGTCTGAGGATGCCCTGGGTCACTTTGGGAGAGACAGTTCCCCTTCCTGGAGTGCATTTGGGAGAGGTAGCACTGCCTCTCAGGGGACAAAAGATCGTTGAGCTGCCTCATTCCTTAGCATAGCAGCCGGGGCACCTGTTGAGGGCAGCTAACTTGGACACTGGGTTTTTGCTGCTTTTACCATAAACTACAAACCCCGCATGGTCATGCAACTGCTTTTCTGGGACAAATCAGCACCAGACACAGCTTGGTGACACCCTCTCCATTAGAGGATCAGTACAGGTCTGTGCCATGCAAGGTCCCTAAAATTTGGAGTTTTGAAACTCAGCCATGCTCCTGAGATAAAACACAAGAGTACTGTGCTGCCAGATGGGCAAACACTTGGACACAGACCAGGTGAAGGCAGAGATTTGACAGAAGCCTCAGACACAAGAGAGAAAATTGTTCGTTCCTCTGTGAGGGCTTCCTGAACATCAGTGGGTGCAAACTCCCCTCTCCAGGGACAAGAGAGCCAGATGACACCATTTTTCACCCCTTCCATCAACACTCATGGACTTCAAAGACACACAATACTCACAGTAGAGGCTTGAGCCACTTACACCAAGCCCTGTCCCCCTGCGCTCTATAGGTTTTTTGTTTGTTTTGTTTTGTTTTGTTTTGTTTTGTTTTGTTTTACAGAGGGCAAATGTGCCTGCGAGCCAGAACAGCAACATGCCTCTTCCTCAGAAGACCAACACAAAACCCCTGCACACACCAAGTCTACTAGCCACAGAGTGCTCCAGAGCTCCAGCTCTAGGGGAAATAGGATCTAGCCTTTTTTAACAAGCAAACCAAAACACACCGAGTTAAAACTCACTACACACTAGACAAGGTCCAAACACTCCTCACTGCAGGCAAGGAGAAACTCTGCAGAGGACTGAATTGAGGGAAAGAGCAGCCAAAAGACAACAGCAGAGTGCACACAACAAATACCAAAAACACTTCCTGAAGTGACAGGCTGTGCACAGCATGTGACCTTTTCTTTTTTTTTTTTTTTTCTTTTTTTTTTAACGTTTATTTTATTTTTGAGACAGAGAGAGACAGAGCATGAACAGGGGAGGGGCAGAGAGAGAGGGAGACAGAATCTGAAACAGGCTCCAGGCTCTGAGTAGTCAGCACAGAGCCCGACGCGGGGCTCGAACTCACAGACCGTGAGATCATGACCTGAGCCAAAGTTGGACGCTTAAGCGACCGAGCCACCCAGGCGCCCCGTGACCTTTTCTTAATATAGCCATTACTCTCTGAAGTAGGAAACACAACAGGCTTTCCTAACACATGGAAGACAGAAACCTAGACAAAATGCCAAGAGGAAGGAATTCATCCCAAAAGAAAGAACAAGAAGAGGTCATGGCCAAGGATCTAGTCAAAACAGATATAGGTAATATGCCTGAACCAGAATTTAAAACAATAATCATAAGGATATTAGCTGGGCTTGAGAAAAGCATAGAAGACACCAGGGAGTCCCTTACCATACAAATAAAAGATCTAAAAACTAGTCAGGCTGAAATAAAAAAATGTTGTAACCAAGATGCAAAATCTACTGGATGTAATGACCACAGGATGAAAGAAAGCAGAAGAATGAATAAGTGATATAGAAAATAAAATTATGTGGGGGAAAAATGAAGCTGAAAAGAAAGGAGAAAGAAAAAGAATTGAATCACAAATGTAGAGTTAGGGAACTCAGCGACTCCATAAAGCATAAAAACACTAGTATCATAGGAGTTCCAGAAGAAGACAGGGAAAAAGTGGGCAGAAGTTTTATTTGAGCAAATTATAGGTGAAAATTTCCCTAATATGAGGAAGGCAACAGACATCCATCTCTGGGAGGTACAGAGAACTCCCATCAATATCAACAAAAGCAGGCCGATACCAAGACATATCATAGTAAAATTTGCAAAAATACAGAGATAAGGAAAATATTCTGCGAGTAGCAAGGGAAAAGAAATACCTAACTTACAAGGGAATTCCTTAAGGCTGGCTGCAGACTTATCAACAGAAACTTGGCAAGCCAGAGGGAGTGACATGATATATTCAATGTGCTGAATAGGAAAAATATGCAGTCAAGAATATTTTACCCAGCAAGGCTGTCATTCAGAATAGAAGGAGAGATAAAGAGTTTCCTAGACAAAAAAACAAAAACAAAAGCAAACAAACAAACAAAAAACAAAGGAAAACAAAACTAAACTAAACTAAACTAAAGGAGTTTCTGACCACTAAACCATCCCTGTAAGAAATATTAAAGGAGACTCTTTGAGTGGGAAAGAAAGACCAAAACAACAAACACTAGGAAGGAGCAGAGAAACTCTCCAGAAATACCAACTTTACAATAATACAGTGACACTAAATTCATATCTATCAATAACCACTCTGAATGTAAATGGACTAAATGTTCCAATCACAAAACATAACACAAGGTATCAAAATGGATTAAAAAAAGAAAGAGCCATCTACATGTTGCCAACAAGAGATTCATTTTAGACCTAAGACACCTCCAGATTGAAAGTGAGGGGATGGAGAACCATTTATAATGCTAATGGACATCAAAAGAAAGCCAGAGTAGCCATAGTTACTTCAGACAAACTAGATTTTAAGCCAAAGACTAACAAGAGATGAAGAAGGGCACTATATCATAATAAAGAGGTCTATCCAACAAGATCTAACAATTGCAAATATTTGTGCCCCCAACTTGGAGAAACTCAAATATATAAATCAATTAGTAACAAACTCATTGATAACAATACAATAATAATAAGGGACTTTAAAACCCCACTTATGCAATGGACAAATTATCTAAGCAGACTATCTAACAAGGAAACAATGGCTTTTGAATGACATACTGGACCAGATGAACTTAACTGAAATATTCAGACATTTCATCTAAAGCAGGAGAATACACACTCATTTCAGTGCACATGGAACATTCTCCAGAATGGATTACATACTGTGCCACAAATCAAGCCTCAACAAGTACAAAAAGATTGAGATCATACCATGCATATTTTCAGACCACAACACTATGAAACTTGAAGTCAACCACAGGAAAAAATTTGGAAATCAATAAAAACATGGAGGTTGGAGAACTTCCTACTAAATAATGAATGGGTTAACCAAGGAATTAAAGAAGAAATTAAAAAATACGTGAAAGCAAATGAAAATAAAAACACGACAGTCTAGAACCTTTGGGATGCAGCAACGGCAGTCATAAGAGGGAAGTATATAGCAATATAGGTCTATCTCAAGAAGCAAGAAAAGTCTCAAATCCACAACCCAACCTTACACCTAAAGGAGCTAGAAAAAGAACAGGTAATAAAGTCTAAAGCCAGTAGAAGAAAGGAAATAATAAAGATTAGAATAGAAATAAGTGACATAGAAACAACAACAACAACACAGCAGAACAGATCAACAAACTAAGAGCTGGTTCTTTGAAAAAATTAATAAAATCAATAAACCCCTACCCAGACTTAACAAAAAGAAAAGAGAAAGTATCCAAATAAGTGAATCTTAATTTAAAAAGGAGAGATCCCAACCAACACGATGGAAACAAAATAAATTATAAGAGAATATTATGAAAAATTATATGCCAACAAATTGGGCAATCTGGAAAACAATGGATAAATTCCTAAAAATATATAAACTACCAAAACTGAAACAGGAAGAGATAGAAAAATTGAATAGGCCCATAACCAGCAAAGGAATTGAATCAGTAATAAAAAATCTCCCAACAAACAAAAGTCCAGGGCCAGATGGCTTCCCAGGGGAATTCTACCAGACATTTAAAGAAGAGTTAATACCTATTCTTCTCAAACTGTTCCAAAAAATAGAAATGGAAGGAAAAGCTCCAAACTCATTCTATGAGGCCAACACTACCTTGATATGAAAACCAAAGACCCCACTAAAAAGGAGAATTACAGACCAAATAACCTGAGGAACACGGATGCAAAGACCAAATTCCCTGATGAACATGGATGCAAAAATTTTTGACAAGATACTAGTTAATTGAATCTGATAGTATATTAAAAGAATAATTCACCACAATCAAGTGGGATTTATTCCTGGGAGGCAGGGGTGGTTCGATATTTGAAATCAATCAACAATGATATACCACATTAATAAAAGAAAGGATAAGAATCAAATGATCCTCTCAATAGATGCAGAAAAGCATTTTGAATACAGCATCCATTCTTGATAAAAACTCAACAAAGTAGGGAGAGAGGGAACATACCTCAACATTGTAAAGGCTATATATGAAAGACCCACAGCTAATATCCTGAATGGAGAAAAACTGAGAGCTTTTCCTGTATGGTCGGGAATAAGATAGAGATGTCCACTCTCACCATTGTTAACTAAACAGTACAGGAAGTTTTAGCCCCAGCAATCAGACAACAAAAAGAAGTAAAATGCATCCAAACTGGCAAAGAAGAAGTCAAACTTTCACTATTCACAGACAACATGATAATCTATGCAGAAAACCCAAAAGATTCCACCAGAACATTGCTAGAACTGATACACGAATTCAGCAAAGTTGCAGGATACAAAATCAATATATAGAAATCTGCTGCATTTCTCTACACCAATAATGAAGCAGTAGAAAGAAAAAAGAAATCAATCCTATTTACAATTGCATCAAAAACCATTAGATACCTAGGAATAAACCCAACAAAGGAGATAAAATTCTGTGTTCTGAAAACTATAGAACACTTATAGTGTTCCATACACACAAAGAAATGGAAAAACATTCCATGCTCATGGATTGGAAAGACAAATATTGTTAAAATGTCTATACTATCCAAAGCAATCTATACATTTAATGGAATCCCTATCAAAATACCAACAGCATTTTTCACAGAGCTAGAACAAACAATCCTAAAATTTCTATGAAACCACAAAAGACCCTGAATAGCCCAAGCAATCTTGAAAAAGAAAAGCAAAGTTGGAGGCATCACAACTATATTACACTTCAAGCTATATTACACTGCTATAGTCATCGTGACAGTATGGTATTGGCACAAAAACAGACACATAGATCGATGGAGAATAGGGGTGCCTGGGTGGCTCAATCAGTTGGGCGTCTGACTTTAGCTCAGGTCACGATCTCACAGCTCAGTGGGTTTGAGCCCTGTGTTGGGCTCTGTGCTGACATCTCAGAGCCTGGAGCCTGCTTCAGATTCTGTGTCTCCCTCTCTCTCTCCACACTCTGTATCCCCTCTCTCTCTCTCCCTCACTCACACTCTGTCTCTCTCTCTCAAAAATAAATAAAATGTTAAACAAAAAAAATTTTTTAATGGAGCAGAATAGAAAACCCAGAAATGCACCCACAACTATATGGTCAACTAATCTTTGACAAAGCAGGAAAGAATATCCAAAGCAGGAAAGAATATCCAATGGAAAAAAGACAGTCTCTTCAACAAATGGTGTTGGGAAAACTGGACAGCAACATGTAGAAGAATGAAACTGGACCACTTTATTATACCATACACATAAATAAACTCAAAATGGATGAAAGACTTAAATGCGAGACAGAAAACCATCAGAATCCTGGAGAACACAGACAGCAACCTCTTTGACATCAGCCCTAGCAACTTTTTACTAGATGTGTCTCTGGAGGCAAGAGAAACAAAAACAAAAATAAACTATTGAGACTTCATCAAGATAAAAAGCTTCTGCATAGTCAAGGAAACAATCAACAAAACTAAAAGGCAACCTACGGAATAGAAGATACTTTCAAATGACATATCTGATAATAGGTTAGTATCCAAAATCTATAAACAACTTATCAAACTCAATACCCAAAAAAGAAATAATCCAGTTAAGAAATGGGCAAAAGACATGACACACATTTTCCAAAGAAGATATATATATATGGCTAACAGACACAGAACAGATGCTCAATGTTACTTATCATCAGGGAAATACAAATCAAAACCACAATGAGATACCACCTCACACCTGTCAGAATGTCTAAAATTTACAACACAGATAAAAACAGATGTTGGTGAGGATGTGGAGAAAGGGGAAACCTCTTACACTGTTGGTGAGAATACAAACTTGTTCAGCCACTCTTGAAAATAGTATGGACTTTCCTCAAAAAGTTAGAAGTCAAACTACCCTATGACCCAGCCATTGCACTACTGGGTATTTACCCAAGGTATACAAAAATACTGATTCGAAGGGGCACATGCACCCTGATGTTTATAGCAGCATTATCAATAATAGCCAAATTATGGAAAGAGCCCAAGTATCCATCAACTGATGAATGGATAAAGAAGGCAATGGATTATTCAGCCATCAGAAAGAATAAAATTTGCCAATTGCAATGACATGGCTAGAGCTAGAGGATTATGCTAAGTGAAATAAGTTAGAGAAAGACAAATACCGTA
Source organism: Panthera onca (assembly GCF_046562875.1). Taxonomy (NCBI): domain Eukaryota; kingdom Metazoa; phylum Chordata; class Mammalia; order Carnivora; family Felidae; genus Panthera; species Panthera onca. The sequence goes on along the minus strand of NC_138356.1, from coordinate 23,893,074 downwards.
TGATTTCACTCATGTGTGGAATTTAAGAAACAAAACAAATGAACATAGGGGAAGGGGAAAGAAAAGAGAGAGGGAGGCAAACCGTAAGAGACTCTTAACTATAGAGAACAAACTGATGGAGGTAGGTAGGCAGGGGAAGATCTAAATGGGTGATTGGCATTAAGGAGGGCACTTATTGTGATGAGCACTGGGTGTTATATGTAAGCGATGAATCACTAAATTCTACTCCTGAAACCGGTATTAACCTATGTTAACTAATTAGACTTTAAATAAAAACTTGAAAACAAAAACAAAAATAAATAAAATAAAATAAATAAATAAACGCACTAATTGATAAGACACTGAGTTGTTCCTCTTCAGGGAAGGGGTAGTGTGTTTTTTTTTCAAATTTATTGAGATATAATTGACATAGAGGACTGTATAAGTTCATTTATCCATTCTACTGTTGATGGACATTTGGGTTGTTTCCAGTTTTGAGCTCTTAGAAATAATGCTGCTATGAACATTTTTATATATGGCTTTTGGTGTTCACATATACACATTTTGTGTAAATACCCACAGGTAAAATCGTGGAATATGCATATGTTTGGCTTTACAAATTTGTGGCTAATGGCTTCCCAAATTGTCTGTGACAATTTATGCTTTCTCCAGCAGTGTATGAGAGTTCTAATTACTCCACATCCTTACCAGCCAACACTTAGTATTGACATTTTCATTTTAGCCATTCTAGAGTAGGTATAGTGGTATTGTATTTACTTAGATACTCTCTTTTGTGAAGTGCTTCCTTTGCCCAGTTTCTACTGAGTTGCCTGTCTTCTTTGTATTTTCTGTATATGCATCGTTTTTGCTGTAAGTACTGAAAATATCTTCTCTCAGTCTGTGGTTTGCCTTTCACTGTCTTAATGTTGGATTCTTATGAACAAAAGTTCTTAATTATAATATAACCCATATTATGTTTTTCCTTTAAGGTTAATACTGTGTTAAGAAATTTCAATTACCCCCAAGGTTCTGAAGCTATTCTCTTATGTTTCTATTCACATTTAGAATTACAATCCATCTAGAATTGATATTTATATATGGTATTAGGCACAGGTCAAGATTTCTTTTTTTGCACATTAATGTCTAATTGACCCAGTATCATTGACTGAAAAGGCCATTATTTCTTCTGCTGCACTGCACAGTTGCCTTTGTTGTAAATCAAGTTACTGTGTATGTGTGGGTCTGCTTCTGGACTCTTTCTTCTATTATTATGGACTAATGAAAAACAAAGCCACTTTCTTTCATTTCCAGATGATTTTGAAATATATTTGATATCACTCCCCATACATATAAAATAAATAGTTTTCAAGGCCAACCACAGTCTGAATCCAACCTATATTTCTAACATTACCTCCCACCAGCGGCTGGCACAAGAATCTTTAGCTCTAGCTGAGTCATGCTGAGTCCCTGGTCCAATTCTGGTTAAATAATGTATTTTAAAAACTTCATCTCCATTACTTCCTGGTGACTAGAACGAATTTTGCTGCTCCCAAGCTAATATCTCATGAGTCTGGGATATATTGATGGAATTACACCTTGACTCTTAATCTCTGACTCCATGCTTTATTGGTCTGACTTTACATTTGCCACAAGGTCCTGATTCTAATTCAATTCCCTTACCAATTATGGTGTAAACCTGGACTTCCTGCTTGACTGGGACCCAAACACCATGCCTGAATATTGCCAAAATGTTCTTAATGAGACTAAAAATGTTTCTGTGGAAACTCAAACCAAGTGGGATCTGTTTCAAATGCTTCTTGAGACTGTAATGCACCTCCATTGTTGGCTGCATTTGTGAGTTTTGCCTAGAGATCCCAGCCATGGTGTCCACTCTCTAAAGTAAGCTCCATGGGTAATCATTGCAGTCCCAGGTCATGTATCTTCTTGAAAGTTGTGATGTCAACAGATCACGACTATGAGGGCCAGCCCAGAGCCAGGCCTTTCTTGTAGTCTTTATCCTACATTTTCTCTTTTTTACTCTTTCTCTCTCACTTGCAGTCCAGCAGTCATATTCTGTCTTGCTTCATAATCAAAATCATATGTATTTCAATATCTAACCTATGTCTCTAACTTCACAAGCAGCCATGCCATCCTAATCATCACTTATAAACATTCCAACTTTACTGTCTCCATGAAAAGATGCTTATTCTTATGCCCCTCTATGTTAATTGCAGTATTATTTATGATAGCCAAGATATGGAAGAAACCCAAGTGTTCATTGATAGAGGAATGGATAAGAAAAAAGATACACACACACACACACACACACACACACACACGGAATATTACTCCGTCATAAAAAAACAAAATCTTGCCATTTGCAACAATGCGAATAGAACTAGAGGGTATAATGCTAAGTAAAATAAGTCAGTCAGAAAAAGACAAATACCATGTAATGTCACTCATATGTGGATTTTAAGAAAAAAACAACCAAACAAGAAAAAAAGAGACAAAAAAAAAAAGGACAAAAAACCACTCTTAAATATAGGTTGTCAGGGGGGAGGTGGGTGGAGGGAGGGGTGAAACAGGTGAAGGGGATTAAGAGTACGTTCATCATGAGCAATGATGTATAGAATGTTGAATCACTATACTGTACACTGGAAACTAATATAACACTGTATGCTGTTACATTGGATTAGAAAATTAATTTTTTAAAAGATGCTTATGCTTTCCCTTCTTTTTTCACAGCTCTACCTCTCCCTTAAGACCCATCTCAAATCATCCCCTCCCAATCTCCTTTCATTTGCTTTTATTTGTATGTCTACTTCAGCATGTATCATAACTAGCCTTAGATCATAAGTAATTATATGTGTCTATATAATTCTATAATTACATTTGTCTGTTTCCCTTACAGACTGTGGAACACTGGACAATATTTTTAATACCTATGAATCTCAGTCTTGGGCCTTGTGCATAGCAGAGTTGTAAATATTTACTGAGTTTAAGTTGTGTGGTGGAGGGGAAAAGATAGGATTGACTACTGGCTATACCACGTATTTACCTGCTACCCCACATGCCTGCTGTGTGACCTTGGCTAAGTCATTTAATTTCTTTGAGTTTCTCAGCAGCAAAATTGGGAATAAACTGCCTTGCCAGTTTATTATTAAATGACATGATATGTTTAAGTGCACTTAGCATATAGTAGTCTCATAGTAGAAACAATTTAAGTCTTATTTATTTAAGTCATCTCTACATCCAATGTGGGGCTTGAACCCACAACCCCAAGATCAAGAGCCAGACACTCTTCTGACTGAGCCAGCCAGGCACCTCTAGTAGATTTGTTTTTAATATAAAGTTTCCTAAGTATAAAACAGAGAATAGAACTAACAGATGAAATGATGAGTTTCCCAGGAATAAATGATTGGAAAGTTCTTATGCTAGAAATCCCATCATTTTATGTTTTGATTTAAAATTATCAAATATAGGGGCACCTGGGTGGCTCAGTAGGTTGAGCGTCCAACTTCAGTTCAGGTCATGATCTCATGGTTCATGAGTTCCAGCCATACATAGGGCTCTGTGTTGACAGCTCAAAGACTGGAGACTGCTTTGGATTCTGTCTCTTTCTCTCTCTGCCCCTCCCCCACTAGTGCTCTGTCTCTCTCTCTCTCTCTCTCTCTCTCAAAAATAAACATTAAAAAAAATTTTTTTAAATAAAATTATCAAATAATATTACAGTGGGGTATTTTAAGATATTAATCTCTGGTCTCACTACTTACATGCCATTACCAACAGTAAATGCTATCTCATATAATTTAGCATCAACCTGATAGGAAATTTGAAGTGACTATAAGTAAATAATTTCCATCAGGATATAATTGGATAGGCAAATTATTTCTAACCGATGAAACATTTTCCATTAGCTGCTGTGGAAGCTGGATGTTCTACTACAAACAAGAGTGGGGTTGCTTTAGAGGATTCATACTACCAGGCCTTAGTTCTATATCTAGGCTGGCTGTACTCTCCACATAGGGGATTCTTTTTCCCTTGGCTCTTCACGTGGCTTACTGTTTCTCAGGTTTCATGTCCCAACTTGAATATCAATCACAGTTATTTCCTGTGGCTACCCTATCCAAATGAGGTACCACTCCCTGCCTAACTCTATTATATACCAGTCTCTTTGTTTCCTTCCTAGCAATTGGTAAAGTGTAATTGTTTATGTATTTGTTCAATCAGCCTGTCTCCCTCTATACACTATAAGTACCATGAAGGAAGGAACCATGTCCCTCTGGGTTACAGCTGATCACCAGAGCTAGTGCATAATAGGTACTCAGTGAATAACTAATGGACTGATTAACTTAACAATGTAAATAAACTTATTGCTCACCACTACCCTGTTTACCTCAACAGCTTCTTCATTCAACTTCTAGTTGGTTGAAGAGCTCTCAGGACTAAATTCCACGAGTTTTTACTTCAATGGTTCTAAAATTTGGGGCCACATTTTCTCTTCCGCAAAGGTTTTTTAGATATTGATCTACTGTTTTTTAGTGCCAGAATGGAGAATTCTGATGCCAAACTGATTTATTCTTCTTAATTTTGTAAGGCAATATCTATAGGACTTTTTCTTTATGTTTAAGTTCTAGTATTGTTATTAGGCTATGTGTCTCTGCTGATTGATCTGTATTACCTTTCCAAAAAATTTCATTAGAATACATTTTTAACTTTTCCCAATTTTTTATAAGAATTTCAAGCCTTGAGAAAACTTAATACTACAATGAACACCTGTATACTCTTTACTTAGATTTATCAGTTAACATTTGCCACATATGCTTTATCTGTCTTTATATATATATATAGTTTGTTTTAAAAAATTGGCTCATGCAATATGGGGGCTGGCAAGTTTGAAATCCATAGGGCAAACTGGCAGGCTAGATATTCAGGTAGAAATTGATGCTACAGTCTTGAGGCAAGATTTCTTCTTGAGGAAAGCCTCAGTTTTTGCTCTTAAAAGCCTTCAAGTGATCAGATGGGGTCCCACTCAGATTATCAAGGATAATATCTTCTATATAAAGTCAACAGGATTGTACATGTTTATCACATCTACAAAATACTGTTACAGCAACATTAGAATGTGATTAAATAAGTGGGTACTATATACACTAGCTGAGATGACACATGAAATTAGCTATCAAAATTATCTCTACATTTCTCTATGTAGCTATAGCTCTTTATGTAGAATACATATACATATGTGTGTGTAAAATTTGTAATTTTGACTGACCATTTGAAAATTGCAGAAATCCTGACACCTTTACCCAGGTGTCCTAAAGACTATTCTCATATATAACCACAATACAGTGAGTACAATAAAGTAACTTCAATACAGTTAAATTAAAATTTCCCCAATTGTCATATTTTAAATCTAGCATTTACTAAAGATTACTTATTGCCTTTTTTTTTTGTCTTTTTACTCTTCTTTCTCCCTTCTTTCCTTCCTTCCTTCCTTCCTTCCTTCCTTCCTTCCTTCCTTCCTTCTTTTAAACTCTATAGTCAATGTGGGACTCAAACTCATGACTTTGAGATTAAGAGTTACATGCTCTACTAAGCCAGCTAGGCACCTCATCATTTTACTCTTTAATTCTTGCACAATCCTCTTCTGTTACACTTGTCGGGTTTTTTTTTTTGTTTTTTGTTTTTTTTTTTTTATGCTGACATTTTTTTAAGAGCCCTGGCCAACAGTGTTAATGAATGTCTTACAATCTGGATTTGACTGATTGTTTCCTCATGATTAGATTCAGGTTAAAATTTTAGTCAAAGAACCCTAAATAAGGAATGCTGTATATTTACCATTAAATCCCACTAGGAGGCATATAATATCAGTTTGTCTCTTCATTGGTAATACTGTTTGGTTCATGCAGTATCAGCTAAATATCTCTATTAGCAAAGAATATGCCTTACCCTTTGAAATTTATAAGTAATCTAAGGGTTGGTCATTTGTGACTATCCTCTTCTTCAGCAACATTTTATCTAATGGTATTAGTGTCCATTGATGATCTTTGCCTGAATCAGTTATTACACTGGTAGTTACAAAATGGTGATTTTCTAATGATCATTACTTCCTCATTTATTAGCCAACATTCTTCTGTAAAAGAGAAGTTTTCCCTTTCCCTTTTCTTTTGGAGCACTGGTATGATTTGTGGATTTTTTCTAATATTTTATGATTCATTACCATAATTATTCTTTTTTATAACCAAAATATACCAATATGACGAGTGGGAACCCCTTCAAAATAGGATACTAGTTCCTTTTTACATGTCCCCATTATTATGTGTACACTTACTTTTTGTCACAATGATATGTTTTTGGCTAAGCTTGAGCTTTCCGTGCCCCAAACTTCCTTTTAGTGAGGAATAATACTTGAAACCAAGTCCTGTGCTCATTGTTACTGGATTATCATTAGTTCTATGCCCTATCAGTGGGTAGAGCTAGAGTATGTATGCATGTTTGTGTGTGTCTTTCCCTCCTTTTTTCATATGCATAGGATAGCATGCTGTATCCTCTTCCATGCCTTGCATTTTTTCACTTAATCATTCCATGTACAAAGAGATCTTTCTCATTATTTTTATAGTTACACAGTATTCCATTGTGTAATTGCACCATAGTTTATGAACTGTTCTACTATGGATAGACTCTTATATTGTTCCAATAATTTTGTAGTATAAATAATTCCACAAGTAACCTTGTAGAAATTTTATGTTGTATTTGTGGAGGGGTAAATCAGTGTGAATTTTCTGAAGCAGGAACGCTGGAACAAAGGGTAAATGCATGTTTACTGTTGCTAGATATTGCCAAATTCCCCTCCAGAGAGGTTGTACCATTTTTCATTCCCAACCACAATGTATAAAAGTGCCTGTTTTCCCACACTATTTTAATTTCTACCAATCTGAGAGCTGAGAAATGGTATCTCAGTGCAGTTTTACTTTGTGTTTCTTTTCTTTCTTTTTTTTTTTTTTTAATGTTTATTTATCTGTGAGAGACAGAGCATGAGCAGGGGAGGGGCAGGGAGAGAGGGAGACAAAAATCCGAAGCAGGCTCCAGGCTCCAGCTGTCAGCACAGATCCCCACGCGGGGCTCAAACTCATGAACCACGAGATCATGACCTGAGCTGAAGTCAGACGCTTAGCCAACTGAGCCACTCAGGCACCCCTGTGTTTCTTTTCTTATGAGTATAGGTGAACACTTTCTCATGCACTGAAGGTCCTTTCTCTTTTTTTTTTCTGTAAGCTGTCCGTTCATGTCTTTTGACCGTTTGCCAGTCAGGTGTTTGGTCTTTTTATCTCCCTTTATTTTTAAGTTATTTAGAAATTAGGGACATTATTTCTTCATCTAGGATTGCCATATTTTCTCCCACTTTGTCATTTGTCTTTTGATTTTGCTCATGGTGCTTTACTTCTAGTAAATATGTAGTTTCATTTTTTACATTTAGATCTTCAATTCATTTGGAAATTATTATGATATATATTGTGAGGAATAGATCCAATTTATGTTTTTTCAAATGGCTGTCTAGTTATCTCAATACCATTTATTAAAACATCCATCTCTTCTCTGGTGGACTGAGATACCAGTTTTCACATATTAAATTTTCATGCATATTTTGGTCTCTTTCTGGATTTTCTACTCTGTTATACTGATTTGCCTATTCACATACCAGTACCATGCACTTAAAAAAAATGTCTATTTATTTATTTTGAGAATGCAAGCATGAGTGTGCATGCATGCAGGGGAGAAGCAGAGAGAAAGGGAGAGAGAATCCCAAGCAAGCACCACACTCAGCACGGAGCTCCATGAGGGGCTTCATCTCACAAACCATGAGATCATGACTTGAGCTGAAATCAAGAGTCAGACACTTAACCAACTGAGCCACCCAGGCTCCCCCATGTACTTTTAATTAAAGTTTTATTGTGTCTGGTAAGGCTAATCTGCCATTATTATCTTTTTCTCTTTGTGTAGCTATTCCTGCATGTGTATTTTCTCATGAATGCCCTTTAGGATCAACCTACATAGTTCCAGGGGAAAAGATTATTATTTTTATTCAAATCACATTAAGTTTATATATTAACTTAAAGAAAACTGGGATATTTTTAAACTAATACATTTTATTTTTTTAGAGGATCTTTGGGTCCACAGCAAAACTTAGCAGAAAGTACAGAGTTCCCACACACACACCTGGCCCCACACATGTATACCTTCCTCAGTTAGTGACATCTTGCACCACATTGTACATTTACACAGTTGTACACAATGTACCACATGGGACATTTATTAAAATCAATGAACCTATATTGACACATTATTACCGCACAAAGTCAATAATTAGGTTTCATTCTTGGTGTTGGACACTCTATGGGTGTTAGATAAATGTATAACGATATGTATTCACCACTGCAGTATCATACACAATAGTTTCTCTGCCCTAAAATAAGATTCTGTGCTCTGCCTATTCATTCCTCCCTCCCCCTAACTCTGGCAACCACTGATCTTTTAACTGTCCCCATAGTTTTGTCTTTTCCGGAATGTCATATAGTTGGAAGCATGCAGTATGTAGCCTTTTCAGATTAGTTTCCTTCACTTAATAATATGTGCTTGTTTCCTCCATGTCTTTTCATGACTTGATAGCTCATTTCTCTTTAGGGCTCCAATAATATTCCAGTGTTTGGATATACCACAGTTTATTCATTTACTCACTGAAGAACATCTCAGTTGCTTCCAAGTTATGGCAATTAAGAATAAAACTGCTATAAACACCCATGTGCAGGTTTTTGTGTGGACCTAAGTTTTCAACACTTTTGGGTAGATATCAAGGAGCACTATTGCTGGATCATATAAGAATTAGTTTAGTTTTGTAGAAACCTCAAACCGTCTTCCAAAGCAACTCTACCATTTTGTATTCCTGCCATCAGTGAATGAAAGTTCCCATTGCTCCACATCCTCTCCAGCATTTGATATGGTTAATATTTCAAATTTTGGGTATTCTAATAGGTGTTTATGACATGTCATTGTTTTAATTTGCAATTCTCTAATGGCATGTGATGTTGAACATCTTTTCATATGCTTACTTGCCATCTGTATATCTTCTCTGGTAAGCTGTCTGTTCAGGTCTTCTGCCCATTTTTTATCTAAGTTGTCATTTTCTTATGGTTGAGTTCCTTGTATATTTGGGAAGACTGTTAAGTTTTTATCAGATGTGTCTTTTGCAAACATTTTCTCCCATGTTGTGGCTTGTCTTATCATTATCTTGAAATCATCTTTTGCAGACAGGAGTTTTAAGTTTTAATGAAGTTCAGCATATCAATTATTTATTTTGTAGATCATGGCTTTAGTGTTATGTTTAAAATGCCATTGCATACCCAATGTTACCTAGATTTTTCCTGTATTATCTTCTAGGAGATTTATAGCTTTGTGTTTTGGATTTAGGCTTATGACCCATTTTGAGTTAATTTTTGCAAAGGATGTAAGATCTGAGTCTTTTTTCTGTGTGGATGTCTAATTCAAGAACCATTTGTTGAAAAAATTATCTTTACTCCATTGTATTGCCTTTGCTCCTTTGTCAAAGATTTGTTGACTATATGTGGATGTATTTCTGGGCTCTTTATTCTGTTCCATTTATCTATTGATTACTGTAGCTTTATAGTAAGCCTTAAAGTTGAGCTGTATCAATTCTCTGATTTTGTTCTCCTTCAATAGTGACACAACTATTCTGGATCTTTTCCTCTCCATATAAACTTTAGAATCAGTTTGTCAATAACCACAAAATAACCTGGGATTTTTATTGAGATTGCATTGAATCTGTAAGTCAAGTTGGGATGAAGTGACATCTTGACAATATTGAGTCTTCCTATCTATGAACATGGACTATTTCTCCATTTATTATTTCTTTGATAACTTTCATCAGTTTTTAAAAAAGATTTTTAGAACTTTTAATTTTTAATTAATCTTTACACTCAACATGAGACTTAAACTTATAAACCCAAGATCAAGAATTGCATTCTCTACTGACTCAACCAGCAGGTGTCCCTATCTTTCATCAGTTTTGTAGTTTCCCTTACATAGGTCTTATGTTTCATTACATTTATACATAATTATTTCCTTTTGGGGGGGTGCTAATGTAAATCATAATGTGTTTTTAATTTCAAATTCCACTTCCTCTTTGTTAGTATACAGGCCATCTATTTTTGCATATTAACCTTGTATCCTGCAACCTTGCTATAAACACTAATTAGTTCTAGGAGTTTTGTCAGTTATTTTTGGGTTTTCTATATAGATGATTATTTTATCCATGAACAAAGACTCGTTTCTTCCTTCCCAAACCATATATTTTTTATTTCCTTTACTCGTTTTATTGCATTAGTAGGACTTCCTGTATGACACTGAAAAACAATGACAAGAAGGACATCCTTGCCTTGTTCCTGATCTTAGAGGGAAAGATTCTTATTAGTCATCATTAAGTATGATATGAGCTATGCGTTTTTTATTTTATTTTATTTTTTAATTTACATCCAAGTTAGTTAGCATATAGTGCAACAATGATTTCAGGAGTAGATTCCTTAATGCCCCTTACCCATTTAGCCCATCCCCCCTCCCACAACCCCTCCAGTAACCCTCTGTTTGTTCTCCATATTTAGAAGTCTCCTATGTTTTGTCCCCCTCCTGTTTTTATATTATTTTTGCTTCCCTTCCCTTGTGTTCATCTGTTCTGTGTCTTAAAGTACTCACATGAGTGAAGTCATATGATATGTCTTTCTCTGACTAATTTCGCTTAGCATAATACCCTCTAGTTCCATTCACGTGGTTGCAAATGGCAAGATTTCATTCTTTGTGATTGCTGAGTAAGACTCCATTGTATATATATACCACATCTTCTTTATCCATTCATCCATCGGTGGACATTTGGGCTCTTTCCATACTTTGGCTATTGTTGATAGTGCTGCTACAAACATTGGGGTGCATATGTCCCTTCGAAACAGCATACCTATATCCCTTGGATAAATACCTAGTAGTGCAATTGCTGGGTCGTAGGGTAGTTCTTCTTAATTTTTTGAGGAACCTCCATACTGTTTTCCAGAGTGGCTGCACCAGTTTGCATTCCCACCAGCAGTGCAAAACAGATCCTCTTTCTCTGCATCCTCACCAACATCTGTTGTGGCCTGAGTTGTTAATGTTAGCCATTCTGACAGGTGTGAGGTGATATCTCATTGTGGTTTTGATTTGTATTTCCCTGATGATGAGTGATGTTGAGCATTTTTTCATGTGTTGGTTGGCCATTTGGATGTCTTCTTTGGAGAAATGTCTGTTCATATCTTTTGCCCACTTCTTCACTGGATTATTTGTTTTTTGGATGTTGAGTTTCATAAGTTCTTTATAGATTTTAGATACTAACCCTTTATCTGATATGTCATTTGCAAATATCTTCTCCTATTCTGTTGGTTGCCTTTTAGTTTTGCTGATTGTTTCCTTCGCTGTGCAGAAGCTTTTTATTTTCATTAGGTCCCAGTAGTTCATTTTTGGTTTTGTTTCCCTTGCCTCTGGAGACGTGTTGAGTAAGAAGTTGCTGCCGCCAAGATCAAAGAGGTTTTTGCCTGCTTTCTCCTCAAGGATTTTGATGGCTTCCTGTCTTACATTGAGGTCTTTCATCCATTTTGAGTTTATTTTTGAGTATGGTGTAAGAAAGTAGTCCAGGTTCATTTTTCTACATGTCGCTGTCCAGTTTTCCCAGCACCACTTGCTGAAGAGATTGTCTTTATTCCATTGGATATCCTTTCCTGCTTTGTCAAAGATTAGTTGGCCATACGTTTGTGGGTCAATTTCTGGGTTCTCTATTCTGTCCCATTGATCCAAGTGTCCATTTTTGTGCTAGTACCATACTGTCTTGATGATTACAGCTTTGTAATATGGCTTGAAGTCCGCTAGCTATGGGTTTTTTATGAATAATTTTTATCAAGTTGAGAAAGTTCTCCTCTATTCCTAGTTTAATGAGAGTTTTTATCATGAATGGGTGTTGGATTTTGTCAAGTGTTTTTTCTGTATTTATTGATATGATCATGTTATTTTTCTTTTTTAGTCTATTGATATGATGGATTACATTGATTTTGAATGTTAACAGTCTTGCAAACCTGGGAAAATTCCTAATTATGGTGAATAACTCTTTATATATTGTTGGATTATACATGCTAATATTTTGTTGAGGACTTTTGCATCTATATTCACAAGAGATATTGGTTTTCTTTTCTTGTAACACCTTTGTTTGGTTTTGATATTAGGGTAATGTTGGTCTCATAGAATGAGTTAGGACATATTCCCTCTGCTTCTATCTTCTAGGAAACATTGTAAAGAGTTTGTATAATTTCTTTCTTTTTTATTTTTTTTATTATTTTTAAGGTTTTTAAAAAATTTATTTATTTTGAAAGAGAGAGAGCAAGCAAGCAGAGGAAGAGCAGAGAGAGAATCCCAAGCAGGCTCTGTGCTGTCAGCACAGAACCCGACGTGGGGCTCAAACTCACAAAACTATAGATCATGACCTGAGCTGAAACCAAGAGTGGGACACTTAACCGACTGGGCCACCCAGGTGCCCCTATATAATTTATTTCTTAAATGGTATAATTCACCAGTGAATCCATCTGGGCCGGGCTTTAGGTTTTGTAAGGTTATTAATTATTGATTCCATTTCTTTAATAGATGGAGGATGATGCTTATTTAAAGAGAGCATGTGCAAGTGGGGAGAGGGAGAGAGAATCTTAATCAGGGTCCACACCCAGTGCAGAGCCCAACATGGGGCTCGATCTCATGTCTGTGAGATCATGACCTGAGCCAAAATCAAGAGTCAAACATTTAACCAACTGAGCCACCCAGGTGCCCCAATGTAGGACTACTTAGATGTCTATTACTTCTTGGGTGAGCTTTGGCAGAGTATGTCTTTCAAAAAATTGGTCCCTTTCATCTTGGCCCTCAAATTTGTGGGTACAGAGTTGTTCATAATAATATTCCTTTATTTTCTTTCTAATGTGCATGGGATTTGTAGTGATGTTCCTTCTTTTGTTTACGGTATTAGTAATATGTGTTTCTTTTCTTAGGTAGTCTGGCTTTAGGCTTATTGATATTATTTATTTTATCAAAGAACCATATTTGGTTTTGTTGATTTTATTGATTTCTTATTTTCAATTTCATTGATTTCTGCTCTAATTTTTATTATTTATTTCTTTTGTTTACCTTGGATTTAATTTACTCTTCTTTTTCTAGTTTCTAAAGGTGGAAAATTTTATTGAATTTAGACCTTTTTTCTTTTCTAATATGTGTATTTGATGCTGTAAATTTCTCTAAGTACTGCTTATACTGCATCCCATAAATTTTGGTAAGTTGTAGTTTCGTTTAGTTCAAAATATTGTAAACATTTATCTGGCAGTTTCTTCTTTGACCCATGCATTATTCAGAATTGTGTTGATTAATCTTCAACTATTTTGAGATTTTCCAGGTATCTTTATGTTGTTTCTAGGTTTTTTTTTTTAAGTTTATTTTGAGGAAGAGAGAGAGAGGGTGCATTTATGGGTGGGGGAGGGACAGAGAGGGAGAAAGAATCCCAAGCAGGCTCCACACTGACAGTGAGTAGTCCGATTCAGGGCTCTAACTCACAAACCATGAGATCATGACCTGAGCTGAGATCAAGAGTTGGACTCTTAACAGACTGAGCCACCTAGGAGCATTTTTGTTCCTAGTTTAATTCCATTGTTGTCTAAAATCAGACACTGTATGACTTCCATTCTTTCAAATTTGTTAAGGTGTGGTTTAAGGCCAAGTACATGGTCTCTCTTGGTGAATGTTCCATGTGAATTTGAGAAGAATATGTATTTAGCTGTTGTTGGATGAGATAGTCTATAAATGTTAATTCATCCAGTTGATTGGTGGTTATGTTGAATTCAACTATATTCTTAATTATTTTCTGCCTGCTGGATTTGTCCATTTCTAAGGGAGGGGTGTTGAAATCTCAAATAGTGAATTCATCTATTTCTCCTTGCAGTTCTATCAGTTTTTGCTTCACATATTTTGACGCTATTTTAAAGTGCATACACATTAAGGATTTTTATGTTCTCCTGAAGTATCGATCCTTTCATCATTATGTAATACCCTTTTTTATCCCTGATAAGTTTCCTTACTCTGAAATTTGCTCTGTTTAGAATTAAACAGTTACTCCGGCTTTCTTCCGATTCGTGTTAACATATCTTTCTCTATTCATTTCCGTTTAATCTATAAGTGTCTTTATATTTAAAGTATGTTTGTTGTACATAGCATATAGTTGTATCCTGTTTTTTGATCCACCTTGATAATCTCTGTCTTATTTAAAGTGATTGTTGATAAGAGTTGGATTAAGGTCCACCATATTTTTTCACTGTTTCCTACTTGTTTCCATTCTTTGTTCCTATTTTTGTTTCCCTTGTTTATGCCTTTATGGTTTTAACTGAGCATTTTATAGGATTCCATTTTCTTTCCTTCCTAAGCAGAGTGTGTGTGTGTGTGTGTGTGTGTGTGTGTGTGTGTAGTTTTTTAGTGATTATCCTACAGTTCGCACATTTACAACTAATCCAAGTCCACTTTCAAATAACACTATACTGAATCAAGAGTAGTGCAAGTTAATTTATAATAACAAAATAATCCTAACTCATCCTTTCCACCCTTTGTATCATTGCTGTCATTCATTTCACCTGTACATAAGTTTGTATAAATATATATGCACATACATAATTGAATACATTGTTGCCGTTATTAGTTTGAACAAACTTATCTTTTAGATCAACTAAGAAAAACAAAAATGAAAGTTTACATTTTACCTTCACTTATTCCTTCGATGTCTTCTTTATGTAGTTACAAGTTTTTGATCTATATCGTTTTCTTTCTCTCTGAAGAACTTCATTTAACATTTCTTGCCAGGCAGGTCTACTGGCAATAGATTCCCTTTTGTCTGAGAAAGTCTTTGTTTCTCTTTCCCTTTTGAAGGATAATTTCACAAGATACAGAATCGTAGTTTGGTCGTTTTTCCCTCTCAACAATTTAAATATTTCAGCCCATTCTCTTCTTGCTTGTATGGTTTCTGAGAAGTTGAATACAATGCTTTTCTTTGTTCCTTTATAGGCTGTCTTCCCCTTGTGGCTTCTTTTAAGATGTTTTCCTTTATCTTTGATTTTCTGCAGTTTGAATATGTTATGCCTACACTTAAATTTTTGTGTTTTTGTTTTTTTGGCATTTACCCTGCTTGGTATTCTCTGAGTTTCCTGGACCTGTGGTTTGGTGTCTAACATTAATTTGGAGACGTTCTTAGCCATTCCTGCTTCAGTATTGCTTCTGTTCCTTTCTTTCTTCCTTTTTCTTCTGGTGTTCCTATTACTTATACGCTACACCTTTTGTAGTTGTCCCACAGTTCTAGGATATTCTGTACTGGTTTCTTTTTAGTCTTTTTTTTCTCTTTGCTTTTCAGTTTTGGAAGTAAGTTTCTACTGCCATATCCTCAAGCTCAGAAGTTCTTTCCTCAGCCATGTTCAGTCTTCTCATGGGCTCCTCAAAAACATTCTTCATTTGTTACAGTGTTTTTGATCATTAACATTTCTTTTTGATTCTTTCTTAAAATTTTCATCTCTTTGCTTAATTACCCATCTGTTCTTGCACGTTGTATACTTTTTCCTTTAAAGTTTTTGGTATTTAATATTAAAAAAAATTCCTGCTCTGATAGTCCCAACATTCCTGCCATATCTAACTCTAGGTCTTACATTTATTCAGTCTCTTTAAACAATTGTCCTCCTAGCACAGGAATGTGTTCACAAACCCAAAAACTCTGTTTCGGGGGTTTTTATGGAGATATCATCATGCAGGCATGTTCAATTACTAACTCAATATTCAGTGCCTCTCACCTCTCTGGGGGTTTGGAGAGTTGGACTGACATTCTAGGCTCCTAATCAAGGCTTGATCTTTTTGCCCATCAGCTGCCATCCTGAATATATACAGAGGCCTGTCAAGAGTTAACATATGATGCTCTATCACTGAGAAAATTCCAAGGGACTTAGGAGCTTTGTGTCAGGAACCAGGAACAGAGGCAAAATATATATTCTTTATTGTACTACATATTTTAAAATATTTTTTGTTCCATTTTTTGCTTTTCTTCAGAAGTCATCAATTATGGCTATATATTTATATATATGAATATTTTTATGTCTTCCATATCTATCATTTCTTCTCTACTCTTTTTTTAAAATGAATATCCAGTCTGTGTTGTTTTTTTTAAGTTTGTTTGTTTGTTTATTTATTTATTTATTTATTTATTTTTTTTTTTTGAGGGTGGGGTGGGCAGGGGGGTGCAGAGAGAAAATCCCAATCAGGCTCCGTGCTATCAGGACAGAGCCCAATGTGGGGCTCAAACCCACAGCTGTGAGATCATGACCTGAGCCAAAACCAAGAGTAGGACACTTAGCCAACTGAGCCACCCAGGCAGTTGTCTCAAAAATGTCTGTTTTAATTTTCTATTGTCTCAAAAATGTCTGTTTAAAACTGAGGGAGGATGGGGGGGTGGGAGGGAGGGGATGGTGGGTGATGGGTATTGAGGAGGGCACCTTTGGGATGAGCACTGGGTGTTGTATGGAAACCATTTTGACAATAAATTTCATATATTGAAAAAAAATGTCTGTTTATAGTTTGTTTGGATCAGGTTCTACACAAGTTTATAAAACTATATTTATTTAATATCCTCTTATCTTTCATTCTGTGAGTTTTCTTCCACTTCTCTTTTTGTTATTTATTGAAGAAATTATATCATTTGTCCTTAGAATTTTCTATAATCTGACTTTAGCTATTTGCAGCCTCATGATACAGTTTAATAAATTCCTCTATTTTGCACCTCTCTCATCCTTATTTCCTATAAACAGAGCATGAGATATAGAGTCTTGATAAGATTTTTTTTTTTTTTTTTTGGCAAGACCACTTCACATTACTTCCTATTGTATCATCTTCAAGAGGCATATACTATCTGGTTGTCCCACTATTACTGACATTAAAATTGATCAATTCATTCAGGTATATCAGTATGATCCATCCATAATAAAGTTCCATCCATAACAAAAGTTCCCCTTAACTTTTGTTCAAACTGATTCCTTTGGCACCCATTAATGATTGATGCCATGTTCCATTATTTCACTAGGGCTAGCACAATTATTCTTTTTCTTTTTTTTCATAGCTTCCATGTACAATATCTGTAATTCTTCTGTAAAGAATTCCCTTTCATCAATTATTGGGTCACCTTGAAATACAATTTATATAGGAAAGGCAGGAAAATGCTAATCTTTCCCCTTTTTCCCCAATGAGTTGGTGACCTAGCAAACTCTAAAGATGACCAATGAGGGTTTTTTTTTTAGTATTGTTATGAATTTAAATTTTATGACACACAAACATACACATATATATTTCCATGTATACAATTATGTGCTTCAGTTTATTACAGTCCTTACTTGTTTTGTTGCTCAAACCATCTTCTTTTTGCCAGAAGATCCCCTTCAAAGTTGGCTTCTCTGATAATTTTAAACTCTGTTCATTTTTCATTTCATTTGATAAAGCCAATTAAGCAAACAGAGCCAGCAACAGAATAAAGTGTAATATTTACCTAATGATTCTCTAAATTTTCACATAAGTAATTCTAAGTGTACCTTCAAATCCCCAGAGTCTGAAGAACATTCTGTTTTAAATAATTTACCCAACAGTAAAATTCATGCTCTAAGAGGATGTACTATATTTACCCTGTGATTTCATATACCCTATAATCATAAGATTATATTTCCCCCAGTCCTATGATATTATGATTTAAGAAGCTATTAGGAGCCTTCCTCAACATCAAATCAAATAATTATGACCAACATTGCCCTCCTTCTTCAGTTGGTAACATTTTCAAATATTTCCCACTCTATTGACTATCTTTAGCCTAAGAAATTGCTCAAATCTCTTTTTGATAACAAACAAGAAACAAAACTTTCCCCCAAAACTTTCCCTCTTGACCTGGCATTTATCTCGAGTATAGTCTCATCTCCTTTCTCTTCTCAGCTAAGACTCTTGATGTCTCCATATCTTCCCTTACCAGTTCACTCAACAATTCATTCCAATGAAAAGTAATCTGATGACTATCAGTGATATACTCCACATTGCCAGTTCAGTTGAACTTTTTTTTTTTTTCTTTTAATTTTTATGAGTCCTCTTGGATGAATTTACATTACTGATTACTTACTCCCTATTCAAGACTCTTTGGCTTTTAGGCCACTCTCTCCTTAAATGTTAGTGCTCCCCTAGCCTCTGACCTCAGCAACATCTTCTTCCTAAACTCTCTCTTGGGGTAATCTCTTTATTTTCATAGTTTCAAATATAATCATTTTACTTAATGAGCTGTACTCCATGTGGTGCAGTTTCCCACTCTACTTTCAAAACTGCCCCATGAGCTTTGTTTGATGAAATCTCAGGAAAGAGCTAGAACTTCTCCAATTCCTCTGTCACAAGAACAAGCTTGTATCAGTCATTATAATTTTCAGGCCATCTAATGTTATATCACAATCTAAAACTTCACTTAAATGAAAGCTTCTCCCTACCTTCTCCCAGCTTAAGTCTGTGATGTAAGATTATCTGCTGAATATATTCCATTTAATTGTGGTAGTGACTTCTGTCCTTTTGTCTCTCTGGCATTTCTTTTGTCATCGCCCCTCATTCTAGTATGAGAAGCTTCTTTCTTATGGGAGAGCTCATCACATGTGATTTGAGTGGGGCGGACTGCCCCCCTCCCCCCATGCTAGGAGAGTCAGCCCAGGCCTAACCAATCAGAGTACTTCACCTCTCTCATCACTGATTTGTTGAGAGATAGAGCTGATGAGAGCTAAGCTGATTGGAGGCCCTCCCAGATATTTGCTGCTAGAACTATCCACTAGGGCTAGTTAGCTGGTAGGATGAGTCTGTAGACTAGTAGCCATTTTGCTCACCACAAAGACTGACAGAAAAAGAGCCCTCCATATCAGCTGAGCCTCTGTTCTGAGGATTTTCTAGTGAATTCATTTGAGATATATTTTACAATTTCCCTAGAAAAAGGCATGACAGATGTCCTATAGTTAATTTAAAATCCTGAAGCATGTCCAAATGAATTATTTTTTTCTTCCCCTTCTACTTCCATTTCTTCTGTATCTACCAATTCCCATATTTTCTAGTCAAAAAACCTGGCACTTAACTCTTTCCTTGTCCCCTTCATACAACAAATCTTAGTCCTATCTGTTACCCTGCCTAAATATCTCAAGAGCTCTTCCTTTTATTTCTCTACATGCCCTAGTCCAAGCCCACATCCTCCACTTGTCAAACACTTACAATAGCCTCCTTTTATGATTTTTCTTTTCTGCTCTTACCTGACTAAATCTGTTCATTCACCAGAGAAGTCAGGGCAAAACACAAATCTGGTCTTACTACTTCCCATTTGAAAACATCTCACATTTGGCAAATGGTTTCTAAGATAAAGTCCAATCTCTTCATGAACCAACAAAGCCTTCCAAGGCCATGTTTTGCCTGCCTCTTGTCTCCCACCTCCTTCCATCAATTTCAATTGGGCAATATCAAACTTGTCATTCCCTTTCAACACCAATTACATGGTTCCTGCTCCCTCTGCCCAGAATGCCTCTCTTTTACTGTTTTCACCTCTGCAAGGTCCTTAGTTCTTCCAGAAAGTGGTCTTAAGCTCCTAGACAAGGACAAGTGCCCCCCACTTATGATCCCATAATAGCAAGTAAGTCGCTTTTTCCATATTCTATCAAAATCCTTTCATCTGTTTTCCTGATTGTAAGCAATGTGAGTATGGGGACTGTTTCTTACTCATTTTTAGATCCCCAGTGCCTGGCATTCAATATATGCTTTTTGGACAAAATTACCACAATTTTTTTTATTTTGTCAAACTGAAAAGTCACAATTAGATATATTTGGGGGCATCAGATATTCTTGGTAAAATGTAAAATCCACATTGCCTATTAAATTTCATAGTTTAAAATGAATCAATTTGGGGGCACCTGGGTGGCTCAGTTGGTTGAGTGGCTGACTTCGGCTCAGGTCATGATCTCACGGTCCGTGAGTTCGAGCCCCATGTCAGGCTCTGTGCTGACAGCTCGGAGCCTGGAGCCCGTTTCAGATTCTGTGTCTCCCTCTCTCTCTGCCCCTCCCCTGTTCACGCTCTGTCTCTCTGTCTCAAGAATAAATAAACATTAAAAAAAAAATTTAATAAAAAAAATATTAAAAAAAAAATAAAATGAATCAATTTGATTAGAGTTATTTTTATTATAAAACTCCATTGATATGGGTCCTTAAGAGAATAGATTTGGAAGGATTTTTTAAAGAATTCAATCTGTAGAGTTAGAGTTCCCAAGGTAGAATTCTGATTCTGCTATGGATAAGCATGTGACTTTGGCAAATTATTACCTAGCCTCTCTAGGCCTGTTTTCTTACCTGTAAAATGAGAATTGTTTTATGTATTTCATAGTGCTGTTTTAAAGATTAAATCATACAAGAAATACAAGTCTCTCTTGCATTGCCTATATGGCACATATAAATATTCAATCCCAAGTAGCTGACATCATTATTATTAATAAAGGCAGGTCTGGAAGGATGCCACATGTGGGGAAGGACACTGGGTGGGGCTGGGAAAGGCAACATCCCAACCTTGAAACTTTGCTTATGGCAAGCTCAGTTCAAAGCACAGTCTGGTTCAAAGACCAGACTGTTCTATGTTCACAAGGGGTATGAAATTTGGGGATCTTGTCATAGGTATTTCTCAGTCACTGCCACACACACCCCACTTCTTATCTCTAGCCAACATGTCATCTGCCCACTGGAGAGAGAACTTGGGGTAAGTCAGAAGAAAAAGTAGGTATTGCCTGTCAACTGGATGGTGATATGCAGTTCACAAAGCTTCTTCACATTAATGATCTCACCTAGACTCCACCACAAACCACGTGTTGGCATTTTTGTCCCTATTTTACAGATGATGAAACAAGGTCCAGAAAAGTTTAAATGACCGATTCCAGGTCATGAAACTAAGAAGTAGCTGAGTTAGGATTCAAATGTAGGCCTTATGATTCCTAGTCTAGAGCCTTTTCTGACACATGGTAAACAGAGATCAGGCAAAAGGGGGCATAAAAAAGGGATGAGAAAGTTAGGCAGGAGGGAAGGTCATAGAATGAAAAAGAACTATCTGGCAAGGACAAAATCAGTAGGGCTGCCATCCATCCTAAGCAGCAGAGAAAGGATAAATATGTTTTTGGGCAATGATGGCCTTATGAGCAGGTGAAAAGAGGGAGATATGAATTATGATGACACAGTTATGGAATTTTTTACAAGGAAAATCATTTATCTGGAAAGTTTTGAAAAAATAATTGACTCCCCATTTTACAGATGGAAAAGTCCAGACCGAGGAGATACCTACCCAGCCTTCAATCTCATATCATTAATGGGAGACCAGTCCAAAGACCAACCATGACTTACTGGTATGGATATATTAAAATCTTGAGGTGCTTTTATTTTTTAAAAAATAGCTTTATGGGGGAGGGGTAGGGGATGCCTGGCTGGGTCAATTGGAAGAGCCTGCGACTCTTGATCTTTGGGTCATGAGTTTGAGCCCTACGTTGGGTATAGAGATTACTTTAAAACAAACCAATAAAAATAGAAATAAAAAGCTCTTTAGGGTATAATTTGTATACCATAAACTTCACACATAATTGCTCAAAATGTTGAGTAAATTTATACACTTGGGTAACCATCATCACAATCCAGTTTTAGAACACTTCTATCACCCACCCCCCTAAAAAATAAAACACTGAAATACTTCAGTAGTGGTTAGTAAATAACCACTTCCCTCAAACCCCCAATCAATCCTTCAATCCTCTGAATCACCCCAGATCTTCCTATAATCTAATTTCAGATACCTGGTCCACCGGGTAGGGAATATCCAGGCTCCTGCCCCAGCATTGAGCAGCTTCTGTTCTGCAGGGTTGGAACCTTTGCCACACCTGTGCCACATCTGTTGTAAAGTAACTTCAGTATCACCCCTGGGAAGGATGAAGGCAAGCATACAACTCCTCTGGTTCCCAGTCTGGAGCTTTTCACACAGGACCCTGCTTTTCAGAAAGATAGGAAAATACACAAGTGAACAAAAGAAAGCAAGTGCTATGAAATTATATCTACATAAAGGATAAACTGGTTTTGAAAGGTCAAGAGATTGAGCTGCTATCTATCATGACAGTTACCTCTTCAGTAGAGGTGTTCTTACCTTGAGGTTTATACACCTCTGCTATTGGATGAAGTTCTTCTGAAGGTCAGGTAACTCCCTGAAATACAAAATTTCACAGGTATGCGCATTTTTCTGTGGAGTGGGTCCATGGACAAAAAGGAAAAAAAAATAGGATAACTTGCTAAGAACATGTTTGATAAGAGGTTTAGGGGAGAAGCAAACAAGGAATGTGCTCAAGGAATGTAGACATGGGGAAAAGAATTCTAGCTAGAGGGACAGGTAAAGGGGAGAAAGTGAAGACGAAGTTCTCTTGATTCACAATTTTGTTTACAAACCAAATATGTATGTGAATCAACTATTTTTGACATGTAGAATAAGTCATACATATTAGGTCATACATACAAACCATTTGTTATTTTGCTAATTTTCTTTGTCCTTTATTAATAGATTTCACATGAAATGACTAGTTTGGGTTACACTTTTTTTAAAAGGAAACTTCATTTATTTTTATGTTTTATTTTTGAGAGAGAGCAAGAGTGAGCATGAGCAGGGGAGAGGAGCAGAGGCTCAACATGGAGCCCAACACAGGGCTTGATCCCATGACCCTGTGATCATGACATGAGCTGAAATCAAGAGTCAGACGCTTAACCGCCTGAGCCACCCAGGGTTATGCTTATTTTAAATTATCACTCGGGGACGCCTGGGTGGCTCAGGCAGTTAAGCATCCAACTTTGACTCAGGTCATGATCTCGTGGCTTGTGAGTTTGAGCCCTGTGAGTTTGAGCCCTGTGAGTTCGAGCCCTGTGAGTACAAGCCCCACGTAGGGCTCTGTGCTGACAGCTCAGAGCCTGGAGCCTGCTTCAGATTCTGTCTCCTCCTCTCTCTGCCCCTCCCCTGCTCGTGATCTGTCTCTCTCTGTCTCTCAATAATAAATAAATGTTAAAAAAAATTATCTTAAAGTATCACTCTAAATTGTGAATATGGAATTTTTGCTACTTTATTAAATCCCATCTGTAGCTCAACTGGATTACGCTAGCATTTTAAAATTGTTAACTAAGGCCCCCAGTATGTCTATATAAATTGCAGTGAAGTCAAATTCATTCCTAACATATTTATAAACATGATTTTTTAACTCAAAATAGTACAGCATTCCCATTGCATTTTATCTTAGACTTTTTAAGATAGTATTTTGGATATATCATTTAAATTTTTTATTTTCTCTAGTAGGTACGTGGAATTTGAAATCTGGAAGAAACCTTCAAGATTATGCAGCCAGACTTGCTCATTTTACTGACAAATAAGCCCAAAGAGATTAAGAGCCCTGACCAAGCTCACTAATGACAGAGGTAGGATAAGACTATAAGCATTGGATTCACAGCCTGGTGTCTTTTCCAACATCCAATTAACAAGCTAACGATTACTGAACTACCTACATTTCTTTGATGAGGTCAGGCAGTAGGAGACTATGAACAAACCATCTGTGGAGACACAGACTTAAGTGAAAACTTCTCAATTCTACCTCTTCACACTCCAACAAGCATATTCTCATAGGACTTCTCCTAAGTCTCCAGTTTAGTGCATCACTAGAACTCAAACATTCATAAGTCAGATTATATTATCAATATTGCAGTATTTGCCCAGTGATCACTTTGTAGGTTCTTCAAGTTACTAGACTCTGGTTTCCCATATTTCCTCCCTTTTTCTGCCAGAAAGTCCAGCTGCTTTTAGTCCTCTGTATCACAGGCTCTGCCTTTGCCTTGGTAGGTAAGACCTCAGGCACATACATAGCTTGTGTATGTCCTCTTTTCTTTTGTCTTCCAGGGAGGTGGAGGTGAGGGTAGTTTGTGAGATGAGGGAGAATCACCTCCTTGAACATGATGGTCATTTGTAATTGACGTGGAAATCAAAAATTATCAAATACGTTTTATGTTTAAATTTCTCCAGTTGTCTTAAAAATATGTTCTTTACAGTTGGTTTGAATCAGGATTCCAACAACGTTAAACATTTGCATTGGTTTAATATGCCTGTTGTATCTTTTATTGCAAATGGTGCCATTAAAAAGGTTCATTAAGGGTATGGGAAATCTTAATTTTATTATCGTTGAACTGTTTTCCAAAGGGATTGTACCCATTTCACTCCTATAGAGTTTATGAGAGCTTCACCTCCTCCTCCACTTTTGGTATTGTCAGATAGTTTGCCTTTTGCCTATCTGATACTAAGTCCCACGCTGTAAAGAAATGATGTGTGAGCCTAGTCTTCAAACACTGTATAATGAAATGTTTTAGATAAAAAGATTTCATGCTCCCTGGAAATACTATACACTTCGCCCCATCTGAAAGTCATTGTTTTAGTTCCTGAGTACATCAGGATCTTTCTGTTATATATCAAAGAAAAAATGAAAAAGATAGTAAGCATATACTATTTAATATTTCCCAGGAAAGATATAGTTGGTACTGACTTATCCCTCCCATGAAGATCCTTTTTAACATACATATAACCCAAAGGACCAGATGTTGATTTTACTGTGAGGAGTGTTGTAAGGAATTCTGTAACTCCTTTTCTTATTAGTATGTCATGGCAGGTTGTTGGTTCTGCTGATGTCATAATGCTTTGTTTGTGGGGGTCATCTGATGTCACTTATACTTTACGAAGACTCAGCTTTTTAATAAAATTAACTCTTGGGGTGCCTGGGTGGCTCAGTTGGTTAAGTGCCAACTTCAGTTCAGGTTATGATTCCGCGGTTCCTGGGTTCAAACCCTGCATCGGGCTCTGCGTTGACAGCTCGGAGCCCACTTCAGATCTTCTGTCTCCCTCTCTCTCCCTGCCCCTCCCCTGCTCATGCTCTCTCTCTCAAAAATAAACATTTAAAAAAAAGCTAAATAAAATGAACTTTAGATGGTAAAACCTGACCTTCTGGAGAAATTTTCTGAGATCATAGGGATAAAGATTTCCAGAAGAAAATTTATCTGGAAAAGTTTCCTCTTTCCTTGGGATATATGGGTTTTACTTACAAATGAAATGTTGACAACACAACTGAGCTGACACCAGATATGCTTCTGGATGATTCCTGGTTGCCAAGACCCTCCAAACATTCCTCAAGGACACAGTCATTTTGCACAACAAAGGGAAACCAGCCCATTTCTGGCAATAGGGTGGAATTCTAAGAGGAAAAAGCAAATCAATATAACTTCCTCTCCAGTGATGAAGAATGATTCATTTATATTATTCTATAGAATAATCAGTCTTTTTAAAAGATCTTTTTCCTTTTTGAAAACACTTTAGAGAATTTCTCAGAGAACATAATGATCTATCTTTAGGGAAGAATAACATCCTACATTGCTCTTATATTTAAAATCTTACAGAAATTTGCAAAAAGAGCCCAAGTTAATAAAACGATAGATTTTAAGCTTTCCTTCTGGTAAAGTACAAGCATTCTATTCAATGTATCAGCCACCTAAATCTTTAAAAGAACATGAGGTACAAGCCTTTGGCTTCCATTTTCCTGTTAAAAACCAATGACATCTTCAGTCTTGGGATAGCTTTTAAAACTGTGGCTTCTGATAAATGTTGGCAGAACTGGTGCATTCCCAGAATAAATTCTGAATGCTCAGCTTTCCCTATTCAAAAACATCCCCAGGTCAAATGACTACAAAACTGCCCACCATGAAACAAGCTGAAGAGAAGTCCGGATGTGCTACAAGCTCTAAGTGTAAATTATAAAGTGCACTGGCACATTATGTCTAGGATCAAATCTCTATAAACAAATGTGAATGCCCTAACAACCCTATTACTGATACACGTGAAGTTTAAAACTGAGGGGCTGGGGTAGTGAGGAGACAACAGCACACCAACAAAAGAAAAACTTCCCTTTTCAGGCAAGTTTCAGCTCTATCCTTGACTTTAAAATACCAAAGTGCTGTTTTGCTCTCAATTCTTGTCCCATTGTACAAAGAAATCTGTGTCTCTATCCCCCAAATTAAGAATATGAGAAGCTTTCCAGACCGTAAAGACCAGAAAGCAGCCCCGCAGGTAACTGGCCCCAAGGGTGTGAAAGCGGGCATGGTGGTGAGAAAGCCACGTGAAAGGAAAAAAAATCTGTAAACGCTACACCTGTGGTTAAAAACAAACAAACAAGAACACCCCACGGGACTGGACATCATCAAAATCTCGGGGTATAGAAAGAAAAAAACAACCACCATGGCGAGATCAGAACCAGAGCGGCGTTTCTTAGACGACCAGGTCAGCAGGTGAGCTCGCCGCGCACGCCGGGGAGCTGGATGTGACTGAGTACCGACAGCGCCATTTACCGTGCTCTCGCCTGCCCCTCCCCCACGGAGGCCCAGCGCTCCAGCCAATCCCCTCCCGCCGTCCCCTTCCCATCGGAGGCCCCGCCCCCCGCGCCCAGGATGCTGGGCCCCCGCGGCGTGACGCGAGCACGGCAGCTCCGCCCCCTGCGTCTCTGGCCTCGCCGGCCTTGGGGGGATGGTTCCATCATGGCGTCAATGCAGGTGAGAGGAGTTTGCAGCATCTGGGCGGGCGAGGGAGCCGCCGAGAGAACGCAAGCGTTTTGTCAGGGGCGGCGTCTGGGACTCTGGGGCACCCGGGCGGGCTCGGGAGCGGCCCTGGTAGCCAGTCCTTTCCCAGCCTCAGGACGTTGGGGAGGGGTGAGAGAAGGCGAGAAGAAGGGCGGGGGAGGGGGGTCCTCGGTCGGTCGAAGCGGACACCAGCCGGCCGGGAAGTTGGGGGATAAAGAAGGCTAAGAGGGGGGAAAAGGGCGAAGTTTGGCGTTGGTTCGGCGACAGTGGTCTCGAAATCATCTGTCGTTCACACACACACACTGGCCTGTCCGCCCGCCGCAGGGATGCCTTCTTCGCGGTCCCCGGCCGAGCGGAAACAGCTGCTTTCGCCGTTGTCACTGGGGCAAGGGCGGCCCTGAGAGGGGCTGAGTGTGGGGTAGCTGAGAAGGCGGCTGGCTGCAAAGGCGCCTCGCGGCCTCTGCTCAGGCCTCCCACGCCCAGCTTCCCTGACTATTCGGCCCCTCGGCTCTCCTCTCTTTTGACTCTTAATCCTTTGCCCCGTGTATCTTCCTCTGTTAGCCTTCGCACTCTCAACGAGCATTAGTCCGGCAGCTCACTTTGTAGCTCTCCCCGAAGCTGCCCTTAGTCCATCAACATCATTTGCCGCCTAGTATGCAGTCTCCCCGAGATCTGAGTCACCAGCCCCCTTATACCTCCGGGATAGCTCGCCCTCAAAAATTTTTTTTCTACGGTGCCCCACCCTTGTGATCGCGGTAAGGCTACAGCCCTTTGCCCTTCTTCCCCAGGTCTTCAGTGGAATCTTAGTTTGGTAGGAGGCGTTTATTAACCCGTGTCATAGCTGCCTGAGTTAGCAGTTCATGGTTTTCTGGCTTTCCAACTTAATACATTCTTTTTTTCCCCAAGCCATGGAGTTTGGTGTTTTGTTTTGTTTTCCAGGCAAAGATGGCAACCACAACTGCAGTTTTGTAAAGATTGACTGTGTTATCTATAGCTGCATTTAATTTTACAGATGAAGACTAGCTCTAATGAAAGTATATAGGAAGAGAAGGTAGAACTCTTGTTTGGAGTGTCAGCTGAGTGCTTTTTAGAGTTTTGACATCATCTTAAAGAGACTGACATTTTTCTCAGAAGGATTTAGTGCTTTTGTTTCTAGAAGAATAAGCAAATCTCCCTATCCCCCCCTCTGTTTTTTCTCTCATTTCTAGGCAAGATCACTCTTTCTTCTCTTTTCTGCATCTTCCTCTTTTGTGGACATATTTGCTTCACATTTACTTCTGTGCTTTTTCTTATCTGTTCCCTTTCAACTTATTTTCGGTGGGATATTTTTACTTTTGCTTTTCACTCTGGACTTTCCTTCAGAATAGAAAAATGTATATAACGTTCCTAGTTGAAGGGATGTCACAAAATGGTGCAGGGAAAAAAACAAGAACAATTTGAGGAAACATTATACTTTACACCAACCTCCCCAGAGACGTTAGAGAAGTTTCGTCATTTGAGGCCAAAAAAGGAACTGTGGAACACTAGTTGAACAGTAGATAGGCTATATGACTAATTTAAGATTATTTGTATTAAGATTAAAAGTGTTTGTTTTAAGACTAAAAATTAAGGTTAAATCCACAACACTTGTGAGATTGTATTTGACGGAGAATTCTAGGGATAACTAATTGGTTAGATTTAGACTCCAGGGTTCTGGAAAAGGCAGATTTCAGTTTTTAAAAGAAAAAAGTACAGAACTGAGTCAGTACAGAACTTAATGGTGATAATCTTGGATTTTACATGGCGACTTAAGCAATAGAAAAAAAAAAAAATACTTGCCACTGCATTTTTCTGTGTCCCAAGTACTACCTCTGAGTATCTTATTACCCTTTATTCCTTAGTGTCTTCTGATTAGAGGAATGGAAAACTAAGGTTTCCTATTTTAGTTAAAATAAAACCTTTCCTTTTGTGTGTATTTTTGAAATACCTGATAAAAGTTTTCTGGTAGTAACTAGAAAAATAATTTTAATATAGATAAATCAAACTTCTGAAACACATTACTACTTTCAATGTGTTTATTGTGTCTTTGGTGAACAAAATTTTTTCCTGACCATCTTAATAGCAAAAAAAATTTTTTGTAAAGATTTTGTTTTTTTAAGTAATCTCTACACCCAATGTGGGGCTCAAACTTAAAACCCCAAGATCATGAGTCACATGTTCTATGGACTGAACCAGCCAGGTACCCCTGAAATTTAACTCTCCAAAAAACTGGATTACATATAAAACTGCAACCAAGTTATGAAATTTGTTTATTTACTTATCAATTATTTTTTAAGGGCCCACTGTGTTGGGTACTGATCAAGGTGCTGGAGATAAAGCAGATAAACCAAAGCAGATCAGGACCTCTGCCTTTGTGGATATAATAGTCTAGCTGAGGGAGACAGATAAGAACTAAATATTTAAGTTAATTGCATAGTATATTAGAAGGAAGGTGTTAGTGCTTTGGAAGGAAGTTAGGAAATGGATATTTTGAGGATTTCAGTTAGGAATCCTCAGCTTAGGAAAAAAGGATACTATACACAAATGCTGCTCTGACCATGTCTTACCTAAAAAGTTTTCAGATTTCTTTATCTTACCCATACCAGGATATTGCTGCTGGAGAGATTATGTAAGCTGTGAGAGGAACTGTGTCTTAAAAACATAAATACTCTACAAATGTAGGATTTGATTACTTGGTAAAATGAAATAAGTCTTTAGGATCAATAACATCAAGTAGACTTTGATTTTCTCATTGGAGAATATTTTGAAGTTGAGGTTTTAACTTCTTTACTGTACCCTATCAGTGCCTCCCAGCCTTTTTCTCAGGTGGTGGCATACCTAGGAAATAATTTTTGAATCAGGTATTAAGGTGAATGAAATAAAACATTGGTGATGAGTATCACATCTGTACAGATCTGTACATCTGGCACCTCTGTAATGCTAGAGGTGCTGTCCTCTATCATATTGATAGAGTTGTTCTTCAGTATACAGTGCAGAATTGTGGTTTTCAAACTTATTTGAGCCTTTGAGATGTTCTTTCTCATTTTTTTTTCTTTCCAACTGTTTCTTCCTAGAACAAAGTCACAGATTACCAGGATAATGGTTAGATTATGTTTTAAGAAAGCATTCTTAGAGAATGGTGGGTTTCTGGCAATGCTTAACATTGGCAGGAGTTAGAGTAAAGAGATAGATCCACATTTAATTTTGATAGTTCTAGAAATGTTAAATTACTCTTGCAGATTTTGTGCATTTTTTCTCTCTTACCTAATGGGGACTTATTTATTAACTGTTGATTTAGCTAGATGAAGGAGATTAAGATTTAGAAGCAGGTGGATTTTGAATGGGTGCTTCTTTTCAGAGGATTTAGAAAGAAGAAATTATTTTGGATTATTCACAACACTGCACTGCTCTTTACTCAAGTATCTGGCCGTAGTAATTGAGAGGTAGAATATGGGCTCTTACTGACATTTTTAGTAGTCACATTGCCTTGATGGACTCCATATAAGTATTTGATGTGAAGGGTTACAGCATAATCAAAGGTTAGAAAATTGACTCATCTTGGATCTTGAGGTTTACTGGGTACTGGGAACTTGGGGAGTATATATACCTAGAATTATAGTATCTGAGAAGGTTGATTGGATAATCTGGCTGGGAACAGGGCTGTCAGGGAGCTTTTAGGAGAAGCCAAGGAAAGGGGGAACAGAATAGAATTGAAGGTATTTTGTGTGAATGATAAATATAACTAGATAGTAGAGTTACTTGAGTAAAGGATAAAACTAAGGTAATCATCTTAACTTTCAAAGCAGTCATTGTGATACTTTCTTTTAGCTGTTAATCAATTACTGCTTAATGAGATGCCTTCTATTTTTATCCTAAAGTGTTTGGGTGTTTTATTTAACTTTTCAGGTCTCTTTCACTCCCATGGGCCATAGATCTCCCGAGAATAGGAAAAATACCTTTCTCTGTCTCAAATGGGTGCATAGTGATTACAGCAAATGTTCATTGCTTGGCAAACCAAAAAGCGTTTCTAACTATAGCAAGTTCTGAAATAGTTTAATTCTATTTTACAGAAATCTTTTTTTTAATTTTTAAAAATGTTTATTTTTGAGAGACAGAGAGACAGAATGAGTGGGGGAGGGGCAGAGAGAATGGGAGACACAGAATCTGAACCAGGCTCCAGGCTCCAGGCTCTGAGCTGTCAGCATTTAACCGACTGAGCCACTCAGGCACCCCTGAGAATTTTTTTTTTTTTTTTTTTTTTTTAAAGTTTTTATTTATTTTTGAGACAGAGAGAGACAGAGCATGAGCAGGGGAGGGGCAGAGAGAGAGGGAGACACAGAATCTGAAGCAAGCTCCAGGCTCTGAGCTGTCAGCACAGAGCCTGACGTGGGGCTTGAACTCACAGACTGTGAGATCATGACCTGAGCTGAAGTCGGATGCTTAACCGACTGAGCCACCCAGGCGCCCCCCCTGAGAATTTTTTTAAGCAATTCTGTAATAGTAAGGTTGAGGCCCTATAAAGGAATAATTTAAAATTCATATTTATATATATGTATTCCCCCAAAAGTTGGCTTATTTTCTTAGTTTATCTTTGCCATAATTTTTATGTTTTGCAAAGTGTACTTAACGTTCTTTCTGGATTCTTATTCCAACCTTGTAAAATGAAAATCAGATAATCCTGTTTCATTTCAGTAGAGACGGAGAGTAATCACTTATTTGGAACGTGACTTACCCCAAATTATGTAGCCACTGTGTGGTGAAGCTGTGATTAGATCTGTTAATGCTATGAAGTTGTAGGTTATTAATATGTTAACAAGTTTGGCATTATAGAGAAATCATTGGGACAATTACTCAACTTTATAGTCAAGAAGTAAACATTTGCTAGAATATTTTATACCTTCTATAGCTGAGGATAATATTCCCCATATTTTATAATATAAAGTTAATGCATCACATTTTAAAAAGAATTTTTTTATGCATGTACTTGTGTGCTGAGTAAAACTATGGCAAGTCTTTACTGTTCAAAGATAGTTTTTTAAAAAAAACATGTTTATTTTTGGTTGAGCACAAGTGGGGTAGGAACAGAGAGAGGGAGATAGAGGACCCGAAGTGAGCTCTGTGCTGACACGCTGACAAGCAGTGAGCCCAATGTAGGTCTCAAACTCCGGAACCGTGAGATCATGACCTGAGCTGAAGTCGGGCGCTCAACCGACTGAACCACCCGGGTGTCCCAAGAGTCTTTATTAATCAAGGAGAATTTTTTAAAAATTTATTTTCATTTTTATTATTCTTTTTTGAGAGAGAAACACAGCATGAGCAGGGGAGAGGCAGAGGGAGAAGGAGACACAGAATCCGAAGCAGGCTCCAGGCTCTGAGCTGTCAGCACAGAGCTGGACACGGGCTCGAACCCATGAGCTGTGAGATCATGACCTGAGCTGAAGTTGGACGCTTAACCAACTGAGCCAACTAGGCACCCCAAGGAGAATTTTATTTTTTTTTTTAATTTTTCTTTTAATTTTTTTTTTAACTTTTTATTTATTTTTGAGACAGAGAGAGACAGAGCATGAACGGGGGAGGGTCAGAGAGAGGGAAACACAGAATCCGAAACAGGCTCCAGGCTCTGAGCTGTCAGCACAGAGCCCAATGCGGGGCTCGAACTCACGGACCGCGAGATCATGACCCAAGCCGAAGTCGGCCGTTTACCCGACTGAGCCACCCAGGCGCCCCAAGGAGAATTTTAAAAGTAGGGGTGATCTGGCATCTTTCTGCAAATATAGTTCTGCATAGTATTTATCTAAATCAAACATTTGTTATGTGAATTTTATTTCTTTGTGT
The DNA here is from genome assembly GCF_046562875.1 of Panthera onca. Lineage (NCBI taxonomy): Eukaryota > Metazoa > Chordata > Mammalia > Carnivora > Felidae > Panthera > Panthera onca. The sequence goes on along the minus strand of NC_138356.1, from coordinate 23,860,389 downwards.
CATTGCTGTCTGCTTTAATTTTACCTACATAATACTTGTTCCTGTTTGTCAGGTATTTTTAATAATTCTTCATTTGATAGCCTTTATTTGTGAATGCAGGTTTTGGGTCACCAACAAATGGTGCGTGCCTTTGAGTTATTTTGTTCTGATAAAAACTAACTTCAAAAAAAAAAAAACTAATTTCATTCAGTAGGTCTTACAAAACTTTATTAGAAAAAAATATAGGATCTGGAATCAGAAGACCTGGATTTAGGTTCTGTTTCACTGCTTAATGTCTGTGTTGCACAGAAATCAGTGTGTCAAGTTAGTGGTTAAGACAAAAGCAGATTGATAGAGGTAAACATGTATGAAACTGCTTTTTTTCTCCTGTAGTATTCTTCATATTGGTACATGACAACTTTATTCATCCATTTGTTTTACCAGAAACCTTGGTTTCGTCCTATCCCATAGTCAAAACAACATCAAATTCTATCCAGCTCTACCTTCAGAATATATCCAGAATCCAACTGTTTGTCCTGTCTTCTGAATTACTTCCTGATGGAAATCCTTGTCATCCCTCATCTGGATTATATCAACAATTTCATAACTGATTTCCCTGCTTCTGCCCTTGTTCTCTTACTGTCTTTTCTCAGCCCATTATTTAGATTCTTTCAAAACAAAAGTCATATGTCATTGCACTCGCATCCCTGCTGTGGTTTCCCCGTTTTACTCAGAATGTACAGTTGACCCTCCAACAATGTAAGGGTTAGTGGTGCTGACCCCTGTGCAGTCCAAATCCATACATAACTGTTGACTCTCCAAAAACTTTACTAATAGCTTACTGTTAACTGGAAGCCTTACTGATAACATAGTTGATTAGCCTGCATTTTGAATGTTATGTGCATTATATACTGTATTCTTAAAGTAAGCTAGAGAAAAAAAGGAAAACCATAAGGAAGAGAAAATGCACTTATATTACTTTACTGTATTTATAAAAAAAAAATCATATGTAAGTGAACCTGTGCAGTTCAAACCCATGTTCAAGGGATTACACCTGTAATCCAGAGTCCCTGTTAGGGCATAGAATGCCTTATTATCTATCTTTTTCCCCTCCCTGCTCACTTACCTACAGACTCCTTTCTATTTCTTTTTTTTTTTTTTTTTTTTTAACATTTATTTATTTTTGAGACAGAGAGAGACAGAGCACGAACGGGGGAGGGGCAGAGAGAGAGGGAGACACAGAATCCAAAGCAGGCTCCAGGCTCTGAGCTGTCAGCACAGAGCCCGACGCGGGGCTCAAACCCACGAACCATGAGATCATGACCTGAGCCAAAGTTGGATGCTTAACCGACTGAGCCATCCAGGCACCCCCAGATACTCACTTTTTAAAAAAATTGTCTGATTCTTGCTCCTGTGTTGGCTATCAATGGGAAAAAGCAGATTTCCTATATGATCCTGTGTCAAATGAGATCTCTCCTATTTCCACACTATAGGAGGGAGAGAAGAAGTATGGTTTCTAATTAGCATGTATGCTTGACTAATTCTCAAATTTTGAAGAGGATTAGCAAGGTAATATTTTGACTTCTTATAACAGTTTAAATGGCACATTCACGTTTTTTTTAATTGAAATATAATTCACATATTATAAAACTTAACTTTAAAAAAAAATTTTTTTTTTAATGTTTATTTATTTTTGAGACAGAGCATGAGCAGGGAAGGGGCAGAGGGGGAGACACAGAATCCAAAGCAGACTCCAAGCTGTCAGCACAGAGCCTGATGTGGGGCTCAAACTCACAAGCTGTGAGATCATGACCTGAGCCAAAGTCAGATGCTTAACCGACTGAGCCACTCAGGCGCCCCAAAACTTACCATTTTTATTAAAATGTACAATTCAGTGATTTTTAGTATATTTACAACAATCATTACTATTTAATTCATCCCCAAAAGAAACCTTTTACTTATTAGCAGTCACTCCCCATTCCTTCCCCCCTCCCCGACTCCCCTTCTCCACCCCTGCCCCTCCAGATGGAAATCACTAATCTGTTTTCTGTCTCTTTTTGCCGGTTCTGGGCATTTCATATAAATGGAATCATACAATATGTGGCCTTTTGTAACTGGCTTCTTAGTATAATGTTTTTGAGGTTTATCCATATTGTTGCTTGTATCAGTACTTAATTCCTTTTTCTGGCTAACAGTCCATTTTATGGTTATACCACAGTTTATCCATTCATCAATTGATTGACATTTGGGTTGTTTCCTATTTCCATTCATCAGTTAACTGGCAATTTGAAGTGTTTCTACTTTTTGAATGCCACTATGAACGTTCATGTACATGTTTTTATTTGGCAGTGTTTTAATTTGTCTTAAGTATATACCTAGTAGTGGAATTGCTGGGTCATTTGGTAACTCTGTGTTTAACTTTCTAAGGAACTGCTAGGCATTTATGACAGCACCATTTTACATTCCCACCAGCAGTGTGCAAAGGTTCTAGTTTCTACACATTCTGGCCAGTGTCTGTCCATTTTCTTGATTATAGCTATCGTAGTGGATGTGAAGTGGTACTTCCTTGGTTTTGTGTTTGTTTTGTTTTGTGTTTTGCTTTTTTTTTTTTTTTGACAGAGAGAGTGCATATGCACACAAGCGGGGCAGGGGCAGAGGGAGAGAATCTTAAGCAGGCTCCATGCCCAGCATAGAGCCTGACTCGGGTCTCCATCCCATGAACCCTGAGATCATGATCTGAGCCAAAACCAAGAGTCAGACATTTAACCGACTGAGCACCCAGGCGCCCCTCTCCTTGTGGTTTTGATTTGCATTTCTCTAATAACTAAGGATGTTGCGCATCTTGCATTTATTGGTAAATTTCTTGGAGAAATGTCTAGCCAAATCCTTTGCCCATTTAAAAAATAAAGTTGTCTATTTATTGAGTTGTAAGCGAGTTTTTTTCTGTGTGTACTCTGAATATAAGCCCCTTATCAGATATGTGATTTGCAAACATTTTCTCCGAGTTATGTTTGCACGTTCCTGATGGTATCCATGCCAGCACAAAATTTTTTATTTTGATTAAGTCCAATTTAACTGTTTTTTTCTTTTGTCAAATTTATGCTTTTGGTGTCATATCTAAGAAATCATTACCTAATCGAAGGCCATAAAGATTTACACTTTATTACAGCTATGTTCTCTTCTGAGAGTGTTAACAGTTTTAGCTCTTACATTTAGGTCTTTGATTCATTTTGAGTCCACTTTCATATATGATGAGGCATATTTAGTTTAATAGCATTAATATGGCAACTTGTTTTTTTTCTTTTTGAAGTTGCCCAATGTGAGAGCCTATCAGATTTGATAGTATCCTGCTGGATTCAAATTATTTTTCTAAGTCAAGTGGAGCTGTTAAGCTGTTTTTCAGATGACATTTTGTATTGCAGCCCTACTACTAAAAAATGTTGATTGTGGTCCTAATAAACTGTTACTGAGAATATTTATTCACATACCCGCTTTTATCATAATTAAAATAGGCATACCAACTTAACTTTTTAGACTTAAAAAGACTTCACGCCACAGGGCATTTTAGAGGTCATCTGATTCAGCCAGCATACCTTTTCTTTAAGTCATTGCTGTATTTTGTGATTAGAAGTGTTTGATAAAATATAATTTGTTTACTATTGTACTACATGAAAAGAAGATATTTGAGCAAATTGAGTATATGGGTGTTTTTTTTTGTTTTTTGTTTTTTAATGTTTACTTACTTTTGAGAGGGGGGCACAGAGAGACCAGAGACAGAATCCAAAGCAGGCTCCATGCTGTTACCGGAAAGCCCAAAGTGGGGCTAGGCTCAAACCCACAAACTGTGAGATCATGACTTGAGCTGAAGACCCTCAACCTAGTGAGCCACTCAGGAGCCTTGAGTATATAGGCTTTTATTTATTTTTTTTAATATAGATTTGATATGAGAAAAATTGTCACATTCTTAGGAAATCCAATTTAGGAGTTCTAGTGGAGAAGATTACATAGATGAGCATATTGGTGTCATTGTTCTTGATATTGCTTAGTGGAAACTCAAATAGAATTCATTTCTTTGTAACAATTTGAGCTACCTTGATACTTCTACAGACTATTCTCAGTATTCATGGATTCTGTATACAGGATTTGTGAACCTGCCTGCTTGGTAAAATTTATTTGTAAGCCTAAAGTCAATCCTCATGGTGCTTTTATGGTGATTTGTACACATGTGCAGAGCTGTGAAAAATTGGAGTACCTAAATGCGCACGTTCCTAACTGCAGTCAAACAAGGCAACACTCTTTCATGCTGTAACTGTTTCAGCTGTCATGCTGTAAACAAGTGTCCTTTTTTTGGTCTATTTAGTACTTCATGTTTTCGGTTTTTTTGCATTTCTGTGCTTTTCGAGATTTCACTGTTTAAAATGGTGCTCAAGCATGTTATTGAAGTGCTGTCTAGTGTTCCTAACTGCAAGAAAACTGGAATGTACCTTATGTGGAAAAGGTGTGTGTTAGATAACCTTTTTTTAGGCATAAGCTCTTGGCCTTAGGTTCAATGTTAATGAATCAACAACATATATTAAAGATTCTTTAAACAAACACACAAAACCAGGTTGTTACTGATTGGTTGAGTGTGACCAGAGGATGTAGGAACCTAACTCTTTCCCTTAGGAACAGTGTGGTTCAATATTTGCTAATTTAGTATTTGCTGTGATTTTATAGTCTGTAACATAACTACTGTGAATACTGAGAATTGGCTGTTTGATTTAAATTTCAGTCTGCCTTTGATTTAAAATATATTGCAACCAGGTTAAAACTGGTAAAACTTGCTACATCTAGGTTCCTTGTTTCCTTTTTTACCTTTTTCTGCTGTAGATCGATGCCTTCTAGTTTTTTTTACTTGAGTTACCCGTACAATTCAAGTTGGTGGTTTCCCACTTTGGCATTATATTGAAATCACCTGGGGAGCTCTGAAGGGGGGTGGGGGGGGTGGGGGTGGGGAACCTATCCCCAGAGATTGATTTAATTGGTCTGGCATGCATCCTGGGTATTGGAATTTTTCTCAGCTCCTGGGTAATTCTAATGTGCAGTGTAAGGTGAGAACTCATCTTTACTACAGGGGGTGAACTTGGGTGTGCAAATGATGTAAATTGGATCAGGTGTAATCCATCTCCTTGGACCAGATTTAGAGTTCAGGAGATAGTAGATATTTCTTTCTTCTTCTTCTTTTTTTAATTAGACCTTCTTTTTTAATGTTTATTTTTGAGAGAGCGAGTGAGAAAGAGCGTGCACTGGTGCTCACAAATGAGGAAGGGACAGAAAGAGAGGGAGACAGAGGATCTGAAGTGGGCTCCATGTTGACAGCAGAGCGCCCGAGTCAGGGCTCGAACCTGCAAACCGCAAGATCATGACCTGAGCCAAAGTTGGACACTTACCCGACTGAGCCATACTGGTGCCCCAATAGTAGACATTTCAAAGTTGATACCTCTGGAGAGAACTTTAAGAACCAAATTTGAGGGGCGCCTGGGTGGCGCAGTCGGTTAAGCGTCCGACTTCAGCCAGGTCACGATCTCGCGGTCTGTGAGTTCGAGCCCCGCGTCAGGCTCTGGGCTGATGGCTCGGAGCCTGGAGCCTGTTTCCGATTCTGTGTCTCCCTCTCTCTCTGCCCCTCCCCCGTTCATGCTCTGTCTCTCTCTGTCCCAAAAATAAAAAACGTTGAAAAAAAAAAAATTTAAAAAAAAAGAACCAAATTTGAGACTGACAGTGTTTCTATGTGTTCCTGGCTATCTGTGTAATTACAGTTTTATCAGAGAACATCCATTTCCTGTACATATCAGAACCAATGTTGACTGCTTTATTAATTTTAGTGAATTCTCTTGTTTGGTGGCTATTTTATACAAAGAAAGTTTCTGCCAGGAGAGTTCTTTTGTGGAGGAGGATACTTTTGTGAACAAAATACATTCTGTGGCTGCTGTGTGGTCTTCTAGGCTCAGTTATGAGTTGAGTGATTTTTCTATGCCAATTGTGTACCTAGACAGACTTACCAATTTTATTTCATGAATCTTTGGAGTTGAACTTGAGTAATTCCAATCTCAAGTTGTTTTGTTGTTGTTATTTTAAATAATCTTTGGGGCCCTGTATTAAAATATGAATAGTTCTTGGAATATTAGTCTTGTCTTTAGTCTTCTGGCCCTTCCTTAGGGCCATTATTATTACTGGCCCTTGCATCTCCCATTCTAAGGCCTATGCTGAACTTTTTATCAGTCCATTAAAATCCCTGAGAGTCAGGTTGTTTATATGATTCTGGGTGCTGGGTCTCTCTCCCCTGTCCATTGGTTGAAGTGGACATTACTGCAAACATGTAGATGCTGCACCCTTAACTTGCTAGGAATACTTAGCAATTGTTTTTAGTCACTTTTTATATTGAACATCCATTTTGAATTCTGGGTCTTTTTTTTTTTTTTAAATTATGAATTCTGGGTCATTTTGATAGCCCTCCTTCTTCTTATTGTTCCTGGGATTAAAAAAAACAAAGTTAGCCCTTTCACTTTGTACCTGACATCATGCATGAATCCACCAAACTTAGCTTCAGTCCTCACAGTGTATGCACTTTTTCCTAACTCCTAGCACATTTTACCTCTTTCATTAGTATTTTTCATTTCTGCCTCTGTATAACTCACAGAGCAGTGTATTAGTGGTAAGCACTCAGGTGTTTTCTGAGTGTTCAGTTTCGGTAGAACAGAGACTCAGGAAAATGCTTTTTCAACATAGGTCAGAAGTGATATGAGAACATGGGTTTCTTGCTATATCGCTTATTCCTTTGATGTCTCTTTTTTTGCTTCTGCCTTAGCCCAATTACACCAAAGAAATGAGGTGAATGGGAAAAAGTATATAGAATTTTAAAATCAGTGTAATATTTGTTAATTACATAAATCTCTCTCAACTGGATTAATATTTGGTTGGTAATTCTTTCACATCGGAGAGACCTTTATGAACTCAATGCAAATCTATTTTTTTTTCTCATGATTAAACTTCCAGTCCATAACCCTTATGGTAACAGCAGATAATCTTAGGTCTTGCTTCATTGGTACTAAAATAATGTGGTTGCTTTCTCTCTAAACCAAAATATGTTGTGTCTCAGGATATTTCTCATGTCTGAAATTTATTCTTCTTCCAGATGTTTTATTCTTAGGGTGTGTCTAGGTGTGGTTTGGGTATAGATCTGTTTGTGTGTGCTTGTCGAGGTAGGAGGTTGTTTGGGGAGAGGGTGTTTTGGAATAGGGAATTTGTGATTGGTTCCTTCAGATTTTGCAGAAGACAGGACCTCTGTTGATGTCTGTAAAATGCAGACTGGTTTCTGATAAGCCTTTTTATCTTTAAACGTAAAGCTTTTGCATAGTGACAGAGTTTTACTTCAGATTCTTCCAACTTAAAGTACATGGAAGAAATTGGCCAGTTTAGAATACTCCTACCAAAAACAAAACAAAAAAACAGAAAAATCAACCCTGAAAGGATAAAGAAGTTTGGCTCAATCCTGGCAAGCTTACAGTTTTCAGAAGTTTGTGCTGACAATGATAGAAGTACCAGGGGAGGCTAAGACAGTTAATGATGAAGGCTTGGAAAGCATTATCCATGATCCTAAACAGTAAAAATGGTGTCAGTAGGTACTGCTCCCTCTTTTTTTCAGCACCTAGTCTAAAATTGATAATTTTTTTGTATCAGCTTCTGACCGAAACCAGGTTTTTTAATTTAAAATATGTTGTTAATGTGTTTTATTATTGTATTTTACATTTTCATAAAGTGGCCAAAAATAAGGTAAAATTCAGCTCTAGTTTTGTAATTGAAAAAAACTTTAAGGTAAATTGATATTTTCTTAAACTGGCAACATTGGTTGCCAAAATTGATTATATAAATCAGTCATTTATACTTATATTTCTTTTTGTTTTTGTTAGGATGAAACTTAGTGTAAATACATTTTATGTTCGCTTTAAGTTTATTATTCAAATAGACTGTTTTACTCTCTAGAGTGTTACTGTGTTACTCTCTAGAAAAACATCAAGTTGTTGCTCTTTGTTTTAGTTAATTTTTTTTTAGTAATCTCGACACACATCGTGTGCTGGAACTCATGACCCTGAGACCAAGAGTTGCATGCTCTTCCAAGTGAGCCAGCCAGGCTCCCTCAGGTTTGTAGTTAAATCTCAGTGGCCTTGCATTTCCAGAAATTTTACATACTAATGTTAAAGAAGTTGCTGACTTCTGAGTTTGCATGGAGTGAAAGAAACGTTCTAAAGGTATTCTTAGACTCTTAAGAGTTATACTGTGGCTATTTTTGACAGCTGAGGCCCAAATATGTGTAAATTTGTAAGCAAAAATTATCATTAAGAAGACAGTGATTTGTGGTGCTGGCTGGCTTAGTCAGTGGAGCATGAGACTCTTGATCCTGGGGTTGTAAGTTCGAGCCCCACATTGGGTGTAGCGATTACTTAAAAGCTTTTATTAAAAAAAAAAAGACTGGGGGGTGCCTGGGTGGCTCAGTCGGTTAAGCGTCTGACTTTGACTCGGGTCATGATCTCATGGTTCGTGAGTTCAAGCCTCGCGTCGGCCTTTGTGCTGACTGTGAGGAGCTTGGGATTCTCTCTGTCTCTCCCCTGCTCGTGTGGGTGCATTCCTTCTTTCTCTCAAAGTAAATAAATAAACTTTAAAAAAAAATAGTAGCCTTTCTACTACTATACTATTTATACTGTTGTAGCCTTTTATAACACATTGATGTCTTTTATAAAACATAAACTGAAACTATTCTGAAAAAAAAAAAAACCCTTTTATTTTGATCACTTCTACGTATGTACATATATATGAGATACTCTGCCATCTACCTTAAGCACCAGGTCTTAAGCATATTGCCATATTTTTCATGTTAAAAATATTCCTGTAAACATTAAATATGATTCTATTTTTCTTTTCTTTTTTTTGATTCTTATTTTCTTATTTGCCAAAGTTAATCTAATCTTATAGAGGTTTCTGCTGTGTCAAGGGAAAGTATTGATGGAGTAAATCCCTAAAATCACAGGATAGCATAACTGAGAATGCTGAGGAAGAAAACAAACAACTGTTTATCTTCAGTGTAATAAAAAAGTTGCACAAACTATCTTTTCATTAAATGTCTATTTGGGTTTGGCAAAGTAACTAACCTGGAATCTTAAGGTTAGTAGTTCACTTTATGATTTTATTCTTGCTGATGGTAATCTTTATAAATAGTGCTTAGAGAGGCATCACATTTTGTGGGCGTTTAAATGGGTAAAAGGTAACAAGGGGAGGGAGGAAAATTGTTTATACTGAGTAGCTTTTCCCCCAATACTATTTTTTTTTAGTGTTTATTTATTTTGTGAGAGAGATGGAGCACACGTGGGGGAAGGGCAGAAAGAGAGGGAGACACAGAATCCGAAGCAGGCTCCCAGCTCTGAGTCGTCAGCACAGAGCCTGATGTGGGGCTCGAACCCACATACAGTGAGATCATGACCTGAGCTGAAGTCGGACTCTTAACCAACTTAGCCACCCAGCTGGCTCCCCATACTATTTTTAATTAAAAATGGAAATTTGCTTGCTTTAGACAAGATACAAGGTAATGATAAAATGAATTATGAACCTGTTTGCTTTCATAGTGGTGATTTGTTCATTTGGCTAACTAAAAAAGTTTGTATAGTAGATTTTGTAATTAAAAGGAAATTTAGAGAGCTACAAAGAGAAAGTAGCTCTTTGTATAGTAGCCTTCTCTTTATTTGCATTTTTGCCTCTGTGGACCGGAAGCAGACAGTCCTCCTTTTGACATATCGATCCTTTGACAGTATGTCAGAAGGTCAGTTATACCCTAATGCTAGGTCACAGTGCCTACATCATTCACCTCACTTTGTCTCATTATGTAGGCATTTTAACATCTCACATCATCACAAGGAGGGTGAGTTCAGTATAAAAAGATTTTGAGAGAGACTACATTTACATAATTTGTTGTAGTATATTGTTATAGTTGCTGTATTTTATTTTATATGATAATTTATTATAATATTTTACTGTTGTTAATGTCTTATTGTGCCTAGTCTATAAATTAAACTTTATTGTATGTATGTAGAGGAAAAAACAGTATACATGTAGGGTTTGGCACTCTCTGTGGTTTCAGACATTCACACGGGGTCTTGTAGTGTATCTCCCTCAGGTACAGGGGCACTGCTGTATTTAGTTTTGGAACACGTTGTAAACCATTGTAGTTATGTAGAGATCTGGACATACAGAAATAACACTATGTTCACGTTAGATGAACATATTATAATATATGGGATTTACAAGATAATATACAGAAGTGCTTAAAACTTTGATGAGAATGTATGCATCACTTGTAAAACTACAGAAAACTAATTGCAGGTAAATATTGAATCAGACTGAACGATGTCTAGAGGAAGCTGCATGTAGCTTTAACTTGTGAAAACAAGTAGAATGGGTTCTGGGATTTTTTAATTAAAAGGAAATTTAGAGGTCATTTAATCTAACTTTTTTTTTTAATGAAAAAATGGGCCCCAATTTGAGGTGACTTAACTTGGCTAGGTTCATACTTCTCAGAGAACTCTACTTAACAGACAGAACAGATATGTTTTCAAAGAAATTGTCCATGTTATCAATTTTATCTTTCCAAGATGAGTTCCATTACAAAACTAGATTTTACTCAGTAAAAATCACAATAAGAATGCAGTACATCTTTAAAAATATATGTATTTATTATATGAATGTTCTAATATTTACGCTTAGTAAGTTCCAAATCATCAGAAGTGTGTTCCTTTGGGATTAAGTCTATAAAAAGGAAAGATCTGTCCAACTAAGATCCATCAAGTTTGTGGCTTAAAAAGATCTTATAAAATCTTCTTAGTCGTAAAATTTAAAAGGTAAAGGCCCTGGAAGCTGTCTTCTGGTATAGAGAGTTGAGTGTCAGTGTTTGTTCTAACAGCCTGTCATGATCTAAATAGTCATGTTCCTGTTGTTTCCACTTTTTTCCCCCCCATTATGAGCTTTTATTCTCTTCCCACCCCTCAATTTTAAATTATTCCTTAGAATAAATTTTTAAGAATAGTGTTCCTGAGTCACAGAATTCCGTATTTTCTGGCTCTTGAAATACTTGATGACAGTTAATTTAAAGTCATTGGGTTGGAGCTTCCCCAAAACGGTAGAAAACTATTTTGCTTTAGGGGTACCTACAAAAAGAGTGGCCAGTAAGTAAGACATAAGCATAGCAGAAATGGGAACAGAGCCGTTTTGTATAATAGAATCAAAGGGGGTAAAGCTTTTCACGTGGAAGATTATAAGTGATAAGTCACCAAAATGGATGACTTTGTTTTTAAGTAGGCTCCACACCTAACGTGAGGCTTGAACTCACGACCCGAAGATGAAGAGTTGCATACTATACTGACTGAACCAGCTGGGCATCCCGAACCCCAGTAGAATTTAATAAGCAAGTAGCATTGAACCTTGAGAAGTTTTGAGGGGTTGAAGCTGAAGTGAATGTGTTAGAGGGGAAGTAGAGAGGCAGTGGATGTTGGCTGAGTTCAAGGAGTTGGGATAGTGAAACGAAAGGAGGAAATGGACAGAAGTAGAGGATAAAGGATGACTTTTTGCTTATTTTAAAGCTGGCAGAGACCCAGTTGATGGCTGAAGGGAAGGGATTCTGGAATGGCAAAGAGTGAAGTTATTATAAGTCAAATTATTAATTTGATCCTAGATGACTTGATAAGATCCAGTGAGAGACTGATGGGAAGATTTTGAGAAGGGAAAAGAATCTCCTTTGTCTGGGACTTCAGTGAAGGACCAGAGATTGACTATAGGGACCATGTGTTTTGTTTTGTTTTTTCTTTTAGTTTTAGCTAAAGATGAGGAAACAAGTTGTGGTTTGCATTCTTTGCATGTTTTAGTATTTTTTGCTAAGCGGAAGCTTTCCATTAATAACTTTTGGAGAACATCTGGGGCTAAATTTATAGATTGCAGCTGAGAGAGACGCTGAAGTTTGTTATTTAAAAATATTTCCCCAAAGCAAATGAAGCTGATGCATATTTTTATTTGTTCTCTAATAAAGTTGGTTAGGGAAAACTCATAATTTTAGGATAGTAATCTTTTATTTCTTTTTATTTGCCATCTTATTTTTTTTCTTTTTTGTCATCTTTGAATTTTGATACTAGTGTGTTTATTTGGAACTTTCAACTTTTCAAAATAATGTTTTGTCTGTTGGACAGTCTCATTCTATCCTGTTAACAATCTGAGGTAGATATTTAATTATACAGGAATTAAGATAAAGGTTATTATTTATTCAAAGTTGCATATATAATATACACTCCTGAAAACAGGTATTAATTTTTTTCAATGAAATATATCCCTTACAGCATATTCTAATTTATACTCTTTAAGGTTTGTGCTTTGCTTACCTTTAGAACAAATAAGTGACAGAACCTACTATTCCTAAATCCTAATTCTGGTTTCTTGTGATAGATCTGCAGTTTGATTTGAAGGTCAAACCAAACTTTCCGCTCTTTGAGGACAGTATTATCCATCATTTTATCCAGCATATTTATTTAAGGTTTGATATGTGCCAAACCTTGGCTAAAATGTGCATTTTCCACTACATAGCATGTTTTATGCTTTATGACATTTTATTTTCCTGAGTAATTTCTTTATTAATACTTACAAAGTCTCTGGATATAGCCCAGCCTGGCAAACTGGAAGGTAAAAAATTTTGAATTGTACCTTTACAGGAGAAAAAAAAAAAAATTAATATTCTTCCGAAGTTTAAAAAGGTTAGCTTGAGTGAGACCTCATCTCAATCAGGCTTAATGCTGATGACTGTTTTTCATCTACAGTGTGAAATGTAGTGATCAGAAGGAGAAAGTAGACTCAGCACTGTATTTTATTTCATCTGGAGTCAGTGTTTCTGGGTAACTTAAATATTTTATTTGGAGTTACAATTTTCAAAAACTCCAGATAATTTCTGAACTAGCTTGAGAAATTCAGGTTTGATTCTGGGGTTGTAAACTCATTGCCTTCTGAATGAAGCAAAGCTGGTTTAAGGTATAAAGTATGTGTGATGCATGCATTGAGTTTGTAGTAGAGAGCCTACCCAGCCTAAAGAGCCTCATTTAAAAGGAGCAACTATGCTTCAACTCTGGTTGATTGACTTATTTTCATCCATCAGTCTGAATGTTCACAAGAAGCTTGAATTCCACAGGTTCAAAACTGAATTTAGTCTCAGCTGCCTCCAGCCCCAAAGAGAGATCTGCAATTCCTGCCTGTTCCTCTTAACTGTATTTCTTTCAGATTAATAGCACCACCATCCATCCAAACTAACATCCTGGAGTCATTCTTTTTGCTTCTCTTCCTCTCCCCCATCCAGTTACCACTCAATCCAGTACATTCTGCATCCTAATATAGTCCTGTGATTGCTCTGGTTGTTCAGTAGTAGTGTCCCAACCCTTCTTTTTCTAGTATTCAATCTGACTTCCTGGTCTTCCTTCTGTCTTAACTTCTCCAGTGTATCTGCCCACCATTATTGGAGTTATTATTTTTACTAGAAAACTTACACACGTTTAATGTTGAAATTATAGAAAATTACAGATAGGCAAAAAGAAAAATCACTACCCCAAGAAAATCACTGATGTTAAGATTAAGGGGTATTTTAATTTGTAAATATTTTGGTTTATATCTTTCTTTCCTAGGTATACAACATTTGCCCTTGAAAAGACACTTCCCTTGTAAAATCAGTCCCTGATCCTGAACTCTAGGTCCCATCTTCTTATAGGTTTTTTTACATCAGTTATCACCTTCTGTATTTACATGTGCTTCAGTTTTTCCTTAAAAAATAAACACCTCCATCTACCATTTCTGCCAACTATCATTCTATTGCTGTCCCTTCTTTCACAACCAAACTTTTGAGAGTGGCCTAGAAAAAAAGATGATGAAATATACATACAAAAGAATTTAAAAATTGCAGGTGAATATTTAAATAATATTAATAAAATACTGAACTTAAATAAAAGTTACCATTACTTTTGAAGTTTTCTTTCTGCCCCTTCTAATTGTACCTCATGTCCTTCGCTGAGTAAATTTCTCTTCTGGTTTTTATCCCCAATTTTTTATTGTAGATTTACCTTAAACTGTATATTGTTTTGCTTTTTTGAACATTAAATAAATGGAATCATACTGTAAGCTTTTCTGACTTTTGTTTAGCATTTTAAGATTAATTTATCTTGATGGATGTAGTACAATTTTAAGGTTAAGTAGTGTTCTTTGTTACAAATTCTATCAGTATTTATTTTACTCCCAAATTATTATGAACATTCTGCTTTAGATATACTGATACCTCTTGCCTGGTGCACACGTGTATGGTTTTCTTTAAGATATATATCTAGGAGTGGACTTAGTGAGTGGTACTATGTCTTTGTTCAGTTTTACTAAATGTCAGAAGTAGTTAAATCAGTTTATGTTTTTGCTGGTAGTACGGGAGTCCCAGGGATACCACATACTCCCTGATATTTGGTATTGTCTGAGTTAATAATTTTTGTAGGTGATATCATTGTGGTTCTGTTTTACATTTCCTTGATTATTTGTTTATGGGCCATTTTTGTTTTCTCTTGTATGAAATGCCCATTGACTGTTGTCAGTTCATTTGTCTTTTTATTGATTTATAAAGTTCTTTTGTATGGCTAAATTCTTTTCCCAATTCAAGATTTGTTTTTTTTGCTTTCACAGGGTCTTGATAAACCCCAAAGAAAATGTCAGTCTTTTCCTTTTGTTCGTATTTTTTGCATTTTGTTTAAGAAATCCTTTTCTACTCTGAGGTCCTGACATTTTTCTGAAATTTGTCCTAAAACGTTATCTTCCAAAAAGTCTTATGGTTTAGCTTTTCACATATTAGTCTTTTAATCCTTATGGTTTTAGGTAGAAATCCAATTTCTTTGTTGTTGTTGTTGTATTTGTTTTTTTTTTTTAATTTGTTTTAATGTTTGTGTTTATTTTTGAGAGAGAGAGACAGAGAGAGCACAAGTAGGAGAAGGGCAGAGAGATAGGGTGACACAGAATCCCAAGCAGGATGCAGGCTCCAAGCCGTTAGCACAGAGCCCGATGTGGGGCTCGAACCCACAGACCATGAGATCATGACCTGAGCTGAAGTCAGACGCTCAACCGACTGAGCCACCCAGTTGTTTGTTTTTTTACTCCCTATCCAGTTTGTCTCAGTTCCATTTACTAAGAACCTTTCCTGTTTGGTCATCAGTCAAGTTTCCAAATAGTATGGGTTGACATCTGGGCTCTTTCTTCTACCCTATTTGATCTATATGTGTCCATACTTCACAGTTTATGGTGAAATCTTGATACCTACCAGGGTGAGTCCTGCCATCTTGCAAATCTAGATATCTTTTCTTAAGGCAGACATTAAGGGAAATTTGCAAAAATATAAAATAATATCAATTCTTATAATTTCTGTATCAGAAGTAAAGTTATCTTCATAAATATTTGTATGTTGGGGTGCCTGGGTGGCTCAGTTAGTTGCGCGTCTGACTCTTGATTTCAGCTTAGGTCAAGATCTCACGGTTCTGGGATCAAGCCCCGCTTCAGGCTCTGTGCTGACAACATGGAGCCTGCTTGGGTTTCTTTCTCTCCCTCTCTATCTGCCCCTCCCCCACTTGCTTACACACTCTCAAAATAAATAAACATTTTTTAAAATAATAAAAGATTTATTAAGCAATAAGTTTTATTTTTAAATGAATTAACAGACTTTAAAATTTCACAATTCAAATTTCTAATACAGTAGTTATCTATGTGTCTGTTTATCTATCTATATCTATATATATATATATTTGCTCCATATTAACAAAAGCTTTTTGGGGAACTAAAAATCTTGTAAGTATAAAAGCCTTCTAAGACGGAAAGTGTAGTCTATGGCCATACCACCCTGAATGTGCCTGATCTTGTCTAAGACTAAAAAGTTTAAGAGCCATTGCTTTAAAGTAAACATTTAAAACTATAATATAGTTTATGTTAAGTACACTTTTAACTGTATGTCATAAGTTTTATAGGTAATATCTTTGTGATAATTTCTGAATATATTTGGTCTCCACTATGATTCCTTCTGTTATCATTGTGTGTAAAAGTGTGTTTTAAGATTTCTAAATGTATGCACTGTCTCCTATTTCTTTTTGCTATGTCTAACTGCATTGTGTTCAGAGGATGTGATTTGTATCATACAATTCTTTGAAATTTGTTGAACTAGATTTTATTGCTTAACACTGGTCATTTCTTACAAATGTTTTATAAATGCTTGAAAAACTTTTTTTTTTCTAGGTATTAGTGTTAGTATTTTAAATGTGCTCTATTGATCTGTGAGCAGATAGGAAAATAATAACTACTGTAGGTATTTTCAGGCAGAGAGTTTTAATGCAGGTAATTGGTTACTAGGGTGTGGTTAGGACTAGACCGGCCAAAGGGAAGGGAGAGGGGTTGAGAGTTGAGAGGAACAAAGGAGTTTTGTTTTCTCCCCCCCCCCCCCCCAGCCAAAAGATCTGGTTGTTGTACTGCTTAATGGCTGGAACCAAAGAGTTTGCACTTGCTACTAAAGCTGTTGGAGCTATTCTGAGTTACTGCTGTTGGTAGAAACCTACTACCAGCTCTTGACTTCAGTAGGAGACATCTTCATTTTGGAGACATTATCAGAATCTGGGGGGTGGAGACTGGCATTTTCTTACACTTTTTCCCCCCCACTACCTCCTATTGGCAAAACCAAGAAGGGAGTCTGGCAAAAGTAGTTTGCAAGTTGATTTGTCTGATTGATTTGTCCATTACTTTGAGATATGTTAATAAAATTTCCTGTTATGAAGGTAGATTGATTTCTTCTGTTGATCAGTTTTTGAGGCCAAGTTGGGTATATTCAAGTTCTATGCTTTTGGTGAATTGAACCTTCTATCCCTGTATAGATTTCTTCTTTTTAATATTTTTGGCCTTAAAGTTGGTTTTAGCAGATACAAGTAAACTATGTCAGCTTTCTTGTGGCCTGGTATCTTTTTTTTTGTCCTTTGACTTTGAACCTCTCTGTGTTTTTGTTTTAGTTATATCTCTTAAAAGTATCATAAGTATATATTTTTACCATTTATTTAACTTTCTTTACCATTTAAAGAACTTAATCTGTGTTTTTAATGAGTAACTGATATAGTGGAATTTGTTTCTTTTTTAAATGCTTTTCATTTATCCTGCTTTTGTTCTGTACCTTTGTCTTGTATGGATTGATTCTTTTTCCTTTTTCTCATTTTGTTTTTCCCACTTCCACCTGTTTAAAAGATATACCTCCTATTCTTTTAAGAGTTACCCTACCCGTTTTTGCATTTCTTTCAATGTTGTCATTCATGTTTTTATTCCAAACTGTAAAAAATTTTTTTAAATTTATTTTATTATTTTTTTTAATATTTATTTTTGAAAGAGAGAAAGCACGAGTGAGGGAGGGGCACAGAGAGAGGGAGACAGAGAATCCTAAGCAGACTCTGGGCTATTAGTGCAGAGCTCTGTGTGGGGCTTGATCTCATGAACTGTGAGATTGTGACCTGAACCAAAATCAAGAATTGGGACACTTAACTGGCTAAGCCACCCAGGCACCCTTTTTTTATTTTACAGAGAGAGTGCAAACCTTGGAGAGGGACAGGGAAAGACGAGAGGGAGGGAGGGAGGGAGGGAGAGAGAGAGAGAGAGAGAGAAAGAGAGAAAGAGAAAGAAAATTTTAAGCAGGTTCTCCACTCCATGCAGAGCTTGATGGGAGACTCCCATCTCAGGACTCTGGGATGATGACCTGAGCCTAAAGCAAGAGTTGCATGCTCAAACCCGTTCAACTGATTGAGCTACCCATGCTCCCCCTGTTCCAACCTTCTTGTTACGAAAATTTCAAATGTTCAGAAAAGTACAAAAGATAGTACATCTATAGTTTTTATATATATTCAACACTTAACATTTTCCATATTTATCTTTCATTTATTTTTTGCTTAATAAAATTTTTATTAATCATTTTATTGAGAAGTAATTCACATACTGTGGTCATTTGTTTAAAGTATACAATCTACTGGCTTTTAGTATATTTGCAGAGTTGGTCACCATAGTCAATTTTCGAAAAGTTTGATGAATGTTTTTACTGAGATATAACATGCAGAAATCTAAATGTAGAGTTTATATATTCACAAAGTGAATGCTATCACATACAAAGAAATAGAATAATAGTTGTACATCAGGAGCCTCTCTTATGCCCACTCCCAATCGCGACTACCTTCTGCTCTCCAAAGGTAATCACTATCTTGATTTCTAGTGCCATCACTTTGCCTGTTGGCAAGCTTTATATAAATGGAATTATATGATAAGTATTTTTTTCTTTGACTTCATTTTCTCAGCATTACTTCATAAGATGATCTATGTTCTGTATAGAACTGAATAATTCTTATTGAAGCGTATGAATAGACCACAAATTATTTACCCATTTTACTTTTGATATTTGTTTCTAGTTTGGGACTATCACGAATAATGCTGCTATAAACATTCTTATACATGTGTCCTATTGAACCTATATATGTTGGGTAGATACCTTGGAATAAAATTGGTGGAATAAAATATAAAATAGTTTATATTCAGGTTTACAAAAATGCGAATTGGTTTGTCCACCAACTGTATGAGAGTTCCAGTTCTTGCACATACTTGCCAACGTGGTCTTGTCAGTTGTTTTTAATGTTAGCCATTTTGGTAGATATATGTTATTACAGTAATATGGTTTTAATTTTCATTCTCTGATGATCAGTGAAGCTGAGTACTTTTTCATACAAATTATTCATTACATTGCTTTCTGTAAATTGTATGTTCTAGTCTCTTGCCAATTTTTCTGTTTGGTTGTCTTTTTCTTAATGACTTCTAGGCGTTATGATACCTAATTTAACATGCACAGCTATCAAAATCTAAAGCTTACCAGTGTTAACTGGTATTAACTGGTATTAACTGGTACTGGAATTAAAATAAAATAATAAAACAACAATCAGTGTCTTTCATACAATATAAAGCTTATGAGTATGTTTGTACTCTTTTACTCATGACCCTGAGATTGAGAGTCGCATGTTCTGTAGACAGAGCCAGCCAGGCTCCTCTGTTTTGCGCTCTTCTAAGACAATGTGATCTTAGAATGTTCTAACTCCCATCACCTGTCTTCGAATTTATGTATTAATTGCCCTGTATTTTGGTTCTGTTCTATTTTAATCTTACCAATTGATACTTTAGGCTCCTATCTTTTGTTGAAATCCAAAATCTAAAAAAAGGTTTAGAAACCAAAACTTCAGTGTATGTTGACCAAAGATTTTTCTAGTGGCGAAACCTGCCCTGAGTGGACATGAGACTGCATAGTCTTGAAAAAATCCCATGTATTCAAAGTGCTGAAGCCTAATTTGTGACATTTTTAAAGTTTATTTTGTTGAGACAGTGTGAGGAGGGAGGAACAGAGAGATGGGGGGAGGGGGTGCGGGAGTGTGGGTGACTGAGGATTCAAAGCATTCTCTGTGCTGAAAGCAGTGAGCCCAGTGCGGAGCTTGAACTCATGAACTGAGAGATCATGACCTGAGTTGAAGTCTGACACTCAACAGACTGAGCCACCCAGGGGCCCCTGTGACTTATTTTGCAAGAGACTGTAAGCAGGGGAGGGGCAGAGGGAGGAAGAGAGAATCCCAAGCAGGCCCCACGCTATTAGCATAGAGCTCGGCATGGGGTTCCATCTCCATGACCTCATCATGACCTGAGCCTCATCGTCCTCATCATGACCTGAGCCAAAATCAAGAGTTGGATGCTTAGCTGATGGAGCCACCCAGGTACCCCAATATTGTTATTTTTATAAAATTCAAAAATTTCTTAATTTTGAAACACATCTGGCCGCAAGACTTTATCCATAAGGAATTGTGGGCCTATGTTTTATAGCCAGTGTTTAGATTTATAGATTTACTTATATATTTATGTATTTTTGCTCACCATTCCTTTGCATCTTAAAATTGCAATTTGGGATCATTTTCCAGAAGGAAGTCAAGATTTATTGTTGGTTGGTTGCTATTGGTGGTAAACTCTGTTTTGTCTGAAAATACCTTTTTTTTTTTTCACTTGTGTTCCTGAAATTTAGTTTAGTTTTACCAGATATAGGAGTTAAAACTGTCCATTGTTTTCGCTTACACTAAAGATAAAATTCCAGTTTTCTAAGTTCTAGCGTTATCTGACTTCCATTGTTACTTTTAGGCCATCAACCTAATTTCCATTTCTGTGTGGCTAATCTGTCTTTTCTCTCTAGTTTTAGGATTAAGCTCTTTTTAAATTGATGTTCTGTACTTTAAGTTCAGAATTCTTTTTATTTCGCTGTTTGGAATTCATTGAATTTCTTGACCTGAGGATTGATGTCTTCAATAATTGTGGGAAATTCTCAAGCATTATCTGTTTAAGTGTTGCCTCTTATTCTCCTTTATGTTCTTGTTTCACATTTTCATCTCCATTTCTCTGTTATATCCTGGATAAATGCTTCAGGTTATTGTCCTAGGTACTAATTCTTTCTTCACCTATTTTAGTCTGCTACTTAATCTAGCCATTGAGTTTTTAAAAAGTTTTATTTAGATAAAAGTTATATGCTATAAAGTTTAACCATTTAAAGTGTACAATCAGTGGTTTTTAGTATATTTACCTGGTTTTGTACCCATCCCCATAATCTAATATTAGAATATTTTCATAATCTCCAAAAGAAAACGTGTACCCACTAGCACTCACTGTTCTGACACTTCACTCCACATCCCTCAGGCAGATAACTAGTCTACTTTCTGTATCTATAGACTTGCCTATCCTATTACATGAAATGTAAATAATATCACATATACTAGTTTTTTGTGTGACTGATTTGTTTCACTTGGCATAATGTTTTTGATGTTCATCCATGTTACAGCATGTGTCAGTAGTTCATTCTTTTTTATGGCCAAATAACATTTTATTATCTGGACACATTTGCTTACCTCTTCATCAGTTAATGGGCATTTGGGTTGTTTCTTCTTTTTGGCTATTGTAAATAATGCTACTATCAATATTTGTGTACAGGTTCTTATGTGGATATGTTTTCATCATCCATTAAGCCCTTAATTTTATTTATTTTTTAATGTTTCATTCATTTTTTGAGAGAGAGTGAGCGAGCAGGCATGGGGGAGGGGCAGAGAGAGAGGGAGACACAGAATCCAAAGCAAGCTTCAGGCTCTGAACTGTCAGCTTGGAGCCCAGCAGGGGGCTCGAACCCATGAACTGTGAGATCATGACCTGCGCCAAAGTCGGATGCTTAACCAACTGAGCCACCTATGTGCCCTTCATGTTTACATTCTTATTGTAAAAGAGTCATAGTATAAAAGTATATAGTGCAAATAGAGGTGTCTTCTTTCTCCTCCATTTCCACTGCTAGTAGGGTACTACTGTAAAATAGTTGTATATGCTTCCTTTGGACCTCTTTTGTATACATTTATATAACATTTGTACAATCTGTTGCTTTTGTTTTAACATAAAGGAATTCTATGTATTTTGAGACTTGCTTTTTCTTTTTTTTTTTTTTTATAAATTTTTTTTAAACATTTATTTATTTTTGAGACAGAAAGAGAGCATGAGTGGGGGGAGGGGCAGAGAGAGAGGGAGACACAGAATCCGAAGCAGGCTCCAGACTCTGAGCTGTCAGCACAGAGCCTGATGCGGGTCTCGAACTCTCAGACTGCGAGATCGTGACCTAAGCCTAAGTCAGATGCTCAACCAACTGAGCCACCCAGGTGCCCCTAGACTTGCTTTTTCTTCATCAGTATATTTTGAGGTTCTTTTGTTAGTACACATAATTCTTAATGGTTGCATAGTCTTATTTCTATATGCCATAATTTGTGTAAGTTAGCTATTGATAGACACATATTTTTTCTGGATTTTACCCTTGCAAATAGTGAATTGGTCAACACCCTTATTAATTTTTTAGACATGTACTAAGGCAAAAACCATTATGTGCCAGGCACAGTTTTGAATGCTAGAAATACACAGAAATAGACACAATCTGTGCCTTAGAGTTGCTTACAGTTATATAAATCCCATAAGGACATAAATTAATTGGGGGATCTGGTACTATTCTGAATGCAAGAGAAGATAGATTTTTATCACAGTGGGTATTGAATGCTATTGTCTTCTGAATAAGTTCTCATTTGGTCCTTATTAATTTTTAATTTATCTTTCTAGATTCTGATAAGTGAAATTGTTGCCTCCGAAGGATAGAGCTTCTTTT
Source organism: Panthera onca (assembly GCF_046562875.1). Lineage (NCBI taxonomy): Eukaryota > Metazoa > Chordata > Mammalia > Carnivora > Felidae > Panthera > Panthera onca. The sequence goes on along the minus strand of NC_138356.1, from coordinate 23,838,065 downwards.
CCTCTAGGGTTTATATTTGCTTCTGCCAGTTGCCTGGGCATTACTTCCTGGACTACTTTGATTAAATTCTTGTCTGAGGTTGTAGGAATTCATACTGTAAATCCACGTGGGTGTCCACTTGAGGTTAAGACATTTCATGGAAGAAATTTTTTCTTCCTCCGCCCATTGCTGAGTTCAAAACAGGCAAATTTCTATGCCCTTTCTCTTACTCTTACACTGAAGAGTCATAGTCTTCTGTTAGAAGCCTCACTTTCTGGCCTTGCCCTCCTTGGGTTTGGTAGAAATCCCCAAGGCGAAATCCAACCATGATCTTTTTATTTCAGGATTCCTACACTCACTTTTTGTTTGTTTTTTTTTTATAGAATTATTCAGAGTCTCTATTCTGCCATTGTGCTGAAAATGAAATTGTTCAGTTTTTGTAACACATTCTTCCTTTGGTTTTCAGTTTATCATGATCGTGGTTTCTTTCTGTGCCCACTCCTCTCCTTTCAGGCACGGCTGTACCCTGAAAGCATGTAGAAGCATGAAAACATGCAGTTTTTTTTTTTTTTTTTTTTTTTTTTTTTTAAGACTGTGGCCTCTTTGTAAGAAGAGGAATCTTTAAGTCTTGTCGCTTTTTGCATTCCAATCTAATTTTTGAAAATGTTAGTTTAAAATAAAGAATGAATACCTCTATTTGTTGGAGGCTTTCCATTTCCGAAAAGGGCTAAGAGTTTCAACAAATACCTATTAGGAACTAAGTCTGTAGAAGTGTATTTAGAGTTCAGTAGGAAAGGAAATGTTTCCTTAATTTGCATGAATCAAATTCTGCTTCATTTTACAATAAGGTAAAATCATTTCATTGCTTTGCCTCTCACCCTAAAAGAAGAGAGATAGCTATTGTTATAATTGTTTAATGTTGTTGGGGGGAAAAATAGTAGTTGTTTGATAGTGTAATGATACTAACGTGTATAGTAATCTTACTTTTATTCCATTGTGTTCCCCTATTGTTAACCTTCCACCTGTTGGTTGTTGGATGAAATGAGAGAAAAACAGTGTTGGCCATTTCATGTACAGTTGCATTGGCATCCACTGACATTTATTTCTACATTTTTTTAAATGTTTATTTATTTTTGAGAGAGAGAGACAGAGACAGAGCATGAGAAGGAGAGGGGCAGAGAGAGAGGGAGACACAGAATCCGAAGCAGGCTCCTGGCTCTGAGCTTTCAGCACAGAGCTGGATGTGGGGCTTGAATTCAAGAACCGTGAGATCATGACCTGAGCTGAAGTGGGACACTTAACTGACTGAGCCACCCAGGTGCCCCTATTTCTACATTTTTAATGTTTTCCTGTCTTTATATTTTTCCCTACCCTAAATAAGGTTTTTTTAAATTTAAAACCTTTTTAAATAAGGTTTTTTTTATCCTTTATTTTTAGAGAGGGCACGTGTGAGTGAGGGGCAGAGAGAGAATCCCAAGCAGGCTCTGTGCTGCCAGCTCAGAGCCCAGCGCAGGGCTTGATCACATGAGCCGTGAGATCATAACCTGAACCAAAACCGAGTCTAGACACCTAACCAAGAGTCTAGAGCCACCCAGGTGCCCCTAATTTTACCCATTAGAATATAGGCATACCTCAGAGATCCTGTGGGTTTGGTTCAGACCACCACAATAAAACAAATATCACAGTAAAATGAGTCAGATGTATGTTTTGGTTTCCCAATGTATATAAAAGTTGTATTTATACTATGTTATAGTCTGTTATATGTGCAGTAGCATCGTGTCTGAAAAAACTGTGCATAGCTTAATTAAAAAACTGCTAAAAATGCTAACCTCCATTGAGCTGTTAGTGAATTGTAATCTGTTTTGCTTGTGGAGCTTCTTGCCTGGATGTTGATGGTCATTGACTGATCAGGGTGGTGGTTGCTGAAGGTTGGGGTGGCTGTGGCAATTATATGAAATCAGACAATGAAATTTGCAGCATTGATCAACTCTTCCTTTCAGGAATGATATCTCTGTAGCATTTGATGCTGTTTGACAGCATCTGAACCACAGTAGAAATTCTTTTAAAGTTGGAGTCAATCCTCAAACCCTGCCACTGCTTTATCAACTGAGTTTATGTAATACTCTAAATCCTTTCTTGTCATTTCAGAAAGTGACAGCATTTTTACCAGGAATGGATTCCAAATCAAAAAACCACTTTCTTTGCTCATCCATATGGTGCAACTCCTTATCTGTTAAAGTTTTATCATGAGATTCCAACAATTCAGTCACATCTTTAGGGTCCACTTCTAGATCTTGCTGTTTCCACCACATCTGCAGTTACTTCCTCCACTGAAGTCTTGAACCCCTCAAAGTCATCCATGAGGGCTGGAATCCATTTTTTCTACACACTTCTGTTAATGTTAATATTTCGACTTCTTTCCATGAATCATACAGGGGTTTTTTTTTTTTTGTTTTGTTTTGTTTTTTTTTTTTGAGAGAGAGAGACTCCCAAGCAGGTTCTGCACTGTCAGCACAGAGCTTTATGTGGGGCTCAAATCCATGAGCCGTGAGATCATGACCCAAGCTGAAATCAAGAGTCGGGTGCTTAACTTAGTGAGCCACCCAGGTGCCCCAAATCACACATGTTTTTAATGGCATCTAGAATGGTGAATCTTTTCCAGAAGGTTTTCAGTTTACTTTGTCCAGATGCATCAGAAGAATCACTGTCTATGGCAGCTGTGTATTTCTTAAGTAAAGACTTGAAAGTCAGAATTACTTCTCGATCCTTGGGCTGCAGAATGGATTTTGTTTGCTGGCATGAAAACATTAATCTTGTTGCACGTCTCCATAAGAACTCTTGGGTGATCAAGTACATTGTCAGTGAGTAGTATTATTTTGAAAGGAAGCTTTTTTTCCCTGAGCAGTAGGTCTCAAGAGTAGGCTTAAAATATTCAGTAAGCCATGTTGTAAACAGATGTGCTGTCATCTAGGCTTTGTTGTTCCATTTACATTGCACAGGAAGAGTACATTTAACGTGATTCTGAAGGGCTCTAGGATTTTTGGAATGGCCAGTGAGCACTGCCTTCAACTTAAAGTCACTAGCTACATTAGCCCCTTACAAGAGACAGCCTGTTCTTTGACTCTTTGAAGCCAGGCATTGACTTCTCTCTAGCTATGAAAGTCTTAGATGGCCTCTTCTTCCAATAGAAGGCTGTTTCATTTCCACTCAAAATCTGTTGTTTAGTGTAGCCACCCTTGTTAATTACCTTAACTACATCTTCTGGATAACTTGCTGCAGTTTTATATCTCTTACTGTTTCACCTTGCACTTTCATTTTAGAGAGACGGCTTCTTTCTTAAAACCTCATGAACCAATCTCTGCTAACTTCAAATCTTTCTTCTCCGTTTCTTCACCTTTCTCAGACTTTACAGATTTGAAGAGAGTTAGAACCTTGTTCTGGATTAGGCTTTGGCTTATGGGAATTTTGTGGCTGGTTTGATCTTCTATCCAGACCACTCAGACTTTGTCCATATCAGCAATAAAAGGCTGTTTTGTTTTCTTACCACTCAAGTGTTCACTGGAGTAGCACTTTTAATTTCCTTTAAGAACTTTTTATGTTGCATTTACAACTTGGCTAACTGGTACATTTCATTTGATGATGTATTCTTCAGATTAAACAGCAATGTTCACTACAAAACGACCATAATAGTAACTTTTTTTTTTTTTTTTTAAATACAGTCATACTCATCATCCTTAGCTGTGTGAAGAAGAAAGACTGGAATTAATATATGACTGTGGGCATTGATGAAAATGACAATAGTTGAAGAGGCAGAGATCACATCATTGGGATGAAACTCCATGGTTTAGCACTGTGCTACACAGAATGTGATCTTGTAGATGTTACTGGGCCATGCTTTTCATTTAATGAGGACTTGCAGAAATTACTCCTAATTTCTCCAGTTCGTTTCAGTGAGACAGTATATTATGGTTTAAGAGCATGTGAAGGAATAAATGTTTGCCACTGTTAATGCTAGCCCTGAAGATGAGTATGGTTAAACAAAAATAAAGTGATATATTCAACAAAATAAATAAACTCTTTTGCTAGGTAATGCAGGGTGGGCTTGCGGAGAGGGAAACAGCAGATGAAGGAGAGAAAAGAGGAGAAAGGAAAATAAGATGTCAGTGAATAGAAGTTAGGTATTGTGATAAGTTATTGGCAATGAAAAAGCAGATGACAGTAAAAAAAAAAAACAAGTGGAAAACAAGGATATCAGACTATCACAATTTGCTGCAGAATTGGTTGGGCTTATAGATCTCATTGTTATTTAAGGCTGTCACAATAATGCAGTCATTGTTAGGCTAAATTATGTTCAGTACACAATAGCAGGGCTCTTTTAGGATAGAGTTTTGCCACACTTAAAAAGTTTTTTGGACTTCTGAGATTTTATGTATATATGTATTTTATGTCTATATAATTTGTTTTAAGTTTTTATTTTAATTCAATTAACAGAGTATTTTATTACTTTCAAGTGTATAAGATAGTAATTCAGCACTTCCATACATCATTTTGTGTCCATCATAAGTACACTCCTCAATCCCTGTCACCTATTTAACCATCCCCTCAGTCCCCACATTAATTTAAAAATTTTTAATATTTAAAAGTGTTAGTCTTTGTATTTATCCATTATCTCATATCTTGATTATGCCAGGGAGGCATATGGCATATTCAAGCTTGATTTAACATTATGAGTGTATATTTGGATACCTTTGATATTTTGAGTTGGGGGAAATGGAATCGGGCTGTTAGAATACAGTGATTACAGTTTTAAAGTGATTATCTTTTAAATTGCTTTTTTCTCTTTTGTATACAAAGTGGCTTGAGCCTACCAAGGGCTTTACATCTCGTGAAGTTAAGAGTAATAATAAATGTGTCTATTCTTCACTATGTTGACTGTTTTGTGTTTCCACAGTTCACCTTTGGTGTGAAGCAGCTTACTGTAGTAATTCTTGGAGAAGTAATAGTGGAGAGAGGGTATGTTAAGCTCCAGAGCAGCCTTTTAATACTATATTAATTTCTTTCTTCAACCCAGTACTGTAGTAATAAGCCCCAGTCATAGGGGAGAGTAAATCTCAAGAATAATCCCTCACATGCATTGAGTTGGAAAACATTTTAGGAACTGAACTGGTGTCACTGTAAGTACAGGGTTACAAGTCCTAGGCTGTTGTAATCTAGAGCAGAGATTCCCAGCTGTGGTGTTATGACATTCTGGAGTGTCCTTCAGTTTTGTGGTGTGTTCCAATACCTTGTCATTGATGATAGTTGCAAAATTTGTCAGTGGTTTTCTTAATACTCCCCACCCCCAAAGGTAATAAATTAGAATGGATTCATATCACTTTGAACCATTTGCTTTTGTGAGGAAGGAAAGAAAAGGAGGTGCTGGCTGGACTACTAAGTCAGAGCCACTGAACAGCCAAATCAGTTTTTTGTTTTGTTTTGTTTTGTTTTGTTTTGTTTTGTTTTAAGTAGGTTTCACGCCCAACATGGGGCTTGAACTCACAACCCTGAGATCAAGAGTTGCATGCTCTATTCGCTGAGCCAGCCAGGTACCCCAAGCCAAACCAGTTCTGAAAATGTTTAATCATTTCTCTCTCAAGGTATTTAGATGTATCAGGATCTTTCTTACTGATTATGTAAATCCATCTGGATCTCTTCAGAGCTCAGATTCCTGTGTGTTTTTCAGACTTGAGCCAACATAAGATGATGGCTTAGTTGGGAGTTTTTCAGGTTTACTCTAGATTTGTGGTGCTTCCAGACATTTAGATTCTGGGCCTGACCATTTTTGATGAATGAGGTGAGAAAAAGAAATTCTTTTGCTAGTAGCTTTAGGCCTTTTTGTCTGGGAGGACAAGATGTCTGTGCACTTTTATGCAAATTCTGGAAAGAAAATGCATGTTTAAAGAGTGACTGAAATCATGTATTTTTGGTTAGGTATTAAATATTGAGATAAGAATCATTTTCAGCATATTAAATTTATTCAGCAACTTAATTTTTATTTTTCAAGTAATTCTGGTATTTAAGTATTAGGAAAATTAAACTTTTATTAATACAATATTCATAGATTTTTAAATGCAGTTTTTTCATATTTAATCCAAAATGAAGATATGTCTTACCAGTGGTGTGTTACTATTCAGTTGGCAGTAGTCTTCTTTTTCCAGGGTTATATAAAATAATGGTGCATCTTAAGACTGATGATGTTTCTTAGATTCAGAAAATGATGATACATTTGCAATATATGTAATTAGTTTTTCCATATCCTCACCAATTTAGGTACACACAAGGGTGATATTTGGCCAAGAACCATTGCAAATTTCTTAGCTTCTTCCCCTCCCAGTGGTTTCAGGGTAGTTCTGCTTCTCTGGTTACAGCCGTTACCTTCTGCAATTAGTTTCTATTATCTTCAGTTATTTTAGTCTGTAGCTGCCATTTTCAGCACTGTATGGGAAAGCCGGCCATGTTGCCATGATGGTTTTCACAGCTGGTGGTATCATCACTTTTGCTAGTGTTTCTCATCCACTTTTATAATACTTTGTCTTCAATGATAGGAGGAGCTGAATGCTTTCCTCATGTGATAATAGCTTTCTGTTGATTGATTCTACATGGTATGATCTCTAAATAGATCACTAGCTCTTTACATCCTCAGGTAAGTATGAATTCTTGTTTATTTTTACATCAAATTTTTAGGTCCTTCTCTTTTAGCTTCTGTGTCAGTGTTCAAGTAACTTAGGGCTAGTTTCTTTGTTGCTTTGTTTTGTTTTGTTTTGTTTTGGAGTATACCTCATTAGAACCAATTTCTTAGATGATCCAAAGGACCCTTGAGGGGACTGATTGCTTATTTAAAGACGTGTTCTGCCTTCTCCAATGAATTATTGTTCTGAGAATACACCAAAGGATAAATTCCCTGTTTTGTGAACCAGCCAAATAGACAAACCATTTGACCTTCCATTCTTTGTATGTTTTTTTTTTTATGTTTTGATTTTAAGTGCATGGGTGAATTATTACTTTTATTAGTGGGCTTAGTAAATATGCATTAGCCCCCAAAAGGTTGGTCATGCTTTATCTCTTTATTGGAGGCGATGTGGATGGGTGCAAAGTAGTTTAAGGCCTAGTAGCTAAGACATTAAGGGGCTGGCATGAATTGTCTTTTTATGTAGTGACTCACCCACTCAGTAAAAAAAAAAAAACTTTTTATGTAGTGACTCACCCCCTCAGAATGTTTTAGATTCTGACCTGTGATATTGAAATGGAAAGTGGGTTGTAGATTATAACCCCTTTTCATGAGGGGAGTTTGGAACAGAGATCCTGCATTATCTGTTGCTATATAACAAATTATCTCCAAATTTAGTAATTTAAAAGAACAAACCTTTATAATCCCATGTCGCCCAAAGGGTCTGGAATCAGAGGCTTAGCTGGATGGTTCTGGCTTAGAGTCTCTCTTGAGTTTGTAAGCAAGATACTGGCCTGGGCTGCAGTCATCTGAAAGACTGGCTTAGGGTTGGAGAATATGCTTCCAAATCATACATGGTTATTAGCAGGAGGCCAGTAATCTTAGCATGCAGGCTTCTGAATTAGGCTGTTCACAATACAGCAAGTGATTCTAAAGAGAATGACCAAGATGTAAAACATATTGTTTTATAACCTAATCTTGGGAGTGACATACCATCATTTCAGCTATGTTCTGTTAGTCACACTGTTGAATTTTGGTACAGTGTGGGAAGGAACTACACAAAGATGGGAATACAAGAAAGCAGAGTTAATTGGAGATTCTCTTGGGAGTTTGGTCATCACAGGTCTTTTTCTTTGTGGACATGTAAGAATTAGTGTCAGGGTGAGGAAAACATTTCTTTTTTCATAGCACTCTTAATCATTATGTTCAGGAGACATAAGGGATAATGATACCAATAAAACTCTTCTTAACTTACCTTTATATCCTTATGTTTCATTTAGTACCTGTGCAAATTGCCTTATATATCCTTGATTTGATAACAGGGCTTGTGTTCCCTGTTTTAGTAAAGTTCTCAAGATCTGGAGAATTTCTACAGCAGTGTTACCCAAAGTGTGATTATTGAAACAAGACTTTTCAGAGATGCTCTACACTAATGGGTTTCCATTACTTTTGGAAACTTCTTTGTTATCTTCTTCTCCTTGGAGAATCAATGTAGAAGTCTCTGAGAAGTCCCTCATTGAAGATACCAGTTTTTCCTTGTTGCACCCAGTGTTCTTAAAAATTCACTTGAGGGGCACCTGGGTGGCTCAGTTGGTTAAGCATCCACCTTAGGCTCAGGTCATGATCTTACAGTGGTTCATGAGTTTGAGCCCTGCATCAGGCGCTCTGCTGTCAACACAGAGCCCATTTCAGATCCTCTGCCCCCTTTTCTCTGCCCTTTCCCCACTTGTGCGAGCGCTTGCTCTCTCTCTCTCTCTCTCTCTCTCTTTGAAAAGTAAACATTTAAAAAAATAGTAAAATAAAATAATAAAAATTTACTTGATCAGGGCACCTGGGTGGCTCAGTTAAGTGTCTGACTTCAGCTCAGGTCATGATCTCGTGGTTTGTGAGTTTGAGCCCCGCATCACATTGGGCTCTTTGCTGTCAGCCAGAGCCCGCTTTGGATCCTCTGTCCCCCTCTGTCTCTGCACCTCCCCCTCTTCCTTTCTCCCCATCGCACGTGTGCATGCTCTCTGTCTCAAAAATAAACATTAAAAAAATTTACTTGATCATTGAATCACTGTATTATATACCTGAAACAAATAATAACACTGTATGTTAAATACACTGGAATTAAAATTTTAAAACTTGAAAAAAAATATGCTTGATCATATAACCTACATTTGTTAACATAAGTGGAATAAATGAAAAACCTTGTTCTAACATAGAACTTTATCACAAATATATTTCTTTATTCAAAACAAGTCACTTAGGCAGCTTTATTTCTGTATTTTAGATACTTAAAATTTTTCTTAACTGCTTTTCAATTTGTAATTATTTTGCATTTTGGAAGGCAGCTGAGATCAGAAATTGCAAGTAGTTGATACCTTATTTTCATTTTACTAGCAATTATGATACTGCAGGATCTAAGGAAAGATTTCATTCTTGGCCACTTTAAGAGCCATTTAGGAATTTAGAATTTTTTTTTTGGTTTTTTAACATTTAGTAACTTATTATCGATGTTTTTGAGCATATTCTAGACCCTGGGGATGCTGTGATCAAAAACATAGTCTGTCCTCATTGTGAGGGAGAGCCAAACAAATGTAGGAGGTAATTGCAGAAAGGCCACAGAGACCAAAGTAAAGGTGTGGTAGTCCACAGATACCTGCTTGTGGGCCAAGTGTGTGTGCCTATTAATAAGTTCTTTTCCAGTGATTCTCAACAGAGAAGGCAGGAGGTTTTTTTGTTTGTTTGTTTGTTTGTTTTTTATTTCTTTATTTTGAGAGAGAGAGAGAGAGAGAATGGGAATATGAATCCCAAGTAGGCTCTGCACTATCAGCACACAGCCGGACATGGGGCTCAAACTCATGAACGGTGAGATCATGACCTGAGCCAAAATCAAGAGTTGGTCGCTTAACCGACTGAGCCACCTAAGCGCCCCGAGAAGGGAAGAGTTTTCCAATCTGTAGTGGTATTGGATGCTGTTAAATTTACTTAAAGGCATCATAAACTGAAAAGGTCTAGAAATATTTGTTAGTGATACTTGATTGTCCAGCAACAGCACAAACTAGCTTTTAAGTAGAGAATTGTTGAGTTCTGAACAGATACCCATTTTGGTCTACTTTATTCCAAGAAAAGATGCTCATTAAGAGTATTTATAATGTTACATGAAATAATTTATAATAACATGGGTTATTTGATTTTTAAACCCATAAGTTGCAGCCTTCTATGGTTTTTGTTTTGCTTTGTTGTATACTGAAAAAGAATGTCCACTAGTGATAACAGAAGAGTTGAACAGTAAAAACTTATAAACAAGAATGTAAATACATAGTCATTTGGGTTATGTGGAAAAATAACTGCATATCTTGGGCCCAGATATGTTATATTCTGATATTGATAGTTTAAATTATGTGCAGATACCCTATTTAAGAAAACAAATATGGGCTGTAAATTGTAAATTAAATTATTTAAATTTAAATTATTTAAATTATTTAAAATTTTAAATTTAAAGGCTTTTTGCATGAGTGGTTACTTGTATAGTTTCTCTGAAAAGCTTGCATGTCTGAAATGACACCTTTTTTAAGGATGATGGAGAACTGTGGTTTTTACAATTGGAAAGCAGTAAAGGAAACAGTGGTGAAACTTTTAAGCGTTTAAAACCTAGGCTGAGATCTTGTAACCCCAGTGGAGTAACAGTGAAGTTTTGTAGGTAGCTGGCTGCTCTTCATAACCACTTTACAGCATCAATGTTTTCAAATATATTTGGAAATCTTTTGATTGTGAATTATGGGACAAGCAATTAAAACTTTGAGAGTGAGGCATACATACAAGGTGTAAGGGACTTGAAAAGATATGAGCCCTATGGAGGAAATTTAATCAAGGATTTCATTCTGTGTAGAAGGATATTTACATTGTCATTTTTCTTAAAGTACAAATTATTATTGATACTCTTTTCTAGAAACGATTGCAGAAAGAACTTTTGGCTTTGCAAAATGACCCACCTCCCGGAATGACTTTAAATGAAAAGAGTGTTCAAAATTCAATTACACAGTAAGTAGTTAATTTATTATTATTATTATTATTATTATTATTACTTAATGTTTACTTATTTTTGAAAGAAAGAGAGCACACATGCACACGAGCCGGGGAGGGGCAGAGAGAGAAGGGGACAGAGGATGTGAAGTGGGCCGACAGTCAGATGTGGAGCTTAAACTCATGAATCGTGAGATCATGACCTGAGCCCGAGCTGAAGTCAGATGCTTAACCTACTGAGCCACCCAGGTGTCCTGGTAGTTAATTTTTGAAGTACTTACATGTTTCATTTATTATTAGTGTAATGTATGAATATATACTTACTTTTTTAATGTAGAATTTTCATATTTAATTCCACTCTCTTCTATCAAGAGATAAACAAATAGATCTTATTCTATGCATTTATATATACAGTTTGGTGTTATGTAATATCATATACATTATATATAATGTATGATTTGTAACCCTTTGTTTTTTAAAACCATATGTTTGATTACTAATTTTTTTTTTTTTAGTGTTTATTTTTGAGAGAGGGACAGAGTGCGAGCAGGGCAGGGGCAGAGAGAGAGAGGGAGACACGGAATCAGAAGCAGGCTCTGGGCTGTGAGCTGTCAGCACAGAGCCCAACACAGGGCTCAAACTCATGAACCGTGAGATCATGACCTGGGCCGAAGTCAGACGCTTAAAACAACTGAACCACCCAGGTGCCCCTGATTAGTAGTGTTTTAAAATGTCTCTTGCTAAGAAGGCAGCATTTAAAAACTTAGGTCTGTCTTCATTTATGAAATGATCTTCATCTTAAATAACACAATTTGGCATGAAGTTGTTTATCACAGTTTTCAAAACCACATGTAAAGGTTTAAAGAGAGTAATAGTCAAGAGGTGTCTCCATCCCATGAACACAGTAGTTGCCCTGTACAGAAGGGTAAATAAATGAATGTCAGACCCTCAACAACCTCTTTTAATAGATAAGAAACTTCTTCATGAGGATGAAAAAGTGAAGCATGAAAGGAAGACACAGAAATATTCTAATTCTGCTCCTTCCTTGGGAGTAAAGAAGTGAAATCTTTTCCCAGATACAATACCAGGAAGGGTAGAGAGATATGTGTCCTCTTGCATAAAAATGAGCATTTGAATTAGTTTGAAACATTTTCAAGGGTATCACTTTAAGTCTCCAACCCTGTGTAGTCTATCTTTTACCACTCCTTTGATTTAATATTTTATTAGACAAGGGTAAGTGTTCTGAAATTGAGGGGGGGGGGTAGTGGTGGAATTTAAAATAATGAACCCTCTTTAAAAAAAAAAAAAAAAACAACTCCAAAAACATAAAAGGGATAGGAGGCAACAAGATAAAAGTATACTGTAGACCAAGTTGTAGGGCAAATACTTAGTGATAGTCTAGGTCCAGAGAGCAAAAGTGACCAAAATTCATGGACTAGGGCACCTGTATGGCTCAGTCAGCCAAGTGTCTAACTCTTGATTTCAGCTCAGGTCATGATCTCATGGTTCATGGGATCAAACCCCACTGTCAGCACAGAGCCTGCTTGGGATTCTCTCCTTTCTCTCTCCCCCTCTTTCTCAAACAAACATGTAAAAGAAAAAAATTCATGGGCATATTTATCCCTTTAGAGAAACAATTTTGGTTACCTTTGACTTTGATACTTGAGTCAGTACTTAAGACAGAACTCAAGCCTTTTAAGAACAGGGATATGAAGAATGGATCTATTGATGGTTGGATGGATATTGATGTTTGAAAATGTAGTGTAGATTTCTATCTCTATAACAATCATTTTAAAACATTGCTGGGTTCGCAAGTATTTTTAGGTTCCCTGCAAAACTGAGCAGAAGATACAGATTTCTCATACATCCTCTGCTCTCACAAACGCAGTCTCCCCCATTATCAACATCTTGCCCCCAGAGTGGTATATTGGTTATAATTGATGAATTATGATTGGCACATCATAATTACGCAGAGTCTGTAGTTTACATTGTAATTCATTCTTGATGTTTCTAAGGATTTGGGCAAATGTACAGTGACCTGTATTATCATTATGGTATCATACAGAATGTTTTCATTGGCCTAAAAATCCCCTGTGCTCCAGCTATTCATCACCTCCCCCAACCACTGATCTTCTTACTTTCTCTGTAGTTTTCCCTTTCTCAGAATGTCATATAGTTGGAACCATACAGTAAGTAGCCTTTCAGATCTCTTTTACTTAGTAATATGCATTTAAGGTTCTTCCATTTCTTTTTGTAACTCTCAATTGATTTTTCATTTCCATCAAACAAAATTTGAAAATGGAATGTATGGCATTTGTTCTGTATAATTATGTGATTTTTTTTTTGTTCTGTATAATTAAACAGAATATATTCCATTTTCATTGGTAATAAGTGCTTCCTCTTTCAGTCTTTTTTTGGTGGGGCAGGAGGACTACACAACACAATGATTTATAAAATGTTAATGGAATGTTCTGCATTTAAAAAAATTTTTTTTTTTAATGTTTATTTATTTTCGAGAAACAGAGTGCAAGTGGGGGAGGGGCAGAGAGAGAAGGAGACGCAGAATCTGAAGCAGGCTCCAGGCCCTGAGCTGTCAGCACAGAACCTGACGCGGGGCTCAAACTCTTGAATCATGAGATCCTGACCTGAGCCGAAGTCAGACCCTCAACTGACTGAGCCACCCAGGCGCCCCTGTTTTACATTTTTATAAATGGAAACATTTGTATCAAGTAATTATACCATATTATATTATAACTACCAAAACAGCAGTGTCTTTGTTGCAGGATAAACCTGTCATTTAGAGAGGTTTGTCAGGCAGTTTTTCTTTTAAAATAATTTATTGTAAATCAATCACAAAAGTTTTATATCTTTATCTTCCAGGATCTATAAATACTCTTAAAAAATTCTATGTTAAAATATGTGTTTAAGTGGGATAAGAATTATAATGAAAGCACATTAAGCTTTCTGGAAGACAGTTTGGTGGCATATATTAAGATATTTAAAAATGAGAGTGTCATATCCTTTGACCTAAGAAATAAACCCATGCTGTCTTAAGGAAGGAACAGAGATACAGAAAGATTAGCCCAGGGGCACCTGGTTGGCTCATTCAGTAGAACATGCCACTCTTGATCTCTGGGTTATGAGTTTAAGCCCCATGTTGGTGGACATAGAGCTTATTTAAAAAAACAAAATTAACTTAGAACTAACTATACTTCTTTCAACATTACTATTTCTGGGGACAATTTGGAAACAATGTAAATATCTATAATTGGGAAATGGTTTCTCAGTGAAATGGCATCCCCTGAGTTACAGCTGGTAGCATGAAACACAAAAATTTTGTATAGTCCTAATTACCTGTGAAAATCCTTAGAGAGGCAATATTGGTATGTATCCTGTCTTAATATATCCAACAGAGCTGGTTTTTCCTCCAGAAGGGAATAGTTGGTTGTTTTTTTGGTTAGTGGGAGTTATGAATGCATGAAAAATACCTGTTTAAACATTAGAATCCTAGAACAATAGTTATTCACAGGAAGTTAAGAACTGAAACTTCTCCCATATTCATCCTCAGGGGCATGTACCCATAATTGGAATCATAAACACTGGTGATTTGAATGTATATAATTTAAGTGTGCACATAATTCAACTATTAGATGTCAATATCATAGATAAAGAAACTACAAAATGACTAGAATGAAATGTACCCAAAAAATTTCAACAGTGATTATCTTTGGGCGACTTTTGTTTATTTATACCTTTCTAAATTTTCTGTGGTGAACAAACATGCATTACTTTTTTAATTAGCAAAAGTTATTTAAAATTACCCTGTACAGTGTTGAAAATTATGCCTTCTTTGACCGATTTCACCCAGGTATTGGAAGGATTACTGAGATATTTGCTTAGCTATTATTTAAAAGCTGTGTTTGGATCAATCACATGTAAATTTGTGGTACATTATATCCTAAAATTTGCCTTTAAACAGAAAGAAAGGGCACCAGGAAGTCCTCTGATTTTTCCTTGGAATAATCACTGCATAGTGGATGTCAAGATAGCTAGAAAGGACCCAGTTTTTAAAGAGAATAGGTTTTTGTTTTTAATGCAGTTTATGCATTATACATTTTCTGAACGTTTTTATTCATTTTTGAGACATGGAGTGTGAGTGGGGGAGGGGCACAGAGACACACACACACACACACACACACACACACACACACACACACACACAAAATCTGAAGCAGGCTCCAGGCTCTGAGCTGTCAGCACAGAGCCCAACTTGGGGCGGGGTGGGGGGCTCGAACTCACGAACCATGAGATCATGACCTGAGCCGAAGTCAGACGCTTAACTGACTGAGCCACCCAGGTATCCCTGCATTATATTTAATTTACTGCGTACTGGTTCTAATATCAGGAACGTGCTATGCGATTTATCTTTCCAACACTTTCAGATGAATATCTATTTTCAGTGAAATTTTAACTTGTTTTTAATATCAATTTTACAATTGAAATAGTTCAAACAAGAAAGGTAAAACAGCTTACTCATGGCCACACAGCTAAAGGACAGACCTGTGTAATTTCATGATAAAATATTGGCTCTTGGCTTATATTTTTTATTGCCATGTATAGTATTCAACACGCATTCTGAAAATGAATAGCTATGTTCTTAAGGGCCTGTATGTGTTAGCTGATTGCTTTCAGAGAGTAGACACATTTATTATTTTACATACTCTAAAGTCCATAGTATATGGAATCGTGACTAGAACCCCAACCCTGTATTCTCAATATTACTTCCTTTTGTTTCCCTGTACGTAAAGTAATACATTTTTATACCTAAAAAATTTAAGAGGAAAGGAATTGGCCAGAGAGATAATTAGGAATTCATTCTTATGACTGGTCCATTTTTGCTTCGCAATGTGACCCTATCATCTTTGCCACCATAACCCTTGTTCTACTCCTGTTCCTCCTTTTTTTTTAAAAGAGCAAGAGATAGGTGTCTGGCTGGCTTGGTCTGTAGAGCATGCGACTCTTGATCTCAGGGTTTTAAGTTTGAGCACTATTTTGGGTGTAGAGATTACTGAAAAATAAATTAAAAGAGCAAGAGATAAGCGTACAGACTATAATTATAAACAGATTTGTATTCATGATTGTTATATGTGGAAACAAAGTATGCTTGTAAAGAGGCCATAGAAATCTCTTCTAAGTTTTATTAAACAACTGAAACATAAGACACAAAGGAAAGGCATATAGAGCCTTGAATAGCCATCGGAGTAAGTGGACTGATGTCAGCTTAGCTTCTTTTTCCTGTTTAGTCTTCTCTAGAGTACTGATGAGAAGATGTGTCTAACGGCCATGATTCTCTAGTCGTTGTTGATATCTACTTCCACCATTGTTTCTAAAATGACATCAGAAAGGCAGTTCATTTGTTTCATGTTATCTATAAAATCTTTTCAATCATTGCAGAAATAGTGTTTCTGCATATAATAAATAGTGTTATAAAAATAGTGTTCCTGCATATAATAATTTCTGCATAAAATAAAGAGCACAGGTTTTAATGTCAGCACACTTGAGTTGGGTTTTATTTTGTGTTTTTAGACCTGGGTTAAAATTTGGCCCTGTCCTCTGCTAGTTGTCTGACTTTGATCTGGTTAAATAACCCTTGAGTGTCAGAGAAGGGAATAGGGCGAGGGAGTTAATGTGCAGTAGGATGAAACGTGCTGTTGCAAGCTAATGCCTGGCATAGAGGAAGTCTTCAGTGTTCCTTTTCTCTTTCTCATCCCAATTCCTCTTATCTGAAGTTTTTAAATTTTTTTTCCTGTTCTAGGTGGATTGTAGACATGGAAGGTGCACCAGGTACCTTATATGAAGGAGAAAAATTTCAACTTCTATTTAAGTTTAGTAGTCGATACCCTTTTGACTCTCCTCAGGTAACTGCCTTGCTTTTTAATATTTTATTGTGTTTTTAGATTATAGCAAAATACTAAATTAGTGCCTTTTTACTAAATGCAAACTTAAAAAAAGAAATCCATTATAATTATGTAAATAGATTTGTTCCTTTTTCTTATTTGTAATATAATCAAGATCTTAGGAACATTTACTTTATTGAGATTAGGACTTTGCTTTTGTACTTCCAAGAGGTTAACATTGTTCTTATTCATAGATGTTAGCGGAAAAGGGTTTGGAAATCTAACCCAGGCCCAGGGGTTGTGGGAGAATTTAACATTTTGGAATACCTGGAGGCACTTATTCCAAAATAAGATGATAGAATAATTGTGAGGAGGCAGTGCTTTGTTGAAAGGAACACTTTCTTGATTTTGCATGAACATGCTGTCTTTGTAGGCTTTTAGTACTGTAAAGATAGAACATGTTACAAGATGTTGAATATCTAAACATAAGCCCTAAATCTGATCATTATAATTTGAGGCACAGTTAGTTTAGGTAATGGGTTAATACTTAGACAAATGATAATGGTGATAGAACTTTTTTGAGAGCTGTTTAACTGGTGAATGATTAATCCTTGGAAGTTAGAGAAAAGGAGACTCTAGGATGGCGTCCACATTGCTGGCTTGGAAGATGGGTGAATGAGTTACTAGTGGCAAAATGTTAAGACTTAATGCCACCTGTGTCTCATATTGCTGGATAATGAGGTTATGGATAATGAAATTCCCCAAATACCTAAAATTCAACATTTGAAGTGCTAAAATACGTTATTTTTGAGGAAAATCATATTTTATTGCCACTTTAAATAGAATATACCTAACAGTGCTCTTGGCCATGTAGGGGTACAGATGGAAGCCAGTTATTGTATTGTGCTATAAATAAAGACGTCATTGTTTTAAGGCACAGAATTAAATGGAACTGGACTCTGAGTGCTACAGTTTTTTAATGTGAGCAGAAAATTAAGATAAGCTTATTTTTATTATTTCATAAAAATAAAGCCAAGGGTAATGACCTTTAGGCCTCTATAATAAGCACCTGTAGACTATGATCAGAAACCAAAGCAAACATCTTCTTTCTCTCTAGAAAACCATCTTCACCTTTTGTTGCCTTTTGGCTTATCAGCATCATTTCAGATTGTTAATGCTTAAAGGCAGTGTGGTCTCAGGTATCCCCTTCTCACCTTCAACCTGTTCTACTTCACTTCAGCTAAGTTTTTGGAAGGTATATGAAGGAAGAATGTGATTTTTGAACTCCAAAATGTTGACTAGAGGGATATTGGAGAAGGCTTACTCCAGGAGCCCACAGATTGTTTTTTCATGTTTTATCAGAGGAAGATAATATTTCTGTAAATAGGAACCAAGGCAAAAGTGTCCTCTAAACTCTCTCCTTAGCATTTAATTCTAAATCAAATATCACTCTGCAGCATCATTTGAATTTCATCTTGAATATTTCTGTAAGTTAGAACATATATAATGAATTCTATCATATCTCAAAAATTTTTTTTGTCCTTCCCTGGTTTGACTTCTGCCCACTTTTCTGATTCTTCTGATTTGGGATTCTTTATTCACTACCCCTGATACTTCTCACTCTTTTCTCTAATGTCTTCAACCATTTTAAGCAGCTAACTCCCAGATCTACAGTTATGTGTACAACCTCTTCCTGAGGTTTAATTTCACACCCTTGTTGGATGTTGCTACTTAAGTACCTCCAGATGTCTCAAATTTAACACTTCTAAACTCAAATCTTTTCCAATAATAAAATAAGAAAAAAAAAATTTTTCCTTGGGTTATTGTCCATCTGTCTGCTTTTGTTGAAATTCTTTTCTTCACCGTTAAATGCAGCTTTTGAGGTCCTTTTGCAGTGCTTAAGTCAGTCCCTTCTTATCTTACAGTCAGTGGTGTACTCCCGAGTTTCTGTCTTTCATGCGGGCTATTATGTAATAGCCTCTAGTTCTTTCCATCCCCCACCATCCTTTTACAGTGCTGTTAGATTTCTCTGAAGGCGCAATTACCTCATTGGTTTGCACAGACACACAACACTACCACCGCTACTACAACAATCCCTATCCTCCTCCATAAAACTTCTAATGCCTCACATTTACCTCCATGACTTCTATGTAGTAATATTTGTATCATATACTGTAAATTCCATTCTGATTTTGTCTTGTAACAGCTCTAATGAAGTGGTTAGGGAAGATGGATTCATTCTCGTAAGTGAAGAAAGTGAAGTCTATAGAAGTAAAATGTCTTGTTCATGGTTTAAAAGCTAACTTGTAGGATAGTCAAGACTTAAAACCCAAGTTACCTCTTTCCATGCTGCCAATTAGGTCTGAGTACCAGAATGGGGAAAATGCCTATTTATCTAGACAGTAATAGTATCTCTAAAAGTGAAGGATTGTATATAGAATGATAACTTTGAAAGCTCCGGGCAGTTGTTCCCAGTCTTTTGGACTGTGGGGATTCCTTTTTTTCTTTTTTTTTTTTACCCACTCTTCTCATGGTTTTTATTCAACATTGATTTATTCAATGTGTGTGTGTGTGTGTGTGTGTGTGTGTGTGTGTGTGTGTGTGTATGTTTTTTAATCCAAGTTAGTTAACATATAGCATAATACTGGTTTCAGGAATAGAATTTAGTGATTCATCACTTACATACAACACCCAGTGCTCATCACAAGTGCCCTCCTTAATGCCCATTACCCATTTAGCCCATCCTCCCACCCAGCACCCCTCCAGCAACCCCTAGTTTGTTCTCTGTATTTAAGAGTCTCTTTTTGCCTCCCTCTCTGTTTTTATCTTATTTTTCCTTCCCTTTCCCTATGTTCATCTGTTGAGTTTCTGAAATTCCACATATGAGTGAAATCATATGTCTTGACTGATTTATTTCGCCTAGCATAGTATACTCTAGTTTATCCATGTTGTCGCAAATGGCAAGATTTCGTTCTTTTTGGTTGCAGAGTAGTATTCCATTGTGTATATATACACCACATCTTCTTTGAGGATTCCTTTTTAACATCACTCCACAGAAGCTGTGTATTCTAGTATCCATGATTGAGAAGAGCTGCTCTAAGTCTAGTAATACTTTAAAATTATTTTTTTAGCTTTTATTAATCACATCGTCTATATGATTAGAAAATAATTATAATGGTCTAACAGTCAGTTGCTTGATGTGCATATCAACTTTGAGGTTTTCCAATAACTGAAACTTTCCATTGGTCTATTGCCCTGGGGAAGTGATTAGAACCACTCCAAGGCAGTAAAATTCCTCATTCACCACAGATTTTATTTGATGAGACCCAGAAACACTGGCAGTTTCTGGAAAATTAGTTTTTGATCTTCCTGTGCAATAATTAGTACTGAATATACCACTACTTACAAAAGTAGAATTTGGGAAAATAAACCTAAAATAAGCCAGTCTGTTGTGAGCTTAGTACTTTTGCATCTGTAAGTTAGATCTTTAAGACTGTATTAACTTTATAGTCTTTTGTGTTTTCTTTCCCTACTAGTTTTAGTTAATTTCTCATATATCTCACTTTATAGTGAAAAAGCTGCCTGTCTAAACAGGTGTTTGGCCCGGTCATTTGCTTTAAAAGAAACAATAACGACAACAAAACCTTTTTATATTAGGAGCAGAGATGAGGCACTTTTCCATCACTGTTTTCTGCTAATGTGCACTTACCATCAGCCATACAGAAAATAAAATATCTTTCTGTATTATATTGTTTTTCTGTGCTAGGATCCAGGTAAGTGATTGGTTGGTTTTGAATTAATGGGTATTTAAACATGAATTATGTGCCAAATACTGTGCTCTGTACTTGAGAGATAAAAAAGAGTACAGAAATTAAAAGGCATCGGGCCTGCCTTTAATAATTGGTTAGGTATGTGGATAGTCAGACACAGATTAATTCATTCTGTAAGGGGTGGAGGGCATAGGTATGAGAGATAATTTGGGCTGGAGGGTCCATCATAAATGGTGTAGGACATTTATATCCCATTGTAAGAATTTTGACTTTTACTCAGAATGAGATGAAAAATCTTTGAATATTTTGAGCAGAGGAATGACATCCTACTTAAAAGGAAAAATGTGGCTGTTGTGTGGCACATTGATTGTTGGGTGTACAAGAGTACAGGGAGACCAGACTATTATTGCATTAATCCAGGTGAGAGGTGATGGTGGCTTGCACCAGAAGGGTAGCAGTGGAGACTATGGAAGGTGGCCATATTTTGGACCTTTAAAGGTTGAGCCAACAGGATTTGCTCATGAATTGAGGAATATGAATGAGGGAAAGGAGACAGAGAAGACTTCCACAACTTTTGACCTAGGCAACTAGATGGACCATAAATTGAAGTATGAATTCTATGCTTTGGGAGCAAAAGGGAAAGCAGTGACCAATTTAGATTAAGATGAGGAGACCGTGGGGCGCCTGGTTGGCTCAGTCGGTTAAGCGGCCGACTTCAGCTCAGGTCACGATCTCGCGGTCCGTGAGTTCGAGCCCCGCGTCGGGCTCTGGGCTGATGGCTCAGAGCCTGGAGCCTGCTTCCGATTCTGTGTCTCCCTCTCTCTCTGCCCCTCCCCCATTCATGCTCTGTCTCTGTCTCAAAAATAAATAAAACGTTAAAAAAAAATTAAAAAAAAAAAAAAGATGAGACAGAAAAACCTGTTTGTACTGGGACTTAAAGTACAGGAAGAATTTATGTCAAAAGTGGAGCAAGTCACAAGAAGACGTGGCCTCTTCTGAGATTTGTGAGCAAATATAGTTTTATGTATAGATGCTGGAGGGCTGTGGGAGAAGATGAAAAAGGAAGGATGTTTTGGGGTTTATCCAAGAGAGTCTTGCAGTATGAAGGATTTGGAGATTTATCTCGAAGCAATTGGGAGGTATGGTCTCCATCCAAACTGTGAAGTCCTCAAGTTTAGTGTCTAGTGTTTTGCTTCTTTTCCTTTCTACTTCGTCACATTAGCAGCCCTTCTGTTCCAAATATCTATGATCTTATACCGTCTTTCTCTGTCAAAACATCCCATTTGAATGCAATGAGACTGAAACACATCTATATTATCTTGCAAATGTCCTGGTTATACCTTGTTTTTAATTAAGCTTTTCAACTCTTAATTTTTGTTGAAGAAATTTTAGGCATTTTAGAAACAGGTGGGGAAGTATTTTTTTAGGGGGAAGAGAACACTGTACTTGGTCCTGAAACCATACTGATTTGTGCTGGAAATATAGTTGCCTTGATTACAAAGCTTTAGAAACACTGGGGCAGGTCGCTTTCTCCTTATCCCCCTTCCTATTCATGCCCCCTCAACGTGGACCCTTTCGTTCTGTTGCTCAATACTCCTTCATTGCAGAGATCCAGAAAATAGTGTTCTCACAGTGTGATTCTCCTTGTTCTTTCATGTGAAGGGGGTTAAGCTTTCCAAAGTTTTAAATAACCATTTTTATTGCTTTAAGTTGTCTAGCATCTAGGATACCTGATGAGGGAAAAGTGAACAGTGAACCCTATTTGTTGAAGTCTGGTAAAGCAGAGGGAAGATAAATGGAGAGGACTGGTAGGCTAGAAGAACACAGCTTGTAAAGGAGAGAGAAGGTACCATCCAGGGAACCCAAGTTTAGTTTCATTGTATCCAGGAATTTTGTCTGTGTAATACTTGAACTACTTGATGCTACTAATACATATTAAATGACTGAAAGGGGAGCATTGAATTAAAAACTATGCTAAAACTGCAAATCTCCAGTTATTTTTGTCAGATATTTACCATTTGTGCTAGCCTGCCTATATTATACATTATGAATAATTACATATCTGATTCCAACAAACTTTGCTTTTATGTTCAATTTCTATAGTTGCCCATTGAGTCTTGTCATCTACTTACAGTTTTAATAAGGGAAAACATTTCCTTATATTGTTCCTAGGGAAATCTTTGTATCCATTTTGTAGATTGGCTTTTATATTTTATAGCCTGTTTTTTACTACTTATTCTTGTCATGTGTTTTGACCTAGTTTGACACTATATTAGGTTACTCACTTTCTAATTAGTTGCAGAACATTAGTGTGAACTCAGTAGTATATGCCTTCCTTGTGGTCAGATCTCAGTATTTGTGGGCTCATCCAGTATCGACTTGATGTTTGGAAATCCTAATGTACTAGTACCATGAATTTCATATTAGAAACAGTTACCTAATTTCCATTCTTTATTTTGTCACTGTCAGTGGCTTTCATTCTCAGATTAGTAGTTTTATGAAAGACACTACGTTTGGTACCAAAAGTTACCCAGGGGTTGGCTTGCTTAAAACTTTAGGTTAGATGTGCTTACTTACCTCCAAAATTATGCGGATTCTGAGCATAGTTTTCTTAGATCTCACCTACTGTGGAAAATACACCGTAATGATAGATATTTGGAAATTTAGAGATGTCTGAGGACTGTTTCTCATGCAGACTCAGAACTTCAGATGTGATTCACGTGCATTAGATCTAAAATCATTAGATCTAAAATCATGGCTTTTTTCCCATAAAACAGCTTATTCTTTAAAATCTGTACTTCCATTTGTTTGGTTTATGCAGTAGGGAGTGTGTGCAGTCTCTGTTAACTGTTTATATGCTAAATTTGAATTTGAATAAATTATTTAAAAAATAAATAACTTTTAAAATAAAGAAATTAGCAATGTTCTTATTCCCTTTTGTTTCAAATTCATTGTATTCAGTTGTCTTCTTAAATCTGTTTTGGTTTTGTCAGTTACTTGGGATTCCCCTCAAAAAGTTTTTTAATTCTGAAAACAGCTCTTCATCTCTTAAATGTTCAGAACTTGCTTGGCTGCAGTTAAATAACTGAAATGTCCATTTCCTCCTTTGGATTGTACTGTGTGTTAAATAAATGAAGATGGTTAAGAGCATGATCTAAAAGAAATTCAGCCTTGGTTACTTTCCCCATTACATGCAAAGAACCAGAATCACAGAGTTTAAAACTGTCTGTGGAAGCTGCTTACCAGCCTTTTTACATGAATAAGCTGTTGAAAAAAGTTTTTTCTTTTATTTCAGGGGTTCATCCTGGAATGCCAGTTACATCTGGCATGTAAACTCAGCCTTTCCATGTTTAGGCAAACTTCTAAAATTCTGTATCTGGCAGGTTAGGTCCTAGGGGCTATCTTAATATGTGCAGCTATTGATTCCGCTGTTTTTAGGCTGGCTGCATTGGCCCTGCATGCAGCATGTTAAAAAGCCCCAGCTTTTTTTTTTTTTTTTTTTTTTTTTAAAGGTTTATTGAGATCTGATTAAGTTTATTACTTCAGTTCCCTTAGAGTTCAGAGCTGTTTCTGTCTTGATTTCTGGCTCTCCTCTGTGCTTGTCAGGGTCTGCTGCTCCTGCTGTAGGTGTCTTCTACTGCATTTCATCCCTTCTCTCCTGATGTCCTTGTTCGTGGGCCCTTCTTGGCTCTCAGGCCAAGTGATTTAGTTTGTAATCCATTCTAAGAGAAATACTCCTTTCCTTCTGCCTTGTGAATTGGCTATTCGAAGCATGTTGTGATAACCTTTGTATCTTGCTGTGTATTTTCCTTGATGGTCGCTGATGCATGCAAAGAAGATATCTTAGCAGTTCTTCATTTTTTGGTACTTTCAGAGCACTATTCTGTGTGACTTTTTAAAAAGGAGACCTTACTGGAAAAGAACCATCCTTTAAAATATATTTCGTGGCCAGGGGATAAGGTCTTGCTTGGGCACTATTTGTGTTATTACTGAAAATACCCTACTGGCCAAATGGGATTTTGTGGCAGAATGAATCCCCCAGAGCAGATGCATATTCTGTGAGATTATAAACTCAAACTCTAGAAATCTACAACACATTGTGGGAATATCAAATGCATATAATAAACTACATGTTTATAAAAAATAGAATTTAAAGTAATTGTGGATAGACTCAAAAAGTATGGAGCTGCAAGACCATTTAAGCAGTCATTTCCTTTTAGGGTAGCACTTTTTTAGCAAAAAAGTGAATGAAAAGGGTAATAACACTGATAGATAAAATTGAGATAAATAATATGCTTTAAACACAGCTGTGCCAGAGTCAGGGATTGGGTGGTCTTCTACAATCAGGCAGAGCAAGTAACTTGATATCTCTTATTTTGAGACTTATTTTTAGTTTTCAGCTTTAGTTTAGCTCTTTTCAGTGGAAATGGAGGGTGCATGACCAGAATTTAAAGAAATAAAAATATGCAAATGTGCAAAGTTATTCCTTTGAGAAGAAAATTCCTTTTGTTGTCTTATATTAGCTTCAGCCAGGCAATGAGTTCCATATGTTAGTAGTATATTTGAAGTGTTAGAGGACTCCTGCTTATGAAAGAGTGCTTTGTTAAAATGTAAATATTTGTGAAATTATAATAAAGTCAGAATTGTTAGATAGATATTTTAAAATAAAAGCAAAAACCCAGCTTATGATAACTTTCCATAACATCCCATATTAAATAATGACATACCTTACCCTAGCCATACTTATTTCACTGGCTTTCTATAAAAGGGAAAATAAGTTATGCCTAGAGTAACAAATACTTCATCAGTTTCTGACATAACTGACGGTAGGGTTTCTTACTAAGATTTTGCTGTACCCAAGTGTGAGGCAGTTTGTAGGGCTGAGAGAGATTACTGTAAGTCTCTTTTGGGAAGTACTGGTTTATATTTGATGAGCTGTATAAAAATCTCATCATACCTATTGAATCTGTATCTATGAATGTGGGACTCTTGAATTCTTATTTTTAACCAAACCTTCAGGTGATTTTTTTTTTTTTAAGGTCAGGTCAGAAATTAGTAATTACTACTAAACAACAGAATAAAAATGGTACATCTTACTGCAGCATAAAATTAATGTAAAGATTGGTGGATTAATTTTTATATCAAAATAAGTAATTTTTTATGAAGTAACATATATAAGCATTCTTAAATATTAGACTTCTGCCTTCTTTGTCCTACTTTGGACTGTGCTTACAGATTCATCAGAATGTATGAATTCATTCTCTTGCCCATTCAGATGCTTAGTGTACATAAGGGTTTTGTTTTTAAATATGGAGTTATGTGTTTATTTTTGTTTTTTTTAATACATTTAGTATGTATGTATTTATTCCTTCATTCATTCTTTTTTTTTGAGAGAGAGAGAGAATGTACACATGAGTGTAGGAGGGGCAGAGAGAGGATCATAAGCAGGCTTTACACTGAGGGTGGAGCCCCAATGGGGTTGGATCCCACAACCCTGGGATCATGACCTGAGCCAAAATCAAGAGTCGGACGCTCAACCAACTGAGCCACCCAGGCGTCCCAGTGTAGATACGTTTAAGAAGCACTACTAACAGGATTCTTAGTGAATTATTAGGGCAAAGGAGGGAATAATAGATTTATTACCTTTCAAAAAACAGTGCTGAGGCAAGGAAAGTTGGAGAAAGGAAAAATTGTTAGAAGAATTGAGTAGAAGAGGCAGAGAAAAACAAGTAATTGGGAGACTCATTCAACCATTGTGTGTGTGTGTGTGTGTGTGTGTGTGTGTGTGTGTGTGTGTGTATGTAAGCACATAGTTATTTGCTGATTAATAAATAGTAATTTGTATCCATCATAATGGACGAGTGAGTTTAGAGCAGGTGTTATATATAGCAGTCATTTCCTTTTGCATGTAGTACCTTAGGTGATAGCATTGTTACAGGTGGAAGGGGATGCTCCTATCATCTAGAATTCATGTTGTCCCCAAATTGAATACTTTCATATGATTTCTATATGCAGAGAGCAACGAGTAGAATTTGAAAAAGCATTCTTATAAATATAGTAGTCTTTTGCTAGGCTAAAAATGCATGATTAATTTATGAATTTTTAAAAGGAATTTGTGAAAAATAGTTGAAATAAAAAATAGATGATCTGGGCTTTTTCCCTATGTGTACCATTCCCTACGTGCTCATTCATACAGTGAAACCAGTTCTTCGTGAATTGATGAGAATAAACAATGAGCAGTTATTTTTTAGTTGCTTAGTTGGTTTTTAGAATAATAAGTTCTGTGGAGAATATTTTATTTCTTGATAACACAGAATATTTGAGTGTTAATGGAATTTTATTCTTTCTTAGGTCATGTTTACTGGTGAAAATATTCCTGTTCATCCTCATGTTTATAGCAATGGTCATATCTGTTTATCCATTCTAACAGAAGACTGGTCCCCAGCGCTCTCAGTCCAATCAGTTTGTCTTAGCATTATTAGCATGCTTTCCAGCTGCAAAGAAAAGGTAGGACTTTTCAGAATTATTCCAAGTAATATCTTTTCTTTTAGTTTGGGTAAGAAACTATTTTAATACATGATTTATTTGAAAGACTTAATGCCTTTTATTATGAAGTTATAGGTAATATCATGTTTAGTAATAGATTGGAAAATTACTGTGGTAATTTTTCATTCCACGTAGACGTCAGACATTGTTTTATATTTCTTAAACAGAAAAGTTCTGCAGATTTCTTAAATAATCTGAATTTTATTTCTGTAAGCATACACAGGGCAAATGTGTACAAGAAATTCTTGCTTCTGGATTTCACAATGGAAAGCCCCAGGAACAAGTTTTCATAGCTCCCTTCTCCACTCTGTTGGCTTCCACCCTATCATCCTCTTTTAGGGAATTTCCCAGGAGCCAGAGCTTTCCTATCATTATGATCATCATAATGACTAGGTTGAAGGAGGAGGATTAGATTACCAGTAGAATTTTCAGGACTTCCCTCTAATTCTCCTTTACTAATCCACAGATCCTGTATCTGATGGAAAGGCAAAAATTACCAGAAACAAAAATCAAATGAGTCAAACTTAGGATACCCTTTTAAAGTATCTAAATCCTGCGTGCATTTCTGATCTTCTTGTCATTTCTGCCTGAGGGTTAGTGTAGCACAGTATTCATATATTTCTATATTTTAAAGACTCTCTTTCATAAGGGTTTTCTTTTGTATTCGGTTTAAAGGAGAAACAAATTTACCTTATGTATTAGGGGGTCTGTGGGGTTATTTCAGCATTTTTTTTCCTGTGTTCTCCAAATTCACCTGTCATTTTTACTAAATTAGTGTTTAGAGAACTTGAAGGTTAGTAGCTCATTTTTAAATGGTAAGTTCTCTAGACTCTGAAACACCAAGACACTGTTTGCAAAGTAAGTT
Organism: Panthera onca; assembly: GCF_046562875.1. Taxonomy (NCBI): domain Eukaryota; kingdom Metazoa; phylum Chordata; class Mammalia; order Carnivora; family Felidae; genus Panthera; species Panthera onca. Next base: position 23,810,291 of record NC_138356.1, on the reverse strand, counting down.
TCTTGGAATGTTAGTTCCATAAGATGTTTCTTGGTGTTAGTTTTAAAAAAACAAATAGGTTTTTTTTTGTTCAAAGAAGTATGAGAAATAATGGTTTAAATTGTATTTTTTAAAAATATGGCATTATAAGCCCTTAATGTACAGTTTTATATACCTAATATAAGAAAGAAAAAAACTTCCGGCGGTAAACTGTTACACCATTAGTTAAAAGGTATATATCCCCATTCAGGAATATTAAAATGTGCAGAAAAATGTACACCTTAGAATAGAGGAAATAAGGTACATACTATCTAATTGTGGTATGACTTTTTAATTTAAGTTTCCTCTTTCCCTGTGGGCTTTTTCACATTGCATATAAAGGCTACGCTTGAGCTTTTGTTAACCCCAAGGGCTTTGGAAACAACTCTTACTCATTTATTGCTTCCATATTTTCTCATCCCCCACACTTCCAATCCCAGCATACATAAAAATTTTTAGGTGTAGAGCAGAGCAGTTTGCAGTTACAAAGACTTCTGTGCCCGTGTTAATGTTTAATGTCTTCAGAAAGGTGAGGCAGTTAAGTATAAAATTTAATAAGAAAAATTGAGATGAACACCAGTGATGTGTGCACATAACTCTTGCATGTGCCTTGAATTAATTAGCACTTTTTTGCATTTTAATGTAATTTAAAATAAGTGTAATGATTTACTATTAAAAGCTAGAAATGACTGTATTCTTTACCTCCTTTATCCTTTTCTAATCCTCACTATTCACATTTCAGTTTTCTACTACTAGTTTTCTTGCATAGTTAGTAAATGACGAATTATTCCATTTAAATTATTGGCAAGCTATGTTATATAATATAAACTTCATTATATTTAAACAAGATAATAATCTGGAAGCTAGAATTCTGGCCACATTAGTTCTGTGAAATATGAGGAAAATTCAGCAAACATTTTGTAGGTACCTACTAGGTGCTGTTTTTACTGTGTTAAGTACAAGGTTACAAACATGAAGAGGAAACTTGGTTTGAAACTGAGGGGATCTAGCTCCAAACAAGCTTTTAAAAGTCTTTTAACTACTCACCAAAAGCTCTTCTTTTAAAAGAGGTGAATTTTACTCTGTGGCCAATGTGGTGCTGTGAGTTTCACTTTAATATTTGAGTTGAATACAAATTTTAATTTTTACTATAAGCATTTGGGAACTTTGATTTAGTCATAATTCTTTCACTCCAGTTTTCTTTTTCACAGGCAAGAATGGTTCCCTAAACTGAGGACATTTAAATCCATTATGTTAGTAGATTTCAGTAGTTAAAAATAATTTCTGATATTGAGAGGCCTTTCAGTAATCTACCATTTATTCTCAGTGCCCTTGTAATATAGATTGTCCAAACTTTCCAGCTTGTATTCAGTTCCTAAAACAATTTTGGTAATCCATCTTTTTGTATAGTTACTTTATTTTTCTAAGAACCATGTCTCTGTGATCACTTAGTATTTTGGTTGTATTCTTGACTTAAGCAAATAGAATGAGTGTATTTTCTTCCTTAAACATATATATATATATATATATATATATATATATATATATATATATATATTTTTTTTTTTTTTTTTTTTTTTTTTAAGATTGGGTTCTAATCAATATACAGAGAAAATGAGTTTATGAAATTTGTTGCAGTGGTAGCAGTTTATTCCACGTGAACACAGATTATGACTTTGCAGGACAAACAGCAACAGACCATCTATTCTTTGAGGTAGCCAGGCATCTCATTTCATAATATTAATTTTTCAGGTATTTTCTTAATTTGTGTCAGCAGGGTAATCTTGGGATAGCTGTTTAACATCTTATACTCTACTCTTCCCTTTTGTTAAATCACTATTAACATTGACTTATAAGAGCGTTATAAGGCTCAACTAAGATCAGAGTTCTGTACCTGAGTTATAGAAGTGCCAAGTGGACTGCCTATCTCCCTTCCTGTTGTCTAGGCAGTCCTGCTCGCCATTAGTTGTTGGTTGGACCTATCATATTACCTACTAACCTGCCCTCAGTGGCTTTAGTACAAACTTGACATGTTTCCAAATTTTTGTAGAGAGTCACATATTTGTTTTGTGTAACCAGTATCCAACATTTTCAGGGAAATTCCCTTCCATAATCTGTCGTCAGTGTTGTTGGCATCACTTTTCCTGCTATAGCTCCCTTGGAGAGCTGCCATATGTTTCTAATAATATGCTAGTCGGGACATATGTATAGCAGAAATGCCAACATAGCTTTTCCCCTTTTTTCTTTTTATATATTGTTTGGAAACTGAATCCTTTAGTTTGTCCTTGGTGGTACTATCTTACAGGAAAACCATAATTCTTTGTGGAGGTCTATAAGTTGTTGTTAGTTTCTCAGACAAACCTAATAAAGTAGACTTCTCTGCCTTTTTTTTCTTTTTTTTTTTTAATTAGTTTATAGAAGTAATTACTAAATTATTTCTAGGGAGATAAATGAAAGCAAAATTCTTTAAAACCTAATGCTACCACTTTGGGTTAATAGTTGGAACCTAATCCAAATCACACATGCATACCTTTATTTTATTTTATTTTATTTTATTTTATTTTATTTTATTTTTTAATTTCAGTGTCAAGACTCTACTTTTCCTGGAATATATTCATTTGTGCTACATAAACATTTGTATTTTTTATGCTGTCTGTAATAATTCTGCTAAAGCTTTTATTAAAACTGTCTCCTTAAATCTTCTTCTATTTTATAACTTCTTATCTATTTAAATTCTTTTTGGTTTCAGAGACGACCACCAGATAATTCTTTTTATGTTCGAACATGTAACAAGAATCCAAAGAAAACAAAATGGTGGTATCATGGTAAGCAGTTTTATTTTAGCATTTTGGTTTGAAAGATTATATATGTTTGGGGAAAAGAAGGGAATATATAACTGATGTAATTTTGTAATATAGAGAAGAGTCTTTAAAATATTTAAGACATTTAATGGATACACTGGACTAGATTTTTAATGGGGCACATAAAATCATACCTATCACGTAAGTAAAATCTAAAACCACTTTAACATTCTAAAATGCTACCATTTTATCACTAAAAAAGAGTCTTTAATAATCTTTAAGTAAAATTGAAATTAGTTATTTGGAAACCTGTTAACTTAAAATAGAAATTTTGATGTCTTTTGTAATTACTTAATTCTGGTACTGTTCTTAGTGGCAGGAGGGGGAGTCACATTGTAAGAGATGATCCATTAAATAAAGCTCTCCCTATTCTAATAGTTAGCCCTCAAAAATTTGTGGTTTTTCTGATTGTAGCTGTGTGAATACAGTACTCTCCCTGATTTTGTTTTACTGATTCTGTTGGGAGAGTGCTGGTAGCTTTTTAGTTGAAAACTGCCAGTCTTTTCTAAACTGACTTCACCTCTTCCTTAAAGAGGTATATTTGAAATTCACAACAAAAATTTTATACTCTTCAGTGTACTTTTTGAAGGGAGTGAACAAAACCACTCTGATGTATTCATCAGAGCATTTCCTTTATTTTTCTTTTTTTAAATGTTAGCCTAATAAGAAATGAGAACTGACAGCTCATTAGTAAGAGTATGATCTTTCCCCCCTTATCTTTCTATCAATTGTGAAACCTTCTGTTACCTGAGTTAATTTGAGTCAATTAAAAACTTTTTAAATTATAAAGTTCTGTAGGTGTTGAGATAAGTGATGGCTAGAATCAATACAATAGCACTATGCCAACAGTTACATGTTAGAAAGCATAGTGAAAGAGGAATGCCCCTAAGAGCCATGGAAAGGTAAATACTCATGTTAATGACAGTTATAGATGACCTAGAAGAAAAAATGGCAAAACTTGTAAGAGCTATCAAAAAATAGAGATATTTGATGACAAACTAGTATTATATAATTTTCAAATTATAGATTTAATATAATTTAGTAAAAATCCGGTGGAATGATGGGTGAGTGCTTGGAAGTTGGAAAAAAATAATAGGTGAGAAGAGCAGTTTGGATTTTGAACTAAAGGATAATGAAAGAGAAATGGTCTACTAAATACCAAAACATATTAATGCAAGAATAGACATCAAAATAGAATTACTCTTTCCTAGGCCTTTTTATATATAAGATTTGAATATATGGTGAATTAGGTGTCACAAATCAGAAGGCAAAAAATTATTTAGTAAGTTAACCTGTTAGAAAGTTGGTAATCATTTTGGGAAAGAAAAGTTTACATTTTTACTTCATATATAAAATATTTCCTGTGGATCGAATTAAGTACTTTTTTTTAAACAAGGGAAAATATTTTCTTAAAGTTCGGGATCATCTCTAGAGGAAGGAAGAATTTCTGAAATCAAAAGGAATCACAAATGTTAAATATTAAAGAGTTGTGTGAAAATTTAAACCTTTTAGAAAAACCTCAAACACAGCCAACCTTTATTTTAAAAATGTGAAAAACACTTATAGTTTATTAAAAATAAAGACCATTTATGAGAGTTGCTTAACATAATAAATAAAATTAATAAAAAGCATTGGCCAAAACTTCACAGTAAAATAATTACAGATTTAATATTTTGAAATTATTTTTGAATTGGCAGAGTTGTATAAAATGAGTGCAATCTTGGAAAAGAGTAAAGAGTAGAAAAAAAATAGTGCTTTCGTATTTGTTGATGGTATAGCAAGTTCAGCAATATTTAACAAAGTTTAAGATCAAGACTTTTGTCTGAGTTACCAATTTCTGAGAATCCATCCTAAGAAAATCATCTTTTAATTTTTTTTTTAAATATTTATTTATTTTTGAGAGAGACAAAGACAGAGGGTGAGCAAGGGAGGCGCAGAGAGAGAGGGAGACACAGAATCCGAAGCAGGCTCCAGGCTCTGAGCTGTCAGCACAGAGCCTGATGCGGGGCTTGAACTCATGAACTGCGAGACCATGACCTGAGCCCAAGTCGGATGTTTAACTGACTAAGCCACCTAGGTGCCCCAATCCTAAGAAAATCATTTTTAAAACAAGAAGTGTTTTATACATGGAATGTTCAGTGGAGGATTATTTATAATACACACTATTTGTTATCTTATGTACTATTTGCCTGGATTCATTCCAGGCACAGACATGCACACAAACACACCTACCTCAACGAATCCTTCCGCTACACACACCCTCAGGAACTCCTTCAGCAAAGTCTTGTTGATTGCTTTCTCTTTTAAAGAATTTAATAAACTTTATTGCTGTGCCTAGAATGCTGGTTTTGTTTTAGTCTTTAAGATATCCCCAGATAGGGGCGCCTGGGTGGCGCAGTCGGTTAAGCGTCCGACTTCAGCCAGGTCACGATCTCGCGGTCCGTGAGTTCGAGCCCCGCGTCAGGCTCTGGGCTGATGGCTCGGAGCCTGGAGCCTGTTTCCGATTCTGTGTCTCCCTCTCTCTCTGCCCCTCCCCCGTTCATGCTCTGTCTCTCTCTGTCCCAAAAATAAATAAAAAATGTTAAAAAAAAAAAAAAAAAAAAAGATATCCCCAGATAATTCTGATAGAGCTTGACGCTTGAGGACTACCGTTACAGGGATTCTGAGATATAAAAGGACAGGTTTCCATATAAAATGAATTAATAATCAGACTTAAGGAATTCTTTCTGAGCACTGAAAGTCTACTAAAACATTTAAGACCCTACTTTAAGTAAACAGCCCTTTAATTCAATTTACACTGCTGGCTTGTCATTCTTTTTCATCCTCTTGCCTAGGACCAAACACCAAACTACCTCTTCCTTCCAAAAAAAAAAAATTCTTGAGTGTCACAGACCCTGTATCTTAGCATAGAAAGTCCCAGATTCATCAAAAATTCAGATTAGTCAATCAATATTGACAAACACACTAAATCAAACATGTTTTAAAGTGTCAAAGTTCTAAAGATAGTATAGTCCTTCTGTTTCAAACTCAACTTCACTAATCATAAAAAAATGCCCCGTTGTTTTTTCCATAGATTTTAAGCCACTTGTGTTTTCTAATAAAACTTGAGAGGAAATTGCCTTGGAGTGATGAATTTTAAAAATACATATAATTTGAACGTATAAACTGCTATCTTGCCTCAGTGTGTTCGTACATTTTCCCTTCCTTACTCCCTGGTAGGGAAATTTCAGAAAGATACAGTCTTTTGGGCCCTCTGATGCTGCCTTATATAGATAAAAGGACTTATGAGAAGTCCTTTATCCAAGAATATTCCCAGAATTTCTCATTACGTGCTGTTGAATAAGAAATGGAGAGGGGCGCTTGGGTGGCTCAGTTGGTTAAGCATCCAACTCTTGGTTTTGGCTCAGGTCATGATCTCACGGTCATGGAATTGAGCCCCATGTCCAGCTCTATGCTGACTGTGGAGCCTGCTTGGGATTCTCCTTCTCCCTCTTCTCTCTGCCCCTCCCCTACTCTCTGTCTTTCAAAATAAATAAATAAACTTTAAAAAAAAAAGAGATGGAGAAAAGTCCCATAGGGAAACTAGAAATATAAAATTAATTATTTAAAACAAAATACACTTCATAGAAGTTATTTTTCATAGTTAATAGTTTTTATCTGTTAACTGAGAAATTTATACTCTCATTACTAAAATAGAAAAAGTCTTTTAATAGGTTGGACTATTACATTCTCCACCTTAGCCAAAAAGCACTAAGAAAAGAGAGGCTTTTCAAACTAAATTAGCTTCTTAATGTCCAGGAGTTCATTTTACCAATAAACAGACTAAAAGTGTCTCTCCCCCTTCCTGCCCCCAAAATACAAATTAGCCATCTTTAAAGGACTGGATTGTATTTCAACTAAATTATGACTATTCTAGCTCAGTTTCCAGTCCCAGGTACAGATACATTTTTTTCATTTACAGATAATTCTGTTTAAAACATTCTCAGATTATTGATTTACAGTGACTGTTCTTAACTCAGTATGTTTTGTACTCATGCTTGAACCCTGCATACCTTAATCATTCCCCTCCCAGAATCTCTTTAAATCGACAGTTTGCTTCATGAGTGACCATCATATGAAATCAAGAAAGGGTAATACTAGTTATACTTTGAGATGATAGAGCAGCTGCTCTTTCATAAAGGTGAGTGGGTATAGACAGTCTTCCTTGAACTTTTCCTTCATCTTTAAAAACTAAAGCATTTCAGCTGTGTAGCATATATTATCTCTGCCTTTATACATTTCAGAGTGATAGTTATAAGCAATGTGAGAAATAGCTCACCTTGACCTTACAGCTGAATTTGAAAAATCTTATCAAAAAGGTAATCATACTCTCACTCATAAAGCAGAATACGTCAGCTTTGTTTTGAGTTTTCCAGATGTCAGCTTATATGTTTTTCTGTTTAGCTGCGTTAGTTCCAAAAGATCTTCATTGATCAATCATGTTCTCCTTATAACACCAAATTACCAAGAAATATGGACTCTTGTTATTTCTTAGTATCATCTAATTCTGAAAGGGCTACAAGGTCAGGCCAGTGTCCTGACATGACCTACAAACTTAAACAAAAAGATCCAGAGACTAAATAAAGACTTGCTGGGAATTGGATGAACTTACTGAAACACTTACCATTTCAATTTCTAGAAGCCAAGCAGAATTGTGGGCCTCAGGTATAGGCTCCACAGTCCTTGGGTCAACGTGGGTCAGAGTGTTCGTCAGTGTTTGTAATCAAAAGAGACAAGGGAGGTTTGGGTTTAGTTTCATAATATCTATGCACTTGAGAGGGCTTCCTGGCTGCAGGATGAATGCCACTATTAATGAAAAACAATAATTCAGCAGTTCAGTAGATCTCCTGGATTTGGAAGAGTAGGTTTCTGCTGATACACCAGACTTGAGCTGCCAGATAGATACCAGTGTTGGGTGCTTGAAAAATAAGCCTCTTTCAACTTAAATCTGTGATCTTCCACGTTGTTAGTATACTTTGAAAATGTAGGACAGTCACTGCTACCCTACTGTTACTCTCTTTGTAGTATCATATCTTCTGCATTTCTTTCTGCATTTCTTTTGAGATTCTTCTCTAGCTCCTTAATATTAAAGTGCAAAAATTTCCTGAGATGTGAACACACATTCCTTACTGTTACTTACTTGAAGTTTACTATCAACCTGTTTTCCAGAATTCTTTGATAGTTTCTATTCACTAAAGAACTAAGGCCATTGGGATACAAATATTCTGTGTTGCAAATTAAGGCCAGGGGTCCATATGCTTTGAAAAATTGGTTAAATGGAGAGAATAGGGTTAAAAAAAGTAAAGGGAACTAACCAAAATAGGTATTTGAATAGACAACTCATTTCCGCATACATAAGGGGAATTTACCTATAATTCAGGGCTAAGATGGTAGCCAGTTTAGTGCACAAATGAATGAATGAGCCTGAAGTTCAGTATCACAACAGACATAATTGTTCTTGAAAAAGAGAAAAAGTATCTTTTTATGGAATCATAAAAATATTTCAATAAGATAGCCAATAGAATCCATTAATAATATCCATCTGTTTCCTGGGATCCATGTTGAATGTATATAACTTAGTTTCATAATGATTGCTTTTCACAAATGGCAGTACTGATCTGGTTCTTGAAGCATTTTCCTTAAGGTGATAAGAGAATTGAGCAGTATAGCTTAAGACTGTTATTGAGTATTGGCTTCAGAAAACTAGGCTTACAGGAAATAGATTGGCATAATGTTTAGATGTTATGTTCAGTAAACTGTTGAGTTTATAAGTTTGGGGAGGAGTAGAAGAATACCTCGCTCTCTTTTTTTTTTATTTTTTTTTACAAAACTTTAAACTACATTCTGGTTCCATTCAGCTGGACCTGTAAAATTTTAAGGATTATAAGGGGATAGGAACATAAAATTGTCTCAGACTAGTATTGATAAACTCTTTTTCTTCCTGTCTTATAGCTGTCTATAGAACTATAGTACTTATAGAGTCTATAGAACTTATAGTAGTCTATAGAACTACTTATGTTAGGTGTAAACCTTTTTATTTGCACTACCTTACAAAATCATTTTCTAAATTCCTAAGTCCAAATGTTTACGCAGCTTAACAGCCTTTTCCCTTTATTTCCTGCTAGATAACAGTTCTGTTGTCTACTGTGAAATCTTTCTTGAACTGGTTCATCAAAGTAAAATTTTAATTCCCTAAACTGTTAAGACACAAACCTAACTGTAAAGATTTATTTTTGTCTTTCTTAGAATTGGGATCCCACTTCATATCTACTGACTTATTACTGTGTTCCTTTTTTTTCTAGTCTTTTGTCCCTGGGAATATCCAGGGAGGTGGTTTCCAATATAACGTGATGGTTGTGGTGTCCATTATAATGGGATGGTTCTTATACTTGGGAGAACTAAATGACATGCTTCTAATATAGTTCTCTTCTACTCATATTTCCCAGAAGCCTAGTGAAGTTAGCCATGGTAGATGTCACCTCTTTGGAACTGGTGATTTGTGTATTATATTTGAGGGTATAGTTTTAATAAGCGCTTACACAGTTCCAGAAAAAAGTTTAAGGGATTAATCTAAGATTTTTTTTCCAGGCCTTCATTTTGCTACAAATACTTTATTCAAGAGGTTAGATATGTTGTGTTATTTGACCATGTTTTATAGACCTATATTTGTCTTGATCTTATTAAATTAACAACCTTTTTTTATAGGTCATCCTGGTATTCAGTAATCTTTTTCATCTAGTTAGGAAACTGTGTTCCTTTTGCTAACAAATGAGTTTTTTGCTTCTTAGTGATGGCCTTTTTTTCCTAGGAAAAAGTTTGCCTGGCTTTGGCTCATACTTGTCTCCATACTTAAGTATTTGCTCATAGACTCTTTGGTTATTTACAGCCATGATGGATTTGTAATGTTAAATCCATGTGTCCTTGTGGGTCCAGCTATCAGAGATCATGGAACTCTATTTTCAAAACTTACTTAGTACATTTATTTCTCTAAAGATAGAGTGTTTAAGGCAGGGAGTATCATATTCGTCCTCTAATTTTTTTTTTTTTTTTTTTAACTTCTGATCCAGAGTGGAGATTAGGGTAGGGAGAATAGCTTTGTATGGATTTCTTACTCATTTTGGTGGATTGTAGCACATTCTACAGCAGCCCACTATACTGAAAAACTTCCAAAATGAACAACCTGATGCAGATACATTTACAGTATCACCTATCAGAGATGATATCTTTGGAAATAAAAGCTTATTTTTGGCAGTTAACTAGGTATATGATGTTCAAATTGAATTTTGTCTCACCTTTTTATTGTATACATTGTCATATGGTATGATACTTAAAGTTTGACCTATCAGAATTTAGTGCAGTCCCTTAGCTTAGAGATCTAAGGGCGGTTAGTTTGAGTATTAATTTCAAGGACCCTAATATTATAAATTACTCTGTTGGAAAAGTGATGTTTTAACATTTTTTATATTCTGCATCCATGACATCTGTATCTCCTCTGTATTCCAAGTTCCACAGTAATTGAGGAAACATACTTTCATGTGACACTTAGAAACTATAAACTGTCCATTTACTTCCTTCTTAAAGATATTATTTCTTCAAAGAATTCTAATGATTTAGATAAGATTTATTTTAAAAATCCAATATATTTCACCCTTTAGATCACCCTTAATGTACAGGGGATGGAATATTCCACGAGTTTGCCTAGCAGAGAATTCAGATATACTGGTTTTTAGCTCTCATTGAATCATTGGGAATGGGGATTTTATTAACAATGTATTGATCCTAACATGGGATATTTTATAAAGTATTTTAGCCAATTTTTCAGAAATGTTTTAGAGAGCTTTCACAATTCTTGGGTAGTTGTTACTAGTCTTCCTTCTAAAGCCTCTTTCTGAAGAGTAACCAGTCCTCAAAATAAATCCTTCAGATATGTCTTGTGAAATAAAATTTGTAAAATAAGTTATGAATCCCCAAATTTCATGTCTTACATAAATATGATGTGTTGAGGCTACCAGAAGTCATTACTAAATTATTTTAGTTTTTTTAACCTCATTTGCATATGTATCTATATTTGCTGAAAAATGTATTTTTAAATGTATTTTCCATAGAGAAATTAATAACATTGACTATGTATTAATTGATTTGGAGATCATACCTTATTTGTGAAGTTATTTCCTTCATAGACTAAAGGCACAACTTGTATTATCCTGTGTTAAATAGTAGGACACTGTTGGTCAGGAGTTTGCTTCCTGTCTCATTATAATTTAAAATTGTGGCCCTTAAAACAACTCTTGAGAGATAAATCCTGAATATGTGCTAACATATATCAATTTATTATTTTAAGTAGAACTAACACACTAATTAATGCATCATTTAAGATCTGTGTGAACTACATTTCCATGAAAGAATTGAATTTGATGTGTTTGTCACTATATAATTGAACACAAATTGGACTTTTTATTTGCAAGGATTGGGGGAGGCAAGTCAGACAAATAAATCATGTTCTTCTTGCTACTTGAAATTATTTATATGTTAGGCTAACTTGTGGATTTTACTTATGCAGGCTTGACTTTTTTAATTATCTTTTTTCTCCTTTTCTTAAAGATGATACTTGTTGATGCCACTGTTAACATCCTCCTAGCAGAAGATAGTCCTACTGAGAAAATGAGCACTTTGATCATTCAGTCTTTGAACTTTAACCTTTGACTGGAAGTGACCTATAGGCAATGAAGACTACTTCCTTTTACTGCATTTTTACTCGTGTGCATTCTGGGCGCATGTTGATCGCTGGTTCAGTCCAGGCAACTGACATGCTTTTATTAGTCATACAGTATTAATGCAGGTGTCAGGAAATGTCAAATATAATTCCATTTTTTATTTTTATTTTTTTAAGCTTTTGGAAAAGTTCCAGGTCCTCATGTATTGTGCAATAACAATGACTTCCTTGGCGGTTTTGGGACGTTCATTGCCGGCAATGGACGTTTAACAGGAAAAATTTTCATTAACTCCTGCCACCCAATGATTAATGCATGATAGGGCCTATGAAATGAACTTATTGGTTATAGTGGGATTATAAATAAAGTGAGGGATCCAACATTACCTTGAAAGTCACCCCAACTGTTTATATTTGGATTCTATGCACTGTGATCCTAAGATTAACGGCATGAATTAACATGCGTCTTTAAAGGACTGTAATGAAAGATCATTGCGTATTTATTGAATTGTTTATATCTGCTGTCAAATTGTTTTGACATGGAAGGTTTTCAAGTAACATTGGCAGAGAGGTACAATATGTTATCCCTATGGTGAAAATAAATTCATTTGTTGTATATAGTTCCTCAATATCTGAAGTAAAGGTATGAGTAATATAGGGTATGAATGGTTTAATCAAGGCTTTATTTTGGAAGTAAGAAAAATGGCAGTGATGATTCAACTGCTGCAGTCCATAATTTGGGCTTATTTGTACATTAACAGTTTTTCCAAGTAGATTACACTCTGTTACTTCCTGCTAGCCATCAGCATGAGCCCTACTGCCTAAACACTATTTCATTTATTTATGTTTGGAAAATCCATAAACAGTTTTTGTTTGCAATTTTGTTTCTTTTGTTATGTTTTAAGTCAAGATTGAATGTTACAGTACTTCAATTGGAAAATTTTTGTCAAGTTTTTTCCTGTAAATTTTCTTTACTTGTAAGTATCATTTTGTCCTTTAATCCTGTACCCTAAAATAAGAAATACATTTTTGACAGAGGCTTAATGTTTTAACAAAAGAGTGTGGACATTTTTATTTTAAAATTTAGGCAAAAGTACACTATAGAATGGTATGTTTGCTTATTTGTCTCACACAACCATACAATTTTTCCTGGAGGGATTAGTTTTGTTTTCTTGTTGTTTAAAAGACTTTGCTTACAGCTAGATAAAGTTTTCTATAGAAAAAAATTGTTGAAACGTCCAATTCTCAGTACCATGTAAGTTAATGATACTGCAACTAGGTTCTCTTTTTAAAAAGCGATTATGTATTTTATAAATTACCTTTTCACATATGCAAAAATCTGTTTCTACTACAATGTTATTTTTACTAATGCCTGTTGTTGCACTCTTTTTGACATATCCTGCAGTGAATAAATATATGAATCAATTTGGGCTTAAAAGTAAAAGCCAATTGGCTGAAAGGTTTGAAGTATGTACCCCAGCAAAACCATCCAATCAATAATTGGCGAGGAGTATTTTCAAAATTGTTTTTAATCTCTGTATAGATGACATTTTGTAGCTTTGTACATGTTGTTAATTAAGGGCATATAATTTTACACTCTAAAAGTATAATTGCTGAACTCAGGGGTGGGTAGACTTCAAAAATATGTCTGCTGTAGAAATAACTTGAAAAACAAATTAAAACTATGGCCAGCCACCAAATTGTGGACACTGTTTATACTATAGTTAGCAACTACCACTTTTTGAAATTAAACACATTTTTGTTCTTTCTTCACTAGATACACCTAAGTTCTCACAGTAGTTTCTATCAGTCTTATTAGTTGCCCTGTTTAACCAAGACAAAAAATGTTTTTTGGAATGCTTGAGCTACTCTTAGTTTTTAACTGCTTTTTAATATGAAAATTGCAGTGACAAATTATATATTTTTCATATTTTACACAACTCTAAACTGATTGACTTGATCATTTGTGGGGGTGGGGGAATCTTTCTCCATAATGCTGGTCCTCTTACTAAAATTCTTTTATAAAGAAATGACCTGTGACATTTATTCACCAAAGGAATTAATATACCAGGTCAAAGATGAACAATGCTGTCCTGTAGATTAATAGGTGGTATATAGCCTCAGTTGAGTTTTGTAAAATAAAAATCGCAGTATTTTAAGATACCTCTCTCTCTACCTAGAGATATCATAAAATAAATTAAAATGAAGCAGAGGAAAGTAAAGGAAACCAAATAATTTCAGTACACTTTACGGTTTAAAGAGAAGGTGAAATATCCTAAAATATAGAAATACCAATCATTCAAAATTGCAATAAGATAACACTTTATTCGTTACATTACTCCCTTGAACTTAGGAATTATTGGAAACTCCTTTGCACTTGGATTTAATTAAGTTGATTTTAAATGTAAGTTACATTATTAAAAGACATAAGATGTTTACTTAAGTCATTGCTCTAGAGAGCAAAATTAATGACTTTGTAATAATAAACAATATTTCTCTGTAACACGTTGTTGAACGACAACCAGAATACCAAGAAAATGTACATAGGAATATGCTACTTCCCTCTTCCCTTGCTCTATGGGGCACTGTCTGCTACATAGGCCTACAGAATTATACTTTCATATTTAGACAATATGTACTCTCTATTTATTTATTTATTTATTTATTTTAAGGCCATTCTTCTGGTTTGCCAAATTCTGTTAAGGCAGTGATACATTCATTTCCTTATTTTGCATGTTTATATCATGAACTTGGTGCCCTTTCAAAAAAAAAAATATTATGTTAAGTAGGTATTAATGCCATAGATTTTAATGAGAGAAATGGTTTTCAGTTTTTTAAGATAAATTTTTTAAAATACGTTTTATGGCTGTTCTCTTAAGGAATTTAATATTCACCTCTAAAGGACTTACTTGTAGTGTATGAATTCCTCCTTTTAGCTAGCAGGGACATAAAGCTTTTTTTAATCCCCAAAAGAAAATGCTAAAAAATAGCTTTTATATACGGTTCATCTGGAGAAAGACCTTAATCCTTATTTGTTTTGACTAGGTATATAAATATTTGGTATAAAATAACTAGAATAGTTTATTACTTTTTCCCTTCTGAAATTTTAAATATATGCAAATATATATCATTAGATTCCTGTGGTGAATAATAATTTCTTCAGATTCTAAAACAGGTATCTAGTGACTGCTTAATTATTTCCAGATTGCATCAAAGATGAATTGACAAATAATGGAAATGAGTAGTGATATGAAAATGGTATGTAACCACATATTACTTGTTTCTGGTAATCAAATCTTATTTTTTAAAAAGCCTATTGTTTTTGAGAATTGAGATATTTAAACTTGTTACAACTTCTTCCTAAAAATAGAAGAGAAGAGGAGGTACTGTGTGTTCAAAAATTTTTTTAAATAAAGAATTCAGTGTCACTAGTTCTAAGCCTTTATGGTCACTGCTGCTTATATTTCTTGATCTCACTTTTATTTAATTTTTTTGTACATATTCGAGCTGAATGCTTAGGATTATTAAGTGTATATAAATTGGTTTTCTAAAAGAACTGAGGCTTACCCATATCTTCTCTAAGGATTCACTGTTACCAAAATCAGCTACTGCACGATTCTGTGTTATGCTAATGCCTTTGCATGATTAAGATCTGTGAAGGTGTCTTTTAATCTGCACCACTTGGCCCAATCCTCTTTGCAGTCTTGTTTTTCTCTCCTTTCTTCCTGTCTTCTCACAGATGTCCACTATGTTGGTCTTCAGGAGTTTCCCGAAGTTTTCCTCTCCCTCTCCCTTCCTTCCTTCTTTCCTCCTTCCTTTTCTTGAGGTTAGGGAATCCAGAGAAGGAAGACTATTGAAATTACATCAGAAATTTTTCTTAAATAAGAGGACTCCTTCCTACAGATAAAATATGTAGAATTTCTGATACTTTATTTCAGTTCAAGAGTAGGTGGCTAAATTTATTGAATAATTGACTACTTGATAAATGAGCTGTTAGTTGTAATTTAGTTCTTAAATACTAATATTAAGGGAGTTTTGCTTACTTTTTGGATGGTGACTCTCCCAAAGTCTAAATATTGCCCAAATGAATTGAATTAATTGTTTTGGTAAAAGTGTTTTTTCCATTTAAGTTTCTAAGCCATTTTGAGATTTGGAACTTTTTTTCTTTTTTTTTAATAATTTGTGGGAGACTTTAATTTTCTCAGCATGAACTGCATTAAAGACAGGCTTGTATGCATCATTATCATTAGAGGCCCGTGGAGTCTAAACATGTACTTCAAACTTTAGATCTTTATCTTTAAAGTTGAAGTTCTGGTTCTGACTATCGTCCTGATGATTGAGGTGTTCTCTGTGACTTTAATTCTCAAAAGTTACTGGGACTGATAGTTGAGGATGAATCTCCAGAATGGTTATATGACTGTTTTATCAAAAAATTGTTTATAAAACAATATAATATCTGAAGACATTTTTGAATATGTGGAAGGAAAGCTTGACTAGAAGCTGGTATGTTTTACCATACCTAAAGAACTGCAATTGTGCAAGTTGAGTGCAGTTGACAGGGAGAAAGAGAAACAGTTCTTGTTCTATTTCTTGGTGCATACTTTGTCAGGGTTTTGTCAAAAGTTTGCTTCTGCAGTAATTCTAAGCAGTTTTCTCAAAGGCAAAGCATGGTTCTGGGCTTTGGCTTGTTAGGTGTGGCCGCACTTGTCAAATTTCCTGGTAAATGGAAAGATTGAATAATCCCACCTCTCTAATTCTAAAGCCTGAAACAAGACTAGTGAGGAATGTGGTAGAATGGCAGATACCATGAATATAAATGCGAGTCTCTTAATAGTTAACCACAGATTATTTACATAAATACAAATTGATTGTCATTCTCGGGGTAAAATCATTAATCGAACAGATTATCATGTCAGTTATCTGGTAGCCAAGAATTAAGTCCATGTTCAAGTTAAAGTGGATTTGTTGTTTTTAGTTGGTACCATTTTTCTCTCAATATTCAGAAATACAAATTGTGCATTTTATTAATAGGAATGGAAGCTCATGCTTGAGGATTTGAATAGGGTGGATGTATATATTTTATAAATTCAAGTTGTAAAATATGTAAAGCTGCTGCTTTTTGAATAGAATATAAATGTTAAGACATAAATCTATATATTATATATTTTTAAATACATGTACCAAACTTTTGTTAGTTGAATATAAATTACATTGTGTGCTTTATGGAATTCAGTAACTTTTAATAATAAAGCAGTTGTCATTGATTTTTTTTTATGTAGACTTGAATATTAAATTGGATAATTAAATCTCTTTGTAGTTTATAATAATGTAAAAATTTACTTATGTACTAGTTTCTCATTACAGAGGACTGCGATCTTCAAAGGTTTGTGGAAACAGTGACATGTCCATTTCCAAAAATAGGTGCAACAGCACGAAGATAGTCCCTAACGCCACTTGTTTATTTATTTAATGGATCATGTTCACTTAGCAGTGTAGCCTAGTATATTTTAGTGGTTCTTCATGCTTTAATTGAAGAAGTCCTGATTGAAAGACAGGCATCTTCAGAAAAGGTGGAAACTGAGACCCAAGCACTTGCTTAGAGTTCCACCATGAGTCTAGTGTTGCTGAACTTTAAGTTCTATTAGATTAATAAGGACATACCATAGAGAACTTTGGAATACTTTCCTGAGTATACACATAGATCAACTAACTTATGTAGATGAGTGACTCGTGAAACTATGAGAAAAGCAGAGGAGAGGCTGAAGAATCAGGATACCTGTCTGCATCTCAGTTATTCACAGCAGGAAGAATGCTCTGCTGATATTCTAAGTTCTCTATCCAGGGGTCCCTGCTTGCCCCAGGAGCACCTCACTCCTCACAGGGGCATGAAACTGCCTTACCTCAACATGCTGTTTCTCCATCCTCAACAGTAGATGAGTAACTGGTTACGTAAATGCAAGACCCGTCTTTGTACTTTGATGACATTCTCCCTTTATTATAAATCTTAGAATAATTTCTACCTCTCTCAGATGGTTTAAGCAACACTGTGGATAAGTGAGTCTTTTGAAGTCCTCTCTACATTCCTTAGTACTTTTCACACTAACATACAGCAAAGTTAAACATGAACTGAAGAGAAGTCAAATGACATAGCTAAGAGTTTTCTGTGCTTGGATAATAGGGTCCAAGGCCACAGTGGTTCTACAACATCTGTCCTGTTGGGAACTTCTGTCAATAAATCTTTTAAATTGCTTATGAGATTTCTTTTTAATGTTTGCTTAAGGCAAAATATGTAAGTGAGTACCTGTGTGCTCTTTCCAGCCCAGTGGAGTTTGGAAATGTTTTAATAAGGAAAATTGAAATAAGAACCTAAGGTAGAAAATATCTTCTCATATAGGTACTTGACCTTCAAGGACCCATTGTGGGTAGATATAACTCATCAGGCAAGAACCTAATAAGGATGGCTACTTCCTGCAGAAAACGTTTCCAACTTAACATAAAAATTTTCTTGTGTCCTGGGGCACCTGGGTGGCTCAGTTGGTTAAGCGTCCCACTCTTCAGTTCAGGTCATGATCTCACAGTCGTGAGGTCGGGCTTCGCACTGAGCTGAGCGTAGAGTGTGCTTAAGATTCTTTCTCCCTCTGCTCCTCTCCCCCACTCACACTCCCTCTCAAATTAAAAAAATAAAAATAACTCTTTAAAAAATGTTTTATGTCCTCTCTCACACCCCAGAAAGCATGTTTCTCTTTTCTTTCCTGTTATAATGGCATTCTATCCAACCTAGTTATCCAAACGAAGACTTAATCGCTATTTACTGGTCCTCTCTGATATTTTTCATCATTAAGTCCTTTTGAGCCTCTCTTTAAAAATGATCTCAAATCCCTCCTTTCTCCTAGTGTCCTTGTCATTCTGTCCCTTCACTGCCTGCATCCTGTGTTCCCAGGCTGCTCTTCAGCCATCCACACACTTTGTTCCTTAAATAGTAGCAAAAGAAGACTACCTATACTTTGCTAATGTTCTTCCATGTTCCTAGAGTGTTTTTCATCTGCTTTTCTACCTAAAAAGTCCAGTTCAAATGTAGTTCTAAGGTTATATTTGTCCTTTCCTTCCCTTCCCACCCCCTACCAGTCTTCTGTCCTGGATTCTTTAATAGTAGGGGCAATGTCTCAAATGCCCCCAGCATGTAGCACACAGTACACAACATACAAGCTTTTAATAAATGTTTGTTAAATTAACTTGATTGTACTTGTATTTTTATACTAACTTTTCTAAAGAAACTTATGCAAGTGCTAGCAGTTTTGAAACCTACCTCTAAACCACCATCTGTGTGAAGTGTCACAGCAGAACAACTTACCCTTCCTATCCCAGAAAGTTTGAAAAAAATTGCTTTGAAGTAAACCATTAACGATTCTTCATTGGTTTTACTTTCATTTATTTAAAAAAAATATTTTTCTCGTATCTTTGCCCTGTGTCTGAGGTAAATTGCTTACCTTGAATATATATTTACAGATTAAGAATGTAATTGTTTTAGGGCACCTAGGTGGCTCAGTCAGTTAAGTGTCCAACTTTTGTCTTAGGTCATGATCTCACAGTTCATGAGTTTGAGCCTCACATCGGGCTCTCTACTGTCGGTGCAGAGCCTGCTTCTGATCCTCTGTCCCCCCCCCCAGCCCCTCCCCCACATGCACAAATGCTCGTGCGCTGTCTCAAAAATAAGACAGTTAAGAAATTTTATTTAAAAAGAATATATAATTGTTTTAAGCTAAATATATCTGAAGAGACCTGAGCTCATAAAGGTAAACCTAATACTCATTAAGGTTAAAAACAGACATTAAGCAAGTACTTAGAACCTCGAATGCTGAGGATGGCAGATAAGACAAAGCATATATCTTCAAAGGGTCTATATTCTGAGCGGGATAAGAAAGAAAAATAGTTAACATCAAAAGTAATGAGCCCTAAAAGGTGCAGATAAATAGCTATTTCTGATAATCATGGAAGTTAATTGACTGCAAAAAGAAGCGTAATTGTTTGAAAGTTAAAAATGTAGATGGGTTCTAGGGAAGTACAAAAGCCCTAGGACAGGGTTTGTATGAGGGCCAGCCTGGAGGAGCATGTGCCTGCTTCAGAGTACGTTGTTGGGGAGGGGCAGCAGCCAAGGGCCAAAGGATGGTAGAGCCTTGTGGGTGAGGGTAAGGTTGAAATTTGTCTTTCGGTTTCCACTAATCAAAGAGCTGAGCCTAGCACTCAGTTCCTTTTGTCCTAGGGCGCTTATTGAGAAGAGATTATAAAGCTGAGTCATTGTGTGGGCAATATCACAGGAAATGTTGCTCAGAAAACACAGCGAGGGGTCTGAGCTACTATACCTACATCCCACCCACCAAAACTAAAGCCAGCGACTAGCAGAGCTCCATCCCCAGAGTGAAGGTCACCTGAGGAAACAACCCTGATTCAGACTTGCATCTTGGATTGGTTCAGGGAATGTCAAGCTTTAAACTTGGATTGAGCTGTGGTCTCTAGCAGTGTCCTCAGGAGGTGGCCAGGAGGAAATGAAAGTTCTGTGGAAGAAGCTATTCTCTTCCCAGGTCTCAGATGATCCATACAAGTGATTTATTTCAATACAGTGACCAATACACAAAGGTTATCCCTTCTACGAAGCAAGGCACTGTGAAATGACAGACCTAGAAAGCACTGGAGGTGTGGGGTGGGGAGCGACAGGATCTGGTACAGTTTACTGCTCTGCATCCCACATTTTGTTGGGAGCTTCTGAAGAACAAGAACTGTCTTGTTCATCTTTACACTCATTCAGATATCAAGTGCTTTCTGTATCCCAAGGAGCTTATGATCTGGCAGAGAAGACAAATGGGTAATTAAAATAGTGTGACAGTTGTGATAGGCTAATCACAGTGCTGAGTGAGCATCAAGGTGAGAACAAAGCTGTCTAAGGGAGTCTAAGGAAAGAATTCCAGGGGAAGTGGTGAGTATTGGCCAGGCAAAGGTGGGAAAGTGAAGATGAGGGCATCTGAGATAAAGCACAGAGCAAGTGCAAAAGCCCAGGATGAGAGAACAGTGTTCAGAGCATTGAATGTGGATGAGGAAGTAGTAAAAATAAATTGAGATAAAATTAGAGCTAGCATGCAAAAGACCAAATTAATAGAGTTTTGGTTTTATCTCCTGGGTGACAGGGACTGATGGATTCAGATTTGCACTTAAGAAAAATACCTTGGCTTATAGTCTGGAGAGTGATCTGGAAGGGTCACGAGAGGGGGAAAAACAAGAGACCTTATCAGTACCAAATGATGATGACAACTTGGACTTATTATAAAGTATTGGCATAAAGACAGACATACCAATGGAACGGCAGGGAAAGTACAGAGATTAGTTTTGTTTAAAGATGCCAAGGTACTTGTAGGGGAAAAGAATAATGTATCCAACAAATGGTACTAGAACATTTGGAAAGCTATTTGTAAAAAAACAAAAATAAAAATCTTCTATACAAAAATTAGCCCAAAATGAATCATACACTTAACGAGTAAAACTATAAAATTTCAAGAAAACAGAAGCTCTAAGATCTTGGATGTGGCAAAGATTTCTTAGCTATGAAACAAATTACTAAAAACAATTGATAAATTGGGCTCAACAAAATTTAGGATTTAGGCTTTTAAAAAGACATTGTAAAGACTGCACAATATATGTGCAAAGTATATAACCCAATAAAGCACTTGAATTTAGATTTTTTTTTTAAATCTTAGGGTTTAATAACCAGAAGCAAAATAACCCAATTTAAAAATGGGCAAGTTTTATGATTTTTTTTTTTTTACCTGAACTATTCTTGACTGAAGAAAATACAGAGACGGCAAATAAGTAACTGAAAAACTGCTGAGTATCAATCATTAGGGGGAATAACAGGTGAAAACCACAAGATACCACCGCACCATCACTGCACTGTCCGTACCAAGTTTTGGCAAGGACATGGAGTAATGGGAACTTTCCGACACTACTGATGGCGATGTAGAATGTGTAAGTACTTTGGAAAACTGTTTGAGAGCTTCTTTAAAAAGTTAAACACGTACCTATACTATACAAGTCAGCCATTTTGCTCGTAGGTATTTACCCAAGAGAAAAAGACTATGTCTACACAAAAACTGTGTATAAAGGTTTGTATCAAGTTTGTAAAATACCCAAACTGGAAACATCCTAAATGTCCCTTAGTAGGTGATTGGATGGCCAATGTGAGATATCCATACATTGGACTGCTACTCAGCAGTAAAACAGGAATGAACTATTAATATATGCAACAACATTGATAAATGTCTATTATGCTGAGTGAAAGTACCCATGCAAAAAGTACCCTGTATGGTTTTATCTATATAAAATCCAAATTCATAGTGACAAAAGTCAGAAGTATTTGCCTGAAGATATGGGGTGGTGGGAACAAACTTTTGGAGGTGATGGATACTTGATTATCTTGTTTTCCCAGATTTATATGTATATGAAAACTCATTAAATTCCACAATTTAGGGGCACCTTGGTGGCTCAGTTGGTTGAGCCTCCAACTCTTGATTTTGGTTCAGGTCATGATCCCAGGGTTGTAGGATTGAGCCCCGTGTCAGGCTCTGCACTGAGCGTGAAGCTTGCTTAAGATTCTCTCTTTCTCCCTTTTGCCCCTCTCCCCTGCTCATCCACACTCTCCCTAAAATAAAATTTAAAAAAATTTAATTCCACACTTTATATATTAATACTTTACTGAATGTTCTACCTCAAACAGAATTAGGAGGTTTTAAGCAATAAAGGCAAAGGATGATAAAGGCCTGAAGTGGAGTATAAGAAAGTGGGCAATTCAACCATAATCAACTTGCCCAAAATTACAGGTCAAAAGTGATGGAGCTGGAATTTAATCCTGAGTCTGACTGACTTCAAAATCCATGCTCTAAGTCAGTATGCCTATACTTAACATGAACCCCCATACTTTTGGCTTAGACAATTGAACAGAGAGGCTGATGACTTTCACCAATACACAAGGAGGGGAGCAGGTTTGGGGGAGAGGATATGTTTGTGCTTCCTTGTAGCAGCAAATACAGTAACTTACCTAGTGAGTTAGTGAGTGGAGATGTGAGTTGAAGTTTTTAGGTGGCAACGTTAATGAAAGAGTGATGTAATCTCACTTAGTTCATGAGCTTATTTGCCTATTGACCAACAGCTGAAAAATTTAATATTTTCTAGTCTAATAACCTACCCAATGAATTAGTTACTTCTCAGCATCTTTGAAGTGAATCACCCCTGACACCTTCACTGACAGGAATTAACTCAGAAAATTACTGCACGTTTCAGCAAATCTTATCATTAGAAAGTTATTTCTTTCAAACTGAAGTCTGCTTATACGATTTATTCTAGATTGAAGTGTGTCTCCCTAAAAAATATATGTTGAAGTCCTAACTCCCAGTAGCTCAGACAGAATGTGACGGTATTTGGAAATGGAGTTGTCAAAGCTGTAATTAGTTAAAGTGAAGTCATACTGGATGGAGTAGGGTGGACCTTAATTCAATATGAGTGGTGTCCTACAAATTGGAGAAGACACTGAGACACAGGCACTTGGGAGAACACCACGTATCCATGCTGTGATACATCTACAAGCCAAGGAACACCAAGGATTGCCGGGAACCACCAGGAACTGGAGGAGGCAAGGACGGATTCTTCCCCAGAGCCTTTGGAGAGTATGATCCTGCTGATACCTGATGTTGGACTTCTCACTCCAGAACTGTGAGAGAATAAATGTCTGTTGTTTTAAACCATCCAGTTTATGGTCGTTTGCTACGACGGCTCTAGGAAACTAATCACACACTCTCCCATCTTTTTTTCCCCTAGTTCTGCCTTGTGGAGACACATGGAATAAGTCCTTGTCCCTTCTCCAGATATTTCCAGATGTTTAGAACACATCTTTTTTTTTTCCAGGAGAATATCTCCCTCGCTGGTTTTTTACCCGATACATTTTTAAATCCTTTCATTATTCTTTTGTAGCACCAAGATTTTCACAGATGCTTTAGAGTGTGATAGCCAGAACTGATCTTACTACTTCAAACAGTTTGACCTACAAAAAAGAATGGAATTTGCTCTCTGGTTCAGGTCAGGGATCTTCAAGCTGTTTCTCAGAGCTTTAGGAGTTCCTTGGAGGTACGCCAGAGGCACACTTGACTGTATTTCATGTAAATGAAATACACTTTTCTGACAGGGTTGTTTTTGCTTGTTTGTTTGTTTGTTTGTGGGGAGAGGGGGTCCCATGTAAAGTATTACTTTTCCCATGAGTAAAAGTATTACTTATTCCCATGAGATTTTACTTTGTCTAGTTCTGCCATGCTATTTAGCCTTGTGCTTTTTTGGTTTTTTATTCCATTGTGTACCCTATTCTCTCTCCCTCTTTTTCAGTACCACCTCAAAGCATTTCTACACCTTTTCAGAATTTAACAAAGCCAATAAGGACATGAGCCTACAGCATGTTATCTGCAGCTCAGTGTGTTATTTAAACTATTTAACTACAATCTGCTATTTTTTCTACCAAGTGTCAAACTATTATCTCTCAGGCCATATTTCTATATAGTTTAGCAAAGAAAGATGCTGGTTATTCTGGTGAAACTCATTCTTGGTGAATTTATGTTGATTCCAAATGGTCGTTCGTTTGGTTTCTATTTTGAATAACTGAATTCTACATATTGTTTTGTGATTTCTGATCTGTTGAAATGAACACATTCCAGTCTGTCTGTCTGTCTGTCCATCTGCCTCTTTCTGTCTCCAGTGACCACAAGGTGAGCGTGGCTGCTGTGGGAGTGTAGGATCTCCCTTCATGAAATTACTTGCTGGTCAGCTGCAAGCAGTGCAGTTAGCTGGTTGGTTTCTCCAAGGGTAGCCCTTCAGCGTCTGCCTCAGATAGAGCCCAAATCACACTTTTCCCAAGCAGCCCCCAGCCAATAACATGGCCTGGCCATTGCTGCCCAGTGTGGGACTTCTCCAATAGATAATCCTTGGTCTAGAGCTTCCCATTAGATCAGCGAGATCTTGGCAGATTTGCATCTCAGTCTGACGCTCCACCTACCCACATCTGCTTCCTCCCCCCTTTCCCTTCACAGGTTTCAGATCTACACCATGGTTTGGTTTTCATAGCCTGATCTTTTTTTTTTTTTTTAAGTAAACTACCCCCCAACATGGGGCTCGAAATCATGACCCCAAGATCGAGTTGCATGCTCTACTAACTGAGCCAGCCAGATGCCCACCCTGATCCTTTTTTATCTTTCACAAACATTACACATACTCTTTACCACAAGAAACCCCAATGCCCTCCAAACTCTAGTGCTGATTCTGGGCCACCAGAATCAACAGAGTTGGCACTGAGTGTGGTCAAGAAGAAGGTTGATGAGATGGAGTTTTGAGGCCTAGTCACACT
Organism: Panthera onca; assembly: GCF_046562875.1. Classification (NCBI taxonomy): domain Eukaryota; kingdom Metazoa; phylum Chordata; class Mammalia; order Carnivora; family Felidae; genus Panthera; species Panthera onca. The sequence goes on along the minus strand of NC_138356.1, from coordinate 23,785,234 downwards.
CGTTGTCTCCCTGACAATGAGGACCCCATCCCAGGTGGCATTTGGGACATAGATAGGCCCTGCCACAGGTATTATGTGGCCCAGTTGCTAAAATTTACACAAGTGATGATTTGGAAGAATGCTCCATTGGAGGGGACCGCCTTGGACAGTAAGTACAATGGTTCAAGCATTTGGAAAATATGGGGGAACAATGAATACAAGGACAATGAAATTGGGTGATTGTTAATAAATTGTATTATCCTCTGTCTTAGTCTGCTTGGGCCACAGTAACAAAATCTCATACATGAGTGGCTAAAACAATGGAAAGGTATTCTCACAGCACTCAGAGAATGCAAGCAGGAACTGGCTCTTACAAGGGCACTAATCCTTTCATGCGGGCCCCACTGTCATAATCTCATCTAAACCTAATCATCTCTCAAAGGCTCCGTCTCCAAATACCATCACATTAGGGGTTAGGACTTCCACATATGAATTGGGAGGGGACAAGATGAACAATTGAATCCATAGCATCACCTAGAGAGGGATGATGCAAAGTTGAGGGCAGATGACAATTGAAAACTACTTCTGAACACAAGAGGGCCTCTTTGGGAACTGCCAAAGAAGGTCTTACCTCCTGCAGTGGGAGAGCAGGAAAAGCTCAAGACCAGAGTCAGCATTTAAAAGATCCTTGAGGAGGGCGCCTGGGTGCCTCGGTCAGTTAAGCCTCTGACTTCGGCTCAGGTCATGATCTCACGGTGTGTGGGTTTGAGCCCCGTGTCAGGCAAGCCTGGAGCCTGCTTCAGATTCTGTGTTTCCTTCTCCCTCTGCCCCTCCCCCCCTCAAAAATAAACATAAAAACATTTTTAAAAAAATAAAAATAAAATTTAAAAGAGGCTTGAGGGGCGCGTGGCCAGCTCAGTAAGTGGAACATGTGACTCTTGATCTCGGGGTTGTGAGTTCAAGCCCCATGTTGGGTGTAGAGATTGCTTAAAATAAAATCTTTGAAAAAAAATAAAAATGAAAGAGCTTTGAGCTTCAAAAATATTTGGATGCTCAGCTGGGCCGGTCTGTTATGGGAAGGTCAGGGTCCCAATTGGGCAACCGGAGACCCTGACACATGAGATAGAGACATCTGGGTGTGGGACTCCAGAGACTGTGGGTCCCTGACTCCTCTGTAATGTTAGAGCCCATAGAGAGACCCACCCTCCATATTAAGAGCTAGAATACCCTCCAGTGAGAGGACCCATCAGGGATCCTTCTTAGACTCTGCCCCCACCTCTTCTAGCTGCCCCATGCATAAGCAGGTTTAAGAAACAATAAAGTCGGGATGAATGGGTGGCTCAGTCAGTTAAGCATCCGACTTTGGCTCATAGTTCATGGTTCAAGCCCGCATTAGACTCTCTGCTGTCAGCACAGAGCCTGCTTTGGATTCTTTGTCCCCCTCTCCGCCTGCCCCTGCCCAGCTTGTTCTCTATCTCTCTTAAAATAAATACATAAACTTAAAAAGAAAAAAAAGAAATAATAAAATCTACCTGGAACATGTGGAGTCTCATAATGGAGGAAAAGAACTATCCCTTTAAAAAAAAAAAAAATTTCCCCCAGTATTATTGACATACAATTGGCATATAACATAAATTTAAGGTGTACAGGGACGCCTGGGTGGCTCAGTCGGTTAAGTGTCCGACTTCGGCTCAGGTCATGATCTCGCGGTCCGTGAGTTCAAGCCTCGCGTCGGGCTCTGTGCTGACGGCTCAGAGCCTGGAGCCTGTTTCAGATTCTGTGTCTCCCTCTCTCTCTGCCCCTCCCCTGCTCATGCTCTGTCTCTCTCTGTCTCAAAAATAAATAAACATTAAAAAAAAATTAAAAAAAAAAATTTAAGGTGTACAATGTAGGGGCACCTGGGTGGCTCAGTCAATTAAGTGTCCGACTCTTGATGTCAGCTCAGGTCTTGATCTCAGTGTCATGAGTTCAAGCCCTGCATTGGGCTCCACACTGGGCATGAAGCCTACTTAAAAGAATTTTTTAAAAAAAAAAAAAATTGTGTGAAATATAGACACAAAAAAAACCCACAAAAACTTAAAAATTTTAAAACACAAATCATTACAATGTAATGACTTTTTATTTAGAAATTCTTTTTAATGTTTATTTTTGAGAGAGAGACAGACTGTGCGTGGGGGAGGGGCAGAGAGAAAGACACACACACACAGAATCCGAAGCAGGCTCTCAGCTATCAGCACATGCTGGTAGCTGAGCCTGACGCAGGGCTCAAACTCCCGAACCGTGAGATCATGACCTGAGCTGAAGTCGGACGTTCAACCGACTGAAGCACTCAGGCACCCAGGTACCCAGTGTATAATGATTTGATACACTTACATATTGTGAAATGATTAGCACAATAGGGTTAGTTAACATTTCCATCACCTCATATAACGACCATTTCTTTTTTGTGGTGAGAATATTTAAGATCTAACTCTTAGCAACTTTCAAGTATATAACACAATATTATTAACTGTAATCATTAGATCCCAATGTACATCAAATCCCAGAACATATTCATCTTATAACTGGAAGTTCGTACCCTTTGACTAACATCTCCCCATTTCTCCCACCTCCAGCCGCTGGTAACTTTCTGTTTCTATGAGTTTGGCCTTTTTAGATTCCACATATTAGTGATACCATGGAGTATTTCTCTCTTTCTCTCTGACTTACTTCACTTAGCATCATGTCCTCAAGGGCCATGCCAGTTGACACAAGTGGCAAGATCTCCTTCTTTGCTGTGGCTGAAAAAGATTCCATTTTACATACATCACAACTTCTTTATCCGTTTGTCTATAGATAATGGACACTTAGGTTTTTTCCATATCTCGTGATTGTGAATAATGCTGCGTGGAACACGGGAATGCAGATACTCCTTGAGATCCTGATTTCATTTCCTTTGGATACATACCCAGAAGTGGGATTGCTGGATCATATGGTAATTCTATTTTTTAATTCTTTAAGGAACCACTGTTCTGTTTTCCATGATGGCTGTACCAATTTACATTCCCACTAACAGTGCACAAGAGTTCCCTTTTCTCCACATCCTCGCCAACACTTGTTATCTCTTGTCTTTTCAATAATAGCCATTCTAACAGTGCAAGATGATTTCTCATGTTTTTGTTTTGTGTTTCCCTGAAGGTTAGTGATGTTAAGCATCTTTTCATGTACCTGTTGTCCATTTGTATGTCTTCTTTAGAAAAATCTGTATCTAGTTCCTCATTCTTAAGTATTTTATTGCTTTTTATATTATGAATAGAGTTGCTTTATTTCTTTTTCAGATATTTGTTATTAGTATATGGAAATGCAGCTGATTTCTTGATTTTGGATCCTGTACCTTTACTGAATTTGTTGATTAGTTACGTTTTTTGGTGGAGTCTTTAGGATTTTCTATGTATAAGATCGTATTACCTGCAAAGATAATTTTACCATTTCCTTTTCAATTTGAATGCCCTTTATTTCTTTTTCTTACCTGATTGCTCTGGCTAGGACTTCCTGTGCTGTGTTGAATAGGAGTGGTGAGTAGGCATACTTGTCTTGTTCCTGGTCTTAGAGGAAAAGTTTTCCACCTTTCACCACTGAATATGACATTAATTGTGACATATTGACATAATATGTGGTTCTTACTATGTTGATGTACATTCCTTCTACTCCAATTTATGATAGTTTTTGTAATGAAAAGATATATTTTATCAAATGCTTTCTCTCTATTTTGATCTTTCATTCTATTAATGTGGTGTACTACATTTATCAATTTGCATATGTTGAACTGTCTTTGCATCCAAAGGGTGAATCCTATTTGATCATGGTGTGTGATCCTTTTCATGTGCTGTTGAATCTGGTTTGTTAATATGTTGTTGAGAATTTTTACATCTATGTTCATCAGTGATATTGGCCTGAAGTTTTATTTCTTGTAGTGTCCTTACCTGGTTTTGGTATCTAGATAATGCTTGCCCATAGATTTTTTGGGAAGAGTTTAAGAAGCATTGGCATTAATTCTTCTTTAAATGTTCAATAGGCTTCACCAGAGAAACTATCTGGTCCTGGGCTTTTCATTATTGGGAAATTTTTGGTTACTGATTCAGTGTCCTTACTCATTATTAGTATGTTTGGATTTTCTATTTCTTCATGGGTTAGTCTTGATAGGTTGTATGTTTCTAGGAATGTATCCATTTCTTTAATTTATCCTATTTGTCGGCCTACAGTTGTTAATAGCAGTCTCTTATGGTCCTTTATATTTCTGTTTCATCAGTTATAATGTCTCTTCTTCCATGTCTGGTTTTATTTTAAGTCTTCTCTCTTTTTTCTTAGTCTAGCTTAAAGGTTTTTCTTTTCTTTTTTCCTTCCTTTCCTTTCCTTTTCTTTTCTTTTCTTTTCAGAACATCAGCTCTTACTTTCACTGATTTTTTTCCTATTATTTTTCTGGTCTCTATCTTGTTAATTTCTGCTCAAGTCTTCGTGATTTCCTCCCTTTTGCTAACTTTGTGGTTAGTTTGTACCTCTTTTTCTAGTTCTTTGAGGTGTAACTTGGATGTTTTATTTGAGATCTTTTTTCTGAACATACATGTTTATCACTATAAAGCTCCCTTTTAAAACTACTTTTGCTGTATTATATAAGGTTTGGTACATTATGTTTCTTTCCATTTTCATTTGTTTCAAAATATTTATTTCTTTTTGACTTCTTTTTTTATCCATCAGATTATTCAGGAGTATGTTGCATAATTTCCACATTTTTGTGAATTTTCCAGTTTTCCTCCTGTTATTGATTTCTAGTCTTATACTATTATGATCAGAAAATATACTTTGCATTATTTCATTCTCAAATTTGTTAAGACTTATTTTGTGATCTGTCATAGGATCTATTCTGGAGAATGTTCCTTATGTGCTTGGCAAGAATATATATTCTGCTATTGGGTGGAATGTTCTGTACAATAGACTGTTAGGGGGCATTGGGGTGGCACAGTTGGTTGAGCATTCAACTCTTAATTTTGGCTCAAGTCATGATCTCACAGTTCATGAGTTCGAGCCCCACATCCAGCTCTGCACTGAGAGTTTGGAACCTACTTGGAATTCTCTCTCCCTCTCTCTGCCCCTACCCCATTCTCTCTCACTCTCAAAATAAATAAACTTAAAAAAAATAGACTTTTAGGTCTATTTGGTTTAATGCTTTTTTTTCTCTTTAAGTTAACTCTTTGCCCAATTTGAGGCTTGAACTCATGACCCCAAGATCAAGAATTGCTTTACCGACTGAGCCAGTCAGGCTCACCCTCCATTTGATTTAAAGTATGATTCAAATCTGTTTCTGTATTGATTTTCTGTCTGGATGATCCCATTGTTGGAAGTGTGGGATATTGAGGTCCCATACCATTATCATATTGCCATGTATTTCTCCCTTCAGATCTGTTATTATTTGCTTCGTAAATTTAGGTGCTATGATGTTGGGTGCATATATATTTACAATTATATCCTTTTGATAAATTCACCTCTTTATCATTATGTAATGGCCCTCTTTGTCTCTTGTTACAGTTTTTGATGTAAAGTCTATTTTGTCTGATAAAAGCGTAGCAGCTACTCTGATCACTTCTGGTTTCCATTGGCATGGAATATCTTTTTCTCTCTCTTTGAGCCTCTGTGTGTCTGTAAAGCTGAAGTGAACCTTTTTTTTTAAATATTTATTGATTTATTTTGAGAGAGAGAGTGAGCGAGCAGGGGAGGTGCAGAGAGAGGGAGAGAGAGAATCCCAAGCAAGCTCAGCACTGTCAGTGCAGAGCCCGAGGTGGGGTTTGAACCAAAAACCGTGAGATCATAACCTGAGCCAAAACCAAAAGTCAGATGCTTAACCGACTGAGCTACCCACCCAAGCACCCCTTTTTTGTACTTGACCTTTTGTAGTTGAGTCTTTTTTTTTAAATGTATTTAAATACACTCTATCTTTTGATTGGAAAATTTAATCCATTTACATTCATAATAATTATTGATATGTAAAGACTTACTAATGCAATCTTATTGTTTTCTAGCTGTTTTGTAGTTTCCTTATTTCTTTCTCCCTCTCTTGATGCCTTTGTGAATTGATGATTTTCCACAGTGGTATGCTTTGATTCCATTCTCTTTATCTTTTGTGAATCTACCGTAGGTTTTTGCTTTGTGGTTACCATGACACTTATGTAAAATACCTTATAGATACTATAGTCTGTTTTAGGCTGGTGACAATTTAACTTCAATCATGTAAAAGTACTCCACGCTTTTACTTTCCCCCTTTTGTTTTTGGTGTCAGAATTTATCTTCTTGTATTGTGTATTTATTAACAAATTATTGTACCTATAGGTATTTTTAATACTCTTGTCCTTTAACCTCTATCCTAGAGATAAGTGGTTAACACACCATCATATTACAGTATTAGGTATTCTGCATTTGACTATATACTTACCTTTACCAGTATGTTGTATATTTTCATATGTCTTCATATTACTAATTAGTATCTTTTTATTTCAGCTTGAAGAACTCCTTTCAGCAGTTTTTGTAAAGCAGGTCTCGTGGTGGTGAACTCTCAGCTTTTCTTTGTCTGGGAAGGTCCTTTATCTCTCCTTCATTTCTGAAAGACCACTTTGCCAGCTAAACTATTCCCTGTTGATAGTTTTTTTTTTCTTTCTTTCAGCACTTTGAATATATTATCCCACTCTCTCCTGCCTGTTAAGTTTCCTGCTGAGAAATCTGATTATAGCCTTATGGTGGTTCTCTTGTAAATTAGAAGCTTCTTTCCTCTCACTGCTTTTTAAGATTCTTTCTTCCGTCTTTTATTTTTAACAGTTTTATTATAATGTGTCTTGAAGAAGATCTCTTTAAGTTGAGTTTTTTGCTGACCTATGAGTTTCATGAACTTGGATATACAAATCTCTTCTTAGATTTAGGAAGTTCTCAGTCATTGTTTCTTTAGATTCGCTTATAACCCTTTTCCCTCTCTTCTCCTTCTGGGATTCCAATAATTCACAAATCATTTCTTTCTATTGTATCCAATAGATCACGTGGGATTTCTTCACTTTTTTTCATTCTTTCCTTTTTTCTCAAGACTATGTAATTTCAACGTTCCTATCTTCTAACTCACAGATTATTTTTTCTACTTGATCCACTGCATTTTTTTTTCATTTCATTTGTTGTATTTTTCAGCTCCAGAGTTTCTATTTGGGTCTTTTTAATGATTTCTGTTTTTGTAAAAGTTCTCATTTTGTTCATGTATAGTTTTCCTGATTTTGTGCAATTGTCTTTCTATATTTTCTTGTAGCTCATTGAGCTTCTTTATTTATTTATTTTCTTAAATGTTTATTTATTTTTGAGAGAGGCAGAGAGCACAAATGGAGAAGGGGTAGAGAGAAAGGAGGACAGAGGAACCAAAGTGGGCTCTGCATTGACAGCACAGAGCCTGATGTGGGACTTGAACCCAGGAACAGTGAGATCATGACCTGAGCCAAATCGGACCTGAGCTGAAGTCAGACCTGAGCTGAAATCGGATGCATAAAGAAGACACAAGTGCCCCTGAGCTTCTTTAAAACAACTGTTGTAGGGGTGCCTGGGTGGCTCAGTGGGTTAAGCATCCAACTCTTGATATTGGCTCAGGTCATGGTCTCAGGGTTCGAGAACTCCTCTGCGCTGACAGTGCAGAGCCTGCTTGGGATTCTCTCTCTCCCTCTCTCTCTCAAAATAAACATATAAATAAATAAATAAATAAATAAATAAATAAATAAATAAAACAACTATCTTATTTTCTTTTAAATATTTATTTATTTTGAGAGAGAGAATCCCAGCCAGGCCCTTCACTGTCAGCACAGAGCCTGACATGGGGCTGGATCTCATGAACTGCAAGATCATGACCTGAGCCAAAATCAAGAGTTGGACACTCAACCAAATGAGCCACTCAGGTGCCCCTAAAATAACTATTTTAAGTCCTTAAGTCAGGTAAGTTGCAGATCTCCAATTCTTGGGGACCAGTAACTAGAAGATTATTGTGATCCTTTGGTGGTGACTTGTTTCCTTGGTTTTTCATTCTCCTTTAAGTTTTGCATTGTCATCTTTGCATTTGAAGTGACAGTCATTTCCTGTAGTCTTTACTTTCTTTGGGAGAGAAATACCTTCCATTGGCCCTGCTAGGAATTCTAAGGCTTTGTCAGATCTTTTATAGATACATCTGCTCCGTGCTTCTGGCTCTGACTTGTGGCAGAATTCTTAAGTTTCTATGCCCTCTCTCAATCCTTAAGCTTTTATGCCCTCTCTCAATCCTGCAACACACCATGCTGACAGTGCTGACAGCATTTCTTTTGTTTGCCCTAAGTTGGAGCTCAAGCTCTAGTTTGTGGTGTCTCCCTGGCCAACAGATTCAGGCCAGCTTTCTGTGTGTGCTCACTAGCCATCTTACAAAGTTTTCTCTTACCACCATTGGAAGTGTGCATGGAGACCCAGCTACAGCACGGAGGAGATCACGGGTGAGGTATGTGGAGTGTGGGGGGCGTCCATCGTCCAGTTGAGGGGAATCCACTTGTGAAGTGTTCCCAGCTGTTTATGGGCAGGCTTCTTGATGGAGTCTGCTTTGCAATTAGTAGGATCCACTTGCCTTTAATGCCCTCCTTTGAATTACTATAGTATATGGTAGAGTAAGAGAATAAAAGACTTAAGGAAGTGAGCATGCTGGGGCGCCTGGGTGGCTCAATCAGTTAGGCATCGACTCTTGATTTCAGCTTAGGTTATGATCTCATGGTTTGTGAGTTTGAGCCCTGTGTAGGGCTCTGTGCTGGCAGCCTAGAGCCTGCTGGGATTCTGTCTTCCTCTCTCTCTGCCCCTCCTCTGCTTACTCTCTCTCTCTCTCAAAATAAATAAAAATAAAAAAGAAGTGAGCATAAAAGAAATAAAAGTAAAAAAGAAGTGGAGTGGATGTTATGTGAGATCAGAAGACTCCCGAGAGCATTATATTCCATGAGAGGTCCTGGAGGACAAATGATCACAAGGCCATCATCTTAAGGTGCAGGTGAAGGGGGCAGTAGAATCATTAGGAAGTTCAGTGGTGTCTCCTCTGCAGGCCAGGGCAAGCCCTTGGAGAGACTATGCCAAAACTTGGATTGTTGCTGGCAACCGGGATGAAGGAGGCCCAAAGCAACATAAAGCAGGTGGTGGTACATAACTGCCAGAAGCCAGAATTTTAATAACTCTAGATCAGATTTGCAGCCAAGGGGGCTTGCATTGCAGAGAGTTCTGGACAGGGTTGGAACAGAGTCCCAAAGGGGCAAAACAGAAGCAACCAACAAGGATACTACTCAAGTACATATAATTAAAAGAAAGTGAAATTAGATGTAATGCACAGCATGGTGATTATAGTTAATAACAGTGTATCATATTCTTGAAATTTGCTAATAGTAGATCTCAAGTGTTGTTACCACACACACACATACACATGCACATGCATACGCAAATGGTAAAAGGTGATGGATGTGTTCATCAGTTTGGTCATGTTAATCATTTCATAATGTATATAAATATCAAAACAGCACATTGTGCACTTTAAATATATACAGTTTTTATTTGAAATAAATAAAGGAAGAAATGCAAGAATGGTTGAACAAGAGGCTGTGTAGTCAGCTCAGCAAAATTACAATGATCTTGCCATGTTTCTAGGCAAGAAACAGTATTTAGATCAAGGACTCATTGACTGCAGGCGAAAGAACACTGCAGCACCATGGTTAGAATATACTATAATGATTTCCGCGGTTCTTCCCCAAAGGTACATACTCAGATGATATTATTTACTCCAATGATTATACAGTGAAGAAAGGGGAAACGCAGACATTTCTAGGGCTGTTGAACACAAGGGGCCTAAAATGTCTTCTTGGTTCCCCTATCAGGGAGGGGACAAATGAGGAGCCAGGCAATAAATAGGGTCCTTGGCAACTTCCGGTTCATAGTGGGTCCACTGGGTCTGCACTCTGTGGTTAGTCTTCCATACCTGGATATTTGGCTGGGATTGTCATATTTGACAGTTGAAGTAAACCTTATACCGAGTCTGCCTACCGGGGGCCAAAGCCGTCATGTTAGGTAAAGCCAAGTAGAAGTCTCTGATACTGTCCCCCACCACTTTCCCAAAATTGAGTATATATATTTTAAATTACAATCTTTTATATCTAGCCAAGATGAAGTAACAAGGACCCATTTAAGGAACTAAAAGAACTGAAGTAACTAAAAAGCTACATGAAATATACCAAACAACAGTTTCAAAAACACTGGCTATCAGGAGAGGAAGGACAGTGGTCCCTGGAAGAAGAGAAACACATGTGGTGAGCCCTACAATTGCTGGAGCTTCCTGCCAGGGCGGTGTTTCCAGTCTGCTGTGCCCAGAGGGGGAGCCAAGTGGAGCCCGACCATCTTCCTGAGTTGAGGAGACAAAGCTGGAAATCAATGGAGGCCCAGGGTGGCTGGAGTTCTCAGGTGCAAATACTGGTGAGTAGAGACCATTGCAGAGACAGCATGCCAGGGAGCCCCAGGTGGTGTCCGGCAAGTCTTCAGCATGTGAGGAAACACTCAGGCTGAGGAAAGAACCACCCAAAAGGAGCAACTTGCACAGATCACAAAAAGCTGGGAAGAGCCTGTGTTCCCACCAGCCAGAGTGGAAAGCCTTGTCATTCATGGGGCATAGGATGGAATATTCAGAAGAGTATTGCCTAAGTAGTGAGGAAAGATTAATCCTAGACTAAACACTGCTCCAAAAAGAAGTGCCCACCTCAAAAAGCATAAAGAGTACGTTTCAAGAGGATCAAACTCTTCCCAAGTAACTTAACTGCATTGCAGAACAAAGCTTTAGAATATTTATAGAAATAAATATCATGTTTATATTTGTGTGTGTGTGTGTGTGTGTGTGTGTGTGTGTCCAGCACCCAACAATCCAATGGTGGGAAAATCACTACGTTGGGCCCCTTTTGTCCTGGAAAAACATTATGGGTTAAATTGTGTCCCGTCTAAATTCATATGTTGAAGTTCTGACCAGCAGTGCTTCAGAACATGACCTGATTTAGAGATAGTCTTTACAAAGGTAATCAAGTTAAAATAAGATCAGTACAGTAGGGTCCAGCTCAATATGATTGATGTCCTTTAGAAAGGGGAAATTTGGACCGAGAGACACACAAAGGAGGAAGACAATGTGAAGACATAGGGAAGAAACGCGAACATAAGGATGGTCATCTGTGAGCCAGGGAGAAAGGCCTGGAAGGGGCACTTTCCTCACTGACCTCGAAGGAACCACCTCTGCAGACACTTTGATTGCAGACTTGTAGTCTCCAGAACTGGGAGACAATTTCTCTTGTTTACCCAATTTGTGACACTTTTTTATGGCAGCCCTAGGACACTGCTACAAAGGACAAGACTTTGTTTTCACCAGAGTAACACTTATTCTGGGTATTGGTTTACCTTTTCTGCCAGCAGAGTTAAGCAGCCAGCAGCACTACATGGTGTCTTATAGAGTCCCTGATCCACAGGCATGGATTCCAAATAATGTGGTATCTGAGCAGGAGACCCACTTCACAGCAAAGGAGGTATGGGAATGGACCCACGACCATGGAATCAACCGGCCATATCCCAGATGCACCATCCAGAGGTAACTGGCCCGAGAGTGCATCACAGCAGCGTACTGGAGGGACAGCTGATGTATCAATTTGGAGGCAATGGTCTGTCTGCAAAGATGGGTGCTGTCTTCCAGGATGTTTGTATATGCACTTCAACCAGAAACTTCTATATGGGGCTCTGTCTCTGATAGGAAGAATACATAGGTCCTGGAATCCGTTTTTGCCGGGGGACATAGCACAAGTCCCATTATACCCCAAGTTATAGCTACTGTCTTAACACTTTGGATTCTTTGTATTCAGGAACAGCCTGGCAAGGAGGCCATCTTGGCTGGAGTAATTGACCCTGATATCCAGACCAGGAATGTCAAATAGACCCAAGGCAGTCTCTTATGGATTTAGACTAAAAGAATACATTCTCATTTTTCTTGAGCATATTTTTCCCCAAGAAGTAATATTAAAGTTATTTTTGTATTATTATTAAAGTTCTTTGGTGATAACTCCTAGATAAGAACGTAGTTTCTTTTTCAGAAGAGAATTTTTGGAGAACATTGCCTTCTGCAGTTCATGGGAAGAATTGAGTGTCAATATATACAACTGGACATGAACAAAACAATACAACTGGAAATTTTACTTAAGTTATGGAAATTTGCTTGACTTTGAGCTTGAAGTAAAAAATATGCTTTCTAACTTCTTTACCCCCAGTTTTTGCATATGGCCGGCTGTTAAGCAAAAAATTCAGTAAATGGGGGTGCCTGGGTTGCTCAGTCAGTTAAGCACCCAACTCTTGATTTCCGTTCAGGTCATGATCTCAGGGTTCCTGAGATCAAGCCCCACGTTGGGTGCCATGCTGGGCATGGAGTCTGCTTGAAATTCTCTCCCTCTGCCTCTGCCCATTCCTGGTCGTGCTCTCTTTTTCAAGAAGAAAAAAAAAATTATTAAAAAAAAAAAACCCTCAGTAAATATTTGCTAAATAAGTGATTAACAAAAGTTCTGAGCCTAAGTTCAGAGTTTCCCATTATTCTCATTTCAATGTCCCTGAAATTGCCTCTTTAGCTCCAACTTTTATGTGGCCAAAGTGTTTCCTCCATTCACAAAGCTGAAGAGTCTTTAAAAAATTTTTTTTCATTATTTTTTATCATTCTGTTTATTTATTATTTATTTATTTATTTTTATTATTTTGTTTTATTTTAATTTCAGTATAGTGAACATACAGTGTTATGTTAGTTCCAGGTGTACAATATGGTGATACAACAATTTCATACATCACCCAATGCTCTTCACAGACAAATGCCCTCCTTAATCCCCATCACCTATTTCACCCCACAGCCCCCTGGTAACCATCAGTTTGTTCTCTAGAGTTAAGAAAAGAGAGACTTTCATGAGCTCATTCGTGCCTTCCAGTAACAGAAAGGAAAGAGATTCTGTTTTATATCTTTGTCTCTTTAAGAAAAAATTATGACTTGGTTCAATACAGCATTACTGAGTGTTAAATCAATTCAACTCAATCCCCTTCCAGTAAGATTTGGAATGGAGTCAGAATTCATACTTTAGGGGAATAAAGCTCCCCCAGATGATTCTGACACACAGCCAGGTTTGAGGATGACTGTTTTAACTCACTTCCAAGTTTCTTAGGTTACCAGAAATGTTATTTCTCTTTCGAACATCAGTCTAGGAAGTTGCAAGACAAAGCAATTTTCAGCTGTAACTCAGTATCAGGAGGATAAACATTTGTCAGGGAGAATACAGCAAGGGAACAACAGCAAAATGTACTTTTTTTTTTTTTTTTTTTGCAGAAAGAGGGTAAATAATTTAAAAATTAAGAGGAACTACAATTCCTATTTAGAATAAATAATAAATGGGCTCATGACCCATTTATTGTTTTGAGAGAATTGTTTCGAGATCAGTGACAGATCTCCCAGTCATCAAAAAGAAATTTCAGATTAGAATAGTTTTACACTTGTAAATATCCTTTCACATTTCAAGCTGGACCTGGGCCTTGGATTAGGGCTATTTTTGTTTTAAATAAAGCAGCTAAAACTGTTTGGTTTCTGAAACAGGAGAGTCTGGAGTGGTAGTGGCTTCATAACAGCGGGAGGCAGGGCTCAAAGAGGGTAGGTAGGGCCGTCTTCCCTTCTGTGTGGCTTTATTCTACAGGCAGATTCTCTCCAAATGGTGGGGAAGAGGGTCACTGACAGTTACATCTTCCCAGCCTAGTGACTCCAAGAAAACAGGTCTCTTCTCTAGTGTTTGCATGGTTATCTTAGAGCTGACTATGCTTGGTCTTTTTTGGATTGTAGTTTGTAGCACACCTCAATCATCACTGAGGGCAGGGTAGTGGGGGACTTTGGTAGGCCTGGGTCTCATGACTGCCCCTGTGACCATGAGTTCACAACCCCATCAGGACCATATGGAATTGGCAAAGAGTTTCCCAACATAATGAAAATGAAGTTGGGGTTTTAATGGGCAGAGAAAATCTGCAGGATTGTTTGTATGGCAAATAAGAGATACGAATTTGTGCATGGAGTTAATCTAAAATATTTCAGTCTGTGAGACTGTAGACCAACGTTTTAGGTGTTTTTTTTCAATGTTTATTTTTGAGAGAGAGAGAGAGAGAGACAGAGTGGGAGTGGGAGAGGGGCAGAGAGAGGAGGAGACACAGAATCTGAAACAGGCTCCAGGCTCTAAGCTGTCAGCACAGAGACTGATGTGGGCTCGAACTCACAAACTGTGAGATCATGACATGAGCCGAAGTTGGATGCTTAACTGACTGAACCACCAGGTGCCCCTAGATCTTTTTTTAAATGTTTATTCATTTATTTTGAGAGAGAGAAAGAGAGGGAGAACACAAGTGGGGGGAGGGCAGAGAGAGAGGGAGAGAGAGAATCCCAAGCAGACTTCGTGCTCTCAGCACAGAGCCCAGAGTGGGGCTTGAACACACGAACCATGAGATCATAACCTGAGCCGAAATCAAAGGTGGGACACTTAACCAGCTCAGCCACTCAGGCACCCTGGTTGTGGATGAATGTTAATATGAATGAATGGATACCTGGGGAGTGGGGAGGGAGGCAGCAGGGAAGCACTTGAAGGCAGCCCTGCCATGGCTAATGGCTATGTCTTTTTAACTTTTTCTTGAGATATAATTGACATAACATTGTGTTATTTTCAGGTGTACAAGTATGACCAATATACGTATACATTATGAAATGATCAACGTAAGTCTAGTTAACATTCATCATCACACAGTAACAAATTTTTTTCCTTGTGATGATAACTTGTAAGGACCTGTTCTCTTAGCAACTTTCAAATATGCGATACAGTATTAACTATAGTTACTGTGCTGCATGTTACATCCCCAAGGCTTTCTTATTTTATAACTGGAAGTTATATTGTATTATACCATATGGGGAGGGAAGTAGGGGGTAGGCAAAATGAGTGAAGGTGATCGAAAAGTATAAATTTCTGGGGCGCCTGGTGGCTCAGTCGGTTCAGCGTCCAACTTTAGCTCAAGTCATGATCTCACAGTTTGTGGGTTTGAGCCCCGCATCAGGCTCTGTGCTGACAGCTCGGAGCCTGGAGCCTGCTTTGGATTCTGTGTCTCCCTCCCTCTCTGTCCCTCTCCTGCTCTCTATCTCTCTCTCTCAAAAATAAATAAACATTTTTTTAAAAAGTATAAATTTCTCCAGTTATAAAATAAATAAGCCCCCATCACTTACCTCTGACAACCACAAATCTGTTTTCTGTATCTATGAGTTTGGCTTTTTGGGTGTTGTTTTTCTAGATACCACATGCAAGTGAACTCATATGGTATTTGTCTTTCTGACTTATTTTACTTAGCATAATGCCTTCCAGGTCCATCCATGTTGTCACAAATGGCAAGATTTTGTTCTTTTTTTATGGCTGAATAATAGTCCATTATATGTATCACATTTTCTTTATCCATCCATTAGGCTGCTTCCGTGTCTTGGCTATTGTAAATAATGCTGTAATGAACATGCATATTCTGGTATCTTTATATATATATATTTTGTTGTTGTTGCTGCTGTTGTTGTTCTATACTCAACATGGGGTCAGAACTCATGACCCCAACAACAGGAGTCACATGCTCTAGCAACTGAGCCAACCAGGCACCCCTGCAGGTATCTTTTTGGATTAATGTTCTCATTTCCTTTGAATGAATATCCAGAAGTGGAATTGCTGCTGGATGATATGGTAGTCCTTTTGTTGTTGTTGCTGTTTTTCTGAAGTATACTTGACATACAATGTTACATAATTTTCAGGTGTATAACATAGTGGTTCAACAAGTATTTAAAGTATAAAGTGATTATACTTTATGCTGCACTCTCCGTAAGCGTAGCTGCACCATCTGTCACAACACAACCATTATTACAATACCGTTGACTATATTCCTTATGCTGTGCCTTTATTTCTGTGACTTATTCACACCATATCTGAAAGCCTTTACCTCCCACACTCTTCACTCATTTTGCCCATCGCCTTCCTGCTAGTTTTATTTTTATTTATTTAGTTAGGGTTTTTTTTTCAATGTTTATTTATTTATTTTTGAGAGAGAGAGAGAGAGAGAGAGAGAGAGGCAGAAAGGAGCAGAGAGAGAAGGAGACAAAGAATCCCAAGCAGGTTCAACCTGTGAACTGTGAGATCATGACCTGAGCCAAAACCAAGAGTCAGACGTTTGACTGAGCCACCTATGTGCCCTTATTTATTTATTTATTTATTTATTTATTTAAGAGAGAGAGAGAGCATGCAAGTTCGGGAGAAGGGCGGAGAGAGAGAGAGAGAGAGAGAGAGAGAGAGAGAGAGAGAGAGAGAGAGAATCTCAAGCAGGCTCCACACTCAGCTCAGAGGCCAACATGGGGGCTCAATCCCATAACACTGGGATCATGACCTCAGCCAAAATCAAGAGTGAGGTGCTCAACCAACAGAGCCACCCAGGCACCCCTAATTTTTTTAAAGTAATCTCTATGCCCAGTGTAAGGCTTGAACTCACAACCCCAAGATCAAGAGTCACGTGCTCTACCCACCAAACCAGCCAGGTGCCCCTGTTTTCAATTTTTTAAGGAAATAGTGGCTGCACAAATTTACATTTCCACCAACAGTGCACATGTTTCCCTTTGCCATTTCTTGTCGTTTTGATAATAGCCATTCTAACAGGTATGAAGTGACATCTCATTGTAGTTTTGATTTGCATTTCCCTGATAATTAGGGATGTTGAGCATCTTTTCATGTACCTGTTGTTCATCTGTGTATCTTCTTTGTAAAGATTCAGATCCTCTGCCCATTTTATTTATTTATTTGTTTATTTATTTATTATTTTTTTAATGTTTATTGACTTTTGAGAGAGAGAGCGCAAACCGGGAATGGGAAGAAAGAAAGACAAGGAGACACAGAATCCGAAACAGGCTCAGGCTTTGAGCTGTCAACACAGAGCCTGACGTGGGGCTCAAACTTGGGAACAGCAAGATCATGACCTGAGCCAAAGTCGATCACCCAACCAACTGAGCCATCCAGGTGCCCCTCTGCCCATTTTTAAATTGGATTGTTTGTTTTTTTTGCTGTTGAATTGTATGAGTTCTTTATGTATTTTGGCTATTAACCTTTCATCAGATACATGATTTGCAAATATTTTCTTCCATTCAGTATGTTGCCATTACGTTTTATTAATGATTTTCTTTACTGTGTTATTCCTTTCTTATAATCATTTTTTGATATTAGTAATTGCCTCTTTAATATTTTTACTTGTTATATTCCTAGTGCGTAGAAAGAATCCCTGACATATAGTAAGAATTCAATAAATATTTTTAAAATAATGAATGTAGGCTTGGCCGGAAGATGGCGGCGTAGGAGGACGCGGGGCTCACAGCGCGTCCTGCCGATCACTTAGATTCCACCTACACCTGCCTAAAGAACCCAGAAAACCGCCAGAGGATTAGCAGAAGGGAGTCTCCGGAGTCAAGCGCAGACTAGAGGCCCACGGAAGAGGGTAGGAAGGGCGGCGAGGCGGTGCGCGCTCCACGGACTGGCGGGAGGGCGCCGGGGCGGAGGGGCGGCTCGCCGGCCAAGCAGAGCCCCCGAGTCTGGCTGGCAAAAGCGGAGGGGCCGGACGGACTGTGTTCCGACAGCAAGCGCGACTTAGCGTCTGGGAGGTCATAAGTGAACAGCTCTGCTCGGAAAGCGGGAAGGCTGGAGGACAAAGGGAGGGAGAGCTGCTGAGCCCCCGGACGGCAGAGCTCAGCTTGGCGGGGAACAAAGGCGCCAGCGCCATCTCCCCCGCCCATCCCCCAGCCAAAATCCCAAAGGGAACCAGTTCCTGCCAGGGAACTTGCTCGCTCCGCGCAAACACCCAACTCTGTGCTTCTGCAGAGCCAAACCTCCGGCAGCGGATCTGACTCCCTCCCGCTGCCACAGGGCTCCTCCTGAAGTGGATCACCTAAGGAGAAGCGAGCTAAGCCTGCCCCTCCACCCCCCGTGCACCTTGCCTACCCACCCCAGCTAATACGCCAGATCCCCAGCAACACAAGCCTGGCAGTGTGCAAGTAGCCCAGACGGGACACGCCACCCCACAGTGAATCCCGCCCCTAGGAGAGGGGAAGAGAAGGCACACACCAGTCTGACTGTGGCCCCAGCAGTGGGCTGGGGGCAGACATCGGGTCGGACTGCGGCCCCGCCCACTAACTCCAGTTATACACCACAGCACAGGGGAAGTGCCCTGCAGGTCCTCACCACGCCAGGGACTCTCCAAAATGACCAAACGGAAGAATTCCCCTCAGAAGAATCTCCAGGAAATAACAACAGCTAATGAACTGATCAAAAAGGATTTAAATAATATAACAGAAAGTGAATTTAGAATAATAGTCATAAAATTAATCGCTGGGCTTGAAAACAGTATACAGGACAGCAGAGAATCTCTTGCCACAAAGATCGAGGGACTAAGGAACAGTCACGAAGAGTTGAAAAACGCTTTAAACGAAATGGAAAACAAAATGGAATCCACGATGGCTCGGCTTGAAGAGGCAGAGGAGAGAATAGGTGAACTAGAAGATAAAGTTATGGAGAAAGAGGAAGCCGAAAGAAAGAGAGATAAAAAAATCCAGGAGTATGAGGGGAAAATTAGAGAACTAAGTGATACACTAAAAAAAAATAATATACGCATAATTGGTATCCCAGAGGAGGAAGAGAGAGGGAAAGGTGCTGAAGGGGTACTTGAACAAATTATAGCTGAGAACTTCCCTGAACTGGGGAAGGAAAAAGGCATTGAAATCCAAGAGGCACAGAGAACTCCCTTCAGACGTAACTTGAATCGATCTTCTGCACGACATATCATAGTGAAACTGGCAAAATACAAGGATAAAGAGAAAATTCTGAAAGCAGCAAGGGATAAACGTGCCCTCACATATAAAGGGAGACCTATAAGACTCGTGACTGATCTCTCCTTTGAAACTTGGCAGGCCAGAAAGGCTTGGCACGATATCTACAGTGTGCTAAACAGAAAAAATATGCAGCCGAGAATCCTTTATCCAGCAAGTCTGTCATTTAGAATAGAAGGAGAGATAAAGGTCTTCCCAAACAAACAAAAACTGAAGGAATTTGTCACCACGAAACCAGCCCTACAAGAGATCCTAAGGGGGATCCTGTGAGACAAAGTACCAGAGACATCACTACAAGCATAAAACATACAGACATCACAATGACTCTAAACCCATATCTTTCTATAATAACACTGAATGTAAATGGATTAAATGCGCCAACTAAAAGACATAGGGTATCAGAATGGATAAAAAAACAAGACCCATCTATTTGCTGTCTACAAGAGACTCATTTTAGATCTGAGGACACCTTTAGATTGAGAGTGAGGGGATGGAGAACTATTTATCATGCTCCTGGAAGCCAAAAGAAAGCTGGAGTAGCCATACTTATATCAGACAAACTAGACTTTAAATTAAAGGCTGTAACAAGAGATGAAGAAGGGCATTATATAATAATCACAGGGTCTATCCACCAGGAAGAGCTAACTATTATAAATGTCTATGCGCCAAATACCCGAGCCCCCAGATATATAAAACAATTACTCATAAACATAAGCAACCTCATTGATAAGAATGTGGTCATTGCAGGGGACTTTAACACCCCACTTACAGAAATGGATAGATCATCTAGACACACAGTCAATAAAGAAACAAGGGCCCTGAATGATACATTGGATCAGATGGACTTGACAGATATATTTAGAACTCTGCATCCCAAAGCAACAGAATATACTTTCTTCTCGAGTGCACATGGAACATTCTCCAAGATAGATCATATACTGGGTCACAAAACAGCCCTTCATAAGTTTACAAGAATTGAAATTATACCATGCATACTTTCAGACCACAATGCTATGAAGCTTGAAATCAACCACAGGAAAAAGTCTGGAAAACCTCCAAAAGCATGGAGGTTAAAGAACACCCTACTAACGAATGAGTGGGTCAACCAGGCAATTAGAGAAGAAATTAAAACATATATGGAAACAAACGAAAATGAAAATACAACAATCCAAACGCTCTGGGATGCAGCGAAGGCAGTCCTGAGAGGAAAATACATTACAATCCAGGCCTATCTCAAGAAACAAGAAAAATCCCAAATACAAAATCTAACAGCACACCTAAAGGAAATAGAAGCAGAACAGCAAAGGCAGCCTAAACCCAGCAGAAGAAGAGAAATAATAAAGATCAGAGCAGAAATAAACAATATAGAATCTAAAAAAACTGTAGAGCAGATCAACGAAACCAAGAGTTGGTTTTTTGAAAAAATAAACAAAATTGACAAACCTCTAGCCAGGCTTCTCAAAAAGAAAAGGGAGATGACCCAAATAGATAAAATCATGAATGAAAATGGAATGATTACAACCAATCCCTCAGAGATACAAACAATTATCAGGGAATACTATGAAAAATTATATGCCAGCAAATTGGACAACCTGGAAGAAATGGACAAATTTCTAAACACCCACACTCTTCCAAAACTCAATCAGGAGGAAATAGAAAGCTTGAACAGACCCATAACCAGCGAAGAAATTGAATCGGTTATCAAAAATCTCCCAACAAATAAGAGTCCAGGACCAGATGGCTTCCCAGGGGAGTTCTACCAGACATTTAAAGCAGAGATAATACCTATCCTTCTCAAGCTATTCCAAGAAATAGAAAGGGAAGGAAAACTTCCAGACTCATTCTATGAAGCCAGTATTACTTTGATTCCTAAACCAGACAGAGACCCAGTAAAAAAAGAGAACTACAGGCCAATATCCCTGATGAATATGGATGCAAAAATTCTTAATAAGATACTAGCAAATCGAATTCAACAGCATATAAAAAGAATTATTCACCATGATCAAGTGGGATTCATTCCTGGGATGCAGGGCTGGTTCAACATTCGCAAATCGATCAACGTGATACATCACATTAACAAAAAAAAAGAGAAGAACCATATGATCCTGTCAATCGATGCAGAAAAGGCCTTTGACAAAATCCAGCACCCTTTCTTAATAAAAACCCTTGAGAAAGTCGGGATAGAAGGAACATACTTAAAGATCATAAAGGCCATTTATGAAAAGCCCACAGCTAACATCATCCTCAACGGGGAAAAACTGAGAGCTTTTTCCCTGAGATCAGGAACACGACAGGGATGCCCACTGTCACAGCTGCTGTTTAATATAGTGCTGGAAGTTCTAGCATCAGCAATCAGACAACAAAAGGAAATCAAAGGCATCAAAATTGGCAAAGACGAAGTCAAGCTTTCGCTTTTTGCAGATGACATGATATTATACATGGAAAATCCGATAGACTCCACCAAAAGTCTGCTAGAACTGATACATGAATTCAGCAAAGTTGCAGGATACAAAATCAATGTGCAGAAATCAGTTGCATTCTTATACACTAACAATGAAGCAACAGAAAGACAAATGAAGAAACTGATCCCATTCACAATTGCACCAAGAAGCATAAAATACCTAGGAATAAATCTAACCAAAGATGTAAAAGATCTGTATGCTGAAAACTATAGAAAGCTTATGCAGGTAATTGAAGAAGATATAAAGAGATGGAAAGACATTCCCTGCTCATGGATTGGAAGAATAAATATTGTCAAAATGTCAATACTACCCAAAGCTATCTACACATTCAATGCAATCCCTATCAAAATTGCACCAGCATTCTTCTCGAAACTAGAACAAGCAATCCTAAAATTCATATGGAACCACAAAAGGCCCCGAATAGCCAAAGTAATTTTGAAGAAGAAGACCAAAGCAGGAGGCATCACAATCCCAGACTTTAGCCTCTACTACAAAGCTGTCATCATCAAGACAGCATGGTATTGGCATAAAAACAGACACATAGACCAATGGAATAGAATAGAAACCCCAGAACTAGACCCACAAACGTATGGCCAACTCATCTTTGACAAAGCAGGAAAGAACATCCAATGGAAAAAAGACAGTCTCTTTAACAAATGGTGCTGGGAGAACTGGACAGCAACATGCAGAAGGTTGAAACTAGACCACTTTCTCACACCATTCACAAAAATAAACTCAAAATGGATAAAGGACCTGAATGTGAGACAGGAAACCATCAAAACCTTAGAGGAGAAAGCAGGAAAAGACCTCTCTGACCTCAGCCATAGCAATCTCTTACTCGGCACATCCCCAAAGGCAAGGGAATTAAAAGCAAAAGTGAATTACTGGGACCTTATGAAGATAAAAAGCTTCTGCACAGCAAAGGAAACAACCAACAAAACTAAAAGGCAACCAACGGAATGGGAAAAGATATTTGCAAATGACACATCGGACAAAGGGCTAGTATCCAAAATCTATAAAGAGCTCATCAAACTCCACACCCGAAAAACAAATAACCCAGTGAAGAAATGGGCAGAAAACATGAATAGACACTTCTCTAAAGAAGACATCCGGATGGCCAACAGGCACATGAAAAGATGTTCAACGTCGCTCCTTATCAGGGAAATACAAATCAAAACCACACTCAGATACCACCTCACGCCAGTCAGAGTGGCCAAAATGAAGAAATCAGGAGACTATAGATGCTGGAGAGGATGTGGAGAAACAGGAACCCTCTTGCACTGTTGGTGGGAATGCAAATTGGTGCAGCCGCTCTGGAAAGCAGTGTGGAGGTTCCTCAGAAAATTAAAAATAGACCTACCCTATGACCCAGCAATAGCACTGCTAGGAATTTATCCAAGGGATACAGGAGTACTGATGCATAGGGGCACCTGTACCCCAATGTTTATAGCGGCACTCTCAACAATAGCCAAATTATGGAAAGAGCCTAAATGTCCATCAACTGATGAATGGATAAAGAAATTGTGGTTTATATACACAATGGAATACTACGTGGCAATGAGAAAGAATGAAATATGGCCTTTTGTAGCAACGTGGATGGAACTGGAGAGTGTGATGCTAAGTGAAATAAGCCATACAGAGAAAGACAGATACCATATGGTTTCACTCTTATGTGGATCCTGAGAAACATAACAGAAACCCATGGGGGAGGGGAAGGAAAAAAAAAAAAAAAAAAAAAGAGGTTAGAGTGGGAGAGAGCCAAAGCATAAGAGACTGTTAAAAACTGAGAACAAACTGAGGGTTGATGGGGGGTGGGAGGGAGGGCAGGGTGGGAGGGAGGGCAGGGTGGGTGATGGGTATTGAGGAGGGCACCTTTTGGGATGAGCACTGGGTGTTGTATGGAAACCAATTTGACAGTAAATTTCATATATTAAAAAATAAAAAAAAAAAAAACAAAAAAAAAAACCAGTAGCCAAACTATGGAGAAAGCCCAAGTATCCATCAACTGATGAAGGTATAAAAAAAATAAAATAAAATAAAATAAAATAAAATAAAATAATGAATGTAATTGCTTAATTTTGTAGATACTGATCACTAATTCTTCCCCTGACAATACAGTTTTCCGCATGCTTGAAAAGTTTCAGAGAGGGGTGCCTGGGTGGCTCAGTCGGATGAGCATCTGACTTCGGCTCAGGTCATGATCTCATCAGTTGATGAGTTTGAGCCTTGTGTCGGACTCTGTGCTGACAGCTCAGAGCCTGGAGCCTGCTTCCGATTCTGTGTCTCCCTCTCTCTCTGACCCTCCCCTGCTCATGCTCTGTCTCTCTCTGTCTCAAAAATAAATAAACATTAAATTTTTTTTTAAAGTTTCAGAGAAAGTATCAATCAGCACATTCTAGGTCACGCTCTGATAACGAATTACCCCCAAATGCCAGTGATTTTCTAGAGCAACATTGTTTGTTTGTTTGTTTGTTTGTTTGTTTGTTTTTCTCATGATATAAATCTGCCACAGGTTGGCTGCATACTGTCTTCACTCCTGAGACCCAATGAAGAGCATCCTCTGTGGAACATGGCTGGTCTGTGGCAGGCGGCAAAGGACATGTGGCAGACTGGCTCTTAGTGTTTCTACTATGAAGTTATTTATCACTTTCACTCACAATGTAATGAGCCAAATAGGTCCTTGGCTAAGCTTGACATAATGAGGCAGGGATCTATATTCTTAGAAAGGGGCTCTGGAAGGAAGGGCATCATGGGGAGAACTACTATATTTGTGGCAGAGAAATAGAGTCTTTCACAGTTAATGCATCAGATCCATTTTCTCTAGGAGAAAAGTCCTCCATTCTCCTTTGATGTGGATTGTTTGCTTTATGGGCCTGCTCCACAGCTGTCATGCAGGGACTTCCCTTTACTATCATCTTGGAAAATCCCTTTGTGTATCACGTATATTGGTTCTCTGTTTACTGGATCTAGGTCTTTTTCTTTGTTTTACTTTCTCACTTGCCTGCATTCTCCCAGTAGAAAGAGAAAGCAGATTCATGAGGTAAATTTTGAGACCATTCAGGCTTAAAAATGTCTTTACCCTCAAACATGATTAATATTTTCACTAAGCATAGAATTCTAAGTTGATAATTTTTTCTTGGAATTTTTTGAAGGTATGTCTTCATTAACTTCCAGATTTCAACTTTTTTTTTTTTTGAGAGGCCAACACTATTTTTGAAATAATTTGTTAATGTTTATTTATTTTTGAGAGAGAGGGAGACAGAATCTGAAGCAGGCTCCAGGCTTTGAGCTGTCAGCACAGAGCCCAATGTGGAACTCAACATGGGGGTCGAACTCACAAACCACGATATCATGACCTGAGCCAAAGTTGAACGTTTAACTGACTAAGCCACCCAGGCATCCTTAGAGGCCAATAGTATTTTTTTCTCGTTCTTTTATTTGTGATATGTTCCCACTCTGGAAGCTTTTAGACTATTTTTTAATGACTGAAGTACTAAATTTCACAATAATGTGCTTTTAAATGGGTCTTTTTTCATTCATTGTGTGGGGTGCTTCAAAATAAGTAAATAAACCTTAAAAAATAGCATCCAGTTCTTTTTTTAAATTATGTATTTATTTCTTCATTCATTCATTTATTTATTCATTTATTTATTTAATTTGAGAGAGAGAGAGAGAGAGAATATGCATGAGCCAGGAGGGGCAGAGGGAGAGAGAGGGAGAATATCAAGCAGACTCCATGCTCAGCACTGAGCTTGATGTGAGCCTGGATCCCACAACCCTGGGATCGTGACCTGAGCTGAAATCAAGAGTCAGCCTCTCAACCAACTGAGCTACCGGGTGCCCCTATTTAAAAAAAAAAAAAAAAAAAAAAAAAAATTTTCTTTTTTTAGTTTATGCCTTTATTTGACAATCATTGGTTAGTTCTCATCCACATTAACTGTCTGTAGATTTTTTAAGGTGGTGACAGGTACATAGATAACTAACGTAAAGAGCTTGTTTGGCGAATCTTCATCCTCCTTACATTTTCTGGACAACCGCATATGGATACAGTATGGAACATTCCTTATTCATTTGGCTCAGAAAGCATTGTTGAGCACTGACTGGTGTGAATGTGCACGTCTGGAGTCCTCATTTCCTTCATGGCAAATTTCCAGATCTCTGCGAGTGTCTTCTTGAAACCCACTCCATAGGTGTGCTTGTGAATAATGCTAGTATGAGTAACAAGAAATATTTCTTCTTGCATAAGCTTATATCAGCGCGGATAACCATTGGTGGTATATTCTCTGGTCACTACCTCGTTGATGGTGGAATGGCCCTTCTTCTTCTGGCCACCCTTCTTTGTGGGAACCATTCTGCCAGGCCCTGGTTGGAAAGGAAGCAGCATCCAGTTCTTTTAAAGGATACAATATATTCTCTAAACTTTAATGAATAACTAAAAACAAACAAACAGGGGCACCTGGGTGGCTCTTGAGCATCTGACTCTTGATTTCAGCTCAGATCATGATCTCACAGTTCATCAGTTTGAACTCTATATCAGGCTCTGTGCTGTCAGTATGGCCCCCACTTCGGGTCTTCTGTCTCCCTCTCTCTTTGACCCTCCCCATCCTCAAAAAGAAACATTAAAAAAATTTTAAAAAAAGGAGTATGAGCCACATGTTTTATATGTGTGTGTGTGTGTGTGTATATATATATATATATATATATATATATATATATATAATCAGTTGGTGGACATATGTTATTATACATTTGGCCAAATCCATAGAAAGTACAATACAGTGAACCCTAATATAAACTATGGACTTTGGATGATAATGATGTGTCAATGTAGGTTCATCAGTTGTCATAAATGCGCCACTCTGGTGGGGGATGTTGATAATGGAGGAAGCAATGCTTGTGTGATGACAGAGGGCATATGGGAAATCTCTGTATCTTCCACTTAATTTGCTAAGAACCTAAACCTAAAAAACTAAATCTTTTTTGGGGGGGTACCTGTATGGCTTAGTCAGTGGAGCATGTGACTCTTGAACTCGGGGTTGTGGATTCAAGCCCCGTGTTGGGTGTAGAGATTACTTAAAAATGAAATCTTAAAAATATTAAGTCTGTTTTTAAAAAAATTATCAGTTAAGGGGAGCCTGGGTGGCTCAGTCGGTTAAGCATCTGACTTCAGCTCAGGTCATGATCTCACGGTCTGTGAGTTTGAGCTCTGCTTCAGGCTCTGTACTAACAGCTCAGAGCCTGGAGCCTGCTTCAGATTCTGTGTCTCCCTCTCTCTCTGCCCCTCCCCTGCTCACACTCTGTCTCTCTCTCTCTCTCTCTCTCTCTCTCTCAAAAAATAAATAAACAGTAAAAAAAAAAGATCAGTTAAAAAAAAGATTAGTTGATAATTAAAGGTATAGGGAGAAATTAGCAATGTAAATGACCTTTCTTGTTTTACCAGAAATCTGCCAACCTAGGTGGGAATTGGAGCCTTTGGCTCCATCTACAGGCAGAGTCCCTCTGTGTCTAAGTCTCTGTGCCTTAATGTTTCCCAAAATATGCTCCATAGATGTGCTCCCTGCCAAAAAGTTCCTATGGTCATATAAATTTAGGAAACAGAACATGTCCTTTTCCTTCTTGGAGACACCAACCATACTGGCAGAAAAAAGGCTCTGAGGAATCCTACAGTAAAGAAGCTTTAGCTTTATTGAACTCACAGCTTCTTAGACATATTTTATCAAAGAATCCTGTCCTCACATAAAAGCTATGCATGTCTATTGAAATGATGCCATGGAATTACAGTTCATGATATTTTGGATCAGTCCTATTTATGGTCTGGAATTTGGGAATTCATAGGTCAAATGTTTCCATACTTGATATTGTTAATCCTGTTTTAAATGGCTTCTGGCTTTGTATTCTGAATTTAGAGGCTCCAAGGGTAATTCTGACAGTATTCATTAGGCCTGCCGCAGCCCTATTCAAAGGAATGCTGGGAAAAGGGAAAACTGTGCCCTGATAAGATCTAGTGATGAGGGTTTTCAATCCTTTAGTCTGAAAGGAGGAGACAGACAGGACAGACACTCACTGAATGGAAGTAGAAAAGTGGGGCTAACATGGGAGTGGGGTGGGAGGGGTTAGACCATTTCTGACGTAAGGGTATTAAGCAAACCACCAACTAGCTTAAGGAAATTGACTGGCCCCCCAGCACAGAGACCATGTGCTCACAATTTTGGGTAGCTCTACACAGAAGCCCCAGCTGAGGGCCAGCGAGGCTGGAAATTCAGGGCATCTTCTGCTCACTCCCTTTTCCTTGGCATAAAGATGATACCTAATCAACAACACTTGTGCTTACGGAGCTGTGTCCAGCTGGAGGGGTACATTTAAAAAGGTCTCTTAAAGGCATTTGTGACATAAGAAGAAATACATAGTTGGTCTCTGCCTCCAGTTCCTGACACAGAACTCCTAAAATCCTTGTAATTTCCTGAGTGATAGGTGAGATAGGAGCATTTTTTGTTATAATATTTAGTTTTCCCTGACACGAGAGCTTCTAAGATACTTGGAATCTGCAGAGGGTAGAGGAAAAAGAGTCTATACCTACCAGCGACAGTGAGGCCTGCCAGTGTATTAAGAAATCTTCTGGTGGGGCGCCTGGGTGGCGCAGTCGGTTAAGCGTCCGACTTCAGCCAGGTCACGATCTCGCGGTCCGTGAGTTCGAGCCCCGCGTCAGGCTCTGGGCTGACGGCTCGGAGCCTGGAGCCTGTTTCCGATTCTGTGTCTCCCTCTCTCTGCCCTTCCCCCGTTCATGCTCTGTCTCTCTCTGTCCCAAAAATAAATAAAAAAACGTTGAAAAAAAATTAAAAAAAAAAGAAATCTTCTGGTGGGGCGCCTGGGTGGCTCAGTCGGTTAAGCCTCCGACTTCGGCTCAGGTCATGATCTCACAGTTCGTGAGTTCGAGCCCCGCGTCGGGCTCTGTGCTGACAGCCCAGAGCCTGGAGCCTGTTTCAGATTCTGTGTCTCCCTCTCTCTCTCTGACCCTCCCCCATTCATGCTCTGTCTCTCTCTGTCTCAAAAGTAAATAAACGTTAAAAAAAAATTAAAAAAAAAAAAAAAAAAAGAAATCTTCTGGTGTCACTCTGCACCCCTGACACTGTGTGGAGCCAGCCAACTTGAAGTTTGGGAAGAGAAAGGATGAAAGGTTTGCAGATGAAGAACATTTGATTCCTAGGTGTCCACATGGTCCCTAATGGATGAAGCACCATCTATGCTGCAATTTGCTAAAGGTAAAAGTTACCGATGAGTTTAGAGATGGATACAGCTCCCTGGGAGTGTTTTACTGGATGCATAAGAAAATGCAATCCAATGAGCAAAAGGTAAAATATACGATCCCTTGGTTACTGTTACCCATGATAACTAAGATGGTGTTAAAACAGAGCGCTGAGTTGAACCTTGATGCTAGATCAGGCTCAGATTTCTGTTTGATCTGAGCTTAGGCCACTGGCCTCAAAGCCCCCCTCAGAGGGAAGAACTACGCAGGCACAGCAGAGAGTGCCTCTAAGACCTCTGGCCACCAGTAAGATAGTCCACATTAGAAGGGGGCAAAAGCAGGAAATGACTGAAAACAAGGAGTATAGGGTGGCAGGGTGCCATTTTGTGGGCGGGTATCGTCAGTTTCTTGAAGACCCTTTATCAAAATGGATTTTCAGAGTAATTTATGGGGAGTGGCTTTGGTTTTGAATGCTGTAGATGGAAGAGCAGGTCTGGGTTCATACAGGACCCACAGCTACTAATGAAGAATCACAGATGGGTGTACCTGATCCAGACACTTGTTCCTGAGGGAACAGCTAGCCTCATTTACTGGATAAAAGCCACTATAAGATCTGTTTACCCTGAGAAGGGAGACTACCCAACTTTCTCTATAAATGCAAGTGGAACACCATAGAAGAAGCAGCTGATATGTTTCATATGCAAGCCATGTAGGACTGGCTTCATGATAATCAGGATATTCACTTACTAAAAATGCCCATCATCCAAGTTATGGTAAACGCTGTGCTTGAGGGAGCCGCCTTCACAGGGGCACCCCATTATAAGAGTAGTGCTGGATAACTAAGCAACAGTCTAGAAGCCTTGTGGAATTTGCTGTCTTAAGCTTCCCCTCATTAGTCTTACAGATGCTTATTAAACTATTGGTTAACAAGAGAATGGGAGAGGCGAGGGAAGAGTCCAAAGCTGGTTTTAGGAAGATGAAAAATTTAAAATGGCTTTTAAGAAATAAGGTGGATAAAGGAAAGAAATATTGATAGGGGTGAAGAAAAGAGACAAAAGAGGTCAGTCAGGACACCTGGCTGGCTCAGTCAGAAGAGCATGTCCCTTTTGATCTTGGGGTCGTGAGCTTAGGCCCCATGTTTGATGTAGAGATAAAAGAAAGAAAAGAAAGAAAGAAAGAAAGAAAGAAAGAAAGAGAAAGAAAGGAAGAAAGATAATCATAGGACTCATCCCATCAGGGTGAAAATTGTTAGATGGTTATTTAAACAGGAGTTAATAAAACTGATATTGATAGGCTTAAAACACAGGTCTTAATACTACACTATTACTAAAATGTTGAGCAGGCCAATGAGACCCCCAACTGCTCCTCCAACATTAAAGGGCCCCAAACTAGTCAGCTCTATTTACCCCAGTTTGGAGCAACTTTAAAAGTGAGAAATTGGACCTGCAATCACTTGGGGCAAAACAGTGAGGCAGATTAGTCGAAGTAAAGATTGGCAAAAGGGCCAGAGTTCCTCTGCTCCACCCTCTAGCTGAGAACCCAAAGCCTCATACACAAGAGAGGGTAAAATGGTCAGGGGATGGAGAAGTTTCCTAGAGCTCTTGTTAGGGGAGCCTCTTGTACTGTGCACCAACCATACTGGGGAAGTCCTGCCTGGAGGGCTATAAGTAGATTGAGACGATGCAGAAATGTAGGCACCGTTCAGATTGTGAAGATCTGGAGCATTTCAGCGGGATTGTGTCAAGAGAGCCTGTGTCCTTTGCCTTCCACACTGCTTAGCCTAGTGGTGGTCCTGTGAGCGTGACGCTCAGAAAGGTCAAGGGTATGCTCCACAGAGCAGCTGCAAGCAAACTAGGGAGCTAGGAGTGTAGGTTCACAGAAGGTTGGAACAGCTCTGGGTGGGGGTGGTAAGATCAACTGAAACGCAGTAAGTGTTGGAGGTCAAAGCTGGGGTAGAAGAGGGAAGGAGAAGAGAGGGTCAGACCATGTGTGTGCGGTCCTGGGCATCGAATCTAGCAGGTACTGGTTAGAAGAAGTTGTATACCAGGTTTTAAGAGATATGTGTGTGTGTGTGTGTGTGTGTGTGTGTGTGTGTGTGTGTTGGAGGGCAGTAGGCAGCATGGAGAGAATAACAGAGCAGGAATTTGGGCTCATGGAGCAGACAGGGTTACAGACAAGCACCAGACAATTTCTTAATATGTGGCATGTACTGTCACTGGCAGGTGTAGAGGAGGGGAAAATTTTTTTTGTTTACCTTTCTTTACCTTTTTCTTTACCCTTCTAAGTTTTTGACTGGCACTTCTGTAACAAAAGACAGATTAACAAGAGAAGAGCATACATATTTATTTAATATAAACTTTACGTGATGCAGGAGCCTTCATAAAGAAATGAATACCTAAAGAAATGATCAAACCTACATGCTTTTATACTAGGTTTGATGAAGACTTGTGGGAAGATGATGGGACAAAGGTTATGAGGTAAGTGTAGTAAACTGGCAAAAACTTAGCAAGAATGTTTGTGCAGATACTTTCTGTGTCCCTTCACGTTTGGTGATGAGAGAGGTCCTTTCCTCTGGGTATAGGGAGGGCACGTCTCATATGAGGGTTTTATTTCCTGTTTCAGGAGAAGATCAGAAAGTCACTCCTGCACATGCTATTTCTCAAATTAATTCAGCTTAAAATATTCAGTACGCCAACGGGTCCTATTTTGGGGGAACATGTTCTAGACCCCCCATCACAGGCATATATGTTGAACAGGCATATATGATGAACAAATGACTTTCGCCTGCAGGTGATGCTGGGGTAAGGCTGGGAGAAAAAGGAATAACCCTTGCTCGGAGTGACGCCAGTCAGCATGACTTTGTCTGACTGCCTTCTGCTGGTCCCTCCCCAGGTCACGTCTCAGCTCCTCACTGGCAACATGGCCCACTTCCAACTGCAGTATGTCCCAGAAACACAGCACGATTCAATGTTACAATTGTACATCACTGCCTGGGGTTTCCTCCAGCTTCCAACTTACCCCTTCATCTCTTCTGCTGATGCAATTGTCAACTCCTTTAGCTTGCCCAAAGCCTCCCCTTGACCTGGCAAGGAGAGTGGACTAGAAAAGTGTATGAAGCCTTTCCTCTTGACCCTGGTTTTTGTGATCTCTATAATTCAGGTGTGCAACTGTCTTCAGTGGGCAAGGAGAGTGTTAGATGAGTGAAGTCAGCGCCCATGATTCACGCAGACCCAGGTATCCATGGAAGGAAATGTTCAATGTCACCTTTATTTTAACACAGAGACAATACAGCGAAAAGACAAGGTGATATGTTTCAGAGAATGTACAGAGTTTTAAATCAGACTTTAAAATTATTCGACATGCCTCTCATGGAGAGATGGGGTCAAATTTCTACTCCTTGAATCTGGGCCCAATAGATTATGGCAGAATTCACAGCATGTCTATGCCGGTTTATAAGCCCAGGTCTTAAAAATCCGATGTCTTTGGCGTGCCTGGCTGGCTCAGTCGGTAGAGCATACAACTCTTTATTGCAGGGGCATAAGTTAGAGCCCCATGTTGCACGTAGGGCTTACTTGAAAACAAAACAAAACAAACGAAAAACCAAAAACTTATGTCTTTGACCTCTGTTTTTTAAAATTTTTTTTGAATATTTCTTTTTGAGAGAGAGAGAGCGAGGGCGCGGGTGCGCGCGTGAGTGGGGGAGGGGCAGAGAGAAAGGGAGACACAGAATCTGAAACAGGCTCCAGGCTCTGAACTGTCAGCACAGAGCCCGATGCGGGACTCCGACTCACGAGCCATGAGATCATGACCTGAGCCAAAGTCGGACGCTCAATCGACTGAGCCACCCAGGCACCCTTGTCTTTGACTTCTTATTTCTTGGAACCCAACCACCATGCTGTGAAGAAGCCACGCAGCTACAGAGAGGCCACAGGTAGGTGTTCTGACAGATGGTCCCAGCTGACAGCCAGCATCAACTACAGATGTGAGTAAGTGCACACTTACATGATTCAGGCTCAGCTTGAACGGAGCAGGGACTGGTTATGGAGCCTGACCCAAACTGCTTCAACGAAATAAACTGCTGTTGTTTTAAGCCACTAAAATTTGGGATGGTTTATTACGCTGCAATATATTACTAATTCAGAGTGTCTTTGATAATTATCAAAGAGAGGAAAGAATGAGAATTCACAAATAGCTGGAATGTACCGTTTTTTTCTTACTTTACAAATGGGAAGGGAAAGAATAGCCTATGAATGATGAAGTCTTTTGAAAAGGTGGGGGGACAACAAGGAAGAGAGAGGTGATTGCTAAGATGATGCCTCTCAAAACAGTCACAATGAAAAAGTGTTTGAAGAAGTCATTGAACTTATTTAATAAACAACACCTGTGGGGGCACCTGGGTGGCTCAGTTGGTTAAGTGTGCGACTCTCGGTTTCAGCTCGGGTCTTGATCTCATGGTTTGGGGGTTCGAGCCCCGAATCGGCTCTGTGCTGACACATGCAGAGCCTGCTTGGGATTCTCTCTCTCTCCCTCTCTCTCTCTCTCTGCCGTCCCCTGCTCGCATACTCTCTCTCAAAATAAATAAATAAACTTAAAAAAAGAGGAAGAAACAACACCTGCCATCTTCCTGCCATCCCTCTTGCTCAGTGATGTTACAAATTTATTTCCATTGCAAGGAAATTTAAATAATTATAAAGAAGGCACATTTCTAGCCTTTGTTTTATATATATGTACATATATATATATATATATATATATATATACACACGTATATATATGTTTTAAAGAAAAGTATCAGAAAGTTAGGGTAAATATGGTAGAATAAAGCCAAATTATAGATTCTTTCTCTGGAATGTTTTCCTACACCACCCACCAATTCTCTGATCTCTGGACACCCACTAAATGGGAAAAATAGTTTTTCTTTACTGCTCACACCAACACTTCTGACATCAAATGTATGGATTTTCAGCACCAAGCAATTCTGACACGAACAGCCTGGGGTTAGTGCAGACGCCACAGGTTAAGAACTCAGTCCCACAAGGCTGTCCCACTCCCCCAGTTTCACATGTTAATTGAAAGTCCAGGTTTTCGCCAGTGCTTCTGATTGACTCGGTAAAAATCTAGGGTTCCCACACCCTAACCTCAGGCTCGATAATTTGCTGGAGTGACTCACAGAACCCAGGAAAACACTTACTTACTAGATTGCAAGTTTATTATGAGAACCTACATCTCAGATCCAGCTGAACTGAAGCGATGCATAGGACGAGGACTGGGCGAAGGGAACGACCAAGTCCTCCCCAGCCATTGCACTCTTCCAGCACTTTGATGTGCTCAGCAACCTGGAAGCTCCCTTCCTTTTTTTTTTTTTAAAGATACCTTATTTATTTTGAGAGAAAGAGAGTTCGTGCATGAGTGGGTGAAGGGGCAGAGAGAGGGAGAGAGATATCCCAAGAAGGCCCACAAACCATGTGATGGTGACCTGAGTTGAAACCAAGAGTTGGATGCTAAACCGACTGAGCCACCCAGGCACCCCTGGGAGCTCTCTTCCTCAGTTTGAGTTTTTAATGCAGTCTCATTATGTAGACACGAATGATTACATCATTGGTCATTCGTGATCTCCAGCCTCTCCCCAAACCCTAGAGGTCAAGGGGTGGGGCTAAAAGTTTCAACTCTCTAACATGTGGTTGGTTCCTTTGACAGCCTCCATCCTTAGGGGCTTTCTAAAAATCACCTCATTAACATAAACTCAGGTGGGGTTGAAAAGGGCTTGTTATGAATACCAGAAGATTCTCCTTTCACCTTTAATACTCTGTAGCTGTATCAGGAGCTGGGAAAAAACCCAAATATTATAGCAAAAGATGCTTCTATGACTTTTATCACTTAGGGGGGTATTACAAGTGTTTTAGGAGCTTTGTGCCACATAAATATTTTGTATTATATCACAGTATCACACTATCCCATCCCTAAAACAAATGAAATGAATGAAACAAAACATAATTTTATTTTCCCTAGACGCTCTACTGAGCGATGGTAAGCTAATAATAGGTCTGGAGACAGCTTCCTAGATTAGGCAGGAGTAAAATGAGCATAAAAATTATGTCAATCATTGCAGCAAAACTAATAATAATAGTAATAATAATACAAAAATGGAACATGGCATTCAAAAGACAGAGGAAGAACCCAGGCTAGAAGAAAAATACCCATGAAGAGAAGAATTCTTTCTATGAGTGCATTGTACTATAGATAAATGTAGTACAAGTTCATATTCAATAAAAGAACCCAGTTTACAGATGATAAAACAGATCGAAATGAAAAAGGAGATTACAAAAGTATCGCATCTTGTATTTCAGCTTAGGACTTAAGTTTGAAATCGAAACTTAAACAATGCCATTACAAATCTAATAAGTTAAAATCAAAATGTCAGATTTCTGGTGTGGTGGAAAGTATAGATATATTCAAGAAAAAATTGAGAGTTTTGGAGAGGAGATGATAGATATGACGGAAAAAGAAAAGTCAATCTAAGCACTATTGGTTCCCTCTTATTATTCAAGAATATTTGTTAAGCATTATGTTTCCTAAGACTTAACAGAAACTTTGTACACTTCATTAAATAAAATTTTGTTTCCTTACTCTTAATGATTATATTTATAATTTATTTCTATTCTTTTTTAGTATAGTGTTTTAGACAACTGATACCTAATAACTATCTTGTCATCATTATTATGGAAAAAATATTGAGTTGCAAACAATCTATTTGTGAACACACAAATACATTGGGAATTTTCAGAATGGTATTCTAATAGAGGTAAAGGATTTAGAAGTGCTTATTTCATGCATTTATCTATTCATTCATTCCTCTGTAAGTTCCAGGAGGAGAAAGATTCTGCAGATTTTTTTCATTGCTCTGTGTCTCTGGGCCATAAATAGTATTTGGCATATAGTAGCTACTCTGTAAATGTTTGTCAAATTCACTACTCCATTCATTCAACAAAAATGTATTGATCACTGTGCTGGATGCTGGGGAAGCAAAGATAAGGAAGCCATTGTTCCTGTCTTTAAGGAGCTGAAGGTATCGTGGAAGAAACACATACTGTGTAGTGATAAAAATATGTCGATATAAGTATATAAAGGAGAGTAGCTTATATGGTGGGCACTGGGGCTACATGAATTTTACAGGGAAACAGACATTAAGGAAAGGATGTATTAAAGGGCACCTGGGTAGCTCAGTCGGCTAAGCATCTGATTCTTGATTTCAGCTCAGGTCATGATGTCACTATATGTGAGATGGAGCCCCGCGTCCAACGCTGCACTGACAGCACGGAGCCTGCTTGGGATTCCTTCTCACCCTCTCTGCCCTCCGCCACTCTCTCTCTCTCAAGATTAATGAATAAACATTTTTTAAAGGGAAAACGATGTAATAATATAAGAGAGGGGACTTCTGGCTGGCTCAGTTGGAAGAGCATTTGAGCCCCATGTTGTGTGTAGAAATTACAAAAGACAAACAAACAAACAAACAAAAAACCAACCCCCACTCCCCCCCAGCCCCAAACAACTTTACAAATATATATATAAGAAAAGAGGACGGGGCACCTGGCTGGCTCAGTCAGTTAACCATCCAACTCTTGATTTCAGCTCAGGTCATGATCTTGAGTTCTGTGGGTTTGAGCTCCACATTGGGCTCTGTGGTGTTGAGAGTGGGGAGCCTGCTTGGGATTCTCTCTCTCCCTGTCCCTCCCCACTCTCTCTCTCTCTCTCAAAATGATAAATAAATAAACAAACTTAAAAAAAAAACAAATTGCTCAAACCTGACAAAGATGAATTTGAAAGCGTATTTTTCTGATGGCTGAATATTTGACTACAATGGTACCTGGTAAAGATGCATTGATAAATGAGTTGCTTTGTTTTAGTCAGCTGCTAATAGGATCACTCTTCTTTAAATAGCCATTATTTTCAACTCCTATATGAATATTTTATTTTAAAGTAAAATCTTCAGAAGATTATAGATTTATGTGTAGATTTCCACATCACTCGGGTGATTTCATGTACTGATGCTATATACCTCATGCAACTGAAAGTGCAGCTTCAAGCTTAACAACAAATTTCTCTCTGAATATTGTGGCTTGAAGGGGAGCAAGGTACGTGACCCTCAAACATGCCACTTTGGCGTGTAGATTGTTTTGAGCTGAAGACAAGACCAGCAGACCAAGAAAAGCTTTATCTCTCTCTTTACTACCCAAAAGAATTTAGATAGGGGGTCTGGCGCAGAGAGAGAGCGAGCTATTACCAGAGATATCGTTTATCTGAGTGACCTATCTGTATGGCAGGGCAAACATCTAATTACAAAACATCTGCTCTTATCATCCTCTGAATCACCCTCCTCCCATTTGAAGCTCAATACTCCTCTCCCATTCCTTAGCTTAGGATGGCATATAAACCTCAATTGTCTGATTTGTCCTTGGGTCTCATGTGCTTATAGGGTTCCCATAGGTATATGCTGTTAATGTATTTCCTGTTAATCTGCTTTATATCAATTTACCATCCAAAGAACCTAGCAGGATAGAGGAAAATATGTCCTCCTCAACAGAGTAGTAAAAATTCAATCTATTTGGGGTACAAATGTAACACGCCCATGGTTTCCTAATTAGCAGGTGGATAACCAAAGACTTAAAATTGGTTATAAGAAAAAGTTACAGTGGAGATACAGTTTTCAGTTAACTTCAATTATCTAAATTAAAGGGGTGAAATTTCTGACCACTCTAGAGTCATTTGCCAAAGCATAAACTCATCCATTAATCCAAATGCATTTACTTCCACCCTCTTGTTGGATGCTGGGGTTACCAGAGCCTGCCCTGAAAAGATGCACTGTCTGGTGAGGAGAGATGGGCTCAAAACAACTGAATAAACCAACAATGTCAGAGAAGAGAGAGTCAGGAGACAGCCCTGGCCCACTCAGAGGAGTCAGAGAATGCCTCTCAAGGAGCTGATTTTGGAATTATTTGAAGGATGATTTTCTTCATCAGGTGAGGGGAGATGGACTCAGGGGAGAAGCAAGAGCCTATGGAAAGGCCAGGAAGTGACAGACTCCTCAGGAGAACTGCTTGTAGGAAGGGCATGTATTCATTCAAACAAGTATTTAAATGTTGACTAGATGCTAAGTTTGAGTAGCTTGAAGTCACTAATCAAGGACTAGTGCAAATTTAGGGAGGGTAAACATGTTAAGTGTGAAGGAATTGGCAGAAGGGAAGAGGGGAAGGAGTTTAAGAAAGAGTTCTAAAAGGAAAATGTAGCAGTAGCTACTATCTTACCACATGCCAGGCCCAGTTTAAAGGGCTTTATATATAATCATATTTAAATACATATTATCATATGTAATCTCCTGAACAAAAGCATAAACGGACTCATTGAAAAGCAACATTCTCCTAGCCCAGTTAGCAAGTGGATAAGGAGGCTTGCTTATCTAATTCTGGTGCCCTTGGCTTAACCACTAACTAGACTATTATTGTCTCCCCAGTTGTAGATAGAACTGTCAGTTTTAGGTGATGACTAAAATCACAGGCTGGGTAAACATTTTCCTGGTGGAGATTGATACTGGGAAGGAACCCTGGGAATAATAATGCAAATGGGGAAGTTTGTGAAAACACAGTAATAATTCTATTTCTAGACTTATTTTTTTGCCAGATTATTTTTGGTGCCATTTACTAAATGAAGGGTTGAATTTCACTGGGTTTAGCTGGGTTGAAGTCGTCTAGACATCTGTAACCCACATCAAAACCAGGACGAATCAAGAAGTAACTCGAGTTTTCTGGCACTCTTGCCTCAATCATCTAGGATCTAGGGCACTGTTCTAAGATGGTCCTCATTTTTGGTTCCAAGGATTTTTTCATGTGACCAAATACGGTTTCTCGGGTTTTTGTTTGTTTGTTTCTTTTTTGTTTTCTTGGTGGAGGAGGCTCTTTGGCTAAGCTGCCGATCTTGGACAGCAGGTGATTACTGATCACTAGTGTTTTCTGGGCGAGACAGTTGCACTAACCCCCTCCCCTCCTCCCCCGCCCCCCTCCTCCCAGCGTCTGGAAAGGTGCAGGATCTGCTAAACCGTGCATCGCACAGCGGCGGCCGGAGCAGACGCGGGATGGTCGCGTGTCCCCAGCAGAACAGAGGGGGGCAGCCAGAGAGCCTGGGAAAGGTAAGGGCAGAGAATCCGGGCGCGTATGGGCGTCTAGGAAGAGCAGAAGGTCAATTGGGCGGGGGAGGCAGTTGCTGAGTGCAGGTGTGGAAGGGGCTGCCTCAGGCCCACCCTTTGCAGCCGAGCGGGCGGGGAGCCAGGCCTGGGAGCCGAGAGGGGAACAGGGAGACTGCGGACTGGGCGCGCTCCCCAATCACTCTCTCCCCCTCGTTCCCAAGGCCTCAGGGAACGGCCCTCGCCCGGAGGCCCAGCCTGCCGGCGCCAGCACCGCAGCGCCAGCCGCGGCCGCTACTGCGGGGGGCCGGACCGCCGCCAGGGGGCGGGAGCTGCGCCGCGAACAATGGCCGCGCTCGGCCGCGGGCCGACTGGAGGAGGAATGGAGCTAGGGCCGGAGCCGGGCGCGCGGCCCGGGTCCGCGGAGGGCCGGGGGCGCGCGCGCGCGCGACGGGCTGGCAGGGACGCGGGAGCGGCTGCGCAGGCGGGGGCGCGCGGCGCGGGCCCGGGAGGGCGCGGCGGGAGCGCTAGGAAGGCGGGCGGAGGCGGGGGGCGGGGAGCCGGAGGGGTGGAAGCCGGCGGCGGCGGCGGCGGCGGCGGCGGCGGCGGCGGCGGCGGCGGCCGAGCGGGGTCAGTTCTCTGTAGTGCTTGCCAATGTTGGAGCCGTCTGCAAAGTGTCCCCGGCAAGAAGGTAAATACCCTTGTTGGGGGCGTCCGGGAGGCCCCGACTTCCGCCCCGCTGGCGGAGGAGACAGAGGGCGCTGGGGAGCCTTGCAGGTCCTCCGCGCGCGGCGAACCCCGAGAAGAGCGGCCCCTTGGCGGCCTCCCCTCCCCCGCGCCTTCCCTCCCTCCTCGGGATCTCTCTAGGCGGGAGGGGGGAGGGGAGGAGGACCGTGGGGGTGCGGAGGAGCCGGGGAAGAGGCGAATGAATTGGGGGGGGGGGGGCGTGTGTGGAGGGGTGGGACGACACAGGTGTCCGGAGGGGAGGAGCCGGGAGGAAGGCTAGGAGGCCGGCATAAATGGAGTGCCCGGGTTGGGGGTGGGGTGGGGAGGCAGGCGCCCGACGGAGGGCGCAGAAAGATGGGGTCTAAGGGGCCCGGGTGGGAACAGTCTGAAGAGAGGACGGTGGTTGAAGCGGCGGTGTGGGAGGGAGGGAGGGAGGGAGGGGGAGGGCCCGAGGGTGGGTCCCTGCGGAGGGGAAGGGAAGGGAGGGGAGGAGAGATGGAGCGAGGCCCTAGGAGGGTCTGCGGGGAATGGCCCCGGGGGCGCGGGAGGAGCGGCGGGCCCGGGGCGCGCCTTGGGGTGGTGCTGGTGGCTATTTCTGTATAATGGGCAAGTGGTGAAGACGTAACACGCCGAAATGGGGAAGGTAGGTGGGGCCGAGGGGACAAAATATATCCTATGACAGGCAAGTTCTGATGTGGCTCGTAAGAACTACTACCGTGAGGACTCGGCTTAAAGGGGTAGTTGGCAGTTAGTGACCTTGCCGAGGTGAAGGGAATTGGGCGGAGAGACAAAGATCAGTTACAGAATCCACTGTGTGAGGGCAGAGCCTCCAGTCCCTCCCGGGGAGAGCCGGGGATTGTGATGAGGGGGGTGTTCCGCAGAGGCAATCGAGGAGACGCTGAACTGGGATTCTTAGGGAGGGGGGCGGGGATAATGGCCTCGGGGTTCTGGAAGTCCCTGGAAATACGTGCAGGATTTTGCATTTGTGAATAATTTTCTTTGGAAAGGGTCCATACTCTGCGTGACCCGCCGCTCCCCACACCCCCAAAAGGTTAAGAACTCCTGGGGTAGGGATGGACCGTTCAATTAAGGGAATGTACTAAAGGATTTTGAAGTGGGCGGTTCCAGCAGAAACGATAGAGATGATCCTTTAAAGGTATTTCACTGTTAGGTGAAAACCCTTATTTTTAATATTTTGATTTCACAATTTTGGTGAACTTTTGCTGAACATTACTTCTCTTCTGATGCATCCTTACATTTTAGGAAACCATGGCGAACACTTGAATTCAAAATTATGATGGGCAGGCAGGATAATAGTAACCTTGTAGGAGAAAAGATTGCAACGTTTCTCCAGGAGGGCATTTCTTTCCTAGTCCTTTCTAAAGATGATTCAAATATATTGTTGTGAATTGAGCTGCAGTGGAAAAAAAAATTAGTTAATAAAACAATCAAAACCCAGACATCCTGTATCTCAGTTGTTTTGTAATATGGCAAGTGTTTCACTTTTCAGTTTGTCTATATTTTACTGCAAACCAGAGATCTCATATATCACTTGAATTGTAGATTTGCTGCGTTTTGCAGCAGGCCTGTATTAAATTTGTGAGGCATTTATACCAAACTGTGGGGTGTGTATGCTGGTTTTTTTTTTTTCCTGCTATGATTTCAACTCAAGTCACCATTGCCACATGTCATTACATAGCAGTGTAGTTTGAAATTTATTTGAAAGTGATCGTTAGCTGGAAGGATATAGTGCATATTTCCTAACAAATTACTGAATTTTTCCTCAAAAATCCGTTTTGTATCTGTAAAAATGTTGCAGCATAATCAGAATATGTATTGTTAACTACAGATGGAATGCCATGTAATTTTTAAGTTTTAACTTTTTATTTGGAAATAATTTCAAGCTTATAGAAAAGTAGGAAGGATAATAATAATACAAAGAATACTCATGTAACCTTTACTCAGATTTACCTGTTACCATTTTATTCACTTATCACTAGATCTGGGTCTGTCATGTGTACATAATATTTTTTTCCTGAATCATTTGAGGGTAAGTTACGTCATGACTCTTTATTACTAATCAGCATGGAAAACCATATAAATTTTATATTTTAGATTATTTGGCTTGCCTGGATTAAGTTCTAGGAAAGAGTGGCTTGGTTTGGCTTTCAACAAAGAATATTAAAAATATCTAAGATGATCAAACTTTTCAGTGTGTAAACAATACAGAAAGTGAGGCTGAGTGGTTTTCCTGTTTTAGGATCAGATTCTGAAAGATATAATTGGCCAGTACTTTGGGATTTTTTCTTTGTAGCTAACCTCTTTACTATCACTCCCTCCTTTTGTTCACTTTGAGTTCTGGATATCTGATAATTGATGTGTACAGATCATAATAATAAAGAGAATAATAAATAAAGAGAAATACTAGATAATAATAATAAAGAGAAAATTAATAATAATAATAAAGAGAATAATAATAAAGAGAAATACCTAGATATTGTAAAATTGAATTGGGTTAATATTAGACTGAATAGTTGGAGGCATGCACAGTATGATCAAATTATGTGTATATATATTTGTGCCTCTTTTAGGTACTCAAGGAAATATTAGATGAGTGTCTAGAATCCATAAGAATTACAATTTATAATTGATTTTAAATAAATCACCAAAGTTCCAAAGGAACCTTGCCATTATGTTGTCCTAGAGATCAAGACCTTTGTGACAGGAAAAATTTTAAGAGGTGAAGTCTTTATTTATAAATTTAATGTATAATAAAGAGATGAGGACTTCAAACCAGACCATACTAGGTTTTAATCCTAGCAGTGGACTGTGGGATGTAATACAACTTCTAGAAAAGCGGAGATAACCTCTATATCCCAGGGTGATGAAGATTAAATGAGTTAATATAAAAATGGCAAAATATATGCCATGTGGTATATAACATTAGTGTCTGATAAATGTTAGTTTTCTTTCTTGGTTGGTGGTGAGATTTCTATATACTTAGAATCTTTCACAGGCTCTTAAGAGATATTAAAGTTTATATTAAATTATTTTGCTTTTCTTACATAAAAGTTTTTTTGGATGCCTACTTTGAAAGAAGTGAAAGTTAAGAAAAAACATTTTTTAATGCTTTTTAAGGACCCTGTGAAGTTTTTAGAGTAAGAAGCTTTGAGCTGATAGTTTTAGGGTAGTTTGGAGCCTAAGAATGGTATAGTAATTGTTTTTGCTTTTCATACTGTCCAATAAGACATTTATGTGAGGATTGCCTATCACTTGTGGGATGGTGCTGCTATACAATTTGTAGAGAAATTAATTTAATAACGCTATTTTATGAAGCAATATTTAATTGTTGGAGATTTTATAGATTTAATTTTGTACAGCTTTCAATTTATCACATGGGTAAAATCTGATAATAAAAGCAGCAAGTTATATCAGCAATACATTTCACATACACGTTGGACTTCCAATTCTTCATGAGCAGCAAATCTTCTACAGTTAGTTGCCCTCTCTCCATAAATTGCTCTGCCTGTTTTCATTTAGTAGCTTGGAATCTGGAACTGCATGTCCTAATGTGCCTGACTGGATAACACTGTCGGGCATTTTTGGGACATGTGAATAGGTTTCTCTAAAAGTACTTAGCTGTAATTGGAATGAACTGCAGCTGGAAACTTTTTTGATAGTGGATGGAGAAGTGGATTTTATGAAATCATAGGGAGTATAAAACTGCTCTACATCTTATTGATATTTTATCGAATTGTTTTAAATGTAGGACAGTAGAGCAGGCATGTCTGTAAAGAAGGAATGAAGTGTCAAAGACATGTCCCTGTGGGCATTCCGAATTGTCCATAGTATGGTTGTGAATTACAATTTATATATTGATGTAAATGTAATATAACTTGGTAAAAAAAGTATAAGTTCAGAATATTAATCAGTTACGTCATCGAGTGCTATTATAGACCTATTAGTTTCATGTTTTAATTTATACAAATCTTTATAATTGTGAAGGAGATGCTTACAGAATACTTAAAATTTTATGGTCAATTTTAAGCAGTTTTGTTTTTTCTTACAACTACCCTTTGTATCAGAAGATTAGAACTTTAAAAAATGTAACCTTATATCTTATTGTGACTACTTCTTGGAATCCGCCCACTACTGTTACAAACTCTAATATTGAAGAGCACCCCTATATTTACTGTAGCATTATTTACATTAGCCAAATTATGGAAGCAATCTGTCCATTGATAGATGAATAGATAAAGAAGATGGGGTGTACACACACACACACACACAATGGAATATTTTTCAACCGTAAAAAAGAATGCCATCTTGCCTTTTGCAACAGCATGGATGGATCTAGAAAATATAATGCTAAGTGAAATAAGCCAGTCAGAGAAAGACAAATACCATATGATTTCAGTTTGATGTGGAGTTTAAGAAACAAAACAAGGGAACAAAGGAAGGGGAGGAAAAAAAAGAGACAAACCAAAAAACAAGACTTTTAACTATAGAGAACAAACTGATGGTTACCAGAGGGGAGGTGGGTCGGGGGGTGGGGGGGATAGGAGGGGTGGGGAAAGGTGCAATAGTTGGAGATTGAGTACACTTATTTTGATAAATACTGGGTACTGTATAGAATTATTGAATTATTATATTGTACATCTGAAACTAATATACTGTATGCTAACTATGCTGGAATTAAAATAAAAAAAATAACAAACTCTAATACTGAAGAAACACATATAGGTCTATAGATAAGCATTTGTAACTTTTAGAGGCTTACATGAGATAAAAACAAAATAGGATTTCTCAAATTTGGTGAGTGTTGAATTCTAGAAAGTAGGGGACACTAAATCACTGAGATGCTTTTAGTGGCTTTTTCACATTTTAACTTCCAAATGAATTATTTTCAGTTAAAAAAATGAAAATTGGTTGGGGCTGTATTTTTAGTTATACCTAGTGTATTTTAATACCATTTGACTACTGAGGCACTTTTTAGTGATTTTTTTTTTTTTTGAACAAAATGTAACTGTTTACGTTTCATAATTTATCATTTTCAAGTTCTAATGTAATTCATTTACTCATGTTAAACAGGGAATTATTTTTTTGGTTTATCTAGGTATGTTAATTAATACCTAAATCACCATAGGAGTATAGAATTTTAGAGTTGAATGGGA
Organism: Panthera onca; assembly: GCF_046562875.1. NCBI lineage: Eukaryota > Metazoa > Chordata > Mammalia > Carnivora > Felidae > Panthera > Panthera onca. The sequence goes on along the minus strand of NC_138356.1, from coordinate 23,740,464 downwards.
TTGTCTTACTTATTGTTGCATAACAAATTACCCTGGGAAGTAAGGGCTTAAAACAACAAACATTTATTACTCAGTTTCTGTGGGTTAAAAATCTGGGTGCAGCCTATCTGGTACTTGTGGCTCAAGGCCTCTTAGAGGTTGCAGACAAGCTATCCCTGGAGCTGTGGTCTCATCTGAGAGAGTGACTGGGGGAAGAGCTGCTTCCAAGCTCATTCATGTAGCACTTGGCAAGATTCAGTTGGCTTGGGAGGTATTGGACTGAAGGCCTCCATTTCTTTTGGGTTGTTGGCCAGAGGCCTGTCTCAATTCTTTGCCATCTGGGCCTGTCCAAAGGGCAGCTCACAGTATGGCAGTTAGTTTGCTTCAGAGCAGAGAGGTGAGAGAACAAGAGCAGGTAACACCCAAGGTGGAAATTGTGATCTTTTTTGTAATCCAGTCTTGTGAGCGGGATCTTATTTCTGTTGTATTTTATTTGTTAGAGGCTGCCTACCACAGTGACTTTAGTTTACTTTTTACAGATTTAAAAAAGAAAGAAAGAAAGAAAAAGAACTCAAAAGACACACAAAGTAGTTTGCCAAGGCTCAAAAGGTAATCTCCTGAAGAGCTTGGAATAATATTCACATTCAGTGATCCTCAGCCGTTGTGCTGTTTCTACAACATATGATTTTTTTCTGAAAATATAAAAATTGTTGCAGATGCCGAGGTCACTATTATAACATATGTATATTGAAAACTTTCAAATTCATTTTGAATTGACCTCAGTTTGTCATCTTGAGAAAATGGCAGCTGTATATATACACACACACGGTATACATAAGAGCGTGTATATAAGAACCTATGTGTGTGTATATGTATATAGTGTATCTGTGTGTGTGTGTACGTGTATATATCAAGAACCTTTGTTTCTGAGGGAAATTTTAATATTAAAGTTTTACAGCATAAAAGATTCTTACCCAAGTGACTGGATTTAGTGCTTTTGCTCTTTATCAAGACTGTATTGTTGCTTTTTAGATAAATTTTCTTGAAGGGTAGTGTCTGTACATAATTTGTTTTTCTTATTTTATTTTATTTTTTTTTAGTAGCCTCTATGCCCAATGTGCAGCTTAAACTCACAACCCCTAGATCAGGAATCTCATATTATACTGATTGAGCCAGCCAGGTGCCCCATAATTTATTTTTTCATGTAAACTTTTTACATTGTAAGATCCCATGATTTGTTTGTTCATAGACTTGGGTGTTCTGCCCTTCTTTGGTATCTATTTTTAAATTAAGTTTAGAAGAGATTTGCCACATGCAAAGAAATATAATTGTAGCAGGGAGGTCAGACCCAGAAGGAAACAAACCCAAATGTAACAATGGGATATGTCAGGACAGTGATTTTTTTTTTCCTGAAAATTTTATGTGAAATTTTATTGTGCATGCTGTTTTTATAGTGATGATAAACAAAACCACAAACAGAAAAAAAAAATCCAGCTAGGTTATCTTACTTTGTACTCTTCCATACCACCTAGGAGAGTAAGTGTTGTGTGTTCTTCAGGCTTAATTTGTCTTATAGAGCTTGGAAACAAAGCTGTTTAAAACCTTACTAGAGCAAGGGGAGTGTATATTAAATATTAATCTGAAAATTTCAGATTGTTTTTAATAGCTCCACTTTTGCTGGAATTGTTTTAGAACCAGAAGGGTCATCTTTCAGCCTACCTCTGCACTGTCCACTAGTCACATAGGGTTATTTAAATTTAAATTAATGTCAAAAATTTTAAAACATCAAAAATTTACTTTCTTGTTGCATTAGCCACATTTCAAGTGCTCGGTAGCTATATGTGGCTAGTGGCTACTGGATTAGACACTGCAGGTATATAAAACATGTTTATCATCATAGAAAGTTCTATGTTGACCTAGATCTGCTCCATTTTATATTTGATTTTGATCAAGGACATGTGTTTAAAGTGCTAATCATTGAGATCACCAACTAAGTTGAACTTTATTTCTTCATTTTCATTTTCCAGTTTTTGGAGCCGTGAGGGATACAGCAGTTTGGTCAATATTGTTTTAACATGCTTCAAATAAATCAGGTGAGTTTGTGTTAAGGCATGTCCTACTTATATGGTGCTTGGGCCATAAATTGTGGAACGTATTAACCCAGCTTTTCTATAGCCATAACCTGGCCACCGCTTTATAGAGCAATTACATCCTATATATTCACCATAGGAGACTGTGCAGGGCAGGTTGTCTAAGGATCATAGTGGCAGTTCTGCAAGTTGTTAACTTATGAGTGTGCAGAGCAGAAGGTGTGTCTGTTTTTTTTGATGTTCCATCCCTCCAAGACTTAGTGTGTTCAGACTGCTTACAATTGTGATCTAGCTTCAGTAGGTGGCAGTTCTGTAGACTGAAAGCATTTCTAGTGACAGATCTTGTGAAGTAGTTATATCAGTGTGTTAAAAAAAAGTTCCTTTTCTAGGGCACTGGAAAAGGCTAGAAGGAAGGCTCTGTTAAATAAACTTTAGCCTATAATGTCTTAGACTCACTGAAAGAAGTATTTTTCTTAGGTCTTGGCATTTCTCCAAGAACTTTATACATTTCATCTTATTCATTCTGAACAAATAGGGCATTGTGTTGGAAGTATAATATTAGGAAATACTTTTATTTCAGATTTGTAAGTCAAGAGAGAAATAATTGGATTGCAAGAAGTAATGAATTTTGTGTGTGTGTGATTTAATGAAGTGGTACACGCCCGCCCCTGCCCTGTCCTGCTCAGCTTGTCTAAGTAATACCTTCCAGTTGTGCATCACACACCATCTCTCAGCCAGTGACTTCTAAGTTTATACTTCGCCTGGATCTCTCTTCCGAGCTCCACACTCATGTAGCAGTTGCCAACCCGATCTCTTAAGTTGGGTATCTTTATGCATCTCAGAATTAACATGGGCACAAGAAATGGTCTCAGTGCTTTGATACACCAGACTGAGTTCCTGGGTTGGTTGAGGTCGTCGTGCCAGCAGGAGGAGCTTTGCATAGATTGCCCCTGCCTGGGCCTCTCTTTCTGTCCGCTGTGGTTGGCTCACTTGACTCTGAAGCCTAGTATTTGCTCTCATAGCACCCTGCCCTTTTATTTAATCATGTTCTAACATTTGCTACATGAAGGTAGCGACTCTGCTGGTTTATTCTTGTATCCCCAGGTCCTAGAATAGTTCTGGTTGGATATGGTTTTTCATGTATTTGCTGAATGAGTGCATGGATGGTGCTGGGGTTGTCACCAAAGCAAGGAACTCTCCATTCTTTTCAAAATAACTGCATAACTGCATCATCACTTTAGGTATTCTGTGCTTGCTTTACACAAATGCCACTAACATATAATTTCTTTCTTATGCAAAGTTATTCTTTGACTTTCACCTTGTACTAGAAAATTTTCTCCTGCAACAAATGTTGCTTTCATCAAAGATGATAGCTATGTAGGTTTAAAGGAATCTTAAGCTGTACCATGCTTGGTGCTTTCTGTGCCTTCATAGTTGCTGTCAAATCCCATGGGGTGCATTGATGGAGCTTTATGTGACATGACTCGCAAACTATGTTGTAGGTTTGGGTGGATGCCAAGTGTATGGATACCTGCTATTGTGTGGGTACAATTAGAATAATTTGTTTCATATTCTACCACAGAAAGGTGGAAATAAACATTCTTTTTATGCCAGTCGTCATCACTGAAAATTATAGATTAGTCCTACTGAAGATTGACTGTTGGTGCTACTGGTCATGTTGAATCAGGCATTATAAACAATTCTAGGCAATGTTCTGCAAGGCCACAAGCAGTTCCCTGTGCTTTGGCTGGAATTGTACACAGTGCTTGGAGATGCATACGCTGTCCTGGTAACATATGTGTATTTTTAGACTCAACCTCAGGACTCTCTTGCTATCGACTGAGTTTCATCCCCCCAAATGTTCAAGTCTGAGGGGAAAAATTAATCTAATTTGGAATAGAAGTTATAGAGAAGACTTTTTCTTCAGCCAGACTTAAACTTATGAGTGATTTATGTTTTATCATTGTCATGGTGACTGCTTTCCCACTAGAGTGTGAGGTCTCAAGATGACTGTGAAAAGGCATGAAAATGCGATTGAATCTGACACGTAGAAGCAGTTGAGGCTTTCACTGAGTGATTTTCAACACTGTCTTTCAGATTCATACTACATTCTTATTTGAGAGGTCATTTTGTTTGTTGTCTTAAGATGCCTGAGGAGCACTAACAAATTCTTCCATGTGTGTTCCTAGAACTAATTAAAAACAAGGCTATTGAGTTAAGTTATATGATATTTTATTTGATATTAATTCTGCCTGACGTTTTTAGGGATCATGGGACTGTCCCATGTTCCGTTACAGTAGTGGCACTCCTGTCTTTAAATTGTGCTCTAAATGTGTGTTTTCCATGTGCAACCCACGTAGAAAAATTAGGTAGTAGAGATAAACAAAAACAAAACAGTCACAAATAATTCCACTATTCTTTTACAGAGATAATCACTGCTAAGCATTTTGGGGTGTATACTTCTAGATTTTTTTCCTATGCAGGTATGTTTTTATGTGAATATATGTTACTTTAAAAACTGGGATAATATAATAGTCAGAAGTGACTTAATAACTCATAGTTTGGAAGTACTAAATTTGTTTAATCAAACCCTTATTGTTGGACAGATTTTGGTATTATAGTTAGTGCCAGAGTGATTTTTTTCCTTCTTTTTTAACATATAAGTATGTTCCTTTGTCCATTATTTTCTTGTAATTAATTGTTAGAAATGGAAATACTGGTCAAACGAGTATGCACATTTTAAAGATATTTGATGCATAAATCCCCAAAATACAAAATTATATTTATTAGAATGCCTGTTTTCTTACTTTCTTGACAAATTTTCAATGTTTGCCAATCTGTCTGACAAAAAGTGATATTTTAATTTGCATTTCTATGATTTGCTTCTGTTTGTTTTCTTTTGTGTTCTGTCTTTTGTGAATTGTTTATGTGTCCACTGGTAACTTTTCCTTTTTATTTGTAAATAAAATTACTTGGATTATAACCCCTTGAGAGTTTTCTGAGCTAGTATTGATAATTATTACTTTATATTTTTCATTCATTTTTCAACAAATAACTAGTGGGAACCAATGTTTCCAGGTACTGTACTAAGTAGGAGTTTGGTATATTTTGGACCTTTCTCTCTGGTGATTAATTATGAACCCCTAGGGAAGCTGTAGCAAATTTAAATTAAGAAGGCATGTGTGCTATGAAATAATATTTTTCAATGAGTTCCTAAAATAAGGCAAAGTTTTTGGGATTAATTGGTGAGGCAGAATTGACAGGGCATGTATTCCACTGGGTTTAAGGGGAAGTCTGTATTAGGCAGCAGTAGGACTGGGAGAGTCCAGCAGCAGGGTATTAACAGAGGTCTCACTAGTCTGGTGGTTTCTTTGAAAGAGTTTTGCTGGTTTTGGAGTTTTGGAGGAACCTTTAAGTCCTGACTCAAGTAGAATGAGAGGTTAGGCAGGACAGCACAGTATTTCAGTGCCAGAAGAGTGGGAGAGGAAACCAGGTGTTATGTAGGAAGAATAAAGTACCAAGATACACTGCAAAGCATAAAGCCACTGTAGGATTATCCAGAAACGAAGACCTGGAGTTTAAGGGATAATGATGACCTATGTCACAAGTTTGTTGTGAGGAGTAATTAAACTGACAAAGGCAAAATGCTTAGCATTGACCCTGGTACTATTGCTACTGCTACTCGTAATGCCGTTGCTGTCTAGCTCTGGAGATTGATGAGAAAGGAGGCAGACATTTAGATTGGTCATTAGAGTTGAGTAGTTGTTTGGGAGAATGAAAAGCACCTCGGACAGTTTCTTAAGCCCAGGTCTGCGATAAGTGCTCTCCTCTTTCTTGCCATAGGCATCAAGAACTCTTATTCTTTTCTCTTAAAAGCTGCTTCTACTTAACTCTTAGTTATTTTTTCCCCAAGTCTGGCTATGGAGTAGGATCTACAATCTGCCCATCTCTCTTGAAGCTGTAGGATGCAGTCTATAGTTAGAGGATTAAAAAAATAACATAAGGAGTTAAGATGTGTAAGAAGGACTTTGGCTTTCTGCCGTGTTGACATAGCAAGATTTTTCCTCTATGTGGCCAGCTTCCAAGATGGGCCCAATGATCCCTGCCTCCTAGTATTTATACCATTGTATAATCCTCTCACATATTGTGTGGCCAATAGAATATGGTGGAAGTAATGGATCATTGCCAAGGACAGGTTATAAAAGACATTGTGGCTTTTGCCTCTTCTCTGTCCCTCTGTGCTGCTCCCCCCCCCCCCCCACCCTTCCTTCCCTTGCTCATTCAGAGTAGTTAGCTGCCATGTTGTGAATAGCTCTATGGAGAGGCCCATGTGGTGAGAAATTGAGGCCTCCTGCCAACAGCTAACAAGGAACTGAGGCCTCTAGCCAACAGTGTGTGACTGAGTCTTCTTGGAAGCAGATCTTCCAGCCCTTGTCAAGTTTCCAGCTGTAAACTACTGGCCCACTGGCATCTTGACTGCCACCTCATGAGATATCCTGAGCCAGAACCACCCAGCTAAGCTGCTTCTTGATTGCCGAACCTCAGAAACTGTGTGAAAAAAATAAATGCTTGTTTTTTAAGATTCTAAGTTGGGGGTAATTTGTTATGCAGCAATAATATACTCTTCCTCCTTAAACAACTTGAGAACATATAGATATGTAAAGAATGATTTTTAGACATTGGACGACAGGTGGCATCAGACTGTGATCCCTGAGAGAATGGAAACACATGAGGTAAGCCCTTCTTTACACTAGTTTACAGTAGAGCCTGGAGGTTGTTTATATAGGCTCCAGTGCAAGGAGGAGGAACCAAAACAGAGTTCACTTTCATTGAAATTAGGAAACAAAGATAAGTGTTTGGGAAGGCCAGGATGGTTAGAATTTCAGGGCAGAGTGCCAGAGAGAAGATACTTAGGGGGAGAAGGGTAAGTATATAGGTAAGTAAAAAAGTGCATTCAAGCATGAACACATTCTGGAGATCTGCAGAGGGTGCTTGAGTTTTTGGCTGAGTTCTGATCTGTAGATGCATGACAAGACTTATTCAAAGTCAGGGAAAGAATGACTGGAAAGCAGTGAAGAAAACAATTTCTGGAACTCATACAGAGCTGAGAATAGTTTGTGTCTAGACCATCTAGAGTCTAAAGACCTTCTAATACATGAGGCATTGGGAAGAGTCCTCAGAAGGCTTCAAGTGATCCCAAGTTACTTAACTGTGCATCAGAACAAAGTCCAACTCTAGAGAAATACAATTCAGAATCCAACAATGTAAAATTTATGGTTTGCATCATTCAGTCAAAAATTACAATGCTTGCCTCACCTTGAATAAGGAATAGAGCATCTAGACAGATCAGTAAAGAAATAGAGGACTTGAACAACAGTGTAAGCCAGTTAGACCTAATAGACATACACGAAACACCCAGGATAGCTGGATACATATTTTCTCAAGTGCACATGTGACATTCTCCAGGGATAGTCCATATGTTAGGCCACAAAAAATTCTCAATAGATTTTAAACATTTATGAAACCATAAAAGTATCTTCTTCAGTCACAGTGGAATGGAGCTACAAAATCAATAACAAAGAATACCTGAAAACTCAAAAATATGTAGAAATTAAACAACATACTCATAAATAACCAGTAGGTCAAAGAAGAAATCACAGGGGAGATTAGAAAATTATTACCAACAAATGAAAATGGAAACACAGCATACCATAACTTATGAGATGCAGCAAAAGTAGTACTTACAGGGAAATTTATAGCAGTGAATACCTATATTTAAAAAAGAAGAACTGAAACAAATAATCTAATTTCTTACTTTAAGGAAACTAGAAACAGAGGAGCAAATTAAATCCAAAGTGAACCAAAGAAAGAAAATAATAAAGATTAAAGGAAGATAAGTGAAATAGAGAATAGGAAACAATATAGAGAATCAGCAAAACCAAAACCTTTTCTTTGAAAATATCAACAAAATTAACAAACCTTTACCTAAACCAGACTGATAAAGGGGGAAAAAAAGCAAAGTCACACCTAACTAAAATCAGCAATGAAGGTGGGGATGTTGCTGCTGACCTTAAAGAAATAAAGAAGGGTATAAGAGAGTACTATAACAATTAATTGTATTTCAATAGCTTGGGTAATCTACATGAAATGGACAAATTCCTAGAAACACAGATTACCAAAACTAACTTAAGCAATAGAAAATATGACCTATAACAAGTAAATAGATTGAACCAGTAATAGTAATAATAACAAATCCCTTCCAAACACGAAAAGTGTAGGACCAGATGGCATTACTGGTGAATTCTACCAAACATTTAAAGAAGAATTAACACTAATCCTTTCAAACTCTTCCAAAAAATGAGATGACAGAGAATACTTCCTAACTCTATGAGACCAGCGTTACTCTGGTAGCAAAGCCAAACAGATACCATGAGAAACAAAACAAAACAAACCTGAAGATTAATATTCCTTGAATTTAGATGTAAAAATCCTCAGGAAAACAATAAGAAACTAAATCCAGCAGTATATTTAAATGGTTATACACCATGACTGAGTGGGATTTACCCAAGTGGGAATGCAAGGGCAGTTCAACATAGAAAAATCAAACTGCATAATACCCTGCATTAGTAGGATGAAGGGTAAAAAACAAACATCACCAGTTAATATGGAAGGCTTTTGACAAAATGTAACACCTGTTTATAATAGAAACACTCCAAAACTAGAAAGAGAAGGGAAATTCTTCAGTATGATAAAGGGATTTATGGAGAACCCATAGCTAACATCCAACTCAGTGATAAAGGACAAAACTTTTCCCTATGATCAGAAGCAAGACAAGGATGCCTATTTTCACACTGCTGTTCAGCATTGTGGTAGGAGTTATAGCCAGAGCAGTTAGGCAAGAAAAAGAAAAGACATTTAAATTGGGAAGGAAGAAGTAAAACTGTTTGTATTTGCAGATAACATGATCCCATATATGGAAAATCCCAAAGAATCTACAAAAACCCACTAGAGGTAATAAACACATTCAGAAAATTTGTAAGTACAGGATCAAACACAAAGTCAAATTGTGTTTCTGTATACCAGCAGTGAACAATCCAAAAAGGAGAAGAAGAAAACTGTTCATTTAATAATATCCAAAAATTTAAGGAGTTGAACCATTTATACACTGAAAACTATAAAACATTGTTGAAAGAAATTAAAGAAGATCTAAATAAATGGAAGCTCTAAATAAATGTGTTTATAGATTGGAAGATTTAGTATTGTTGAGGTGGCAATACTATACAAAACAATGTACAGATTCAATGAGATCTCTGTCAGAATTCTAGTGACCTTTTTGCAGAATTGGAAAAGCAGGTTTTTAAATTCATATGAAATTGCAGTGGTCTCAAATAGCCAAAACTCTGTTCTTAAAAAAGAACAGAGTTGGAAGACTCATACTTCCCTATTTCAAAACATATTAATAAAGTGACAGTAATCAAAACAGTGTGGTACTGACATAAGGATAGGCATATAAACCAATGGAATAGAACTGAGAGGAGAGAAATTTATCTATCTATCTATCTATCTATCTATCTATCTATCTATCTTATCTATCTATCTTTATCTACAGATGATTTTTGACAAGAGTGCCATGACCACTCAATGCAAGAAAGAAAAATTTCTTTAACAAATAGTTTTGGGACAACTAGATACCCACATGCAAGAGAATGCATTTAGACCCCTACCTCACACTGCATTAATATATTAACTCCAAATTGGGAGGAGGGTGTGTGCCTGGGTGGCTCAGTTGGTTAAGCATCCTATTCTTGGTTTTGGCTCAGGTCATGATCTCATGGTTTGTGGCTTTGAGCTCTGTGTCAGGTTCATTGCTGCTGGTGCGGAGCCTGCCTGGGATTCTCAATTCTCTCTCTCTCTCTCTCTCTCTCTCTCTCTCTCTCTGACCCCTACTCCCCCTCACCTTTCTATCAAAATAAATAAACTTAAGATATATTAACTCTAAGTGGATCATTGACTTAAATATAAGAACTAAAACCCTGAAAACTCAACAACAGAAGTATAAACAACCCAACTAAAAAATGGGCAAAAGACTTAAATTGACAATTCTCCAAAGAAGATACACAAATGACCAATATGAAGAAATACTCAACCTTGTTAGTGATTAGGGAAAAGCAAATGAAAACCACAATGATATACCACTTCATGCCCACCAGGATGACTAGAATAAAAGGCAAAAACAGTAACAAGTGTTGGTACAAGGGTGCAAAGTGTTGGTACAACAATGTACAAAGGTATATTGCTGGTGGGAATGTAAAATGATTCACCTGTGGAAAAAAATTTGGCAGTTCTTTAAAATATTAAACATAAAATTAGTATATGACCCAGCCATTCTATTCCTAGGTGTATACCCAAAAGAACTGAAAACAGGTGCTCCTATATATGTACACACATGTTCATAGTAATACTATTTACAATAGACAAATGATGGAAGCAGCCTAAAAGCCTATAGATGGAAGAATGATTAAAGAATGATTAAAGATGGTGCTGTAGGAAGATCCTGAACTTACTCCTCCCACAATAAATAAACAACTACATACGGAATAATGTTTCTACAACATATGTTTCTACAACAAAGGACAAAAAAGACAGCCTTGAGATGGAGAGGAGGCAGAAACGTCATCTTGCCAAAACAAAACAAAACAAAAACCCAAAAAAACAAAACAAAAAGACATTCCAGGTGTAATATATAATCAGGAGGGAACTCAAAAATACAGAACTTTTCCCTGAGGAACCAGAGGTTAGTGATTCATAACAGGTATCCCAGTCCTTGGATCCTGCATAACAGAGACAAGCCATGCAAATACTGGGCTTTGAAAACCAACTGGGATTATATCCAGAGAAACCATAGAACTATAGGAGTGGAGAACCCACTCTTAAAGGATTAGCACATGTACTCACCCCAGGATCAGCACAAAAATACCAATTTGAAAAGTGCCTCTGTGAAGAAGACCCACTTAGTAATTTTAAAGCGTCTGTCAGGAAACTGTTGGGACTTTTCTCTGGGGATGGAGGCATTGGTAGGTGCTGTATTTGTGACCTCATCCTACCTTGCTAATGTTGGTGCTGGTGGGAACCACTTTGCAGCTATATCTCAAATTCCTGGAGATAGTGGGCACACCCAGCTGAGAACCCTGCCCATTCCCACAGTGCAGTCACGTGTTGCAACCAGGTGAAAGCCCCACGCAGCCACATGCAGCTGAGCCAGGTGTCAGCCTCATTCACCCTGTGCTGGAGACATGGTGCCGCCACAGTAGACAGTGCAGGCAGCCCACACAGGGAATTGTGCTTTTGAGGTACATATGACATCTACACAAGGCCGCTCCTTCAAGACTAGGAGAGGTGATTTGATTTGCCTGATACATAGAAGCAAACAAGAGTCAGGCAAAATGAGGAGACAGAGAATATGTTCCAAATGAAAGAACAAGATAAAACACCAGAAAATGACATTAATGAAATGGAGATAAACAACCAACCTGATAAAGAATTTAAAGTAATGGTCATAAAGATGCTCACTGAACTTGGGAGAAGAATAGATGAACACAGTGAGATCTTCCATAAAGAGACAATGTAAGAAAGGTCCAAACAAAAGTTACAGAGCTGAAGAGTAAAATAACTGAACCGAAAAATACACAGACTGTATGAGCTGGATGAGCTGAATATTGGATCATTGACCTGGATGGCAAAGCAATAGAACTCATGTAGACACATTAGCAAGAAGAAAAAAAAGTTAAGAAAATGAAGATAAGGGATTTTTCTTTCGGACACTATCAAGTGGAATAACATTCACTTTATTTGGGTCCTAGAAAGAAAAGAGAGAGAAAGGGGCAGAAAACTTATCTGAAAAAATCATGGTGGAAAACTTCTAATCTGGGGAACGAAATATACATACAGGTCCATGAGAGAATTCCAAATAAAACGAACCCAGAGATCCACATCATGGTACATTGTAATTAAAATTAGAGAGAGAATCTTCAAAGTAGTGGGAGAAAACTTGTTACATAAAAGGGAAATGTCATAAGCCTATCAGCAGAGTTTTCAGCAGAAACTTTGCAAGCTAAAAGAGAGCAGCATGACATGTTCAAAGTGCTGAGTGGAAAAAACTGCCAACCAAGAATTCTCTAGTTGGTAAGGTTATCATTCAGAATTGAAGGAGAGATTAAGAATTGTTCAGATAATCAAAACCTAGAGGAGTTCATCACTACTAAACCAACTTTACAAGAAATGTTAAAGGGACTTTTCTAAACTGAAAAGAGATGGCAATAACAAGCAAATGTATGAAAGTAAAAATCTCTCTGGAAAAGGTAAATATATAGTAAAGGTAGTGGATCAATCACTTACAAAGCAAGTATGAAGCTTAAAAAAAGACAAAAATAGGGGCACCTGGGTGGTTCAGTCGGTTAAGCATCTGACTTTGGCTCAGGTCATGATCTCACGGTTTGTGAGTTCGAGCCCCATGTTGGGCTCTGTGCTGACATCACAGAGCCTGGAGCCTGCTATGGATTCTGTGTCTCCTTCTGTCTCTGCCCCTCCCCAACTTGTGCTCTGTCTCTCTGTGTCTCTCAAAAAATAAATGTAAAAAGAAAATTTAAAAAAAGACAAAAATAGTAAAATTAAATAAAACTATGGTAATTAGTTAAAGACTGAATGAAATGATGTAAAACATGACATCAAAAATATAAAACATGGGCAGGGTGGAGAAAATGTGTTTTGGAATATGTGCAAATTTAATTGCTATCAATTCAAAGCAGACCATTATATACATAGTAAGTTATATATGAACTTCATGGTAACCACAAAACAAAAAGTTACAATAAATACACAAAAGTGAATGAGAAGGAAGATGAACAGAACACTAAAGAAAGCCATCAAACCACAATGGAAGAGAAAGAAGAAAGGAACAGAGGAACTATGAAAACAGCCAGTAGACTGAACAAAATTGAAAAAAGTACACACCTATCAATAGTTGCTTTCAGTAAATGGCCTAAACTCTCCAACCAACAGACGCAGTGGCTGAATGGATTTAAAAAAAAAAAAAAAAAAAAAAAAAAAGCAAGTCCCATCTATATGCTGCCTACAAGAGTCTCACTTCAGAAATAAGGACATACACAGACTAAAAATGAAAGGATAGAGAAAGATATTCCATGTAAATAGGAATTAAAAGAAACCTGGAAGGATGTCTAGCTGGCTCAGGTGGTGGAGCATGCAACTCTTGATTTTAGGGTAATGAGTTCAAGCCCCATGGTGGGCATAGAGCTTATTAAAAAAAATGAAAGAAAGCAGTACGGTTACACTTTTAGCAAAGAAAATTGACTTTAAAACAAAAATTATAATAATAGACAAGGAAGGACATTACATAATGATAAAGGGGTCAATCCAAAAAGAAGACATAATAATATATATGGACCCAACATAGGAACATCAAGATTTATCAAGCAAATATTAACAGATCTAAAGGGAGAAATTGATATCAATACCGAAATAGTAGGGGACTTTAACACCCCATTATATCAATGAATAGATCATCCAGACAGCAAATTAATAAGGAAACCTCAGCCTTAAATGACACCATATAGATTTAATATATACAGAGCATTCTATATAAAAGCAACAATAAACATTATTCTCAAGTGCACATAGGCCATTTTAGGTTAGATCGCATGTTAGGCCACCAGTTAAGCCTCAGTAAATTAAAAAAGGTTGAAATTCTGTTGAGCACCTTTCTGATTACAATGGTATGAAACTAGAAATCAATTACAAGAAGAAAACTTGAAAATGGGGAGGTTAAACAACATGCTACCCAACGACCATTGAAGAAATCAAAGAAATAAGAAAAATTCTGAGAGATAAATGAAAATAGAACTATGATATACCAAAATCTTTGGGATACAGCAAAAGCAGTTCTAAGAGGGAATATTATAGGAATATAGGACTACCTCAAGAAACAAAAATCTCCAATAATCTAACTTTGCACCTAAGGGAGCTAGAAAAAAAAGAACAAATAAAGCTCTCAAAGTTAGTAGAAGAAAAGAAATAATAGCAATCAGAGCAGAACTAAATGAAAGAGACAGAAACAATAGAAAAGATTAATAAAACTAAGAGCTGATTATTTGAAAAGATAACATTGACAAATTTTTAGGTAGACTAACAACCAAGAAAAAAGAGAAGGCTCTAATCATCAAAATCAAAATGCAAGAGGAGAAATTAAAACTGACACCACAGTACAAAGGGTAAGAGACTAACAAGAAATATATGCTAACAAATTGGACAACCTAGAAGAAATGGATAAATTCCTAGAAACAACTATCTTCCAGGACTGAATCATGAAGAAATAGAAAATCTGAATGAACCAGTTATGCTGAGATTGATTAGTAATGGAAAACTTCCCAAAAAGCCAAAGTCCCAAGACCAGGTAGTTTTGCTGGTGACTTCTACCAAAATTTAGAAAGATTTAACACCTATCCTTTTCAAACTCTTCCAAAAAATTGAAGAGGAGGGAATACTTCCAAACTCATTTTATGAGGCTAGCATTACCTGGATAACAACCCAGACATGGATACCATATAAAAGATTTTTAAAAATTATAGGGCAACATCACTGATATGAACATTTATGCAAAAATTCTCAACAAAATGTTAGCAAACTGAATGCAACAATACATTGAAAGGATCATAAGCCAAGATCAAGTAGGATTTATTCAAGGGATGCACGGAATGGTTCAGCATCCATCAGCCAACCAACATGGTACAGCACATTAACCAAATGAAGGAAAGAATTGCATGATCATCTTTATAGATGCAGAAAAAGCATTTGACAAATTTAAACATTTATGATAAAAACTCTCAACAAAGTGGCTACAGAGGGAATGTACCTCAACATAACAAAAGCCATATATAGTAAACACACAGTTACCATTATACTCAGTGGTGAACAGCTATAAGCTTTCCCTCTAAGATCAGGAACAAGACAAGGATGCCCACTATCACCACTTTTATTCAACATAGTGTTGGAAATCTTAGCCACAGCAATTAGCAGGAAAAAGAAATAAAAGGCATCCAAATTGGAAAGGAATAAGTAAAATGGTCACCACCTGAAGATGACAGAATACTATACATAGAAAACCCAAAAGACTCCCCCATTTTTTGATTGGGATTTATTTTTTGTTGTTGAGATGTAAGGGTTCTTTATGTATTATAGGTGTCAATTCCTTATCCAGGTATGATTTGAGAAACAATTTGAGAGAATTTATTTTTAGCAGACTTGCACTGCAAGAGGTCTTGAAGTTATTTAGGCAAAAGAAAAATTACTAACAGATGGAAATTTGGATCTGTGAAAAGGAATGAAGAGTGTAAGAAATGGTAAAATATGGAGTAAATGTAAGACATTTTCTTCATTTTTAAACTTTTCAAAAGAGTTGATTAATTAAATCAAAAGTAATAACAATGAATTGGTGGCTTATAGTATACATAGAAGTAGATTGATGTCAGTAGCATAAAGAATGGTACAGGAGAATGGGAAGTATGGTATTGTTAGGTCCTTATACCGTATACAAAGGGGCATAATATTTATTTGAAGTGTGTATATTTTAGAGCAATTGCTGTAAAAAAAGAAAAATAACTTATAAGCTATAGGGGAGATGAATTGAATATTAAAACCTAATCAGTCCACAAGAAAGTAGGTAAAGATGAAAAAAGGAATAAACAGGAGATGAAACAAAAATAGCAAAATAGTATATTTAGATCTCTTTTTGAGAATTACATTAAATATAAATGATCTAAATCTAGTTAAAAGGCAGATACTCAGATTGGCTAGAAAAGCAGTTGTCAAATATATGGTGTTGAGAAACTTTGAATATAAAGATAAAGATAGACTAAAAGTACAGATTGCATCTGGCTCATATGTAGTAATAGGGACTTTATTTATACTTATCATGAAACAACTCCCTGTTCCATAAAACTAAGTCCATAAAATAACAGTTCTGAAGACACTGCATGTGAAGCAATGAGAGTCAGGGATCTCTGAGTGATAAGAAACAAGTGAGGTGATCCTGCAATTGCCCTAGTCTGTTGCACTGAGAGACTTACCAGGATGTGGCACAAGCAGTGGCAACTGAGGTGTGGAGCTTGCCACATTCCCCTGGTTGAGGAGATGTTGCTCTGGAACTGAGTTGCAAATTATAACAGCAAGTCTTGAAAGAAACAATATATTTCCAAGTTACTTAACTGCATCCCAGAACAAAGTTCAGGAATATTTATAGGACTGGGAAACACCAGCACACAACAAGTGCGTGTCATTCAGTTAAAGATTCCCATAGATGCACAGGAACATAAAAACATGAGAATAATCTATCATGGGGGCACAGAATTGATACAGATGATAGAATTAGCTGAGGATTTTAAAACTATTTGTTATAATTATATTCCATATGTTCAGAAAGTAAGAAACATATAAGATGCAAAAAGATCCATATAGAACTTTTAAAGATAAAAACTACATCTGAGATGAAAAGTATAGTGGATGAGATAAATCACAGATTAGATCTTGCAGGAAAAAGATTAAGTGTGTATATACTTCCAGAAGTAGTTGCCAGAAACTTTCCAAATAAGTTTTTTCAAATACCTTTTAATGTTTATTTATTTATTTTTATTTATTTTTTTAAACTTTTTTTTAACGTTTTATTTTTGAGAGACAGAGAGACAGAGCACAAGTAGGGGAAGGGCAGAGAGAGAGGGAGACAAAGAATCTGAAGCAGGCTCCAGGCTCTGAGCTGTCAGCACAGAACCCAGTGTGGGGCTCAAACCCATGAACCATGAGATCATGACCTGAGCTGAAGTCGGACACTTAACTGACTGAGCCACCCATGTGCCACCAAATAAATTTTATTAAGATGAAACCATAAACCAGAACTTTCCAAATAAATTTTATTAAGATACAACCATAAAGAAGTTCAATGAGCTACCAAGTTTAAGAAATATAAAGGAAACTACCCCGAGGCTTATCATAATCAAATTACCAAATACAAATGATAAAGAGAAAATTTAAAAGCAGTCAGAGAAAAAATAGACATGATCAAGTTGTGTGCATAGGAACAAAGATAAAGATGACATTAGACTTCTTGTCAGAAACAATATAAGCAAGAAAACAGTGGAATAATATGTTTAATGTATTGAAAGATGAAAAAAATCAACCTAGGATTCTGTACCTGGCAAAAATATGTTTCAGAAACAAAGATGTTGAAAATTTATTTTCAAACACAGAGAAGCTGAAGAAATTAATTGCTAACACCCTCTTCCCCCCCCCCCCCCCCCCCCCCTTTTAGGAAGATTTTAAAGTATGTCCTACAGACAGCAGGAAAGTGATACCAGTTGAATAAAAATAAAAACAAAGCCAAAAGACCCACAAGAAATGGTAACTACTTGGGTAAATATATGGAATTTTTTTTTTTTAAAGGATTTTATTTTAGAAAGAGAGTGTGAGTGGGGGAGAGGGGCACAAGGGCAGAGAGAGAGAGAATCCCAAGCAGGCTCATGCTCAGCACAGAGCCTGACATGGGGCTTGATTCCATGACCCTAGTATCATGACCTAAGCCAAAATCAAGAGTCACTCAACTGACTGAGCCACCCAGGAGCCCCTAGAATTTGTTTCTTATTTAATCTCTTTAAAATATATTTGCTTAAAGTAAACATATTAACAAGCTATTGTATGGTTTATAACATACATAAAAGTAAAATGCCGGATAACAGCGTAAAGGCTGAGGGAAAAAAGGAAATACAGAGATTCTTATACTCTACATTAGATGGTAGATCATTTAAAGGTAGATTGTGATAAGTTAGAGATCTATATTGTAAACTCTAATGCAGCCACTAAAATAGGAAAACAGTCATAACTAATAAGCCAAAGTAGAATTTAATCATGCAGAAATTAATTAATACAATAGAAGTCATGACAACATGAAAAGGGAAAAAAGATCATTTGGGACAAATACTGTATAAAATAAATAGTAAGATGATATGTTATAATGAATAACCATATTAAGTACAAATATAAATATTCTAAACATCCCTATTTAAAGGCCAAGATTGAATAAAAAGATCCAACCATTTACTTGGCTATAAGAAGTACTTTTAACTATAAACACAAATAGATTAAAAGTAAAAAAGTAGAAAAAGATGTAACATGTTAACCTAGTTGAAAGAAACTTGGACTGAGTTTATTAATTTCAGACGAAGGAACTTTCAGTATTATCTAGGGTAAAGAAGATCATTTCATAATAATGGGGTCATTTAATCAAGAGGACATAGCAGGCTTAATGTTTATACACTTAAACCGAGCTTCAAAACATGCAAAACAAAATGAACAGAAATGCAAAGATAAATTCACAATTATAGCCAGAGATTTCAGTCACCCCTCTCAATAATTGATATAACAAGTGGGCAGAAAATTACCAAAGATACAGTTGAGTTGTTGAGTTGAGAATTCAATTCAACTTGACCTAACTGGATTTAGAGAACACTCTACTCAAGAAGAGCAGAAAATACATTTGTTCAGAAGTTTACACTGAACATTTACCAAGATAGACTGTATTTACCAAGATTGGGCTATAAAAGAAGTGTCAATAAATTCAAAAGGATTGAATTCATAAAGAATCTCCCAGACCACAGTGGAATTAAATTAGAAATCATTAATAGAAAGATCCTTGGAAAATTTCCCAAATGTTTGGAAATTAAATAGCATGTTTATAAATAATCCATTGTTAGAAGAAATCAAAAAAGAAATAGGTAAATATTTTAAACTGAATGAGGATAGAAACAACATTTTAAAAGAATGCTAAAACAGAGGGAAATCTATAGCTTTAAATATCTGTATTAGAAAAGAAGGCAAATCTCAAATGACTTCAGCTTCTATCTTAAAAAACTAGAAAAAAGAAGAGTAATTTAATCTCAAAGGAAGCAGAAGAAAATAGTAGATAATCTGAATAGCTCCCTATGATTTAAAGAAATTGAAATTGTAGTTAAAAGTCTGCCCACAAAGAAAACTCCAGGTCCAACTAGTTTCATTGGTGAATTGCACAAAACACTATAGGAAGAAATACTATCATTTCTATATCATCTTTTCTAAAATATTTGAAGTGGAGGGAATATTTTCCAAAGCCTATGATGCCAGCATTGCTGGGGAACCAGAACCAAAGACATTATAAGAGAACTTTAGAATAATACTACTTGCAAGCATAGATGCAAAACATTTAAGCCAAATTTCAGCAAATCAAATTCAACTGTGTATTAAAAGGTTAATATGTCATGACCACTTGGGGTTTATCCCAGGAATGCAAGGTTGGTTTAACATTCAAAAAAACCCATATAATTCACCATATTTACAAACTAACAAGTAAAAATCATGGTGTGGAAAAATCACTTGACTAATCCAGTAACCTTCCTGATTGAAAAAAAAAAAAAAAAACCTTTACAAAACTAAGAATAGAAGTGGGATTCCTCAATCTGATAATGGACATTCATGACAAACCTAATTTGCTGACATTGTACTTATCGGTGAAAGGTTAAATACTTTCTTTATGATACAAGGAACAAGAGAGAGATGTTTACTTTTACCATCTTATTGAATATTGCCCTGAGGTTCTAGCTAGTGCAATCAGGGAACAAAAAAAAAATGTTATTCACATGAGAAAGGAAGGAATAAAACTATCCTTATTCACAGATGGCCTGACTGTATATGTAAAAATCTCACAATACTATTAGCACCAGTTGAATGAGTTTAAGGATACAAGATTAATATACAAAAATCAGTTGTGTTTCTATAAAGTAGCAAGGAACAATCAGAAGTTCAAGTAAAAAATACCATTTACAACAATACAAAAATATGAAATACTTACTGATTAATCTGACAAAATATGTTAAAGAAAATTGAGAACTACAAAATACTGTTGAGAGAAAGCAAAGGATACTGAAATAAATTGAGAGATACAGTTGTTCCTTATTCACAGATTTTGTATTTTCTTTTTATTTTTTATTTAAAAAAATTTTTTTTAAATATTTATTTCTGAGACAGAGAGAGACAGAACATGAGCTGGGGAGAGGAGAGAGAGAGACACACACAGAATCAGAAGCAGGCTCCAGGCTCCGAGCTGTCAGCACAGAGCCCGACGTGGGGCTTGAACTCACAAACCATGAGATCATGACCTGAGCCGAAGTCGGTCGCTCAACCGACTGAGCCACCCAGGTGCCCCTGTATTTTCTTTTTAATGTTTATTTTTGAGAGACAGTGAGACACAGTGTGAGTGGGTGAGGGGCAGAAAGAGGGACACAGAATCTGAAGCAGGCTCCAGGCTCTGAGCTGTCAGCACAGAGCTCAATGTGGGGCTCGAACCAGGGAACCATGAGATCATGACCTGAGCCGAAGTTGGACGCTTAACCGACTGAGCCACCCAGGCGCTCCACAGATTCTGTGTTTTGAGTTGACCTATTTGCTGAAATTTATTTCTAATCCCCAAATCAATACTTGGAGTGCTTTGCAGAGTGGCACAAAATTTGAGTTGCCTGATATGCGCAGTCTGAATTCAGGATGAACAAGGTGACATT
Source organism: Panthera onca (assembly GCF_046562875.1). NCBI lineage: Eukaryota > Metazoa > Chordata > Mammalia > Carnivora > Felidae > Panthera > Panthera onca. The sequence continues at coordinate 23,719,748 of NC_138356.1, read as the reverse complement.
CTGTTTTCTTGTTCTAGCTGTCATGCATTAAGCAGGTGTCCTTGGTTTATTTAGTGCCACATTTTTAGCATTTTTGTGGGTTTTTTTGTTGGTGATTTAGCTGTTTAAAATGGCTCCTAAGCGTGGAAGTGCTTTGTAGTCTTCCTAAGCATAAGAAAGTTGTAATGTACCTTATGGAGAAGATACATGTATTTAGATAAGCTTTGTTCAGGCAAAGGTTACAGTGCTGTCAGCTCTGAGTTTAGTGTTAATGAATCAACGATATATACTAGATAGGGGGTCTTCAACCAGAAACACACATAAAACTAGGTTATGTATTGATTGAGAACAATGTCATGACCAGAGGTATGTAGGAACCTGTCTTTCCCCTAGCAGCAATGGTTTAGTATTTGATAATTCACTGTTCATGGTGACATTCTAGAACATAATTATCATTAGATATTATTATTCCAGTAATGAGAATTAGTTGTGTATCTTGTACATGAGTTGGAAAACTCAACTTTGTTAAAATGTTGATTTTCACCAAATTAATCTATAGATTCAAGGGACTTCTCTAATTTTTGCAGGCATGTTTGCCTAAAATAAAATTCATATGTAAATATGAGAATTTAGAATAGCCAAAATAAATGTGAAAAAGAACAGTGTTGGGGGACAATACTACCTAATTTCAAGAAATACTATAGGGGCGCCTGGGTGGCTCAGTCGGTTAAGCGTCCGACTTCGGCTCAGGTCATGATCTCACAGTTCGTGAGTTCGAGCCCCGCGTTGGGCTCTGTGCTGACAGCTCAGAGCCTGGAGCCTGCTTCACATTCTGTGTCTCCCTCTCTCTCTGCCCCTTCCCTGCTCATGCTGTGTCTCTCTCTGTCTCAAAAATAAATAAACATTAAAAAAAATTTTAAAAAAAATGGGTAAAATATTCAGGTGGACACTTCACTATGGGATAAATACAGAGAATGTGTCAAAGATGAAAAGATGATCAACATCAGTAGTCAGTAGGGAAATGCAAATTAAAACCACAGTGAGATACCATTACACAGCTATTAGAATGACTAAAGTTATGAAGGCTGACCATATCAAATGTTGGTAAGGCTACCATATTTTAGCTGTGTTTAAATCCCAAGGTGGCTTCCTTTGTAAAAGTTAGGGATTGTAGACATGACACGGCCTGCTTTAAGTTAGGTTCTTGAACATCTTCTTGTTTACAGAACCGTGGTGGCCCTGTAAAGACTAGAACGGACAACAGCAATTAGAGTCTAAGACTTTTACACTATAAATCATTCCCTACTTTTGGTATGACTTTGTAAAATAACTTTTTTAATACAAAGCTTAATCTGTATGTTTAGTGTAAAAAAGGTAGAACAGTGGGATACTTGAAAGTAGAAAGTGAAGAGTCCCTCTGTTCCCTGCCAGTTCCATTTCTCCCTTAATACACAGGGACATGTTTGATGTAAAAAAATAAAAATAAGACTGGACAGTAGGCTGTTGTATCTGTTTTTCTTTCGACCTCTTGTAATGTTTCCCATGTCAGTGCATAAGCTCTGTACCTCATCTTTGCAAGGTTGCACATCCCATTGTAGTTTATTTAATTACTTATTGATAGGTAAATATTTAGCTTGTTTATAATTCTTGGTAATACAGTCTTGCTATACAGATTGTCACTGTGTATATTTTATGTGAGTCTGTAGAATTGCTGTTTTAAAGATAGATGCAAATGAAACTATAAACAGTGTTGTCAGATTGCTCACTAGAAGGTTTGTACTAAGTTATATTTGCATCAGTAGAGTTTGCATCCATTTTCCCACATCCTGGCCAATACTTACATGATCATTTTTTCATATATATCAGTTTAATATGGTAAGTTACATTTCACTGGAATTCGATTTTTCATTTGTTTAGACGTTAGTTTTTTGAATAGATGTGTTCACTCAAATTATATTGTGGGTTGATTGTGCATACCTTTGTCCCTATTCCTATTGGATTAAAAAATCGATTCATATCATCTTTGTATTTTATACTTGTTAAACAATTTTTCTTTACATGTTGCAAGTATTTCTCCAGTTTGTAGACATTTTTAGCATCATTTATGGTACGTTTTGCTCTATGGAAGTTTTATATTTTTATGTTGTTAAATCTGTCAGTTTATCCCACTGTGGCTTCTAGGTTTCTCTTCTTATCTAGAAAAGCCTTCTGCCTTACAGGATTATGACAAGTATTTAGCCAAAGTTTCTTGTGCTTTTGCCCTATTTTTATATTTGCATTTTAATACTTAGGGAATTTATTTTTGTGTTTATATGAGGTAGGAACTTAAATTTTTCCCTAATAGGCAATTATATCAGAGGAGTTTGATTCTTGGATAGTGATTTTGCTTGGACAACCTTAGGTTATAGTCTAATTCGAAGTTATAAGGTTTGTTTTAGTTATAAATATGGATAAGTAATTCTGTTTCTCCTAGAAGGCAAGAACCTGTAGAAGGTAAATATCTTTGCTTTTTTGACTCTGTGTTTTTTTTTCCTCCCCTTTATTTACTTGGGAATTAGGATGAGTCACTTCCAATAGCAGGGCATAGGGGAAGGGAAGCCAGCAAAGAGACATAGACACTGTGTCCAAGTCATTTCTGGGACCAGGGATGGAAACGGATTCTTCTGTGGAGAGACTTGCCTTGGCAGGTGAGGTAGACCAAGACTTTATTAGCAACAGCTCTGGCTGCAATTTAACTACTTTAAAAATGTTGCTATTGTGAGTTCTGGCTTAGGAAACTTTTGGTGTTTTGATGGATTCTGGTCAGTTTTTTCTGTGCTTTCCTTCTATGCATTCTATTTTCTGCTAATGATCTACTTGTATTTGATGGAATGTGATGTTTTCTGTGCTTTCTCCTGCATGTGTGCTTAGACAGGCTTGGATTGTCTTTCTCTCTTCTCCCCTTGCTAGCTTGGTGAATTCCCACTTTCTTTAATATAATCACCACCTCTTAAAACCTGCCTTTCAATCCCTCCTCCACCTAAGAAGTCCCTGTAACAGCCTTATTGTAGCACTTACATTGTAGTATTGTATTTGTTTATTATATGTGTCTGTTTCTTGTACCCTTCTGAGCTCTTTTGGGACAGGGATTTTTGCTTGTTGATTGAAAAGTCTGAGCTACATTATTTTCATATAGTGTGAAGATTTAAGTCCCAGAGAGGACATTTTATAAGGATATAAAAAGTAGGGTATATCTCAAAAAGAATAGAGTATATCTACTTTTTGTTGCCTGTGCTGGTACTGTTAAATATCTATTTACCAGTGTTACTTACCAAAGTTATGGAGAATTACATGTAAACAAATTTCATATCAACAAAAATAGAATATTCCAAAACAAATATGACAAAAATGTTTTTTTATATCACAGCTGGGAATTTTTCAGAGGAAACAAACTTCTGATGTTATAAGTCAATGGAAAACATAACAAATAACATGTTTCTTACAGAATGTTAAGTCTATTTGTATGAATAAAATCAGTGTATCCTAACAGATTTAAGTTTATTTTTTGAGAGAGAGAGAGAGAACAAGGAAGAGGCAGAGAGAGAGGGAGAGACAATCCCAAGCAGACTCTGTGGGTGCAGAGCCTGATGCAGGGCTTGATCCCACGAGCTGTGAAATTCATGACCTGAGCCAAAACCAAGAGTTGGACTCTTAACTGTCTGAGCCACCCAGGTGCCCCTAGAACATTTTAAGCTAGAATATTTTAGTTTGGAAGGCTGTGAAAAAGGGTTTATAAAAACTGTATCAATGTTTTCATAATTTGATGATGTTTTAACAAATTGTTTTTAATCAGAATAATAATAGATTCTTGTCATTGTGTGTCTTGCATCATCTCATTCAACTCATACTATTATATAGTAGTATAAAAACAACTATTCTTTCTGTTTTGCTGTCTAGGAAAGTGAGTTTTCGGTACTTTCTCAAAGTCATATAGCTATCAGTAAGTGGCAGAGATGTCCAAACAGGATCCTAACCATCATAGGGCAGTTGCTCTCTCAAAATGGTCAAGACTTAGATTGTGAAATCCATTATCATTAATGTAATTTAATTATTTTTTTGCATATGAGGTAAATATTTTATTTTTTAATTTAAAAAGTTTTTAAAAATCTAATTTATTGTCAAATTGGCTTACATACAACACCCAGTGCTCATCCCAATAAATGCCCTCCTCAATGCCCATTATCATTAATTTTATTTACTTCTAAGTAGACTTCTGTTCCAGCCACCTGACTGACTTGAAGCCTATTTCAAAATATCTTCAGGGAGGACATTCTTAGGTCTCTTGAAAATGTATACCTGTGCAACAGTGTATGTATTTCTCACTTTTTGCAATGTTGACTTTTCTAAAAAGTTAGATAGAAAGCTAATTTGTGGATCTCAACTTTAATAGACCAATTTGTTTTGTAGTTTGATAAATGCTTTATTAAAATTTTGGTCTAACTTTTAATTATTGCTCTACTCTGTCAAGTAGTTAATAAGATTTGTGATTAGATAGAGGAATATCTATTCAAAATAAAGTTCTAACCACTTTGTAAAATAAACAGTTACAACTAGGACTAATTAGTTGTAAATTTAATAAGTTTAAACCTTTGAATTTTAGTTATAAAGCTTTACCTAAGTGAGATCCTTTGTGCATTTGCATACCTTTCACACCAAAACCTCAGTTATACATTAAAATGTTTTACTGGATGCATGTTCTTTTTATGAAGCAGAGAATCAAAGTTAATGGAATGTAAGTTTAACACCATGTTATTAGTTGGTACTTTTTTTAAAGGATTTAGATCAGGTTTTCTAACCAAACAAGTATACAGAGCTATAAACTTACCATTTTTTAAAAATGTTTATTTATTTTGAGAGTGAGAGAGTGTGCAAGCAGGGGAAAGGCAGAGAGGGAGCGAGAGAGAGAATCCCAAGCTGGCAGCGCAGCGTCCTATGTGAGGCCTCTGTTTCACAAAGTGCGAGATCATGACCTGAGCAGAAGTCAAGAGTCAGATACTTAACTGACTGAGCCACCCAGGTGCCCCTATACTTACCATTTTAATCACATTTTAATATATTAAAAGCCTATGCTATTAAAATTTTTCACTATAAAATTGTAACATTATGCTTGCTGTGCTGCTAATAATTTTTGCATTGTAGAAGGTGAATGTGTAGCATTGTTGAGTTATGAAAATTGTATAGTAGTATAAATGCTATTAAACTGTTATGGAAAATTGGCTGATTTTTATCAGACTTTAGTATTTCTAATTTTTAACAAATTGTCATTTTTCTTTTGCTTTTTGATATTCAGTTATCTGTGTTACCTATTGTACTTGAGTTATTTAATGCCATGGTATGTAAGGACTGAAATTAGTTGTGGTCCAGGTCACTTTGTATTTTATATAGTGACTGACTTTCTGGTACAATTTATAAAATTCACGGTGGAATAAGTAAGATGCAGATTTCCTCAAACCTCTCTTGACTTACTCTTGTCTTTTTTGTGCTGTTCCAAAAAGTAATAATTACTGTTTTTTTATTTTGTTTTTGTTTTTTGCTTTTTTGTTTTGCAGGCCACGTAGGGTGTGGTTTAATTGTAGAATCAGCTGCCAGCTGTATTGGTCCTACAGGTGGTTGGCTTAGGTTCTCTTTTACTTGTGCCTTACTAGGTATTTATGTAGTTTTTTAATCAAATAATTTCTTAACTGTAATGATTGTGATCAAATTATTGTACTACATTTTTGGTCCTATAAAGAGTATTAAAAAGTTAAGAGAATACTGTTTTGTCCATTAAACTTGCCACAGAAAGTTTATAGATAAAGTTCCTAAAACCAGCTATTTCCATTCATTTAATGTATGCTCCACACATGGTGGCTACAGTTTTGTTGGGCAGAAAGTAATCCACTTGCGTGTTTTATGCTTAGATTTTAAAGTGTTGCTTAGTACTGATTTGTAGGGGATGAAAGAAAACTAAAAAGCAGTTAATGTGTCTGTAAATGAGATGAAGGAATAACATAGGATGAAATAATTTAATATAGTATTAGGAAAATAATTTGAAGCTGTAGTATTTAGATTACTATACATTTAAAAATCTTAATGTCAAGATAATCTGGGGGTTAAGTAGGATAGATTTATTACCCTTATTTTGCAGGTGAAGCGTAGAAGGCTTAGTTTAATTAAGTAAGAATCATTAAGACCTTACAGGTTAGGGAAGGATTTCTTAAATAAGACATAGAAAGCAAAGATTGGTGAATATAATATATAAAACAATCAATTAAAAAAAAGATGGAAGCAATTCCCAAAAAAGGAGGCCCAAATGATCAATAATATGAAAAGATGATTATCTTCACTAGGAAAATGGGAATGCAAATTAAAATAATGGGATAACAAAAAATGTCAAATATCAGATTATCAAAAATTAAAATGCCTGACCATTCAAGTTTGAGGGGAAGTGGTAATTCTCATACTGCTAGGGGAAGGTAACATGGTATAGTCACTCTGCGTGCCATTTGGCAACATGTTTTTACTCGTAAGAGTAAAGAATTGAAGCAACCTAAATGTCTATTAGTAGGGGAAGGGATTAAAAAACCGATATGATATTGTGATAGAAATTATTATTATTATTTTTTAAGTTTTTTTTTTTTTTTAACATTTATATATTTTTGAGAAACAGAATGTGAGTGGGGGAGGGGCAGAGAGAGGGAGACACAGAATCCGAAGCAGGTTCCAAGCTCTGAGCTGTCAGCACAGAGCCTGATGTGGGGCTTGAACCCACGAATCAGGAGATCATAATCTGAGCCGAAGTTGGAGGCTTAGCTGACTGAGCCGCCTAGGCTCCCTGTGATGGAAATTATACAGCAGTTAAAAGTAATGCAATGATTTATATAAGTGATAATATCAAAAACATAATTGAAGATTGAAGAAAGTAAGTTATTAAAATTATGTTAATATTATGTTATTACTATTATGTTAAATTATGTTAATATTACTATTAATGTGACTACAAAACCATGTGTATATGTATACATGTATATCAAGACTATATGTTTTTTCGTGGACATACATGCATGCATATATAAACGTATTTTAAAATATCCCAGAGGGATATATTCTAAATTTTTTTTTTAATGTTTACTTAATTTTGAGAGAGAGAAGGAGACAGAATTTGAAGCAGGCTCCAGGCTCTGAGCTGTCAGCACAGAGCCCGATGCTCGGCTGGAACTCAAAAACTGCGAGATCATGACCTGAGCCGAAGTCGGATGCTTAACTGACAGAGACACCCAGGCGCCTCCCAGAGGGATATATTCTAAATTCATATAGTAGTGGTTTCTGCAAAGGATAAAGGGAGCTTAACTGGAATATAATACTTTTCTTTTAATAAAATTAAAACAGTCATGGAACAACTAATTTCAGTTCTAGGTGGTAGGGACATGGACATTGGTTAAATTATCCTTTTTTGCTTCTTTTAAAATTTTGTTAGGAAAAAAAAAAGAAAAGGAAGTTGCTAAAAAATAATAGTTGGAAGAGCTAGTACTTAGACTTGATTCCCAAGTCTAGAGCTCTTACAGTTAATATGCTGCCTCAAAATTAGAAGGAAAAAAAATCAGACCAAAAGATAAAAAAGGTTGGGGCACCTGGCTGGCTGTTGGTAGAGCATGCAGCTCTTGATCTTGGGGTCATGAGTTTGAACCCCATGTTGGGTGTAGAGATTTCCGAAGAAATAAACTGGAAAAAATGATTTAAGAAGGTAGAAAGAATTTAGTTTTATGGTAATAAGAATTGGGAGAATTGTGTTTATTATAAAATTTTTTTGAGAGGAAAGGGAAGTTATAAACTAAAAATTATTATAATATAATTTAAAAATCTTTAAGCATGTTGTTATCAAAAAATATAGAGAGGGCAACTTAGGTACTTAGGGAGAAAGTTACCTTAATTTACTGTTTAAAATGTGGTACATATTTCTGTTGCATGTAATGGAAGACTTTAGATGATTTGATTTTTTTATATAAAATTCATGAAAATAATTTAATCCAAATTTACAATCTAACTTCAATCGAAAAAAGTCAAAACTAGCTTTTCATCCATTTTGTAAAGTCATTCTTCACAAAAACTTTACAGCCTTTTTATTTACAGCTTCTCTCCAAGATAAAATGGCAAACCCCAAAGAGAAAACTCCAATGTGTCTGGTAAATGAGTTAGCCCGTTTCAATAGAGTCCAACCCCAGTATAAACTTCTGAAAGAAAGAGGGCCTGCTCATTCGAAGGTAAGGTTATGAAGAGAGGTGGTGAGACATGCTTATCAAAGTCTATCAGATTTGTCATCTCAGGTTTTAATTGTGCTTCATTTTGCGGGGGAGGGGCAGCAGGTTACCTGAAGGCTCTTAGTCCTATTTTACCAATGTTTAGAAGTTTGTAACTAAACAATTTTATAGCTCATTATGGTTTACAAAGCTCTTTCAGATACAGTACTTCACAAAAATCTTAATGAATCATGAAATGTGAATTTTTGATTTCTGTTTTGTAAATTAGGCAGAGAAAAGTTAATTGGCTTGCTTAATAGTAGTTCATAAGTGCCAGTGCCAGCACTTGAATATGTGTTCTTTGGCTCCCAAGTGCAGTATTCTTTCCATGAAATTATAACTGCTAAAGTAAAAATGGAGACAGAGGAAATCTAGCAACAGTTACCTAGTGAGACATCTTTCCCAATGTGATATGGAATTCTAAGTTATATCATTTATAAAAGTTGTATATACCAGTTATTATTGTTTATACATTCATGTATAATATTGTTCTCTTAAGTGGAAAAGCAGCTTATATTTATATATATAACTTCATGCATATATGTTTGTATGTATACATGTTACAAAGAAGTTTATAATCAATGCATTTATGTTTGAACTCTATTCATATGTTTTAAAAAATCTCAGTTGTACACAGATTTCTTTGATACATTTTGAATCATGGATTTGAAGGTTACAATAATTTTCATAAATTTTTGTATGTTGAAGTAATTGATTCTGTAAAAGTTGGTTAATCTGTATAAAGCAGCTGGCTATTTATTATTTGTTTTCTAGCACCTCCTTCAAAGTAAGGAATAGAAGATGAAACTCAAATCCATTAATTCAGTTCCCTGTTAGAAGCTTTTATGAAGATTTCTTGTCAACAGTTTAATTTATTCATAAACTAATGATTTATGAATATGATATGATTTATGATTCATATCATTTGTGTAGAGAAAAAAGTTGTGGCCTTAAGTCATTTATCCTGACTCTCTTTTAGACACATTAATTCATATTCATTTCATACTCTTTCTGCCCTTAATCACATTGAACTGTTTGCATTTCTTAGAATGTTTCATGTTTTTTTCATATCTCTCTCCTTTGCCTATCTTGTAGCGCCTCCCTTCCTTGAGGGCCTTTTGTTCTTATTCATTTTTGAACACTTAGGTCACATACCACATCTTCTAAACTTCCGTGAAACTTCTCTGATCCCTGCCCTGGGCTTTCAGGAGGACCTGCCTTACGCAGGTGTAGACATTGTTGTGCTGTATGTAATGATGTATGTTGATCATTAGTCTTGTACTAGACTGAGCTTCTTTAGTGTTAATAAATACTTTATTCTTTTGTATTTTATGGTTCCTCTGGTGTCTGTCTTCGTAGCTCCTCATTTCTAATTCCAGGAATTCTTCCTTGAGATAGCTCTTCAGCTTTGAATTTCATGTGAATAGACTAACCTCCGCATCCTCACATGGTTGTCATTTTGCTCACCTCTGGGTGGTTCCATTATGTTTCTCATGCCTCACTTTTACTCTGACTCATCATGTATTAATTTTTGTTGATTTCACTGTCTACAAAGATTATTGTTCCAACATGCTGACATTTCAGTTTCTTGGGCTTTTCTTATTATCTTGCTTCCATTCTCCTTCAGCCACTCATTCCTGTGATCATATTATTGACATTATCATTACCAATAATTGCAAGGCCCTCCAAAATTTTAATCTCAAGCATTCATCTCTCTCTTACACCTCCTAACTTTCTAGTTCATTCCCTCTATTTGACTTCAGTAGTTCTTCCACACCACAAATCCATTGATTTCTACCACTCTTTTACTCTTTCTCACTTCCCTCAGTCCTCACCTAGTTCTTAACCAGCTTAAATTCCATATACCTTGTATAGACCCTCAGCAGTTTTGCTTCCCTTGGTTAGCACTTGCTTGGCAAAATCCCGGCCTAAATCCAAACTCTGCCTTTCCTTCTGCACTGTGGATGGACTCCCTGTAGGGCGGCCAGCCCCTCTATTTCTGTGCTAGATCCCAACTCCTCTCACCTATTCAAGGCTATTCCTCTAGCTTTCCCTCTCCTTCCCTCCCCTCCCTTTCTTCAATGTCATCAATTTCCCTCTCTAAAGGACCAGGTTTGTTGTGATCCACCTTCTGGTTTCTAGACAGTCCCAGGACTCTCTTGGGTTCTAAGAAGTTTTGGGGATTCTTTTGCCAACCTGTGTTATTGCTCAGGGTGCTTTGGTCATAGACCACCCTATTTAGCTGTAGCTCATTTTTTTTTAAAAGAGAAAGTACTAAAATAATTAGCAGATTCCTAAAGGAAATATAACATTTATGAGTCTAATTTTCATTATTAGTGTTAGAATTAATTTGCTGGGTCTGGATCCCTTTTGTGGAAAGCAAAGTCACTTTCATTGATGTATGTCTATCAGTAGTTTTGAGACATGGAATGTATTTTAATGAACTAAATGATTATCTCTGGCATCAAAAATTTAAACATAGCTCTAACTCATTTGTTTTCTTGGGACATTAACCAGTTATATGACAATATACATATTTGTGTATGCATGCATATATGTTTTTATGTTATATACACACACACCTACAGTAGTGGTTCTCAACCTTGGTTGTTCATTGAAATCACAAGGAAGCTTTAAAAAATACTTATGCCTGAGTCTTAACCTCAGAAATTCTAATTTGATTGGTCTTGGATGAGGCCCAGACATCAAGATTTTTTTTTTTTTTAAGCACTCAAGATGACTCACATGTGCACCCAGAGTTGAGAAACATAAATGTCTTCAAGGTAGTGTGGAATTATCTTTTCATACATACTTCTTGATCGGAAATAGTGATCTGTCTTATGTTTACATGCTTTCCTCTTTCCCACACTGAGTCTTATAGAATCTAAGCAGCTTATGGCAACTTTTTTTTTTTTTTTTAATTTTTTTTTTTTTTAACGTTTTTATTTATTTTTGAGACAGAGAGAGTGTGAACGGGGGAGGGTCAGAGAGAGAGGGAGACACAGAATCCGAAACAGGCTCCAGGCTCTGAGCAGTCAGCACAGAGCCCGACGCGGGGCTCGAACTCACGGACCGTGAGATCATGACCTGAGCCGAAATCGGACGCCCAACCGACAGAGCCACCCAGGCGCCCCAGCTTATGGCAACTTTTAACCTATGACTATTAAATAAAAAATTACAATGTTTTCCTTGCCCTCTTTTGTTTCTCTGCTCACTTTCAAGTTTAATTCAGAAGTAATTTAGTATACCTTATGTTAGTGTGAGTTACTGTGATATTGCTGTATATCCTAGGTAACTAAATACAGTTCTTCATTTTTTTTATGGATTGTTGTTTGGATTTTTCATATCTCTAAAGAAGGCTATTATAATGTGAGTATAAAGAAAAGAGCCAGAAAGAACACAGAATGGTATTTTCTTCTTTTCCTTTATTTCCCTATTTTGAGAAGTTGTTGGTATGCATGAGTTAAGTGTTGAGAAAGCTCCAGGAGCGGCACTTCAAGGAGGTTTACTTTGGAGTAGCTTTATTATTGAGGGAGACCGTATCATCCAGTGGTCTTGAAGCCAGATAGTCCTTTTTTTTTTTTTTTTTTTTTTTTTTTTAAATCTTAGCTAGATTTGTCAGGCTTGATTTTTGCCCTACATTATCCAGCTAATGTAGCCTTGAGAAAGTAATTTAGAGTTTCAGTTGTCTTATCTGTAATTTTAGAAATTATGATACCTGTTCTAGTGTGGTGTAATGGAAGGATGATTTATAAATTCTTGGCAACTATGTTGATGATGGGAGTACTCAGATAATTATGTCATTGCTTGTTAGTAGTATATATGATTAAAAAAATCATTGGTAAAATATCTATTGAGTGTTTGCTATGTGACAGGCACTTTGCCTTTATTGGAGCTTCCTACTCTGGTGTCTTCTCTGATGATGTTTCTTTTTGGATATTGTGGATACAAGTCCTGTATTAGATATATGTTTGGCAAATATTTCCTCCTACTCTGTGGTTTATCTTTTCTTTTTTTTAACAGTATCTTTTGAAGAGCAGTAGTTGTTAATTTTGATGAATCCCAATTTCTTCATTTGTTCTCTGTATAGATTGTGCTTTTGGCCTCATGTCCAAGAAATCTTTGGCTCATCAAAGATCATAAGATTTTCACGACATTTTTTCCTAGATATTTTATCACTTTAGGTTTGACATTTAGGTCTTACATTTAGATCTAATTGCCGTTTTGTGTTGCTTTTTGTATGCCATGTGAGATATGGAAGAAGGCTTATTTATTTCTTTGTAGATGCACGTCCAGTTGTTGACGAGATTACCCTTTCTTCACTGCATCACTTTTGCACTATTGTCAAAAATCAGCTGTCCGTATATATGTTTATTTCTGGAGTCTGTTCTATTCTGTTGATTTGTTTTCTCATCTTTATGCAAATGCTGTGTTTTGTTTGCTGTGGTTTTCTAATTCTTGAAATCTGGTAGTATTATCCCTCTAATTTGGTTCTTCTTTTTCAGAATTGTTTCTTTGCATTTTTATATAAATTTAAAGTCAGCTTGTCTGTTCTATGAAACACCCTGCTGGGATTGTGAATAGAACTGCTGTGAATCTGTAGCTCAGTTTGGGGCAAATTAACATGGTAGAAAAATTGAGTCTTCCAACCTGTGAACAAAGTATCTCTCATTTATCTAGACATTATTTAATTTCTTTCAACAATATTTGTAGTTCTCAGTAGACAGGTATTTTATGTCTTTAGGTTTATGCTTAAATATTTCATATTTTTGATGCTATTTTAAAAATTTCAATTTCTTTAAATTTTTTTTTTTAATCATTTTTGAGAGACAGACAGAGACAGAGCGCAAGCAGGGGTGGGGCAGAGAGAGAGAGGGAGACACAGAATCCAAAGCAGGCTCCAGGCTCTGAGCTGTCAGCACAGAGCCCAATGCGGGGCTCGAACTCATGAACCGTGAGATCATGACCTAAGACGAAGTCAGATGCTTAACTGACTGAGCCACCCAGGTGCCCCTAAAATTTCAATTTCTTTTTTTCTTTTGATGTTGACATTTGATTGATTTGATTTGATTTTTTTAAAATATAATTTATTGTCAAGTTAGCTAACATACAGTGTATATAGTGTGCTCTTGGTTTCAGGAGTAGATTCCCATAATTCATCACGTACATACAACATCCAGTGCTCATCCCAACAAGTGCCCTCCTCAATGCTCATCACCCATTTCCCCCCTCCCCCACCTCCCCCCATCAACCCTCAGTTTGTTTCTCTGTATTTAAGAGTCTTAAGGTTTGCCTCCCTGTCTGTTTGAAACTATTTTTTTCCCCTTCCCTTCCCCCATGGTCTTCTGTAAAGTTTCTCAAATTCCACATATGAGTGAAAACTTATGATATGTGTCCTTCTCTGACTGACTTATTTCATTCAGCATGATACCCTCCAGTTCCATCCACATTGTTGCAAATGGCAAGATTTCATTCTTTATCATTGCCAAGTAGTATTCCATTGTATATGTAAACCACATCTTTTAAAATTTCAATTTCTAATTGTTCTTACTGATTTTGGTACCATATAAAAAGACACCAGTTTTTATGTATGATTGATGTACTATACTCTGAAATCTTGCTAACCTCACTTATCAGTTCTAGTAGCCTTAAAAAAATTTTTTTAAAAGATTTTATTGGTGGTTCCACATGTCATTTTGAATAAAGACAACTTTAAATCCCACTTTCCAATCTTAATGTCTTTTATTGATTTCTCTTGCCTGATTGGATTGGTTAGAATTTATAGTGCAATGTTGAATAGAAGTGGTTAGAGCAGGTATCTCTAACTTCTTGATCTTATGGGCAATATTGCAGTTTCCCCCCATTAATTATGATATTAGGTGTACCTTTTTTTTTTTTTTTTTTTGTAGATGCTTTGTATCAGATTGAAGAATTCTTTTCTACTTAATATTTACTGAGAGTTTTTAACATGAATAGATGTTGATTTTTGTCATGTTGGTTCTTCTGCATTGATTGAGATGGTAATATATGGTTTTTCTGTTTTTAATCTCAATGTTGTGAATTACATTGATTGATTCTCAGATGTAGAATCTACCCTTGAATTCCTGGGATAAAACACCTAGTTATAATGTATTAAAATACTTCGTTATAATCTCATTTCTATATTGATGGATTCCATTTGTTAATATATATGTATATTTTTAAGTTTTTATTTAAATTCCAGTTAGTTAAAATACAGTATAATATTAGTTTCAGGTGTACAGTGTAGTGATTCTACACTTCCATACAACACCTACTCATCACAACAAGTGCACTACTTACTCCCCATCGCCTATTTTACCCATCCCCCTACCCACCTCCCTTTTGGTAACCATCAGTTCTCTATAGTTAAGAGTCTGTTTCTTGCTTTACCTCACTTTTTCTTTTCTTCCCCCCACCTTTATTCATTTGTCTAGTTTCTTAAATTCCACATGAGTGAAATCATGTGATATTTGTCTTTCTCTGACTTATTTTGCTTAGCATAATACTCTGTAGCTCCATCCGGGTCTTTGCAAGTGGCAAGATTTCATTCCTTTTTATGGCTGAATAAGACTCTATTGTATGTATGTATGTATATGTGTGTGTATCTACATCTATATCTACATCTATATCTATATCATCTAAATCTAAAACTATGTCTATATCTATATCTACATCTATGTATCTGTATCTGTATCAATATCTTTATCTATCTGTCATCTTCTTTATTCACCACTCAGTGGACATTTCAGCTCTTTCCATACTTTGGCTATTGTTGATAATGCTGCTATGAACATTGGGTGCATGTATCCTTTTGAATAAGTATTTTGTATCCTTTGGGTAGAGATTGCACCTAATGGTGCAATTGCTAGATTGTAGGGTAGTTCTGTTTTTTTTTTTTTTTTTTTTTTTTCTGTTTCAAGTTTTAATTTAAACTCTAGTTAGTTAACATATAGTGTAATATTAGTTTCAGGAGTAGAATTTAGTGGTTCATCACTTACATATAACATTCAATGCTTATCATAAATGCCCTTCTTTTTTTTCTTTTTTAATTAAAATTAAAAACATTTTAAAGATTTTTTTATTAAAATATTAAAAAAATTTTAATGTTTATTTTTGAGAGAGGGAGAGAGAGACACAGGAGAGAGAGAATGAGTGGGAGAGGGGCAGAGAGAGGGGACAGAGGATCTGAAGCAGACTCTGCGCAGACAGCAGCAAGCCTGATGTGGGGCTCAAACTCATGAACCGTGAGATAATGACCTGAGTCAAAATAGGACACTCAAATGACTGAGCCACCCAGGCACCTTAACAAGTGTCTTTCTCTTTATTTATTTATTTTATTATAAATTTAAAAAAAAAAAATATTTAGAGAGAGAGGGAGACAGAGCATGAGCGGGGAGGGGAGGATGGGCAGATAGAGAGGGAGACACAGAATCTGGAGCAGGCTCCAGGCTCTGAGCTGTCAGCACAGAACCTGATATGGGTCTCGAACCCACGAATATCGAGATCATTACCTGAGCTGAAGTTGGACGCTCAACCGACTGACCCACCGAGGGGCCCCATCAACAAGTGTCTTTCTAAATATCTATCGCCCATTTAGCCCATCCTCCTGTCCATCTCCCCTCCAGCAACCCTCAGTTTATTCTCTATGGTTAAAACTGTCTTTTATGATTTGCCTCGCTTTTTCTTTCCCCTATGTTCCTCTGTTTTGTTTCTTAAATTCCACATATGAGTGAAATCATATGGTATTTGTCTTTTTCTGACTGATTTATTTCACTTAGCATAATACACCCTAGCGCCATCCACATTGTTGCAAATGACAAGATTTCATTCTGTTTGATGACTGATATTCCATTATATATATACCACATCTTCTTTATCCATTCATCAGTTGATGGACGTAGGCTCTTTCCATAATTTGGCTATTGTTGATAATGCTGCTGCAAACATTGGGGTGCATATGCCCCTGCGAATCAGTATTTTTGTGTCATTTGGGTAAATACCTAATAGTTCAATTGCTAGATTGTAGGGTAGTTCTTTTTTTAATTGAGGGACCTCCATACTGTTTTCCAGAGTGGCTGCACTAGTTTGCATTCCCACCAACAGTGTGAGAGGATTCCCCTTTCTCCACATCCTCTCCACATCCAATACCTGTTGTTTCCTGTGTTGTTAATCTTAGCTGTTCTAACTGGTGTGAAGTGATATTTCACTTCATATCTGTATGTCTTCTTTGGAAAAATGTCTATGTCTTTTGCCCATTAAAAAAAATTTTTTTTAATGTTTATTTACTTTTGAGAGAGAGAGAGAGAGAGAGAGACAGACAGACAGAGAGAGCGAGCACGAGCAGGGGAAGGACAGAAAGAGAGGGAGACACAGAATCCGAAGCAGGCTCCAGGCTCTGAGCTGTCAGCATAGAGCCAGACACAGGACTTGAACTCACAAATGGCGAGGTCATGACCTGAGCCAAAGTCAGACGCTAAACTGACTGAGCCACCCAGGTGCCCATCTTTTGCCCATTTTTAAACTGGTTTATTTGTTTTTCGGTGTTGAGTTTTATAAGTTATTTATAGATTTTGGATATTAGTTCTTTATCAGGTCATTTGCAAATATTTTCTTCCATTCCATAGGTTGCCTTTTAGTTTTGTTTTGTTTCCTTTGCTGTGCAGAAGCTTTTAATTTTGGTGAAGTCCCAATAGTTGATTTTTGCTCTTGTTTCCCTTGCTTCAGGAGACCTATCTAGTGAGAACTTGCTACAGCCAATATCAAAGAGGTTATTGCCTGTATTCTTCTCTCGGATTTTAATGGTTTCCTGTCTCATATTTAAGTCTTTCATCCATTTTGAATTTATTTTTTTTTGTATGATATAAGAACATGATCCAGTTTGATTCTTTTGCATGTTACTGTCCAGTTTCACCAGCACCGTTTGTTGAAGAGACTTTTTTCCATTGGATATTATTTCCTGCTTTGTTGAAGATTGGTCATACCATTGTGGGTTCATTTCTGGGTTTTCTATTCTGTTCTATTGATCTTTGTGTCTATATTTGTGCTAGTACCGTACTGTCTTGATCACTGCAGCTTTGTAATGTAGCATTAAGTCTGGAATTGTGATGCCTCCAGCTTTGTTGTTTTGTTTTTTTTTTTTTTCCCCCAAGGTGGCTTTGGCTATTTGGGGTCTTTTGTGGTTCCATACAAATTTTAGGATTATTTGTTGTAAGTCTGTGAAAAATGCTGTGGTTATTTTGATAAGGATTACATTAAATGTGTAGATTGCTTGGGGTAGTACAGGTATTTTAACAATATTTACTCTTCCAGTGCATGAGCATGGAATGTTTTTCCATCTCTTTGTGTAATCTTCAGTTTCTTTCATCATTGTTTTATAGTTTTCAGAGTCCAGATCTTTTACCTCTTTGGTTAAGTTTTTGTTTTTTGGTGCAATTGTAAATGGGATTGATTCCTTGATTTCTCCTTCTGCTGCTTCATTTTGGTGTATAGAAATGCAACAGATTTCTGTATGTTGATTTTGTATTCCGTAATTTTACTGAATTTGTGTATCAGTTCTAGCAAGTTCTGGGGTGGGGGGGGTCTTTTGGATTTTTTTATGTAGAGTATCATGTCATCTGGAAATACTGAAAGTTTGACTTCTTTGCTGATTTGGATACATTTTATTTCTTTGTGTTGTCTGATTGCTGAGGCTAGGACTTCTACTACTATGTTAAATAACAATGGTGAGAATGGACATCTCTGACTTGTTCCTGAAAGTAGAGGAAAAGCTCAGTTTTACCCCATTAAGTATGATATTAACTGTGGTCTTTATTATGTTGAGGTATGTTCTCGGTATGTTCTCTCTAACCTTACTTTGTTGAGGTTTTTTTTTTTATCATGAATGGATATTGTACTTTATAAAATGCTTTTTCTGCATCTCTTGAGAGGATCATATGGTTCTTATCCATTTATTTATTTGTTTGTTTGTTATTATGTTTGTTTATTTTTAGAGAGAGACAGAGACAGAGTGAGAATGGGGGAGGGGCAGACAGGGAGACACAGAATCCAAACCAAGCTCCAGACTCTGAGCTGTCAGCACAGAGCCCAATGAGGGGCTCAGACTCACAAACTGTGAGATCATGACCTGAGCTGAAGTCTGACGCTTAACTGACTGAGCCACCCAAGCGCCCCGGTTCTTATCCTTTAATTAATATGGTGTATCACATTGCTTGGCTTATGGATATTGAACCACACTTGCAAATGGGAATAAATCTCACTTGATCATGGTGAAGGATTCTTTTAAGGTACTGTTGGACAAAACACAATTTGATAGTATTTTATTGAGAATTTTGCATCAGTGTTCATCAGGGATATTGGCCTGTAGTTCTTTTTTCGTGGAGTCTTTGTCTGGTTTTGGTGTCAGGGTAATGCTGGCCTCATAGAATGAATTTGGAAGTTTTCCTTTCATTTCTTTTTCTTTGGAATAGTTTGAGAATAGGTATTAACTGTTCTTTAAATGTTTGGTAGAATTCCCCTGTGAAGTCATTTGGCCCTGGACTTGTTTGTTGGGAGATTTTTGATTACTGATTCAGTTTCTTTGCTGGGTATCAGTCTGTTCAAGTTTTCTATTTCTTCCTGTTTCTGTTTTGGTAGTTTATATGTTTGTAGGAATATATCCTTTTTTTCCAGGTTGTCCAACTTGTTGGCATATAGTTTCTATAATATTCTATTATAACTGTATTTCTGTGACATTGGTTGTGCTTTTTCTTCTCACATTTGTGATTTTATTTATTTGTGTTCTTTCTCTTTTTGATAAGTCAGGCTAGAGATTTATCAATTCTATTAATTTTTCAAAGAAACAGCTCCTGGTTTCATTGATCTGTTAGTTTCTATATCATTTAATTTTTGCTCTAAACTTTGTTATTTCCCTTCTTCTGCTGGATTTAAGCTTCATTTGTTTTTCTTTTTCTAGCTCCTTTAGGTGTAAGCTTAGGTTATTTATGTTAGATTTTTCTTGCTTCGTGAAGTAGGACTGTATTGCTATATACTTCCCTCTTGTGACTACTTTTGCTCAATCCCAAAGGTTTTGGGACATTGTGTTTTCATTTTCATTTGTTTCCATGTATTTTTAATTTCTTTTTTGATTTCCTGGTTGACCCATTCATTATTTAGAAGAATGACTTTGTACTCTTGCCGGTTTTTCTTGTGTTTGACCTCATAGTATTTTGGTCAGAAAATATGCATGGTATGATCTCATTCTTTTTGTACTTGTTGAGGCCTGATTTGTGATCAATTATGTGATCTATTCTGGAGAATATCCTATGTGCACTTGAAAAGAATGTGTATTTGGAAGCTCCTGTGTGGTTCAGTCGGTTAAGTGTCTGCTCTTTATCTCAGCTCAGGTCTTGATTTCAGGGTCTTGAGTTGAAGCCCACTGTTGGGCCCCATGATGGGCATGGAGCTTACTTGAAGAAAAACAAGAAAAGAAAATAATGTGTATCCTACTGCTTTAGGATGGGATGTTCTGAATATATCTGTGAAGTCCATCTGGTCCAGGGTATTATTCAACGTCACATTTCCTTGTTGATTTTCTGCTTATGTGATTTATCTGTTGATGTAAGTTGGGTGTTAATGTCCTCTACTATTATTGTTTTATTATCAATGAGTTTCTTCATGTTTGTTATTGTTTTATATATTTAGGTGGTTCCATGTTGGATATATAAATATTTAAAATTACTAAATCTTCTTGTTGGGTAATCCCCTTTATTATGATATAGTCAAGTCCATTTGCATGATAAGTGTTTCTCCATCCCCTCACTTTCAGTCCACAGGTGTATTTAGGTCTAAAATGAGTCTCTTGTGTATAGCATATAAATGGGTCTTGTTTTCTTATTCATTCTGATTCCCTGTGTCTTATGATTGGAACATTTAGTCCATTTACCTCAGAAGAATTATTGATAGATATGTATTTAGTACCATTTTATTACTTGTTTTGTCTTTGTTTCTGGAGATTTTCTCTGTTCCTTTCTTGTCTTTGTCACTTTTGGTTTTTCCTTTCCACTTAGAGAATTCCCTTTAACATTTCTTGCAGGGCTGGTTTAGTGGTCATAAACTCTTTTAGTTTTTGTTTGTCTGGGAAATCTTCATCTTTCCTATTCTGAATGATAGCCTTGCTGGATAGAGTATTCTTGGCTGCAGATTTCTTGGCTGGGAGAAATCTGGCATGTTGAATATATCATGCCACTCCCTTCTGGCTTGCCAAGTTTCTGTTGAGAGATCTGTAGCTCACCTTTTGGGTCTTCCCTTCATGCCACATCTTCTTTATCCATTCATCAGTCGATGGAAACTTGAGTTGTTTCCATAATTTAGCTATTGTATGTATAATGCTGCTGTAAACATTAGGGTACATGTATCTCTTTGAATTAGTATTTTTTTAATTCTTTGGGTTATTACCTAGTAGTACAATTGCTGGATCATAGGGTAGTTCTACTTTTAACCTTTTGAAGAACCTGTTTCCAGAGAAGCTGTACCTGTCTGCATTCCTTGTTAATATTTTCTGAAGGATTTTTACATTTATCTTTATGAGAGATATTGGTCTGTAGTTTTGGTTTATACTGTTTTTCTTAATAGTATCTTACTCTGACTTTAGTATTCAAGTAATCCTGGCTTCATAGAATAAGTTGAGGAGTGTTCCTCCTTCAATTTTTGGGAAGAGTTTGTGGGAATTGTTATTATTTCTTTCTTAAATACTTAGTATAATTTATCATTAAAACTATCTGGACCTGGAGGTTTTTGTTGTTGTTGTTGTTTGTGGAAAGATTTTAAACTGCAGATTCAGTTTCTTTAACATATATAGTGCTATTCAGGTTACTTATTTCTTCTTGAATAAGCTTAATAATTGTGTCTTTCACAGAATTTAAGTTGTTAAGTTTATTGGCATGAAATTGTTAAAAATACTCCCTTTTTATCTTTTTATTATTTTAAGAATCTGGGGTGATATCACTTCTCTCATTTCCTGATACTGGTAATTTATGTCTTTTTTTTTTTTTTTTTTCCAAGATTAGTCTGTTTATAGGTTTACCAATTTTGTTGACCTCTGCGGTGAACCAGCTCTTGGTTTTATAGAGTTTATTTTGTATTTCGTTAATGTTTGCTTTTATCTTTATTACTTTTTTTTTCCTGTTAACTTCAGATTTGATTTGCTCTTCTTTTTCTAGTTTCATAAGATTAAAGCTAAAGCTAACTTATTTGAGACCTTATGTCTTTTCTAGAATAGGTATTTGGTGCTAGAAATTTCCTGTTAGTACTGTTTTAGTGTTACTTTCCAAGATGTGGTGTTTTCATTTTTGTTCAGTTTAAAATACCTTTTAATTTCCCTTTTGATTTAATCTTTTACCCTTTATTTAGAAATGTGTTATTTAGTTTCCAAATGTTTGGAAATTTTCCAGAGATTTTTCTGTTATTAGTTTATAACTTAATTCCATTGTGGTCCGAGAACATACTTTGCATCACTTGAATCCTTTGAATTTATTGAGACTTGTTTTATGGTCCAGAATATTTTATTTCTTGGTGAATGTTTTGTGAGAAATAGAGGACAAATGTACTTGTTAATTGTTATATCACTTATTAAGAGGAGAAGGCATTGAATTTCTGATGTAAATTGTGCATTTTCAACTTCTCTTTGCAGTTCTATTAGTTTTTGCTTCATATATTTTAAAGCTGTGTTACTAGTTGACTAAATGTTTAAAATTGTTATGTCTTCTTGATTAATTGGCCCATTTATCATGAAATAAACTTTGTTATCCTTGGTATTAATCTTTACTCTGAAATCTACTTTGATATTAATATGGCCATTCTGACTTTTCTTTGATATGTTAGCATGGCACATTTTTTTTTCTATCCCATTGCTTTTAAACTATGTCATCCTTGCAGGGGCCATGCTAATCTTTAATCTTCTCTGTATTGTTCCAATTTTAGTATATGTGCTGCTGAAGCGAGGACTAAACTGCGTCTTCGTAGTTGAAATGCAGTATTTGTAGGTAGCATGTGGTTGGATTTTGCTTTTGACAGTCTCTACCTTTCTAATGGGGGCATTTACGTCATTTTTTTAAAATTTTCACAACAATCCTATGTGTTCTTTTTAGTGCCATTTTACTAAAGAAGTAAGGAAACAGAAAGAATAAGTCATTTTCTTAACTTTGTATATAGTAAATGGTAAAGCTACCACTTAAACTCATAAACAGTGCGTCCCATGATTCCTACTGGAAATTATTGGGGTTCTTTTAATTTTTTCCAGTTTTATTGAGATATAGTTGACATATAACATTGTATTAGTTTTAGATGTATAATAATCTGGTGGGATTCTGTAGAGAAGTTTCTGAAAAGCAGAGGATTGACTTGGATACATTTGTATTTTATAGAGTGTTTATGTTGATGGTGGTAAGGAGGATAGTGTGAATGGGAAAGTCTTATGTTAAGAGAATGATGTTAGGATGGTCTCATAGTAGTTTAGGAGAGAGAGGTTGATATTCTTTGCTAAGACATTGGCAAAGAGTATAAAGAGAGGAGGCCAAATCTGAAAAATATTTTTGAAGTTGAATCAGTAGTTTGATAGTTGTTTGCAGGAAAGAATGATGAGAGAAATGGAGGAGATAAGTAAGACCACTCAAAGGTGTCTTGCCTGTGAGCCTAGGAAAATAGTGACATCTACAAGATCAGGAGGCAGGAGAGTTTAAATCATACAGACCAATCATAGGGTGAAAAACCAGACAAATCCAGATTATGGCATTCTTTTGTTGTGTTTTTTTCCTTTCATGACATTGACATTTTTGAAGAGTTGAGGCCATTTGTCATGTAGAATATATGCCATTATCTAGGTTTGTCTGATTTTCCCCCTATGATTAGATTCAGGCTAAACATTTTTGGCCAGGAATACCAAATAGTTCTCATTGGGTCGTATCAGGAGGTACATGATACCGTTTGTGTGATTATGGATGATGCTGACTTTAATCAGTTGGTTAGGGTACTTTCTACCTGATCTCCTTTCTACAAATACACATTTATTTCTTAGTAATTGTAATACACATATATTTTTTACTACTTTGTATTCCTACAAATTAGTAAGCTATCTGTGGAGTAAAACAGCAGATTATGTGTGTATTTTATAACTTAATCCTCCATTTTAAAGGTGAATAAGTTTTGGGTTTGTATGGAAATAATGGTGTGGATGGAATGTTTGGATGGCAAGGGAAAGAGTAGGTATGAAATGAAAATGGACAGATAGAACTTTTGTGCCATGCTAGAATGGGAAAAATTAAAGGTTTTTAGCCTGAAGTTGGGGTGTTGGATTTGAGGGTTTTTTTTTTTTTGTTTGTTTGTTTTTTTAGAGAGACATTTGAGAACTACTTATGACATTAAAATTAACAGAATTTGGTGACTGGTTAAATGTTGGTTGTGGAAGATTGAGAGTTTCCTGGTGACACAATATTCAGTAAGGTTGCCTGTTTTTTGACTAGATTGTATTAAGTATAAAATTTAAGGAATTAGATTTTGTAAGTGTTACAGAGACAGGGCCTTGTGGATTTTCTTACAGTTTCTCTTATTCTTTATTCTGCTGTTTTTTTGAGGACTGTTTGAATGCTTAACAATATGAATCTATTTAGGGAAATGATTTCTTCTTGATTTATTCTACCCAAAATGCACACTTAGAGCTGCCACTAAGCCTTCAAATAGGATAGAACAGAATCTGGTACAATCTCTTAAAATTATTTCACTGGTAGAATAAGATTTTTGTTGCAAATAATCTGTAAGGTCACCTCTAGCTCTAAAATTTTGATTCTGTGGTGTATCAGTTTTTCTCTCAGACAGCATATTTTATTTTGTGAAAAAATTTAATGTTTTCTTTGTCTCTTTATGTTTTTCGAAGATGTTCTCAGTGCAACTGAGTCTTGGTGAGCAGACATGGGAATCCGAAGGGAGCAGTATAAAGAAGGCTCAACAGGCTGTTGCTAATAAAGCTTTGACTGAATCTACACTTCCCAAACCAGTTCAGAAACCACCCAAAACTAATGTTAATAATAACCCAGGTATGGCCCTGACTTGTTTCCTTCTGTTGTGTTGTTGTGTTCTGTATGTGTTATTCTCTGTACTTCTCTTTACAGCAGGCTGCTTGTATAGCTAACAGGTATTAATAGCTCACCTGAAAAAAACTGAATAATAATTAAAGGTGAGAGAATGAGGAACGTCATTGTAATTAAAAATTTGCTTTGTGGATACTCCAAAGATGCATTATTTACATTTTAAATGTTGACAAAAAGACCTTTGGATACAAAGACCAGAGAGTATGACTGAGTTTTTTTTTTTTTTTTTTAAGTTTTTAATTTTAATTCCAGTTAGTTAACATATGGTGTTATATTAGTTTCAGGTGTATAGTATAGTGACTCAATAATTCTATACATTACTATCTATACAGTAGATATTATATCTATACAATATGTCTATATTGTATTATATCTATGCAATAGATATCACTTTAAGTATTTTTATGATGGAGTAAAAAAAAAAAAAAAAAGACTTTTTCCTGCCAAAAATGACTCTGTAATGTATTTAACTGGAGTTCCTGTGCTTATGCTCATAATCGCCTGATATTTATTTCTTTCTCATGTGGCATGTGCTAAGTAGACACAGACTCTCCTTTCAAGAACTGCTCTTTTTCAAGCTCCATGAATTTCCTATTACTAGTCCTTTTGCTTCTGTTCAGCTGATTTTAGTATTTATTAAGTAAGCTTAAATAAACCAAAATGTTACTACAGTAAAGAAACACACCTGTATTGAAGTCAGTAAGAGATTGTTTCCTTTTATAATTTTTAAAAAATCTCTTCAGATTACCGATTGATCATTAGTGCCACACCACTGCCTCTATGTATTATGCGTTTGCTTTTATATATTTAAGAGATAGAAAACATTTTTCTTTTCTGTGAAGATTTTACAGCTGTGTACATAAAGCATATACATCAGTGGTAAAGATCAAGTACCAAGTGAATAATAACAGCCGTCAGTATTACAAGTAATGATAAGCTTGGATGAGAGTAGTTGAAGGAAGATAAGGTGTTTGAATGGAGCATAGACAGCTTGGTGCAGTGGCAGTATCGTAGCCAATGAGGTTTATCCGAGGCGTGATTATTGCTAATTGAATGGAGAGTAGACAGGTATAGAGGTGAGGAAAGAATATTCTAGGTGGAGGGAGTACTCTGAGGAGAGGCATTGGAAATAGGACTCTGGACTATGGGTTTGGTTAAAAAAAATTGGTTAAAAAATTTTTTGGTTTAACCAAAAAAATTTGGTTAAAAAAAATTGTTTTTTAATTAGATCAGGTAGATGACTAGGAAGAGATAAGACTGGAGATAAATTAGGGTTGAACTGTGATGAACTTGAATGCCACGTTTAGGAGATTAAATTTTATCTATGGTTTAGGAGGTTAATGTTTACAAGCTACTGGATGATGTGTTTAAAATGGCATTTTAGGAAGTTCAGTTTAGTATGTGGATTGAAGGTGGAAAATGCTAAAAGCAAGATCAGTTAGGAAACCATAGATTATGGGTGAAAAAAGAAGAAAAGAAACTCCTGTGCATGAGGTACTAGACACCCTCTGCTCTGCAGTAGTACTGGGAGTGGCAGTGGGAGTGGAACAGAAGCACAAGTATTGCCGACCCAATGGTCGAAGCCATGTTAGAGAACAAGCTCTTCAGGGCTTATAGTATGAAGCAAGAGCAGCCTGTGCCCATCTCTGCGTCAGGTCCACTGTAGAGGATTAGACTGGGAGGTGAACCAGCAAGGAGTCAGAAGGAAACAGGAGAGTCCGAAAGATCAGTGGAGATGAGTTTCTGCTGTTGAGTGTTTCAGTGAGCTGATAGAGTAGATTTTTGAAGGTAAAGTTTTAAAATAGAGCATAATATTGCATACCAGCAAGTGCACAAATTACAGTTGTAGAACCTTGATGGTTTTTTGCACTGTGAACACTTTACCAGTACCTGTGCCCCAGAAGCCTCCCTCATTCCCCCTTCTAGTGGTTAAACAACTCCAGAGGAAGCCACTGTTCTGCTTATCTGTCTTAAACTTGTGCCTGCTTGTTGGAATCATACACTATACTTTTCTGTGATAGCTTGTTTTTCTCAACGTTACATCTGTGAGACTCATCCATGTTGTATTTAACACTATAGTGTTTCATTGCTATATAGTATTCTATTGCATGAGTGTAATCTACTTTTCATTGTACTATTGATGGACATTTGGATTGTTTCCAGTTTTGGGCTCTTAGAAATAAAACTGTTGTCAACATTCTTGTATGTATACATTTTTGTTGCGATGGACCTAATATTGGAACTGTTGGGCCATGAGTTATGCATGTATTCATGTATAAATCAAATCAGAAGATGAATTAAGACCAGAGGTTGATGAGCATACACAGAAGACAGGTATCTCAGCTACTGTTCTTACATCAGTCTTTTATTCCTAGACCTATTGAAAAGATGAGAAAGCTATTGAGGCATCAGTTAGACACAGTAAGGAAACTATCACAGTTTTGGTCAGAAAGAATAGTTAATTAGAACAACAATTAAAGGATGTCCTTGAAGAGAGAATTTCCCTGGACATTCAGCTGGAAAAACTTTGACCACTCTCCTACCTATAAGCCAGTTGCTGTGAACTGTGAACATACCCATTTTTAAGTGTTTTTGGGGGCCCAAAATGTTTTGTTCAGCTCACTACTTAGTTCAGCATTAAATTTTATGATTCGCTTTTGCCCCATATGTTCTCCGTTGTATTTAAGTATCTTTTATTTTTTAATTTCAACAACAAAAATGGTCAGGATGATTAAAAAAAAAAAAAAAACAAACCCAAACCCCAAAACCCCCAAAGCATACATAAGGCATATAGGTGTTATGTGCCTGTAGTCCCAGCTACTTGGGAGTCTGAGCCAGGAGGACCGGTTGAGTCCAGAAGTTCTGGGCTGTAGTGTGCTATGCCAATCAAGTGTCTGCACTGATATAGTGCAGTGGGATTGATATAGTGACCTCCTGGGAGTAGGGGACTACCAGGTTGCCTACGGTGGGGTGAACCAGCCCAGGTTGGAAACAGAACACGTCAGAGTAGTGGGATTGTGCTTGTGAATAGCCACTTCACTCCAATCTGGGCAACATAATAAAACCTCCTCTGTTTTTGCCCGTCCCCAGTTTAGGGAATCCTGTGTCTAAAAAAAAAAAAAAAGTTTGGCCCTTTCCAAGTTCATACTTAAAAAAAAAACCACATGCATAAGAAATACATACAAATACATAATGTCAGACTATAATAGTGTATTTCTTAGCTATTCTTCGGGGGTATAATAGTAATTCAGTGTAGTTTTAATTTGGATCCCTGGTAACTAATGATGGTCAGCATCTTTTCATATGTCTGTTGGTATTAAGATCTCTGTTGTCGAGTGCCAGTTGAAATAATTTTCCTGTTAAAAAAAATGCAGGGGTGCCTGGGTGGCTCAGTTGGTTAAGCATCCAGCTCTTGATTTTGGCTCAGGTCATGATATCCCGGTTTGTGGGTTTGAGTCTGTGCTGGGCTCTGTAGTGCAGAGCCTGCCTCGGATACTCTCTCTCTCTTTCCCCCTCTCTCTGCCCCTCCCTCACTCATGTGCTCTGTCTCTGTCTCAAATAAGCTTAAAAAAATAAACTTTTTTGGAAATGAGTTCATACTTATGTAAAGTTTGTAAAAAGAGTACATAGAGCTCCTTTGTACACTTCATCCAGATTCCCCAATTGTTAACATTTCTGAACCATTTGAGAATAAGTTGTGGACATTTGATCCCATTTCCCTTCGTACTTCAAAGTATTTTTTCCCAAGTACATGGCCATTCTTCTGACAGGAAGTTAACATTGATCTCGTATTATCATGTAATGCAAAGATTCCATTTTGGTTCATTAATTGTCCCAGTAATATCCTTTGTAGGCCTGTGATCTAATCAGGATCATGTACTTAGTGTTTCTTTTCATTCTACTTTAATGTGGAATAGTTCCTTAGAGCTTCTTATCTTTTATGACCATGACATTTTGGACAGTACAGGCCACCTCATTTGTAGAATGCCCCTTGATTGAGTTTATCTGGTGCTTCCTCATGATTTATGCATTTTTAGCATGAATATCCCAGTGACCTAGTTTTATCTCAGTGATATATAGCAGGACACACCCCATTTTGATTTGACCCATTAGTGATGACTTTTGTCACTTGGTGAAGAGTATGTTTGTAGGGTTCTCTATTGTAAAGTTAGTTAATAAGTATGTTTTCTTATTATATAATAAGAAATTAATAAGGGTTTAATTAGTGTTTTCTGAGGAAAAACTTTGAGACTATATAAACATTCTGTTTCTCATCAAAGTTTGTATCACGTACCAGATTTGGCATCTATTGATGATTCTTTTCTGAATCAATTAATATTCTAAAGAGTGCCAAAGGGTGATTTTATCTGTCTGTCTGTCTGTCTCTTTTTGTGGTTTAAAACAACAGAAATTTATTCTGTCTCAAAGGGTGATATTTTAATTCCATTTATTTTAGATCTGTTAGTTGGCATTCTACCCTAGAATTTTCTTTCCCCTCATTTTTCTGTTTGTTCATTTATTTATATCACTATAGACTCTTGGATTCCTGTTTTGCTTACTGGTTTATAATCTATCATTATTTATTTTGGTTCTCAATTTGTCACAGACTTAGCCAGTGGTATGAACCTTTCAGGTTGACTCCACTGTCCTTCTAGCGTTTCCTCAGTTTTCTTT
The DNA here is from genome assembly GCF_046562875.1 of Panthera onca. Classification (NCBI taxonomy): domain Eukaryota; kingdom Metazoa; phylum Chordata; class Mammalia; order Carnivora; family Felidae; genus Panthera; species Panthera onca. The sequence goes on along the minus strand of NC_138356.1, from coordinate 23,690,641 downwards.
GAGCATTTCTTACTGTCTGGCACAGTAAGAGATTCCAAAGGCATCTCATATTATCCTTGTCCTGGTCCCAGCACCAGCCATTTCTTCAAGGCATCTTGGTTGATTAATCAGTTCATTCTTTGAACGAATATTTATTGAGTGACTGCTGTGCTCCAGGGACTATTCTAACTTCCTACATAGCTGTTTCCTGAAGTGTTAGTATTATGTAGCTCCTTGAAAAGTAGTTGTGGCATTTTTCTTCCATTTTTCACATAATAGGAATCCACAATTGTTGTTATGTACGTTTGTATATATAATCAATTAACCTTGTTCTGTTTTTCACTGATAAATACAGAAGTTTCCTTTAACATACCGAAAAACCGATAGAAATGGATTCTGTGTTGACTGTGTCAACCTTGCAGCCATGTAACACATGAGGATTCTATGTAATGATTATTTTTATGCAACCTGGGTGCAGCTCTCACATGGTGGAGTGGTACTTAGAATTATTATTTGGAGGTTCTCATACTTTAAAGTTCTTCTTTAACTGTTTTCTGTGAAAGCATTTCTGTGTAGGTAGAGAGGCTGTGTGCATGCAGAGATTCCAGTCTGGTTCTTTATTAAACAGGTGGGGATACTTCACTCTAAGTGTTGAAACCTCTTCAGCCTGGTGTGCACTTGTCTGCTTCTTCTCCACTCTCCTTCACACAGACCAGTGTCTAGCATTTCGGTGAAGAAAATATACCAGCCTTACTTTCAAATGAAGAATTTAGGGGCGCCTGGGTGGCTCAGTCGGTTAAGTGTCCGACTTTGGCTCAGGTCATGATCTCACGGTCTGTGAGTTCGAGCCCCGCGTCGGGCTCTGTGCTGACAGCTCAGAGCCTGGAGCCCATTTCAGATTCTGTGTCTCTCTCTCTTTCTCTCTGCCCCTCCCCTGTTCATGCTCTGTCTCTCTCTGTCTCAAAAATGAATAAACGTTAAAAAAAAAATTCAAATGAAGAATTTACATGAAATCATTTATTGATTCAAATGATATGAATATAATACTTTTACCTGGCTTACCACCCAATTTTGGTATAGGTGGGAGGACATTTATATGCCATTAGTGCATTAAAATCACCTTACTGGTGCTTTTTAAACTCACAGTTTCTTATTTATTGCCCTACTTAAATGATGAGGTCTTTTAAGCTTTTTTTTCTTTTTGAACTTTATGCTATCTGTGTCTGTATGATTATGGCCAAGTCAAATTCGGAATGACATAAATCTTAACAACTGATTGATTAACATGCTAGTTATTAAACTACGATCTTTATGAAAGAAGAAAAACTTAAACTTTGAAAGGCATAGACTGCTTGTTGGTGTTAGGTCTTTAGAAACTTTTACACAATTTCTAATAAAGTTAACCATAAACCTACTCTGCGATCTAGCAATTCCACTGCTAGGCATATACCTGAGAACTTACTGTGTATGTCTCTGCTAAAACATTGTGGCTTTATACTTGTTCCCAACTGGAAACAACTCAAATGCCCCATTCATAGCAGAATAGATAAACTAATGTATTTATTCAGTGGAATACTATTCAGTGATAAAAAATGTTTGAAATACTGATATATTTGACAAAATTTCTATGTTGAGTGAAAAGCAAGATAGAACAATACATGTTCACGTTTGAAGAACAGGCAAATCTCTGATGACAGAAGTCAGAATAGGTAACTCGGGGAGGTGGGTGTTGCCTGGAAAAAGGCGTGATGGAACTTTCTGGGTTATGGAAATGTTCCTATCTTGATCTGAATGATGGGCACTGAGTGTTTACATGTATAATAATGTGTGGATCTGTATGCTTAAGGTTTGTGGATTTTACTTATCCTTTGGTAAAATCCTGTAGGAAAGAAAGAAGGAAAAGAGAATCCCTTTATTCTTGCCTTTCTCTTCTTCTGCCCTGAGTATTGGTATTAAATTAGGGATTTGGACTAATTGGACTCGCTATTCAATATGTTAACTGTGCTTTGCTGTTTTTCTTATGCTTATCTTTTCCTTCTTTGCCTCCTCTGTCCTTCCACTCTCTTTATTTTTCCCCTTAACCTTGGTTATAGTTCCTGTCCTTATACTCTTTAGCGGCTTCACTTGAACGCTTTAGAAATGAGATATGAAGTGAGCATTATAGACTCTTGATGGATTGCTTATGCCATGGCTGCCAGTTGTGCATTTGTGTCCGGCTCTCCCACCCCTGGTGGGTGCTTTCTGCCAGCCCCAGTTTCTCTGCTGCAATAAGTGGGCCCATGTTTGTATGTGATGAACGGAGTCTTAAATGTATATTGCAGAAGGCGTAATTCAAGCAAAATAGTGTATATAGAATTTACACTGATTACTACTTTCTCCGAAAACTTTAGATTCCTTTGTATAATTTGTTATATGGAACATATATACATATGTTTTACTAAATAGCCTCTTTTGGTACTCAAAATAATACGATGTAATAATTTACATTGTGTGTTATTTATTATGGATTTTTCAAATTGTCAAAAAAGTAGAGTAAATAAGATAGTAAACATCCCTATACCCACCACCAGCTTCAACAGTTACCTTGTTTGTAATCTGTCTCTCCTCTGGAATTATTTTGAAAGAAGTCTCAGATACATCACTTCATCCAAAAACGCTTCAGTGTGTATCTTTAAAGATTATTTATACAAAGCATTAGTATATTTGCTTTGTCTTGTATGTGATAGAAACTCAAAATTTAGTTTTATTAGGTAAGTCCAAGAATTACTGATGACTCTGTATTCATTGCTAACTTCAGCTGCTTGATTAGCAAAATATAAAAATATTCACAGATGATAATGTTTTTAATGATTAAATAACTGAAAGCTTCGTGGGGTGAGTAATTTATGCTGAAGTTCAGTACTTTATAATATTCGAATTAAGCAATCTATGAGTCTTGTGTTTCCCTTGTTTTGAAATAGTATGACTTTCAAATTGAATTTTTGGTCATGAATATAAAAAAAGGTTGCCAAAACCCCAAAGAGATTTCATTAGAAACAATTTTCCTGTTCATGTAGTTTGTATTTACATCCCTGAGACCATCATACAGACAGGCCATTGACTCCCACCTTCTTTCATGGTAATGACATGTAATGTAAGTATGGCTTGTGTGATTTATTATGGAAATATTTCACTTGTGTGCTTTTAATATTTTTTTTTAAACAGGTAGTATAACTCCAACTGTGGAACTGAATGGGCTTGCTATGAAAAGGGGAGAGCCTGCCATCTACAGGCCATTAGATCCAAAGCCTTTCCCAAATTATAGAGCTAATTACAACTTTCGGGGCATGTACAATCAGAGGTTTGTATGTCTTCTTTGGTTTTGTTCTCATTTATTATTTTATGCACATTGTAAAAGTTTCTAAAACTCAAAGAGTATTTGCAATGTGAAGAGAATTTACTTTGGGCATTTTGCATGGAATTTAGATAAGTCGGGCTCAAAGGAATATTTAAAGTAATATATTTTTAAAAGTAACTGGTTTTCAGGAACTAGTTTTTATAGAGTCATGAGAGCCCTGTATTTGTTGCAGGCAGGACCATGTTTTAAAATCATGCCACAGTATAGTGCTGAGTTCTCAGTTGACTTGTAGATACTTAGCTTAGCTAGTGTTTTTCTTAATTTGTCCAAATACATTACAAACATGAGTATTTTTAATTTATAGGAAATTTGTTGGAAGAATTTACTGAGTCTTTCTACACATTGCATAATTTTGTGATAGTTACAAGTGTAACAGAGTTTTCTTTTGTAGGCAAGGCAGAATTAAAAAAAATGTGAAGTGTTTTTTTTTTCTGATCATTTATAAAAGTCACGTAACTCATTGTAGAGAATGTAGAAAATGCAGAAAGTTAAAAAGAAAATATAAATAACTTGTAATTCCAGAAATAAATGTCTTTAATATTTTGATGTATTTTATATTTTTTTTATTCTTTGCACATTTATTTAACCAAATTGAAGTTATCCTTTATTCCTTTATATGCAATTTCTACAGTACTTTATGGAGGTACCATGTATGAATCACAAAACGCACAGATCTTAAATGTACATTGTGATAACTATCATTTATGTATATACATACATATTTATACTTTAATGGATCGCTTTTTACATATGTATATCCTCACAACATCGCCAGTGTGTTTCTATCACCCTGAGAGTGTCCTCATACCTATTTGCATTTATTACACCTCCTCCCAGGAGTAACCATGGTTCTATCACTGTAAATTAGTTTTGCATGTCATTGAACTTCATATGAATAGACTCATATAGTATGTACTCTTTTTATTTGGATATTTTCACTTCATATAATGGTTTTCTTGTTTATTTGTTTTTGTTTTCTGTTTGTTGCTTGTACTGTATCTGGATTTTGCCATTTTTTATTGCTAAATAGTGTTCCTTTGTTTATGAATATATCATAATTTATTCATTCCACATGTACAATATTGTGCCCTCTTTTCATTGAATAGGGATCATTTTTCATATATTTCTTTTAAAGTTTATTTAGTTTTTAATAATCTCTACGTCCAGCGTGGGGCTCGAACTTACAACCTTGAGTTGTAAGAGTCACAGAAGAGTCACATGCTCTTCTGACTGAGCCAGCCAGGCGCCCCCAATTTTTCACATTTAAAAAAATTTTTTTTAATGGTTTTTTCGTTTTGAGTGACACACAGAGAGAGACAGAGCCTGAGCAGAGGAAGGGCAGAGAGAGAGGGAGACACAGAATCCAAAGTAGGCTTCAGGCTCTGAGCTGTCAGCACAGAGCTGGACGTGGAGCTCGAACTCACAGACCATGAGTTCATGACCTGAGGTGAAGTCGGATGCTTAACTGAGCCACCCAGGCGCCCCCATTTTTTATATTTTTAAGTGACTTTTGAAAAACATTTTTGATGGCTATATAATGCTTCATTTGGCCAGGTTATACTTTACAAGGATATAAACAGGTACAAACAAAGAATACTTGATGAGTATATAAACGAAATGCACCTGTTGTTGATCATCTAAGTTGTTTCCCCCTTTTTTGGGCAATTGTAAGCAATGTTACCGCAAACAATTTTTACATACAAATTTTTGTTCACATCACTGATTATTGTCTTAAAATAGATTACTATAGGGGAATATTAGGTTGAAAAAAATAATGTTACCCAATTACATTAACATTTGTACTAATTTCTTAGAGTATATTCTGTTCCATTCTGACAACACTGACTTTTAGAAATACATTGTCTTATTTGATGGCTAAAAAGTGGTATGTTTTTAAATTTTGGTTTTATTGATTACTTGTGAGGTTGAACAGTTTTTAAATATTTATTAGTCACTTGTCCTTTTTGATTTGTCTAGTTTAATTTGGTAACTTTTGTTGCATTACTTGACCAATCTTCAAATGTTTACGTATGGAGGAGAAGGTATTAGCATTGCCTATTTTGTTTAATTTTCCTGCCCACCAAAAATTGGCTTTAGTTTTGTGTTTGTTTTTGATGTGCAACAGTTTTAGATATTATATGGTCTAATCTATAATTTTTGTGTGTTTGATTTCTCCCGCTCCTTTTATGCCTAAGAAATTCTTGTGATCAGATGTTTACTAATTCTTAAAAAGAATATTTTTATTGAGATATAATTGACATATAACATTGTACAAGTTTAAAGTGTGCAACATACTGATTTGGTACATTTATGTTGCATTATGATTGCCATTGTAGGGTTAGCTGACACCTCTATCATGTCACATAATTAACATTTCTTCTAGTGTTAAGATGCTGATACATTTTTAAGAAATTTTTTTTAATGTTTATTTTTGAGAGACAGAGCATGAGTGGGGGAAGGGCAGAGAGAGAGAGAGAGAGAGAGAGAGAGAGAGAGAGAGAGAGAAAGAAATCAGAAGGAGGCTCCAAGCTCTGAGCTGTCAGCACAGAGCCCGACGCGGGGCTCGAACTCACGAGCCGTGAGATCATGACCTGAGCTGAAGTCGGATGCTTGATGGACTGAGCCAGCCAGGTGCCCCAAGATGCTGATATTTTTAAAATCATTTTGTGTACTTACTGACGTTACAGTTCAGATGTGAGAAGAAGATATTTAGTGTACATATAACCTGATACCTTTTGGTGTCTTCTTTGGTAGTGCGTATTTACCATTTAAAACTCAGTCCTATTCAGATTTTAAATGGTTCCTTTAAATACTATTGCTCAGATTCTCTAATAAAAATGTGTACAATCTCTTAGACTTCTGCTCCTTGCCGCTTTTCTGCTGGGTGTGTCAGAGGAATTTACTGTGTTGTCGTGGTAGGGAAGGAGGGACCCTCACCGTTGTGTGGGTGTTCCGTATTGTCCGCTGGGCTTCTCTGCTCTTTGTGGTGATGTCCCTTGCCTAGCAGATAGCCGACACCTTTCTTGCCGCCTTGCTGAAACCTGCAGCTGGTGACGTGTGGTCCTGTCAGGTAATGCTTCCACAGAGTCTTGACCATCTCCCCCCTTACTCTTTTGGCCTAAATCCTTAATTCCCTTTGTTTTCCTGGCATGTTTTTCCATTCTTATTCTCTTCTTAGTGTCTCCTAGTTGGAGCATCCAGTGGCAGGCTTACCAGCTCTCAACTTGGTGTCCACACCCCATAGGTGGCAAGAAGGGCATCACATGTCTCTTGTAGTTGCTTTACTTTGTCTTTTTCTGTATAACATGCGTATTGCCTTTCTCATGAGCCTGAGGTTACCTAATATAAATAAAACTATTTGTCCACTTAGCACAACAGATATATTTGGTCACCTGAATTAGATATACTTTGCCTTGTTTGTACTTGCAAGATATTCTGTCTATCGATTTATAAGTTCATTTATTTATTTTGCGGGGTGGGGGGGCAGAGTAAGAGAGGGAGAGAGAGAATCCCAAGGAGGCTTTGTGCTGACAGCGCAGAGCCCAATGTGGGGCTGAAACCCACGAATCATGAGATCATGACCTGAGACAAAATCAAGAGTCAGAGGGTGACTGACTGAAGCACCCAGGTGCCCCTTATTTTTAATGTACTATAATGAATAGTCTCATGAGGATATTATATTTAAATGCTTATTGTATTTTGGTATCTATAGTCCTTTATTGAAATCTTAACTAGAGTTTCGATTAGTGAATTTATTACTTTTAAATGAAAGAAATCTGGTGCTAAAGCAATGAAAAATCAGACAGTAATCTCTGTGGATTATTAATATGGAGCTCATATTCTAGCAGGGGAGGCAGTCAGTAAGAAGTGGTTACTTAGTGAGAAGGTGACTTTTGATAAAGACCTAAAAGGAGAGAGGAAGTAAGTAGTGAGAATGTCATGAAAGAGGGAGAGAATATTCCAAGCAGAACAAACAGCAGGTGCAAAGCTCCTGAAGTGGGAATGTTCCAGGTGTGTTGATGTCTTTACCAGGACACCAGTATGGCTGGAAAACAGTGAACCAAGGGGAAGAATAGTTGGCATATGAGAATGTGACAGGGGTCCTGTGGTTTGGTTTGATTTTTTTTTTCCTGTGGTAAGTTTTATGTTAAGATGTTGACATTTTTCCTTTCTTGGCAATTTCTGGTTTCAAGATGTGATTCCATGGTTGTCATGAGGGGCACAAGAAGTTATTTATGGCTTCTTTAGAGGGTTGTGCCATAGTCCATTCCAACTTCATGGAGAAAGTGGACTTTGCTTCCAGATTGTTGGAGAGGCTTTTCAGATTGTTTTGAGATTCTGCAGATCACAAAAAAAAGGTAAAAAGAAAATAGGGAAGTACTGGTAAGCTGCCAGGCCGTGTTTCAATGTAAAAGCTGCTCACGAAAGGGCAAACCTAACCATTACTCATTAGGCTGTAAAAATTATGATTTCACGTATGACCTTCATTTGCGGATGACAACACCTGAATGTGTTACAGGGAATTTGGAGCCAAAGATCAGAGGGGACACTCTTCTCCTTGTCAGACTCCAAATGAATCAGTAGCTTCTTAATTAAGTCAGGGAATGAAAAGTTAAAAAGTCTAAGAAACAAATATTGTTTAGAGGGATTTATGTAAAGGTGATGTCATTTTCTACTTAAAATAGTATTAAGTAATAATTAGGTATTACCCATGTTGTTTTTTTTAAGTGTATTTATTTTTATTTCTGTTTTTTCCTGATGAGGTTTCTACACTCGAACTGACTCAAAGGCTAAGGAGGCACTTACAGAAACCACCCCTCCACCCCCATCCCTCCGCTGTCCTGTTTTATGATGGCTGGGGAAAAAAAGAGATTTATCCATTAGCAAAATCTGGATGCAAGCTGGATTCTGAAGTACCTGTCTCTTTTTGTTACACCCAAGATGTTTAAAAATGAATGTATCCAGTTACATCTTTTTCTTTCTCATTTGGGCCACTGTTCAGTAACAGATATAAAGTTGAAAGCTACAAAAATTTATATGACAAAGTGTAGGATGTAAAGTTTGGAGAATACTTTATGCTCTTGTTCTCCTATCTTTGTTATAAAAGTGGTATACATTATCCCAAGGAACAGAATGGTTGAAGTCAGGCCTCCAACAGACAGTTTATCAATTTTGTGTATGCACAGATGCAAGGAGCATTACTGCTTGGCTAGTGGCCAAAAGGTCCCCAGTCTGCTGATGCAGATGGCCAAAGGCCCACAACTCAAACAAGACTTTGTGAAAATGGGGATTTTTGCCTTAAATAACTGGGAGGTCTCTTGGGGAGATTTCAGGCATGGTTGAATATAGGGCTTTAGTGTTCTTTTCCCTCATTTTCCATTTCTCTTTTTAGTTCTTGTCTCATTTTTCCTCTGCTTGGCTTCATTTTTAAAGAAGCTGACTTTCATTTGCTGTATCTCATATGCTACAAAGTCCTTAGACATGTGGTACCAGAGAAGGAACAAGTTTTTGTGTCATTCTTAGGAAAGTCCTAGGAAAGACTGAGTAGACTATCCATCCCTTTGTCATTCAGACTGGATTTGGGGTTTGAGAATAATTAGCCCATGCTTGGGTTTGTGCCCAGCCAGGAGAAACAGGGATCTATCCCATTCAAGTTGCTATGCAGAGCACAATTATTTTATGAAAGATTCCCTCAAGGCAGAGATCCTGAAGGAGAATCATTTCCATTACAGTCAGAACCTTTGGTTCAAATCCTGATTCTGATGCTTTTAGCTGTGTGGTTTTGAGCAAGGCACTGGACCTCTCTTAGTTTCCTCATTTCCTAAATAGAGATGATGATAAAATGAAAGGACTTTCATGAGATCTTTCATTAAGCAAATATTTACAAATGCCTGCTTTTTGCCACGTGTCGTGTTAAGAGTAGATACTTTAGTAGATACTTTACATAGTCTGGTAGACTCTGAGTCAGTCCATTAGAAGATGAAAACAATGCAGAGAAACAGTAACAGAGTGATAGATGTGACCATATGGTGCTGTGGAAACACTGAGAACAACCACCTCACTCATATTGGGGAATCAAAGAAAGAAGCTTCCCAGAAGGAAATGACACTTGAACTGCATCTCCAAGGTTAACTAGGCACTAGCCAGGTGACCAAGGTGAGGAAAAGCAAACTAGGTTTTGGGAACAACAACAAGGAATCCTGAGAAGTTTAGTTCATCATGGACTTGCAAGCCATGTGGTATGTCTGGAATGAAAAGGCCCAAAGTTCAGTCAGGGTGCTGATCTGATGTCCTCAGATGGCCTTGGGAAGAGGGTTAGATTTATACTGAAGGTGATTGGGAGCCACTGAAGGATTGTAAGCTGAGGGATAAAATAATTTGGTATCTGTTTTAGACATATTGCTTTGGCGGTATGTGGGAAATAGTTTTGATAGGCTTAAAATTCAAGGGAGAAAGATGAATTACAAGGATGTTGTAATTTAGGCTTAAGGTGATGAGAGCCTGGAACAGTGAAGATGGAGAGGGAGGCAGTGTCTATTTAGAAGGTGAACTTGATAGCACTTGGGGATTGATTGGATGAGGAAAGTAATTAAGGGTAACTTTCACCTATCTGGATCACTAGTAATATTTTTCACAATGAGGAGTCAGAGTTGATCTTTGGAAACATTAGGAATTCTGTTTCGACTATGTTGAGTTTAAACTGCCTGTATTTAGGAAGAGCCCATTTTACTATTCTTTAAAGCCTCAGTGGAGGGTATGTATGGGAAGATTATCCTCAGCTTTTAAAGTTTGTTGGAAGAACACATGGGAAGAGGAACTTCAGGGTCTGGAGCCTCCTTGAAGCTCACACATCAGAATGCATCCTGCAGACAATAGACAATGACATTGTTTAGGTTACAACCAAAGTCTGAGTGACCAATCTGTTCTTTGTTCATGTAGGATTTATATTTCCTTCTCAAAAGGATTTAGTTATGCTGGTTTGTCATTATTTGAGTTGGAAAAATTTCATGGCACGCCCCCATGCCAAGCATGGCCATCCTCAGGTGTGGTTGGTATATTTTGTGTCAAGACAATATTTGGTTGCTAATGTATCAAATTCCTGGTCCAATTACTTGTACCTGGGTTGGTAAAGTTGCTTTCTCTTAAGATGTATGGTATGAGTCATAGTAAGTTAAATAAGGAAAGAGAACTATTTTGCTAAAGTTTCTTGTTCCAATGGGCAGAGCCAGGTACCTACTTGAATCTTCATGGTCTCCCCTCTTGTTGCCCAAGTCTGTGAGACTTGGAAAGAACTTTTTGGACAGCTATAGCTATCAGTGGAAATTTGATAGGGTGAAACAGATTTTTTTTTTTTAACGTTTATTTATTTTTGAGAGAGCATGAGCAGGAGAGGGGCAGAGAAAGTGAGACACAGAATCTGAAGCAGGCTCCAGGCTCCGAGCTGTCAGCATACAGCCCAGCGTGGTGCTCAAACCCATGAACTGTGAGATCGTGACCTGAGCCAAAGTCAGATGCTTAACCGACTGAGCCACCCAGGTGCCCCAGATTTTTTGAAGTACCTGAACTGATTTTATTTCATTATGTTAATTATCAGTAAAATTAGAAATAATCAAGATTTTAGTTTATGAAATATCTTGTTGCATCTCACAGCTTGTTATATAGGCTGATGACTAGCTGCTAATACTGTGTGGTGTGCTATTAATTTTGAGCTTGTTCCAACTTCTTAAAATTAAGTCTTAAAATTTTCATCCCACCATAAAGTTTATGTTAAAATTTTAACATACAGTGTTATATTAGTTTCAGGTGTATAATTCAAACCGTCAGTCTAAGTGTCCTTCACTACTTTCTATTGCCCTTTGAAAAAGCAAGTTGGAAAGTAGAACACTTGAGAAACTGAATATTTGTATGGAGCAGTATAAACAGGAAAAGCCTATAATTTCGCTTTCTGCCACCAGGTGGTGCTTGTGTACTGATAAAACAACATGCAGACTGGGTGAGTTTACACTGGTTAGTATTCCAGGGCTGGTGGTTAACTGATAAATGAGAGGTTAAACCATATAAAGTCATTAATATTTTACCTTTCTTTGTCCTATAAATATGTTATTTTCATATGTTTCAACGTAACAGGAAAAAGTCAGCAAAGTACACAACTTTAAAGCCTCTTGGATAAATGAAATAAATGTGAAGTAGTGAAAAGCAGGAATTCATTCAAGTAGTTATATATAATTTTGCCTTTTGTACATTATATCCCTTGATTTGGGGAACATATTCTTTTCTCTATTGTATACTTTATGTATATTACAACTTTTCAAAATGACGTTTCTTTTCTTTTTAAACATTTTTAAGCTTATATTTATTGATTCCGAGAGCGAGTGAGTGAGCAGGGGAGGGTCAGACAGAGGGGGAGAGAGAGAGAACCCCAAGCAGCCTCCGCACCATCAGCACAGAACCCGACGCAGGGCCTGAACCCACAAACCATGAAATCATGACCTGAGACAAAATCAAGAGCCAGACGCCCAACTGACTGAGCCACCCAGGCACCCGTCAAGATGACATTTCTTTTAAAAATGATATTTCTTCACGAGGATACTACTTTATAGGTAGATGTAGAACTGAAAGGCTATAAGACAAAAGTGTTCAATATTCTCTATTTTTACATAGGATTACATTAGTTAAATTAGAAATGTGTTTTTATTTGGGGGAAATAAATCCAAACCCATAATAAAGAAGTGTTAAAAATACACTGTGTTTTAAGACTCTTACAGTGAGTCAGAGAAGAGGATTTGAGTAGGTTAAGAAAGCAAAGATGAGGGAGAATGAACTGGAGCATGAAGCCAGGGAATCAGAGAGCAAGGGAAATGAGGGGTTTAGTCTGGGCCAGAAGCTCTTGCCTTAGGCAACAGTATTTAAAATTAAGAATAGGAACTAGTGAACATTTTGACTCTTTAAAACAAAAGTTGTGGGGCGCCTGGGTGGCTCAGTCGTTTGAGCGTCCGACTTCGACTCAGGTCGTGATCTCTCGGTCTGTGAGTTGGAGCCCCGCGTCGGGCTCTGTGCTGACAGCTCAGAGCCTGGAGCCTGTTTCAGATTCTGTGTCTCCCTCTCTCTGACCCTCCCCCATTCATGCTCTGTCTCTCTCTGTCTCAAAAATAAATAAATGTTAAAAAAAAAATTAAAAAAACAAAAACAAAAACAAAAGTTGTAACTCTTACTCATCTGGTAAGACCAGATATGACATAGTTCATTTTATGAAATAGAAATACAACATTTTGCTTTGAAGTGAAATATAAAGAGCCCTTCCCCACCTCACATCTGTTTCTTCAAGAATAGGAATTAAGAATAGGAACTAGTGAACATTTTGACTCTTTAAAACAAAAGTTGTAACTCTTACTCATTTGGTAAGACCAGATATGACACACTTCATTTTATGAAATAGAAATACAACTTTTTCTTTGAAATGAAATATAAAGAGCCCTTCCCCACCTCACATCTGTTTCTTCAAATATTAGATAAAAATAAAATTATTAAAAATATTGTGGGACTTATGCTTTTGGCTATAACTGGGACCAGATTTACCCTCCCCCGAATAAACACCTAGAAAACCTAGGGAGGTTTCTTACATTATATGTGAACGGATATAATATACGAAGGGAAGTTATGGTAAGTTAAAGATGTCTATTGATGCTGTGCAAAAAAAGAATAGTTAAGAATATAATAGTGGGTATAAAATAGAATAAGAAATATAATCTAAAAGAAGGCAGAAAAGAGGGAGGAAAAAAAGAGTAATGAACATATGGGATAAATAGAAAACAAAGAGCAAGATGATAGATTTGAACCCAGAGATATCAGTAATTATGTTAAATGTAAATGGTTTAAATGCTTTAGTTAAAAGATAATGTCAGACTTGATAAAAGAGCAGGAAATACAACCATATGGTATATAAAGAAATCTACTTTCATTGTAAAGACACAGATTGGTTAAAAGTACGGAAAATGATATTTCATGCAAACACTAATCATAATAAAGCTGGAGTGGCTATATTTATATAAGACAAAGTAGACTTCAAAACAAGAAGTATTGTCAAGAATAAAATTACTGGGGCGCCTGGGTATTTCAGTCGGTTAAGCGTTCGACTTCCACTCAGGTCACGATCTCATGGTTCGTGGGTTCAAGCCTCGTATCAGGCTCTGTGCTCACAGCCCAGAGCCTGGGACATGCTTCAGATTCTGTCTCTGTCTGTCTCTCTCTCTCTGTCTGCCCCTCCCCTGCTCACGCTCTGTCTCTCTCTCTCTCTCTCAAAAATAAATAAACATTAAAAAAATAAAAAAAAAAGAAAATTACCAATGATAAAAGGATAAAATCATCCAGAAAACCTAACAATTGTAACTATCCATGCACCGATGAACAGGCTTTAGAATAACTAGGCAGAAAACAATTAAACTAAGGCACTGGTGTGGGCTAAATTGTGTACCCCCCAAGTTCATATGTTGAAGCCCTAACCTGAAATGTGATGGTATTTGGATATAGGGCCTGTGGGAGGTAGTTAGGTTTCGAGAGGTCATGAGGGTGTGGCCCTCATGATGAGGTTATTGCTCTTTTAAGAACAGACACCATACAGCTAGCTCTGCATATCCTCTGCCCTTGCCATGTGAGGACCTAAGAAGTCGGTTGTCTACGAGCCAGGAAGAGGGCTGTCATCAGAAACTGACCACGTAATCACCTTGATCTTGGACTTCCAGCCTCCAGAACTGTGAGAAAATAAATTTCTGTTGTTTAAGCCACCCAGTCTGTGGTATTTTGTTATGGCAGGCCAAGCTAAGACAGTGTTCAATAACACTGTCAATGAGTGTTCTGGATCTCCCTATCTAATAACAGCAGAATATATATTCTTCTTAAGCACACACAGAACATTCACCAAGATAGATGATATGCTGTGCTATGAGACAATTCTCAATAAATGTGAGAGAATTGAAATAATACAAACTGTGTTCTGATCCCAAAGGGATTGAGTTATAAATATGATAAAAATATCTGGAAATTCTTTAAGTATTTGGTAATTAAACAACATATTTCTAAATAATGCATGGGTCAAAGGAAAAATCACCAAGGATATTAGAAAAATATTTTAAACTAAATGAAGATGAAAATGAAACGTTGAGATATGGATGCAGCTAAAGCAGTGCTTGGAAGGACACGTATAGCTTTAAATGCTACGTGAGAAAAGAAAAAGTCCAACATTATTGCTTAAGGCTTCCATCTTAAGAAGCTAGAGCTTGCACTCTCTCTCAAAAAATAAAATAAACATTAAAAAATATGTGAGCATCTTACAGACACAGAAAAAACATTTGATAAAAGTCAGCACTCATTCATGATAGAGACTCATCAAACTAAGAATGGAAAGTAGTTTCTCCTTAATGTGATAAGGGATTTCTCTAAACAGCTTATAGCTGTTGTTATGTTTTGTGATGGAAGACTGAATATTTTACTTGTAAGGTGAGCAAGGCAGCGATGTACATGTTATCACTTGTAGTTAGCATTGTACTTGAGTTCTATTAAGTGTAATAAGAAATAAAGGTGGGGGGGGGAATATTGGATAAGAAGAAATAAAACTTGTATATGCAAACACCATTAGTTTTTTAGAAAATTCTTAACTCAAAAATGAAAAGCTACTGAAGCAAATGAGTTGAGCAAGGTCACAGGATACAAGGTCAATGTACAAAACATCAACAGTATTTCTATTTCATAGTAATGAACAATTGAGCATTAAAATAGTATAAAAGCATGTCATACCCGGTATTAAATCTAACAAAATATATGTACAGACTGTGTACTAAAACTAAAAAATATCGTTCCAATAAATTAAAGAAGACTTGATATAGTTAAAACGTCAGTTATTCCAAAGTTAACATACAGCTGTAATGCAATCCCAGTTAAAATCAGCAGGGTTTTGTGTGTGTGTTTGTAAAATTGATAATATTAATATTTGTGTGGAGATGCAAAGAAACTGCAGTTACCACACAGTTTTGGAAAGGATGGACAAATTTGAAGAGCTCATACTACCTGACTTCAAGACTTGTTCTAAAGCTTCAGTAATCAAGACAGTTAAATACTGGCCTGGGGAGTGATCAGTGGAACAGAATAGAACAGAGGTTGGCAAACTGGCTCATGGAGCAAATCTGGTCTCCCTGTTTTTGTGTGGCCTGCAAGCTAAGAAGGGTTTTTTACATTTTTAAATGGTTAGGAAAAAATATTTAGAAAAAGATGTTTCATAGCACATGAAATTTAGATGAAGTTGAAATTTTAATGTCAAGTTTTATTGGAACACAGATAGGATCATTTGTTTGTATATTGTCTGCAGCTGCTGTCATGCTATATAGCAGCAGAGTTGAGTAGATATGACAGATTATATGGCTTGCAAAGCCCCAAATATTTACTATTTGGCTGTTCACAGAAAAAAAAGCTCGCTTGATCCCTGGAATATAGAATCAAGAAATAGACCCACTCATATATATAAGTCAATTTGTTTTTTCTCAAAATTAACTTTAACAGAGATGCTAATAGGCAAAGGATACTCTTTCCCTCAAACAGTGGTAAAACAATTGGATATCCAGATAGAAAGAAATGTTTCTCAACACCTACCTTACACCACAGACAAAAATTAATTAGAAATGGATCACAGACCTACGTGTAAAAGTTAGGGCTGTAAGTTTTCAGAAGAAAACACATTATTACTTTGGAGGTAGGCAAAGATTTTATCAAACCTAAAAAGCATGAATCATAATTTACAGAAGAAAGTATTTTGCTACTTTAGGGAAAGGTGAAGATCTCTTCGAACACAAAAAACACAAATCATAAAAGAAAAATTAAGAAATTAAACTTTATCAAAATTTAAAACTTCTGATACCTGAAAGTCATTGTTTAAAAAACTAGAAAGCAGGACATACACTGGAAGAAAATATTTGCAATACATAGTTTGACACAGGATTTGTATCCAGAATATATAAATGGACACTTAAAACTTAAGACAAACAAATGAGCAAAGTAATTGAATGGACACTTCACTAAAGGAGAGATAAGAATGGCTAATAAGCCTTTGAAAAGATGCTTGAAATCATTAATTTTCAGGGAAGTACGACTTAAAACTGTAGTTAAAATTTAAAAAGACTGGCAATACCAAGTGTCATGACCAGGCAGGGGAAACTCTCATACCTTGTTGCTGGGAAGATAAAACTGTATGGCCTTTTTGTCATGGTTTGTAACTTTCTTTTGAAATTAAAGGTATACTTACCATACCAGCCAGCAATTCCACTCTTGGTGTTTACCTAAAAGAAATGAAAATATGTGGCCAAAGATTGTACATAAATATTTGTAGCATCTTTCTTTTTCTTTTTTTTCTTCCTTTCCCTTCCCTTTCGTTCCCTATCCTTCCCTTCCCTTCCTTTTTCCCCCTCCTTTTTGCATCTTTATTTATAATAGCCCTAAAATAGTAATATCCACCACCAGTTAAATGGTTGAACAAATTATAATGTAACCATGCCATGGAATACTACCCAGTAGTAAAACGTTTGATTCAACGAATCTGAAAAGCATTATGGTGTATGAAAGAAGCCAGATACGTATGTGTATACTGTAAGATTCTGTTTTCATGACCTTCTAGAATGGGCAAAACTAACCCATAGTGACCTAAAGCAGTTCATTGCTTGCCTGGATCCAAAGGTGGGGATTTTTTCTACAGGGAAGCCTTTTGGGGTGATAGAAATATTCCGTATCTTGATTGGCTTGAATGAGTGTGTCAAAACTCATTAACTGTGAGCTTAAAATAGGCACATTTCATTGCATGCAAATTTTATCTCAATAAAGCTGAGGTTTTTTTTTAAAGTTCATGTATTTTTAAAAAATATTTTGTAATACTGAATTTTCTTTGAAGCTAAAAGTGTGTCTAAGCATCAGATTTTGCCTCTCAAGCATTTCTCCAAAACCATTGTAAATGTTTTACTAGGGGCTAAAATAATATTTACCTCATAGAGTGTTTGAGAATAAAATGGCATGTCTATAAATTGCTTAGCTTTTGCCTTTGCTCAGTAAATGTTGTTTAATTGTGAGCCTTTATTATATTGTAGCTAATATAGTTGTAAGTACAGGATCTGGAGTTGGAATGATGGCTGTGTGGATTTGAACAACCTTCTAATTCTCAGTTAACACATCTGTAAATTGGGGAGAATAAATTATGCTTCTTCATAATGTTGTTTTCAAGATTAAATATGACAATTCCATGACTACACATGGCCCATTTTCTTACTTTACCATAGTGTTTGTATTTCCTTAAAAATAATTTTAAGTATCAGAGTATTTGCCCTAGGACATTGTTATTTTGAGAGGTTTTTAATAATTCACTTCTGCCCAATTAAAAAAAAATCAGATATGATTCTATTATTATTTCTAAGTATTTACTTACCAGAAGGAATGACTGATTCTATAATACGGAAATACATACCTTTATTTAGCCTTTTGCTGGAATTTAGTTGATCCTGGAATGATACTGCCATTGCAGCCCAGAAAGTCATTTCTCCTTTAGAAAACTACTGTGCACATGAGCAGTTATTAATTTGGGATTTGGGCATGAGCCTAGAAATTCTGTGCTTTTTATTAATTATTTGTGGCATTTATACAGCTACCTCTGCTGCCTTGCCATAACTTGATAGCCATCCATTTTACCTTTGATCTTTCAACTTTGTCACTTTCATTCCCAAGGAATGGTTAGTTTGTGTTTGCTTGCCACTGAGTTAGTATTCAAGGACTAATAACTTGTAACAAATTTCCCCTGATACAAATTCAGAACTCCAGACTCCTTTTTCTCCTCTTACAGGCAGTCAGGCAAGCCCAAGGCTCACCATTTAATTTTGTATTAGAGACTGTTTAAATTATCTGGTATGTTTAATAAATAAATAAATTAAATAAATAAATAAATAACTTTTTACATGTCACATGTTTAACATTTTTCATATCCCCTTAAAACAAAAACAAAAGTAGAATAAACAAAGCCAATCCTTAAAAAAAAAAAAAAATGACTTTTTATAATTCTGGGTTGATCGTTTTATTTTATTTAGCCACTTATTTTTGTAATGCTCTTGAGAATCCTTTTTGAGTTCTTTATGTTGAATGTTTAAAAATTATTCTCCATCAAGGTGACTATAAGGAAAGTAGCATCAAAGCCCTCATCTGTAAGGTGGACTATAAGTCCTCATCTCCCACAAGTTTATCATGATTCTTTAGGAAAATGTACCCTGGACTTAAATGTGATCAACACTATATTCAAAACTCTTTAGAAGAAGTGATCCATCTTTCTAGCCATGATTTTTTTTAGAATCCCAATAACTTGTCTCCTAGATTAGAGAAATAAGCAGCATCCTGCATTATTTTATTTGAGACCAATTTTACCAGTCTGTTGTTCATCCTCTGGAAACCAAGTACAATAGTTTGTCCCCTATGTGTTTGAAGCAATACTCTACCACAAATGTTTCTTTCATGTAGTTCAGCAAAATCTTGCTTTAACAATGCATATTTACCTGTGTTTTAAAAAATACCTGGACAAAATGACAGTTCAGCTTGTGAAGACCTTGTTAACGTGGCATGTGACCTATAGATGAGTGGGCTTTCTATTTTTAGAATTGTACAAAGAATTTATACAGTTGCTAGTCTTAGCTCTGAGAAATTTCAAAAATTCTGTCTTTTTGTCTTTGTCTTGGAGAGTTCCTTTATGAACTGAAAAACATGATCTACCAGGTGTTTTTTCTTAATGTTCAATCACTTGTTACATATTTTGTTCAACTGTTGATTTTTAGCAAAAGGTTTATGAAGTTTTTAATGTTAATTGGATTTAGAAATAAATTTAAGTATGGTTTGCAATGTAAGTGCTATGATTATCAGTGAGAGTTTATGTTACATGTTTATAGAAGTTTCTGCAATAATAGTATTTCTTGGAAATGAAATATTGTATCTAATAAATTCTGGGCAAGATTTTGGGTGAGCATCAAAATAGGCCATGTCCCAAAGTTTGTTTTTATGTTGGTTACTGGAAGCTTAGAATGTATTTCTCATAGAGTGTGGTAAATGGTGGCACAGTTCCCAAGATATTCCATAAAAGCTCTTTTTAATTACAGTGAACCATATACCTTGTAAATAGTTCTAACTTTGGTTTCCAAGGAACATTTTCCCCTCAATGCCACCTGACCAATAGAAGTTAGCCTCTTGCAACCCTAACAACAGCAGGAGGAGAAAAGAACCAAAGGTGTCAGATACATCAGAGATGATAGAGACCGTTTCCCCTTCCACAGCTTTAATTTCAAATTGTTTATTGATAGAAGCAAGTTTAGTCAGCCCAAGGAAAGGGCTGTGCCTTAAGTGCTAGGCATGCTTTAGAAGAAGGCTGCGGACAGGCAGCTGAAGATGGAAAAAGTGCTAGAGGCATTGTATTAGCCTAGGGCATAATGGGTAAGATGGGCCTTACAGTAGTGGTATAGAATCTGATGTTTAGTGTATTCCAGAGTTGGTAAGGAGTGGAGATGGCATGCTAGAACAACAAAAATTCGTATATTCGGTACGGAAATTTCTAGTTTAAAAATACAGTCTACATTGTCCAAATTTGGTTTTATACTGGGATTCCCATTTCTCCACTTGGTTGCCAAACTTACTGTTTTCTGATTTTTTTGACGAGGGCCATCCTAATGAGTGTGAAGTGTGGTCCAGCCAGTTTTAACACCACCTCACAGTTACAGATTCTTATCTGGGGACACATTTTTTTTTTTTTTTCTCCTCTGATTCATTGACACCAGGAATATGTTTATTCATTGATTCATTCAGTATGTCGGTGTTAATCAATTAGTAGTTCTTGAGAAGTGAGATGCTGGCGAACATGAAGATGAGTAGGACACTGCCCTTACCCTTGAGCTTATAGCCTGGTAGTGGAGGATACATGATTATAACTGAGAATGATAAATGCCGTAATGGGGATTATGGCAGACACCTCGAGAGTACTTTAGAAGGTTATTTATCTTCTTTAACACCAAGATCAGTAATGAGGCACACCATCTCCAAAACTATTTGTCATAGACTGACTAGCTGATGCAGTTAGAGAAAAGAAAACAATGAAAGTACAGAGAAAGAAATAATGAAGATTAAGGCAGAATGGCAAAGAAATTAGAGAAAATTTTAACAAATTATAAGAGTCTACAAACCTCTGTAAAAATATATTGGAAAACCTAGATGATCTAGATAATTTCCTGGGAAATATTGTTTACCAGAATTGGCCCCTTAGAAATATAAAGCTTGAATGCATCAATATTCACTGAAACAAATAGAGAAAGTTAATAAATGCACACAAAAGGACCAGACCCACAGAGTTTCACAGAGGTATTCTGTCTACCAAATTATCAAAGACTACATAGTCTTTAACATTTTTAAGTCTATATAACATTTATAATCTAGACCAGACAGATATAGAGACAGAGGAGAATTTCCAGATTTTACTGTATACAATTTTAGTTATATAGTATTTTCATTATTTTTGTTCTGTAATTTCAGTTTGTATTTTCCCTTTATGTAGAAGTTATTCAGTAAAGGATTAATTTTTCAAGTAGAGGGTTATTTTTTCATTTTATAATTTTTTAATTTCTGGTTTATCACTTTGTGATCCAAGACTTTTTTTTTTTTTTTTTTTTTTTTTTGGTAATGTTTCTACTTGATGGCACTTACTCATGCTTTCTTTGAGATCTAATGTGGAATCAGTGCAAGGATTGCATATGTACTTGAGAAATATAAAGGATATGAAGATTGATGTATATATGATCTCCCATAAGATTTTGTTGTTTAGGTCTTCTGTATCTTTACTTTTTGCCTACTTCATCTGTCTTGTACCAAGAGCGGCATGTTAAAATGTCTTCGTATTTGCATGCTTCTATCTATATCTACTTGCATCTCCTGTAACATTTTGCTTTATAGAGGTGGTTGCTGTGTTATTTGACCCATAGATACTCATAATGGTTATATATTATTTGAGAATTGCAGATTTGTAGCATTAGAAAATGTCCTTTTACACTAATGCATTTCAGATAGAATTCACTTTTTCTGATATCAAGGTTACAATCACTATGTTTTTAGTTTCCATTAACCTGGTATACCTTTGTCCTTTAATTTTTAGTCTTTCTCTGTTTTTGGTATCCTGTTGCATGTGGCGTATACTTGGGTCTTGCTTTGTGAGAAATCTCATTCTTTTAAGCCCAACTTTGAGAAACAAAGTCAGACTTTTTTTTTTTGGCAGCCTAGTTTGGGGTTGGTTGACAGTATGTATTGTTGGGTGTTTATCATAAATTAAATGAGCTAAGTCTGCTATTCCAAAGTTTTGGTGACAATATATGTGAAGTTCATGATAAGATAAAAGCACTTTATTAGAAGGGTGCCTGGGTGGTGGCTCAGTCAGTTAAGCGTCTGACTTCGGCTCGGGTCATGATCTTGCAGTTTGGACTCTGTGCTGACAGCTCAGAGCCTGAGCCTGCTTCAGATTCTGTGTCTCCTCTTTCTGTCTCTCCCATGCTCATGCTCTGTCTCTCAATAATAAACGTTAAAAAAACCCACTTTATTACACAAATATCATACCAGGGAAGGGTATTGAAATTAACAATATTTTAATTTTTTTTTTTTTTACCCTTTCTGAGTATATCAAATTAAAGGAGATGCTGCTAGGTGAAAGAATAATTTATATAATTAATAGTCATTTGTTGTCTTAGGAATGCTTTTTTGGACTTCTTCCTTGAAATTGAGAAGCTGAATACTTGTAATAAACACGTAACACTTCCCCTTGTATGTCAGTAGTTTCTAGTTCTTTGCTTTCCACAAATTACAAGAGGATCTAGTCAAGTTATCAGTTGTCGTGTCATTAAAAGCAGTTTCTGATAGATCATAATATAAGTTGTGACACAAAATATGTATTGCTGTAACAAAACTCAGATGATTTCCTTCTGCATGTGAGTAGCGTTTCTCAGTGATTAAACCTAGGAAATTTTGAATTAAGAATAAAATTGAGAATCTATGTTCTTTTAGCAGTGAGGATTATTTCTTATCCATCTCAGTAAGAAGCATATCCCTAAGATTTTACTTTTTGTTTAAAAATTATTCATTGAAGTGTCTAATATTTATGTTCCATTAATTATCTGCTAACAACAATTGTAACAATGTCTCATTTCACAGATTTTTTTGAACATATATGCTTATGGTGACAGGAAATACAAACGTCTAGAAATTTTAATTAATATCCATATTTTTGACGCATAGGATTACAATAGAATGAGCCATAAAAGATTTCCAGGTATAAAGTTAACGGTAAAATTCCATGGAGAGAGTAGAATAACATGCAAGTTCAAGAAGGAAAAAAAATTTATAAAAATCTTGGTATACTGAAGAGAATTTTTGTGCTTTTGAGGGTAGGTATCAACTTGTTAGGATATTTAGATTCCTTTGGGTACATTTAAAGGAGTGACATAACACTTGTATTTTAAATTGCCAATATTGCAGTAAACCAGAAAGTATATTCTTTGCAAGTATTTAAGCTAATGAAAAATTTTAGGTGTGCTAATTAAAATTTTAGATGTAATAAAAATGTGCAAGAATACACATAGTTTTCAAAATTCCTTAATGGTGCGTGAACATTGAGTTTAAAGACCATTGATATAGATTTACTTGAAGAAAAGCTGAATTAGAGATGGCTGTTGTGGAATGCACAGAAGTGGTGTATATTTTTATCTTGATTTTTACTTGGATTGTCAAACATGGTGGTAGGATGAAAATGGCTTGATAACTTAAAAAGTCTTGAACACAAATATAGCAGTCATAGTTAGTCTTTTGAGCTCAATCATACCCCAGAGTGAAATCTTATTTTTCTTCAATGACATTGAATATAATTTTCCCATTTATAAATAATAAAATTGTATTCATCGTCAGTATTTCTGGTATTATACAGTTAAAAATATTTATCTTGAACCATTAGAGGGCAGCATAAATTTATCTTTGGAATTAGCTTTCACAGTGTGTGAGTCACAGGCTTACTGTAAGCATGATTTAAATATGCTGAGGTTTTTTAGTTGAAACTAAAACTTCTCATTTGGAATTTTAACTAAAATCTCACATTTGGAATTCTTTTAATACAATAAAAATGTGATAGTAATGCACTTTTTTTCCTTCTCTTACTTCCTTTGCTGCTGTTAAGGCTCTTATAAAGTTCGGAAAGTGGCACAATTTAATTCTAAACGTATTATGTACCTTGATTTTCATCTAAAGAATTACTTAAGTAAGTTTTATAAGATGGTCTATGAAAAAAGGGATTTGAAGACAAATTTGGGAAATGCTGTACACTTTATCCGCTTAAAGATTCCTTAAAGGGGAGCCTGGGTGGCTCAGTCGAAGGTCCGACTTTGGCTCGGGTCGTGATCTCATGGTTCGTGCATTCGAGCTCAGTGTTGGACTCTGTGCTGACAGCTCAGAGCCTGGAGCCTGCTTCGGAGTCTGTGTCTCCCTCTCTCTCTCTGCCTGTCCCCTGCTCATGCTCTGTTTCTCTTTCTCTCTCTCAAAAATAAATAAACATTAAAAAGAAAATAAAGGTTCCTTCAAGATTCTTAAAGATGTCATACAGAAAACTGTGTATCTTAGTGGTTCCCAATCCTGGCAGAACATCAGGTTCTCCTAAAAACATTTAACCAGTCTGATGCCACACTCTATCTAGACTAATTAAATCAGAATTTCTGGTTGGGGAATTTGAACACACGTGCTTTAAAAAGTTCCCCAGGTCATTCTAATGCCCAGCCATTGGAATACCAGTTGAAACACATATTACCCTTTATCAACATCAATGATTATTTTATGATACGTTAGTTTAAGTAGTCCTAGGACTTTTGAAAGAGTTAAACAAGAAGGTAAAAATGGTAGCTAACCACCATCCTCAAGGAATCAGTTGTTCTGGATAGCCAAGTTTTCTAAATTGCTGAGGATTTACCCTTTTTATAAGTCTTGTAACATAAATACATGGTATGTTCTTATGTCAGATACTCCTAGACATCAGTTTCTTGAGTACCCAAGTCTGCTTTTGTTACTTCCTAAATCATCCTTGACAATCTTGTCATATTATTTCTTGTTGCATGTCATTGTGTCTTTGTGTAGCATTGCTTGCCCCTTGCCTCTTTAAGGCTCTTAAACTATTACCTTGAAAACTGATACTGAAGTTAGGATTGGAAGCAATGTAAGAATAACAAGGCTTTGAATTAGGCTTCAGGGTGATCCTTGAAGTGTGAAGTACATGAGCTTTATTTGGTTCATGGGCTTTTTGACTTCAGAATTTATTTTTTCCCTCATACATTTTAGATTTCTTCTGCATTTTAAGTAGAATGAAGTTGCCAGTTAGCTGAATATACATTTGGTGAATATGTAATCACATAAAATATTTTGGCAATGAACAGAGATAACGATTGCTTTAATAAATTTCATAAATTACTTTCTCATACATTAAAGGAGAAAGAAAAGTTCATTTGTGCATGACTTCCCCCCTTTTGACCTTAGTTCTCTCTCTCTCTCTCTTTCCCTGTTGGCTAAAAAAATGAAAACAAAAAACAGAGAAACTTACTTTCCAAAATGAGAAGGTTTGCATGCATATTCTTAAAAAAATTGCCAAGTTTGGTAATTTTTTATGTCATTTCTACAAAGGTGTTCCTTTATTGACTTGACCTTTTTATTTACTATGGGTTTTTTTTCTCATCTAGAAGCTTTATGTACTCTTTCTCTCTCTCTCTCTCTCTCTCTCTCTCTCTCTCTCTCTCTCTCTTTCTCCGTGTGTGTGTGTGTGTGGGGGGGGGGGGGGGGGTTAATTTCCTTGATGTCCAGAGTCGCTTCTTGAGAGCCAAAAAGCAAACTTTATTTGTAGCTTTTTGATTTTTAGATGTAAAAATCTCAGTTCACTGATGTAAGAAAAAGAAAGAAAGAAAATTAAAAAAGGTAAGACTACATGACATTTTTCTTTGGGGAAAAAACCCTTTTCCTTATAGTTGTGGATTAAAAGTCAACAGAGATAGGGGCGCCTGGGTGGCGCAGTCGGTTAAGCGTCCGACTTCAGCCAGGTCACGATCTCGCAGTCCGTGAGTTCAAGCCCCCCGTCAGGCTCTGGGCTGATGGCTCGGAGCCTGGAGCCTGTTTCCGATTCTGTGTCTCCCTCTCTCTCTGCCCCTCCCCCGTTCATGCTCTGTCTCTCTCTGTCCCAAAAATAAATAAAAAACGTTGAAAAAAAAATTAAAATAAAAAATAAAAGTCAACAGAGATAGAGGTTGGTTCCTCATAAAATATTTTTTAACATTACTGTCTGAAGTATAGGCAGTAAATCACTCAACACTAAAAGAACAAGCAATTCAATAGAAAATGAGCAAAGGACATGAAGAGACATTTCACCAAAGAAGGCATATGGATGATTAAAAAATAATGAAAAAATGTTCAACATTCCTAGCCATAAGGCAAATGTAAATTAGGACCATGATGATGTATTACTACTCATCTACTAGAATGATGAAAATTAAAAATAATAACAACAAATGCTGGTAAGGATGAAGAGAAGCTGGATATCTCAAACATTTCTAGTTGTGATGCAAAATGGCTCAGCTACTCTGGAAAATGGTTTGGCAGTTTCCTATAAAACTAAACACACATTTACTATGTGACCTGGCTATCACACTCTTGAGCATCTCTCCCAGAGAAATGAAAATTTATGTTCATGTAAAAACTGTATGAACATTTGCATAGTTTTTACATGAACATAAATAGGCACTGCTTTAGTTTCAGCTCACAAATTTTATATATTTAATTTTCATTCAGTTCAGTGTATTTAAAAAATTTCCCTTGATACTTCTTTCTTCACCTATGCATTATTTTAGAAGTATATTGTCTACCTTCCAAGTGTTTGGAGATTTTTCCATTAATTTCTGTTCATGTTTATTATTATTATTATTTATTTATTTTATTAATGTTTATTTTGAGAGAGATTGAGTGTGCGCATGAGTGGGGGAGGGGCAGAGAGAGAGAGGGAAAGAGAATTCCAAGCAGGCTCCGCACTGTCAGCGCATAGCCTGGTGTGAGGCTTGATCCCATGAATCATGAGATTACGACCTGAGCCGAAATGAAGAGTTGGATGCTTAACCAACTGAGCCACGTAGGGGCCCCCTGTTGTTCATATTTAGTCTGATTCCATTGTGGTCAGAGAACACACTGTATGCTTTCACTTCATTTAAATTTGTTGTGATTGGTTTTATGGCTCAGGATATGGTCTGTCTTGGTATATGTTCCATGGGTACTTGAAAGGAGTATGTATTCTGCCATTGTTGGTACAGTGTTTTATAAATATTGATTGGATTCTGTTAGTAAATAGTGTTGTTAAGTTTGTCTACATCTTTGCTGATTTTCTGTCTGGTTGTTCTGTGAGTTGTGAGAAGTATATTGAAGTCTCCAAATAAAATTGTGGATTTGCCTATTTCTCTTTCAATTCTGTCAGTTTTGCTTTACATATTTTGCACCTCTGTTAGGTGGAATCTCATTTAGGATTGCTATGTTGCCTTGGTGGATTGACCTTTTTATCCTTATGTTTATGTTCCTTTTTGTTTTTGGTAATTTTCTTTGCTCCTAAATCTACCCTGTCTGATATTAAAATAGCCAATACTGCTTTATTTTGATTAATGCTTAAATTGTACATTTTTCCATCCTTTTACTCTCTACTTATAATCTTATATTTTATGTTTCTTTTTTTTTATGTTTATTTTTGAGAGAGAGAGACAGAGCATGAGTGGGGGGGGGGAGGGGGGGGCACAGAGAGAGGGAGACACAGAATCTGAAGCAGGCTCCAGGCTCTGAGCTGTCAGCACAGAGCCCAAAGTGGGGCTTGAACTCATGAACTACAAGATCATGACCTGAGCCAAAGTCAGATGCTTAATAGACTGAGTCTCCCAGGCTCCCGTATGTGAGTTTTTATAGACAGCATATATGTGGGTCATGTTTTCAAGTTCACTTTGCCAGTCTCTATCTTTTAGTTGGAATATTTTGACCATTTACATTTAATATAATTATTAGTGCATTAGGGCTTCAGTCTACCATTTTATTTTTTATTTAATTTTATTTCACTTATTTCTGTTTTTCCTTTGTCTTCTTTTCCTACCTTTTTGTGGGTTAATTGTATTTTTTTTAGAATTCCATTTTGACTTATTGAGGCTTTCAGGGTATATCTCTTTAAAAAAGCAAACACTTGCTCTAGGTATTATATTATACATATATAATCTATTAGTCTGTTGGTGTTTACATTTTGTCAGTATGAGTAATCTTAGAGACTTTAACCTCCCTTTCAGTCCTTTATCCTCTTCCATTATGTTATGTTATTGTCTTAAATATTTTCTCTACATACTTTGAAAGCCCTATCAACCAATGTTATGATTTTTGCTTCAGATATCAAATATAATGTAGAAACCACAAGAGGCAAAATAAAATTTCCTGTGTGCCCATAGTTTTCCATCATTCTATTTTCCTTTCAGATGTTCCAAGATCCTTTTTTTTTTCTCATTTCAAGAACTTTGTTTCTGTTCTTTTAGAGTAGGTCCACTGGCAACGCAGTCTTCTAGTTTTCTTTTCTCTGAAAATACCTTCATTTCTGAAGGATAAGTTTTTTTGACTTATTTTTATTGACATTTTTTTTTTCTGAGCACAGGATAAATGTTATGTCACTTTCTTCTGGCCTTCATGGTGTCTGATGTTATATCCATTGTCATTCAAATTACTTTTCCTTTATCAGTAAGATATGGTAAGGTGTCATTTCTCTCTTGTGGCTTTCAAGATTTTTTTTGACTTTTGATTTCAAGAATTTCTCTGGTGTGAATTTCTTTGGGCGTATCCTATTTGGGATTTAAATTTATATAACTTTTGACAAATATGATAAATTTTCAGCCATTACTTTGGGGGGATTATTTTCAGCCTTATATGATTTTTTCTCTTCTTCTGAGACAGCAATTACATAAATGTTAGATCTTTTGTGATAGCCCTGTAGTTCTCTGAGATTTTGTTCATCCTTTTCCCCCTGCATATTGTCTCTCTATTATTCATATTGGAGAATTCATATTGTTCTTTTTTCACATTCATTGATTCTTATCTCTTTCATCTATATTCTGCTGTTGAGCCCATCCAGTGAATATTTCATTTTGGTTATTGTATTTTTTCAGTTCTAAAATTTCCATTTGATTATTTTTTCTAGGACTGTTTCTTTGCTGAGACTTTCTACTTTTTCATTTGTTTCAAGTGCATTTGTAATTGTTTATTGAAGTATTTTTATGATGGCTACTGTAAAATATTTGTCAGATAATTTCATCTGTATCATCTTGATTTGGTAACTGGTGATTGTCTTTTCTCATTAAAGTTGAGATTTTCCTGGTTCTTGGTATGATGAATGATTTTAATAGAATCTAGACACTGTGGATATTATGAATCTGTGGATCTTATTTTTATAGGCTTCTTCTGATACTGCAACAACAGGAGAATGAGGAATCTATCATGTTAATGCTAGGTCTGGGTGGAAATTCAGGTTCTGCACTTTGCCTTATTGGCACCTTGTAGCTTCACTTGACCTTCTCTGACACCACTCTACCAGGGGAAAGGAACTTTTCATTATAGCTGGGGGAGGATGGGAGTCTAGGCTCCTTACTTAACTTTTGCTGACAGAAATCCAGATGGGGTTGCAGCTTTTTTTGTGATGTATTGTTGGAATAGGGCAGTTGTTGCATGGAAGTTTTCTGTCCTGCATAATTTCTCTTTTCCTGGTCCTTTTGCTAAAGAGAATAAACTTGCCTTGTTTTCTTTTTTGTTTGTTTGTTTGTTTTATCTGCACACATTGATGCTTTCAGGCTGCTGGCTTCTATAGCACCCAACTCAGGATATAACAGGTCAAGAGAAATCACAGGGAACTCACCACTCTGTTGTTCCTTTGGTCTTAAGTTCTCTAGCTAGTCTCTTTCCAACTTGCAAAATTTTCTTATGTTGCTTTTTTTTTTTCTAATTTTTTTTCAATGTTTATTTATCTTTGAGAGAGACAGAGACAGAGCATGAGCGGGAGGTGTAGAGAGAGGGAGAGACAGACTCCAAAGCAGGCTCCAGCCTCTGAGCTGTCAGCAGATAGCCCGATGAGGGGCTTGAACTCAAAAACTGCGAGATCGTGACCTGAGCCGAAGTCAGGACGCTTAACTGACTGAGCCACCCAGGCACCCCTCTTATGTTTATTATACATAAATGACCTGAAATTTAGTTGTACTTAGCAGTAGGAATGGGGAGAATTATTTCTGTTCTGTTTTGTCCTAGGACCATCCTTATTTCCTCTTATGTGTATAAATTTTGGTTAGATTTTAAGAGTAAAACATTGTTTATAGTTAATTTGATATTTCAGTAAAGAGATAAGTTTAAAAAAATTTTAAAGAGATTTTTTACCTATTTATTTATTAATTTCATTTATTGTTTTAGAGAGAGAGAGAGAGAGAGAGAGAGAGAGAGAGAGAGAATGCATGAGTGGAGGAAAGGGACAGAGGGAGAGGGAGAGAGAATCTTAAGCAGACTCCATGTTTAGTGTGGAGCCTGATGTGGGTCTCAATCCCACAGCCCTGGAATCATGACTTGAGCTAAAATCAATAGTCAGATGCTCAACTGACTGAGCCACCAAGGCATCCCTATATTTGTATTGTATTGATGGAAAAAATTTCACAAAAATTTTTGAATCCGGACTACCAAAAGTGGAAAAGAGAAGTGTCAGAATCTGTGTTTACTGGAAAAAAAAAAAAATTATAGGAAGTATAATAAAATGTATACTGCAAAATCTGTGTCCAGTTTTGCATTTTGCCTTCTTAGCTGTTCACTTTCTTCCTACTTTCTAGGACAAGCACATACAAACCTTTGGTTTAAAGAATTGTCTACAGTCTTATCTCCCCAAATACTACTACTGCTATTCCCCTTTCACTTTAAAAATGTATCACAAGAATTTTCCTGTAACTAAATATACTTGCATGGTATTCCACTGAAGTAATACACCATAATGTATTGTTATTTTTGTTGTGGAGTTTGTTGCTAGTCATCATGGAATAATAGGCAGTAGCACAAATAACAAACATGGGGACGTTACAGAGGTTTCACAAGTTTTCAAACATGGTAGTAGTTTAATGTCTGTAGCTACCATTTCTTTTTAGAGAGTATAAAAAGAAAGCTATTTGGGACGTTGATCCTGCTTGGTGTGGGGTTCACTGGATTTCCCACTTTTAGACTTACACTATCAAAGGCTGTAGGGACCTCTTCCTCTCTGTCTGCAGCCTCCTAGCCTGAAGCTACTGTTAGGGTTAAACCCTAGACACATGTACCATTTGTCTTCAGTGGACATTTGACATTTAGGAGGACATCCAGACATAATGTTCTACATCACCCATCCTCTGGCACCCTAGGAATGTTAATTCCCTGATGTGGGAATCAGATGCAAGTGATTTCTTTTCTTTGTGTGTGTAATATATACATGGGAAGCAGTATTCATTGGAGTACTACGTACACAGGATTAGGCTCTTCACCAAGTTTAAGACACAAAGGATATAGCTACCTTGTATGGAGAATGTTTCATTCGAATTTTCTGTCTACATGGAGGAGTTCTCAGGTGTCTGGCTTTTACCAATAGGTAGAGATAACTGCCATTTACTGAGATGTGGAGGAATGGAGGAGACAGACTTGGAGTGGGAATTAGGACTTCAGCATAAACACGTAAGGCATCCAAAGGAGCTGTCAAGTGTGTGCTTGACATAGAAGACTGGACCTCAGAGGAGAGATCTAAATTAGAGAGGTAAATGCAGGAGCTGACTGCATAATCAGTGCCCCACAAGTCCCTGCTCTACCAGGCCTCTCATTACCTCTCTGATTTCATCTACTCTACCCACCATGCCAACTCTGCTCCAGCCACCTTGGCCATATTTTCCAAATGAGTCATCCATACTCATATTTTAGAGTTATATTTATTTTTTATTCCCTCTTTATTAAAGTCTGTTGAAATCTTTTCAGTCATGCCCCTTTTATGCCACTCTAGTTAAAAATGCACCCCACCTCCTCACTCTGACATTCCTAGTTTCTTGCCCTGCTTTTTCCTCTGTACCACTTAGTGTTATCTCTACTAGCTTTGTGTGGCTGTAGTATGTAAAACAAAGAGGAGCAATGATGCTAAGCTGGAGAGGGTAGGCAAAGGTTAGATCCTCCAGGGCTCTCCTAAAGACCAGTAGGAGATGCAGATTTTTAAGGAGGAGGAAATGTGGCCACTTGTGCATTGAGAGGCAATAGAAGGGTAAGAGTGGTTATGGATAGATGAAGTCGGAGACAATTGCATTAGAATAAAAACAAAAGGAAAAGGAAAACGTTTAATGATCCAAGCACGCTGCTAGGTTGAAGAAACAAGGGTGGTAGAGAATGATTCTGTCTCCCACTTAACGAATTGAATCTAGAAGGTTAGAAAGATGATTTCAATCTAAGTACTCTGAAAGAGAAAGGTCAGGGTATTCTGGGAGCAGATGGTTCTGATTTTGTTTTTAGACAGTTCAGATTTGTAAACCTGAATTTAGTATTTGAACAGCTTTCACAGAATTACTACTTAGAAATAGCCTCATAGTTTTAAAATTTAGAACCTAGGGGACGTTAATAAGGAAGTACTGCTCAAGCAGAGTAATTGAGTGAGCTTTGAGAGCACTAAATCAGATCAAAGGATTTATTTACTGTAGGACTGCTCCAAGAACTCATGATCTGTTCTAGAAATGTGTATAATGTGTATCATTTCCCAAACTTGTTTGGCCATGGATCCTGTTAAGTTAATGAATCGTCTGTGGATACAGAACAGACATTAGGGAACGCTAGCTTCATGATTTGCTCAATATATTAACAATTAGCTAAAAGTAAGTTACCATAGGGGTGCCTGGGTGGCTCAGTCGGTTAAGTGTCAGACTTTGGCTCAGGTCATGATCTCGCAGTTTGTGAGTTCGAACTCTGTGTCTGGCTCTGTGCTGACAGCTCAGAGCCTGGAGCCTGCTTGGGATTCTGTGTCTCCCTCTCATTCTGCCCCTCCCCTACTCACGCCTCTGTCTCTTTCTTTCTGCCTCTTTCTAAAGTAAAAAAAAACAAAAAACAAAAACCAAAAACCATTAAAAAAAAAAAAAATAAAAAAAAAAAAAAGTAAGTTACCATAACACAATTTCCTTGACTGTGTCCTATGATTTTTCTAAGACATTTTAGTGTTACACATAGAACATCAGGAAGTATGAAACTGCCAGTATTCTTGTGGACAAATTTTAATACTATCTTGTATGTGGGGTGAATGAAATGCATAGTTTGGCATAAATATAGGTAATAATCCTGTATAGTTCAAGGGATAAATCTTATACAGAATCTATGTGAAATTTGTGACCCATGAATGTGTAATGAAATAACACTTTACCGTCTCTTTAAAACCTCTTTTTTGTGGCTTTGAAATATTAAGAATACTTCATTTTAGCTTTCTTAGCTTTGGTTCAGTCATTATTTTGGCAGATAATGCTATTTTAGAACTTAGTATATTGCAAAAATAATGGTATAGTAAAAATGTGACATTATTTATATTCTATTAGTAAAAAGAGCATTTAGAAAGTATTACTGGTAAGCACTTTTCCTATACCTCTAGATCAAGGGTTGGCACACTACATCTCCTGGGGCCAAATCCAACCTGCTGCCTGTTTTTGTATATTCCACAATCTAAGGTTCTACTTTTAAAAATCATTGAAACAAATCAACAGAATAATAATATCTTGTGATGTGTGAAAATTATATGAAATTTAGATTTCAGTAACCATAAATAAAGTTTTACTGGAGTACAGCCATACTCCTTCATTTATGTACTGTCTATGGCTCCTTTCACACTGTAACAGCAGTGTTGAGTAGGTGTGACAGAAACCGTATGGCCTGCAAAGTCTGAAATATTTACTATCTGGCTCTTTTTAGAACAAGTTTGCAGACCTTGGTCTAGATTAATGGGTAATAGAGTTTATGGGGTTATTTTATAAGTTTGAATATATGAAATACAGGGAACTGTGTTTTATGTATATCCAATTCTCTAAATAAATATTTTCTAACAATTTCCATTAATTTTTCCCTGCTGCAGTTCTCTTCTTCATTTCTTTTCTCTGCTATAAGATACATGTTTTATTTCAATTTCAATTAATTTCCTTCCTTTTTGCATATGATCAGTAAAACAGTATATAGTGTCCTATGTTGTGACAGGAAGCACATGGATTTGAGGAGCATTTGTAGAATAATCAGAAATTTGGAATAATTGTATGTTTTCTCCATATACTTGATTTGTGGGGAAAACTTTTATATTTGAAGTTGACTTTGACTAAAGTTTTTTTTTTTAAATAATGATTTCAAATGATCATATAAGCAGCAGAATAGTACTCTTATTGGATTTAGCTGACCCAAAGAATCAGTAACTGATTTTTTTCCCTAACACAACTAGAGTGAATAGACTACTTCACCTCTTTGATTTGAATGTTGCTACTACTTTAATTTTAAGATTCTATTATATATTCTGTTCAGTAGCCCTCTTCTTGTCTCTTAAGACAATTCATTTCACTTTTTTGTTTCCAAATATAGGAATGGTTTTGCAGATGAATTTATTTCTTTTTATAAATTTTATGGTTTGGTAGAAGTAAAAGTAATGTATGCCTTGTTCTAAATTATGTAAAATATGAAGTTAAGAAGTAGCTTGAGATATGTAAATACTGCTAACGTGCTTCAACATGTCCTTTTCAATACAATATTTAGTTTCATTTGTGATACAGAAATTTATTTTCATCCTGAGTCATCTGAGGTTGTAGAGAATAGGTACTAGGAATGGCTCATTAATCCCTCACTATTAACACTTCACTTATGAGGAAGAAAACTAGCTGAATGTACCTAGGCTTCCATATTTTTCATTTTAGTGTCTTATTGCTTTCACAGATTTTTTTCATAATAAATTATCCTTGTTATTAGAGGTGAAACTAGGATCATATCCTCCCTTCAAAGAGGGAGGGCATAGAAACATTATTCACAGTGTCCATGATTAAAGAATTTGTGAGTATTCATTAATTGTGGTCTTACTCCTTTGTTGGTGTAGGTATAAAGATAAATTGATGAAAATACAGTATTAAAGTAGATTGGTAAGTGGATTTAAAACTCAGAGGAATCCAAAACCTACAGGAAATAGTAAAATTCATGTCATCACATAGAAAAGAATTTCTATATTAAACTGTAACACCAAGATGGATACATTGTAAATAATATCATTTGAACTTTATGTAAAAAGAGTTTGAAATTCTACTTTTTTTTTTTTTTTGCACCAGAATAACAGTTAAAATTTATATCAACTTTTAGGAATTCAAAAACATATTGTGGTATTTTCTTATGGAAATCATTTGTATGTTCAACAAATACTTTTTGTGTTCTCAGAGGTGGTTAATTTCATTCCATTTGCCCAGGAATGTCACAGGTACCCAAATGAAGAGTTTTTAAAATAAGTAAGCTATGAGATACTTAAGAATACTTTGAAAAAATATTAAGTCTAGAATTTTAGTGGATGTAACTGTGTTAAACGTCCAGTGAAAATAAGATAAAGATAGAGAGGGATGCAAACCATAAGAGACTCTTATACAGAGAACAAACTGAGGGCTGCTGGAGGGGGCAGGTGCAGTGATGGGCTAAATGGGTGATTAGCAATAAGGAGGGAACTTGTTGGGATGAGCACTGGGTGTTATATGTAAGTGATGAATCACTAAATTCTACTCCTGAAACCATTATTACACTATATGTTAACTAACTTAGATTTAAATTCAAAACATTGCAATTATATTTGAAGCTACTCTGATGGACTAAATCTTTTTTAAAAATAGTATTTCAAAGGACTCAAGTAGTATTTTTACTGTATATAGTTGGCTTAATTAATCAAAAAGTGATTAAAATATCAGTACCTGCAATACTATTCTCCCTTGGGATAGAATAGCTGTTACTTGAAAAAAAGAGGAGAATCTTTTTCTTTTCTTTTTATTTATTATTATTTTTTAATGTTTATTTTTGAGAGAAAGAGAGAGAGAGAGAGAGAGAGAGAGAGAGAGTGTGTGTGTGTGTGTGTGTGTGTGTGAGTGTGTGAGTGGGGGAGGGGCAGAGATGGAAACACAACTTATATTCTATATATATTCTATATATATTCTATTCTCTCTATATATTTATATTCCATATAGTACACAATTTTAAAAACTTGAATGTTATGCCACCCCTGCATTCCAGTACCTATTCTGCCCTTGCTAGTTTCATGTGTATCCTTTTAGGATATTCTCTAGCTGTATGTACTTTAAGTATCATTCTGTAATAATCTCTTCAATCTCTTTTTTTTTTTTAGGTTTTTATTTATTTTAGAGAGAGAGTGAGAGCAAGCAGGGGAGGGGCACAGAGGGGGGGGGAAGAGGGAGAGAGGGAATCCCAAGCAGGCTCCCCACTGCCAGCATGGAGCCCATTGTGGAGCTTGAACCCACGAATTGTGAGATCATGACCTGAGCTGAAATCAAGAGTTGGATACTTAACTGACTGAGCTACCCAGGCACCCTGAATCTCTTTTTTAAATTTGAAATATGCCTTAAAAGATCATTCTGTATTAAAAAATTTTTTTTTAATGTTTAATTTTGAGAGAGAGAGAGTGCAGGTGGGGAAGGAGTAGAGAGAGGGAGACAGAATCCAAAGCAGTCTCCACTGTCAGCACAAAGCCAGATGTGTGGCTGGAACGCACGAACCATGAGAACATGACCTGGGCTGAAACCAAGAGTCAGACACTTAACCGACTGAGCCACCCAGGTACCCCATAGATCATTCCATATTAGTATATAAAGAGCTACATCATCTTTTCTAACTTCAGTATGAAAATTCAGGAACCTATAACAATATAGGTCTATTTAATGCCTCAGCACATCTGTTATACTGTAGTTGTCATTTGTTTACATACATTATGAACCTCATAATGTCATAATTTTGGCTTAAATAGTCTATATGTCTTAAAGAAAATAAAGGAAAAAATAGTCTTTCATAAATATTCACAAATTTACCATACCTCATACATCTGTTCCTATCTGAAGAGGTAGGTTTCCATCTAGCTTTACTTCCCTTCAGCCCAAACATCCTTTAGAATTTCTGGTAGTACAAGTCTGCTGGCAATGGATTCTTTTAATTTTCATTAACTGAAAATATCTTATTTTGCCTTCATTTTTGAAGGATATTTTCAATGAATATAGAATTCTAAGTTTTCAGGTTTTTTTACTTACAGCACTTTAAAGATTTTACAGTGTCATAGTATGTCTTAGGTCTTATGGCCTCTTTTTTTTTTTTTTTTTTTCTCATGAGAGGTCAGCCATTTAATAAATAAGTAAATATAAATAAATACCTTAACTCACCAAAAAAAGGGAAGTCAACCATTATTGGAATTTTTGTTCCCTTCATGCAATGTCATTTTGGCTTTGAGCAGTTCAAGTATAATGTGCCTTTGTGGTTTCCTTTATAGTAACGTAGCTCACTGAACTTACTGACTTTGTAAGCATGTCTTTAACCAAAAGATTTTTTTTAGCCTTTATGTCTTTTAATATTTTTCTGCCTTCTTTTTTTTCACTTCTCTCCATCTGTTAGACTTTTTAATATTATCTCACAGGTCCGTAAGGCTCCATTCATTTTTTTCAATCTTTTTCCCTCTCTGTTCTTTGGTTTGTATAATTTCTACTGATTAACCTTGACTCCTTTGTCATCCTCTTTCTGTTATTATGCCTAGCTAGTGAATTTAAAATTGGAATATATTTAGTTGTCTCTAGCCATATATATGGCTAGAATTTCCATTTAGCCTTTCATTTTGTAGTTTCTGTTCTCTGATAAGATTTCCCGTACATTTATTCATTAAGGGCATATATTCTTTTATATTTTTGAGCACAGTGTAGCTGTTTGCTAATTCTAACATCTGGGTCATTTCAGGGTTGCTTCTGTTGATTGTCTTTTATCATGAGAATGGATCATTTTCTTCCTACTTCTTCATATATTTAGTAATTTTGGATTGCATTCTTGACATTGTAAATTGGCCAGAAACTGGATTTTGTGATGTCCGTCTGAAGTATAGCGAACAGTTTTTTAAGCAGGCAGTTAATTTGGCTGAAGCCTACCAACAAAGTGTGTGTGTGTGTGTGTGTGTGTGTGTGTATATGTAAATATGTAAAAAAATATATATATATACACACACACACATACACACACACACACACACACACACACACACACACACACATATATATATATATATATATATATATATATATATTTGCTCAAATTTTTATCTCTTACCTGTGTTGTTTAGAGTCTGTCCTATGCCTGTGTAGTTCAAACATCAGGTAGAGATTTGGGCAGAGTTTTATACACAGAATTTGGGGCTCTTCCTTTCTAGATCTGTTATTTCTAAGATTTTCTCCTTCATTTCCTACTGACCTTGGTTGCTTTGAACCCTTATCTCTGGGCCTTCAGGCTAGTAAGGCTTTTCTGTTGGCACTTTAGCTGCTCTTTATGGAATAGACTGGACCCTCCCTAAAGTTTAAGCTGTTAAAAAAAAAAAAAAAGAGAGAAACTCATTCTGTGCTGTTCCTTTTTCCAGTGTTATTCCCACTGCCCCCCCACCCCCACCCCAGTATCTGCCTGTTTTGTTTACTCTTCAGTGCCTTCGGATGATTGTTTTTTTGTATTTTGCTGAGAATTTATAGTGTCCCATAAAGGATTGGTCTAATTAGAATTTAGTCATCCTGAAAACAGGATAGCTGCTTACTTTAAGAACTGTTTAATATTTCCCTGTCTACTTATTCTATAATTTATTTAACCAATTCTGTATTCATGGACATTTAGTTGTCTCTAATGTTTTTCTGTAACAATGTTGCAGTATATATCTTTGCACATATCTATCTATCCAAGATTTTATTTAAATTCAAGTTAGTTAACATATAGTATAGTAATTGGTTTCAGGAGCAGAATTCAGTGATTTATCACTTACATATAACACCTAGTGCTCATCCCAACAAGTGCCCTCATTAATGCCCATCACCTATTTAGCCCATTCCCCCCAACCCCAGCAACCCTTAGTGTTTCTCTATAGTTAAGAGTTTTATGGTTTGCCTCTCTCTCTTGTTTTATCTTATTTTTCCTTCGGTTCCCCAGTGTTCATCTGTTCATCTGTTTTGTCTTAAATGCTCCATATGAGTGAAGTCATATGGTATTTGTTTTTTCTCTGATTGATTTATTTCACTTTGCATAAATATACTCTAGTTCCATCCACCTTGTTGCACATGGCAAGATTTCATTCTTTTTGATCGCCAAGTAATATTGCAGCACACGCGCGCACGTGCGCGTGTGTGTGTGTGTATACACCACATCTTCTTTATCCATTCATCAGTTTGGCCTCTTTCCATAATTTAGCTATTGTTGATAGTGCTGTTATAAATATTGGAGTCTTTGCACATACATTTAGCCATGTGTGAGATATTCTTATAGGTACTTCAGATACATTAATAAATAAAATAGACATTTTTACTCTGATGAAACTTACATTCTAGTTGGGTGAGATGGATAATAAAAAATAAATACAGGCGTGCCTGGGTAGCTCCGTCAGTTAAACATCTGACTCTTGATTTCAGCTCAGGTCATGATCTCACGGTTCATGAGATTGAGCCCTGCATTGGGCTCTGTGCTGACAGCACGGAGCCTGCTTGGGATTCTCTGTCTCCCTTTCTCTCTGCCCTTCCCTCACTCACACTTCTCTCTCTCTCTCAAAATAAATATACATTAAAAATAAATATAATAAATGTTTTGTAGTAGATTCAAAGGTAAGAAGTACTGTGGACAAATGGAAAGTAGAGTAGAAGAAAAAGGATGAAGATTACAGTTTTAAGTAGGGAGATTTTATTGAAAAGGTGAGATTTGAGCAAGACTCTAGGGAGAGCAAGTGAGTTTTGAGAATGCTGTGGGAGAGGCAAGAGATTAGCCACTGCGAAGTCCCTAAGTGGAAACATGTCTGGTGAGTTTGAGGAGCAGGAAGGAGGCCAGTGTGGTTGGAGTGGAATAAGTGTTGAATGGTGTGATTGAACTCATTGGTACGGTGTGGAGCCAGACCTGTGTAAAGCTGTATTAGGCCGTTGGAAGGATGTTGTCTTTTATTCTGGATGAGATGTAGAAGCATTGCAGTTTTGAGCAAAACAGAGACATGATCCGACTTACATTTTGAAAGGCTCACTTTGGTGCTAAGAGAAGAGTTAGGAGGTTATTATGTTAATCCAGACTAGAGATGGAGCTATTTTGAATCTTTTGGGGCTTTTTGGCAACATAATTAGGTGAAAAATGATACCTTTTTGGCATTTTAATTTGTATTTCTTTATGAATCAAGTTGATCATCTTCTCTTATATATATGAGTCATTTTTTCTGTGAGTTGTGAAGTTATAATTTTTGCTTATTTTTCTATTGATTTAACAGTCTTTTTCTCACAGATTTGTGTAAGTCAGCTGATTTTACTGTGTAGCCAAGGATGAACACTACAGATTTAGTCTGTCCTCAGTATATTGTGCAGCTGCCTGAAGGTCATTGGTCATGCCAAACGTTGAAAAGTACCTGGAGCCAACTGTAACTAGGTGCATCCACTCTTAGCCCTTCCCCAGGCAGATCCCACATGCATCTGTTTACTTTTTTTTTTTTTTTAACAAACTAACACAACATGTTTATTTGTGTACGAAGCATTTCCCCAACCTTTTAACATGAAATCACATCTATGTGATTAACATCTACGGCAGTATATCCCCAAAGTAATATGCATACCTGGATTAATTCTAGACATTTATGTAAAACAAATATGAAAATTTATACTTTAATAGTTACGTATTTGTTTAATTGTATAGAGATGATTAAACATCAAATTTATCTTTTCACAGACATTGCTATATCTGAGACAGAGTTAAAAAGAATTTCATCTTGCCCATCCTTTTATTTTGACTCCCCCTGCTCCTGCAAACTAAGAGCCTGGTCCTTGCTGGTCCAGTCTTCCCCCTCCTAATCTCACTCTTGCATCGAGAGAGAGGGCCGTCGTAATGCAGTGTACCGGTAGTCAGTCTACCTTCATTTGCAGTCTGGCTCCACCTACACCAAGTTGTGTAACCTCTCTGTTCTTCAGTTTCCTCAGCTATAAAAATGGGAATAATAGCAGTATTTACCACTTAGGGCTACTGTGAGAATTCGATGAGTTGCTGTTTGTGCAGTACCGGAATATAGCAAGCTCAGTGTGAGCTGTTATTACTCTCTCAGTTCACAGCCATGAGTTGGACTCCTTTTAAGTGCTAGGTATCATGCCACATACAAGACACGAGGGCTACAGTGAATAAGACTCCCTTTTCCCCGTGCATGAGCAGAAAGCAGTCCCTTCACAGCCTTCTTAGAGCACTGCTCCCAGAATAGTATGTGAATCATTTACTCTAAACTGTTTGCTTTATTAAAGAAAGTATATGGTCTAATACAACATTCACAGACATTTGCAGTGAGTCCTGCCTTTCTTAGACTCAGGAAGTAAAAGAATACCCTTATTTTGATTTTATTAGAATTACATTTTGATAAAACAAGAGCCAAATGACAACTAAGATTATAAGTTTAGCTCTTCATTTAGTTGACTTCATCATAAGTTCACCAGCACTGAAGTGTTCAGTTTCTGGACAGAATTTCTTATGCATGTATGGAATGATTTTGCTTCCTGAGAGATCACCATGGTCATGCTCTTGTCAGTCTCAATCACTCTTCCTGCTTCGGCATTCTCAGGGTCTTGCAGTCTCAGGTTACATTGCAGATTTGTCGTCTTGTCTCAAAGAAGTGTCATCCTCTGCAAATAAGGTTGTAGAGTCTTATTTACAAGGCTTTCTTTTGTTCTCTTGAGTGACTTTTTAAGGAGAATAACAAAAAGAATAATAAAAATTTGCTCAAGATGCATTCTTACTTTACTCCCATGTGGGTCTCAAATTTTCGGAATTCTCTATGTTGCTTCCTCAAATACTTCTGGAGCCTTATACACACTAGGTTTGAATGACTTTTTGATTTTGCTTGACATCCTTTCTTTAAGAATATATGGAAGGCTTTCTCCAAATCAATAAAGGCAGCAAGAGGTTTTTTACTGTACTGAACTTACTAGTTGTCTACATATCTCATTTTAGAACAAAAATAAAACTATCTTGTGTTCTTACCTTCCCTAAATCCAAGTAAGTTCTTTATGTTGAGTTTCAGTAGTCTAATGTAATGTAATAAAACAATCTTAATATCATCAAGTATTTTTCACCCTTGTTTGCTTGCACATCTTTTCTCTCTCTTTTTCTCATCTCTCCTCTCTCATTGAGATAAAAATAAGCAACTTTAACTGTTTCACTATTCTCTTTTACCTTTGGGTCAGGTTTAGAATCTTAGGCCGTGATGTTTGGACTGTGTAATTATCTCAGGTATTATTCGCATCATGGCTTACTGCTTTTCGCAGTTCGAGTTTCCTGGGAGCTTATTATTCATTAATTTCCCAGGCTTTTTCTTGGCCTCAGTTAGCAGAACCTTGACCCACTTGTTTTCTTTATTTCCTTATTATTTGTTGACATTCTCACATTCTCCGGTCAAGATGCACTTCTTCAAAGATAAATGAGTTACTAGACACCTACACTGTGGTTGACTGACAGTTCATAAAATAGTCTACAGAGATAGAACGTAACCTGAAACTGAAATAAATGTCCTTGAAGACATAAAGAGAATTTAAAAAGTTAAAGTTAACATTACTCATTATTTTACATGTAATTTATCTAAAGGTTTATTTAGTTTATACTGGTTTTCTTTTTTAAAAATATTTATTTGGGAGGGGGGTGCAGAGCTCATGTGCACACATGCGCACAGGGCAGAGAGGAGAGACAGAATCTCAAGCAAAGTCCCCACTGTCAAGGCAGAGCCTAATGTGTGGCTTGAACTCACGAACCAGGAGATCATGACCTGGGCTGAGATCAAGAGTCCGACACTCAACTGACTGAGCCACCCAGGGGCCCCTTACTGGTTTTCTTGATATCTGAACTTATCAAGGTATTTTCTGAACACTGCCTGATCTTTTGCAGTGCGTTGGCTTCTTGAATGATTGATGAGCCAAATGTTAGTTTTCCTAGGGAGCATGAAGTAGTCTCTCTGGGGTGATATAAGCACTGACCACAAATGCCACCAAGCATGGCAGTTGAAAGGCTAGGGATCTGCTAGTGTTACTGTGGCCCTTTCCTGGACCTCTCCCAAGCAGACATAGTAGTGGAGCTAGTGGCATTGCCCCTAGGTTTGAGGAGCTGGTAACAAAGCCCCTAGGTTCTTTACAGGGAATAATAAAAAGCAGGAGAGGTGCTGAAGCATCATGGAAACATTGTGGGATGTTTAAGGATGATGGATTTGTTGCCAAGGAAGAAGGAAGGCAAACAATCAGGATTTCCTACTCTGATCTGACACAGTGTATAACTTGTCCAGGTTTACACGGCCAGTGAAGGACTGAGCTGTCCCTCCAACCCATGATTATATGTTTTCCAGGCTTATGCT
The DNA here is from genome assembly GCF_046562875.1 of Panthera onca. Classification (NCBI taxonomy): domain Eukaryota; kingdom Metazoa; phylum Chordata; class Mammalia; order Carnivora; family Felidae; genus Panthera; species Panthera onca. The sequence goes on along the minus strand of NC_138356.1, from coordinate 23,647,502 downwards.
TTTTTTGCTGTGCTGTGCTAACTCATGTGAACATCTGCTCTTTGGGAATAATAGGATATCATGACAGACTTATTTAAGAATATTCTTAAGAGCTATTTTGCTCACTGGAAAGAATTTGCAGTGTGAGTAAAATGCATTCTCTAATTTATATTGTTAAGAGGAATCATAATCAGAGGTCAGAACTGTTAGCCTGTCATACTAAGTATTACTCAACCTATTTCCATGCATGGTAGTCAGACTGCCTGTCAGTGTCATGTTTTTACCAGTATTGTCTTGTTGCCATGATTTTGCCTCAGGTACAGGTATTTTGCCACAGGCAAAGATAAAGAGGTTTTGATGTTCTTAGCTTAGTGTACGTCCTGGAGTAAGATAGTTCACACTGACTTATTGATAAAAAGCATACCTAGATTATCTGCAGCAATACAGGAAAAGGAGAGCATAGATAATTGCAATCCAGATAGTATTCCCCAGAGGATTTGTGCAGGAAAAAAAATAAATTACTTTAAATTACTTTAAATTACTTAGCATTACCTCAAAGTAATTGTAGTTAAAAAAGTAGAAGAGTTTTCTAAAAGTCCCAGGTACTCTTTTATTTTGGCAAAAGTTACTTTTTATACTGCAAAAGGATCCAGGTAGTTGATCAGGTCCTTTTCCCCATTTCTTTGAAAAGTAGTGTTGAGTCAGACAATGGTATTAGCTCCAAATGATCTGTATAATTCCAATTAATCGTCTGGTATGGATTATAATAAAATGTCTAGTGTATTACCAATAGCAGAAGGTATTTTTAAAATCCTTAAAAGATGATTATCAATAATTTGAGACTACTTGTATCACTTGAATCTGGCAGCATATTTCCATGTGGCAATTCTAGCTAATAAATTATGTTTGCACTCTCAGCTTCTATGGAAGTCACCCAAAATTCTGCATTTTAAAAAAATGATTGTGTGAATATGAAACAAATGATTACCCATTTGTTTAATCCATATGTTTAATTTTAATTGCAGGTGAGAGGATAAAATGTAGTTTATAAGTAATTAAGTGTATCTATTCCTTGGCACTTAGATGTTTAATTATGAATTTTATGATGTGTCGGAGCCAACATTTTCTTACAGAAATACAACTCAAGATTTAATATTGGGCAACAGTGGGAAAATGGGATTTAGTATGAAAATATTTGCTTTATGTAAACCTTTTTATGAATGTAGCTAATGCATAAGTGAAGTCAAGCTGTAAAAACAATTAGCTGGGAAAATGCCAAGTTAAGTTTTTTATATTCCAATGAATATCTGTTAACTACACATTATTTATGCAAATGTACGACTAGATTTACTTAGATTCAGGTAAAAAAGACTAAGTACTAGAAGTATGCAATAAGTATAATTACCATTTACATCTCCAAACAAAGCACATTAATCTTTCTGCAGCACCGCTGATGTAATGTCTCCTTACTTTTGGGAGTATTTGAAGTGGGCAAGCATCCAAAGTTGATAGTGAATTCTGATCAGCAAAGGCACTGGAATAGATGTCTGGGCTGGACATTGTAACAAAGCGAGCCATTTCTAAAGCTCTTGGAAGATTCTACACAATCATCCATTGGAATCTCTTATTCTAGACATTACAAAAAAACCAATTTATTCAAAAAGGGTGTGAAACTTCTCCTAAAAATCTGATATATTTGTGGGTTTGTTTTTTTTTTTTTTTCATTTAAACTTCTTAAAAGCATGTTCTTTGGGGCTTAAGTTAATGAGGAAAGAGAGGATTTAAAATATTTTCTGGAACCATTTTGTTGTTGAAAGGACTTGACAGATTCTTTGCACTAGTTTTCAAAGAACATTCTCAGACAACCCATAACCAAAGATGATCTATTGATAGAATTAGATAATGAGAATCTTCTTACAAGTCAAAGAAAAAATAAGCCATATTTTCTGTAATTTTCTCCAAAAAGTTTTTCTTAAATCATTTGATCCCCTACACCCATAATTTCCTTAAATTTAAGACTCTGCCACTAGACTACTAGCACGTAGTATTTAGTGAAGACATATTAAAAACTTGAAATTTCTTTAAAACATTTTACTAATGTTTTTGTAGTTCACAGAGCACTTCATATGCACACACATATATATCTAACTGAAAATACACAGATAGGATATTTCATGAAAAACACAATAATTTCCTTCTGGTTTGCCACTTGAATAAGGTTGATAAAGTTGATACAGACAAGATCTTTCATATCACTGATGAATCTTAGAGAAACTAAGTCCTCTTTCCCAAAGTGCTTATAGGTAGTTTTTGGAGCTTAAATCCAATTGCTCTAACTGTAAATCTAAAGATATCTTCCTCTATCCACACCATCTTTCAGTGTTTATTTACTCCAAGTTTATAAAAATACTTGGTAAACATTTTTAATTATATTTAAAAATGTTAAGTAATTTTTATTACATTCAAGATAAAAAACTTCTAGTAGATTAAAGTAACCTGTAGAATACACAGACTCTTAACTAAGGCATAATACCTAAAACAGCATATCCCAAGGTGTGTTTCATAGAATACACATGATAATTCACGTTACCAAAAATATTTAGGAAACACTGTATAGTATATTTCTGTCTTGAAGCATTGCAGTACAAGCAACATAAAGCCTATGAGAAGACAAATTCATTAATCTTGTATCTATATTAATAGATACCATGAAAATTAATCATGTCTCCAACACAAGAAGTTAGAAAAGGAATAACAAAGTAAGTCTGAAGGAGGAACATGAATGCATCAGTAGATTAATTAGAAAAACAGAAGACTAATAGAAGAAAACATGCAGAATCCAAGATCTTGTTCTTAGGAAGAACCAATATGTAATTTAATCAATGTGAGCAAGTGCGAATGCAGAGCACAAATATGCAGAATGTAGTTGGACGGTAAGGGAAGCCTGACGCCTAGGAAATGACGGTTCTCATAAAGGACTGTTTTGTTCAACTCAAGGAAGACTATTTCAGAATGAGGATAAACTGGGTGATTTTGTAGGAAAATATAAACTGCCAAAAAAGATCCATTGCTATAGAAGTGAAAGGACAAGTAGTCAAATAGCCAATTACCATTACCTCCCCCTACCACCCTGAAGAAAAGCACTTGGCCTAGATGGTATCACAGAGAAATTTTATTGAACCTTTGAAAAATAGGAAACACATTATTTTGGGCAATCAAAACTAGCCTAACTGTCTAGCTCAACAGTGCCAGCTAAGACAAAACAAAACACAACAAGAAAGGCTAGAACTTCAGACCAATATTCTTTATAAAATAGCAGTGGAAAAATCCTAATTGAAATATTGGCAAATAGAATTTGGCAATTTATTGAAAGAATAACCACTGCAACCACGTGGGAATTATTCCAGGAATGCAAAATTATTTCACTATTAGAAATATGGTAATGAAATTCACTATATTAAGAGATGAAAAGTAAAAATTGCTAACTACACAGAGGCTGAAAAGGTATCTGAAAATTCATTCTTGACTTTGAAAACAATGTTATGAATATTGAATACTTCTTCAACATGATAAACTATATACTCTGTTGATGCACACACACATACATGTACACATACACACACTCCCCTCCTATCCCAACCAAACCCAGTAGCCAGCCTTATGCTTAATAAGGGCATATTAGCCACATTTCCAGTAAAGTGAGAAGCAAGACGAGAGCATCCATTATCAACTGCTATTTAGTATTCTTTAAGGGGTGTGGCTCAATGCAGGGGAAAAAAAGAATAAAATTTGGAAAGAAATAGGAAAAATTACTTTTCTTGGCAGAAAAAATATAATTGTTTATTTGTAAAATTGCGAGAGAATCAACTAAACACCTACTAGAAGCATCAAGAGAATTCAGTAAGGGAGATGAGTGGCCAAGTTAGTATCCAGGAATCAAAGCCTTCATATTCACAAATGGGAAGGGGAGACGACCCACGGATCTTCAGCATGCGTGAAATCACTGAAGCTATTTGGTAATAACGTAGACTCCACCAAAGAGTCTGATTCAGTCAGCCTTGAATCTGGATGTTAACAGTGTTCTAGACCCCACCAGGAGGACTCTGATGGTCTTTTGTTTGTTTGTTTGTTTTTTGTTTTTTTAATGTGAAATTTATTGTCAAATTGGTTTCCATACAACACCCAGTGCTCATCCCAAAAGATACCTTTCTCAATACCCATCACCCACCCTCCCCTCCCTCCCACCCCCCATCAACCCTCAGTTTGTTCTCAGTTTTTAAGAGCCTCTTATGCTTTGGCTCTCTCCCTCTCTAACCTCTTTTTTTTTTCTTCCCTTCCCCCATGGACTTCTGTTAAGTTTCTCTGATGGTCTTTGTGGGGGACCTACACTTTGAGAAATGCTACCCTGAGGAACCCATGCCCATTCCTGTGCCATCACTCCTACTTTCCTGTTAGCTTCCACATCGCTGTGTGTGGTACCAGTTATTTACCTGTCTCAGATGGTATGCTGCGGTACCCAGAGGAATACAGTGGCAGCATACTGTGGAAGGAGAGCCCCCTCCCCTCCAGGTTGCTCCTCCAAGGACTCTTCTGTACAGTTACAAAGTGGAAGCACTTTCAAAATTTCAAAACCGCTCTGCTTGTCAGCCACTCACGGGAGGCACTCCTTGCTGCTTCTGCTACAAGCCATCTATCCAGTGGGATGGCAGGAATTGGGGTGGGGGCACGGCCCACTGTTACCTGTGCTTCCGGAAGACATGAGCAGAGCCTCCAGGGGGGTTGCAGCCACTACTAACCTGCAGATTTCGTGGGGCTGTGTTTCCCTGGAGTTTCTCACTCATTCCCACCAGTCGCTTGTTACTTAATTCTCATGTTCTCTAGTACCTCCCAGCTTGAACACTGCTTATCAAAACTAACTGGTTAAGTTCATTTCCTCTGACTCTGCACTTGTACCCAGGAAGCTACAGAAAAACAACTGTGCTGACTGGTCCCATCTTGAAATAGGGACCACAGTCCTTCAGTGGACTTTTAGCAGTGCCTGCAATCCTACTGTATTCTCCTAGGTGGTTCAGCCTCCTGTTTTCAGAGAGGAGTTACCCAGACTATGCAGTGGCCTGCCAACTGCCTCTCTTTGGACAAACAGCAGCTAGAGACTTAATTTAAGTAATAAGTCAGACCATGTCACTCCCCTGCTTAAAACCCTCTCTGATGGCTTCAATCACATGTGGAATCGAATTCTGACTTACCTTCCTGGCTACTTTTCAGACCTAGTTTCCTACCACTTACCCCTTGACTCATTGCTATCCAGGTACGAGAACACTTCCTGTTTTTAAAAAATGGCTGTATGTTACCTCTGCAGGGCCTTGGCACTTGGTATCTCATTTGCTTGGAACATTTTTTTTCCTCCAGGCAGTCATATGCCTGGAATTCTCCCTCCATTCACCTCTTTATTCAAATGTCACTTCCTAAAGGCTCTTTTACTACTCTGTTCTCTTACTTTACTTTTCTTCTAACCCGTGTTATCAGTTGCTACTGTTATATTTGTTGATTGTCTCCTGAGGGCAGTCTACCATCCCTAGGGATTAAAACAGTCCCTGGCATGAATTAGGCCCTTAATAAATATTTCTTAAATTAATTTAATTCACATAGCCCCTGGCGGTCAAGCAAGGGCAGGAAGAAGACCAGGTCATTAATTTCTAAGAGTGCAAAAGGGAGGGATGCTGCTTGTGCCCTCCCCCAATTGGATAGGCTCATTTCTGGGAGTCTGCCAGGACTGTAAATAGGAGTAGGTGAAATCACCTAGGAAGACTCTTTTCTTGAGAAGATTGGATGCAAGGGAGAGTCAAGACTTTTTAAAAAACTTTTTTTATTGAGGTAAAATGCACAATAATGTAAACATCATTTTTACTATTTTCAATTATACAATTCTGTATGCTATGAATTAGTACATTCACATTGTTGTACAACCACTACCACTGTCTAATTCCAGGACATTTCATCACCCTTAAAAGAAAACTCATGCCCATTAACAGTTACTCCCCCTTTTCTCTCTTCACAGCCCCCGCAACCACTAATCTACTTTGGTCTCTGGATCTGCCTATTCTGGACATTTCATCTAAATGGAATTATGCAATATGTAGCCTTTTGTGTCTAGCTTTCATTTAGCATGTTTTTAAAGTCCATCTACATTATATCCATGTATCAGTACTTATTCCTTTGTATGGCTCTATAGTACTCCATTGTATGGATATACTGCATTTAGTTAATTGATCTATTGATTGGTGGACTTTTGGTTTATTTCCACCTTTTGGCTATTATGGATAAAGCTGTGAACATTTGTGTATACATTTTTGTTTTTGTTTTCAAAGGGCACAAGTGAGCGAGGGGCAGAGAGAGGGAGAGAGAAGTGGGGTTCACCCAAAGCAGGGCTCATGCTCACTCAAAGTGGGGCTCTTGCTCATCCAAAGTGGAGCTTGAGCTCACCCAGTGTGGGGCTCACACTCAGGAACTGCCAGATCATGACCTGAGCTGAAGTCAGATGCTTAACCAACTCAGCTACCCAGGCGTTCCTATTTCAATGCAGTTTTAAATTTCAGTTTTTTTTAAAAAAAATTTTAATGTCGACGTATTTTGAAGAGACAGAAACAGAGCATGAGTCGGGGAGGGGCAGAGGTCTTGAAAGGGAGACACAGAACCCGAAGCAGGCTCTAGACTCTGAGCTGTCAGCACAGAGCCCGATGTGGGGCTCGAACTAACGGACCACAAGATCATGACCCGAGCTGAAGTCGGATGCTTAACCGACTCAGCCACCCAGGCGCCCCTAAATTTCAGTTTATATGTATCTAGGAATGAAATTGCTTGGTCAAATGGCAATTCTGTTTAAATTTTTAAGGAACTGCCAAACTTTTCCACAGTGGCTGCCCGACTATAGCCATTCTAGTGGGTGTGAAGTACTATGTCATTGTGGTTTTGGTTTGCATTTCCCTGATGGAACATCAGCTTTTAAGCATGAGCTTCAAAAACGTTAAGAGAAGAGACAAAGAATGAGAGAGAGTAGTAAGACTGTAGCCAGCATGGTTTCTTGGACTTACTGTGCTCCCCCAAATTCTCTTTGGTAACCAATGTGACCATTAGTCTCTGAGGTCTAATTTGACTTAAATTGCCTTAAGTGCCAAGTCTGGCAGGACTTCTCCATAGTTTATAGTTAGTACCTCTGCAGTGTATGGTGTTCATTTTATCTAGTTCATTCAGAGACAGCATCGTGTAGAGGCTAAGATCATGGGCTCTGGTGTGAGATTACTTGGGCCTGGGGGGGTGGCCTTGGGCAAATGAAATATCTCTTCCTCATTTCCTTATGTGTAAAATGAAGTTGGGGTTGTTATGGTGACTGAGATTAGTATGTATAGTGCTTGGAAGAGTGCCTGACACGTATTGACTGCTTTGTATATTTTTGTTGTAATCATGATAATGGTGATGATGATTTATCTCGCTATTCATGTAGGGAAGGGGAAGAATAGGGTTATGCTGGATCCAAGTGTAGGATTTAGAGTGGTGATTGTGTATTTACAAAATGGGGCTCTTTGATAACATGCTATGCTTTCCATGGTCTTATTGTGGTACTAGCATCAGTAACACAGTACACATTATTTACTCTGGTGGATTATATTCTGTGTTCCACAAGTCACTCTGCTAATTTATCAAATTTACATTTGGAACACAGATTTACCTTTATTTGGATTGGAACTAGACTTATTTCAGTTAAACATTTTTTTTTTTTTTTTGGTTTATACTCTAGTACAGCCGTATTATTAAAAAAAAAATTGAAATTACGAAAGAGAACATCATTTGTAATTCCATCACTTCAAGGCATCTTGTCCCAGTTTTTAGTACATATCTTTCTGTATTTTCCCCTAGGCATTTTAGACATCATTATAATAATTCTACAAATAGAATAGACTATCCTTGCCCTCCTTTAAAGCTTATTTTCAGCTGCCCTGTGAATCTTTTTTAATAGGTCCTAATTTTTGAAATTCCTCAAGACTTAACATTTAGATCCCATAAGAGATATATTTTCAAAATTTATAGATGTGAATAGAGAAAGAACCCTCTCCTATCTAGACATTTTATATACATACAAGCTTGAAAGTGGGCCAAGGACTATTTTATGGCTTTATGATAAAACCTATTATTTTTCTATAGCAAGTAAAAGAATGCTTAGCAGTGCCAAAATGCATACAAAGAGTCAAAATAATCAACATGTCATTTGAATTCTAAGTTTTGGCTGTTAGAGGTCTTTAAACATAGATTCTGCAAATATTCTACAGATAAGTAAACTGAGATAGAAAGATTAAGTGACATTTCTGCTTTCAGTCAATGTTAGAAATAAACACAGAAATCAAAAGCCTCTCCTTATTAGATGAGAAGATAACATGTTCATGTATTTCAAGACATAAACCTGTAGAGGAGATATGAACACTTAAGCTGGGTTGAGATTTATGAATAATGCTATCAAATAAAATGAGGCAATTATTTCTCAATTTTTAAAAGTTCTCATGTTATTTGGAATATGTCTTTCTCACCTTGTAAAAATGATACTTAGGAGAGTAGACATGTTAGAAAAAAAGCAGTCACTGAATGGTAGGGGAGGACACATGGATTTTAGTTGTTTAGACTCATACAAGAGGAGTCTACAAAGAGAGCATTAATGAAGTAACTTTAGGCAGGAAGGCAAGGATATATGATATGGAAACTTCTTATAACTGACAGTCAAATAGAAGTATATGAATAAAATTATGTATATTCTTATAAGAATACTTACATAAGAATGTAAAATCTTCCCTTAACTCAAAAATCAAAACCAAAACTCTATAAGGAATGTCAGACAGTGTTAATTCAAAGGAACCAAATATATATCCTGTCTTTACTGCCGTATGACTTGTGATGTCTTGAAGATAGGCCAAATCTAAAGACTTTTTTGGGATTTAAAGAAAGGGAAGCTTTTATTTTATTTTATTTTATTTTATTTTATTTTATTTATTTTTGCTTTTATTTTATTTTATTTGAAATTTTATTTGTTTAGTTTTTATAAGACTTCCAGCAGACAGAGGGCAAAGAGGCATGGGGGAAAAGGCCTTACAAGCAGCCTTTATAAAACTTAGACCATTAGGACTGTAACACTCGATGCTCATTATTCTGACTTTTCAGTTTGATGGTTACTTGATTGTGTCTCTTTTTTGATCCCGCTTGGCTTGACATACCATAAAAACCTAGAATTTCATTATGGAGCTCTGTTTGTTTCAGTGGCTATTTAGTAAATTGCTTCTGAAGTCTACTAGTGGACCTTAGGTTTAGAAGGAACTTGTATTAGGTTCTTTAGCTTACCAAGGACATAACAAATTTCATAAACAAATGTGAACACAAAAATAGAAGAGGATAAAGCAGATTTTTGGGAGATGACTTAAGAGTTTCTTGAGTCTTGAGCTCTGAAGTTAGATAGACTTCAGTTTGATTGCTCACAACCATGTTGGGGATATTTGTTAGCTCTCATGGTGATCATGGGGGCATCTGTCTCACCTGGCCGCTGTGAGGTTAAGTGAGAGACATATATAGGAAACCTAACCATGATGCTACAGGAATGTGTGTGGTCGTTTGCTTGTGTGGAGTTTGAAGTAATCAAATCACGTATGCTGTATTGTGAGCTGTGGTGATATCATGGAGCAGTGGTTCTCAGACTCTTAGTATGAAAGATTTACCAGGGAATCTTGTTAAAGTGAAGCTTCTTGTTCTATCCCCAGAGACTGATTCAGCAGATCAGGATTGGAGCACAGGAATGGACATTTTTAATAGGCACTGAGGGTAATTCTGATGAGTGGGATCACACTTTGCAAAGTATTTTGGAGGCTGTGGGTAGAAGCCATTTGACCCTGAACTTTAATATCCTGGATGAGTGAGTTTTCATGGCTCATTTTTTAATAACAGTCACTATACGAATATAAACATTGCAAATCACTATGCAAATATAAACATTTAGAATAAAAATTCTAATTGAGAAAAATCATTTAAGAATGGCAATGTAAGATTTCATAAATATCTACTAATTTTTAGAAATGTGTACATCACTTGTTAAAAGCACTTTACCTAGAATGAACTTAATGTTTGAAATAAATAGAAAAAGAAATTCTACTTAGAACATATCAAGCTTCAAAGTTAATAAACTCTGAATGTTCCTTTAGTAAAGGAAACAGGTATTTAGAGACCTGGACCTAACATACAAGGAAACTTTCTGCATCATTTCTACCATGATTCAGTCTGGGTGCCATTATGGAGGGCATACTGGTTAATTTTAATTGTCACCATGATATGGGGAGATGTGATATATAAGGTAATCAAACCATGCGGGGTAGAATATTAAGAATCATTGTTAAGTAAGAGGATGGAATGAAACTAGAACAAAACAAGTCAGGCATTTACTCTTGGTATTTCCTGTTAGTGCTAGAATAGTTTACTTTTTATGTTAAAATACAGCAAACCTGATTTCTCCTCTGATAGTTACACAATATAATATCCATATACATATGTATCCACATGCATACACATATACATATATAGAGCCATATTTGATGGCCACAAAGGAAGAGGCCCCAAGGGCTCTTTAGTGTGCAATTAATATTTTGGTCAGAAAATCAGCAGATTGTTTCAGTATGGTTATGTGTTATGACATCATATTCCAGTAAAGTCATAATGAACAGAAATTTTGTTTGTCTCTGTGGCAAACCGAAATGAGTTTTGTAATTGTCAGCAGGCCTTAGTGATTATAGTGGCGCCCACTCCCTCTACTGTAGTTAAAGGTCTGTTAGCATTCCAGTTGTGGACCTCTGTTTTCAGAAGTGTATAATTAATTGTAAACATTTGCTCTATGGTGAAAGCTTGCCATGTAAGATCTCAGTACAGGAGTCAATTTCTGATTTCAGGTTGTCTGTTTTAAAGTTTTATAGTGGAACCAGTTAAAAATATCCATGAAATACTGTGTAGGTGGAAAACTGAATTTTGTGGTGTACACAATGAAGATAACCTGCATTTATTTTGTTAGTCTTTTAAGATCTATGCAGTAAGGGTATCTAAAACAATAGGAAAATGCACTTCAGGAATGCAGTGAGAGATTGTGTACCTCAGTATACTAGGTCTTGTAACCGAAGAGCAAAACAGATTGTGGTTTTTGATGCTTCGTCTTAGCATATTAAAAGTATTTTACTGTCAGTGATCTTTTTCTTCCTTTAACTTTTTTTATATTTGCCTGTTTAAAATGAGAACCTATGACATAATGAAAACACATTTAAAATACTTTATCTTAAAACAAAATAATAGAAAACTGTGGCCAAGAAAATTGACTTTAGGAATTTAAAACAGCGACCATTTCTTTTTTTCCTACTCTGGATTTCCCCACTGCAGATGACACTATTGATTTCCCTGACATTGTGTCGTAATTTCTTTCCTAACTCTGACCCTCTTTTCGTCTCCTTCACTGCCGTCTATTGTTTCCCCTGCCTTTTGATCATGGGCCTCAATCAGATCCCAGCCTTAGGCTCTCCTTTTCGGTTCCTTTACACTTACCCTTTCCAGGTGCTGACCCACTCACATGGTTTCAGTTATTGTCTCCCAGAACTGCATCTTCAGGGCTGATGTCCCTTTCTGGTCCTTTACCTTCTGTAAGCCTTCGCTAATTAATGCCATCTGCCTGCCGAATTCTTCTATGACAGGCTCTGTGCAGTTTATCTCAGGCTGAATATAGAACCCCGCTCTTCAGATGTCCAGTAATCATCCCAAACATAGTAGGACTTCAGTTGGACTTCTCTTTGCTTTGAAACAGACATTTTTCAGCACCGGACTGATTTTAACTTAATTTTTTTGACATCATGTTGTAAATCCACCACTCCCATCAAAATCAATCCTTTTACTTTTACTGAATTGCCCAATTCAGTGGTGTTAGTTCTCAGTCATCATTTCACTTGGTCTGTGAGTATAATTTGCCACAATTGCCCCCTCCCTCCTCCTAGATCTACTTTTTCCCATTTAACTTTCAGGAAGGACCCTGTGCTTGCCGTTCTTCTTCCTGTCACTCCTTCCCACAGAGTTCTCACTGTCCTGTGGCTTTAAATTCCATCCATATATTGATGACTTTCAAATTTTATCTTCACCTTGGACCTCTTTCCTAGAGTCCAGACTTAGAGTCCAGACTTGACTGTTCATTTGACACCTCCACTTAAGATGTCTAAGCAGGCTGAGTGATTTCATATCCCCCAACCAGAGCGGCTGATACCCACCCCCAACAAACCTGTTCCTTCTCCAGTCTTCGCTGACTCGGTGTACAGGTACTCTGTCTTCCACTTGTTCAGCTCAGAAGCCCTGGGGTCATCCTTGACTCTTCTTTCATATTCCATAACTAATCCTTTGGTAAACCCGGCCAGCTCTGCTTTTGAAATTTGTTCAGAATTGAACTGTTTCTCATTACTTGGACTGCTGCTACCCTAGTAGGTCCCTGTTGCTGTTCCCTTGTGTTACTGCAGTAGTCCCCTGATAGATCTCCTTGCTTCCATCATCATCCCCTACTGTTCTCAGCATAATCGTTAGGTGATCCCTCCAAAATGCAAGTCACGTATGTTACTTCTCTTCCAAACCTTCTAGTGGCTGGCCATTTCACTCAGGGTAAAAGTTGGATATTTACAATAACTTTTATGTAAGGCACTAAGGAATCTGGCTACCTCTTTTCCTTTCTTAGCTTTCCTTTTCTCACTTCCTCAACTGTAGCCAGATAAGCATCTTCTGAATTAATTGAACATACTTGGCACACTGCTGCCCCAGGACCTTTGCACTTGCTGTTTTCTCTGCCTCAGATGCACTGTTCCAGATATCTGGGTGTTGCCTCCCTCAGTTATTTTAGATCTTTACACAATTGTCATATTCTCAATGAGACCCTCCTTGGCCACCCTGTCTAAAACCTACCTCCTGAACACTTCTGAACCTTTCCTTCTTTTTCTGTTTAACTTAGATCTCTAACATACTAGATACTCTGCATATTACTTTAGTTACTCTCTGTCTTACCCAGTACAATGTGTTTTTGTTCATTGTCATACTCCCTTGTCATATAGAATGTCCTCCACAAATAATTGTTGAATCAGTGTATTTTGTTGCATATCCTCTTAATTTTTTCTTCTTAATTTCTTCTAGGTTTGTTCTTTCCTCATTCAGCCCTTTTATCGCTTCATATCTTCATCACTGGTACTGTCTAGTTGTGACTCCTTACTTCAGTTTTGTTAAACGCGAACCTGCTAAAATTTCTCTCTTTAAATACGTTTTATTATTATACTGCTTATCTACTTAAGAATTAGCTTACCTCCCCATTCTTTCTTATGTTCGATCTGATCTTATTACTTGGCAAAGTACTCACTCCTTTGGAATGGAGCTGTAGCTCTATCTCTCTGCCCCTCCCATGTCTAGTCATAACTCTTCTGCTGAAGTCACAGAAATCTGCGTCCTGTCCCCTGAATGGGCTTGCTTGTCTCCTGCCTCTGTTGTGAGTCTCCTCCTTCAGCACCAGACCATTTGGCTTGTTTCTGTCAAAATCTGACCGAGAACTGGGGCGCCTGGGTGGCTCAGTTAGGCATCCGACTTCAGCTCAGGTCATGATCTCATGGTCCATGAGTTCGAGCCCCGCGTCGGGCTCTGTGCTGACAGCTCAGGGCCTGGAGCCTGCTTTGGATTCTGTGTTTCCCTCTCTCTCTTCCCCTCCCCTGCTCATGCTCTGTCTGTCTGTCTCTCTCTCTCCCTAAAAAATAAATAAACATTAAAAAAAAAAACTCTGACTGAAAACTTCTTACTAGAAGTCTTCTGTGATATAATTGAATAAATTTTACTATATTAATTTATTTTTCACATTGTTTTCTCTAATATGTTTTTCATGGAGATAGATACCTATAGATATATTGACTCATATTTTATCTTTTATAAATACATTTGTGAGGTTAAAACTTTACTGGGGTTAATAAGAGGGTATATAGTACATTATATGGTTGGTATCAATTTCAAGAAAACAAATCTTATTGATGATTATAGAATGATTTTATTGAGCAAACATTAGTATTTTTATTTTCTTATTTTAGGTATCATTGCCCAATGCCCAAGATCTTTTATGTTCAGCTGACTGTAGGAAACAATGAATTTTTTGGGGAAGGAAAGACTCGACAAGCTGCTAGACACAATGCTGCAATGAAAGCCCTTCAAGCACTGCAGAATGAGCCTATTCCAGAAAAATCACCTCAGGTATGTTACTGCTACATGTGACAGTCTCTTCCTTATCGTTCCCTGGTGAGATTATTAACAAGACAAACAAATGCATTTTTATAAGTAAAAGAAATCATCTCCTCTGATAGGAAAGAATATTAGAATGGTGGCCTGCTATGATCTGCCTCTCAGATTACGTGCCTCCTGCACTAAGCTCACGTGTTCCTGCTAGGATGACCTTACCTTGGAGAACTTTGGTTCACCCACAGAGTTCACTTCTGAGGCAACACAGGATTTAAGGATATGAACAAGGATGGGAAATAGCATTCATTTACCTTAGATTTAATGCTGTGTTTACTGAGTATAGAATACACTGTGTTAATCTAGAGTCAAGCAAGGAATTTAAAGTGGAAGAGATTTGTGTGGATTTTTTTCAGCCCCACTTTATTTTACAGACCAGGATATTGAGGCTGATCCTGAGTAATTTCACCCATTCCATGGCTTTGGCGACTCTCTCTGTTGATTTCAAAACAGTAGCTCCAGCCCAGACATGTCTTACAAGATACCTTCTTATTGAGCTATCCACTTAGTTATTGCAAACTGTACTGTTCAACCCCTGCAGATGCCCTACTATCAGACCTCTTGTCCTTCCCCTTTGAGATTCATCTTAGTTAATGGCCGACGTAGGTGTTTTTCTCCTTGTACACTTTCATTATGACTCTAACCTCTGTGCTTATCTGTTTTTACACCACGTCGTAAGTTTCTCGATAGCAGGGATACTGTTTCTTGATCTTTTTATCTCTGAGACTTACCCTGTGTTCAACATATATGAAGCCCTCCAGAAGTATGTGGTAAAGAAGTGAATAACTAAATTGGTGCCAGAATCAAAGAGCTCCAAAATCCTGGTTTACATCCTGTACTCCTTCTACAATTCAGTGTTTACGAAAATTAAATAGCATTAGAATATTGGGGATATTCTAATGGGTGGGGGATACAGATCTCTAAAGAAAAGTGAGTCTGGGGACATAGTATAAACTCAAATTTGTATATGGTTGAGTAAAATTTTTCCACACTCAACATTTATTCTTCCACTTTCAGGGGGGGAAAACCCTAAAAATTAAATTACAAAAAGCCTCACAACAAAGCCTGCAACTACTCTTGTTACATAGGAATCCACAGGATACAGTCTCTGGTTTCTTTTTTCTTATTGTATTTCAGATAGGCCCTCTTTATTGTAGAATATATGTAACAGTTTGCTACAAAGCGGGTTTTCATTGCCATCCTGTATTTTGTGATTTAGAACGGTGAATCCGGAAAAGAAATGGATGATGACAAAGATGCAAACAAATCTGAGATCAGCTTAGTGTTTGAAATTGCTCTGAAGCGAAATATGCCCGTCAGTTTTGAGGTAAGTGCTCAGTAGAGATCTTCCATTTCTCTCCCCCTGCTCCTCACTTTTTAAAATAAACGAACAAATAAATTAACTGGCATACTAATCTCCTGAAAGAGTTCAGGTGCTTTCTTACGCTCTCACTGTCTATCATGAACTCATATAGGCCCTGGAGAAAGTAGAATATACTTTCTATACTTACTGTATACTTACTATAATATACTTACTAGAATATCATGGATTCCTGCAGATCTCTTTGGCTTTGCTGTATTAAACTTTTTGTATGTATATATATAAATATATTTATATTTTTGTGTATATATATATATATATATAATTTGTAGATTTGTAGTATGCTATAGGGTTTAGTGTTTTTGGTAGGATCAAATTGAAAGTATTCAAGTTAATGTTTTGTGACACATATACATGGATATCTAAATTCCTCTAAATTTGTGGAACCAAAATAGGTTTAAATTTAACTTTTACCAATAAGTCACAAACAAGTAATTAGCAGCTCTCTACGTTACCGCCAGATAAACATGTCACAAAATATTTATAAAAATCATGTGACATATAAAAGGGAAAAAAATTTAAATCATTGTAATACCTTCTTTATTAAGAGGTCATTAATTTTGTAACTCAAATATCTAGAAAATAGACAAAACCCAGGAAATAAGCTAAAACGGTTGTAGAGTTTCCTCCTTCAAAGTGGGTGGAGTTCATCTACTAGAAAGGTCCCACATTTTATTCACTGTCAAGATCAACTGACCTCAACTGAGAACCTGTCTTTTTAGACACAATCCTCCTAAAGTTGGGTTATCTGATTTCTTAGCCTCTAGCAGATTAAAAGCAGAATGAGGAAGGCAGGAATAGAATGTACTTGACGGCCTGTTGGTCCTAGCAAGAAATGATAGGGAAAATGTACTATCAAAAGTAATTACATATACTCAAAAATTGTTGGAGCATGGGTCTTTTAAAGGCTACAATGAATAGGAATAATTTTATAAGTCTTAGAATTCCTTGAAAGCATCAATACATTATAGTATAGAATATTTGGTGTTCATAATGATCTAATGTGAACAATAAAAAGGTCAAATATTTAGTATTCTGTTAAGTCGGTAAAATGTGTACTTTTTTTTTTAATTGAGGAGGGTGCCCATCAAAGTTATTAAAATAAACAGTTTTAGTGTTTCAACTAGTAAGCTTAAATTACATGGAAAGTATGCTTATCATAAGTTTCTTAGCCCCAGTAATGTTGGATTATTGAGATACTGTGTTGTTTTCCTTTTCCTAATTGGTATTATTAGAAGACAAAATTTTAATGTAAAGTTACATGGTAAACTATTTAACTGAATAGGGTTTCTTTTATAAAAGGTCCGAATTTTGAAGGAGACTAAAGTTTTTAGCATTTGGGTTTTGGAGAGCACCTTTCCTCCAAAAACTGGAATATTTTAAAGAGCACATTAATACAGGGTTTAGGGATGCTCATTCATAGCTGGCAGATTCATAATCCATTACTCTAGAAACATAGGTATTTTTTATGGTATGTCTACTTACCTTTTTAAGATCATGTCACAGAGAGTAAACATTCCTTTCTATAAAACAGCCTTTGAGGTCTCCATCAAAAATAGGTTATTTTCACCCATAAGTTATTTTTGAGAGGCTTCCACTTGTAGGATGCTTTATGGGCTAGAGAACTCCAGTAAGAAATAGTCCTTGGACTTCAGTAACTTATTCTTACAGAGGAGAAATTAGATATTTACACAGTTATATACAAACTATTATTCTGCATGGTCTGTGTACCTAATCCAATATGGTATGTTTTATGTTCTTAATTTTCTGTTCCATAAGAAACTGGGTCACCATAATTAGAATTGCCTATTTTAAGCTAGTAAAACACAAATTTTGAGTGTGAATTGAATGTATTTATTTAGATTTTTGTTCTTTCAACTTCATTTTATTAAGCAGCATAAGTATCAAAAAATGAATGGCCCCTATATAATGTCTATATAACTTTATTAAAGAAATCTATAATTTTGGCATAATTTTTTGTAATTTCAATTTTGATTATGATACGAGTGTTTAAAAGATGCATGAGATGATAACACTACTTAAGAGCCTATATTCAATAGTTTACTTATATTTAATAGGTTATTAAAGAAAGTGGACCACCACATATGAAAAGCTTTGTTACTAGGGTGTCAGTAGGAGAGTTCTCCGCGGAAGGAGAGGGAAATAGCAAAAAACTCTCCAAGAAGCGTGCTGCAACCACCGTCCTACAGGAGCTTAAGAAACTCCCGCCTCTTCCTGTGGTTGAAAAGCCAAAATTATTTTTTAAAAAACGCCCTAAAACAATAGTAAAGGTAAGTGTGTGCTTGCGAACATTAGTCAGGTTTACTATATAAATACTATGGTAACTATAGATAAAAATTTTTCCGTAGGACAGGCACCTAAATGTATGGATTATATACAATCCCAGAGTCACCGGTGGTCCTGGACTATAAATTAATAACACTCTATTTTGTTTTAAAATTCTTTTTACTGTTCATTCTTTTATTTTGAGAGTGCGATAGAGTGCATGTGTGATCAGAGTGGGGGGGGGGATCAGAGAGAGAGAGAGAGAGAGAGAGAGAGAGAGAGAGAGAATACCAAGCAGGCTCCACACCATCACCATCGAGCCTGACGTGGGGCTTGAACTCACCAACTGTTAGATCACAGCCTGAGCCAAAATCAAGAGTCGTATGCTTAACGACTGAGCCACCCCAGCACCCTTGTCTTGCTTTTAGACACTTGTATACCTGTGTTTGTTCATCAAAAAACAGTACCTTCCATATTTCTAGTTTTTATGGTTTAAAAAATACTTTCTCATTCATGGTCACCATGTGATTCTCATCAGGATTGTGTAAGGTAGATGACGTTACCCCTCCTTTTACAGTAAGGTTTCATGAAACATGCGAGCTCAAAGAATTTGCTCGCTTTTATTCACCTCACGTGTGGAACAACTTGAAGGACTCTGTTTTCCAACCCAACGTTCTTTCTGCACACAACACTGTAATGTAGTAACTTGTTGGGCTCTCATGAAATGATGATGGGTTACAGAGTAATAATCATATGAGTCGTACTAATGCTGGTGACGGTGGCAGCAGCCGGTAGATATAAAGCACCGTGTGCGGCCAGCTTTGTCCCAGCACTTCGTGTGCTTTATCACATTTGATGCTCGCAGCAGCCCTGTGAGGTAGACGGTACTATTTTATTTCTGTTCTTTCAGGCATGTAGAGCTTGGCCAAAGAAGAAAACAGAGCACACACTTTTGCAAGATGCTGTGACTCTTTCTTTTACTGGAGCAGGTTTTTCTGTTTACATTAACAACAACAACCCAAAAAGGAATGAGCTCAGTCGACACTGAGTACAGGACACTGCCCATGAGTGCGCACTGTGTATGGGATGAACGAGCTAGCCTTCTGTTTACAGAGAGAGCCTTCAGTTGCCAGCATGTCACTTGCCCCCTCAGTGTCACTTCTCTAGCAGACTTTGGGTTAGCTCTACGAATCAAGGGTTACAAAAGCACGGGTTTGAACCACATGGGTCCATTTGTATGCAAATTTTTCTATAAATACAGTATTATAAATGTATTTTTTCCTTATAATTTTCTTTTCCTTTTTTTTCTTATGATTTTCTTAATAACATTTCCTTTTTTAGTGTAAGAATACACTATATAATACATAAAACATACAAAATATGTGTTCATTCACTGTTTCTGTTGTTAGTAAGGCTTCTCTGGTCAGTTGTTGGCTAGTTAGTAGTTAAGTAATTAACCATTACCAGTTAAGTCTTGGAGGAATCCAAACAAAAAAACAAAGTTATACGCAGATTTTTGACTGAGTGGGGCGTTGCCCCCCCCCCCCCACACCTTGTTCAGGGGTCAACTGTACGTTTTATCTGTGACGAACCTCTTTTGTTTAGATTGTACTATGGTACAACTGGTATTTTTATAGGTTTTCTGCATTTTGTACCTTTGCTTTATTTAAAAATACATGCATACATATTCACATAAATAAGTAACTACATAAACGTGTTCTTAATGAATACTATCATTATGACAAGGTGTAGGTTATGTAATCCTTGAAATAGCATTCTACATGGTATGTAAAGTAGACTAAAAATAAATGGCAAATAGATACACTTATGAGTTCTAGTGGTTCTGAGGGCTGGTTTTCATTCATATGCTCTAACCACATGGTTAGGCTTTAGGATAATGGTTGTTTGTGGGTTTTTTTGTTTTTTTTTTAGCATTTAAGTGGGTTTTTAATTGAAATACATTTGACATATAACACTGTGTAAATTTAACGTGCGCAACCTGTTGATTTGATATATTTATATATTGTAATTGTCATTGTAATATGTAGGTGTAATTATATATAGATATAATAAGCACCTATATCATACCACATAATTATCATTTCTTTTTAGGAGTTGGAATAATTAAGATCTAGTCTGTTAGCAAGTCTGATGATTCTAATCCAACATTGTTGTCTTTTTCACTCTACTGTACATTAGGTCTGCAGAACTTATTTACTACTTGCTGCAAATTTGCACCCTTAAACAACATCTCTCCTATCCCCCTACTTCCCAGACCCTGTAACCACCATTTTGCTCTCTGTTTTTATGAGTTTGGCTTTTTTAGACTCCACGTATAAGTGAGATCATGCAGTATTTAGGATAATCGTTTTAAGAACAGAACGTTTGGATTAAGTTTTGAGTGTGAATCCCTGTGACCTGAGCAAGTAACCTAACTTTTCTAATCTTACATTTTGTTTTTTATAAAGTAGGAATGATAATTGAACTAGTTTCATGGGATTGTCATGTGTTAACTGAGATAATACACAGAATGTATTAGTAATTATTATTAAGTATTTATTAACAATACAAATAAAAAGTGCTCAATAAAGGTTAACTATTGTTATTCTATACCTGTCTATTCACATTTTAGATGTATGTGAATATATCTGTGGTCTGTTTTCTGAAATATTTTTTAAGCATTTTTATTATTGGGGTGCCTGGGTGGCTCAGTCTGTTGAGCGTCTGACTTCAGCTCAGGTCATGATCTCACAGCTCATGAGTTCGAGCCCCATGTCGGGCTCTGTGCTGACAGTTCAGAGCCTGGAACCTGCTTCGGATTCTGTGTGTCTTTCTCTGCCCCTAATCCACTCAAATTCTGTCTCTGTCTGTCTCAAAAATAAATAAACATTAAAAAAAATTTTTAAAAAAGAATTTTTATTATTGAAGTATAGTAGAAGTACAGTGACATACTTGTGTCTGGAGTACAATATGTTGACTCAGCAGTTCTACACGTTACTGAGAGGTCACCACGATAAGTGTAGTTGCTATCTGTCACCATTTGTTATTACAATATTATTGGCTGTATTCTCTATGCTGTACTTTTTATCCCTGTGACTTATTTATTTTGTAATTAGAAGTTTGTACCTCTTAATCCCATTCACCTATTTCACTCATCCCCCTCCCCCCTGCCAACCACCAGTTTGTACTATGTATTAGTGAGTCTGTTTGTATTTTTTTGTCTTAAATCTTTTTATGTATAAAATCTATAGCTCTTCCACGATGGAAGAACAGTGCTCTACATCAGAATGGTAGTACAAAACTGGTCACAATAATTTCCATCGAATTTATTAAACTAAATCTAATCTTAATAAGTTATGAATAATGAGCCATTAGGCTAGAAAAGATCTATACTTTTTTTTTTAATGTTTATTTATTTTTGGGGAGAGAGACAGCGTGAGCTGGGGAGGGGCAGAGAGAGGGAGACACAGAATCTGAAGTAGGCTCCAGGCTCTGAGCTGTCAGCACAGAGCCCGATGCGGGGCTCAAACTCACAGACCACAAGATCATGACCTGAGCCGAAGTCGGACACTCAACCGACTGAGCCACCCAGGCGCCCCAGATCTATACATTTTTATATAGGATATAAATATAACCCTATTGTTTTTAACGATAGCCATTAAAAGCAAGATTATTGTTTAAATGTTATTCCCCAGAGTGGAGAGCAACATTTTAAATTCTAAGAATTATTTGCTGCTACTTCTAGTATATATTATTCCAGAACTTTCCCAGAGTAGGTTAGCCCCCTACATTTTTCTTCACATACATCACACTTGTAATTACTTGTACCATGTCTGTCTTATGTTAAAATAAAGCCTATAGACATCTTCTGGAATGTAAGGTTATTTTAAGAAAACAGCATACATACAGTGAGTTGGAATCTAGATAATTTTAAGTATAATCACACCTTATGGTGGGCCAATAAATGGGTCAGGTTGGAATAGTATATTGGTTTTCAGCATTTTCCTCCCTTCCTCATATGTCTTATACATGTAGACTCTATAGTTCCTTATTATGCAGTAGAAGTAGAGAATAAACTGTTGATGATTTACTTTAATTTTATTTAAAGTAACAAAACATCACATTTTATTTAATTTTCATAATCATGCTGTGGTGTAGCTTTTATCCTATTTTACCGATGAGGTCCTTGGTGTTTAAGAAACGTACCCAAGATCATGTAACAGTTCGGTTCCAGGTCCAGTCCTGTCTGTTTCCAGTGCCCATCTGAAACCGGTTGATTGTGAACTCCTCTTGGATTTTAAGAGTAACGCTACACAGTAACCTAACAGTTACAATGTTAGATTGTTTTAATTATGTCTTTGGGTCTATATTTTGTTTTTTAATGCGGTTCTCTTCTATAAGATGAGAATTTAGAGAAGTGTTTCCAACGTTGGAGGTAAAATTTTCTGGATACAACTATTACAAGACTGTCTATACTAGTTCGTGGAAAGAGAACATAAGACTTGATATCCAAGGAATAAGTTAATTGTCCGAGGTGCTAGTAGTTAATTTCAATCAAGGGAAGAAACCAGCCATTCTTAATGTTCTCAGACTCCATTATTATCTAATTGGATTTATGCATCTGGTTTTTTGTCATTGGAATCCGTATCAACAGTGTTTTGGAACTTAAAAACATTTTTATAAAAGAGGCAAATTAAATAAAAGTAAAGGCAGCATACCATTGGAAGTACATATTTATTTGAGTGTCTTCAGGAACTGGGCATACTTCTAGTGCTAGACTCAAAAACTTCCCTTTACCTTTTTGTTGATATCCCACTCTTAGACTTATAACTTATTGTCTGTATTTGTCTGTTCTTATCAATCCTTTACTTCGTTTATAATTCATTAGTTTTCATTTTTGCTATTAAATATGGGTAGAAACCAGAATTTTATCAAAAGCTAGAATCTTCCCTTTCTCTCCTCTTCTTCCATCTAACTATTGCAGTAACTGAAGTTCTCAGTCTTTTTCTTCTCTTACTGCACCTAGGCTTCTCTTCATACTTCTAGGGTTTCAATTCAGTCTCTGTGTAGATGATTTTCAGATACTCTTTTGTGCTATATGCTGCCTGTTGGACATCTTCACTTCTTATTTATTTCACAGGCACATCAGACTCATCATAAACTCCTTCTCCTCCAGCATTCCTTGTCACAGTGCCTGGCATCACCATCCCACTGCTGCTGAAACAGAAACCTGGGAGTCATTTTTAACTTTTAACCATTATATCCAGTCAATCATCAAATCCTATTGAATCTATCACTTAAGTATTTCTTAAGTTGGTTCATTTATTTCCATCTCTTTGCCATCTTTATTTGGTTCGGCTCAAAATCATCTCTTGCCTGAACTGCTATAGCAGGTTTTTAATTGGCCTTCCTGTAAGTACTTTTGACATCCTGTCAACTGATCTTTTAAAAAGTGTTATCTTTCAGAGACACCAGTCAGATCATGTCATTCCTCTGCTTGAAATCTTTTAGTAATTTCCCGTTTCTCTTTGGATAAAGTCCAAAATCCTAAACATACTCTAAAAGACCCTGCAGGATCCGACCTGCAGCAGCAAACTAGGTGTGATGGAGAACCAGGAAGAGCTCCGACTATATACAAGTTTAATGTGACACACACAGCCTGCAACATAGTGATTACCCTTGCTTCTAATACTTGTTTTAGAGTAAATTTTCACAGGTGGAAACAGAGTTCTGCCCGTGTGATAAATACACAGCTTCATTTCTAGGAGTAATATCCGAAGAAAGTTCATATGCACAGAGAATATTTGATTTGCAAAGATTGTTTTTTTGTTTTTAAACCTTTTAGAAGGCACTAAAACAGCTATATATAAGTTTAAAAAAATTTTTTTAAAAGCTTTATTCATAAACATTTCCCATACAACGTTAAAAATAGAATACCTTCTAAATGGCTTATACAGTATTTGTAT
The DNA here is from genome assembly GCF_046562875.1 of Panthera onca. NCBI lineage: Eukaryota > Metazoa > Chordata > Mammalia > Carnivora > Felidae > Panthera > Panthera onca. Next base: position 23,623,532 of record NC_138356.1, on the reverse strand, counting down.
ATAAGTTAAAAAGCCTATTACGTTAAATGAAAACTTACTGCCCAACTTGCATCTAGAACATTTCTCAATGAGATTGAAGCTGTGTAGGCCCCTCCTCTGTTACGTCCAGATACCACCTCACATAGTTAATCACAATATTAGTTTTATATGTAACGTTTCCTGACCTTATAATTTTATTGCATGTTTGTTTTTTTCTGAAAAAAATTGCATTTGGTTAGCTAGCTTTTAAAACAGCTTTGTTGAAGTATAATTGTACATATTTAAAACATGCTATTTGGTATGTTTTGATATATGTGTACACCTGTGAAACCATGACCATAATCAAGATAATGAATCTATCCATTGCTCCCAAAAGTTTCCTTGTGCCCCTTTGTAATCCCTCCACCCTCCATTCCCAAGCAACTACCTTCTTTTTGGATGGCTTCTTTTACTTAGCATAATCACTTTGAGATTCGTCCATGTTGTTGCATGTTAACAGTTACTGATTCTGTTGTTGTTTTTTTAATTAAAAAAGCTCTTTTAAATGTTTATTTTTGAGAGAGAGAGAGAGAACGTGTGTGTGCATGCGAAGAAGGGGCAGAGAGATAGGGAGACAGCATCTGAAGCAGGCCCTGCACGGTCAGTGCAAAGCCCTGTGCAGGGCTTGAACCCATGAACCACGAGATCATGACCCGAAGTTGGAAGCTGAACCAACTGAGCCACCCAGGCGCCTCTGATTCTGTTTTAATGCTAAGTAGTATTCTGTTGTATGGTTATACCACCCTTTGTTTATTCATTCACCCTGTGGTGGATATTTGGGCTGTTTCTCATTTTGGGCTATAAATAGAGCTGTTGTGAACATGTGTGTATGTCTTATGGGCATAAGTTTTCCTTTTCTTTAAAAAAAAATTTTTTTTAAGCATTTTTTTATTATTGAGAGAGAGAGAGAGAGCACGAGCGAGTGAGCGTAAGCATGGGAGGGGCAGAGAGAGGGGGAGACACAGAATCCGAAGCAGGCTCCAGGCTCTGAGCAAGCTGTCAGCACAGAGCCTGACGTGGGGCTCGAACTCATGAACTGCGAGATCATGACCTGAGCTGAAGTCGGACACTCAACCAACTGAGCCACCCAGGTGCCCCATAAGTTTTCCTTTTCTTTTTTGGGTAAATGCTTGGGAGTGAATGGCATGGTCATTTAGTAGGCATATACTCAACCTTTTAAGAGACTGTCAATTGTTTTTTCAAATGAGTATACCATTTTACATTCTTAGCAGCCATCATTTTAGTTGCTGCACATCCTTTCTAATACATAGTATAGTCTTGAATTTCAGTTGTACAAATGCGTGTGTATTGATACTTCATTGTGGTTTTAATTTACATTACTCCAGTGGCTAATGATATTGAGCATTGTTTATGTGTTTGGTAGCACATGAGGTTGGATGAGGTGTTGTTCAAATCTTTTGACCACTTCAAACATCAAGTAATAACTTAAATAACAATAAAAATAATAAAATGTAAATAATAATAAGTTTATTATTGAATTTTGAGAGGTCTTCATACATTCTAGATACAAGTTCTTTTTTTTTCTTCAGTGAGAATTCTTTATGTTTTTATTGAATCATAAATGAAATGCAGTATCCCATTAGTTTCAGGGGTACATCATAGTGATTGAATATTTTTAGACATTATGAAATGATACCATCTGTCACCATACAAAGTTGTTACAATATCATTGACTGTATTCCCTGTGCTGTACATTATGTCCCTATGACTTACTTATTTTATAACTGGAAGTCTTTACCTCTTAATTCCTTTCACCTATTTCACTCCCCTCCACATACAAGTGCTTTATCAGATATATGGTTTGCAGATATTTTCTCTAAAGCCTGTGACTTAACCTTTTCAAAGAACAGAAATTATTAATTTTGAAGAAGTCTAATTTATTATTTTTTATGGGATATGATTTCAGTGTTGTATCTAAGAAATTGTCACCTAACCAAGTCACAAAAATTTCCCCTGTGTTTCTTCTGGAAATTTTATAGTTTAGATATTACATTTAAGTTTGTGAACCATTTGAGTTAATGATAATGAGGTACGGATTTAAGTTTGTGGTTTTTTTGTTTTTTTGTGTGTGTGTTTTTTTTTTTTTTTGCATATGAATATTCAGCTGTTGCAGGACCAGTGGTTGAAAAGACTACCCCTTCCCATTGAATTGCTTTTCTACCTTTGTCAAAAATCTGTTAACCATATATATGTATGGGTCTATTTCTGGATGCTGCTGTGTTTGCTGGTCTCTGTCTCTTTATGCCAATACTACACATACTGTCTTGATCACCATAGCTTTATAATAAATCTTGAAATCAGATAGTCTGAATCCTCCAACTTTGTTCTTTTTTTCAAAGTTGTTTTGGTTATCTGTCCTTTGTGTTTCCACATGAATTTTAGCATTAGTTTATTAAGTATTACAAGAAGTATGGTAGGATTTTGATTGGGATTGCAATGAATTGATAGATCAGTTTGAAGAGACTTGACATGTTAAGAATGTTAAGTCTTCTGATCCATGAACATATGTCTGTTCATTTATTGAGATCCTGATTAATTTCAGCAGTGTTTTATCATTTTAGTGGGTTTTACATGAATTATATCATACTGTATTCTTCTGTGCTTGCTTTTCTTGTCTTATTTAAAATTTTTTTCTGAATTTCATTCATTGTGAGGCATGCAGCTGTCCTTAATTCATTTTCATTGCTATATGCCACTCCACTGTATTAACATGAGATAATTTATTATTTTATTGATAAATGCTTAGGCTATTTCCAGTTTTTTTGCTATTTCAAATAATGCAGCTATGGATATTCCTGTATATATGAGCTAGCACATATGGGAAATCATTTTCTAAGGGTATTTATATGTCTATGAAGAGGCTACTGGTTTTTAGCTTTACTAGACATTGCCAGATTCTTTTCCAATTTATATTATCAGCAGTGTATAAGGATTTTTAAAAAGTTTATTTATTTTGAGAGACAGAGTGGGGGAGGAACAGAGAGAGAGAAATGCAAGTAGGTTTCATGCTATCAGTGCAGAGCCTGATTCAGGGCACAAATGCACAAACCGTGAGATCATGACCCGAGCTGAAACCAAGAGTCAGATGCTTAACCAACTGAGCCACCCAGGTGCCCCTAAGATGTTTTTTTTTTTTTTTTTTAAGTTTATTCATTTACTTTTTCAGTAATCTCTATACCCAATGTGAGGCTTGAACTCACAACCCTGAGATCAGGATTGACTCTTCTGACTGAGCCAGCCAGGCAATCCAGCAGTGTATAAGTTTTTGTTACTCCCTATCCTCACCAATCAGGGCTGTCAGACTTCTTAATTTTTGCCAAATAGATGAGTGTGAAATAGTATCTGACTGTGGTTTTAACATGCATTTTCTGAGTCTTTTTTTTTTTTTTTTTTTTTTTTTTTTTGAGAGAGAGCGAGGGCAAGAGCGCATGTGTGTGCAGAATGGGAATGGGGCAAAGGGAAAGGGAGAATCTCAAAACAGGCTCCACACAGCCTGACACATGGCTCAATCTCATGACCCTGGGATCATGACCTGAGCCGAGATCGAGAGTTGGATACTTCACCAACTGAACCACCCAGGCACCCCCACTTTCTGAGTCATAATGAGGTTGATTATCCTTTCATATGTTTTTCTTCTGTTAAATATCTATTCATCTTCTTTGCCCATTTTTCTTTTATATTGTCTTAATACTTTTTAGGAGTTTTAAAAAATATATTTCGGATATTGGATACATCTTTTTTTTTAGTTATATATATTGCAAATGTCTCTTCCCAGCTCATGGCTTATCTTCTTACTTTTTTTTTTGGTGTTTTTTGACGAACAGAAGTTGTGAAGCAACTCTAATATATTAAAGAGTTTAAAAGCAGCCTTAGCCCAAGTTATCAATAATGCCTTTGAGCCCTAAATCCCATAGAAGTCTTAGTTTCAGATCCATTGTATGATTTACCTTTATAAATCTTCATAAATGACTCTCCAGTTGCATTATCTTCTCTAGTCATGGTTTTGGGGTACAGAAGATGAGGGGAGAACCACTGTTTCTTAAAGGATCTGATAATAGGTTTTGCAAGCATATTTTGAAATTTTCTCAAATTATTTTTTAGGCTGGACCAGAGTATGGTCAAGGAATGAACCCCATTAGCCGCCTGGCTCAAATTCAACAGGCCAAAAAGGAGAAGGAGCCAGATTATGTTTTGCTTTCAGAAAGAGGAATGCCTCGGCGTCGGGAATTTGTGATGCAGGTACTTCTAACTTCTGTGTTAGAAAACAATTTTGTAACTACTGAAAAAAATTAGAAACCCCCAGGTTGGAATAAAGATGTGGGGGCAAGGCAGACTAGGAACTAATAACATTCATTCCTTCCAGGCCCACCTGCTTCTTGGCTGAAACATTCAAGTGTCAGGGACATGTTAGAGTAGACCATCTGGGTTTTTGAAGGGACTGTGAGTTCACACAGGTTATTTACCACAGAGTGTATAATTCAGAATGCTTATCTCTAACTTAGGTTACGCTTTGCAGTCAGGGGCTGTTAACTACTGGGGGTAGGATACGGATGGAATTAGAAACATAATTTAGAAAATAGATGTAGAAGATGGAACAGGGCCAAGAGCATGAGCTTTTGGGTTATCAGGAAAATTAGGAAAAGAAAGCTAGCTGGTGAGGACTGAGGGACTCAGAATTGCTGAGAGATTTAGGCATTTAGAGATTTAGAGATTTCGGATTGAGGCACAATGCCTAATATGTCCTCCTTTTATTTATTTACTTAAAAAAGTTTTTTTAATATTCTTATTTTTGAGAGAGAGCACAAGTGCTTGAACTCAAGTGGGGGAGGGGCAGAGAGAGGAAGACAGAGGATCCAAAGCAGGCTCTATGCTGTGAACGTGGAGCCCTGTAGCAGGGCTTGAACTCATGAACTGTGAGGTATGACCTGAGGTGAAATCAAGAATTGATTGCTTAACTGACTGAGCCACCCAGGCGCCCCCGTCCTTTTAAAATTCTACCCATTCATCTTCATTTGCCAACTCAAGCCCCAGTAGTGAAGAAACCTTTAATTCTTATTATGCAATTTTCAAACATACCCAAAGGTGGATATTCTTAATAGTTTACTACAAATAATAATACAATGGAATAGGAATAGCATATGAGGAATATGCCCAGCATCCAAACCCAACAATTAAGATTTTTGCCACACTTACTTCAGCTATCAATTTTTCTTTCCTCCTTCCCTCTCTTTCTTTTCTTGAAGTATTTCAAAGGTAATATCTAGCCACCTATCATTTTAACCTGCATACTTAGTGTATATCCCTAAAAAATATGGAAGTTTTTCTTTTGTGTTTTTACATTAGGCATGATTCATACTGATTAGAATCATCTAATACTCAATCTATATTGAAATTCTGCTTACTGTACCCAAACTGTTTTTGTTATAATTGGCTTGTCAAAGCAACTTTCTCCAATTAGACTCATAGATCTCATTTTTAATTAATCCAGTTAAAACCAACAGATATTTGTTAAGTGTTGACCATGTGGCAGACATTTTGGCACTAATACATAGTATCTCATTGATTAACTTCTCATGCGTATTTAAATTTTACCTTCTTTCCCAATTTATAATCTCCACGTTTCTTTATCTCAGAGTACCTAATATAGTATATGTATATAGTAGTACCTTAAAAAACCTTTGGTGTACATTTGCTGCCTTCCTGCTTGATTGAGAGCTAGCATCTTGGGCTTTTGTTGGAGATGAAAACTTCTGATGGGAACCTCAATATCCGAAGAGGGGGGAATACTTCTATGGTAGTAAGCACAGTACTGTCTAGATGTCATTAGGACCCAGAACAGTTTTATTCTAGTATTTTACTTTGTAAAATATGGGCACTATTTTTCTTTTTACATGCTTAGCTTTAAAGAATTCTAGGAAATATTTTTAGAACTCTAAAACCTGAGGGGGGGTGGAAATCACCTAAAATCTAGACCTGTGTTAGGATAAAAACTGGCTTTGACTTTATTAAACAATTTTTTTTCTGTGGAGTATATTGAGTACCCCTTTTGAAAAAGGAATTTAGAATGTCTTAGGCCAGTTTCCATTTTATGGGTATTCATAAACATTCTAGTCAAATGGGAACATTTGGCTGTGCTTTTAAATGTTTTCACACTGAATTCATATTGTTTTTTCCCCTTCTGGAAGCCCCAGTGGATTCATTATAGTATTGCAGCAAGTTTATCAAAGTAAAGGCTTTTGTATAAACTACTTAAGCAATGCTATCATTTGTTATAATTGAATGTGGAAGTAAAATATCCAGAGATAATATGCTCATATTTATCTATCACCAAAAAAAAAAAAAAAAAAAGGTAAGTTTGTGTGTTATAAAGTAGATGCAGTTACTTGTACTGATTATTAGACAAGGAAAATCTCTGATGACATTATCTGGGTGTTTATTTCTAGAGCGTATTTCTTAAAGCTTTTTATTATTTTAGAAAGAGGTATTTTAAGTTTTCAATGAGAAAATAATGACAACTACACCAAATTGTATATCAGCACATTCTATTATTATATATCATGAGTTAATTTTTCTACCTCTGATTAAGGTCTTCAGGTTTTAAAAAAATGCATAAAGCAAGTTTCATCTATTATATTTGTTTTTTTTTTCTTTAATGTTTATTTATTTTGAGAGAGAGAGCAGGGGAGGGGCAGAGAGCGAGGGAGAGAGAAACAATCCCAAGCAGGCTCTGCACTGTCAGCACAGAGCCCATTGCAGGGCTTGATCCTATGAATGGTGAGATCATGACTTGAACTGAAACCAAGAATTGGACACTTAACTGACTGAGCCACCCTGTGCTCCTATTTTTTTTTCTTTTTTTAAGAGAGAGAGAAGGCGCAAGTGAGCGAGGAGCAGAGAGAGAGAGAGAGAAGCAGGGCTCACCTGAAGTGGGGCTCATGTTATTTTTACCTGAAGTGGGGCTTGAGCTCACCCAATGCAGAGCTCATGCTCTACCCAAGTGGGACTGGATCTCCCCTGAACCAGGGTTCAAACTCATGAACCCATGAGATCACAACCTGAGCTGAAGTCAGATGCTTAACTGACTGAGCCACCCAGGCACCCCCATCAATTTTTTTTGTGACTCATTGAAAGTAAATCAATTAAGTCTTTGGTAAATGCTACTTTAGAACTATTTTTTTTACTTTTTTTGAGGACTTATTTAAATAATTTGTTTAAAGATAAAAACCTGGCAGTCTTAAAGTTATTGCATGGCGAAATAATTGAGCTTCTTTGTAGACAACGTTTTAATGTAAAACTATTATTTGTAATAATTTAAAAATATTGTGAATTTTTGAGGAAGATGGCTTATGAAGTTTACTTACATACTTGCTTACTTACACATTTACATGCTTTTATAATTATGTGACTTATTTTTTTGAATGTTCACTGTGTTTGTTAGCAAGGAATCAGAGTCCTTCAGCACAGTCCTCTTTTTCGATACTAGCAAATAACTCTGGGATAATTACCTGCAACCTTTTGAACCATGCCACCATGTCAACTTGTGTGAGGTGAGGGGTAGGAGAATGGGAAAAATGAATCTGGAAGTACCGGTGCTAGAAGTAAGTCTTGAAGGTGTCAGAATAGGTCAGATGGAAAGCTGGCAGATACAGATCCAACATGAATGCTGAGTCGGGAACAGCATTACCCAAGAGCAGGAGACTGGAGTCAAAGAGCATCAGGCCTGGGTAGATAAATGAGATTTAGAGATGAAGCAGCAAAAGAATTGAATGAGAGCTCGTGAGGTGTATGTAGCATGTCAAAACAGCTGAAACTTTTTTTTTTTTTTTTTCCCCTGCTGACCGATCCTGCTTCCATTTACTTTGGCAAGTCTTTTGTCCCTCAGAGCAGTAGAGGAAGCTTCTGACGTAGCTGGCCTACTCTGTTAGCTAGCAAGCATTCCAGCAACAACACAGGGGCTGGTGAAGCTGGGAACTAACCAAACACTGGAAAAAATAACAGGTAGCAGAGGCCTGGCTCTAGCCAGGGACTCAAGCACATTATACCTAGGGCCTGCTATATTCAGGTCAGGTGCAGGCCAGCGCAGATATGGGAGATAGTATGTGTTCACCCAGCTCCAGGGATCTGCTGTGGACAGTATTAAGTATTAGATCAGTGCTTCTGAGGGAAGTCCATAGACTACTGCTGATTTGTCATAATGTACTGGTTTCTAGTTTTAGAAGAAAGAGCAATGAAATGTTTCAAAGACAGTGCACAGATTTGAACTGTAACATTTGAGATAGTTGTTACAGAAACTCTATAAAGAATGTGTTTTCAGTGTTTCATATACAACAACTATGTCATTTAGTTCATCTTGACTTTCTTTGTCGTATATTTGCACATTGTTTATACTTAAGTTCTTTAACCACTGTGTTAGAAGTACTTGGTTCACTGAAGCTTAACGTGGTGATGGAAATGGTAACACAAATCAAACTGAAATAATGGTGTAAGAATAAATGGCAAGCAGTACACAAGTGTGGACACCAGATGGAAACTGGTATGTTCTGAGACAAGTGAAATAGCCAGTTATGCTTTAACTGTGTAGAAGTGTCATGCTTTATATCCCAAAGCTGGATTAGTTGTACAACATACCAGTTCATTACTAGTACACAGAATATTGTAATTGTGAAATTTTATTAAGGTGGCATGAAACTATTGAAGCTAATTTTTTTTTTTTTAAAGCAAAGCATAGTGACATCAAATTTTCATTTATAGATTGCCTGTTCAGCTTTCTTGCTCATTTTTCTACTAGCTTTAAAAAAAATTGATTTGGGTGTGCCTGGGTGGCTGGCTCAGTTGGTTAAGCATCCATCTTCTGCTGAGGTCATGATCTCACGGTCCGTGACTTTGAGTCTCATACAGGTCTGTCTGCTGTCAGTGCAGGGCCTGCTTTGGATCTTCTGTCTCCTCTCTCTGCCCGCCCCCCCCCCCCCCCCCCCCCCGCCACTTGTGCGCCTCTCTCTCAAAAATAAGTAAATATTAAAGAATAAATAAATAACTCTTTAAAAAAAATGATTTATCGGAATCTACTATATATTCTGGAATGTAAGTCTTTTTCAGTTATGTGGCCTTTCAAGTATCTCCTCTTGTGTTGTGACTTTCCTTCCCCCCCCCCCCCCCCATTTTTAGTGATGTTCTTTTGAGGAACAGAAGTAATTTTTTTTTTAAGTTTATTTGTCTATTTTGGGGGTGGGGAGAGGCAGAGAGAAAGAATCCCAAGCAGGCTCCGTGCTATCAGCACAGACCCGATGTTGGGCTTAATCTCACAACTGTGAAATCATGAACTGAGCCATAATCAAGAGTTGTATGCTTAACCAACTGAGCCACCCAGACACCCCCAGAAGTAATTTAATGCAGACAAATTTATCTGTCTTTTCCCTCATGTTGACTTTATAAGTGTAGACATCCAGAAGAATAATGCCCCACCTTGTTTCTCTTCAATAGGATCTTGAATGTTCTTAGTACTTTGCATTTCCATGTAAATTTTGGAATCAGCTTGTCAAGTATTGTAAAAATCATGTGTGGGATTTTGATGGTAATTCATTGAATTTATAGGTCAATTTGAAGAGAATTGATATCATATTGAGTATTAAGTACATGAGTATGGCGTATCTATTAGGTTTATCTTAATTTTTCTCGGTGCTTATTATTTTTTTATATAAAGTTCTTAAACATCATAGGTATTTGATTTTCATTCAATGTAAATGGTATCTTTTAATAATTTTCTACTTGATTGTTGATGGGATATAACAATGCAGTTGGCTTAGGGCTCCTGGGTGTTTCAGTCGGTTAGGCTTCTGACTTCGGCTCAGGTCATGATGTCACAGTTCGTGGGTTTGAGCCCCATGTCAGGCTTTGCGCTCACAGCTCAGAGCCTGGAGCCTCCTTCAGATTCTGTGTCTCCCTCTCTCTTTTTCCCTCCTCCTACTTAGGCTTTCTCACTCTTTCAAAAATAAATACATAAATAGATATTAGAAAAATGTGGTTGGCTTTTGTATACTGTAATATACATTGAAAACTTTACACTCTCATAAAGTCTTATAATTTAGCTGTAGATATTCTTGGATTTCCTATATAAATATCATATATCCAAATGATGACAATTTGTTTTTATACTTCTAATTCTATGGTTTTTTTCTTGTCTTATTGCTCTGTCTAGGATTTGTAGTAAAATGTTAAATACTAGTAAAAATAGAGGGCATCTTTGTCTTGTTTCTAATATCAGAATTTCAACAGTAAGTATAATGTTTGTTGAAGTTTGCTATAGACTTTTTGCAGAATGCCCTATATCATATTAAGTAAGTTCCCTGTTTTCCTTAGTTTGCTAGGAGTTTTTATTATGAATGTATGGTGAGTTTTATCACATGCTTTTGCTCAATTTGTTAGGATGACCATATGTTTTGTCTCCTCAATCTGTTAATATAGCAGATTCCACTGATTGATTTTACTTGAATTTCAAATGTTAGACCAATCTTGCATTTCTGGAATAAACCTAACTTCATCATGATTTTTCTTTTTATATATTGCTTTGTTCAATATACTATATTATGCAGTTTAAACTTTAACAGTTATACTTGGGAATGAAATTGGTCTGTACATTTTCTTTCTTAAATTGTTCCTGTTGGGTTTTAGAATCAAACTGATACCTCATTGAATAATTGGGGACTGATTTCTCTTTTTCTTTTATTATGTGAAGTTTTGTAAGCTTAGCATTATTCTTTCTTAAATATTAGGTAGAACTTACTGGAGAAGCTCTCAGGAATTTTCTTCATGAACACGTTTTTAATTATTGTTTTAATTTTTTTCTTTTAGTAGTTATAGAGCTATACAGTTCTGGGTTTATTCTGTGCCAGTTTTGGTAATTTGTATTGTTCAGGAATTTTTGTACTTTCTCTAAATATTCAAAAGTTTTTAGCTAAAATACTCAATATCCCTTATTATTTTTTAATTCTACAGAAGCTATAGTAATCTCCTATTTTCTTCTTATTTGTGTCTTCTCTTGCTTTTCTTGATCAGTCTTAACTTTGGTTTGTCATTTTATTAGTCTTTTCAGGGAACCAACTTTTGCTTTTTTTGAATTTCTATATTGTATTTTTTCTTTATCCTTAATTTCCCTCCTTGTCTTTATTCCATTTTCTTTGGATTTGTTTTGCTCTAACAACTTTTTGAGCTGGATGTTTAGGTCATTACTTTCCTGCCTTTCTCTAAGCTTTTATGGCTATATATTTTTTTCTAGATCCTTTAGCTGCATGCTTCAGGTTTTGATGTATTGTATTTCCATTATTATTTATTTAAAATATTTTCTAGTTTTTATTGGGATTTTTTTCTCTGCCCATAGATTATTCAGACTTAATTGTTTCATTTCCAAAGTTGTGCGTATCTTCTTTCTTATTTGCTGCTTTGATCATTTGTTGAGACCAGTGTATAAAAACAAATCCCACTGTAGTTGTGTATTTTTTATTTCTCCTTGTAATGCTATATACTTCTTGCTTTCTTTACTTTTAAAAAATTATTTATTTTTTCCTTTTTGCTTTCCACTATAATTTTTATTTTTGCATTAGCTTTTGGCACATGCATCATTAAAAGCTCTACCCAATTCAGAAAATGTATATGTGGATATGAGATGGCTGATGTATATTTAAATACGTGTGTGTGTGTGTGTGTGTGTGTGTGTGTGTATACATCAATGGTTTGCAAAAGGTAATTGTGGAATAGTTCTAATAATAAAAAGCTGTTTATTGACCAGTTATGATTTATTCTACAGTGTAGTTTACATACATTTTCTTATTTAATTTTCAGAACAGTACAGTGACATAGATGTATTACCGTTCTTTTATTGATGAAAAAAACTGAGGCTTAGAGATGTTGACTAATTTGAATCAGTTCATACAGTTAAGAGGTAGTAGAATTGAATTTCATACCCAGTTCTGACCTGGAAATCTTTGTTCTTAACCACAATATTGAATTAACCTTTGTATATTAATTTTTCTCAGGAACTATTTAATATAAACCTTTGTAAACTTGGGATACAATGTAAACATTGTTTTGAATTGCACCACCATGAATTTCAGTCTTTTAGTATATTAACTTAAATAATGCTAAATGTAGTCATAACCAACATAAACTCTGTTGTAATGTGAATTTTATTTTTCTGCTTATAGAAGTATTTTTGTTTAAAAAATCAAGTAACATAGAACTATGTATGGAAGTAAAAGTCATTTAAGATTCTATCACCCTGGGATAAACCCCCATTGCCATTTTGAGGACCATATTGTCATATTTTTCGCCACATATATTTTCACTTGTGTATATAATTTTATGTAATTGGGAGACTAGCTTAATTGCTATTTTAATTTTGGACTGAACTTTACATTTGTGAATGCTAGAGAGCATAACACATTGCTTTTGGGTATTAAGGAGTTCTTGTTTACCAAAGCAATTACCATCCATTTCTTACTTTAATCCTACCAGGTCAAAGTAGGCAATGAAGTTGCTACTGGAACAGGACCTAACAAAAAGATAGCCAAAAAAAATGCTGCAGAAGCAATGCTGTTACAGCTTGGTTATAAAGCATCCACTAGTCTTCAAGATCAACTTGATAAGGTAAGAGTTAAATTTACGTGTGCATATACCTGTCCTGTCATAATATCAAAAGCGATGAGCAAATCCATTGTTTTTTTGACTCTTAAGTAATGTGTTAATTAGTTTAAAGGTAGAAGTCAAAAGTTTTTTTTTTTCCCTCAAGTCAGTACTCTGTATCTTTAAAGATAGATTCTTCAGGTAGAAAGTAACATCTGTTTATGGGGTGTTATATATTAATATTAAGATGAAATATTATATTCTTATAATTGGCATATACTAAATATTGTGTATATTTTTATTTTATCATTGAATATTTTATATAATACCAGTTGAATAATTTTTTAGCTTATTGACTAGTGGCTTTTGCCAGATAGCCACAGTTTTAATTTGTGCTTTTTAAAGAACACAGACTGTTAGCCTTCATTTCTGGAATACAGCTGCAAACACTAGAAATAAAGATCCTAACTTATCCCTTTAGGGCAGGAACTGTACTGGACAGGCGCTCTATAAACTAATTTTTCTATTTACTTTAAATTTAAAAGTAAACTCAGAGGGTGTTTATTTTCTGCCAAGACTTATGTTCATGGTCCCCTATTTCTTCTGCAGCAGTTAATGACATCATTAACACCTACCTCTGTTGCAAGAGAAGCAGAGAACCCCAAATTCAGGCCTTGGCAGATAATTTGGCAGGAACTGGCTTAATTTCATTTTGTATTGTCATTGTATCTTTGTACATGTAGAAATTGTTTTTATTAATATTTTAATAAATGAAAAGTCATAAAACCAGCTTAATAATTATTTCTATCAAAAACAATATACTCTTTTCCATGACATTTTCTCATATAAGGATTCTATTTTTTAGAGATATTTTCAGTTTCTACAGGAATACGTTTCTGAAATTCAGAGTAAAAACAAAATCATCTATTAAAAAACATTTAGATATACTTTTCTTTTTAAGACAGCTGTGAATACCTAGGCAATTATTTTCAGCGATTAAGAATTATTTGTCTGTGTGGTATCGCTAGAGATTTCAATTCTGTTTTTATAACCTGGCTAGTCAATGCTTTTTCTTCTTTTAAAAGTATTTGTAACATGAAACCCAACATGTGTTCAAGATTCTGTAGTTCTTATATTGTGTATATGTTGTTTTAACTTAACACATTTATATTGACTTAAAACTAGTGAGTGATTTATAAAAATACGTCAAAATAAATCTCATAGGCATATATTTGTATGTTAAGTGAAAATAAAACAGAACAAAAAGTCAGCATTAATTTTTTTAATTTGAAAGACATTTTTTATATACCCTTTGTATTATTGGTCAGGGTTCTCCAGAGAAACAGACCAACAGGATGTATATGTATGTGTATGTATATATAATGTATGTGTGTATGTATATATATACATATTCATACATCACTCACAGAGACTTGTTTTAAGGAATTGGCCCATGGAATTATAGAGGCTTAGCTAGTCCACAGTCTGAGGGAGAGGTCAGCCGGCTAGCGAATCAGGAGTTAAGTTTGAATCCAAAGGCATTCTGCTGGAGATTACCCTCTTGCTTCAGGGGAGGTCAACCTTTTCTTCTAGTTAGTTCTTCAACTGATTAGGCCCACCCACATTATGGAGAGAAATCTACTTTACTCAAAGTTCAGTGATTTAAATGTAAACCTTTTCCAAAAACACCCTCTCACAGAGCACCCAGAATAATGTTTGATCAAATGTCTAAGCACCAAAGTTCAGACAAGTTGGCACATAAAATTTCCCATTGCACCTAGCTAAAAGCCAAACACTTATAACTAAAGATAACAAGGTGACTGAAACCTGGTCCCTACACTCGAGAAACTAACCTTGTAAGTGTTAACAGTAAGGAGCGTTACTCATATAACAAAAATTATTCTAGAACCTACAGAACATGAAGATGAATCTGGAAAGTCAGGAATAGCCGAGACCACTATTTTTATGTGAGTTAAAGAACTTGAGGAATTATTAACTTAAGATTTGAATATGAAAGTGACACGATACAGTTTACAGTCTTCAAAAGACAATCGTGTAAGTAACGTAGTGAGTGTATTTGAGCAGGATGAGATTGAAGGCAGAGGGGCCAGTTAGGAGGCTAGCAGAACTGTTCAGGTAAAAGATACTGAGGGTCTGGACTCAGGCAGTGGTGGTAGAAAAGAGAGGGTAAAGATACCAGAGGTATTTCTGAAGTGTAAGTGATATGCTTTCAGTAGCAGATAATATGCATGGGGGATACAGGAATCAGAGGAGGAAAGAAAACCTGTAAAAAGGAAGAGAATGACTTTAAGAAATAGGTAGCAGTCATATGCTGCAGGGAGATCAAAAAAGGAAAGGACTGAATACACTGATTTGTCAATAAAAGATCTGCAGTGATTGTGGCGAAGCAACTTAAAAACCTGCAAAAGAGTTTTTAAAAAGTTTTTTTTTTTTAAATAAACAAGATATGTACATGGCTGAAAGAATTCAAATAACACGAAAGAATAAGTAGTCTTACTTTATCCTGAGACCCTTGGCTCTTAACCTCTCTTTTGAATAGCATCTCCCACAATGAGTTAATATTTGTACAGCATTTAGGATACTGTCTGAAATATATTGAATGTTATACAGGGATTTGATAAATAGAAATAAATATCCTTATAGAGATATTCTATGCATATATACTAATATGTCCCCACTTCATAAAAAATTTCAGATTTATTGAGGTGCAGTTCAGTGAATTTTGACATATGTGTCTTTATATGTGTGTACACATTCTTTAACCACCACCAGAATTAAGATTTATAATATTTCTGTTACACCATAAAAGTTCCCTTTTGTAGTTAATCTCTTCCCCTCTCCTTAGGCCCTGGCAAGCACTGATCTAATTTCTGCCTATAATTTTGCATTTCCTGAATGTCATACAAATTGGATCATACATTAGGAAGGCTTTTGTGTCTAGCTTCATAATTCTGAGATTCATCCATGTTGTTGCACTTATCATTAGTTTGTTCTTTTTTATTCTTTGTTACTGTTTTATTCTTCAACATTTGGGCTCTTTCCAATTTGAGGCTATGATAGATTAAGTGGTTATAAACATTCATGTATAAGTCTTTATATGTGTGTATTTCTCTAATGCATTCTTTATGTACATATTTGTATAATAAGAACATGTTATAACTTTGTTAAGAAACTGTGAAGATGTTTTCCAGAGAGGCTTTACCATTTTGTATTCCCAACGGAGTGTTTGAGACTCCAGTTATTTCACATCTTTTCCAGCTCTTGGTATAGTTGGTTTTGATAGCTTTGATCATACTAGTAGGCATATAATGCTATCTCATTGGAATTTAATTTGCATTTCCCTAATAACTGATAATGCTGAATATCCTATCATGTATTTATTTTCCATTCGTATCTCTTCCCTGAAATGGCTGTTCAAAGTTTTGTCTCTTTAAAAATTGGATAGTTTGCTTTCTTACTGAGTTGTAACAGTTCTTTACATATTTTGGACACAAATCCCGTATCAGATAAAGAACTCCCCTGCCTTCTCCTTCTCTTCTTTCCTGTCCTGTCCTTTCCTCCTTTTCCACATAGGTTATCCAATTGTTCCAGCATCAACTGTTTTAAAGATTAATGCTGTTTTCATAGAATTCCCTCAGGACCTTTGCTGAAAAGCAGTTAAGCACATATTTGTGGGTCTGCTTCTAGATTCTCTGTTCTGTTCCATGAATCCCTATGTCTATCCTGAAGCTATTACAACTGTATTTGGACTGTAGCTTTTTAGGTAAGGTTTGAAATCAGATAATGAACTCTTTCTTCTGTTTCTTAAAAAATATTTTGGCTACTCTAGAACTTTTGCATTTTCATAGAAATTTTAGAATCAATTTCTACCAAGAAAAAAAAAAAGCCAGTGGGGAAGTTTTCTTTGGAATTGCGTTAAATATATAGATCAATTTCACACAAATTGGTATCTTAACATTGAGTCTTCCAGTCCATGAACACGATCCAGCTCTCCCATTTTTTTAGTTTTTTAGAAATATCCCACAGCAATGTTTTGTACTTTTTCATAGAAATATCTTACACAGCTGTTATGTCTATCCCTAAGTACTTCATGTTTTTGGATGCGTTATTAATGGTATTGGTTTTTAATTTCAATTTCCAATTCTTCTTTTCTAGTGTATAGAAATACAGTGGGTTTTTTAGATATTGACCTTGTAATCTACAACATAGCTAAACTGAGTTATAAATTGTAATAGTTTATTTTGTAGATTGGGATTTTCTGCATTGATGATTGTGTCATCTATGAATAAAGACGGTTTTATTTCTTCCTTTCCAATCTGTATATGTTTATTTGTTTTGCTTTATTGCTCTGAATAGAACAACTGGTACAATGTTGAATAGAAGTAGTTGTTTGTTGAATAGGAAAGCAGATATCCTTACCTTGCTCCCCATTTTAAAAGGAAAATTATTCAGATTTCACCATTATAAATACCATGATGATTGTAGGTTTTCTTCATAGATACTCTATATCAGTGATATTTCCTTGTATTCCTGCTTTATTGAAAGATTGTTTTTTGTTCTTTAATTATCAGTGCATGTTGAATTTTGCCCAGTGCTTTCTCTGCATCTATTGATATGTAATATAATTTTTCTGTTTAGTTTGTAACAGTGAATTTTACTGACAGATTTCTAAAATTTATGTAAAATATTTTAAAAATTACCATTTTAAGCATTTTAAGGTGAATATTTCGGTAGCATTAAGTACATTCACAATGTTGTGCAACCATTACCACTATCTACTTCCAGAACATTTTCATCATCCCAAAGAGAAACTGTACCCCATTAAACACTGACTCCTCATTCTTCTCTCTACTCAGCCCCTGGTAACCTCTGTTCTACTCTCTATCTCTATGAATTTACCTTTTCTAGGAACCTTCTGTAAGTGGAATCATACTATATTTGTCCCTTTTTGTCAGGCTTATTTCATTTAGCATGTTTTCAAGGTTCATCCATGTTGTAGCATCTATCAGAATCTCATTCCTTTAAAAAAATTTTTTGTTCATTTATTTTTGAGAGGTGGGGGAGGGGCACAGAGAGAGGGAGACACCGAATCTGAAGCAGGATTCAGGCTTTGAGCTGTCAGCACAGAGCCCGATGCGGGGCTTGAACTCACGAGCCGGGAGATCATGACCTGAGCTGAAGTTGGACGCTTAACCGACTGAGCCACCCAGGCGCCCCAGAATTTCATTCCTTTTAAAGCCTGAATAATATTATGTTGTATGGATATATCACGTTTTGTTTATCCATTCATCTTTTGATGGACATTTTGAGTTATTTTCAACTTAAGGCTATTGTGAGTAATGCTGCCATGAACATTGGTGTATAAGTATCTGTTTTAAGTCTCTACTTTCATTGTTTTGAGTATATACTTAGAAGTGAAATTGTTTGATCAAATGGTAATTGTACATTTACTATTTTGAGGAATAGCCAAATTCTTTTCAATAGTGGCTGTATCATTTTATATTCCCACCAGTGATGTACAGGGTTCCAGTTTCTCCAAGTCCTTGCTAACATTTATACATGTGTGTGTAGATGTTTGTTTTTGTTTTGTCTTGTTTTTTAAACAATAGCCATCCTGATGGATGGGCATTGATTGCTTTTTGAATGTTGAACTAAGCTTGCCTGATGGACATAAACCCCATTTGATCACGATGTATTACCTATGTTTTTGTATATTTGTGGAATAGATTTGCTAATATTTTAAAAGATTTTTATGGCTGCATGTATGATCTATATTTTTCTTTTGTTGTTATATCTTTGTCTGGTTTTAGCATCAGTATCAGGGTAATGCTTCTCATATAGTAAGTTTGGAAGAGTTTGGTAATCTTTCTTCCTTAATTTTTGGGTAGAATTTACCAGTGGGGTAACCTTCCATCTGGGGAAGGTTTTCTCTGTGGGAAGATTTTAACTATAAATTGAGTTTTAAAAAATAGATATAGGGCTATACAGACTATCTACTTCTGCTTGAGTGATCTTTGGCAGTTTGAATCTTACAAGCAATTTGTCTGTTTTATCTAAGTTGTTGAATTTATTGGTACAGAATTGTTCACAACATTTCCTTGTTATCCTTTTAATAGCTATAGCATCTGTAGTGATATTCCCTCTCTCATTCCTGCTGTTGGTAATTTGTTTTCTTTTTCTCCTTATCAATATGGCTAGGAGCTTATTAATTTGTATTCTTTTCTTTTCTCTCTTCTCTTCTCTTCTCTTCTTTTCTTTTTTTTTTATAAGAGAAATAAAGTACGAGTAGGATAGGGGCAGAGGGAGAGGGAGAGAGAATCTTAAGCAGACTCCATGTGCAGTGTGGAGCCCAATATGGATTTTGATCTTGTGTTCATGAGATCATGACCTGAGCTGAAATCAGGAGTTGGACACTTAACTGACTGAGCCATGCAGGCACTCCTTTATCTTTTTCAAACAACCAGGTTTTGTTTCATTGATTTTCTCCATTTTTCAATTTTCAATTTTATTGATTTCTACTCTTTATTTTATCCTTCCTTCACTAGCTTTGGGTTTGATTTTCTGTTCTTTTTCTGGCTTTGTAAATTAGAAGCTAAGACTGTGGATCTGAGAACTTTCTTCTTTTCTCATATAAGATTTAATGCTGTATACTTCTCTTTATGTACTGATTTAGTTCTGTCCTACAAATTTTGACAAGATGAGTTTTTATTTTCATTCAATTCAAGATATGTTATAATTTTCCTTTTGACTTCTTTCAAGTCATATATCGCTTTTGATTTTTTGTCATCTTCTTTTATTGTTAGTGTCTCCAGTTACAAATTTGGATTTGTCCATTTCTTTCAGTTTTGTCAATTTTGTTTTGTGTACTTTGAAACTTTGTTGTTAACACACACACACACACACGCACACACACACACACACACACACATTTGGCATTGTTATGTCTTTTTGATGACTTGGCCCCTTTATTACTATGTGATTTTTCTCTTTAGTCCTGATAATATTCCTTCCTGTGAATTCTGCTTTGTCTTGATGTTAAATAGCCATCCCAGTTTTATTTTGATTAGTGTTTGCATGGAATATTTTTCTCCCATCGTTTTGGCCTGTGTCTTTACATTTAAATTGCTTTCTTTTCATAAGAGACTCTTAAAAACTGAGAACAAACTGAGGGTTGATGGGGGGTGGGAGGGAGGGGAGGGTGGGTGATGGGCATTGAGGAGGGCACCTTTTGGAATGAGCATTGGGTGTTGTATGGAAACCTATATGACAATAAATTTCATATAAAAAATAAATTGCTTTCTTTTAGAAAACATATAATTGGGTCTTGCTTTTTAAAATCTATTTTGACAGTCTTTTAGTTGAGGGTAATTAGAACATTTGCATTTATTATAGTTATTGATATGGTTGGATTTAAATCTTACTAATTATTTCTCTTTACCCATTTGTTCTTTGTTCACACTCTTCTTTTTGACCACTAATATGGTCATAGATTTTACTTTTCTGTATGCCTCTATGACCTCCTATTGTGATTATACTGTGTATGTTTCAAAGACCTCCTATTGTGGTCATACATTTTACTTCTGTATATAGTATAAGCTTACAGTTTTTTGAGCTCTATTTTTTGTTGTTTATTCATTATTACTAATTATGCTTTATATAGTCATCATTTTATGTGGTTAAAATGAGAAAAAAGCGTTGTATATTTACCCTCATTTTTACCATTTTCAGTATGCTTCATTTATTTGTATCGATCCATATTCATGAATACATGTTCATTTGTGTGGATTTCTTTCTGGTATCATACTCCTGCTTATAGAACTTACTCTACAACTACTTGTAT
Organism: Panthera onca; assembly: GCF_046562875.1. Lineage (NCBI taxonomy): Eukaryota > Metazoa > Chordata > Mammalia > Carnivora > Felidae > Panthera > Panthera onca. Next base: position 23,603,017 of record NC_138356.1, on the reverse strand, counting down.
TAATAAGTCTACTGGCAATGATTTCTCTCAGCCTTTGTTGGATGAAGAAGTCCTTATTTCATCTTCATTTTTGCTTCATTTTTTTTTTTGGCTGGATATAGGATTCTGGATTTTTTTCTTTATTTCCTTAAAGGAGTCTCCCTTATATTTATGGTTTCACTTTCCATGGTTTCAGTCACCTGCAGTCACCTGCAGGTCTGGAAACTCATCAGAAGGTTAATAGTTGCCTAACTGCACATTAGAATGCCTAAGTCATTCACCTCACTTCATCTCATCATGTAGGCATTTTATCATTTCACATCATTGCACAAATAGTATTGTACGAGAACGTATTTTGAGAGAAAGACCACATTCACATAACTTATTATAGTGTTATAATGGTTCTATTTTATTATTATTTTTATTGTTAATCTCTTACTGTGGCTAATTTATAAATTAAACATTGTCATAGGTGCATATGTATAGGAAATAACATCACATATATAGGGTTTGTTACTATCCGTGGTATCAGGCATCCACTGGGGAACTTGGAATGCATCTCCTGTGGATAAGGGGCACAACTTTACTTATGAAGATCTTGTTTCATTGTCTTTTGACGTGTGTAGCTTTTGATGTCATTTCTGCTGTAATTCTTACCTGCTCTTTCCTCCTCGTATATTTTTTTCCCTTTGAAGGCCGTCAGAATTTTCCTTTTTCATTAGTTCTCAGCAGTTTGACTGTGATGTGTCTAAATATGATTTTTTTCTTTTTTCCTTTACCCTTCTATCTTCTCCCCTGTCCTTCCTCCTTCCATCCTCCTTTTCTTCCTCTTCTTCATCCATTTATTCTTTTTGTATTTTTCCTGCCTTAGTGGTCTCTGAACATGGTATCTGCGTTTTGTTATAATTCAGTTATTTTGTCAAATTCTCAGCTATTATCATTTCAAATGTTTCTTATTCTTTGTTTCTTCTCTTCTGTGGAATTTCCAGTTACACACTTGTTAGACTGTTGGTATTGTTTTATAGCTCCAGTATTTTTTGTTCCTTTTAATTTTTCACTCTTTTTTTCCCCCCCTGTGCTTCAGTTTGAGTAAAGCACTGTTAGTGTGGAGGGTGGCATCCATCTTGTCATAGTTGAGCCCATTTTGAGTTTTGTTGCTGCTGTCATCACTACTGACTTCAAATTCCTTCAGTACTGGTATCTGTACTCTGTGTGGGGTGAGGTTTGGGGGTGGGTTTTTCCTCAGTGTTTCTGCTCCGCCCTTACATTTCAGCAGTCCTTCTTCACTGTGCCAGGGGGTGAGGGCTTTGTGTATACTCTGCAGTCAGCTGTTGGTGCTTATTACTTGGTTATGAATGCGGTGGGTACGGGAACATAGTTCATGATTTTCTTGCCCAGCCTCATTCTCAGTCAGACTTTGTGTACCTGGGTCTCAGAGGTGGGTTTTTATCAGTGTTTCTGCTTCCTTCCCCATGGTGGCCAAACTTGACTTTGGATCTGTGGGTGCTCTTGGGTGCAAGAGAATGTCCTGTCCCCTTGTCAGCATTTTCAGACCTATGCTTTATATTGGGGCAGGGCCTTGCTTTCAGGAGGGTTTTATACTCCTTTTTTTCCAGGGGCAAGTAGATTTTGCTTTTACTCCTTTTCCAGAAGCAACAAGTCTTTGCCTAAGCCTCTGGGGCAACAGAATTTCTTGTCTCTACCCCAGAGGCAGTTGGTATTTGTTTTTCCCCTTTCTCTAGTGGCTTGAGCTTTTTGCTTTGTATAAAAGAAGAGTCTAGAGAAGTGTGTAAAGTTCCATGCTTTCCTCTCAGTGGCAGACATTCACCAGCTGCATACCTGCTCCACTGAGTGAGGCTCTCTCTGGTTTCCAGTTGTACCTCTGATTGTCTTCCTCAGTGTTCAGGAGAGGCCCATGGAAAAGAGCTTCTGCCAGAAGATCCTGGTTTTTCTAAATTATTGTGCTAGCCCACACTCAGTCTTTTAGAATTTATTGGCATTTCATGTACTTTCTTCTCACCTGCATTGAGAACGTTCATCTCTTCCTTCTTTGCTCCACCAGTGTTGAAACACTTTGAGAGTCTTGCCTCTCCCCAGAGGGATTTGTCACACACATTCACTTCACTTACGTGCTTTACAATCTCAGATCTCTGATGGTTCAAGACAAGTTATGACTTTTTACGTTTCCTGGTGCTTTCTCATTGATAACGTTTCTACATTCCAAGGAAAAGTGGAACATTCTTTATACCTTTTCAAGGTATACTGTTCTTACATCTTGATTTTCTTTTTCACTCATATATTGGGGTTTCATTTATATCTTGGAGTTTGTTCTACATCAAGATGTAACTAACATATGCTTCATTTTTTTTGTTGTTTTTGTTAGTGCAAGTGGGGGAGACAGGCAGAGGAAGAGAGGGAGGGAGGAAGGGAGAGAGAGAGAGAGAGAGAAAGAGAAAGAGAGAGAGAAAGAGAATCTCAAGCAGGCTCCACACCCAGCACAGAGCCCATGACCTGAGGCGAAATCAAGAGTAGGATGCTAAACTGACTGAGCCACCGGGAGCCCCCTTCACTCTTTTTTATATTTGATTATTATATTGGTCGAAGTAATACTCATATATGTATAAAAAGTCAAGATTTTTTCGAGATTAATAGTATAAGGGCTCAAGATTTATAATAAACAGAAATATGCTGTTCTGCCCTGCTACTGGCCATTTCTGCTTCTCTTTTTCAGAGGCAACCATTTACCACATGCTTCAGCTGTTTGTTCTATTATTTTTATGTTGTCGGTTGTTCATATTGCTATTTCTAAATTTTTCATTTGTAGATAGTATCTGAGTGCTTGCTATGAAAAATGAAGACTTAACTCTCATACACATATTCCACATGTATACTTCTCTGCATCTTTCTAACTTATTCTTAAGACTCTCTGCCAAGTAAACACATCATGTAATTTTTTCGTTTTTTTTTTTTTTAATCTTTCTTGGAGCTCTTTATCCTCTTCTAATTTGGGATGATTGATAGGTCCGCTACAGATCTACTATTTTGGTTCTTCTCTTCACCATTATTTTGAAAAATTTTTTTGCCTCTCTCCCTTGTTGAGTTGCCTGTTTTCTGGATGGTTTCTCTTGTTCTTGATCTACTTCCTTATTTTGATGGGCACATACTTTAGTAGATTCCCTATAGAAGATACTTGAGAAGTAAATATTTTTTGAGATCTTGTAGGTCTGAACTCTTATTTCCCACACACTTAATTCATAGTTTTTCTGAGATATAATTCTAAATTGGAAATAATTTTTTCACAGATTTCTGAAGGCATTGCATCAGTGTTTTCTGCCTCCCAGGACTACTCTTGAAACTCCATAGCCTTCTGATTCTTCAGCCTATATATGAAACTTTTATGTTTTTTTTCCCCCTCTTTAGGCTTTTCTGACTTTCTTTTCCCAGGGGTTCTGAAATTCATGGATAATTGACTTGATGTGTGTATTCTTTAGTAAATCACGTTGGGCATTTGGATTTCTTTTAACCCTTTTATTATTGTTTTTTTTTAACCAATGACCCCAGGGATAGGGGACCAGGGGAGGGGGCTGGAGGGGAAGTGAGGCCTGAATCCCACTGCATTTGGATTTCAATCTAGAGATAAATATTCTTTAAGTGGGAATTTTCTTATTATATTATTTCCTTGGTAATTTCTTTCCTTCCATTGTTGCTATTGTTTCTTTCTGGGATGCCTGCTAGTCGTATGGATAATCTTCTGATCTTTCCTTCCTTCCTCCCTTCCCCCCTCCCTTCCATCTCTCCCTACTTTTGTTCTGTTTTCTAGGAGATTTCTGTAACTGTCTTCCAGTCCTTCTTTGAAATTGCTTACTTTGGCTATTGTATTTTTGACCTCCTAGAGCTTTTCTTCATCCTCAGAATATTCCTTTTTATAACCTCCTATTCTTGTTTAGTTGTTATAATATTTCTTTCATGGCTCTGGGAACTTTGCAAAATGTTAACCTTTTTTTGGAAGTTTTATTCTGTTCCCTGTGTTAATTCTGCCATTCCTTGTAGGTCAGAAGCCTGGCTTTTTCTACTCAGGCCAAAATGAAGAAGGGCACTGGGGGTCTTCTCTTCCAGGATAAGTGTAGATAGACTCTATCTCCTGATTTGCAATGTGGCCCTTCACTCCCACCTACAACTGTGCCAGGTGTTCAGAGTCTCTGTTTTAGCCTTTTCTAAGAGGACCCCTCTTAAGAAATCTGTCTTTTTGGGGTCACAGAGGTGACCTGGAGATTTCATAGCACTTTGAAAGACCTCCAGTCAGTCTTTCTGTTTTCAAGTCCTTTCAACATTCATCTTTAGAAATACCAGGTGTGCTTCTAATTCCTGGGGCTTTCTGGGATCCTGGGGGCACAAATCAGTTTACTTTTTTGTAAGGTCTTTGTTGGCTTCTCACTCTTCAGACTAGTTTTAGCCTATTCACATCTGCTAGGTCAGTTACAACTTGTGTATCTGCTTTTCAGCTTCCAGACTTTGGTAGGCTTCTCTCTTCTGCTGTTGACTCCTTTCATATTCTGTTTGGGGGGGTAGGTGGGCAGAAGACAGGGAGAGAGAGTTTATGGACTATTGGGTTATCAATTTAGAGATGTTTGGGGAGAGACAGATTACTCCTTCTGTTCATTCTGTTATGTTTAAGAAGAAACCTTACAAAAGTAATTTTATTAGAGTGTTGGGGTAGAAATCAAAGAACAGTAGGCTTGAGATTCAGTTGAAGGTACAAAATTAGACATAGGGAATATAATCTAATACTTAACCTTGGTTATAAGTAGAATAAAAGGAGGAATGAAATGCTAAATTTATTATTACCAATTTCAGCTGAGCCCTCATCTGCCTGAGAATCTGCATTCTTTTAATCTGCCTGCTCTTCCCCTCCCTTGGGTGACTCATTCCTTACTACACTTTCTTCAAACTAGAAGTCTCTCAGTGATCTCGTATTGTGTAGCACAGAGAACGTGGAACTGGGGTCTCCCCAGATCTTCCATCAACATCCATCTGCATTTACGAACATTTACTCCTCCTCTGTCCTTCCACAATGGTAATCTATTTGCTAGAATTGTATTTTGTGCTTATATGTGGAGTTAATCCATTTGAATGTTGGCATCTGATAATGTAAATATAAAATGCTGATTATAATAAGAATATGTCTCTTCCCCCCGAGTACTTTGTATCAATAATACCAGCTTCACACAAAGAGAACATAGCCAGTTAAAGACACTTATTAATTTGACTAAAATACTACTTCAAAATATCTTAGTTTCTCTGGATGTATTTTTATCTGAAACAGAGATCAAATCATTTGACAGAGTTAGGATATTACAGGTTTTACTTAAAGTTTGGACTTAGTTTTCAATTTTCTGTGTATGTCATTAGCAATGTTGCATGACCCTTGTCATAGAACTTTTACAGAACAGACACAGTAATATTTCTATTGTTAATTTGACCTCAGGAGCGATAAAGCAGCTCTTTTAGTCACTTCAGTATTTGTGACGATTATTATTGTTTACTGTTTGAATAAGAATTGTTTACTTTTTAACCATCTAGATAGAGCCCATGTTGTATATGATGCATGTACTGAATATGGGGCTTTCTTGATTACTTAAGTTGTAAATTTAGATGAACAGATAAAAAGCAGGAGACATAAGAATAGATTCTCCTGTAGAAAAGGAAGAAATGATACTGGTCATACTAGTTACTTTTGTGTCCATGGTCCTCGCATCAGAGATAGAATAAGCAGAATAATTATTTGAGAGACTTTTGTCCTTGCTTTAGTTGATTAGTTAACTTTTTTCTTTTTGAATAAATCTATTTCTCTGGATTTAAACAATTGATTTAATCTTTCAGACAGGGGAGAACAAAGGATGGAGTGGTCCAAAGGCTGGGTTTCCTGAACCAACAAATAACAGTAAGTTTTCACTTTCATGTTAACTACACTTGATGTTCGTCATTGGTCCAGTAATTAGTCTGGCGCCGGGTATTTATTGGATCTGTTTGGGCCGGAGATGTCACATGGAAGACAAGGAAGTTGTGGTGTTTGCTTTCCTGGAACTGACAGAAGACATAAGCACTGAAGTTCTTAGCATGGTTTAGTCACCGCAGAGATAGTACCCTTTACTCCACATGGTAATGATCTAATTTTTAAGTTGTTTTTATTGCAACATTGTTATAATATAAAAGAATCAAAAAAGTAAAGCAATTATCTCTAAGTCCGTTATACGCCAAATCAACTGTTTCATGTTTCAGTTCTTTTTAGGTACACACACGTTTTTACATAATTATAATATACATGGAAGTTTGTACTGTGTTTTCATTTAACATAGTAATAAACATTTTTCACATTGTACCGAGTTGTTAGAATTTTTAATGTTTTATTAAATTTACATAAAATTGTGAGCAATTTCATTCCAATTATAGTGTCGTCAACATGTAAAAATCTCCAGTTTATTTCTTTTTTCAAAGGTACATGATCAAGCTGTGGAAGCTCATTTGTCTTTCTTTAACTTCTTCCCATCTCTCCCAAAAAGTATCTATTTTCCCTAATGTGACCATTTTACTGTAAATCGGTAAAACAAAATAGCCAGCCTGTGAAGACCCTATGAAATGAAGTCCACAGTGAAGCCAAATTTATATCCTTTCTGACTGTTTCTCTTCCTTACAACTTCTGGAAGCTGACTAAGCCTAAATATGTAAATTGTCATAATGAACAGTATTCTTTGATATTCACAGCTTATCTCTTGATGTATAATGAAATTAGTAACAAACTTTTATCAAAGCACACTTCTGAGAATTGAATTCTTGGGTCATCAAAACGAGCCTCTTGAAAAGAATATTTCAGTGAGGTAATTGTATTCATGAGTTACTTTCTGGGAATAACTTAAATAATTTAATATGACTCTGAGCCTTTGGTCTCTCTATATAAGAATGATGAATGTGATAGGCTTAGCACATAGCCCAAGGGAAAAAAAAATGGAGATCAGTTCAGGACTCTCAGAAAGTTTGTGTTTAATTCCTTTGATGTTTGAATATACAGGTGTATGATTATTTGGTACGGGATTGTAAGCATTAAATTGATCTTGGTTATATATAAAGTACTTAGCGTGGTGTCTGTTTCCTAGTAAGCACATAGTGATTGTTGATTTTCTTCTATGCCTTCTCCCTCCCTTTTTAAATAAAAATTACATAATTCTATGTAGGCTTAACAAAAATTCCATGCTTACGCTTTTTATCTGTCAGACGTTTTTCATGAACAGTGTATCTGTAGTTTGTATTGGAATAGTTACTTTTGGCACTAGATACTTTTTCAAAGAATATAAACACTATACGTTTGAATATGGAAGTTGGATGGTTATTACCTTGATAGTTTTAACATGAAATCACATTATAGATAACCTGCAAACTCCATCATTTAACAGTGACATTTTGGCTCTTAATTTTATGTGTTTGTTGATTTTTTTTAAACGTGCTAAGGGGTTTTGGGACTTACTTGCAAGTAGGGGAAGAGATGGCACAAAGAGGCCAGTGAGTTTCAGTGATCAGAAATGTGTAAGAATGCTACAAGATTTGCTTTAGACATAATGTTAGAAGTGATAAAGCTGTTTGGAGTCAGCGTAAAACTTAACCAAACCGTTCACACTTTAGAACTTTCTTCGGTCTCCAGTAGTTCGAATTGAGTATTTGAAAGAAGGATATGATCCCTCAGCCCTTCCAAACTCCGAGAGGTGAGAAAGCCAATATCAGGGTCCTTCCCTCTGATCAGGTCCCTGCCTCAGGTTACCACCGAGGATGAGGGCAGCTCCACTCTGAAATGTAACTGTTTTACTCCCTGATAGCGGGAGCTCTCCAGCAGTGCCCCATGTCCTCTGAAATACGTTAGGAAAAAGTTAGTTTCTTAGCAATTGATCATTCAGGTGATGAATCTGTTACCTGAAAATTAATTTAAATTTGTATATGACGGTAACATTCATGTTAGATTCTTTCCTGCGTAATTCCCTAAGTTTGAAATTCTGCCCTGAGTGGTTTCTGTCCCTTGAAGAATGTCCGTGTTAAGAGTTTTGCAGGCAAAGGTCAGAGCAGGCATCTCTTAGGATGGCACATGTGGGGGAAGAGAGGAATTTGAGGTTGTCAGTGCTGTCTGCCCCTCTGGCATATTTTCAGACTTTGAACAACTCATTTCACATCTTCTAATTCAATGCACATGCCAGTTTATCATGCTGAGTATCTTTAATGATCTAACATTTGTAAAACGAGTAACTATTCTTGAATAACATCTGAAAAGGTAACATATTACTTTGTAAAAAACAGAATGGTATCATAAAGTGACTCTTTACAGTGTTTTCTTTATTAAACTTTATATTACTTTACAAATTGTACTTAGCGAAGCATTATTTTGATAAATATTATGAAATTAACTTGGAACCATAGTGTACAAAAATTAAAGGCAGGGAATGCAGAATTGGAAAGGAGGAAGAAGATAATTTTAACCTGGCACAGCTAACACCTAACTATAAGTAGACAAAAAAAGTTCATGTACATGTGCATTTAATTTTTGAAGTGGAAGATATGTTTTTTTTAAGATTACAGTCATAAGAAACTGCTAACAATTACAACAAAAAATAGTTTAAATGGTTTTGCAAGTGATCGTGATTGCATAGCCTGGCTCCTGGCTTGATTGCCTGCAGATTTAAAATATGGACCTAATTTTTGCATACTTCTCAGGCTTTCTTCATTGTATTGAATTGCAGCAAAAGGTAGACTGTTCTTAGTGTGTTTTTACCCTTTGAATCACTGTCATAGTCATTTTGAAGTGCAAGAACACATAACTTTGTAATGTGAGGTTTGTGTTAAATGTAGCATGGGGCAATTTTATGCTTGGCATACACATAAAAAAATAGATTTTTACAGATGAATGACTAACAGGTTTTTAAAAAGATCATGGATTTTAAAGATCTACTGACAGCTCATGGAAAACTTTGTAAAATATTTAGATACAGTTCAGTTGATAATATCTTTTATTTTGTATTCACATTCCATGTTTCTTATTAATACAGGGTTTTACTTAAAAACAGGTTCATTGTTTCTTAAAGGTGAACTCTAGCTTAATTCAAAATTGGACTAAGCTCAAAGGTATTCACTGGTATGTGCTGAATCCACCCACTAAAAGATTATTTGGAGGCATTTTTCACATAAATATTTTTCCGTTAACCTTTTAAAAAGTTTTATTTAGCCCCTGTGAAATATGCTGGCTCTTCTAGGTTCATTAGAGATGACCCAGGACAAATACTTTTGGGATGGGATAGAATTCTTATCGACCTTTACAGTATTGTAGTTGGCTTGCCATTTTTTGGTCACTTTTGTGTCCCATCCATTTATTATTAAACTTCTGTATCTACATCCTGAAACCAGGAGGCTACATCATCCCAGTGATATGGCTTAAGATAGATTGTAGGCTTGTTTCCCATATGCTGTATACTGTATTTACAACCTCTGCTTTTTTGTGTGGGTATGGGTGAGGGCTGTACTTTTAAGATAACAGATTAATAGATTCTTTAAGTGTTTTGGCAGAGTACCCTGAACAATCTGCTTTTGTGCCTCCCTTAACAAACCACTTTGTAATGAGACAACTAAATTAGTTGGAGCTGGTTGGATTTAAATATTAAACTAAGCGATCAGGTTACTTATTTATCTGGACATAAATACTATGTTGGAAATCCAAGAGTGTAGCTGACTTGCAGCTATCTCCTTTTAAAAGATTGTTGAGCTATTTGTGCCCTGGATGATTATCTTTGAGCAAAGTCCTATCCCATAAATAGAGGGCTATTTAACTGGAGCAGTTGGGGGCAACAAGACAGACCCATCCTCATTGCCATTGCTGTTGCACCTGTTGAAACGGCAGGTGGAAATGCTATTCCTCCCCTGAATCAAGGAAGGAAGATCCAAATGTTCCAGAAAGATACTCCCCTCCTTTTACATTGGTGGCTATGTTGGACTTGCCTGAGTGGTGAGAAGCTATAGCCCTTTTTATTACTAGGATTGGGATTCTCTTGTCTTGCCCATTGAATCTCAGGAGGAGAGAGGCAGTATTAAGCTTGCTTCTGTTTCTTTAATCAGGTGAAAAAGATAGTATATTTTTCTGAAATATTCTCAGGAAAGATTGAATGAATTTAAATTTCCACGAATTTAAAAACTTGTTTGACTCATTTTTACACAAAAAAAATTCAAATACATGGTTTTTTAAAAAGGAAACCAAGGGGCGCCTGGGTGGCGCAGTCGGTTAAGCGTCCGACTTCAGCCAGGTCACGATCTCACGGTCCGTGAGTTCGAGCCCCGCGTCGGGCTCTGGGCTGATGGCTCGGAGCCTGGAGCCTGTTTCCGATTCTGTGTCTCCCTCTCTCTCTGTCCCTCCCCCGTTCATGCTCTGTCTCTCTCTGTCCCAAAAATAAAAAAATAAACGTTGAAAAAAAAAATAAAAAGGAAACCAAATGAGCAATTTAAAGATGCATTTATTGATTGTAGTATGAGAGTATTTTTTAAGAGTAAAGGATGAAAGCATAAAGAAAAAAGAGTTAGGTACATAAAAACTAAAAATGAATTCGTGAAGCAGCATAGGAAAATGAAAGGCAAATGATAAACAGCATAAATATCAGCATATACAGCAATAGGATAAATATACACAAAGGGCACATAGAGATTAATAATAATAAAGTAAGAGGTAAATATCCTAATAGAAAAATGGCCAAAAGACTTAAGGAGACATTTGAAAAGAACAGATATTAAATCATGAAAAATTGCATAATCAGGAAAGTGCAGATTAAAATAAATGTCATGTAATTTCTGATCCATAAAAATTGGCAAGGAGGGGGCGCCTGGGTGGCTCAGTTGATTTTGCATCCGACTCTTGGTTTTGGCTTGGGTCATAATCTCATGGTTTGTGAGTTTGAGCCCCACATCAGGCTCTGTGTTGACCGTGTGGAGCCTGCTTGGGATTCTCTCTATCTCCCTCTCTCTGCCCCTTCCCTGCTCGTGGTCTTTCTCTCTCTCTCAAAATAAATAAATAAACAAAAAAAATTGGCAAGGATTTAAGAATGATAAATCTAAATGTTGAGGAAACAGGTGCTCAGATACTGCTAGTAGGATTGTGAATTAGCACAGACTTTCTGAAACCAGAAGAATACAAAGATTAGGCACATTTCTTTCTAAAGCTTAACTAAAAGACATTGAAAAGCAGAGATTTTTTTTTCCATAATAAACATATACTGGTTTTATAACCAGAAAAAATATATATATGGTTAAAACACTCACAAACTTTGGCCTGAGTTGTACAAACTGACTGAATTTAAACACGTAGTGTATAGTAAACAGCTAGGGTAGCAGTTATCTACATACCGAAGTCCCTTGGAGAACCTTTTATGACCTTTTTTTGAAAGAAGAGATATAGTTTTTTAAAGTCTGATTGAAATTTCATTTTGGAAATTTGTTCTAGAAATCTGAAATATATGCTGTTTATTCTCAGAGATCTATGGGGATTGAAAGGTTTCTAAATCTAGCATTTTCATACCTGGAAGAGAGGATAGTAATGACATATAGATGAAAATACCTAGAGGTTAAAAATTGAAGTATTAATAACTACTTAATTGATTTTCTCTGTTATCAAAGGAACTCTACAATAAGCAGAAGGAGAAAATAAGGTTAATCCTCAAAATTACTTATTCATCAGCTTGCATAGAAAGATGGAGTTTTCTGAATTCAGTACAGAATTACAGTTGTTAAGAAATGTTAAACTTGTGTTACCATCTTTAGTGAAAAAATACAACTTGATCCATAGAGTATTTAACACATTTATGAAGATGATAATAAAATAAACACTCGTGAACCCACCACTCAATTTAAGAATCAGAACATTACCAATATCATTATGGTTACATTCTCCTCTTTCATATCCCTTGGCCTCCCATGCGTCTCCACAACAGGGGTGACACTCTCTGGATTGTATATGTAGTACCCTCACCCTGTATTTCATAGTTTTACCAAATAAGTATGAATCCTTAACAGTAATTGTTTAAATCCAAAAGATTTAATTGTTTAATCCAAAGATTTAGAAAGAATATTACTGTGTATTTTCTAAAGCTTTTTTTCTCCCACTTGTAATATAAGATGAATTTGTTGCATCATAGTATTTAAGCCATTGTATATGTATTGAGCTACACTGAGATATTTTCAGGATTTTATTGCTATAAACAGTATTCCTATGAACATTTTTGAACCTGTCTCCTGGTGCACATGGGTAAGTTTCAAGGAACACACCTGGGAGTGAAATTTGTGTATTGTAGGGTACGGGTAAGTTCAGATTTACAGAAATACTAGTGTTCTGTAATGGGATAGCCTGAGAGCCCCTCCAAGTATCTAGTCCTACCCACTGCTTCAAATAGACATTTAAAAAATCTTTTACCTTTTATTTTCCTTTTACCTATGAACTTAGTTGGAGTTTAGTTCAAATTCAATTAAATCCTTAATCTACTTTTTCTTTTTTCTTTTTACTAAAAATAAATAATGTATGAAAAGTGAAGTCTTCCCCTACTTTTGTCCTAATTAGCACAGTTTTTACCCTGTTCCCCAAAGAAGTTAACTTATGTTTGGCTGGTTTCTTTTGTATTGTTCAGAATCTTTTTATACATATAAAAGCAAATTCAAGTACATATTATTTTATCCCCTAGCATTCCAGACACACTATTCTACAATTTTCTCTTTTCAATTCATATGTCCTGAAGAGCCTTCCGTATTGATATGTATAGGCCTTTATTATTATTTGACTGGTTTCTAACCTATGGGCATTTAGATTATTTATATTATATTTCTATTATAAATTATCCTGCTGGGTAAAGCCTCATACACATATCATTTTACGTGTGTGCTAGTATATTTGTTGGGTAGATTGCTACAAGTGGAATTACTGAGTCAAAGAATATGTACACATATAATTTTGATAGGTGTAGCCAGATTATGCTCAGTAGAGATTTAACAGTTTACATTCCTACCAGCAGTATATGAGATTTCCTGTTTCCCCACAGCTTTAGGAACACAAGGTGCTGTCAAACTTCTGGATCTGTGCCAATCTGATCGTTGAAATATGGTATTCAGTGTAGTTTTATTTTACACTTCTATTGTGAATGAGATCAACTGTATCTTTGTATATTGCTGAGCCATTTCTGTACTCTTTATGTCACTGACATAGGCCTGTCTGTTGCTCATTTTAAAGTTAGATTGCTGGTCTTTTATTCTTTCTTATTTGATAAGAGAGTATATGTGTATGTGCCTTTATAATATGACTTGCCAATATTTTTCAAGTTCTCTTTGTTTATGGTGAAATTTTCTTTTAAAGTTTGGTTTTATTTTTAGTATATTTGAATGGTCTATCTTTTATAGTCTTATATAGCACTTGTAATCTTTTTTTTTTTTTTTTTTTCCCAACGTTTTTTATTTATTTATTTTTGGGACAGAGAGAGACAGAGCATGAACGGGGGAGGGGCAGAGAGAGAGGGAGACACAGAATCGGAAACAGGCTCCAGGCTCCGAGCCATCAGCCCAGAGCCTGACGCGGGGCTCGAACTCACGGACCGCGAGATCGTGACCTGGCTGAAGTCGGACGCTTAACCGACTGCGCCACCCAGGCGCCCCGAGCACTTGTAATCTTAACAGAGTTAATAATGCCTTTGCCACTGTATGATTATAAAAAATACTCTCACGTTATCTTCTGGAACTTCCATAGTTTTATTTTTTTTTGTCTTTCAATCTTTGACCCATCTGGGATTTATACCTCAAGTATGACTTCAACTTTGATCCCCACTGAATTGAAAATTTACTGTTATTATATACTAAGATTCTGTTTTTAAATTTTTATGTTTATTTATTTTTGAGAGAGAGGGAGACACAGAAGCAGGCTCCAGGCTTTGAACTGTCAGAACAGAGTCTGACACGGGGCTTGAACCCATGAACCATGAGATCATGAACTGAGCCAAAGTCAGATGCTTAACCGACTGAGCCACCCAGGCATCCCAGGATTGTGTATTTAGTTTTATTCTGGACTTTCTATTCTCTTCTGTTCATCTGTCTGTTTATTCATGCACCAGTTTTAATCATTGAGTCTTTATTGTGTTTTAACATGAATAAATTGAAAGCTCTGTTCAAAACAAATTGAATGAAGAAGTGCTCAGTCCATGATCTTTCTATACCTACTACATGGAGTACAAGTAATTGAGAAGATAAAAATCTTGGCATGAGAAGTGAGAGGAGTATGGATAGTCAAAACATTGACTAAAAGCCCTTTTTTAAAAGAAACAACAGGCAACTGTATGGTTGAGGGCTGTTAGGTTTAAGATTCAGTGAGGCAGTGAAGACAGTCTCCATAAAACTTCCGCATATAATGGATGTAGCATTTACTCTTTCATTTATTCAGAAAATACTTATTAACTGCATTGTACTATGTTTGATATTATCCATGACTGCAATAAAAATTTTTAAAGTTGAAACTGCTTCTTCGAAAGCCAATCAATCTGAAAGATAAACATGGTTAACCACCACCACCCTGCCCAATAAGAAAAGGAGGGAAAACAAAAAATAAGTGTAATCTGGGGGGCAGGGAGGGAATCAATTATTTTGATTTAAAAAGTAAATCATGAGAGCACAGTACCTGACATTGTTGGTTTCATTTGAACAAATGAAAAAAATGCAGTGTTTTTACTTTTTTCCCCACTGTGTTGATTGTCTTAGGTATCTTTTAGACCTGTGGTTTTCAGCTTGGTGTTGCTAGACTCAATTTATAATAGGTGTCATTATTGGTATTTCAACAACCTAATAGAAATATTGCATTCATTCTTGGTGGATTCATTGCTTTGAGTTAGAAATATATCTCTGAATTCATATCACAAGTTGTTCTGAATCTCAGATTGGCAGTCTTTGGTAGAAGAAACAGGAAGATGATTTATTATTACTAAATAAATGCAGGAGATATGGTATGTACAGAAGAAAAACAATGCAAGCGGTCCTAAGTGTGAAAAGGTTGGAGAATGTCCAACCTCTGATTTTACAAATAGGATAATTGAAGCTCGGGTGATTTTTTTAATTTGCCTGAGGGACAGTAAGTTAGAGGTGGTGAAGACTTGAACTTGTGTCTTTTGATTCTAAGGTCTGGCGTTTGCCACTACACATTTATTTCCATATATATCACTTGCTGATAATTAAGAAAAAATAAATATTTTTTCTAAGAAATTCCACTAAAATTAAGTATACATTTTCTTGAAAGAATGTTTTGTATATCATTTACCAGAATCTTTTTTAAAAAACATTTAGGATGTTTCATAACATGGAAAATGTCCAAACTATTGTTTCAGATACCAGTTTGATATTTGGGTGGATCATGTAAAAACACTAAAATGGCTGAGAAAGCATGTGAAATGTTTGTTTTAACAATGGAACAGCCATCTGCATTACATGATTTTTCTTAAGACTTAAAAAACTTTAGTAATAGTCCATTTTTGAAAACACTCAACAGGCTTTTTGGGTGATGTTATTCAAGTGTATTGTTTTATTCCAAGCTTTCTGGTTTGTGTTAAGATGATTCATAGGCTTTTAGAGCTGAAAGAGATTTTCAAGTTCCTCTAGTCTGATTCATTTTACAGATCAAGAAAGCAAGGTAAAAAGGCTATCTGCTGCTACAACTCAAACTCAGATAGGGAGGCTTCAGTCTAGTACATTTACATTTACAACTATACTATTATCTTTTCTTTGTTCCACTTCGTGCTACTACAAAATGTCAGACTTTTTTATTTGCTTTTTTTTTTAAATATTTTTTTAAAGCAGTTTTAGATTTACAACAAAATTGAGAGGACGGTACAGAGATTTCTCATATATTCCCCATCCCTGCATAGGCATAGCTTCCTGCATGATCAACGTCACTCACCAGAATGGTTTAGTGTGTGTGTGTGTGTGTGTGTGTGTGTGTGTGTGTGTGTGTGTTTTGACAAAGGATGAATCTGCGTTGACATATCATAATCGCTCAAGTCTGTAGTTTACCTTATTAGGGTTCATTCTTGGTGTTGTACATTTTATAGGTTTGGACAAATGTCTGATGGTATATATATATCCATCATTATAATATCATATAGAATATTTTCACAGCCCTAGAAATCCTCTGTGCTCTGCCTATTCATCTCTTCCTCTCTCCCCCAATCTTGACAACCACTGGTATTTTTATTGTTTTTGTAGTTTTTCCTTTTCCAGGGTATCATGCAGTTGGAATCATAGATACATACTCTTTTAAGATTGGCTTCTTTCGCATAGTAACAAGCATTTAGGATTCTTTCATGTCTTTTCAAGGCTTGATAGCCCATTTCTTTTTAGTACTCAATAGTATTCCATTGTCTGGATGGATCATAGTTTATCCACTCACCTACCGAGGGACATCTTGGTTGCTTCCAAGTTTAGGCAATTATAAATAAAGCTGCTATGAACATCTATGTGCAAGTTTTTGTGTAGACATAGTTTCTGACTCCTTTGAAGAAATATCAAGAAGCACAATTGCTGGACTGTGTGGTTAAGAGTACTGTCTTCCAGAGTGGCTGTACCATTTTTGCGTTGGCACCAGCAAGGAATAGGAGTTCCTATAACTCTGTCCTTGTCAGCATTTGGCAACGGTGTCAGTATGCTGGATTTTGGTTCTTTTAATAGGTGTGTAGTAGTATCTCATTTTTATTTGCATTTCCTTTGGGACATACGATGCAGAGCATCTTTTCATATGGTTATTTGCTATATGTGTATCTCCCCCTCCACCCCCCATCTGTATATCTTCTTTGGTGAGGTGTCTGTTAAGGTCCTTTTTAATTGTGGTGTTTGTTATCTTATTGTTGAGTCTTTAGAGTTCTTTGTGTATTTTGGACAACAGTCTTTTATCAAATGTATCTTTTGCAAATACTTTCTCCCAGTCTGTGACTTCCTTTGTAATTCTCATATTATTGTCTTTTTTTTAGAATAGAAATTTTAATTGTAAATGAAGTCTAGCTTATCAATTGTTTTTTCATGGATCTTGTTTTAATGTTACATCTACAAAGGCATTACCATACCCAAGGTCATCTAGATTTTCTCCCGTAATCTCTTCTTGAAGTTTTATAGTTTTGGATTTTACATTTGGGTCTACTGGCTTTATGAAAGGCGTAAGATCTGTGTCTAGGTTAATTTTTGAGTTCATGGATGTCCAGTCATTTCAGTATCATTTGTTGAAGAGACTGTCTTTGCCCAATTGTATTGCCTTTGTTGCTTTGCCAAAGGTCAGTGACTATATGGGTGTGTATTTCTGGGTTCCCTCTTTTGTTCCTTTGATCTGTTTGTTCTTTCACTAATACCACATTATGATTACTGTAGCTTTATAATGTCTTGAAGTTGGGTAGCATCAGTCCTCCAACTTTGTTCTTCACCTTCAATATTGTGTTGTTGGCTATTCTGGGGGCTTTTGCCTCTCCATGTAAACTTTAGAATCAGTTTGTCAGTACTTATAAAATAACTTGCTAGGATTTTAATTGTGATAGCATGGAATCTATAGGTCAAGTTGGGAAGAACTGACCTCTTGACAATATTGAGTCTTCCTATCTGTGAACATGGGATATCTCTCCATTTATTTAGTTCTTTGATTTTGTTCACCAGAGTTTTGTACTTTTCTTCATATAGATGTTTTACATATTTTGTTAGATTTATACGTAGGTATCTCATTTTTGGGTGCTAATGTAAATGGTATTGTGTTTTTAGCTTCAAATTCCACTTGTTCATTATTGGTACATAGGACATTAACTATTTTTAAAATAAATTTTATTTTTTATTGTGGTTAAAAACATACATGAGACCTGCCCTTTCAACAAATTTTTAAATGCATAGTGTAGTATTGTTAACTGTAGACACAATGTTGTACAGCAAATCCCTAGAATTTTTTCATCATGCATGACTGAAGCTCTGTACTTATTGAGCAGCAACTCCCCATTTTCCCTTCTTCCCAGTCCTTGGCAGCCACCATTCTACTTTCTGTTTTCTGTGAGTTTGACTACTTTAGATAACTCATATATGTGGAATCATGTAGTATTTGTCTTTCTGTGACTGGTTTATATCACTTAGCATAATGTTCTCAATGTTTATCCATGTTATTACATATGACAGGATTTCTTTCTCTTTATAGCTGAGTAATATTCTATCATATGTATACACCACTCTTCTTTATCCATTCACCCACTGACAGACATTAGATTATTTCTCCTTCTTTGCTATTGTGAATAAAGCTGCAGTGAACACAAAGTACAAATATCTCTTTAAGATCTCGTTTTCAGTTCTTTTGCATAAACACCCAGGAGTGTGATTGCCGTTTCTCATGTGACAGTTCTTTTTATAGTTTTTGAGATATCCATACTGTTTTTCCATAGTGGCTTCACTATTTTACATTCGCACTAACAGTGTACAGGGGTTCAAATTTCTCTACATCCTTATCAAAACTTCCTTCCTTTTTTTTTTTTTTTTTTAATGGTCATCCTACCGGGTGTGAGGTGTTGCTTTATTAAGGTTTTGTTTTGCATTTCCATGATAATTAGTTATGTCGAGCATCTTTTCATATACCTGTTGACCATTTGTATGCCTTCTTTGGAGAAATGTCTGTTCAAGTCCTTTCTTTGCACATTTTTAAATCAGATTATTAATCTTTTTGCTGTTGAGTTGTAGGAATCTTTTATATATTTTGAGTTTTGCTCCCTTATAAGATAAATGGTTTGCAGATATTTTCTCCCATTCCATAAGTTGCCTTTTCACTCTATTGATTGTTTCCTTTTCTGTACAGAAGCTTTTTCATTTGATATAATCCCATTTGGTCTATTTTTGCCTATGTTTTTGGTATCATATCTGAGAAATCATTGCCTGGACCAATGTTATGAAACTCCCCTACATTTTCCTCTAGGAGTTTTGTTGTTTGGGGTCTTATGTTTAAATCCTTAACCCATTTTAAGTTGACTTTTTTGTATATGGTATAAAATAAGGGTCCGATTTCATTCCTTTGCTTACAGAGATCCAGTTTGCCCAACACCATTTGTTGAAGAGGCTGTCTTGTCCCCATTGTAGTCTTGACACCATTGTCAAAGATCACGTGACCATATGTGTGTGAATTTATTTCTGGGCTTTCTAGTCTGTTCCTTTGGTCAATATGTCTATCTTTATTCCAGTACCTCAGTGTTTTGATTACTATAGCTTTGTAATGTTTCAAAATGAGTCAGCATGGTACCTTAAGATTATTTCTTCTTTCTCAAGACTGACTTGTCTCTCTTAGGTCTTTTGTAGTTCCATGTGAATTTTAGGATTTTTTTTTTCTTTAAAAAATGCCAGTGGTATTTAGATGAGGATTACATCAAATCTTTAGATTGTTTGGGTTGTATGGACACTGTAATAATATTAAATTTCACAATCCATGAGCATGGGATTTCTCTTCATTTATTTGTTCCATCTTTAATCCTTTGAGCAGTGTTTTATAATTTCCAGTATACAAATTTTCACCTCCTTGGTTAAGAGAATTCTAAATGTTTTATTCTTTTTGATGCTATTGTAAATGGATTGTTTTCTTAGTCCTTTTCAGATATCTTATTGTTAGTGTATAGAAATCCTACTGAGTTACAGTGGGGTAAAAACTGAGAGCTTTCCCCCTAAGGTCAGGAACAAGACAGGGATGTCCACTCTCGCCACTGTTATTCAATATAGTATTGGAAGTCTTCGCCTCTGCAAGCAGACAACACAAAGAAATAAAAGGCATCCAAATCTACCAGGAGGAGGTCAAACTTTCACTCTTCGCAGATGACATGATACTCTACATGGAGAACCCAAAAGATTCCACCAAAAAACTTCTAGAACTGATTCATGAATTCAGCAAAGTTGCAGGATATAAAATCAATGCACATATATTAGTTGCATTCCTATATAGCAACAATGAAGCAACAGAAAGAGAAATCAAGGAATCGATCCCATTTACAGTTGCACAAAAAAACCATAAAATACCTAGGAATAAATCTAACCAAAGAGTTAAAAAATAATAGAAAGCTTATGAAAGAAATTGAAGAAGACACAAAAATATGGAAAAAGATTCCATGCTCCTGGATAGGAAGAACAAATATTGTTAAAATGTCGATACTACCCAAAGCAATCTACATATTCAATGCAATCTCTATCAAAGTAATACCAGCATTCTTCACAGAGCTAGAACAAATAATCCTAAAATTTGTGTGGAACCAGAAAAGACCCCGAAGAGCCAAAGCAATCTTGAAAAAGAAAACCAAAGCAGGAAGCATCACAATCCCAGATGTCAAGCTATACTACAAAGCTGTAATCATCAAGACAGTGTGGTACTGGCACAAGAACAGACACTCAGATCAATGGAACAGAATAGAGAACCCAGAAATGGACCCACCAACATATGGCCAACTAATCTTTGACAAAGCAGGAAAGAATATCCAATGGAATAAAGACAGTCTCTTCAGCAAGTGGTGCTGGGAAAAGTGGACAGCGACATGCAGAAGAATGAAGCTGGGCCACTTTCTTACACCATACACAAAAATAAAATAGATGAAAGACCTCAGTGTAACACAGGAAGACGTCAAAATCCTCGAGGAGAAAGCAGGCAAAAACCTCTTTGATCTTGGCCGCAGCAACTTCTTACTCAACACATCTCCAGAGGCAAGGGAAACAAAAGCAAAAATGAACTACTGGGACCTCATCAAAATAAAAGGCTTCTGCACAGCCAAGGAAACAATCAGCAAAACTAAAAGGCAACCGACAGAATGGGAGAAGATATTTGCAAATGACATATCAGATAAAGAGTTAGTATCCAAAATCTATAAAGAATTTATCAAATTCAACACCAAAAAAAAAACAAATAATCCAGTAAAGAAATGGGCAAAAGACATGAATAGACACTTCTCTAAGGAAGACATCCGGATGGCCAACCGACACATGAAAAAATGCACAACAAGGGAATTAAAAGCAAAAATGAATTGACCTTATGAAGATAAAAAGCTTCTGCACAGCAAAGGAAACAACCAACAAAACTAAAAGGCAACCAACGGAATGGGAAAAGATATTTGCAAATGACATATCGGACAGAGGGCTAGTATCCAAAATCTATAAAGAGCTCACCAAACTGCACACCTGAAAAACAAATAACCCAGTGAAGAAATGGGCAGAAAGCATGAATAGACACTTCTCTAAAGAAGACATCCGGATGGCCAACAGGCACATGAAAAGATGTTCAATGTCACTCCTTATCAGGGAAATACAAATCAAAACCACACTCAGATATCACCTCACGCCAGTCAGAGTGGCCAAAATGAAGAAATCAGGAGACTATAGATGCTGGAGAGGATGTGGAGAAATGGGAACCCTCTTGCACTGTTGGTGGGAATGCAAATTGGTGCAGCCGCTCTGGAAAGCAGTGTGGAGTTTCCTCAGAAAATTAAAAATAGACCTACCCTATGACCCAGCAATAGCACTGCTAGGAATTTACCCAAGGGATACAGGAGTACTGATGCATAGGGGCACTTGTACCCCAATGTTTATAGCAGCACTCTCAACAATAGCCAAATTATGGAAAGAGCCTAAATGTCCATCAACTGATGAATGGATAAAGAAATTGTGGTTTATATACACAATGGAATACTACGTGGCAATGACAAAGAATGAAATATGGCCTTTTGTAGCACCGTGGATGGAACTGGGGAGTGTGATGCTAAGTGAAATAAGCCATACAGAGAAAGACAGATACCATATGGTTTCACTCTTAGGTGGATCCTGAGAAACTTAACAGAAACCCATGGGGGAAGGGAAGGAAAAAAAAAAAAGAGGTTAGAGTGGGAGAGAGCCAAAGCATAAGAGACTGTTAAAAACTGAGAACAAACTGAGGGTTGATGGGGGGTGGGAGGGAGGGGAGGGTGGGTGATGGGTATTGAGGAGGGCACCTTTTGGGATGAGCACTGGGTGTTGTATGGAAACCAATTTGACAATAAACTTCATATATTGAAAAAAAAATGCACAACATCACTCATCATCAGGGGAATACAAATCAAAACCACAATGAGATACCACCTTACACCTGTCAGAATGGCTAACATTAACAACTCAGGCAACAGTAGATGTTGGCGAGGATGTGGAGAAAGAGGATCTCTTTTGTATTGTTGGTGGGAATGCAAGCTGGTGCAGCCACTCTGGAAAACAGTATGGAGGTTCCTCAAAAAACTAAAAATAGAACTATCCTACGACCCAGCAATTGCACTACTAGGCATTTATCCAAGGAACACAGGGGTGCTGTTTTGAAGGGACACATGCACCCCCAGGTTTATAGCAGCACTACCAACAATAGCCAAAGTATGGAAAGAGCCCAAATGTCCATCAATGGATGAATGGATAAAGAAGATGTGGTGTATATATACATGCATACATACATACATATATGTATATATAAATGTAAATATACACACATACATATGTGTATGTATATATGTATACATACATGTATATACTCACATGTATGTACACACATGTATACACACACATATATACATACATACATACACACACAATAGAGTATTACTCAGCAATCAAAAAGAATGAAATCTTGCCATTTGCAACATGGAACTGGAGGGTATTATGCTAAGTGAAATGAGTCAGTCAGAGAAAGACAAAAATCATATGACTTCACTCATATGAGGACTTTAAGAGACAAAACAGATGAACATAAGGGAAGGGAAACAAAAATAATATAAAACCAGGGAGGGAGACAAAACAGAAGAGACTCATAAATATGGAGAACAAACTGAGGGTTGCTGGAGGGGTTGTGGGAGGGGGGATGGGCTAAATGGGTAAGGCATTAAGGAATCTACTCCTGAAATCATTGTTGCACTATATGCTAACTAATTTGGATGTAAATTTTAAAAAATAAAAAATAAAATTAAAAAAAAAATCCAACTGAGTTTTGTGTGTTGACTTTATGTCCTGTTAATTGCTGTGTTTACATATTAGATATAACAGTTGGTTTGTAGAATCTCTCATGTTTTCTGCATGTAAGATCATACAATCTATGTACAGGGATAATTTTACTTCTTTATAATTTGAATGCTTTCTATTTCTTTTTCTTGCCTAATTGCCCTGGTTAGAACTTCTAGCACTTATTAGTACTGAATAGAGGTGTCAAAAACATCCGTGCCTATTAGATGAAAAGCTAGACTATTTTTGTGAAGTCTGTTTCTCTTGCAGTATTAAGTTCCTGATGTCACCTTTCAGAGAGAGCAGTCTTTAGCATGTGCATGGTCACATGGGATGATAGTGGATTTAGTAGGGCTCTATTTTGCCCTCTTTCTAATCTCTGTTTTCTGCATCTGTTGATTTAACACTTAGCTTCTGGTTTCCACTAATTGCTGTCATATAGCCCTATGGTTTTCTTGGGACATAAATTATACCCAGTCTGAACCAATTAACTTTGGATCCCTTTTCAGAATAGTTTCTGAGGCCAGTATCTCAGGTTTTGACCCCAACGGCACTCTTCTTGGCTGTCTCTTTTCCTGGTTCTATCTGGGAAACTGTGTTAGGTTTATAGTGTAGCTTCCTGCTATTTTCATGAAATTAGCAGACTCTTGTGAATTGCTAACCTCTAAAACCTCCAATGTTTCATGAGTGCCCTTAGGCTTAAACTTACCCACAATCCATTTCAAATAAACTAATTTCCTTTGGGGGAGCTTTAAAGCTCTGTTCTTATGGACTACCTCACCCCCTGAGCAGAATTTCTGAGTCACTGCTTTCCAGTGAGAATGGGGACAGTGGTCACTTCCCTGAGAGTGCTTCATAAATGACCAGAGTGTTGGGCAGGGAAGGTACTCTCTGTTGTTCTTGGCTTGCCTTTCCTGACATGAACCTCCCTCGTATGATCAAGCTGAGGAGAGGCATATCAGTTCCCAAGTATTGTCAACCTGCTGTGCTTGTGTAGAGCCTTCATTGTATGAGTGGTGGCTGCATGGAAGAAGGATTGCCCGATTTCATGGCCATATATATGAGGAATTTAGATTTTTCAACTTGGAGCTGGGGGAAATGAGATATTCTGGTAGCCTGCCCTTCCTGGTGACATGCCATATTCCTTGACAGGAGATTGAGGAGAGAGAGCTTCCCCACCCCATCTTGTTAGCTGCATATGGGGGGAGGAAGTGGGTCATGGCTCAGTGCCACAGACTCTTGTTCTTACTGAGATTTGTTACATTTTCTTGATTAAATGTATAATAACTTCTGATGCAAAACCTGGAGTTAGGCTAAATGTCACAGTTTAAAGGCATGGTTCTCTACAAGACTGCCCTTACTTCTGATACCAGCTGCTGGGAAGGGATTTATAGGCTACTCTCACTTCTGACCAACTGTTTATAAATTCAAATTTTCTCATGACCCTTTAGATTTAATAATTCACTAGAATCACTCACAGAATCCAGGAAAGTCCTATACAAGATTATGGAATTGTTATAGCAAAAAGGACAAATCAGAACCAGCCAAAAGAAGAGACATATAGGGTGAGATCTGCGAGGCTCCCAAACACAAAGCTTCCAGTGTCCCTTTCCCATGAGTCAGGATGGATCATCACCCCCCCCCCCCCGCCCCCCACACACACGATGTGTAATATTGCCAACCAGAGGGGACTCACTCAAGTTTCCAAAGTTGTCCAGAATTTTTATGAGCTTTCATTTTATAGGCATAATTGAATCATTCATTGGCCATGAGGTTGATACCAGTCTCCAACTCTCTCTCTTTCTCAGAAATTTGACTGATATCATTTGATTCAAAGCTCCAACTATCTAATCACATCATTGGTTTTTCTGACATGGCCATCACCCATCTTGAATCATCTTGTTAGCATAAACTCTGATGTGGTCCAAAGGGTCCCCCATGAATAATAAAGACACTCCTGTCACTCAGGAAATTCCAAGGATTTAGAGACTACCTCCCAAGAACTGGGGACAGAGTCCAGCCAAATGGGAAAATGTCTTATTTGCTGTATGTACTTGGAACAATTTCTAGAGACTTAAAAATTTTTTTTCATTAATACTCTTCAGTTATGGTTGTTTGATGTGGGTGGGTTAATAGATCTCCTATGTCATTTGAAATAGAATGTCTTGGTTTTTTTTTTATTAATATTTATAAGATATGCCTTATTTTCCCTATCCTTTTAGTTTTAAGTTGCCTATATCATAATATTTGAAGTGAGTTTCATTTAGACAGCATGTAGCTGGGTCTTAATTTTTAATCTACTCTTCCAGTCTCCTTTTAACTCATGTATTTAGGTCATTTACATTTAATGTAATCATTGGTATGATATGGTTTATGTCTGCCATTTTATTTCTTTTTTCTATTGTTGTTGTTTTTTTTTTTCTTGCCTCCTGTGGGTTACTGGGTCACTCTTTAGAATTCTACTTTGATTATCTAGACTTTCTTTGAGTTTATCTCATTATATAGCCATTTTAGTGCTTGTCTTAGTGCTTAGTGCTTGCTCTCATAATGTGTCACTTTATGGATACTGTCATTTTACACTTTGGAGTGAAGTATAGAAATCTTACCTCTCTTTTTATCCCTTTACCTTTCTTATTTATAGTTGTCTTAAGAATTTCCTCTCTATGTATTTATGTAAGTATGTATGTATGTATGTATGTGTGTATGTATTTATTTAGTAAACTTAGTGCCCAGGGTGGAGCTTGAACCCATGACCCTGAGATTGAGAGGTGCATGCTCTAGTGACTGAGCCAGTCAGGGGCCCCTCCTCTATATACATTTAGACTAATTTATACATTTAGTATAATTTTTGCTTTGTCTGGAAAATATAATTTAAAAAAACCTCAGCGAAGAAACAAATTCTAGTATTTTTACCCATATTATTTATTTACCATGTTTTTTTTCCTTCTTTCTGTTCTGTAGTTATTTCTTTTTTGCTTCCTTTCTGCTAAAGGTCTCGGTGTATCCATTCTTGTAGCATGGGTTTACTGGTAAAAATCATCTTAGTTTTCCTATATCTGAGAATGCTTCACTATTCCTAAAGTATATTTTTGCTGGGTATAGGTTTCTGGGTTGACAATACTTCCACCCATCTTCCCCCTAGCACTTGATAAATATTGTGCTATTTCCTTTTGACACCCATGGTTTGGGATGAGAATCCACTGTCATTTGAATTGTTTTTCCCCTGAGGTTAAGTTTTGCTTTTTCTCTAACTTTCAAGATTCTTTTTCTTTTTCTTCAGTTTTTGGAAGTTTAATTATGATGTGTTTTGTTGTGAATTTCTTTATATTTATCCTGCTCTGGGTTCACACAACATTTTGAATGTGTATAGTTTATGTCTTTTGCCATTTGGGGTATTTTCAGCCATTATTTATACTTCAGTACTTTTTTAGACCCACCTTCTTTCTCCTTTCCTTCTGGAACACCAGCAGCACAAATTTTAGTTCTTTTGTTGTAGTCTCACTGATCCCTGAGGTGTTCTTCATTTTATTTCTAGTCTTTTTTTCCCCTCTCTTGTTCATATGAGGTAATTTATATCTTTTTTCAACTTCCACTTCACTAATTCTTTCCTCTGTTCATTCTGCTGTTGAAACCATCCACTGAGATTTTTATTTCAATTAATGTGTATTTTAGTTCCAAAATTACCATTTGGTTTTTCTTTTTACCTTCCATTTATTTGCTGAGACTTTCTATTTGCTAAGGCTTTCTATTTTGCAGTTGTTTCAAGCATGTTTTTGCTTGCTTAATTGAAGCATTTTTATTATAGCTGCTTTAACATTGTTGTTGATTTTTTAAAAATCTCTGTCCTCTCAGTATTGGCATCTTTTGATGTTTTTTCGTTCATGTTTCTTAATATGATTTGAAATTTTTTATTGAAAACTGTATATTTTCTTAGTATACTATGAGACTGGGTATTTTGTACACCTTCTGTTTCCATTGTGGGGTTTTTGTTTGTTTGTTTTTTTTGGTGTTTGTTTTGTTTTTTCAGTGATACCACTTGGCCTGTGGAGTAGGGGCACCACCTTGTTACTGTTAGTTGCTAATACAAGTCCAGTTTCTCTATTCTACCTCCAATGATACCCAGGGTGGAGGACTCTTCATTATTACTGGATAGAATGGGAATTCTGGCTGCACATAGTCTTCATTGATACCACAATGGAGATAACCTTTTCACTGCTAGGTGATGATTAAAATCCTGACTCTCCAATGTTCCTCTCCAGGCAACACTCTAACAGGGAGGGGAAAGGGCTTCTCATTACTGCTGGGTAGGGGTAGGGTAGATGTCCAGGCTTTCTGTGATCTCCATTGATACTATAGGGTGAGGTCAAAGTCCCAGATTCCTACTAGGCCTTCTCCAGTACCATCACAGTGGAGGTGATGGGGAGTCTTATTATATAGCTTGATGGCGGTTAAAAGCATGAGCTCCCAACTTGGCCTTTGGTGTTATAGGTGAGAATAGGACAACAGTTTTTGTGTGTGTGTGCTTGGCTGAAGTAAGTAGTTTTTGTGTGAGTTTTCTGTCTTACTAGACCGTTTCTTTCCTGGTCCTAAAAAATGAGTTTGTTATTTTTGCAAGGAGATTTTTAACATTAGATACATTACTTAATATTTATATTGTTCTGGGGTGCCTGGGTGGCTCAGTCGGTTGAGCGTCTGACTTCAGCTCAGGTCAGGATCTTGCCGTTTGTGAGTTCGAGCCCCGTGTTGGGCTCTGTGCTGACAGCTCAGAGCCTGGAGCCTGTTTCAGATTCTGTGTCTCCCTCTCTCTACCCCTACCCCACTCATGCTCTGTCTCTCTCTCTCAAAAATGAATAAACATTAAAATTTTTAAAAAATATGTATATTGTTCTAATCAGTTCATTTTTATTTATAGTATTGTGGAATTAGTCATAATTTTCTGAGTAATACATAGACTAATTTGGAATAGATTATTAAATCAGAATTTATATCATATAAGGAGAATTAAAAGAGTTATGTGGATTAAGTTCTTTCATCCTAAAGCTACACTTTTTCTGTTATGTTAAACTAATACTTGAAGTTACTTTCTCACAACAAATAAAATTAGGATGCTGACTGAGCACGTTATTTTTACACGTCTTCCCAAAGGGTGGTTTCACAATGCAAATCTTTTTCTTTTTTTAAAAGTGATTTCTGCCTGACTCCTATTTCTAGCTTTTCTATCATGCTACTTGAGAGAGACTGGTTCATTGAGCCTAGAAAATAGGTTTGAAATGAAAACCGGGAGACACCTCATATTAAGTTCAATATCTTGACACTTTCTTTTCTCTGTGCTGGTGTTAGAATATTTCAAGACTCATTTCCATAGAACTTAAACGTACAGATGCAAAGAATAAGAGTTTTTGTTTTCATATTTGTTTATTTTACCGATTGAAGGGTAGTTACATGTGCTAACCCCAAAAGCCAGATGCCGAGTTGCAGTCCCAAGCCTTGCTGCTTACCATCTGTAACTTTGAGAGGTCACCATGACCTCTCTGAGCCTCAGGGCCTTCAACTGGAAAATGGACAAAATCATAATTCCTGTGACAGAGGGTTATTGTGAGGATTACTGAGCTAATCTATGCAAAGCCTGCTGTCTAGTAAGGTCTGTATGAATGTTACCTATGCTTATTCTTGTTTTATGAGCTCTCTGGAACAGATGCTTGGGATGCTGGCAGGGGAATAGTGAGTGCAATGTTAGGGGCTGCTGCAACACACATTTCAGTGTGTGTTTCTTCCTCCTGAGAGACTGGTCATTTGTGTCATATGGCAGGCTTACGTAGTGCATTTTTCAGGGTTTTTTTGTTTTTTGTTTTGTTTTTTACAGTTTTTGGTAAGTAGTCATTAATGGATTTTTTTCTGTGAAGAAAAAAACTAATGGTCTTTATTTTGTCAGAAACATTTTAACCCCATTTAAATAAATGAATAATTGAACATGGCTCGTTATGTTCACAAGCTGCTCTCAAACTTCATTTTTACTGTCCCAGTTTTGTCTCACTTGGTAGAAATGTTCATGGTTCTGTCTTTTTTGAACAGAACAGATTTGTTCTATATAAGCCAGCTGAGACTTTAATTATTATTAAGGTGAATCGTGAATTTATTCACGATACTCACGTCCTTATCCTTTGTCATTATATACTTTCAAGTTTTCTTTTTTAAAGAAAAAACAACTGTTCAGCTCTTGGTTTTGAAAACTCTTGACTAACCCCTTTTCTTGGCTAAGATAGTGTACATATGTACAGTGGAACAAACTTTCCAAAGGCATTTCCCAGTTCATTTGAATTTTTTTCAAACAATGTTTTTGTTTCAAAAAATAAAAATTTTTTTGTTTCAACAAAGATTTCAAAAAACTCCTTTTGTTGCTATTATTACTTTTAGCTTTTTAAAGAAAATTGATCATTTACCATTTTGTGGTTCCCCTCCTCCCCATCGCACAGTCTCTTTTAGGTGCGCAGGGTGCTGTGTCATGACCCTACCGGTCAGGCCTCTGCCCTGGGGTTGCACCTGTTGTGGATCAGGGCTGGCACTTTTCCCTCTGGGTACTGTGCTCTCCAGAAGACTTTCATATCATGCCAAAAAGTTCTGTTGGTAATTTAATTCATAAACATTCACCAAACTAATAATTTCACATATATCATGTTAAATGTAGCTCCCCCCCCCCCCCCCCCGCCAAAAGAAGAAAAAAGACCAATACAATGCACAAATTAAAAAATTAGTGCTGTCCAACTCTAAGGGCAAGAACAGGGTTAGTTTTTAACCACTGATTTAAGGTATACTTTTTGAGCACATTAAAATACATCATTTTGTTCATTTGTTCAATAATGACTCCTTTTTCAGTGTAGCTGTTTCTTTAATCCAGAACAGCTTTAGTCTCATCTGCAATGTGAAATGTGATCAAATTTTCGCTAATTGGGAGCTTTACCTTCCAAAATGATTCTTAAACTGACCTTAAAAAAGAAACTTCTAGGGACACCTGAGTGGTTCAGTTGGTTAAGTGTCAGACTTCAGCTAAGGTCATGATCTCACTGTTTGTGGGTTCGAGCCCCGTGTCAAGCTCTGTGCTGACAGTTCAGAGCCTGGAGCCTGCTTTGAACTCTGTGTCTCCTCTGTCTGCTCCTCTCCCACTCATGCTGTGTCCCTCTCTCTCTCTCTCTCAAAAATAAATATAAAAAAAAAAAATGTTTAAAAAAAAAAGAAACTTGTAACAAATTCTTTACCTGTTTATTTGATTTTTTTCATTGTACTGCTTTTAGCCAACATTTTCCCTTTTTAGTTTGATTTTCAGGAGAATTTTTTTCTAATTTTGTATTAATTGATTCTTGTCTCTATCTAAATAGTTTATATTTGACTTAAAAGTTAGCACTAGGGACCTTGATTGAGCCTCAGCTGGAAGACAGGTTGATATTGAGCTGTTTGGAAAGGGAGAGGTGGGGTCCCCTAAAAATACCATCCTATTCCATTGCATCTCAATGACAGGGCAGCAGCAAGTGGGAGATTTCTAAGATCCAGTCAGGCTCGTTGCCAAAGATCATGAGAAGATGGATTGGCTGTTCATATCTGCACTCCAGGAAGATGGCCATGGTGGTTCCATTGGTTCCTTCTTGGGCTACATGTGCACTCATCTAATAAATAGCCCTGAGCTTACCTGGGAAAGAAAGAGTACTAGCCCTAAGCCAGAGCCTAGGAAACCAGGGACGGTGCATCAGGCAGAGGCAGGGGTCAGAGCTGCAGACCCCAAGGCACAGGCACTGCCAGTGCCAGCCCTGCTTACTCTTGGGGCCATATTCAGTGCTAGTGCCACTGTCCTTCTTGCCTCAGCGGCACCTTCTTCTGGGGCCTCTGTACTGAGGGAGAGGCCCAGAGAAACATAGCAGTGCTTTCATGTAATTGTAGTTTAACAAGTTGTAAAAGTAGTGCAGAGGGTTTGCATGTACCCATCACTCAGTTTCTCCCAATAGTGACATTTTATATAATTACAGGACATTCACAAAACCAGGAAATTGACATGGGTACAATACAATGAACTAGACTATAGACCTTCCTTAGATTTCATGAATTTTCATAGAGGTGGTTTTTTAAAAATCACTGTAAGCCTGATAAATCATGTTGCTCATGCTTTTCTCACATTTCCTGTTTTGAAACAGTAGTCCGTTTCCTAGTTTTTAAGATTTTTTTAAAATAACAATTTGTTTCTGAAACTTTAAAGATAAAGTGTATTGAGTGGATCAGAATGATGTTAAGAGATATTACCATCATTAAGACACACAAGGGAAAGTTAGTGAGTAGCAAATGCTACAAAGGCAGACTTTATGTTTATCAGCAGGAAAATCAGCCATACGCTTGACTCTGCCAATTGAATCTTTGGCTGCCACTTGAATCTTTGGACAAAAGATTTAAAAAAAAGAAAAACTCATTAGGCGTCAATTTTGCCAGTAGCAACCAAGTAACTTTTCAGATAACCAATTCAAAAAGTTGAGGGCTGTTTTAAGATAATTGATGCTAATCAGGAAGCATGCCTGTTTTCTGAGATAGCAATCAACAAAATATTCTTTCTCATCAGAGAAGAAATAAAAATTTGAAGCATCAGCTTTCAAAATATGCACAAATAATTTACTTTCTTATTAAAATTTGGTGAATTGTCCATGATAGTAACTAAGTAGAAGCGGAGTCTACCCACATGCACTATATTTCAATCAGAGGAAATTGCCACCCCACCATTCTGGTCCTTCTCTCACTTACAAAAAAGTATTTTCATCCCTATGTGAATTATTAATTTTTTTTGTTATGCAAAACTTACTGTGGCAGAAGGAGACCTGAGTATTATTAGGTATTTTTTTAGTATTTACTAAAAAACATTTAGGGGCCCCTGGGTGGCTCAGGTCAAGCGTCCAGCTTCAGCTCAGGTCATGATCTCGTGTACATGGGTTCAAGCCCCACATTGGGCTCTGTGCTGACAGCTCAGAGCCTGGAGCTTGGCTTTGGATTCTTTGTCTCCCTCTCTCTCTGCCCCTACCTTGCTTGTGCTCTGTTTCTGTCTCTCAAAAAATATAATGTTAAAAAGAAATATTTACTCCAACAGTTTTGTGACAAAAATTAAAAAAATTAAAAGCTTTGGTATAAAAAGTGACAAATTTATTTTACTAAGAGGCAGCTGTGCACTCATTCCATGGACTTGCAGAGAAATCCTTCCGTATAGACTGGCATTAACCATTTGCATCAGTCTAATGACATTATCCTTCTTACTGCATTGACTTGCCCTGTTGTTCTGATGCCCTGATACCAACTACTACTCAGTGACATTTATGTTCTTCAGCCTCTCTCAAAGAGTCAGGACATTACTGAACATTGAAAGGCAAGGTTCTCCTTAGTTTGCTTATCTGCACATATGATAAAATCTTTTAAGAGGTCTTGATTCAAAATGTCCTCTATAACTCTTCCGGTAAAGACTGAAGCTCCATAAAGATGCTCCAGGAGGTTTTGCACGAACCAGAGGGTTCTCACATACGCATTTGAAAGAAGCACAAACCCAAGGGGAAAAACATGTAAAATGTTCATGATGGTCTGGCATTCCTCATTTTGTAAGATGTCACAGTCCCTGGCAAGTTTGGGCTTTTAAAATCCTGTTTGACACAGGAAACAAAAGTAAACATGAACTATTAGGACTTAATCAAGATAAAACTGTTTCATCTACACAGTTAAGGAAACAGTCAACAAAACTAAAAGGCAGCCTCCAGAATGGGAGAAGATACTTACAAGTGACATATCTGATAAAGCATTAGTATCCAAAATCTATAAAGAACTTCTCAAACTCAACACCCAAAACCAAATAATCTAGTTAAGAAATGGGCAGAAGACAGGAATAAACATTTTCCAAAAAAGACATCCAGATGGCTAACAGGCACAGGAAAAGAAGCTTAGTATCACTCATCATCAGGGAAATACAAGTCAACACCACAATGAGATACCACCTCACACCTGTCAGAATGCCTAAAATTACCAACACAGGAAGCTACAGATGTTGGTGAGGATGTGGAAAAAGGGGAGCCCTCTTACACTGTTGGTGGGAATGTATACCGGTACAGCTACTTTGGAAAACAGTGTGAAGGTTCCTCAAAAAGTTAAAAGTAGAACTACCTTATGACCCAGCAATTGTATTACTGGGTATTTATCCAATGGTAAAAAAATACAGATTCGAAGGGGCACATGCACCTCCATGTTTATAGCAGCACTATCAACAATAGCCAAACTATGGAAAGAGCCCACGTGTCCATCAACTGATGAATGGATAAAGAAGATGTGGTGTGTGTGTGTGCGCGCATGTGTGCGCGCGTGCACACACACAATGGAATATTACTCAGCCATCAAAAAGAATGAAATCTTGCCATTTGCAACCACTTGGATGGAGCTAGAGTAATAAAAATGCCCATTTCATATGGTTATTATGGGGAGCTAAATGAGATAATTAATGTAAAGTGCTAGCATAATACCAGCGTTGTATCTGCAAGGTAGCTGTGTGCAATGGTTACAAACTGATAGTATGAAGATGGGAGGCAAAATCTAGGACAAAAGACAGATGATGGGAGAATGGGTTCAGGACATCCTAAGAGCATGAATATAATAGGATATAGCAGGCTTGAGCAAGGGAAATACATTTGAAGTCCATGAGCAAAACTGAGGTCCAAACTAACAGGAAATAAGGCACAAGCCTAGGTGGTTACATGAGAAGAAGTTTATCCTGCATAGTAATCAAATGTAAATTAATATAACAGTGAAATATTATAGTGTCAATAATTATTTAGAATAACTAAAGCCTGTTTCAACAGAAGGATGAGAAAACAGGTTTAGTTACACAATGCTAATAGAAGTATTGATTGTTGGGGCACCTGGGTGGCTCAGTCGACTTCTGCTCGGGTCATGATCTCACAGCTTGTAGGTTCAAGCCGCGCCCACGCAGCGTTCTGTGCTAACAGCTGGGAGCCTGGAGCCTGCTTCCGATTCTGTGTATGTCTCTCTCTCTCTGCCCCTCCTCTCCCTCCCCCCAAAATAAATAAACATTAAAAAAAATATTTGGAAGTATAAATTGTTATAGGTTTCCGGGAGGCCTAATTGGCAAAATAAGAGTCCTTAAGTATTTATAACCTAAATTACACTTTGATTCTACTTTCAAAATCTTTACCCTTCTGAAAAGCTACTTAAATTTACAACAGGAAGAACCAGTGCATTTACTCCGTTACTAATATTCAAGTTGAAAATCATTCAGTGGTTGACTGCAGAAATCCACATGTGTCTTTATACTCTTTCAACAACTATTCTACTAGTTGAGCTCTGTAGAAAGGAATCTTCTTTATTCGTGAAGAAAAGTCAACGCAGGCTTTACTGTAGAATAAGGGAGTCTGAACCCTGCGTGAGTTCTTATACTGTGAGGTAATGCCTCTCTTGAGTGTTGAGAGAGCATTTTTGTTGCTTTATAATATTGTTATTGGCAAGCCCATTACTGCTGTATAATAACAATACTGAAGTAATGCTGTTACTTTCTTGATTTCTTAAATTGAGTGTCGAATTTAGAGTCATAACATTTAAATTATTCTTCAAATAAGAGTTACATGTGGTATTTATGCAGCTAGTGAAAAAACAAAAACCAATAAGACATTTCATTTATCAAATTGGTAAATATTTTTACAACTTTATTGAGGTATAATTGAAGTATAATAAGCTGCACATAAGGTATTCAGTTTGATCGCTTTTGACATATGACCTGTTTTTACTTACAGCACTTCTGACACCAAATATATGGGGATCTTTTTCCCCATACCAACCAATTCTCCAATTTTCCAGAAACCAGTTGGGTGTCCGACAGTTCCACTCAATTCTGACACTACCCAGAATGGAAAGTAGACCCCCACAGATAAGGACACTGTCGCACAAGACTGCCCCACTTCAGATGCCAGGCACAAGTCCTTTGCTGCCACCTGTACTTCTGGCCAACAGGCTATAAATTTAGGGGGTTCCCCCGACCCCCTCCTCAAGTTTGATCATGTGCTAGAATGGCTTACAGAACTCAGGAAGATATTTTATTTACTATCACTGGTTTATTATAAAGGGTATAACATGAACAGTTAGAAGGGTCTGGACCACAGCAGTTGGCATCGGGATGCACCAAACCTCCCAGCATGTCAATATGTTTGAAACTCAGGAGGTCTCCGAACTTCATCATTTAGGGGCTTTTTATGGAGGTTCCATTACATAGACATGATTGATTAAATCATTGACCATTGGTTCTTGAACTCAAATCTTTAGCTCCTCTCACCTCCCCAGAAGTGAGGTTCTTATTTTGGTATTGGATATTATTTAAAGATCTTCTCCCTTATCTACACTAACAGAAAGCAGAGGCGCAAAGATGTTTTAATAATAATAATATCCAATACCAAAATAGGGGGAAAAAGGTACTTTCATATATGAATATGGGAATGTGAAATTGTTACAACTTTTGTGGAGCTGTGCCAATTTGGAGCAAATTGTTAGCGTCAAAAAACACCTAAAATGCACGTTGTTCAAACTAGCAATTCTGTTTCTAACTTAAAGAAATAAATTTTCTTATAAACAAGGATTTAAAAACAAAAATGTTTATCACTATGTTGTTTACAGTTACAAAAATTTGGAAACAAGTTAGATGTCCAACAATATGGGCTTGTTTAAGGTAATAGTTTGTATAATTAAATATTATGCTTTAATATTAGTAGTAAAAGTCTATTGTTTTATAAACAACAGGATGATACGGTATTCCTGTGTTTTAGCACATTTTTTCACCTCAACAACAAAAAAGAGTTCATATAAAAAATACTAAAACTGTATCTTTAAAGCAAAATGTTAAAAATAGTTTCCTCTGTTTAGTGAGATTCATCTGTATTTTTTCCAGTGCATATATTTTTTAAGTTTATTTATTTATTTTGAGAGAGAGAGAGAGAGGAAGAGAGGGAGAGAGCACATCTCCGCGCAAGTGAAGAAGGAGCAGAGACAGAGGGAGAGAGAATCCCAAGTAGGCTCCATGCAGTCAGCACAGAGCCTGACATGGGCTCATATTCACAGACCGTGAGATCATGACCTGAGCTGAAATCAAGAGTCAGATGCTTTACTGACTGAGCCACCCAAGTGCCTTGATGCATATTTTCTTTAAAAAATTTTATTTGAAATTTTTTTCCTGATTATAAAACTAACACAAAAGCATAAAATCAATCCATAAAATTGGACTGATATATGAATTTGAGCTATAAATTATTTTATAAAATAACTTCTTTGTTTTGATGTTATCAGGATAAAGTCCTTGGAGTTTGGCCCTCCCTACCTCCACTTTTTACCTTTTGCAGTACCCACCTCCCTCTTCATGCCCTAGTGGTAAGGAAATGCCTGAGGTTTCCTGGCACACGCATTCTGCCGGTCCCTGCCTTTGTCTGTCTGCCTTTAGTTTTCTTCCTCCTCAGCTTTATTCTCCTTATCCCTTAAAATCTGCTGTCAGATTTCAGCATGTTCAGGCATGTTCGAGAAGCCTTTCCTGAGCTCTTAGTGCTTAACTTTTCTCATCCCACGGCTCTCTAGATTCATTTCTTCTGAGCCACCTGCCACATATTAGCCCTTTTCATTTTCCTCTCCCAACAGAATGAGCCTCACTGGAGGTCAGGACAGTATTGGTTAGCACAGCACCTAGAACCTAGCAATAGAAGCTTAACTATGTGTGTGTACACGCACGTGTATAACTGAACAGTAGAAATAAAGATGTGATGGGATCAAATAGCATGGAGTGTTGGAAGAAGTGTGAATATATCTGCATGACTGGAGCATGAGATCTTTATGAAGAATTTAGATGAGGATAGAAATGTAAGGAGGAGCCAGATAATTAAGGGCTTGATATGGCATCCCAAGGAATTTGAATTTTATAGCATAGTGATGGGAAGCCAGAAAAGATGTTTACGTAAGAAAATCACTAGCCTTAGCATTTTTCAAAGTGTTAGTTGTTATCAATGTTATGTAAAAAACTGGGATTTGGAATTTTTGAACCACTATATTGGACTCTTGAAATTAATATAACACTGTATATTAACTATACTGGAATTAAAATCTAAATTAAAAAAAAACTTAGATATAAAATAAATTTGGGAAGTCCTGGGTAAAACCAAGTTGAATAGATTTTTATTCTTTTGGACTTCTCAGTCTTTACTATGCTAATATGCATTTTTAATCCTCCAAAAGGTAGGTATGTGTGTGTGTGATATAATTTACATTATTTCCCAGATTTATTTATCATAGAACACTTCTATTTGGGACTATGTTATAGACATTTGGGGAAATAGACACTAGTATCAGTGAAACCTTTTAGTGATTGTTACAGTAGTTCAGGTGAGAAACATTGAAGGCTTGAATCACAAGGTTAATGGTTGGAGAGAGAGACAGGAGAGAGAGCATGGTAATTAGGTTTTATCTGTCAGAACACATTCTCCAGAAGTGGTGATTTCTCAGTAATTTTATAAGATAGCATGATTTGTGATTTGCTAATATCTGATCCAAAGACATTAGAACAAGCAGTGTGAAATGCAGTTTGAAACATCTCTGAGATAAATGGTGGTCAGAGGAAAGTGCTTCTATTTATATGTTTACAACCCCACCAACTGATAACATAGCCCCAGGCTCACTCCTTTTGATATCAGAACCTGTCCACCCTCTGGCATGAACTAATGCACTTGATGAAGGGACAGATTCTAGACTGAATATGGTGACTACTTGTTACTGGGTAAGGCAAAGCCAGGAGTCTAAGTTGGACAACCGAGCAGATAGATGGTGGTATCATAATGAGATTTGCAAGATAGGACAGTGTGCCAGTGTTGGGAAGAAGACACTCTGTCACTCTTTGAAATGTTCATGAGTGAGAGTTGTCTGTGGGACACCCTTGTGAAGAGGAACCGCACCTGGAGGCCATCAGGTCTATGAGTTTGTACCTCTGATGATTTGGACTGATCCCAGCCCTCATTTTACCTACTGTCTCTCAGTTGCTGTGTATGTTAGAGGTTCATGTCTCTATGAGATCATAAAAAATTAAATTGCACGTTGAAGACCGAGCACATTCCTAATCTTTTTAAACTTCTGATTTTAGGAATATTGAACTATACATTATTCATCTCTAAACTGAGGCTGCCTCTGCCTCTGCCTCTGCAGGTGCGAGGAAGATGCTTGATTGACAGTGTTTCTTACTACTTGGTTACTAAACCAAGTAAAAGCATTAAGTTAACTATTTTATTTTTATTTTAATTATTTTAAGTGTAGTAACACTGTTCCTTCATTTTATTTACAGCTCCAAAAGGAATTCTTCATTTGTCTCCTGATGTTTATCAAGAGATGGAAGCCAGCCGCCACAAAGTAATCTCTGGCACTACTCTAGGCTATTTGTCACCCAAAGATATGAACCAACCCTCAAGCTCTTTCTTCAGTATATCTCCCACATCGAATAGTTCAGCTACCATTGCCAGGGAACTCCTAATGAATGGAACGTCTCCTACAGCTGAAGCCATAGGTTTAAAAGGAAGTTCTCCTACTCCCCCTTGTTCTCCAGTACAACCTTCAAAACAACTGGAATATTTAGCAAGGATTCAAGGCTTTCAGGTATGAATTACAAGAAAAAACAAAAACAAGAAAAAAAATTCATTAGCCCCAAATCCTTCATCTCTATCCATCAGAAAGCTCATTCTTGCCTGCTAGTGTGATCTATATGCCACTTACATTGTAAAGTATCAGGAACACAGAGGTCAGAAAAAAGAGAGCCATATGCACGTGCCTCATTTTTTTTTTTTTTTTCATTCTATCCATTCATCTTTTGCTTCCTGGCTCTCCTCCGTTTTTCTTCTTCTTCCTATTATTTTTTTTTTTGAACATTTTTAATTCTCTGTTCTGTCTTCCAGTTGGTCTTGATTGGGT
Organism: Panthera onca; assembly: GCF_046562875.1. Lineage (NCBI taxonomy): Eukaryota > Metazoa > Chordata > Mammalia > Carnivora > Felidae > Panthera > Panthera onca. The sequence continues at coordinate 23,563,969 of NC_138356.1, read as the reverse complement.
GCATCTATCTTCTCACTCTGTCTTCCACAAACAAAAATTCTGCCTTTCATACATTTGGTGTTAGTATTTAGCACTAAGTTCTCCCTCATTTACAATAAGGCTGAGATTTTCTAATGATGATTTTATTTCCATAGCAGTTTTGAAGTCGGCATTCTATTGCTAGTAATGATTCAGGTATACCATTAAGGTACAACATCCTAGAACTCTGTTATCTTAGGAGTCAGTTAAACATGGTATTAGAACAATAAGGACATGCTTTCTAGTTGTTTGAAGCATAAAAACATGTATTTGTTTTAGTGGATCACGTTTTGAACCGTGTAGGGTAGGACCTGCCTCGGTACTAATAATTCTGTTTTACTGGTTAGTCTAACTCTAGCTCACAGCTCACTGAACTTGTGTATATGAATTTGGGAATGGGAATTTTTTCCCCTATTCTTTGTTCCCTTAGGAAAAAAACCCAGCAGTCCTTTGTGGATAGAGCTTTTAAAAGAATTGTTAACTCTAGGAAGAGGAAATACCTATGTCCTGATTTCTTAGTTGCCTTGAAAATCATGTACTGAACTGTAACTGCTGACTTGACTGGATGAACAGCCGTGTGCTTGTGCGTAGAAAGAGTGTACTGCACCCTCAGATCTCACTGTTCTCATCCCCTTTTCCATCTTAGTCTTATTCCCTAAGACCAAAAACTGTAATTTCCTTTAGAAATGCTCTAGAAGATCTGTATTGTGTAGAATGATCATGTATTTATAAAAATTTTACCAGTTTAGTTATGAAATCAGAAAGAAGATCATGTGTTTTGGCAGGTATTTTGCATGGTTTTTTTTTTTGTTGTTTGTTTGTTTGTTTGTTTGTTTGCCTTCACAGAAACCCGATTCTTTCAAATCTATTGCCAGGTAATCGTTAGTGTTTTTAATCAGACTATTAATATGAATTGAAGAAGCTGTTATCACTTATTGGCTCTGTCGTCTGAAATTTTAAACACTTGATTTAAAGTTAAAAAATTTTAGAATTTGTTTTTGTTGTTTACCTTAAGAATGACAATAAATCACTGTTTAAAATAAAAAGACCTTGATTCATATAGTTAAAGTACTGGAGAAAAGCTAATAATTCTTAGTTCTATCTATAATCTGCACACAATGAACTAGAAATAAACTGTGATGAAAAGAAATTCACTGCTTATTTACAGACCTAGTCATTTAGAAATGTCTGAGAATAACACTGCATTTTTATAGAAACAAAGCACAAAATACATTCAAGCTCTGAATTGATTTTTTTGCTTGGAGATGTTATTATGGTAGATATAATTTTGCTGCCAGAAAAACTACTTAAATTTTTTTATTTGTATTTATTTGTTAATTCTTGGTAATGATAACAATTATAATTTTATAATTACTTTAGTCAAAATGGAGAGTCTGTTTCCCTCATTATTGGGCTGACTGCTCAGACCTCTTTATAAAGCTTATGCTAAGATGATATACTCTTATTTATGACAAGTTAAACATTTCCAAATTTGTGTACTGTGATTTTTACATACTAATGAACATAAACAGATGGTTTGAAAACATTACTGTGCTTCTTTGGTCGAATGAGCTTGGTATTGATGTAAAATCCTGTGTCACGGAGAGATCACAGCCTGCATCTGAGCAGTGAACAGAATCTTTGTGGGAAATGGCTTAGTGTCTTCTCAAGCACATGGCATATCTTCATGATGTCACAGTAAAAGGTTCTTCATAGTTGAGAGTTTGTAGGTTACTAACTTTATCAGGTATCTTTTACATGGTAGAAAAACATGTAGACTGTTTCTCTTTCTTAAATGTTTCAACTGGACTGTAGTTTAGAAATTATAGGGTCAGCTTGTTATGGATTTCATGCTATTCTGTTATTTTTCTTTCTGGAATTTAAAACAATAAATTCTTTTTCTGTGTTTCTAGGTTAGTACTTTTTTATTTTGTTATTGTATATTGAATAGATATTACTGCTTATTGAATATTGTATAAACCCTTCTTTGGCCTTCCTTGACCATTTGAAATTTGATTTAAGCCTATCAGAGCCTTTGTATGTGACAGCTATATTGTATTACAAAGTAAAAATATATTAGTGTACTGAAAACTAAGTTGTTTTAGCTTTAAATTTTTTTCATTACTCAATCTTTAATTGAAATTTATAAATTACAGAAAGCCTATTTGCTTACTAGAATGTAGGTATTAAGCTCACATTTTTTGCTTAAATCTACAAAATAATTAAAATTATTATGCAATTAAAGTTATTATTAATAAAGCTGACTTCACAGAGCAGAATGTGACTGAACACCTGCACATTCTTGGTACTTTTATCACTGTTTGGGCTCACCTTAAGTTTTATCATATTTTAGATGCAAGCGTTTGGATCCCTGTCATAAATGAGTGTTTCTTTGAAGTTTTATTGATTGCATTTTAACTATCCTTTTTTAAAATATGAATGTTCTTATTGACTGTCTTATTATTTTCTAGAAAGAAAAGTTTTTTTGAGTTTTTATTTTTGAGAGAGACAGAGACGATGTGAGCGGGGAGGGGCAGAGAGAGAGAGAGAGAGAGAGAGAGAGAGAGGGAATCCCAAGCAGGCTGTGCGCTGCCAGCTCAGAGCCCTACGCGGGGCCCAAACTCACGAACTGTGAGCTCATGACTTGAGCCAAAAGAGTCAGATGCTAAACTGACTGATCCTGGCACCCCAAAACTATTTAGCTCTTTAAATTTTTAATGTTTATTTATTTTTGAGAGAGAGAGAGATGGAGACAGAGCGTGAGTAGTGGAGGGGCAGAGAGAGAGGGAGACACAGAATCTGAAGCAGGTTCCAGGCTCCGAGCTGTCAGCACAGATCCCGATGCGGGGCTTGAACTCATGAACTGGGAGACCTGCACTGAAGTCAAACGCTTAACCAACTGAGCCACCCTGGTGCCCTGTAACTATTCAGCTTTTTAAAGACAGTTATTATGGCGGAGACATTCTTGAAATGCTGTGCATTTGAACTGAAGTAGATTTTGTTTTGTTGTGTTATAATTTACGTTATTCTAAGTTATAACATTAATATGCTTGGCCATACTAATTTTATTAGAAATCTAGATTTGTATAATTAGATATAAACTGTTTCTTTGTCTTTTGGTTCTTGTACTAATTCCAGTGTATGTGTATGGGTAGGGTGGTTCCCACACAGCACCAAGTAATTCTCAGGACACCAGCAAGGTGTCCGAATTCAACTCAATTCCGGTACTGTTTCCATGGAGACAGCATCAGATGCCCCAGGTCAAGGGTTCAGTCCTGCAAGACACCCTCAGCCCTCCCCACCAACTATTAGATGCCAGTAGCAAGCCCAGGTTGCTGCCTGTACTTTTGACTGACCAGCCATCAATCAGAGGTTCCCACAACCTCCTCCTCAGGTTCAGTAATTTGCTAGAGCAACTCCCAGGACTCCGAGAATTTTACTTCCTAGATCACCCGTTTATTGTGAAAGGATATAAGTCAGAGCAGCCAGAGGGAAGGGCACAGAGCTTCCACGCCTTCTCCTGGCGCACCACCTTCCCAGCACCTCCATGTGCTCACCAACCCAGAAGCTCTCAGAATCCTGTCCTTTTGGACTTTTACAGGGGCTTCATTATGAAACCACGATTGGTTAAATCATTGACCATTGGCGATTGATTCAACCTCCAGCCCCTCTCCCATCCCCCAAGGTCAGGGGGATGGGACTGAAAGCTCTAACCCTCTAATCATTGTTTGGCTCCATTGACGATCAGCTCCCATCCTTAGCAAACGACTCTATCGCTTTCAATACTTAGGAAATACCAAGGGTATGGGGAGCTAGTATCAGAAAAAAGGGGTGAAGACCAAATGTATATTTCTCATAAATCATAGTATCATGCTCTATTTAAATGAGTCATTAGAAAAGTGATTTGATTGGAAATGAAAATGAATTCTTTTAGCAAGTTATCCTTTCTAGATGAATTTAATTTCAGTTTGCTATTCTCTGTCCCCTTTTTGTGATCATCATCCATTGAATAGTGTTGATTTTGAAACCTTCTGGATAAACTATAAGCCAGGTTTGCTTTTTTCACATTAAGAATATAAACAAAGAAATAGTTATCGTCTTAGTTAAACCATAATTATTTTTACAAAATCAAGGAGGGTTTTATAGAGGGTTTTTTTTTTTTATTATTTTGAGTTTTAGACGTTAGTACTGTTTCTAGCAAGATGAAAATGTCAGTAGAAAGCTTTAAAATACCTACTTAAAATCTTTCTTTCAAATACAATTCAAACTTAATACATTTCAACTGGTTTTATCTCCTTTTATGAAGTTTAATATGATTATAGCAGCCTTATTTTACAGTTACAGGCTTCCTTTAAATATTTATTTTAACATATATGGCATATAACATTAAAAACATTTTTTTAGCATTTATTTATTTTGAGAGAGAGAGTCAATGCAAGCAGGGGAGGGGGCAGAGAGAGAGGGAGACACAGAATCCAAAGCAGGTTCCAGGCTCTGAGCTGTCGGTACAGAGCCTGACGTGGGGCTTGAACCCACAAGCCATGATATCATGACCTGAGCCAAAGACGGACGTTCAACTGACTAAGCCACCCAGGCGCCCCTATGGCATATAACATTTTAAGAATATGGCCGTAATGCAGATTCCATTAAGAATTAGTATGGAAGGTAGCTGACCAATCTGAGAATCAGCCTTTTGTCTTTCCTTTTTCATTCTTCCCTGTACCTCATTTTTTATAATCCAAGTATTTATCATCAAAGAGGCTATTTGCAGCTTTTTTTTTTTTAAGAATGAGGGATCTATTTTTTTCAAAGAGCAATATAAATTAAACTTTGTAGGTTTTTTTCGTAGAATATGGAGAAAGAAATCATGCATATACATATACCCCCCCACTTAGAAATATGTTTTTCCCCAATTTTAAATTTAACCTTGAAACATAACTTACTACATTATTTCTCAGCCCAAATTTTTATCTATGCCACTACAGAAATGGCTGTATAAAATGGGGAGAAGTTACTCAGAGTGCAATGAGTAAAATACATTTGTGAGTTTGGCATGGGGTCAACAGATTCTGGTCTGATTTGCAGTTGCTTTTTTAAAAATTTTATTTATTTAGTTATTTAGTTATTTAGTTAGTTTTAGAGAACACACTTGGGGCAGAGGAGAGAGAGAGAGAGAGAGAGAGAGAGAGAGAGAATCCTAAGCACGCTCTGCTGCTTAGCACAGAGCCCTATGCAGGGCTTGATCCCAGCACCTAGGGATCATGATCTGAACTGAAATCAAGAGTCAGACGCTCAACCGACTGAGCCACCCAGGCACCCCTGCAGTCATTCTTTAAAAATCCCTTTTGGATTTGGCCTTTACTACTTTCCAAAGACATTGGAGACTTGGTTTAGTATTTGAACTCTCCCAAAGGCTTGGTGTTTCTATAGTGGCCCTAAAATTCAGGTTTGTTCTTCAAATGGGCAACCCAAGTTTGTGCAGACTGACTTATTGTCTCTGGTATCATTATACCTTGACATATTTTGCCAAACTCCCAAAAGTATGCAGACTACATATTACAAAACTGTACTTCTGTAAAAACCAATGGAATTATCTATCAACTCATTTTGCTAAAATTTCTAACTCTATAGAAAAAAACTTCTGGTTGAAAGAAAGAAATCCTGATGCATATAAACCATGATCAGTAACAATAATATAGGTAAGAATCAGGCAAGCCTTGAGTAAAATAGTCCCTTATTACTACATGCATTTATTCTGGACTCACTTCACCCTAAGTCACTACAGAGTACAACCATGGAACTCAAAAGGACAAAGACATTCATCTGGGAGCCTTGATGTACCAGCACGTACATAGTAAGACATATAAGGTATTTCAAAGAAAAAGTACTATACAAACATGGAAAGAGCCTTTCCTACCACAGTGACTTTGATGTGGTACAGAAAAAAACAAAGGCTGTCATTAATGTGTCTTCCCCAAGTAGAAATACGTAGCTTTCTCTGTTTGTATCAAACTTCAGCTCAGCATAAGAATTCTACTTGGAATCATTTGAAAATCAAATCTTTGAAGAAATTATTTTTCATCTAAAGGTGAATTAAATTTCCTTTTGCTAGAAAAAGTCGGCAATAATAGGATTTTTACTTAGGGACGTGAGATTAACTGTTCTACCCATCGAGTCTCTTCATGTTGGGCAAATAGCAATATACCCGTGCTCATTCTGAGTCATGTTGAAATGATCTATTTTTCTCTCTCCAGCAATCAGCTGTGTCTAAGATTTTTTTCATTAGTGACTGTGGTTAAAATTTCATATGTATTGTTCTCTTCTCACCCAGGATAAATCTTGAAAAAGAGAGCAATATGTGGAATTATTGCACGTAAAAGATTTTCTGCACACTGAAAAAAAAAAAAAAACAACTAAGATAGCAGGCGCATGCTTCATTTTGGAAATATATGGGTAAATAAGGAAATGAAACTGACATTTACTGATTTAAGTAGGCTTTACGACCAGCGTGGAGCCCAGTGCAGAGCTTGAACTTACAACCCTGAGCTAAGATCAAGAATCAGATGCTTAACCAACTGAGCCACCAAGGCACCCAGATCTTTGTATTATTTTAAATCAAACTGTTGTATAGTGTTTGAAGATTGATCCCTGTAAGTAGGACTAAGTTTGTGGTGGAGGTCCATGGTCTTCTAGATAGTGGTTTAGTTATTGATTTTATTAATCCATTTATGCCCTCTATTAGATACATAACTGAGTCTGAGTTATTTAAGAGTTCTAACTCTTTTGAGCTGGAAGGAAGTTTGAATTTTATTCTGACATAAAATTTTATTATGTAAATACACATTTGAGGGACTACACAAGTAAAAGCATTCTATTAGCAATGTAGTTTACTCATTTCCCCATGTGGAATTATTAGTTAATTTTAAACCCTGACAGAGTTTAGGTTCTGGAAAGTTCTGCCATCTTAACAGGGTCACATCAAAAGGCAGACTTACTTGTCAGAGATAAGGGATATTTGAAAAACTTTCAACATGTTTTTGTCTGTATTACTGTCATTTTTTTAAGTTTAAGAAAAGCCCAGAATCAAGTCCTAAATTGGAACATTTGAGGAAACAAAGACCGCAGTTTGAAGATGATACAGTGACAGCTTGAATAAACCTTATTAAGAGAAAAATAGTAGCTAATGCATTAGTTTTCAGTAATCTCAGTATGTGAAAGAACTAGATGGATATGAAGTTAAATCTGGCTACAGAGTTTGTCAGCCCATTGAATACTGGAATTGATTTAGCTGAAGAACAGGAAATGGGACATCTGCTTATTCATTCTGGGCAAACACTTAATAAGTACCTACACATGATAGGTAACATGTCAAGCACTGGACACAGGAATTATGGTCAAGTTGAGCACAGACAGGTAAATAAAACCAATATGCCAAAGGTTGGCCACTACCATAAATTAGTCCTATAATCCAGGGATCATTGTTTGAACATTACACAACAGTTTGATAAAAATAATTAAAGATTTGTAGCATCTGCGTGAAATAATGTATGTAATGTCTACCCCCATAGTAAGAGGCATAAGGGTCACCTGATAAGTGTTCACTTTAGGTGTAGTTAGCCATGTCAAGAATCACAAATAAGAACGAACAGCTCTGACCGAAGGAATTAGGGAAGAACAGCAGATGAGACATTTGAAATAACTTTTAAAGAGCACATAGAATTTTCAGGTGAATAAGAATAGCAGGCAGAAGCCAAGCACTGAAGAAATGAAAGGACACAGCATTTCAGAAAATGCTTAGAGTCAAAGTGGAAGTGGCTGGCAGGGAGACTGAAAAGCTGTGTGTTGCTGGGAGTTGCTGCTGTTAGGCAGAGACCAGGAACTTAACTTTTAAAAGGGTAGTGACATTGGTTTTGTATTTTAGAAAGACAGGTCTACCAGTGATACGAAGGATGAACCAGACAAAAAAGAGACATGATTGGTAGCAAAAAGACCAACCAAAGTGGTTTTGTGTGAATCCAGGAGAGAAATAACAAAGACTGAATTAGGGCAGAGCTGGTGGGCATAGAGGAGTGGGGCTGAGGTACAGTTGTCTAAGGTACAACTGAGAGAATTAAATCATGTGCTGATTTCTGTGAGGACGCTTTCACTAGCCGGGTCAAGGTGGCAGCAAGATGCATGTATGTTAAAGAGTAAGTAGAGACTATTTGAGGATACGTAGACTATTTTTTCAGGAATTTCCAGGAGTGAAATAAAGTAGGATAGTATGAACGTGATGTGACTTGGGCAAGGTTTTATGTTTAGTGTGGATGAGATGAATAAACTTAGAAGAAATTAATGTTTAATGGCTAAACATGTGGAATTTAAGTTGCCTGAAATAAAGTTGTCCAGTACAGTTGTAAATGCATCTGGGGATCAGCAAGAAAGGATAGGACACACAGATTGGAGGGTCCTCTTTATTTAGATGTAATTGAAACCATAGAAGTAGGTAAGTTTGATTAGGGGAAATGGGTAATACTGTAGGAGAAATTCCAGATGAATGCTAACAATGTAAAGGGTTCATTTAGCCATTAATTCAACTGCAATATATTGAGCACCGCCTACAGGCCAAATATACTTCTTAGCCCTGAGGATATAGTATAAGTGACAGTCAGGGTTTGTGACCTCATGGAGCTACCGTAAAACGGATGTGGAGGAGTTGGGATGTGGATGAGGGGCAGGGGACAGGTGGAAGAACAGATAATCATATCTGAACACATGATAAACTCAAATGATATTAACATCCTAAGGTAACAGTTGTTAGGAAACTAATTGTGAGATTAATTATGATTATTTAGAAGTACATGCAATGACTTAGTGTCTCCAACTGTTGTGTCAAAGATAGCTGTGCTTTTTAAATGTTTGAATAAACCGTATTGGCTGTATAAACACACCCATTTTATCATGCAGTTTTGAAAAATGTGTGCAACCATGTGACTGCCACCGCAGTCAAGATGAGGATATTTCTATTACTATAAAAGTTTTCCTGGTGCCTCTTTGTAGCCTGTTTTCCTCACTACCACCCCCGCCGCCCCATGGCTACAGATAACCAAGCTGTCCTTTTGTAACTAAAGAGTAGTTTTGCCTTTTCAGGAATTTTATAAAAATGGAGCCATACAGCATGCAGTTTTGCATCTGGCTTTTTTCATTCACTTGTAATGTTTTTTTTTTTAATTTTTTTTTTTAGCGTTTTATTTATTTTTGAGACAGGGAGAGACAGAGCATGAACAGGGGAGGGTCAGAGAGGGGGAGACTCAGAATCTGAAACAGGCTCCAGGCTCTGAGCTGTCAGCACAGAGCCCGACGTGGGGCTCGAAATCACGGACCGAGAGATCTGAAGTCGGCCGCTTAACCGACTGAGCCACCCAGGCACCCCATCATTCACTTGTAATGTTTTTGAGATTCATCCATGTTGCATATATCAGTAGTTTCTTTTTTTTTAACTACTTGTCCACTATATGGATGTATGCCACAAATTGTTTCTCAGTTTACCTGTTGATGGACATTTGAGTTGTTTTCAGTTTGGTGCTATTATGAATAAAGCTGTTTATGATTATTCTTGTACAAGATTCTTAAAAGATTTTTTTAACATTTATTTATTTGGGAGAGAGAGATGCAGAGAGGCAGAAAGAGAGGGAGAAAGAGAATCCCACACAGTCAGTGGATCCTTCACGCTGTCAGTGAAGAGCCTGACATGGGGCTCAGACTCAAGAACCATGAGATCATGACCTGAGCCGAAATCAAGAGTTGGCTGCTTAACTGACTGAGCCACCCAGGTGCCCACATGTACAAGATTTATGCAGGCATCTTTCTAATTCTCTTGGAAAAATTTCTTGGAGTAAAATTGTTGGGTCCCATGGTAAGTGTTCATACAAATTTATAACAAACCATCAGATTTTTTTTTCAATATACTGTAACATATAACACTCCTACTAGCAATGTATGAGGGTTTCATGTATTGACATGATCAGTCTTATTCTACTAAGACTATAGCAGTATCTCATTTATATTTTAATTTGTATTTCACTGATGACCCATATGATGAACTTCTTTTCATGTGCTTATTGGCCAATTATATATCTCTGTGAAATGTTCACATCTTTGCCCAGTTTCTAATTGGGTTTTTTTTGTTGTTGTTCTTATTATGGAGTTATGAGAGTCCTTTTTCTATTCTGGGTATAAGTCCTTTGTGTTGCAAATATTATCTCTCTACCAGGATGATCTTGACATACTCAATTTCATCTGCAAAGAGCCTATTTCCAAATAAGTTCACATTCAAAAGTATAGAGGTTAGGACTTGGACATATCTTCTGAGAGCCATTGTTGAACTCACTGTATATTTATTGCTTTCATCAAATTTGAGAAATATGGGGCCATATTTTCTTTGAGTAAATTGTTTGCCCCCTTTCTCTCTTTTCTTCTGGGACTCCATTTACGTGCATTTTTTAAAATATTATCCCAGATTCCTGAGCCTTTATTCATAAAAAAAAAATTGTTTTCTCTGAACTTTATTTTACTTTTTAAACATTTTTTAATGTTTATTTTTGAGAGAGAGTGTGAGCGGGGAGGGGCAGAGAGAGGGAGACACAGAATCTGAAGCAGGCTTCAGGCTTCGAGCTGTCAGCACAGAGCCTGACGCGGGGCTCAAACCCACATACTGTGAGATCATGACCTGAGCCAAAGTCAGACATTTAACCAACTGAGCCAACCAGGCACCCCTTCTCTGAACTTTAAATTGTATTATTTCATTGATCTATAAGTTACTGACTCTTTTGTGTATCTCCTTCATCCAGTGAATTTTTCTTTAAACTTTGGATATTGTATTTTCATTTCTAGAATTTCCATATGGTTCTTTCCAAAGTTTTGGTTTTTCTGCTGAGATTTCCTGTCCATTCATGCATTATGCTTGTATTTTCCTTTACATCCTTAAGAAAAATAGGTGCTTGGCTTTAAACACCTTTTCTGCTCATTTCAACATCAGATATATTGGATTTGGTCTCTATTGATTGCCTTTTCCCTTAAGTATGAGTCACCTTTTCCTGTTCATTACAGGTCAAGTAATTTTGGATTGAATCCTGACAGTTGTCGATGATACATTATAGAGACTCTGGATTCTGTTACATTATTCTGTATAGTGTTGGGTTTTATTTTCTGAAGCAGTTAACCTGGCTGGACTCAAACTCTGAACCTTGTATCTCATCTTAAACTTTCTATTCTCTTGGCTTCTGCAATAGTAGTCTCTTCTGGTTCTCCATCAACTTCTTGTCAACTGCTAAAAAGAAGAACCTGATAGAATTTGATAGAATTTGTTGGTTCCTGCTCCCTATTAAAAGTGATTTCAGGGGCGCCTGGGTGGCGCAGTCGGTTGGGCGTCCGACTTCAGCCAGGTCACGATCTCGCGGTCCGTGAGTTCGAGCCCCGCGTCGGGCTCTGGGCTGATGGCTCGGAGCCTGGAGCCTGTTTCCGATTCTGTGTCTCCCTCTCTTTCTGCCCCTCCCCCGTTCATGCTCTGTCTCTCTCTGTCCCAAAAATAAATAAAAAACGTTGAAAAAAAAAATAAAAAAAAAAATAAGTGATTTCAGCAGAAATTTTTTGTAATGACATTCATGATAGAGGAGAAAGTTCAGATAGTGATAGTCATATTGTCTTAGAGTAAAAATAAAAATAGCTAAAAAAAATTGTCATAGGTAGTATTTGCTACCACTTTGCATTTGCAACATAAGCAGCAACTTCTTAGCTTTTGGAAATCAAGTAGCATTTATTGATATTTCTTTGTTCAAGTTTCTTGGTCCCCATTGCTAGGCTTCCCATGATTAGGCATCTGCCAACAATTTTTTTTCTCTCTAAATCTCTAACTTAATGAAGAACCTTTAGCTTCTTTGTCATGATGCTTTGGATACTGTAATTTTCCAGGCTTTTTGCCAGAAACTTTTTTTTCCTGCATCCTTTTTCCTTTTGATATCATAGGTAGAAACTACCACATTGCCCAGTGACTTTATTTTTCTAATGCAAAGAAAATCTCCACTGATTACCTTCTCTTGTGTTTAAAGATTCTTTTAATATAAAACTCTGATATGCATAGAAAAACTTGTTTATCTGATACCTACTCTAATGGGTGCTGGGCCTCTCCTTATCTCCTTTATTCTGAAGCACTAAAGGTTTTCTTTTATTAGTGACCTTTAAAAAATAATTTTAGGGGCATCTGGGTGGCTCAGTCGGTTAAGTGTCTGACTTCAGCTCGGGTCACAATCTCATGGATTGTGAATTTGAGCCTCACATTGGGCTCTGCAGGGACCATGCAGAGCCTGCTTACAATTCACTGTCTCCTCCTCTCTGCCTCTCCCTGCTCACACTCTCTCTCTGTCTCTCTCAAAAACAAATAAACATTTAAAATAATAATAATAAAAATATTTTAAACTTAGGTAGAAATATAGTACAGAACTTAATGTTAGCAGTGATATAACCATAGTATAATTGTCAGTACTGAGAAATTAATGATGATATAATCTTATTCAAATTTTCTGGTTTTCCTACAAGTGTCCTCTTTCTGGTCCAGGCTCCAGTCTAGTATTCCACAGGGTATTTAGTTGCAATGTCTCTTAAATCTTTTCCAATCAAGTAACAGTTCTTTAGTCTTTCGTGATCTTAATACCTTTTTTTAATGTCTTATTATTTATTTTTGAGAGAGAGAGAAACAGAACGTGAATGAGGGAGGGGCAGAAAGAGGAGGAGACAGAGGATCTGAAACAGGCTCTGCGCTGAGAATGCAGACCCCGATCCAGGGCTCGAACTCAAGAACCGTGAGATTATGACCTGAGCTGAAATCAAGAGTCGTTTAACCAACTGAGCCACCTAGGCACCCCCTATGATCTTAACACTTTTGAATAATGTGATGACTTATTTTGTAGGATGTTCTTGAATTGGGTTTTTCTAAAATTTTCTCATGATTGGTTGAGGTTGAGCATATTTTTGGTAAGAATCTCACAGAATTGATGCTGTACCATTCTCAGTCCCCCATATGCTGCTTTGTTTATAATATAATTTTCTTAAATATTTCCTTCACAAAGAGTAAGAACCATATCAGACACTGTTAAAATTTTTGTTTCCAATGTCAAACATAGTTTAGAAAATTCAAGAAGAGAAGGAAAGTCTATTTTATTTACCAACACTTTCATTCCTTTCTGTTTTTTCTTCCTTTCCCAATGGAATTCCAAGATCCCTGCTTTTATCATTTCCTTTCTGTTTCAAAAACTTACTTTAGCCATTCTGTTAGAGTAGGTCTACTGGCAACCTATACTCAAATTTCCACTCATTTGAGAAAGTTTTGGACTCCCCTCATTCCTTAAGGGTATTTTTGCTCAATATAAAATTCTGGGTTGACAGTTCTTTCAGCACTTTAAAAATGTTGTGCCAGTTCCTTATGATCTCCATGGTTTCTGCCAAGACACTGCTGTCCCATTGTTTCACCTCTGTAGGTCAGGAGTTGTTTCTCTCTCACTGCTTCCAAGATTATTCTCTGTCTTTAATTTTCAGAAGGTTGGTTATGTTGTGTCTTTGTGTTTATTCTGTTTAGGATTTGCCCAGCTTCTCGAAGCTATAGGCTTATATCTTTTACCAAAATTGTGTACATTTTTAGCCATTATTTCTTCAAATTATTTTTAGCCCCAATCACTGTCTCTCCTCCTTCCGGGATTCTGATGACACAAATATTAGATCTTTGTTATGTCCCAGAAATTTCTGTGGCTCTGTTCGTTTTTTCTCAGTCTATTTTCTCTCTGTTGTCCAGATTGGGGAATTTCTATTTTTCTATCTATAAGTGTACTAAATCTTTTCTCTCCTCTCCACTGAGTTTTTAATTTTGGTTATTTTATTGTTCTATTTCATTATAAAATGTCTATTTCATTCCTCTTATATCTTCAATTTCTTTGGGGAGACTACATTTTTTCATTTTTTAAATGTGTGTGTCATTGCCTTGTAAAGCATTTTTATAATGGCTCCTTTAAAACATTTGTCAGGTGAATCTAACACCTGTGTCATCCTGGTGTTGGCATCTCATGATTGTCTTTTGTCATTCAAGTTGAGATCCTGGTTCTTGGTATAATGAATGATTTTCTATTGAATCCTGGACATTTCAGGTATGATAAATCTCTCTGTCTTACTTGTCTTCTGTTTTAGTAACCCTAACACTGCACCAACTAGGAGTATAGGAGTTCCACCTTGTTACTTGTTATGGGTAGAAGTTTACTTTTTCCACTGAGTTCTGTTGACATTGTTGTCGGAGAAGGGGGACTTACTATAGCTGAATAGTGGTGAAGGTCCTGACCCTCCACTATGCCGGTTCTGAAACTACCCCAGTGAGAAGGTATAGTGTGCCTCATTATCACAGGTAGAGACAAAGCCTAGGGATCCAGCAGGGATAAAAGCTCTGACTCCCCCTTCAGACTTCTCTGTCACCACCCCAGTTGGGGAATTGAGTTAACTCATTCATTTGGCAAGGATAGAAGTCTAGGATCCCCAGATGACCTTTGCTGATGGGAGTGAGGATGGGTCTGCCAATTTTTCCATGGTGTTTGGCTGGAATAGGGCAGTTATTGTCTAAATGTTTTCTGTCTTGATAATTTATTCCTTTTCTGGCCTTTTGAACAGAGAAAGCAGATTTTCTTCTGGCATTATTAGTATTATTTTTATTATTATTTTGTATATCCATTGACATTTTCAGGTTGCCAGCTTCTTTAGCACCCAGCCTAGGATGTATAAGGCAAAGAGAAAACTTAGGAGTTCACCACTCTGTTGTTTCTTGGGTCTTGAAATCCTTAGCTTAGATTCTTCCTTCTTCTTTCCCCCCTTCCTGAATCCTCTTATGTTTGTTATATATATAATATCAGGAGCTTTTACTTATACTTAGCAGGAAGAATAGGGAAAAGTAAATCTATTTCATCTTGTCTGGAAGTAAAAGTCATCATAATGGTCTTCGCATCATGAAAGTAATTGTATTTTAAAAACAAATACAGTATGTTTCTAAAATCTGTAATTCCTGAGTATAAAGCAAAACATTCTGATATTTTTATAAAAAAATAATTAAATGCGATTATACAGTAAACTGGTATATAATGAAGATTTGTAAGGTCTTGTCTTTGATTCCATTGTTTGAAGTGCTATTCAATACGATAGTCTGATATTTTTATAAAAAAATAATTAAATGCGATTATACAGTAAACTGGTATATAATGAAGATTTGTAAGGTCTTGTCTTTGATTCCATTGTTTGAAGTGCTATTCAATACGATAGAATTCTAATACATGAAAATTAGAGTTGGTTGGCTCTATTGGGAGAAGATTGTGTTAGTTTAACTTTGGTAGTGTACTAATTGCCTAAATAACTGTAACTGCCCTTTGACCTTAGGAGAAGTTTTTCTTGTTAAAAAATTATTTCTTTAGGGGTGCCTGGGTGGCTCAGTCGGTTAAACGTCCGATTCTTAATTTTGGTTTGGGTCATGACCTCAGGGTTCATGAGTTCGAACCCCCCATCCAGCTCTGCACTGACAGTATGGAGCCTGCTTGGGATTCTCTCCTCCCCTCTCTCTGCCTCTCCCCCACTCACGTGCGTGTGCACATGCTGTCTCCTTCTCTAGAAATAAATAAAAACTTAAAAAAAAATTTTTCTTTCAAAGCCCTGTAGATTTTAGTGTCTCTTCTTATAAATATGTAAATGGTTATATGTGGGTATGTCAAAACATGAGTACGCACTACAAGAGACAGAAGCTTCTTTTCTGGTAGCTATGAAATTGACTGTTAAAAATCACCTAGTGCTTTTTTGTTTTGTTTTGGGTTTTTTTTGATGGAAGTGTCAAACTAAAACAACTATGTGTGTGTATAATTTACTTTCTAAGTAATTGGCTTCCTCCTTAAACTTCCACTGGCATAGTAAGTGGAAACTAAAAACCAAAGAAAAAACAGTTAGGATTTTTGTCATGTACACGCTCATCCCTTAAAGTAAGAATGCATTTATCTCCCTTGACAATACAGATAACACATCTGTTGTTGAATTTGCTAGGCAATTTTTATCTGTGACTTACACTAGAAATAAATCTATACATCCCTATTAGATTTTGTATGCCAAATATAGCCTTGTAACTCTCAAAGCTTATCCCAAGCATAGAATTTCTTAAAGAGAGAAAAGATAATTACAAGTTGAGTCTCAGTCTTTATAATGTGATTTCGTTCATTCACTTATCCCTTTAGAGATGTTAATGTGACAAGCATATTGCATGCAGAGTAAAACAGGTTATTCAAACAGCTAAAACACAGGTAAATGACTGAGCATGTTAAATATATATTTACATTTTAGTTACAAAGGAGTTGATTTTAGTTATGAAAAGGATTGGGAAAAATTTTAGAGAACGTCAGTGACAGGCATTATACTAATATAATATTATTCTTAATGATTATATATCATGTCATGTCTTTTAGTACATTATTATGGGATGTATTATAATTGTAGTAAGAAGAATATCTAATATATTTATTTTAATGCTAACCGTGATCTAGGCATTGCTCTAAGTGATTTTCATGGAGAAACTCATTTTATCTATTACATATAAATTAATTCATTAGTTAAATAACTAACATAATGTAGCTTTTTACTGTCGACCCTAGTTGACCCAAATAAGATGATTTACATGTCATCAAGTGATCTAAAAAAGCAGCTAAGAACGTTTAATACCAACTGACGCTATTTATTAGGGCAATATTTATCAAGTAATACTGTTTCACACTTTGCCAAGAAAATGCTGTTTTTTTTGTGTTAATAAAGATACAGGTCTTTTGTAAGGCCACTGTGCAGACACTGCAAAAGTCCAGCGTGTTTTGACATCCTTATCCTAAGTTCCAGTGTTGAGACGGTCACTCTTTGGCTTCTTACAGCCTTTATTGCTCATGCAGAGCATCTGTGCAGTGGCTGGAATGGGATCTCTGCCCCACAGTTCATGAACTCGAGGTGTGCTAATCACACACGTTTTCTTGATACAGTGATTCTGTTAGGTATCACATATGAATATACAGGCCTTTATCTTTCCTTAGTGATCCAAAGAGCAACGGTCTTTAAACATGGGTCTTTTTCATACCCTCCTCCTTTTTGTCCCACAGTGGGTGACCATTAAAAACATCTGACAAACAAGCAGTTAACCAGTTTCCTGCTGAGATTAGTAAAATATTTAGTAGTCCTGCAACATCAAGGAGTTTCAGCCCTGCAGGAAACAGTTTGATTCAACTCTTTTTTTTTTGGAGGTAGGAGGTAGGGAATTTACATTTTCATTTGGATGCCCCCTCGTAGTTTCAAGTGGGCATGAAAAAATGTACATATGTAGCTTTTAGTGTAACTTACTCCAAGGTTTTATAGTAGTTTTCTTTATTTTTTAAATTATATGAATAGTTGGAGTTGCTTGTCTTCCCTTCAGGAAAGAGAAATCTCTGGACTGGCAAAGTTAGTATCAGAATGCACAGCTACAGCATCTCATCTGGGTTTATGTGATTACAAGTCAAACTAGGAAACTTATTTTAAAATAAAAATTATCATAGATTAGCAAATTTCAAAGGAAGGCACATGTTTAATTTACATATATTGAAATTTTTGGCCCATCTTTTCATGGAATAATTTTTTTAAATCCATGAGAAAGAAACAGTGTTAGTTGATAGTGTTATAAATTGAGAACAAGAACTATAACATTATAAACACCAAGATCGATTGCTTACATTTTAAAGTACCAAAGATAGCAAAATGATATGATTTGTAAATAGTAAATCTTAAAGTACAATAGGAGATGACTTTTGTAGTCTTCTAAAATTATCTTTATATAACTTTTTCTTTAATCAAAATCAAGGTCCTGTGACAATAGTGGAATTTTTAGAGCCACATTTGTAGGAACACACTGCTCTGTTACAACAGATTTTGCTGTGTCGGTTCTAAAGATTTGTGCCTTACAGAATGTAGTATGATTTTATTACCCTAATTATTTCAGGCTAGTGGTCCTCAGAATTCTGGCTTCTGTTGATGCTTTGAATCATAAGAAGCATTTTTCTGTGCCAGAGGATGAATTTCAAAATGTCATTCACACATTTTTTTTTTGACATTCACAATTTTATGAACTTTAATGTTGTTATATCCAAGAAGAAAATATATAACTAAAAAGAGCCATATCAAACTTATTTTTATGACTGGCTGATGTGGAGTGATGTGTAACATGTGACTCTTTCTTAAGGCCTCTTTTCTGTATATTATTACTTTTTGTTTAATTTGGAACTGTGTCCTCAATCACTAGTTTCTTGTATTTTTCGCATAGTTTTTATCTGGTTTATTGGGCAGTCTCAGTGCAGTGAAGGTACAAACGTGGAGTGATTTTATATTTCTCCAGTCACCACTTTCCTCCATGCTCTGTCAGATCTCCCATTCATGTTCCTTTATATCTGATTACCTTTAATTTAAAAAATTGAGTCTGGTTCACTGTAAAATGCCAAACTCCGATCCCCAGCATTGCAAGCCAGTTGATTGGCTCAAGACACTTGGAGGAGGGAGGGTGGGCAATGATTTCTTTTTCTCTTCCTCTCACTTCGGTGCCTTTGAATATTTGTGGTCTTTGTGGTCGGTGGGGGGGGGGGGGGACTTTTGGGACCTCTTCTGCCATACTCCACCTGTTTCATTTTTTTTTCTTTTTTCTTTTTTTTTTTACATTTATTTATTTTTGAGAGACAGAGACAAAGTGTGAGCAGGGGAGGGGCAGAGAGAGAGGGAGACAGAATCAGAAGCAGCCTCCAGGCTCTGAGCTGCCAGCACAGAGCCCAATGCAGGGCTTGAAACGAACTGTGAGATCATGACCTGAGCTGAGATCAGACACTTAACCGACTGAGCCACCTAGGCACCCCATCCGCCTGCTTCATTTCATGGCCTTACTACTCTGATGTTGGGAAGCCAGGAGGGGGCCAGGGTAGGGGAAGATGCCACCCTAGCCTGGCTTCATTCCCTACTGGCTTCCATGTAGATGATATTCATGATTTTCTTGAGGCAGCATTTGGTTTCTTCCAGTTCCCTCTGTCCCTGCCCTAAATGTTGGCAGCTCCTTAGAGATCCTTTTGTTGTTGGCTATGGGTCCTGGTGTCAGTTCTGGGGCAGCAGGAAAAGTCCCCCTGGGATTAGGTTCTTTTGTAAGTGATAAAAAGCCCAGTGACTTAAATAAAATAGATGTTTATTCTTTTGTCATATAAAGGTCTGTAAGTTTGCAGTCCAGAGCTAGTGTGATGGTTCTGTTCCATCAAGTCTTCAGGGACCCAGGATCCTGCCTACTCACCATCCTACCATCTCTAGGTTTCTGCCTTTGTCCTATGGTGAAAAGATGCTAACATCCACCCGCATTTCAAGCAGGTTGACAAAGCGAGTCAAGAATAAGAGCAAAAGGCACAAGCTTGAAATGTCTTTTTAAAGTTTCCAGGAAGCTGTTACATTTACGTTCTACTCAATCACATGCAAGGGAGGCTGAGAAATATGAACTTTATTCTGAGCATTTAAGTAGCCAGCTGGGAATTACTGAGGAAGAATATTGGAGGATAATTAGCAATCTCTGTCACATTCACTGGATGCTCTGACGTCTGCTTTGAAGCTATGTGCAAACTCACACCTCTACATTTATGTTATATACAGGTTATACATGTTCACCAATATTGAATGTCTGCAGGATGCATAATATTTCATAGGGTATTGCAGGCTTACAGTGAATTGTATACAGTTAGGAGAAAGTTAAATCTTTCAGTAATAGTGTCTAAGCCATGGATGGAAATGCAGTTGGGAGTTTATATTTTCTACTAGGATTGTCTTGTGGTATTTCTGTCCTTTATAATCTTCATTTCTCTAGAAGAAGACTAGAACTGCAGTAAATTGGCTGACATATAAGTGTATTCAGTATCAATTTGAGTATTTAGGGAAGTGTCATGTCTTTCATACAGATTTTCAATTGATGTCAAAGGGCGGTTATATTTTATTTTAAAAAGCATGTTTTATAATAGCACTATATCAGACATAATACTTTAATGGTACCATAAATAGCTGTGAACTGTAGCTATTTTAGTGTCACCATTTATTGGCTTTTGCATAAAGCTGTTATGTGATAAGTTTCATTCCCCCCATCATATTTAGCTGATGCATAGTAAACAACACTTCCACATTCTTGAACTCATATATACTGAGTGACCTTTCAACTTGCTTAGGAGGCATAGTGCAGTGATTTAGAACTGCTGTCAAATCTTTTTCCCCAAAGTTAACTTGGAAAAAAATATTTTTATCATAAAATCTTTAAAGTACTTTGGAAACAAGCTTTGTATATTGCCTTGATTTAAACTCTAAACTACTTTTTATAGATTCCAGGATGTTTCCCTACCTTCAGGGAAACTGATGGTGAATCTTAACAACCCTACTGCTTTAAAAATGTTCAATTATTAACCTATTAGACCAAGATCCATATTGTTGTCATTTTCAGTCAGATATATATTATCCATAACAAAATATACGTGGACCATAATCTATAACAAAGGTATATTATGGATATTATGCAGCAGTTAGAATTAAGCCACAGGGAACTGATATGTGTATTTTAATTTTCTTCCTCACAAATTCAAGATTTTCACCTAAGCTTTTAGCCTAGATCTATGTAAATTTAACAGTTTGAGCAAGTTATAACTAATAAAACCAATTTTCCCTATAAAACAATCAGTAAGAATCCCATTCTATAGGCACGTTTCATTAATCACAAAAGCAATGCTATTTTTACTTTGTTAGCTTAGAATGAAAATAAAAACTGCTAGAAAGAACTTTTCTGAAAGTAGGTAAATGAGAGGATGGAAATTTTCCCACTGGGAAGATGGACTCACACTTCCCTCTACCCCCATTTACCCTGCCTCTGATATGGAATGTCTTACATGTGGTTTTAATAATGGTTGGTTGTGTTTAACTAAAAGAAAAATAATAATATAGTAACTTTATTTTGGTTTGTACATTAAAAATCATTTCACTTTAATTCAATTTGATTACAATGTCAATTTCAAGCAGAACATGAGGTAGTGATATCTATATATATTTAGCAGTGGTTTTATAGGGTATACTGTAATGTAGAAATAGAAGAACATCACTGGCAGTTAACTGGCAATCACACACATGTAGAGTCAAAGATGGACAAAAATTCAGGTTGACAAAATTCCATTGGAATCAAGTGAACTTTGACTTATGCTTACCCTTGAGTCTTTTATGCATGATGCATTATGAAAAGCTGGACTGTAAAGATAGGTATGGTATTTAATTGTGAATTTTTCTACTAGCTATAACACTGTAAAGCATTTTATAAAGCATATCCGAAACTCTTTTAAAACCTCAAAAGTACTTAAAATGGAATTAATAGATTTTCCCTGGATATCGGAAGGTCCTTGATAGCTTTTTAAATATTTGAAGTATATTCTGCATAAATTATTTGAATTTTTCTGGAAATCTAGACCTATTGGAAAGGACCTATTGCATCTGGCTCCCTCTTACAAGTGGCGTTCAGCAGATTGCATGTGTTCTGTTATAGGTTCACTACTGTGATAGACAAAGTGGCAAAGAGTGTGTGACCTGTCTGACATTAGCCCCTGTGCAGATGACTTTCCATGCTATTGGAAGCTCCATTGAAGCCAGCCATGATCAGGTATAATTTGCCACTGCCATTTTGCTGCATTATGGCCCAGCTGAGAAATCAGAGACCATCAAAATGGAAGTTATGTGCACACCTACAGCTTTGCTTTCCCTAATACATTACCCACTAGCACCATCTGCTAGAATTTTTAAAAATCCAAAATTTGGGGGTTGGGAAACCAAGATCTTGGGAGATTTAAATTATTTTAGACTTCTAGTGGGTAGTTCATTATTAATTAAAATACAAAATTCTCTTATATTTGCCCTACAAGTTATTTTCGTGTTTAAAAATTACATATAGGAAGCAGGGTTAGATAAACAACATAGATAACACTAGGGTCTCACTGTAATATACTCATTCAGTTCTGTTGAAGAGAGCTCAATATTCTAGAATGTGTATAAAATAACTGAACTTTCAGAATCATCACCTTACTCCTATAATTTGAGATCTTATTTAAATGACACTGCAGTGTTGTTTCTACTTTTAAGGTTTTATTTCTGAATTACAGCTTAAAATCTGAAAAGTGTATTATTTCTTAATGACAAATTCCCTTGTTTAGATAGCAGCTTGCAAAAAAATATCCTGTTTATAACATAATACGTATTTTCAATTAAAATAATCATCGGATTAGACTAATGATCTAGGTCATAGAATTTCTAGTTTGGAGTAAAAATAAATACACATACACGATTTACAGTTTGACTAACCAGCTATGCTTTCTAAATTAACTATTCATATGCAGAACAATGGTAACTCACTTTTATATCCATTTCTCAGTAAATTTGAAGACTTCTAATAGTCTTGCCTGACTAGTCCTTTTTTCCTTCTCTCTGAGTAGTACCCTTGCATGGAAAGAATAAAAGAACATAGTAGTTTATCTTCTCAAACACATGATTTATCACCCAGCTCAAAAAAGACATCCTTAATGGCGCACTTCCCTAGTTCATAATGTCTCTGTCATTGTGGGGTTTCCTTCCGATCATCATTTGTTGATTGGTGTTGAGGAAAAAGCAACTAAATTAGGCAGAAAAAATGCGTTTTAGGAACTAACCACAGCGTGAGTTAGCTGCAGCTACCTGAGTGGATTCTGCCCTCTCTTTGGCAGAGGAATGTTTTCTGGATTGTTAAATGAAGGAGTTGGTTAGATGGCTTGCAAGATCCATTCCAGTGCTGCCATTTTCTGGTTCTGTGACTGATCTTCCTGCTCCTGGCTGAATAAGCCCCACTAATAATAAACAGTTAATAGCATATTGACTTCGAAAGCAGCTTGGAGATTACTCCAGTGCTTCTCAGAGTTTGGCACTGACCTCTGCTCTAGCTGCAGAAGAGAGTGCAGCAGGAATTAGAAGGACATGACCTAAGCTAATTGATAGAAAGTATTGTGTTTCCCTGTGTAAAACTATAACTTAGCTATATGCTAGGTGCTAAGGATAAGTGATAAGAATGTTAGACATGGTTCCTGCTCTCGTGGAGCTTGCAAACTAGCAACTTTACGACTTTGAGTATTTGCCAACAAGTCTAGCTGCTGCTGTATCTCTGTATCCATTCATGGCAGAAACACATGCAAGAGCAGCATGAGATAACCATCCTGCAAAGGCCGCCTGTTAGGCTGAGCAAAGACATGAAAGAGTGTTTCAGAAAGCCACACACCTGAGAAGAGCAACCCATTGTTAGCAGAGGCAGCATGCTGCTGTACAAGAGCACTGGAATGGGAATAGAGACCGAGATCAAACCTAGATTTGCCATGGAGTAGCTGTGGGAACCTGTCTCTCTGCCTCTTGGAGCTTGGCTTCTTCATGAATAAAATAATGAGGCTGGTTCAGGCTTGTGCCAAGTCCATGTGGTAAAGTTCTGGGCTAGTGTTAGCCCATATGGCACCTTTACAGGTTAGAAAAAAAGATGCTTCTTCCTCAAGGCAATTTACTGCTGTCCAAATCCACAAGAACTACAGCATGAATGGTCTTCCCACCCCCTACCCCACAAGGTGTTCAGCACACAACCTGCACACGTATACGTAGAGGTCTTACACTACATCTACTGGAATGTCAGTTTTACGCAATGGTAAGTAAATAAAGGCATTTCTATGTTAAAGCAAATACAGTTGCATTAGAGTTGATGAATTTGCGTGAAATTTTAAGAGAAAAAAAGACTTTCAGGAAATTTGTTGATAATGGTCAGGTGGATGGATGGAAGCTGGATGGATAGATGGATGAATGAATGGAGCTGTGACTGGATTGGTCATTCTGTACATTAAACACTCTACTTTGGTGGCCTCAGAGGTGCAAATGAAGTACTGTGTGATCAGTACTCCTCCCTTGTGCTTGGATTCTTGGGCTCCCTGAGGAAAGGAGGCACAGTAAATCTCTACTGCACATCCTCTGCTTTTCCGTATTATGTTGCCCTTACACTTTCCTCATACTCAGGGTCTATCTACGCAAAAAGTACTTCTTCACCATACTGAAAGCATAAACTTGATTTCATTAAGTTGGAAAGGATGTACCACTAAATGGCTTTTTCATCTGTTAACCAGTAAATACTGGAAAACATTTTAAAGCAAGAAAAACTACAATCACTTACAGAACGTGTTCTATCCTTAGTTCATTTGAGCCAACGTAATTTAATGAACAGAGTAAGTATTCTGAGAAAAAACATGTAAAATTTAGAGGCGACCCATCTTAAAAACAAACTCCTGTTGTTCTTATCTATGTGGAAAATGAAGGTGACAAATGGAAGAGCTCTCTAGCCTTGAACATTTACAGGCTACCTTAGTTTTTTAGATTTAACCCTAGGAACTCAGCAAAATGGAGACTAAATGTATTGTTCAGTGTATCCACTCACTGTATTAAGGAGTGAGAGGACAAGGACTGTGAAGTATCTCTATCAAAGGTCCATACAGATCTGCAGAATGGTCAAGAGGGAGATATAGTATCATCTGTATGCTGACAACGTCCAAATGTATGCAGCTTTTAATTCTCCCACCAACAAACCTGCCTCTCCCTTCACCCCTGTCCTTTCTTTTTACCCATCCTGGTAAACAACACCATCACCTACCTTGTTGCTCAAGCCAAGCTCCTTGGAGCATCTTTGCCTCTTCTCTCCTCCTCACATGCTACGTCCAGTCCCAGTATCCCTTTGAATTACATCTATCATCTGACTACTTTTCACTACCTCCATTGTTGCCCTTATAGTCACTATCATGGTTTTTGGGTTTTTTTAAAGATTTTATTTTATTTTATTTTATTTTATTTTATTTTATTTTATTTTATATTTATTTATTTATTTTGAGAGTGAGGGGGAGAGAGAAGGAGCAATAAAGAGAGAGCAAAAGAGAGAATCCCAAGCAGGCACCATGCTGGCAGTGCAGAGCCTAACACAGGGTCCCATCTCATGAGCCATGAGATCAAGACCTGAACTGAAATCAAGAGTTGAACAGTCAACTGACTGAGCCACCCAGGCACCCTTAAAATTTTTATTTTTAAGTAATCTCTCCACTCAGTGTGGGCCTCGAACTTAACAACCCCAAGATCAACAGTTGCATGCTCCACTGACTGAGCCAGCCAGATGCCCCTATCCTGTTTAATCCAGGCAACTGCAGTAGTCTTTACACTAGATTCCTTTTTTTCTGCTTCTGTTCCATTGTGGTCTATCTTCCATGCAGTAGCCAGAATTATTTTTAAGTTAATCCGATCAGATTTTCAGCTGTTCAGAACCTTCCAGTGGCTCTTCCCATCACACCTAGTACAAATCCAAAACTTTTGTTATGGCATTTAAGTCCCTATGTGATTTGGCCCTTTCCACCTCTCCAGTTTCAATTCCTACCACTCTCCGTTTCACTCAGTGTCCAGGTCTCTTTCGCTTTGTTGCCAGTTATATCATGACAGATGAAAGAAACCAGAAATCAAAAGGCAACATACTGTAGACTTGATGTGTATGACATTCTGGAGAAGGCAGAACTTGAGAGACAGAAAACAGATCATTGGTTGCCAGGGGCTGAGGAAGGATTGACCATAAGTTGTCATGAGAATTTTGAAGGGCAATGGAAATGTGCTGTATCTTGATTGTGGTGGTAGAATATGACTATACACTTATTAAACTTATAGAACTGTATGCTTTTAGTAAAAAGGGTAAATTTTACTGTATTTAGGTTATACCTCAATAAACCTAACTTAAAAAAGCCAGTTTCATTCCTTTATCATTGACCCATGTATGGTATTGACCCCAGGGAAATGTGGAGACATGACATCCCCTTTCCTTTCCTGTATGCTCTGAATATGTTGGATCCACCTTAGAATGCACTAAATTTAACTTAGAGCCTAGTTTAGAGCTTCTCCAAATACCAGTGGTTAGTTAAGGCCCGCTTCAGACTTCCTAGAATAATTATTAGTCTCCAAAAGTGGTCTAAGCCTGCCCCTGTCTGACTTCAGAGAAAGGATCTGTAGGCCAGCATTTCCCATTTGGGGACTTTGAATTCTCATCCAGAGAGTAGGCAGTCATTCAGGCTGGTTGCTGCCTGGGCGTCCTGGTGAGATCTGGGTGAAAATGTTCTACGCGTTTGCTTTTATTCATCGTAGCAAATGTGATACTATTAATTTACATTAGTTTTGAATGTTTAATTGTCTAGAATAAAAACAGTTTAAATTTCTAGATGGTGATTTTCTTTTTAAATGTTTTTTAGCAAAATATTTTAAGTATTTTAACAAATATAGCAAAAATTTGTCAACTGAACAACTCTCTGGGAATATTGCACTAGATAGTAGAGCATCCAAAGATAACTAACTTCTAGTCTTCGTAATAGGCTAGGTAACTAACTTAATGTAGGCTTCAGTGAGTTCATCATCCTGTGAAATTTAAAATCTGCAGAGCATATGGTGGTTTCAATGAAGAGCAGTCATCCTTATTCATAAGTTGGGTAAAGAGCACATTTATTTGGTAAGATTAAGCTAGTGAGGGTTTTGCTCAATGTTTTTCAATATATCCTATTTGGAAATTAAATTTATATTGGTTGGTATATATTATTAAAAGCAGAATCATTTATAATAATGCAGAAAGGTTTTTGGAATCTTCTAGCTTGGTTATAATTCACCAAATATTCTTTCCTCTCTCCTTGTGGCCTGACACTTTCTACATCTTTCTTCATCGTGCTTGGATGTTACTGAGTCCTGTTTACTCTTTCTCTTTTGCTTAAATCAGTCACCTTCCAGGTACAGCCTCAAAATTATAAACTTCCTTCCCTGTCTTTATATTTTATTTTATTCACCTTCATTTAGACTGCATTATTAATCTCGCCAATCTCACCAGCACTGGGTAGGCAGATGTAGATTAGTTAAAATACTGCAGCTTAGTTTCTAGTTATGTGGTTTATCACTGCCTACCTTATTGTGTTCAGGTTAGCTTTGGAACTCACTTGCTTCATATAAAAAAGGAATAAATCAACCACCTAACCAAGCACTAACTCACCCATGTAGTATATAACATGTAAATTACTATTTGCTCTTATTTGACTTCTCGTCAACATAAGATGAGATTATGATATAAAGGACAAAGCATAATTAGTATATTTATGTACATATACATACATATACATACAAAGCATAATTAGCACATTTATATACATATATATAAAAGACAAAGCATAATTAGCTTTCATAAATTCTTAAAATTTATGAAATGAGCAATTCTACAAGATAAATGAAACAGGAACTAAATTTATATAAATGTGTTAACTCTGTACCAGATATTGTGCTAGGCTCTACATCCATTATTTTGATTGATTCTCATAATAATTCTATGAGGTATATAGTGTTCGTATATTTGCTTCATTTGCTACATCACCTGTAAAAATTTATGTCCATCTTTGCATACCAAGCTGAGGTGTTGCCAGTGTGGGTGCTTTGACTGGAATTCAAGGCCAACCTCTCAGTGAAAGGACAACCATGAAGTACATGGAACAAGTTACAAATCCAAATCTAAAGGGTATTCTCTTCTACTTTTGTTTAGTTAAAGTCTGCTCATAGGTTTTTCTTTCCTGATTAATTAATGTGATATGACACATATGTGATAGTATATACTATCACAACAATAATGCGTGGATTGATTATAGACTATACACAGAACTTTTATAGTGCTAGATGGTCTTAAATGATAGTACATGTATAGTCCCTTTCCCTTGAGGTAAACGTTAGTCTGATGGAGTGGATCAGTTAGGATGCTTTTGGCTACAAGTAACAGAAAACCTGACTCATACTGGCTTAAACAATAAGGAACCTTGTTATCTCCCATAACAGGAAGTTCAGAGGAAGGGTGAATCCCAGGGTTGGTTGATAAAGTAGCTTAGCAATGTCAACAAGGACTCAGGTTATTCCATTTCTTAGCTCTGCTTCATCCTCTGATTCATGGAAAGATGGCCACAGTAGTTCTCTGTGTCACTGGCAGTGTATCCACATTTAAAAGAAGATGAGAGATCGGATCTTACTGTATCTCCTTTTAGGAGCAAAGACATCTTGTATCAGGAACTCCTCCAGCCATCTTTCCTTCATGGTGCATGCCTGGATTGAGTCATTCACAAGCCCATCTCCTAACAGTCGCTGGCAAGAGACAATGAGATCACTATGAGATTTTTTTTCTTTTTTAAGATTTTTATGTTTTAAGCAATCTCTACACCCAACATAGGGCTTGAACTCATGACCGCAAGATCAGGAGTCACATGCTTTACTGACTGAGCCAGTCAGGTGCCCTGAGATCACCATGAGTCTAAATGCTTAGGGTGAAATGATTGTTGAAGAATCAACTACAGAGACTACTACATGAGGAATTAAATGCCACATTATATAATTCGAAATGTTCTCTCAGGCTCATTAAAAAAAACAACAGGTGAACTTGATCTTAATAATATACGTTAATTAACCCAATATATCCAAAGTATCACTTCCACATACAATCAGCTTTTTACATTATTGAGGTATTTAACCATCTCTCACATGTCTCATTTTGGAGTAGCCACACTTCAAGTGCTCAGTACCACGTATGTGTTGCACAGCACAGGTCTCTGGGCATTATGATTTGGTCCCTGCCCTTGTCTCCCATCTCATCCTTCACCATTCACCCTGTACCTAACTAAAACCCACACTTTATGTTCTGGCAGTATTGAGTTCCCATATCTCATGCTCTTTTGCATCTGTGTCTTTGTCTACACTGTTCCCTCTGCCTGGGCCATTCTCTCCTTGCTCTTAATAGGAACTTTAATTGTTGTATCCGTCAGATCCAACCAAGCTGTCAGTGGCAGTCAATAGGCCTTCCCCAAATCTACTTTCTGTGTTATTCCATTGTTAAACCTATCAAACTATCTTCCCATTGTTTTTCACATTGGTGGACCCTGCTGGGCAGTAACCTCTTGGAGGTGCAGGGCAATGTCTTATTCACCTTTGAATTCTCCTTGTCTATGCTCTGGCATGTAGGAGGCACTCAATTCATGTTTATAGGATGGAATTGAATTGGATTTCTAAGAAAATTAGAATAACTTGGATTTGGTAGAATTCATTTGGTAGAACTAGTGAGAGAAGTACAATGTTTGTCCTAGTATGCTTTCTCTCATGGTGCCTTATAAGGACATTATTTGTGAAAGCATTCTGGTACTTTCGTATGTTGACATGTGAGTGTTTACGTACTCTGAGTATATGTAACTGAGTATATGTAGCATTTGGAATCTGTCAGTAATTCTTCCACTGATCTGTTTGTAATCTTTAATTTTTGTAACCTATTATGCATAAGCCTCCGTCCTTCTCAGTGTCCTGAATTGCTTTCTTCAAGTTCCAGAGCCTGCCTCCTGATTCTAGCATTCCGTATTGTAGTACATAAGTCGGTATCGACTGAATGATGTCACTGGGGACTGCAGTCCTCAGAATATAAAGAGACACGAACTTCATAGTTTGGAGCAACAATTACCTAAGACAAAGTGTTTGTTTTTTTTTTAATTAACATAAAGGACACACTTAAGTGACATTGTATAATAACAGACCCCATGTCATCATCCTAGAGGTATCTGTAATAGGGTTCAGGAATTCTTTGTGTTACATAGATTCAGTGTGGGTTTTGAACTTCGGCTGTTTTTCTTGTTCCACACGTCAAGCCAGAGTGCTGAGTGCCATGGGGTGTTGACAGAGAGGGAATGATCACTGCCATTGGCGGCTTCCACGAGGTCCTGGAGCTGCCAAAATTCAAAATGTAACCTGATTTTCATTTACTTTTTATGAAATAGGGTGCCAAGAGAGATATTAGAAAGGCACATCAATTTTAATGTTTGCTTCAAGAAATTGTTTTCATATATACTGATTTTTTTTATATTGAAATATTTCAGAATATTTCCTCTACTTGAAACATATCCCATGATTATAGGACAAAAATTTCTTCTGCTGACTTTTAACTTTATTATATGAAATTCCCATTTTACACAAGTATATATTGTGGTTAAGGAATTTAATCATATCTTTTTTTTCCTTTACATTTTATATTTCAGTAATTGGCCCAGTAGTTCACATAGTGTTTTGTTTTTGTTTTTAGATTTTCTTTAATTGAGATATAATTGATATATATGACATGGTATTAGTTTTAAGTATACAACATATTATGTGAAATGATTGTCATAATAAATTTAGTTAACATCTGTCACCACACACAGTTACAAATTCAATCATATCTTCAAAAAAAATCAGCAGGAAGTCAGTAGGAACAACTTCTCACCACTGGATAGTTTATCACTCATGGATGGTCTAGAACAGGAGTCAGCAAACTGTGACCTGCAGGCCAAATCCATGCTACCGCTTGAATTAAGAATGGTTTTTAGATTTTGAAATGATTGGAAAAAAGATCAAAAGAAGAGTAATATTTCATGACATATGAGAATTATATGGAATTCAAATTTTAGTGCCCATAAATAAGTTTCATCGGAAAACAGTCATGCTTATTCACTTGGGTATTGTCTATAGCCACTTTTACTCCACAACAGCAGAGATGAGTGGTTATGACAGAGACCTTGTTGCCTGCAGAGCCTGAGATACTTAGTATCTGCCACTTTACAGGACAAAAATTGCTGGTCTAATTCCTGGACTAGAAGGAAGAAACATTAGGCATTCACCTTTTGAAATTTGTATCAAATGGTTATTTTAAACATGGGCATTCAGAGTTCATTCTCTTTCAGAAAGGAGCCAGTTTT
Source organism: Panthera onca (assembly GCF_046562875.1). Taxonomy (NCBI): domain Eukaryota; kingdom Metazoa; phylum Chordata; class Mammalia; order Carnivora; family Felidae; genus Panthera; species Panthera onca. Next base: position 23,533,001 of record NC_138356.1, on the reverse strand, counting down.
CTGGAAATAGTTCCCCTATTACAGCACAGTTAGACTTGATTGTGAATTTTGTATTTATTTACTCTACAGTGGAAATCAATTTTATTCTCTAAGGGAATAATAAGTCTTTCTTTATCAGTATTCATCAGAGCATTGAAAGAAAGTTTGTACCAAAGGAGGTTACTTTTGTCTCCTTTTGAAATCCCATTTAGAAACATTTCATAGCTGGACTTTTTTTTTTTTTAAGTAGTAGGGAATATTCTCTTGTTTCCATGGTGATCTTTCACTTCTTTTATTTCAGCTGTATAAGCAGTTTCCAGAACCAACACTGAGTTATAGGAGAAGGCAGTGAGAAGACTAAATATTATATATTTTATAACTGATTCATGATTCCATTTATGCCTAGTATAGCATGACCACATTTCTAGGAGGGTGCACATATCCAGTGATATTGTGCCCACAAGTGACTTATTAATTTTACCCAAAAATTAATTTTGGACTACAGTCAAAACCCACAAATTTAATTTATTGCTTTCTTTCTCCCACTTTTTCCTGAAGTGATGATTAACAGCTATTTTAATCAGCAGAAAGTGTGAAATTTTAGGTTTCTAAAAAACTGACTTTTCTCAACTACACTAAAAATGATTTTTAGGGTGGTTATTTGACCTGTACCCCAGTTACCTATAGCTCAGTGTTTCACAACAGATTATCTCTTTGAAGATAATTTCATGTTCATGATCTCAACAAATTATAGAACCAAAAATATTTTCTAGATTTTTCTCCCTAATAAGTTTTGGTCAACTTGGGACCTGCATACAAACTCCATGTCAGTAGTTACTTGATCTTTAAACTTTTCTTTTTTAATGTTTATATATTTTTGAGAGAGAGAGAGAGTGTGTGAGTGGGGGTGGGGGAGGGGCAGAGAACGAAGGAGAGACAGAACTCAAAGCAAGCTCCAGGCTCTGCACTGTCAGCACAGAGCCTGAGACAGAGCTTGAACTCACAAACTGTGAGATCACAATCTGAGCCGAAGTCAAACGCTTGACTGACTGAGCCACCCAGGCACCCCATTAGTTCCTTGATTTTTAATTCAGTATTCCAATTTTACATTATTTAAGTAGGAATTTAATATTTCTACTGTTCTGTAGATCCATATATTTGAAGTTGATTTGAAGATCATTAGGGAAATATTCTACAAACCTTTCTGTTAACAGTTCATACTAATGAATCATAACCAGATATATTATTAAACCAATAAATACCATATGTATATAATTGGCTAAATGGATGTGAAAGTTATAGTGGAAAACTGTTGCCTATATAGACTTTTTAAAGTGACGATCAATGGCATATAGTCCCCCAGGCCACAGATTTGAGAGCGTTATTACCCACTGGAGGTCACTTTTACAGCCTAAAGAGTATTACCTTCCTTGTAAACTCAAATTATGGTGTTGTGTATGATTTATTATACTATTTAAAACCGAAAAACAGAAACCTGCTCTTAGTAATACACCTTCAATTAAGTCATGTCTCTCCCCATTTCCAAAATTCTTTTTTAGACAAACTAGTTATTTTTCAGAAATCCAATTTTCTTCTTTCATTGCTAATAGTTATTTGGCCTGCTCTCTTTGTTTCTAAGTTGGCAGCTAATGCCTTTTCAGATCACATATTTTAAAAATACCCTTTAGTTAATTTGCTTCTCTTTGCATCCTCTGATGAAGGAATGTGAAGACAGTTTTAAGCCCCCAAATATTTAACATATGTGAAATTAGTAATGGTCAACATAGTGATAAAAAACGTCTCTCTGACCCTTCGTAGGCAGTCCATTGGTGTGCTACTGTCCTCTGGTACCTTTGGTGAGAAGTGTCACCATTATACCAAGAACCACACTTAAATTTCTCACTCCAGAGGACTAATATGCAGTAGGCTTCCTACCTGGCTCACTAAACCTCATATGCAGAAAAGTCATGGCCTCATATCAGTTCTTGCCATAGAAGGAAACATAATAAGAAATTTTTCAGCTCAGGAACAAACTTGCTTGGCTGCCAGAGCCTCGTTGCTGCTACATTTCTGCTTCCTAGGCTCCTGTTTGCTGGCCTCCTTACCTAGCACATCCTTACTGTCTGCTTGGCTGACCCTTGTACTCTGACTGCTGGTTACTTACCACCTGTCTGCTCTGTTGGTTTGTCTTGGCCTACCAGTACTTTGGTTCTCTTTGATCTTGTACTGCCTAACTGACCCCTTGACATTGGCTTCTGACTGTTTTCTGTCCTTGTCCACACCTTGCATTACAGAGACTCATTGTTCTCATTGCTCTTCAAATCCAAAACTGCCTATGATTGACAGAAGTACATTTTATAGATATTCTATTCTGCAGTCATTATAAAATGCAGAGAATACCATTTTACTTGTTCATGGAACTGATATTCAGTCTGTGCCCTCTGATATGGTTGTACCAAGTGTTAAAATGTTTAAATGCTTTCATAATACTTGGCAAATAGCTGCTGCCACATATTTCACCCCCTACCATTGTGGCCTCATGTCCAGGACCTCTGGGACCTCTCCATCATCTAGCAACTGATGGATCATTTCTTGGGCCAACAGGAGTTTTCAGGACCGTTTTGTTGTCTGAATTCATTGGTTTGTGTTCATACCACAAATTATTACAAATGTTAAATATCACTTCTGCTTTCAGAGGTATATGGAAGAGTTAAGTTCTTCAAGGGGAGGAGGGTAGAGACGTCCTAAAGCGACCATTTTTCTGAAATGATTTTTGAAAATTTCCATTGGAAATCAAGAAGCATTTTATTCATTCAGCAGTCATACTAAGCCCTAGTTTCATGCCCATCACTGTACTATATGCTAAGGAGTATTTCCAATTGTGTAAATTGTGAAAGCCCTCAAACTGAGTGTAATACAAAGTTGGAGATGGGATATATGGGAACTTTCTGTACTCTCTGTTCAATTTTACTGTGACTCGAAAATGCTTTAAAAAATAAAACCCATTTAAAAGGAAATAAATATTGGTGAAACGACAAAACACATAAACAATTGACTGATTGCAAAGTGACATGTTTAGTGTCAGAAACGTGTACAAAATCTATATATGTATATGTGAATATTGAAAAGCTGTGGAATACAGGAATGATCAAGAACAGAAGAGTTCACCTGATTAAGCTTCTTTTAGGAGTTGGTGGACCAAAAATTGAAAGACAAATTACAAGGGCTTCCCACATAGGGAAAACAACATGAGAAAGATTAGAAACATGGAAATTGGCAAGGACTATGTGGGGAAAGAAAAACTTAACTTGGTGGGAGCTCCAGGAATACATAATGTTGCATAAGATCAAGGCAGTTGAGTACATTTTGACAGCTAGGTTAAGTAGTACACATTTTGTGTTTTTGCAGCAAAGAACCATTCTTCAGTCAGGAGCAGGGAATATGATTATGCTGGTGTCTCTAAGATCAATCTAGTAGCCAGATGCAGGATTGACTGTGGTGGGGAAGAAAGCTTCCACAATAGTGCTGGTTATCTTGATGGGTGTGTCTCTACAAATGGCAAGAAAAACAGCATCTCTCCCAGAGCGACATTGCATAAAAAGAATCAGCAGACCTTGGTGACCAGCTGAGTATGACAGAAAGAAGCAGAGCAATTAAAAATAGCTTTAAAGGCACACTACCAATATAATATGGCAGAGTGAGAGCTGGACAATTATTTTCAAAAAGCAAACTGGACAAAATTATCAAGAACAGCAATTTTAGGACTCTGGAAATTGACCAAAGACACTCAACAAATTGAAAAGCATTTATTCACGGAAAAATGACTGGACTTCAGGTAAGAAAAGTAGGGTCCTGTGGTGTTTCTGTCTGGAGCTGCTCCCATGCCCCACTTTGAGGCTCAGTCAGCATAGGAGTTCTGCAAGGGTGAGGAAAACCATGAAAACCAGCAGTTTCACTGGAGGAATGGCCTCCCTTGATTTAAAGTAGAATGTGAGAAACCCTATGCCCATAGGCATTGTGAATAACACTGGATATCTTGATGGCAAACAGATAGGAAAGGCTGGCTAATGACTCTGTGAACCTGACGTTACAGTCTTGGTTGGAGTCAACAATAGACAAACAGACTAGCCAGAAATTTATCAGGGAGATTCAGGGAATGATACAGTGATAGGGGCCTTGGTAAACCACACATATTCCTGGCTGACCAACAGACTTCACACACCTGCAGGAGAGACCAAAGAGGGCCCAAGCTATCTATACATCATCCCTGCTGCACGTGAAATTCTGCACGTATGCAGAGGAGATGCAAGAGGGTCTGGCAGAAAGTAAATGCCCAGGCAGACCTGAGAACTGCCAGAAATTTGAATGAGCTTCCCAACCCAAACACAGCTCCGTTGGCAGAGAGTAGAAGCTACATTGGCTTAAGGTGTTGGAGCACAATTAATGATCAGTAATTGACTAAGCTATGCAGACACAAGGGTCATTCCTAGAAAGTCAGATTTAAAAATAAAAACAAAAGGAAATTTTAAAAAACTGAGTAGAGAGAGACACAAGGAACACATGCCCTGGGGAGATGGATTGCATACATTTAATCAAGCAAATTAATAGTGGAAAAACAACAGGAACAACAACAGTCCTGAGAGAGGAACATCAAAATCCAGAGTTACTACAATATATATATGCCATATGTGTGTGTGTGTGTGTGTGTGTGCGCGCACGCATGTGTATCCAGTTTTTAACAAAAAATTACAAGATATGAAAAGAAAGGAAAGGTTTACCAATACTCAGTGGAAAGAAGCTGTGGGCCCAGAGCTTTGGACTTGCAGAGAAAGACTTCAAAGCAGCTATATTAAATATGTTCAACTAATAAAAGGAAGCCATGTTTGAAGAATTAAAGAAAAACATGATAATAATTCAACAAATAGAGAATTACTGAAATGAAAAATTCACTAGAGTGATTCAACAACAGATTTGAGATGGCAGAAGAAAGAACCCATGAACTTCAAGATGTATCAAAAGAAATTATCCAGCCTGAAAAACAGGGAAAAAAGAGTTTAAAAATGGACAGAGCCTCAGAAACTGTGGGACAACATCAAGCAACATATAAAAAGCATTAAACACCATTATCAAGGTTGATTTAACATCTGAAAATCACATACTATATTCATCATATTAATAAAGGGGAAAAAACACAATAATCTCAGTAAACACAGAAAAAGCACTTGACAAAATCCAACATGCATTCCTGATTAAAAGCTCTGAACAATTCAGGAATAGAGCATTTAGGAACTTTCTTAACTTAATAAAGAACATCTATGAAAACTCTACAACTAATGTCATCTTAATGATGAAAGACTGCAGGCTTCCCCCCCCCCCATAAGTTTGGGGACAAAACAAGAATGCTTACACTAAACATTTTTTGCTCAACATTACACCAGAGTTTGTAGCCACTGCAAAAGGGAGTGAGACGGAGGAAAGAGAAACAAAAAGTCATGCAACTTGGAAAGGAAGAAACAAAACTTTATTTGTAGATGACATGATTATGTATTTAGAAAATCCTAAGAAATACACACACACACATACACACACACCTATTAGGACTTAAAAATAAGTTCATAAAGTTATAGGATACAAATTAATATACAAAAATCAATTGTATACTAGATACAAGTGTACTAGAAACAAGCATCCAAAAATAAATTTAAGAAGACAATTTCATTGACAATACCATCAAAAATAATAAGATACTTAGGAATCAATTTAACCAAAGAAGTATTAAGACTTTACACTGAAAACTACAAAACATTGCTGAGAGAAGTTAAAAATCTAAATATATGAGAGAATTCAACATTCATGGATTAGAAGACCCATTAATGTTAAGTTGCCACTTTTCCCCAAATTGATCTATACAGTCAGGGCAATCTCTATCAGAATCCCAGTAGGTTTTTGTTTTGTTTTTGTTTTTGTTTTTGTTTTTGTTCTTGTTTTTTTTTTTTTTTTTTAGAAATTGACAAGCTGATCCCAACATTTATATGGAAATGCAAAGAGCCCAGAACAGTTAAAACAATTTTGAAAAGGAAGAACAAAATTGAAAGACTTACACTACCCAAATTTTACTATAAAACTACATTATTCTAAGTTAGCGGCATGAGGATACACATGTAGATCAATGGAACAGAATCAAATGGAACAGTCCAGAAATGAACCTTTATATTTAAGTTCAATCTATTTTCCAAAGAAGTGCCAAGGAAATTGAGAAAGGATTGTTTTTTTAAGAGATGGTACTAGGAAAATTAAATATCCATATGCAAAAGATAAATTTAGACCCTTACCTCAACCATATACAAAAATTAACTTAAAATGATAATAGATGTAAGTGTAAATCTAAAAAAGTAAAACTTCTGGAAAAATCATAGGAGAAATTTTCATGACCTTGGGTTAGGCCAAGAATTTTTAGATTCAACACTAAAACATAATCCATAAAAGAAGAAATTGTGTAATTGGACTTTATCAAAACTTAAAACTTTTGTGCTTTAAAAGATACCATTGAGAAAAACAAAAGACAAGGCACCAACTAGAAGAAACTATTTGCAAATCATATATCTTACAAATTACTCATACCTATGAATATAACAAAGAGCTCTTATGACAATAATAAGAAGGCAATGCAAAATGGATAAATGATATGAATAGACAGTTCATCAAAGAAAATGTACAATTGGCTAATAAACACCTAAGAAGATGCTCAACATAATTAGCCATAGGGAAAGGCAAAGTAAAACCACAATGGGATACCACTTCCTACCCAGTAAGATGGTCATACAAGAAAAGGCAGACAATAACAAATGTTGACAAGAATGTGGAAAAACTGAAACCTTCATGGATTGCTGGTGGGAATGTAGAATTGTACAGCCACTTTGGAAAATTATTTGGCAGTTTCTTAAGTTAAACAAATTTTACGACATGATGTAGCAATTCCACTTTTATATCTGCTAAGGAAAATTAACATGTTTACATGAAGACTTGTATGTGAATATTCATGACAGCATTATTCATACTAGCCAAAACCTGGAAACAATCTGAATACCTCCTAACTAGTGAATGAATAAAGAGCGATATATCCATATAATGGAATACTAATCAATGAAAAAGAATGAACTGATATACTCTATAACAAAGAACCTCAGAAACATGCCATATGAAAGACACCAGTCACAACAGACCACATGTAGGATTCCATTTATGTGAAATTTCCGGAGAAGGCAAATAATCTATAGAGAGAGAAAGCAGATCAATGGTTGCCTTGGGCTGGGAATGGGAGTGGGGAATGATTGCAAATGGGCACAGTGAAACTTTTGCAGTAAGAGAAATGCTCTAAGACTAGATTGTGATGATGTTTGTAGAACTTTGTAAATTTGTTAAAAGTTGAACAATAGATGAACTTTATGGTATATAAATTATACCTCAATAAAGATGTTTAAAAAAAAAACTTTATAAGCTTCAAAGCCTCAGAGACCAAGAGGATTATAAGGCCATTTGTGATCATGGAAATGTTGGTAAGCAATCATTTATTTGGGCCCAGAACCTCAAGAAATTCTCCAGCAAACTCCGTGAGGATTATTCTCCACTCCCTCCCCCCCACCACCTCACTATTTCAGCAGAAATAGAGCGGAAAACCAGAAATCACCATGCATTTCCAGGCCCAGGAATTGCACGTCTCTGCTGGTCCTCCACTCTCTTCATCCCTGCATGTACCTCAAGCCTGGGGACTTGAGCTGTGATACTTTCTCCAACATTTCTTGCCTCTTATTTCCAATTTTCTTAGCTTCAGCTTTGTGACCTGCCTCAAATTTCCTGTATTCTTGACCTCAATTCCTGTTAATTATTATTGCCCCACCCTAACTCCTGATCATCATGTTCCCTCCTGCCCAGCCCAGTAAACTGATCCTGACTTCTGATTGTTTCCTTTACTTAACTTGTTTCATTAATTTTTACATACTTTAAAAAAATCGCTCTGCCATTGTTAACCCTAGGCTGCACTCTAGTCCTGATTAGGCCCGCCACATGGCTCAAAAGGAAAGCTGATTCTTGGATTCTTTTGGAGGATCATGACTTAGGTTTTTGACGTATTAAATGTCCATTCCAGAGACGATACTCAGTAAACAACAAAAGATTTGAGGTCAGAGTCACAATGAGAAATTAGGGATGAAGATACAGGTTAGGTCCCCATATAAGCACAAAATAGAGGAAGGAACCAAAACAGATACCTTGCGAAATTCTACAAAGTAAGGGGATGCAGAACCATTGGAAACCAGGAAAAGTTTCCTTCCCCAGAGTTACAAATCAAACATGTATACAAAAAGGTTTTATCTTCCCTTCAATCATCTAGGTTGATCACTGTAGTGGAAACTAACTGCTTGAAAGAAAACCGATAGACTTGGAACAGGCCAGTTTTGTAGAGATTACTTAAGGTTATTTAAAAAATTCATCTAAAATCCCTGATACGAAAGAAATGTTTGATCATTTTCTAATAAGAAGCTGACCTCTGCTCTTGGGTCTTCTACAAAACACAAACCTGACTATGAAACTGCCTCCCCCACTAGGTGGCAAAAGTAAGCTGCCAGTGAGAGAGAAAACAGCAGGACGTTTATACCCTCCTTTGTCACTTCTTCCTAAGTGATGGGACCTTAAAATTGCTATTTTGAAAAGTTCACTGTATACATTTGAAGTATATAGTCTGTGTAATACTTAAACTTTCCTCTAAAATAGAGAGAGGAAGGGTGAAGATACACTTTGTATTGGTTTTTGGTAGCAAACATTTATGTTTGGGACACAACATAAATACTGAAGAGAAAATTACTGTGGTTATTCACAGTTTTATCCCAAAATTTCTTGGGAAATACTAACTACTGAAGAACCTGAGCTAAATTTTACCAACCCTGTTTTAAGTAAGCTACCATATCTGGTGGTAGCTGAGAGGACGCTCTCCGAAGTCTTCTTTAAACTCATACTGGTCGGGAGAGAGCCAAAGCATAAGAGACTCTTAAAAACTGAAACTGAGGGCTGATGGGGGGGTGGGAGGGAGGGGACGGTGGGTGATGGGTATTGAGGAGGGCACCTGTTGGCATGAGCACTGAGTGTTGTATGGAAACCAATTTGACAATAAATTTCATATATTTAAAATATATAGATATATAAACTCATACCGGTCACTGCAGGTTGCTCGCTCTCTGGCTTGCATCAATATAAAAGGTTTCTGGAGGTCTCCCTAACTACTTGGGCCTTGGAATATATTTTAAAATAGCCTGAGACACAATAACATGTTCAAAGTGTGCTAAAGATTTTCTTTATTAGGGTCACCAAATAATAGTTCACTTTTGTCTTTTATATTAACATTAGTAGCGTTTTCTCTTCTCTTAGTAGTATTTTCCTCTCTTTTTATATGGGTCTTACTTTGTCCTTTTGTCTCCAGATAGCTTTGAAAAAGTAGCAGACTACCGCTTTAATTCTAAAAGAAACAGACTCACTCCCTAAGGTTTGTAAGCCCAGGCCAGGACCACCAGACAGAAATGGAGTTTCCCTGCAGCTCTTGTCCTTCAGGACCAGAATCTGTACAAAGTTAGAGGCACAGTGCTCAAATCTCAGCCAAGAGGCACATTTTTAGTTTCTTCCCCTCAAGTACATGCTCAGACACTCACATTTACATCACTTGTCAAAGTATTCTTTTTTAATATTCTAATAAAAGAGCAGTCAGTCGTTTTTCATCCATTCAGCAAATATTTATTCAGTTTCTCTATGGGCCAAAAAAAAAAAAAAAAAAAAGTGCTGCTTTTTAAACTAGAGGCAAGGTGCTTGAATGCTTTGTTGTTGTTTTAGATGAGTAACTTTCAAATTGTGATTCACCGTTTAGGTCAGTTCCGTGAAAGGAAACCCTGTTTTATTAATTCTTCCATTACAGTCTTTTCAATTTATGTAGATGATAGAACTCTGAACAGAGAATCATGTATCATCTCAGGAAATGAGCCTCGCCATTACTTTAAGCCTCATTGATTTGGAGGTTTTAAAATTTGACCACTTAAATAGGGTAGTAAAGAATATATTAAGCAAAACTTCATTATAAAGCACTTCAGTGTACCACGTATTCATTTTTGTTTTATGCCAAATGATGTCTTCCATGTACACTTTCATATGCAGTATATCTTTTTCACAGTTACAAGGAAACCTATCGTTCAGGGCCTTAGTCCCTGGCGTCGGTATTGTTATGGGCTTCTACTGTCTCATTTTATGAATGAGGCTGATCTCTAGTCTCACCTCCAATTGAATTTATAATGGAGATATTAATCATTTCTATTGTTTGCTTTGAGAGGAGATTACAGGCAGTAACAGTTTTTGCCACTGGCTTCTGCAGTGAATGCTCGAGTACGAATAAATCCAGAATAAAAGATTATGATTACATAAAAGTTAATTCATTCAATAAACCTTTATTGGATGCTGCATACAAGGCAGTGACAATGTATGGGTAAATGGATCTAAAGATGTGTATAAAAAATGGATGCTGCCCCTAAGGAGTGATCATCGTGGTTAGAAGAAAATCTGTAATGCAAATGAAAGATCACTGGCTGATGAGAAATATAAGCAAGATGTTTAAGGAATTTTGAGGACAGGGCCGGGGATATTTTTGGCTAAGAAAATCTTATGCAGAAGGTGGCCTTCTCTATAGAAGGTAAAGGACGAAGCAGATTTCCCTCTAGGCAATAGAGAAAAAGGCATTTAATAAAAAGTATTTGGTCTGGCAGTGGGGCTAGCAAGAGCTCAGGCACTGAGGAGGGAGGAGGGAGCCTTATTCAGTGGACAGAACTCTGGGTGAAGTGTGCACTACTCTTAGATATCAGTGGGAACAAGGGCTAGAATGAGACACAGAGATCAGACTGTGAAGTGTCTTAGAAGACAGGACAAAGACTTTGGATTCCATCCAGTGGTGGGTCATGAGGAACCATGAAAATTTGCACACATACAAAGCGGTTATATGATTAATGTACTGACATAGGGCATACACAACAATTACATTAGGTGAGAAACAATTTAACAAATTAATTTGAGAAATAATGTTTAAGTTCTAAAATTCTATGGCGTAAACAACACACTGCTCTGTTGATAATGTAATTTATTAATTACCTGGCTCAGATCATTTAGTTTATTACTTTGGGAACATAGATCTTAAAATATGCAATGAAGGAAAATCCTACTGTAACATTATGAGTATTAGTTCTGTCCCTGAATGATTAGCCATAAAAAAAAATTCCAATTTTAAGGATGTTTTTCACAAATTAGGTAATTAGGTCTTTTAAATACCATTGGAGGGAACCCTAATCATCTCCTGTGTGCTACTTCTGGACACCCCATCCCACAGTGGCTACAGAAATGGAAACCCCTTCTTTCTTGTTCCTTTGTGGAATAATTGGTACTTTCCCAGGATTAACTGCTCCTGGAGAAGAAACAACAGATAATTGAAAACGTTTTATTTACATTTATGTTTTGGTTGACATCTGTGGGCCAAAAGACAAATTGCAAATGGCCTTGGTCAGAGAAAAAGAATGTTAATAAACATGCTGTTGGAAATGCTTGTTCCGTTTCATATATATATATATATATATATATATATATATATATATATATATATTTCCTCCATTAAGGTTGGGATTGTGGATTCCATGATAGGTAAAAGAGGCAGAAAAAAAGCAGAAAGAAGTCTAAAGTTCTTTCCCTAGAAAAATATGTTAAACATTATAATAGAATTTGTTCAGGAAACTGACCTAAGCCTTTACCTTTAGAAGTTTAGAGTCTGGGAAATGTTTTACTTATACTTGCTGAGGAAGATTTATAGAGAAATGAAACATACTAGTGTACTTCTCTCCTAGATAAGGCATCTGGAGAGTGTGTAAATGAAGTGTGTAACATAATAGCAACAAATGTAATTGATATTTAAAAGTTTTAAGGCATTGAATATAAATACATTGAATATAAATACACAATTCTAAAATAGGTCATACTTTGCCATTAATATCTATTTTCTGTGTATAGGTTATATTTCTACTTAAAAGCCTAATGTTATTCAAGATAAATTTTTTAAGACCTGAAGTACTTAGTTCTCTTTTTATTAAATAACATTTTAATGAGTGTTCAACACTTTTATTTAGTAAATATCCAACTGGGAAGGTTTCCACAGTTGTTTTTTTTTGTTTTGTTTTTTTTTGTTTTTTTCAGTAGGAAAGTTTGCACAAAAGGAGTGTTTTCTTATTACCAAATTAGTTACTTTGAAGTATCTGGCAGATTACATCAGTCTCTTGTTCGAATTGGTACTACAAGAAGACATCTATTGTACATCATTAGTGATGCATTAAATTGGTTATTTATGTTTTAAAATCTAAGCATAGTAGAATCTTTTGTGTTTGTCTTCGGAGATTGCTGTTATAATAAAACATTTTGAAATGAGTAAAGTTGTCCTTTTGGCTTAGTTAACGCATCACCGGAGAACCTAAAGATTTTAGTTTCCAACCACCATCTCCTTGTTTAGTAGAATCTGAGAAAATTGTGTGCATTTCCTTGTATTTTAAGGAAAAAAAAGTTACAGATTATTTGTACAATCACTTTATATTCACAGCTAATAAAACAATAGACTTATTGATCACATCAAGCTTAAGTCTTTTAACATTTGAGCATAAGATTATGTGCTATTTTATCATGTTCTTATAGTAGTGGTTTCTTCTTTGACCACTAAGATCGTAGCTATTTTTATAACTAAACCACATATTGGAAATCTTGTTTTCAAGCTTCTATTAAAAAAATTTGTACAAGTGATGAAAGCCAGAGGACCAGTATTTTTTACTGATCACTGGCAGAAATGAGTATATTTGGCTAAAGGTTTCCCACGATATACTCTGTAACCCAATGCTAGAAATGGTTAAGACATTTTGTTTGTTTCCTTAGTGACTAAATGTATACTAGGCTATATTAGCAGGACAGGTAGACTGGCAGAGAATGGGTCTCATGCTTTTTGCAATCCCTTATAGTACTAGATACATTGAATATATTATTCAATAATGACTCTTAATCATAACCTCACCTCTAAATTCCCTGAGAAATAAAGGATAAATAAAATAAGGCATGGAGCCCCAGCTTCAGAGCAATCCATAAGACCACCAGTCCCTTATTTATACACTGCTTGTCTTGACTAAGAGGTATTTCGCTTCTGATTAGAGTTACCCCTACTCCTGTGGTCTAGACCCCATCTTCTGAGATACTCCTTCTGAGATTTGGTTTCCCAACAGTTGCCATCTGCCTTTATCTTCTCCAATGACTTCTCTCTCTGACCTTACAAATATCCCTCTCATTCTAAAGTCTTCCTCCTCCATTATACCTTCCTTTTTGAACTATTATTTTCTTCCTTTCCTCAATTGCCAAAAATGTTCCACTTATTCACCTCTTATTTATAGTAGATAATGCAAAGGAATACAGAATGATTTTTATCCCAGTCACCATTACAGTTGCCCTAGCCATGGTCACCATTGTCCTACTAATTGCCAAATACCAGGCCTAAACTCTTCCCTCATCCTAGTTGACCTTTCTGCAATATTGCTTCCCTTCTTTGTGAAACCCTCTGTGCCCTGGTTTAATCTTTTCCTTTGACTTCTTGTCTTCTGCTAGCCCCTTAAATGCTATTGTACCTAAGTTTTATCCTTGGTACCTTGGTTCCTTTTGTGTCCTATCCACTTCCATGAATTGTATTATTGTTCATATTTTGATACCTTCCCAATCTCTGTATTTAGCTATGATTTCCTGTATCATAACAGTTCTCCAGAGAAACAAAACCAATAGGATATGTATGTATGTATGTATGTATGTATGTATGTATGTATAGAGAGATTTTACATAATTGCTCACACAGTTGTAAGAGCTGAGATATCCAAAATCTGTAGCTCAGGTCAGCAGGCTGGAAACATAAGCAGAGTTGATGTTGCAACCTTTACTGAAATCTATAGGGCAACTGGTAGTATGGAAATTCAAGCAGGATTTTTATGTCATGGTCTTGAAGCAGAATTCCTTCTCTGCGAAACTTGATTTTGCTCTTAAGGTCTTCAACTGATTGGATGAGGCCCACCCACATTATAGAGGATATGCTCCTTCACTTAAAGTCAGTCAATTATAAATGTTAATTACATCTACAAAATACCTTCACAGCAACATCTGAGCTTGTATTTGACCAAGCATATTGGACACCACAGTCTAGCCAAGTTGACACATAAAGTTAAACGTCACAACCACTAACCAGCTCGAAGCTTATGTTTCCTGGGGTAGTTGGAGGACATATAGGTTAGGATTTGACACCTGGTTCTTGTACTCAACAGCCTGGGTTACCTTGGGCAAGTTTCTTAATCTCCTCAAATAACATTGCCTGTCTTTACATAATTATTGGTCTGTTTGTTTTCATGATACGTTTATTCTTTTTATATCAGCCCCATGCCTATCATAGTGGTGGTTACATAAATACTTGATGAATGAATGCAGCGCATAGTGAATGAAATCAGGAAAATGATTTGAAAGTTTTAAAAAAGATTTTATTTTTTAGTAATCTCTATACCCAATGTGGGGCTCACATCCATAACACTAAGACCAGGAGCTGCAGAGCCAGCCGACAGAGCCAGCCAGGCACCGCAAGATTTGAATTTTGATGTCACCAAAATGGAGAACTAAGATCGAAACTTCAGAATCATGTTACAAGTTCTTACTGGGATGCCAGAATCACATGAAAAGTTCTTAGTGGAGTGGCTTAGTTGGTTAAGTGGCAGACTCTTGATTTGGGCTCAGGCCAAGATCTCATGGTTCATGAGTTCAAACCCCCCAGGTCAGGCTCTGTGCTGACAGCTCAGAGCCTGGAGCCTGCTTCAGCTTCTGTGTCTCCCACTCTCTCTCTGCCCCTCCCCTACTCGTGCTCTGTCTCTCTGTCTCTCAAAAATAAATAAATGTTAAAAAAAAAAAACTTTAAAAAAAGGACATATACATACATAGTATATGTATTGTGTGTATGTATTTATTTATTTATGTATAGAATGAATGCAGGCCACAGTCTTTATACACATCCACCCTGTATGGTGTATATTTTCTATGGCCATTCATGCAACAACCATTGAACAAAGTGCCCGGCAGCACACTAGGCATGGGCCACCTAACATAAAGAGTTTCCCTGACTTTGCCTTTATTACTCTCTTCATTGGCTTCTGTAATAAATATTTACCTTTTTTCTTCAGAAATGAGACAATATCGTGTCATGCTGGCTCTGCTGAATGCTCCTTAAATAATATAAATCATGTAGAAAGTTGACTTCAAATGTCATGATTTTATCTTAAAGGCAAATTTACAAACACAACATATCTTATGCTATTTATTAAAAGATCAAATATGTTATGTTGCCCCCTATAAAGATGAATTTATGTCAGCTTTCACTATATATAGTGCTGAAGTACATTTTAGAGATTTTCAGAAACACCTTTTGTATTTTGATAAAGCATGTGGGATGTTTTTTTAACTTCCCTTTAAGCTTTCTGTTATACAGTGGTTTATAATGATACAAAAACACTTGAGTGTGCTATTACTCTTATAAATTTGAGAGGAAAGAGAAGGTTGTCAGAGAGTACCTTTATATAATTTTTGTCAAGTTTGGTATAACAAATTTATGAGTTAATTGAAATGATGTACAATTGTACCTGGAGATAAAAAACATGCAGGGGTCTGTTGCAAGTATAACTGATAATTGAGAAGTTGTCCTGTGATGCAAATAGGTCCTCCTCCAGTCTTTAAATTACTAAGGTGTACAACATAGCTAAAGGTTTATCTATTAGAATCTGACTATCACCATCCAGTAATAAGCTGCCAAGAATTGATAATGATATCTATTATTGAACATAAATTTGCTTGGGATATGGTTCACTAATATGAAAAACTATTTCATAGCCTAAATCATTTAGACTGAATGAAACAAAGAAGAAATCAAATAGGTTTTGTCACTGTAGGAGTGATTTTGAATGTTTATTCATTTGAAAACAGTCTTATGATTCTTAGGATTACATAAAGACCTAAGTTTCAGATGAAGTCCAAATCTACATCATATAATATGAAATGGGGACTTGGCAATTCTTTAATAGACATAAACCAGTTTAATAGATTAATGAATCCACTCTCCAGGGTTGAATTCAGAAGATAATCGCCAGTTCTTTACTTCTTAATGATTGTTCAATGTTAGGAAAATCATCTATAGTTTAAAAATGCCAAATAAAATAGGAAATTAAAGAATCTTTCCTGATAAAAGTAGACCTCCCAGGGCGCCTGGGTGGCTCAGTGGGGTAAGTCCCCAGCTTCGGTTCAGGTCATGATCTCTCAGCTTGTGAGTTCGAGCCCCACATCGGGCTCTGTGTTGACAGCTCAGAGCCTGGAGCCTGCTTCGGATTCTTTGTCTCCATCTCTCCTTGCCCCTTCCCCACTCACACTCTGTCTCTCTCTCTCTCTCTGACAAATAAACAAACATTAAAGAAAAAAGAAAGTAGACATCTTGTGGAAGCAGTTAATCTATAATTTTCATATGCTTGGCTGAATTTTACATGAACTCTATTAACATATTAATTTTGACAACAGAGTAATAATAGGGTTTTGAAAACTGAAAGAACTGTTAGCAACTGACTAGATCCTTGCTGTCCAGTATGTTAACCAATTAGCCACATGTAGCTCTTGAGCATTTGAAATTGGGTATGTGCTGTAGGTACAAAATACACATGGATTTCAAAGACTTAACACCAAAACAAAAACAAAAACAAAAACAAAAAGTGTAAGATCTAATTAATGATGTTCTAATTGATTAAATATTGAAATGATGATATTTGGCATATACTGAGTTAAATAAAAACACTATAAAAATTTTATCTGTTTCTTTTTACTTATTTTTTAAAAATGTTTTATTATTTATTTTTGAGAGACAGAGAGAGAGAGAGAGAGAGAGAGAGAGATAGAACGTGAGCAGGAAGGGCAGAGAGAGAGGGGGACACAGAATCTGAAGCAGGCTCCAGGCTCTGAGCTGTCAGCACAGGGCCGGATGCAGGGCTTGAACTCACGGACTGTGAGCTCATGACCTGAGCTGAAGTCAGATGCCCAACCGACTGAGCCACCCAGGCACCCCTCTTTTTACTTTTTAAATATGGCTATAAAAATTACATACGTAGCCCACATTATGTTTCTATTGGACTGTGCTGATTTAGATAAACTCTTATTTTAAAGATGAGGAAATTGAAACCCAGAAAAGTGAAAGGACTTCCCCAAACTTGCACAGCTTATAAATGGCAGAGCTGAAACACAAACCCTGGCTTTCTGATACCTGACACAGTTCTTTCCATTCTAGCACACTTCCTTCCAAAGTGACAGTTAAAACAGACACACACACATTCTGGAGCACATACATCTGAGTATTGGTTCCTCCAAAGTGACCGTCTTACCTCCCATCTTGGGAGGCAATGTATTTTTGCTTTTTTTAAGTTTCCACTTTCAGAAATGTCTTCAGAATTTTCCAAACATTCTTTTGATAACAACTTAATAACTTTATGAGTGGCTCTGATTTTTAGAAATAACTACAAGTCATTTGGAGATGTCAGCTAAGTAATATTGTGTCTGAAATTGTGATCACGAAAGAAGGCAACTTCGTGTGTGTAAGAGAGAGAGAGAGTGAGAGGACATACACATCATTTGAGGTACACTATCTTGTGAAAGACTGTTCCAAAATAGAATTCCACAATTATATTGTCACTTTCCCAGATGAATATGAATAAAACAGTACTCATTTGTATACATAATCTCTGAGATATTTTAATCATCGTTCTTTTATAGTCACATTTTTCATTAGATAAACCCAAGAATTAATATTAACTATACACATATATATTGAACTTTGGGAATTATTCCTCCTAGTAGTTTATGATTTACTTTAAGAGACCCTGTCTTTAAACGTGGGTAAAATAAGTAATGAAAAGAATATGAATTTTTATTGACATTTTATATGACAACTGAAAGACTATAATATTACATTAAATAGAAAAGACATTAAATAAGGGACGAAATCACTTGGTAAAGTAACTGATATGTGTTTTTTGAAATAACTTGTCGGGGGGAAATAAAAAATAAAATAGTTCATTTGAAGAAAAATGTAAATGCTTAAGATAAAATTCTTTTAACATTTTGACCATCTTTTATACTTATTAACCATTAAAAAATTCTCAGTTCCAATTAAATGACAGAATACTTTTACTTTATTGATCTATGATGCTAAGTATTTCTGTAACCGAGAGGGAAAGGCACATTGTTCCATGCAGCAAAAGGAAGAAATCCTTCTGAGGTCTGTTACGTGTTTTTTAAATTAAGTAGCGTAGTTAATATCTATAAATTATTAATGCCATAAGCATATTCTGCTACATGTCATCAAATTTTATATATAGTAATCTATTTGGTGCTTAAAATATCTAAAGAGACCAGTACACTTCTAATAGATCAGTTTCCTTGCATGGTATTTTGGGTTATACCCAACCGTTCCAGAATATGATACAAAGTAGATTTATTGTTTCAATTGCCAGTAAAAAATCATACCTAATAAATAAAGGTATAAACTCTTCTTTTTATCAATAAAATATGTTAATTTAGGGGCACAGTTTTAATCTTAATATATGATAAAGGTACTCTGAGATTATAATAAAATGTTCTTATTATACATGACCCTGGAGGGGGTTCTACAGTATCTTGTGATTTGTTCATTTCCATTATTTGGTACAAGACAATTGGAAATATCTTGTTTTTCCTTCTGTTTGCATATGAATCAGCAATCTGCAAAATTCAAAATGTTATTTGTTGACAAAGCTTTCCATTAAAATTCAAGATAACATTATTTCTTAATAATCTTTATATTTCTAATTAAAGTAGAAGTGGCTTACAGTTTATTGTTATTATAGATCATTTTTAAAAGATTCTTTGCTCTGAGCCAAGTCACAGGTTTTTAATAGAAGGTGGTACAACCATTGCTACATTTCATATTGTTCAAAAACATGACGGAGTTTGATATTCAAATCAACTGACCAAACCGAGCTAGTTTTATTTTCTGTCTTCTCTTGACATTTGCTATAGATGGACTTGAACATCATTCAGTCGTTCCATCATTTAGGAGAAGTAAGGTTTCGTTGTATACAAAGATGAGAGAAGTATCTATGAATAGAGGTAAATTCAGGTCAACGTTCAGGATGATGTTATATTGAAAAATTATATATGCGTTCGTGACTACGTATAGTAGTTTCGTCATTTAGTTGTTTCATCATTTATCTCTCTATTTCAGCATCTCTGTTAATCTGTCTTTTTTTGGGGGGGTGCATTTCAAAGAAAGAAGTGGACATCCATCTCTACCCCAGTAATTTGACATTCATGTCATTAACCTCATTTTTGTTTATAGTTCCTCTGTCCCTTTTTGAGGTAAAATTTACATACAGTAAAATGCACAGATCTTAAGTGTATCAGTTGACAAGTTCTGACTAGATGCCTGTACAACTCAAACCCCTGTCAAGATAGAAAACTTTCCCATCACCACAACAATGTCCCTCATCTACCTTTTCAGCAAATCCCAGCATTCACCACCCTCAAAGGCAACAATTATGTTGATATTTTTCCATGATATATTATTTCTGCTTGTTCTAGAACTTTAAATGAGCTCATAGTGCACACTATTGTGTAATGCTTCTTTTACTCAGCAAAATGTTTTTGAGATTCATCCATGTTGTCGCGTATATCTGTGGTGTGTTTCTTTTAATCGCTGAATGGTGTCTCCTGTGAATATGCCACAGTTTGTTTATTCATTCTCCTTTTGATAGACACCTGAATTGTTTTCAGTTTTTAACTATAATGAATACAACTGCTGTGAACATTCTTGTACAATCTTTTGTGGATATGTTTTCATTTCTTTTGGATCAATCTCTAAGAGTGGAATTGCTGGGTCATAGGGCAGGTGTATGTTTTATGAAACACACCATTTGACAGTCCCACCAATGATATATGAGATTTCCAGTTGCTGCACATCCTTGCCAACATTTGGTGCTATCATCTTAATTTCAGTCCTTCTGGTGGGTAAGGATACTCACTATGGTTTTAATTTGTTGTTCCTTGATGACAAATGATGTTGTGTACTTTGTTATGTGTTTATTGGTCATTCATATATCTTACTTTGTGAGGAGTCTGTTCAAACTTTTGCTCATTTTTGAATAGGTTGTCTTTTCATTATTAAGTTAGAGGAGTTCTTTATACATCCTAGATACCAATCCTTTGTTATCTATAGTTTGAAAATCGTTTTCTTAGCCTGTGGCTTCCTTAGTCATCTTATCACTGGGTTTTCATGAGACGTTTTCAATTTTGAGGAAGTCAAATTTATGGTTTTTTTATTTTATAAAGTAACTTGTAACTTATCTTTTAAGAAACCTTTGCCTATTTCTTGGGGTGCCAGGGTGGCTCAGTCGGTTGGGTGCCCGACTTCAGCAAGGGTCATGATCTCACAGTTCGTGAATTCGAGTCCCACATCAGTCTCTCTGCTGACATCTTGGAGCCTGGAGCCTGCTTCAGATTGTGTGTCTCCCTCTCTCTTTGCCTCTCCCCCACTCATGCTCCGTCTCTCAAAAATGAATAAACATTTTTTTAAAATTAAAAAAAAAAAAGAAACCTTTGCCTATTCCCAACCTGTGAAGATATTCTCCTTTGTTTTCATCAAAAAATTTTGTAGTTTTAGCTTTTATATTTAGGTTTAAGATAGACCTAAAGTTAATTTTTTGTGTGTGGTGAGAACAAGGAGTTGTGGTGTTTAGTTTATTTTCACACATGGCATTCAGTTAGGACTCCTAACACAGTTAGATGATTTTGGTGTTTTGTCGAAAATCAAATGACCAAATAAGTGTGGGTCTATTTCTCAGCTCTCTATTCTGTTCTACTAATCTATTTGTCAATCCTCATGCTAATATTACTGTAGCTTTATATTAAGTAATGACCATTTTTAACAGCTGCTTATATGCCAGTGTGTGTGTGTGTATACACACATAGCTTTATTTTCTTGCAAACTTAATTCAAGTTTAATTAAATTTAATTTCCAACTTTGTGCTACCATAAAAAGTACTGCCATGAAAATCCTTGCACACATATCTTTCTTTACTTATTGAATTATCTCTTGGGGGTTAATTTCTATATGTGGGAATTCTGGGTCAAAGGCTGAAGGCATTTTTCATTTTGATGTAAAAACCCAGTCTGGTTTTTGCACTCCCGTCAGCCTTTGCATTAACGTACCTATTTTCTCTTACCATATGAGGAGTTAAACATCTAAAAGGTAAATTTCAATAACAGGAAGTAGTGAGCTTGGGCGCTAAGAGTTTTGTGTTGTAGATGGTTGTGTGTATATTTTATGGGATTGGCATTTACTTAAGTTTCTTACCAGTTTTTTCTCTGGATTATGTAGAACGTATTTTCAACAGGGTAGTTTTCTGGGAAACATCTTGCCAATATGAGGTGATTTACTAAGCCTCAGATTCCATTTTTGCATTGGCTGGTAATGACTGTGTGTTGAAGGGAACAGTAGGTGAGGTTGACTAAGCTAATGAGCTCGGCTATGATTGTGGAGTCACCTCTGAGAACTCTCACTGAACTCTGTACTTAGGCTCTCAAAAACAACTAAAAAATCCTTGAACAATAGAAAGTAGTCTGGGCTCATTTAATGGATACCTGGTAATTTTCTGACATAATAGTAGCTTGTATTGCACAGTTTACAATGCCAATCTGAATCAGTAACAATGAAATGCTGTATTATTTTTGTCCTCTATATTTGTAGTAAACTCTTACATGTTGAGAGTTGAAAACAAAGCTTGGTACTGGACCTCTTTTCACCCCCTGCTCCACCCCCACTTCCTGGTGATGTGGGGAAGGAATTTTCCGTTAACTCTCTCTGTGGCAAGTTTAAAGAAAAAAAATTAAAACATGCCAAATCAGAAAAACACTGAACCATGCGATCTGGCCCGGTTTCATGGTTTCTTTCCTTTAGTACTTTTACATTGCTAAATGAAGCCTAATTCTGATTTATTTCTTACAGACAAGTATAATGCATATTAAAGTGGGGAGTCAGAAGATGGACGTTCTTGTCCTAACACATTAATCAATACATATATGATCTTTGGCAAATTACTTGCATCTCTGCTAGATCTTTGTAGGCCTCCGTTTCCTCAACTGTGAAATGAGAGTTTGATTTGGGGTATCTCCAAAATTTCTTCCTGTTCTATAATTCTTTGATTGCATCTGTTCCAGATTTCTAACTTAGGATAAAAATGTGCTTGAAAATCAGTAGATTTTAAATACAGCTTAGCTCAGTTTTTATTAGTTAGAAAAGAAGGAAAGTATAACTTCCAAAAAATACATTTAAACCCCTTCAACCACAATTTCCCCACCCGAGCGTGCTGTGCCTCCCATACAATGCCGGAGGAGAAGTCTGGGATGATTTTTTTCCGTGCGAGTACACACAGAAATGTTAGGGGAAACAGACTGTGTGCCTTTTCTGAGTCACCTGTTGAGAAAATAGGCAACTATTGACAAGCCTGATTCATGGCTGAGTGACTGCTCCGCTAGCCTTCACATGATCCCCACTGAGCACAATCTTTGACCGCCTGCTAAACCAGGTCTGTTTGAAGTTTCTTTTTAACATTTCCAAAACGTTAATTCAGCAGGATGTCTCCACTGGGGTTCTCCATGTCACCAAATCAGCAGCTGTTGAAATCCATTCACTTCAGCATGAAATGTTTTCATAAGTGCTTTTTTTATTTGTGACAACAGCAAAATAAACATAAGACTAAAATTCTACCTCATTCAACATTTACATGTGTTAAAACTGCTTCTGATTGCAGTTTACATTCATGGTATTTATTTGCAAGCATCTAATACCAATAGACGGCTTTGCTACGGAGGACTTAAAAATCAGCCTTGCCTGCAAAATATACTATACCATGTATTTATTTTCTAAATAATTTACCTAAACATTTATACTTTGAATAATCATTCATACTATGACTTTAAAGCAGAAGTTTATATTCCTTATGAAGCCCTGATTTTTGTAATTTTTGTGTCCATAGCCAGTTTAAGACATGTTTAAATCTCCACATTTGTCAATTTTCCATGACAGTATTTACAAATTCTTTAAGATATTTCCCACTTTAAAAGGAAAAATATTAAGCCTCCAGGGAAATAATTCAACAAGATAAAGTAATGTAAAAATCTTGAGATGGAGACCTGAGGCTGGCAAAATCTGATGGTAAAGATAAAGCACACCAAAGTCTACAGATTATATTGAATTGTTTAAATAGCTCAGTACTCCTTAGAGCTAGGATCTTTTATTCATTGGAAGTAAAAGTCATAGATCTTTAATTGATTGCAGAGTTAAGCATGAGAACTGTTACGTTTTCTCAACATAGTTTGAGCTGAGCCCCTTTTTCTGTTTGTTCAGGTTTTAAAAGACTTGAGTGTAGTTTTGTAAGTTCGTTAACTTGCCTCATTCTTTGAAATGCATTTCACCTCCATATTATCAAATTTCATTACATGCAAAAAATTATCAGATCAACCCATTATACAGCCTAGCAGCATGAAGTCTTTTTCCGTCTACAGGGAGAATATTGTGTAAATCAGCCTCTCGGGTTTCAGTGGGAGGCAGAGGGTTGCACGGTGTCCATTTGTCAAGTTGATTGCACCGCAGTGAGGTTACATTAGCTTGTCTTTGAACAGAAGTGAAATCTTATGCGAAGCTCCCCTCTCTGTCATTTACACTAACATCCATCCTCTTAAACTGAGGCCTCTGAGAAAAACAAAGTGATGGCACAATATAATCAGTCACTCAACTTGTCTGTCATCTGTTTTCTTAAGGAAATGACTTTTAAGTCAGAGCAGAGAACTGTAGAAAATTAACAAAGGTTGTAGTAGTAAAAGTAGGTGGAATTTTTTTAAACTGCAGATGTCTTTTTGAGAAGATTTTATATGCAGAATAGCAAAATGGAGCCCCCTCCTCCCATAATGAATCTCATGAAATGTATTTCTTCTTGAACAATAGACCTACTGCTGTTAAGAACTGAGTATTTTTTGCTTAATGGTGCTACATGTTAATGCTCCCAAGAAACTTTCTGTAAAACTGAGTCTATAAAACTCTTAGCCTCAGTGGGTCCTCAGACAATTAGCTTGCCACCTTTCAATTCAAAGCTAGAATTGATTTCTAGCCGAATTTCAGTTATGTAACGGCAAATCTTTCATATGGTAGGCTGCCTTAGGAGTAAATGGTACTTTAAATGTAAATTATTGGCATTTCATTACCTAATATTACACTTAGACAATTCCTTTAAAACTCTTAGTCTCTGTTAAAGCCCTCACTGTTTTGCCAGTGATGGCCAATCTAAGGCTGGCGATCAAATTTGCAACTTTTATTTCCCTAAGCCTGTTTTATGGGCTGAAACACTCAGGTCATTTGCACCCTTCATTCATCATGAAGTAGTTAAACTCAGATTGTTAAACCAGGAGAGATTAGCTGACAGACAGCAGTACATTAGATTAAGGCCTCCTTTGGTCATACTTAACTATTTATCTATTCCATTTCTGCGACATTTATAGCAAACTGTGTCTTTTTGGTGGACTTTAAAAGAAGCAGGAAGAGAAATTAAAAACAAAGGGAAATAACCAATCTTTTTTCAGTAATGTGATTAATATTTTTTTATCATTTTCACTGGCTCTACCATTAACTAATATTAAAGACCTCTTGAAAAAGAAATAACTTGCCAGTGTGCTTAAATGTAAAGGAAGTCTCCTTTGCATTTGCTTTGGAGACATATTTAGTAGTTACACCGCTGTTAGGTTTTTAAAAATACAACATCTGAAAAAAAAACAAAAACAATCCCCTCTGCCAAAGTATTGCCAGATCACATTCAACCTTTTCTTGAAAAATATTCTAGAAAATCCCTTAAGAATTGGTAGACAAAATTGACCCATACTTCTCGGTACTGGAGAATAGAAGCTTAGCTTTTCAGGAAAAGAAAATAGGTGCATACTTCTTTTAATTATAGTTAAATGCATTTTACAAAATATGACTATTATTAGCTCCAGTGCCCCCTAAACAGGTTATTAAGCAGTTTATTACAGAGAAGCTTTATTGTTTTCTTCCCTTTGGAAACTTATGTGAATGTTTGGAATTGGTGAACTTCTGAGAAACCGAGGCAATCAATCTTGATTAGTTTATTTTTCTTAGCAAAGATTTCGATAGCCTGGTATAGCTTTTTTTAAAAGAGCATTCCTTATTTCCTCTGGTGAGGGATGAAATACTGTTAAAAGCAACTTGTAAATGAAATAGCGAAAAACAGTTGAAATAACTGAACCTTTCATTGTCATTGAGGAGACCCCCAAATTAAAAGACTAATCTTTAATTGCCCTCTTCCTCATATTTCTTCCCAATTTAACCTCAAGGTGATTTTTAAAGTTATGGCAGTCATTTTACCTTTGCTTTGGAGCAGTTTACTACAGCTTTATTTCCTTTATTTAGCTTTATTTCCTTGGACTAGCAGAGACACAAATGCTGTGTTCTTTGCAAGTAAAAGCTATTTCATGGTAAATTTGTTCTTCTAAATAGGAAATGTGAACATTTTTCACCTTTAAATATTTACGACCGATGATATCAAAAGCACTATAAAAATACAATATATATTAAAATATATACATTCCAAAGTATACATACATAGTTTCCTGATTTTATTTCCATCATTTTATTTGGAATTTGAAATCATATTCACAAATAAAAGTAATTTAAAAGTTTATCCTCTATGGAAGAGTACACTTATGTTGCCCTGTTGCGTTTTCGAGGGGCAAAAAGTAATTATTGTAAAATTTTCATTCATTCACACAAATATTTCTTAACATTTGCTGAGTACAAACTGTATGCCACAAAACTGAAACTGTTTTGCCTGGATTGAATATTTGAACCATTCAAAATGTTTTTTGTTTATAATAAACTGACTTTTTAAGGAAACAAATTAGGTAAGAAAATTTATATTTTAGAATCACTGATTCTCCCAAATATTTCATCACAGTCAGTTAATGTAGGTTATGATTCATTATAAAACACAAACTAATTTTTATGCTATATATAGGTTGTACCTAATGAAAATTTATGTTCTTGTTTTTAAATGAAGTTCAACCTCTCCTTTCTTGGATCCCACATTTTGATCTTCTTTTCCAGTATCAACTGTGGATCTGAATTAAGTTAATTTGATCTGGGATTATTTAAACCACCATTCAACATTGATAATACTGCCACAATACTGCCTTGTACAGATATATTTAAAGCTCTCAAGATGTGCCAACATGCCCTATGTGGGCAGTTTGCAGGAAAAGTATTCTTTTTCGAGTTGCAGAGTATAGCAGGATAAGGCAAGAGTTGGACACTAACTAAACAAACAAATCAGAATATCTCCTATCACCTTCTTTATCAAATAGAAGGGCACTTCTGTGTGTTTATGTGAAAGGGGAGAAAGGGAAATTCTTCATCTATAACCACTGCTGTGTTTGGAAGTTTCCTCTAACATTACAGAAAATTCACAAACCATTTCTCCACCTTTTTATTAAATTCCAGTGATGATTAGAGATTTTCAGTTTGGGGAGGAAACACCAGATTTCTTCTCTTCCATATGTTAAGACACATTTACCAACCTCTCCACCCCTACCACTCACCAGAGTTAATACAGGGCACTGAGTCCCAAGCTCCTTCCCAGAAGTAATTTCTGGCGATTCTTTTCCAAAGGAAGTTCTTTGCATCATTCCCCTGACTGACCCACAGATAGCCTTGACAGCCTGGTGAACAAGAGTGTTCTTCAACCACGGCTTCGCTGAAATACTTCCTTTCTTGAATAACCCCATAGGTAGGTGGTAAAGAGTTTATTGCATGTATCACCCCCACCAATTCCAAGAGTTCAATGGCCAATGAAAAGGGAAAATTCTGGAACATTAGACATGGTTTTCTGTGACCATTGTAAGAGATTTTGTTGCATTTCTAATGTAAAACAACCTTTTTAAAAGCAGATATGAAGAATAGATATTTTTTAAGGAAAACCTGAGAGGAAAAGGATTTTCTATTATTACATGTCATTTTGTCAAACGACAACAGAACTGTTTTGCTTTTCATACAAAGATCTAGTTGATAATATACAAAACCAGGCTGTAGTACAAGTGTGTGATATCAACTCATTGCATGTAATATTTGTTAATATTTCTCTATTTATATGATCTTCTGAACAACCCAGAAAGGAATTCATGTGGAGAAAAGAAAACACCCTTGAATTATTCAAGTGTTCATTCATTTGAAATAAACCACATAGGAACTTACTAGTGTGAAAAGATATACCAATAGTAAAATTAAGTTTTTCACATGTACCTTTAATTAATCATTTTGGTTATTGGTTCATTTACTTACATATTGAATAAGAATTTGGGCATTTAAAAATGACAGGCCCTGGAGATTCAGAAGGCAGAACTCGTGATTCCTACGCTCACAGTTCCCACAACTAATAAGACAATGTATCCTATACTTAATTGACAGTTTCAGGTTAGTTGTCTGTAGAAAGAGGCCTGGCCTCCATTTTTTCCCTCTGCATGGCCTTCTTAAGAATCCAAGATCCTAAATGGTATTCTCTAATCTCCTTGTCAGCCTCGTCTTCCACCGTCCCACACACAGCTTTGGCTTCGGGCAAGACACCTAATTTTCCATGGGCTTTCCTGACTTTTGAATTTTGTTCTTGCCTTTTCTTAATTTTGGACAGCCTTCTCCCTATCTTTTTCTTTCATGGTTGTATTGCTTCTTTTTTTTTTTTCAGTAATTTTTTTTTTAATTTTTAAATTTTATTTTTTATTTCTTAAAATTTACATCCAAATTAGCATATAGTGCAACAATGATTTCAGGAGTAGATTCTTTAATGCCCCTTACCCATGTAGCCCATCCCCCCCCCCACAGCCCCTCCAGTAACCCTCACTTTGTTCTCCATATTTATGAGTCTCTTCTGTTTTGTCCCCCTCCCTGTTTTTATATTATTTTTGTTGCCCTTCCCTTATGTTCATCTGTTTTGTCTCTTAAGTCCTCATATGAGTGAAGTCATATGATTTTTGTCTTTCTCTGACTGACTCATTTCACTTAGCATAATACCCTCCAGTTCCATCCACATTGTTGCAAATGGCAAGATTTCATTCTTTTTGATTGCCGAGTAATACTCCATTGTATATATATACCACATCTTCTTTATCCACTCATCCATCTATGGACATTTGGGCTCTTTCCATACTTTGGCTATTGTTGATAGTGCTGCTATAAACCTGGGGGTGCATGTGTCCCTTCAAAACAGCACCCCTGTGTTCCTTGGATAAATGCCTAGTAGTGCAATTGCTGGGTCGTAGCGTAGTTCTATTTTTAGTTTTTTGAAGAACCTCCATACTGTTTTCCAGAGTGGCTGCACCAGCTTGCATTGCCACCAACAGTGCAAAAGAGATCCTCTTTCTCCACATCCTCGCCAACATCTGTTGTTGCCTGAGTTCATGGTTATATTGTTTCTTGAACCTCATTGCAGAGGTCACCTTTATCCAGAAACATGTTTTTTAATTCTCTAGGCTCTTTCAGATCTTTCCCTTCTCTGGACCTCCATGTACTTTGCACTTCTCTCCCAGAGCCCTGGATATAATTGGATTTATAAACTCTTTGAGGGTGGAGCATCGTCTTTTAAGTACATGGAATTGTGTACTTAGGATAGTAGGATAGTCAGTGCCTATATTTCACATTAAATTGATTGATAACTTTAGAACAAATTATTATTTTAAATGTGTAGGGATGTAGTTCTCTACAAGGATAAGCAAAACAAAATGACATTTAAAAAATTGTCTATAATCCCAGTTGCTGTCGTGAAGGATGGGATCATGAATTCAGATAACAGGGACTGTTCTGACAGTGCTGGCGGACATCTTCCTTCCTTTTGCCTATGAGATTAGAACCTGTCTACCTAAGTTTGATCTTTGAAGAAGGATGAAGTGTAATTATGATGCAAAATTACTAAATAATGAATAAGGTATGGAAAAAATAAATATCTTTAGGTTATTTCTTTTACTTTGTCAGGGTCCATTGGCAATCCTTATTTTATTAGAGAAAACTGCAAGTAATTCAAACTAACCTCCAGCGTGCCTAGTTTCTGAATGTTGAATTGCCCCAGAGATTTGAGTCACTTACCAGGGACTTATACAGGGAGCAGGTAACAGAACTAGGGATCACAGGTTGGTCATTTCTGCTAATGTTCTATTACTTGGGTGTTGGTAAACAGGAGTTTCATCCACTTTACAGACTAAGATATTACACACGCTTTTGTGGCAAGTACTAGGTGGGTTAGGTAAAGCTTCACTTAACCTTCACTCTATCGGAATTTATGTGATAAAAAGCCATCCATTAACAAGGGTCTACTGTGCTAGGTTTCCAATACTTCACTTCTATTCCAGAAAGAAGATTTTAAAGACTGAGAATGTTCAAGTCCACCCAGTTCACCTCTATTCCATCATATAGTCCCTTGCACTAGAAATACATACTCAAAACTAATCCTTGTCTTTTAATATTTCAAGGATGTTCTGCTAACTTGAGCTAGATTCCAATGCTCTGTAGCAATTCTAGAAGCAGCTTCAAAACAATGACTTCTTCCATATTCCCATGCTCATAAATATCAAATTTTTAAAATTGTTTTTATATCATGTCATTATGCTGGCTTCTAAAATCTTACCGTTTATTAGCAATACCCAAAGGGACCTACTGATAGGAACATAGGGACTTGATGAGCTCATGGCCATTGTCATCCCTCTGTTTGTATGAAATGTAGCATTTTAAATTGTTGTTGACACTAAAAGTGAACACTAATCACATCTTAATATGAGACTAACTCTGGCCATGACTGTATTTTTCTTTTCCTCGTGAAAATGCTCCCTTGCTGACGCCATGGCTGAAACAAAATCCTCAGCATTTAAAAGAAAAGAGCCAGCAAGAGAAATGACTCTGTAAACACCACTTCAGTCAGACTCTGATACCAAATATAGCATTATGTTAGATGCATGTAGGCATGGCCTCAGAATGTCCCACACAGTTAATCTCAAAGTCCTGCATATCAATCACACCTCCTTCACATACCTGGCCTGGAGCCTTAATGGGATTCCTCCTCGCTATTTCAGTGATAGCTTACTTCCTCTGTTTTTTTCCAATTGGCTGATCATTGTGCCAACTTCTTCAAGGAGCATTTTCTTACCTAAGCAACATTGTAATGTTGTAATATATGCTGACAGTTCATTTATACAGCCCTTTTTGTTCCAAATGTTTTTATGTTCAATTACTGAAATTTAATCATCAGAAGAGATTGAATTTTCTCTAGATCATACAGCTTTGCTTAAATGTTAAGTTAATAGTACATTACTGAAATATAAGATTTCAAAGGTTTAAAATTCAATATCAAGAAAATTCATTAAGCTTTGAACTGATCACCTTTGAAATCATAGATAAGAGCTGTGTAAATGGTCACATATAAATCACATATTTAATGAGTTCATTCGGAATTATAACAAACAGAGTCAATGATTGTTCATGATTATTCAGACAGTTTGTGAGCATTTTTCTGGGGGGTTTTTTGGGATTTTTTTTCCTGATTTCCTCAAGTTCTTGTGGATATGCTTTTAGGTTTTATTTTACAGCCTCTGCTCTCCTTAATGTTACGTTGTTAGAATTCCTTCAAGCCAAGTGATTCTTTTATCAGCATGTTGAAAACACTTTTTCTGTACCTCCATTTTTGTGGTATTAGAAATAGAGACCAAAGAGGAAAGACCAACCACTCTATTCTCCAAAGCGTCTCTTGTTTTAGGCTTTCAGTTTCTTTTGTTGACCACTGACTACTCTGTGCATGGGTTGTTTGTGTGTGTGTGTGTGTGTGTGTGTGTGTGTGTGTGTGTGTGTGTGTGTTTTAACTTCTTGTGTAAGGTACAAAGCAAATATTAAATATTATTTTTGGTTCTGATACAAGGAAATTAAAGGAGGTATGGGAGCTCTGTTTACCATTGTTTGTAGAGAAAACCACCAATTAAGTCATTCCAATTGGGTAAATAGCATCTATACTTTAACTGAACCTAATTTCTTCCTGTGATTCTGAAAACGAAGTTCTTAAGTTTTATTTAGTGAGTGGTTCAAATTAATTAACAAACTATACATAAAATATTATATTACCCAATTACTGCTGTATGATAAAATTTCTATATGACAATTAGTGATTTTTGTTCTTTCTGACTGAAAAAAATTTTAAGTAGTATATGTAGCTTGTAGCTGAAATAAAAGACTTACGGTAAAAATAAAACTTAAGTTTTATTTAATACAAATATACAGTCCAGTTCATATTAAATGAAAGGCAATCTCCTGAAATGACTTCTGCTACTCTTTAACTAAAAGAGCTTCTTTGCCTGAGGGTGTTTGTGTGAGGGTGTGTATTTGCATATAGTCGATTTACAAAGTGCCAGGGTAAGGAGGACTTTTCCTTCCTTTGGATTCCCTTCACACCAAGAAATATGTCGTGTAAGCTGAAATAAACCAACTTGCTTGCTGCTTAAATGTCTGTTAAGTTTTGAACTAAAAAGAAAGAGCTTTTTTTAAATCATGAATGTTTTTCTTTTCTGTATTCTTTATGTTTCGTAATTAGTTATAACTAGTAGCTATGGTGGCTCCAGTGAGAATTCTCCAGGATTTGGAGTCAGGAGTAATCTGTGAGTTCACACACAGACTCCCCAGCAGTTTGACCACAGGCCAGTTTCTCTACTTCTCTGTAATGAGTAATGTAATACCTGATGGCAGGGCTAGAGTGGGGAACAGATGAGATAATATGTATGAAGAATTGAGTGTGGCTCCACACCTGAGAGGAGCTTTTAAAATGGTACAGATTATGGGACACCTGGGTGGCTCAGTTAGTTGGGCCTCCGACTTGGGCTCAGGTCATGATCTCGTGGTCAGTGAGTTCAAGACCTGCGTCGGTCTCTGTGCTGACAACTCAGAGCCTGGAGCCTGCTTCGTATTCTGTCTCCCTCTCTCTCTGCCCCTACCCCGCTCATGCTGTGTTCTCTTTGTCTCTCAAAAATGAATAAACATTAAAAGAATATTAAAAAATGGCACAGATTATCTACAGCAATAGCAAAATAAAGTCTTTCCAGGTATAAAAATTTATTTATGTATGTATGTATTTATTTCTAAATGTTTATTTATTTATTTTGAGAGAGAGGGAGAAAGGGCTGCATGCTGTCAGCACAGAGCCTGATAATGGGTCTTGATCCCACAAATCATGAGATCATGACCTGAGCCAAAATCAAGAGTCAGACGCTCAACTGACCAAGCCACCCAGGCACCATCTAAAAGTATGTTTAAATAAAAGGAAAAGATGAATCTACCAGTGTCGAATAGCATTCAAAAGATTATTATATACACTATCTGAACTTCACTGAGAAAATGGCCCACCTATTGTACTACACTTAAAGGAAAACAAAAGCTGTTTTAAGAGGAGAGCATTTACCCAACTTTGATTCATCCCCATCAGTAGTCACATGCAATGAAAATTCATTATAATCTTTCCACAAGCAGTATTTCTTACATTTCAAAATCACACCTAAAAATTCAAAGCAGTGAATGCTTCCCCATATTCCTGAAATATTTAAAATGAATTTTAGTTTTTTGTATACTTAATCTGCTACTACACTTAATCAGGAGTATTATTGTGTACCTAACTTATACAAAAGTGGGCCTTTGGTTGGGGCAACATCATATAAATATAGAGCTGCAGAAATACCCTTCTTGCTAGAGAAAGCTTTAATTTGGTCCACCTCCCAAAAAAGTATTTTTTGGCTTATTTTCATCCAAATACTTATTCCTAGAATCAGAAGCTAGAAGTGGCTCTCAATTTTGATATGCCTCAAAATTCCCAGGTGTAGTTGTTAGAAAATGGCTTTCTAGTACCCATCCCCAAAAGTCTGATTCAGTGGGTTTGGAATGGATCTTGAGAATTTGGATTTCTCTCAAGTTCCCAACTGATGCTAATGCTGTCAGTCTGACGAATTACACTGCCCTGCTCCAGGGCTCATCTCTTTAACCACTCGCAACTCGTTAGTGTATTAATGTTACAGTTCTTGTCAGACATTTTATAGAGATGATTGTTCTATATACATGGCTGTGTCTTCTTTGCATTCGAAGATTCTCAAAGAAAATCAAAAGCCAAAGTGGCTATATTAATATGAGACAGAGTAGATCCTAGATCAAAGAATATTGACAAGGATAAAGACCATTTCATAATAGTAAAGAGACTGATTCATCAAGAGGACACAATCCTAAAAGTTGATGCATGTGTTAACAAAGCTTCAAAATATATGAAGCAAAACCTGATAGAACTGCAAGGAGAAATAGACAAATCTACAATTATAGTCAGATATTTCAACACCCCTTGCTCAATATTTGACAGAAGTAGAGAGAAAATCAGTAAGGATATAGAAAACTTGAACCCTGTCAACCAACTTGACCCAATTGACATGTATAGAACACTCCATGGAACATTGTACATATCCTTCTCAAGTACACATGGAACATTCACCTGTGCGGATCATATTCTGGGCCAAAACACAAGCTTTAATAAATGTAAAGGAATTTAAGTCATACAAACTATGTTCTCTACCACGATGGGATTATATTAAAAATCAGTAACAATGATGTACAGAAAATCTCCAATACTTGGAAGCTAAACGACTTCTAAATAAGGGAAGGGTCAAAGAAGAGATCACAAGGAAAATTAGATCATATTTTCAGTTGGGAAATGAAACTACAACTTGTTACAATTTGTAAGCATAGCTACCGCAATATTATTAGGGAAAATTATAGCACTAAATAAATGACAATATTAGAAAAAGAAGAAAGGTCTCAGATCGATGGTGTCAGCTTCCACCTCACAAAAACTAAGAAGAGGAGATAAACCCAGAATATGTACAAGAATGGAAATAATGAAGATCAAAGCAGAAATCAGTGAAATAACAGAAAGAAAAAGAAAATCAGCAAAACCAAAACCTGATTTTTTAAAGACTAATAAAATTGATAAACCTCTACCCAGACTAGAGATCAGGACGAAAAGAGAAAAAATGCAGAATTCCAGTATCAGAGATGAGAGGTAACATCACTGCAGATTCTATAAACATTAAGAGGATAGTAAGGGAATATTCTAAACAGCTTATGCAAATAAATTCAACAATTTATATGAAATGGACAAATTCTTTGAGAGACAAAGACATTCCCAGATGTTACTACTGAGAAATTCTTTTCTGAAGTTGGAACACAGGGTCATCAGGGAAGAAATTTTATAACAACTCCCTTGAGCAGAAAACAACTGAGTAAAGCTGGCTATTCAGTAAACCAAAAGAACACAATAGCCCTTGCCACACACTGCACATATAATAACTTCACCTGGTCTTACAGCTACCACTGCTCTTTGTAACATTTGGCCCCATTTTCCTTTTATACTTGACCTGAAACTTTTGCTCAGAAGGTGTGCCCTTTTCTTTTTGTAGTGGAGCATACAAAAATGATGATGCTATTTCCCAGAAATATGCTTTCATTTGCTAAGAAAAGGATTAGAAAATAAAGTTGAGGAACATTGCCAAAAAAGCAGAACAAAAGGACAAAGAAATGGAAAATAGAAATAGGAAAACAAAAAAGAGGTCCAACATCCAAGTATTGTGAGTCCCAGAAACAGAGTACAGAGAACAAAGGACTTAATTTTTCACATTGAAAAAACCCAGAGGGTGCCATGAAATGAATGAAAATAACCCCCCCCCCCCACTGCCCCAAGCATGTTGTGAAAGTTGACAACATTGAGGACAAAGAGAACATAGTACAAGTAGCTAGAGATCACATGTAAAGGATCAGAAACTATAATGGCTTTGGGTTTCTCAAAAGCAATGTGGGAATGGTAGTGGAACAATGCCTTCAGAATTCTGAAGAAAAATAGTCACCAATTAGAATTCTATACCAACCCAAACTATCAGCAATGAATGAATAAAATAAGAATATTTTCAGACATGCAAAGTTTCAAAATGTTGCCTCCTATGCCCCCTCTGTCAAAAAGCTACTTGAAAACATGCCCCCTCGACATGAGAGGAAAAACAAGATGGGAGACAGGAGATCTGGTGCACAGATGGGGCAGAGGCAACCTCCATGAGGAAGATGAAGGATGAGCCCAGGATCCATTGTGTACAACATGGGAGCAGAGAAGCCTGATTCAAAGGCTAGACACACTGAGTGCTGCGATCACCAGGATCTGTACTGGGAGTGTACTGTCTTTTTAACCTGAAGATGTTATGGCAGGTGAGCCTAGCCCAGATTCTTTTCTGTATTTTTTTTTCTTTGATCATGTATGAATGAAGTTCCTACTTTCCTCTCCATGTCCTGCTGTCTGGTCATCTGAGGATGCTCATTTCCACCTCCACCAATATGTTCTTCTGTGAGCTGGAGGTGTGACACAGAGAGCTTAAAAACAGAAGGTACAACAACAACAAAAACAAACAGCCTAATTCAGTAATGGGCCAAGGACTTCAGCAGACATTTCTTCAGAGAAGGTATACCAGTGGCCAGGAAGCACATAAAAAGATATTCAGCATCACTAATCATTAGGAAAATGCAAATAAAAACTATAATGAGATACCTTTCATACTCATTAAGAGGGCTATTATCAAAAACACAGAAAATAGTAAGTGTTGGCAAGGCTGTGGAGAAATCAGAACCCCGTGTAGTGCTGGTGGGAATATAAAATGGTGTGGCTGCTGTTGAAAACAGTATAGCAGTTCCTCAGAAAGTCCAACATAGAATTGCCATACGATCCAATGATTACGCTTCTAGGTGTATACCCAAAAGAATTCAAAGCAGTATCTCAAAGAGTTATTTGTGCACTCGTATTCATAGTAGTATCATTCGCCAAGTATACACCAACAGATGAATGGATAAACACACTGTGGTATATACATAGGATGGGACCTGATCCAGCCTTAAAAAGGAAGGAAATTCTGACACGCACAACATGGATGAGCCTTGAGGACATTATGCTAAGTGAAATAAGCCAGTCACAAAAAGACAAATACTGTATGATTCCACTTATCTGAGGTACCTGTCTTCACAAAGACAGAAAACAATGTGGTAGCCACCAGGGGCAGGGGGTACAGAGTTTCACTGGGGAAGATGAAAATTCTGGAGATGGATGGTAATGATGGCTGTACAACAGTGTCGATGTACTTAGTGCCACAGGGCTGTCTGTACATGGCAAATTTTATGTATATTTTGCCACAATAAAAAACAAAAACCAGAAGATAGAGAGTAACCCACACCCAATCACAGTCCTGCCAGATGTCTGGTTCTTGGTTGGCATTACAGCTGTGACAACAGCCCAGAGGCGGCAAGACCTCTGTTTCTCAGGACTCTCTCAGCTGCCCTCTGACTTCTCCAGTAGAGGCTCTTGTAAATCCTCAAAGAACCTGAAGCCAGACTAGGCCCTTGTGGCATCTTTCTTCCCCTAGCTTTCCTTAGATTGGTCGGTTTGTGCTTGCTATGCAGTCTCCCCAACCCAAACCCAAGTGTTGTCTCAACGATAGAATGTAGATGGTAGAGCTATAAAGAAAAACAAAGGAATGATTATCACAAAAACAAGGTAGTGGTCACCACTCATAGGAAAGGAGTGAGAAACAGTTGGGAAGCAGGATTCTGTAGTTTTCAAGATACTAGTCATGTTCTGTTTCTGAACCTGGGAGGTGGGTACATGGACATTTGTTGTGTTTGTTCTTTTTCAAATAAAATTGTATATATGCATTCTTCATATTATACTTTCATAAAAAGAATTTTTAAACTATTTTAATTATTTAATCGACATCAGAATAAATGCAGCAGCAAGTATGTCATACTCTTTTTTAAATTTATTTTGAGAGAGAGAGAGTTTGCATGTACATGTGAATGGGGAAGGGGAAGAGAGAGAGAGGGAGAGAGAGAATCTCAAGCATGCTCCACGCTGACAGCACGGACATGGGGCTCGAATCCATGAACTGTGAGATCATGACCTGAGCCAAGATCAAGAGTCAAAACACTTAACTGACTGAGCCACCAAGGTACCCCAAGTGTGTCCTACTCTTTAATTTCTTTTTAACGTTTATTTATTATTAAGAAACAGAGACAGAGCACGAGCATGGGAGGGGCAGAGAGAAGCAGAGACACAGAATCTGAGGCAGGCTCCAGGCTCTGAGCTGTCAGCACAGAGCCTGACACAGGGCTTGAACTCACAAACCGCCAGATCATGACCTGAGCCGAAGTCAGACGCTTAACCGACTGAGCCACCCAGGTGCCCCCTAACTCTTAAATATATAATAGCTCCACTTTTCAGTGTTGCATTGAACTTCTTCCTTTCATGAGTTTGTATTTTAGTATGCTTCATAAAAAAGCAACAAAATTACTTTTGTTGGAAGTAATTGCTTCAGTCTCTTGGTATGTAAATCAGAATGCTTGGCCTTTCTTTGCCATCCCACACTTCCACTTTGGCTCCCACGGATTTTGTGTTTATTTGGTACCAAAGACTTCTTTAGGTAAATCAGTTACATTTGAGTTTGTGATTATAATTGATCAAAAACATTACTTGTAATAAACTGTGAATGATTTTTTTTCAATGTTTGTTTATTTTTGAGAGAGAGAGAGCACGTGCATGAGTGGGGTAGGGGCAGAGAGAGAGGGAGTCAGAGGATCCCAAGCAGCCTCCACACTGACAGCAGAGAGCCCAATGTGGGCTCGAACCCATGAACTGTGATATCATGACCTGAGCCAAAGTCAGATGCTTAACCCACTGAGCCACCCAGGTGCCCCAAACTGTGAATGTTTTTAGATTGAGCTCTTAAATATAGACATCCTACAACTACATATTAATTCTACATATTTATTTTGGGAGTTCTTAAATCATAGATTACACCCTCCTTTCTCCATGTGTTTTGTGCATGCCGTATTTCTGAATGTTTCATATCCATAACAAAATTAAGTGTTCCCTCCTTTGTGTCACCACCAAATCCAGTACATGTTAATATATCTGTACCTAACGCTTCTATGGAAATTTGTTTATCTCTGTTTTCCATTAGGTGGTGAGCTCCTTGAGAGCAAAGATCAGGCCTTATTCCTTATCTTTATCTCTTTATTGCAAGATCACATTTATCATATGGCCAAATAAGAAATATTTTATTTGGGGCAGAGGGAACAACCTGAACCAAACTGCAGAGGCCTGAAGAAGACATACTCAGGGAGTAGAACTGTTCCAATGTAGCCAGAGCCCTGGGGGACCTGCGGTGGGAAAGAGTGGTGAGACGCGAGGCTGGAAGGATGGGCTGTGGGTAGATTGTAATGATCCTTGACTGCCACTTTGAGAAATCTGAACTTGATTCTGTCGACACTGGTTAGCAACCGCTGATTTTTAAGTAAACCATGACAGGCTGGAGCTGTGCTTTAGAAAATGGACTCTTGTCAGCATCCGTGTGTTAGATGAAATGGAGAAGAGAGTGGGTCAGGGGAGCCAGTAAGAGGCTGACTAGAGCAGTAGAAGGAAAGACACACTGACTCCGTGTGGGTGCTTCCTTTTTTTTTTCCCCCCCCTGAAGCCACTTACTGTAATACGTCTACATTCCTAAAGACATTTTGAGAGACAGGTAGTGGATGTAAAATTTTTCGGAAACTTTAGTTTTTTTTCATTTATGACATTGTGACATTTTACTTCAAATATGCACAACGAAGCGTACTTTTTAGGCCTACACACACATGCCTATATATGTATATACATATGTATATATTGATATGTGTGTGTGTAGTATTTAAATATATCTGCTCAAAGTTTTGATAGCTGTCATTAATTACAAATTTGATCCTTCTTAAGACTAGTTTTCTTAAGAGCTTGTTTAGCCTGTTTCTCTGCTGTATTACAATTTTCATTTTCATATCAAGTATTCATATTCACACAACCAATAAGGTTTTTTTAAATTTTTTTAATGTTTATTCATCTTTGAGAGACACAGAGAGATGGAATACGAGCGTGGAAGGGGCAGAAAGAGGGAGACACAGAATCCGAAGCAGGCCCCAGGCTCTGAGCTGTCAGCACAGAGCCCGACACGGGGCTTGAACTCACGAACTGCTAGATCATGACCTGAGCCGAAGTCGGACGCTCAACCGACTGAGCCACCCAGGAGCCCATATGTGTATTTCTAACATTAGTATCAAATTTTAGTGCTACTTTTTTGGAACCAGACAATAGTTACTTGATAATGATTGGTTGTACATGAAAATTTTCTATAGAGAAATTTATCCCAAATTGTGCTAATCTAATTCTCCATATTTTCAACCTTGTATCTCAACATGTCCTGACCTAGTCATTTTCTTCTGCTTCCAAAACCACATTTGCTCAGGTGCTCCTTGCAACAAAACCCAACCAGTTGCCCAAGATAGAACCTTCGAAAACTCAGGTTACATTTCTGACCCCTCCACACCTAAATCTGGCCTGCTCAGTATCCTGGTATCTATCCACAGAACTTCTGTCCATCCATACTATCCTCGCCCTCAGTTGAACGCAGTCATCTATAGCCTGACTACTGCAACTATTCTTCCTGTACTCCAGTCCTTTCTATACCACAGCCAAATTGATTTTCCGAAGTGCAAGGCTGTTGTATCATCTTCCTACTTAAAATACTTCAGAGAAGTAGACTTCAAACCTTTTGGCCTATGGCTCACAGTGAGAAATAAATTTAAAGTCATGACCAAATACACACACACACACACACACACACACACACACACACACACTCACATTTTGTGTTTTCTGTTCTATCCTATTTTGATCTCTTTTGTTGAACAAGTAAAGCTGGTTGAAACCTATGAAAATGATTTCAGAGCTAACTAATAGATGAGCTCCTATGGTGTGAAAAGCACTGCTTTTTTGGATTCTTACCTTCCAAAGGATAAAAACCGACCTCTGTAACAAGAATGACGGGGCTCTTTGTATTCTGCCATCTGCTCATCTCTGTAGCCCCAACCCTTGGCCCCTGTCATTTGATGTCCCAGCTTTCCTGGACCGAGATAGTCCCAGAGTGATGCTGCCCTCCTTTGCCTTTGACTACCCTTCCCCTTCTCCACCCCCACCTGCCTCATTAATTCTGCTAGTCCTTCCCATGTCGGCGTCAATGTCACTTCCTTCAGGAGTTGTTACCCTGATTGTATTTATAAAGTGTTTATCATGTACCAGTCACTGTGCTAAACCCCTCACCTGGATTTTTTTTAAGCTCCAGTTTTGAGAATAGGTGCTCACTAAGTATTTGTTGGATGAATTGATTTCACATCATGCCCCTGCGGTTGTTGTTTGGGACTGGAATGGTATGTATTTAATATTATCTCTATGTTAGAATCTCTACAGTACTTAGAATCTACTTGTGAGCATTTGTCTCCATATGTTTTCTGCACTGATGGCCAGTGGGTCATCTGTGGGTACAAGTGCCATGAGGGATGTAATGATTTCTTCAGGCTTGAGAGGAAAGTGCAGTCTGCCTCCTGTCACCTGAGAGTCTTAGGAGGAGAATGCCATAAGATGCTAACAACTGCCTCAGTATTTTATGTTGTTAATTCATTTTCTTTGATGGTTGCTTTTGAAGCCTAGTTTAATCTAGCAATTCCTATTATTAGAAGTACACTGAATCAGACTATAAATGTTATGCAGCCATGATCAAGGAAACTTACAATTTTAATCTGAATAAGGGTCACAATACCAAGTCACAGTACATTACCCATAATATAAAGCCAGAAGGTAAATTGGTTGAAAAATAATGACTCTACTTTGCTTTACAGTCAGTGAGTCTGAGCCCTTTATAGCCTGGGAAACAGAATGAACATGGTAAATAGTTTCAACTTTAGGTAATTATTACTATTTACAAATAGTAATGACTCACAGCCTTTTTAATAGTCCTCGAAAACCATTGTAAGATAAAAACAGCCCACATTTTCTCAGGCTGAGAAGTTTTCTAACAATATCAAATCTATCTCAGATGGACATAGAAGGGTCTGATAAATTCTATTCTGGCTGACCTGAGGACATTTAGTGCTCTTCTGACCGTATATGTTCTTGAATAAGAAAATAAAATAGCCCACACAGCTCCCATTGGTAACAATAAACACGATTTCCAAAATGATTATTAGTACTTTTTTTAAAAGGACACTGTTAACATATGAGTTCCTAAACTGATATCAACCAGTTTCTAAAAGTCAATAACCACTTAGGAACACATAATTTCTTGGCTCTGTTCTTTAGAATGCGTGCATATCACAATAAATTAAAATTTTAATGTCACATTGTAACTGTTCATTTCATATCATCTCTTTTTAGACATTTGTAATTCTGTGAATCAACAATAAAGTGGAAGTGAGAAAGCTCAAATAGAAGTGAATTGGTTTAGTAGTCAGGAAAACTTAATTCTAGTCCATATTCTGTTTTTGAATATCAGTATGACCATAGGCATATCATTTCACCTGTTTGCATCTCAGGCTCTTCATCTATAAAAAGGGGGAGGTTAAAATCATAGCATGACCATTTTCAAAAGGATTTTCTGTGATTCTAAATTAGCATTAAACGAGACCTTATCATATATCAATGGGAAAACCCTTTGTCAATTTAAATAAATTTAACAGATGGTTTTGTCTCATTTCTCTAGATTTCTTTCATATAGGGGATGTAGAATCTCCGAGGTTTGGAAAACATTTCAAAAATGGAACAAAATCCAAATAACCAAACTACCATTCATTGACTTCAGAGTATCCATGTTTCTATAAGTGCATGATCCATCAAATTTACAAACCCACTTACTGAATCCATGATTTACAGGAAGAGGAAAAATGCTTATTTATATATTCTGTGATTGAGCTTTAAGCCTCAGAAGTCAGTCAAATTTCTGTTGATCAGTTGCTTCCTGATCTGTGGGAATTAGGAAGTTTGAGAACAGATGTGAGTACCAATCAGAGCAAATCTAGTTGGATCCTGTCAACTTAGAGGCTGCTCCACTTTTAGAAAAACTTCTTACTGAAGGAAAATTTACAACAGAAAAACGTACATAAGTGTACATTTGCTGTCTTTTCAAAAATTGAACACATCCATGTAACCAGTAGCCCAATCAAGAAACACACCAGCATCCCAGAAGCCCCCATTGTGCTCCCTCTCAGTCACTCCCTTCCCCAAAGGTCACCACTCTCTTAGCTCCCAACAACATAATTTAATTGTGCTTGGTTTTGGACCTTGCATAAATGAAACATTACTCTAAGTACTCTTTTGTGACTTCTGTCACTCAATTTTATATTTATATATAGTGTTGAGTGTAGTTGCAATTGTCATTGCTGTAAAATACTCCATAACTAGACCACCCCCCTAATTTATCCTTTCCAGTTTGGGCTATTATGAATATTGTCATTATATACCTTATTTTATGTCTTTTGGTGAACACATGGACCCATTTCTATAGAGGAGACTGATCCATTTTTAAATGTAGCCTTTTGTGATACTTTGGCATATAGACTACCCATTATTGGAAGATTGGGTAGAAATTATCTTTCTAAGTATCAAAAGGCATGATTAATTTTAGTTCAAACCAGCCTACTTTTTTCTCTTCTCTCCCCAAGACATACCCGTTAAGATAGGAGATGAACAGAACATGTCTCCTCTGCATGAAGAGGGACAAGTTGAACAGAGTTGGGAAACATTGATCCTAAGCAACACCCAGGGATAGGAAGCAGTGGTTTTTTTGCTTTTGCTTTCATTCATTAATACAGCAGCAGTTTGTGGGTAGAAAGAGCTTTAAATAAGGTAAACTTAAAGTTTCAGATTCACCAAAACTTCTCTAATGTTTTCTCCTTGCATATCACGAAAAGTTGACAGTAATTAGATCACAAAACCACCCACAAACTTGGTCACCCAGCTTTTATTTATACTTGTATTAGACAGTCTCCCCTTTAATGCCCCCAACTATGCAGTTCTGATGTGCGTAGGCAGACATTTCAAGAAGAAAATGCCTGCAGACTCCAGGGACGGGATAAAGGCCTAACCATTTCAGATCATCTTCTTCAAGTTTCCTGAAGTGTTTTGTTTTGTTCTTTTTAACCACTTAGACCCCATGCCACAATAAATTATTAAAGGATTTGTAGTTCACAATTCATCCTCTCAGGCAATATTTCATTTTATTGTCTTAGTAACCCTCTGGGGGTAGACAAGAAAGGCTGTGTGTGAAAATGTTCTAGCTTAATTTGGAAAGTGCCATCCATTTGTAACTGATCTTATTATGAGCTGTTTATTATTTTTGTAACTGGAAATTTCCAAACTTCTTCCATCCCCTTCTTCTCACAATACTGCTCTTTATTTTCCCCCTTGGCGTGAGGGCGAGGCAGCTAGGAGAACGCTGCACTAAGCTTTCCATTGCTTGGAGCATCTTCTGATCCCCCTTTTAATTTTATTTTTTAGCCAGTAAGCACTTAATCCTTTTGATGGTGTTATAGTAGAAGGTGTTGGACTAGGCAGTGGCTTGTCATATGGCATCACTGGCAAATCCAGGCCTCCAGCTGTTTCTCTGTCTTCCAGGGCCGTGTTCAGATCACAGCACTAAGCTGGGGGCTCCCTGGGGGGAGAAGGTGCTAGTTACTCACACAGTTCCTCTGGCTTCCATGCATATCCATACAT
This sequence comes from Panthera onca, assembly GCF_046562875.1. Taxonomy (NCBI): domain Eukaryota; kingdom Metazoa; phylum Chordata; class Mammalia; order Carnivora; family Felidae; genus Panthera; species Panthera onca. Next base: position 23,489,064 of record NC_138356.1, on the reverse strand, counting down.
CTGAGGTCTGCAAAAATGCCCAGCATGCACATTACTTGGTCTTGAGGCATGTGGATTTTTGTTCCATATTCAAACCATGTGACCAAGACCACAAAAACTTGGATAAGATGATTCTTTTTAAAAACCATATTGCACAGCCACTCTGCTGCCCTTTGATGTGTGGACATTCTATCATTTGACTAGCTTCCCCTTCCTTTTTTTTTTTCACTCAGAAATATCATTTGATCCGGGATTCTGAGAGAGTCTTAAATCTGTTCTCCCTAGTATGCAGCTTTAAATATTCCAGAGAGCAAATATTCTCATTTCGATTTTAGCTTACAGAACAGTATTACTGAAAATTGCCTCCACCCTTAAGCCACGTTGGTCTGAGCCCTGTGGGGGCTTGCTTACTCCTCACGACCAGATTTCTTGGGCTGTGAACATTGTCAATACTGTAGTTCACTGTCATTTGAAAAACGACAGTTTTATCTGAGTACTTCTTCCTCCATCACGCTAGTATTCACCTTGGCTGTTACAAATTACAGAGAGTATCACATTTTTTTTTTCTGAAATAAGTTAAATTGGGAGAAAATTCTATGGTATATTGTTTCATTTCTTAGACATGCTGCTGAGTCATTTCCCCTTCATAACTGGGCTAGTTTTCACCAATACCTTTAATTACATCAGTTCTTTTTAATAAAACTCATTTCTTACTGACTTTCGCTCTACTTAATAAATTCTTCCTGGTGAAACAGGACCTTACTGGGACAGCATAGAAAATGACCCCTTATTACAGCTGAAGGTGGGGTGCATTTTTCTATCTCATTTATTTCTCATTTCTATTAGCAGTGTACGTTTCTTGTTTTTTTTTCACTGAACTAAATTGACTGAAAGCTTTATCTATTACATGGGCTGGCCTTACCTTATGAAGTAGAATTCTTAATAGCTTGTACTGTACATTAAAAAAAAAGATCTTTGATAATCTGAATAGTATTTTAAATGACACTTTAAAAAAGCTCAAGGAGAATTATTTTTATAAAGTCTAATTATTTTATATTGTGAGTAATTGTTCCCTAATTATCTATCTGTATTTTTTTTTACTGATGGCTTTCTGATAGCACACACTTGTAGCTAAACACATAGAACAACAACAACAAAAAAGGAGACATTTTACTGAAGAATATACAGAGACATTTTCCTTAATTGTGCCTGGTGTAGGCTTCAATGTAAGATTCACTTTTATTTGCCTTCACTATACCCTCCCTCAATCCTATTCTCCCTATGCCCACCCTATTCCCCTCAGTAACCGTGTGTAATTCACAGTTATATCTCTGTGCTAATAATTAGTCCATTAGCGGCACTGTTTTGGTTGGGTGTTACCTAACTGTGTAGCTTTTTATGGAGCTTTATTTTAAACCCAATGTCATCTCTTCTTAGCACATCAGTTTTCTTCTCGTTTTGACAGATCTGTCCCTCCCCACCTGATCCTGGTACACCACCACCCTGTCCCATCACACCACGCACTGATTAAAGGCAAATCCCTTTTGCATTCCCTTCCTACACCTCTACTCCGGGATTTTGTCAGCAGAGTTAGCCTTTAGCTTAGCCAACGTAGGGATGTAACAACACACAAACTTAAAGCAAGGTCCCCTAGTCTAGAAATCTGTCTTCCACTGGTCCTGTCCTGTAATGCCTAAATCATACCTATATTACCTGTTGCTCTACTTTGTATTTAGGCATTAAGGGCTGCTATTAAAATGTAAATATCATGAGAGGGCTAACCCACCTACGTCTTAGCTCGAATTTGTTTCTTCCTGTCTTCCTTCCTTCCTTGCTCCCTCCCTCTCTCTCTTTTTCTTTCTTTCACTACAGAGGCAATAATAAATCATTGGAATCTGAGAAAATTAAACATAAGATAATTGATATTGGGGAAAAGCAAGAGAAATAGAAAACCCTGGGAAATGGAGCTCACCCTAAAATGGCATTAGAGAATGCTGATTTAGGGGCATTAAAAATAATTAGGGTTGGGGGCAAAGGGGAGAAAAAGTGAAAAGTGAAAGCAAATGGTGACATCAGATAATAAAAAAGGGAGACCCTTAAAAAAGCAACTCCATCTCCTACTCAGTTTTGTTGGAAATATGCCTAGGTCTTATTCCTGGAAACTAGTGGTGGTACTGCTTCAGCAGTTTCTCTTAATGGGCTATTCCATACCACTCTCTTTATTACACTTAATTTACTATTGAATTACATTCCTCACCCCAAGCTTTGTCAATCCCATGACCCCTTCTTCTGCCCATTTATGCATGTGCTCTTGCTACTGGGTATTGGGTGTTGTGACACAAATTGACTATTCCAAAGGCTTTTCCTAACTCCCTTCTACCTTAAATTTTTCTTTTTATAGAGGGGGAGAAAAAAAACAACCACCAAAGCCAAACTGGTAGTCATTTTCCAGACTCCCTTGCAGCAGAGGGTAGCCATATTGCTGAAACCTCACTCTTCAGACATACAGGGATATCTGCCTTACAAGCTTTTGGGGAAACTGGCTGAAAACCTAATACAATTCTGAATGTGATCATTTGAAAAACAAATCTGAACTTCTTATGAAAAGGAGAGTCAATTCTGACAGCAACCCTATAAAAATATAGCATTATATCATCTGAAGAGGAAACTAAGGTTCAGAGAAGCTAAGCAACTTACCCAAAGTAACAGAGCCTATAAATTGTAAGACAGAGACCTAACACCAGGGCTTCCCTCCCACTACTTTGTGCTGCCTGTTGGTCACCCTTGTATAAAAGTAAGGTGTATCTACACATTTAAAAGTCACATCAATTAGAACTTCACTCATAAATCTGTTGAGTTGTTTCCCATTTTTCCAGGGTTGCAGCTTTATTCTCCAAGCAACTTGATTTAATTCCAACTTTAGTCTGATCCTCCCTGGATGCCCCCTGTCTGGATATTTGTGTGTGTGTGTTCTTGCCCAGAAGGCGTACTCACTTGCTGATCTGCTTTTTACTGTTTCCTTTGACCCACATTCTTTTCCTTTCTTGAATTGACCAGGGATAGAATCCATGCAACGGCACTAATCCTCAACCTGTCTTCTCCCGGGACCACAGAAAATGGGTGTGTTTCACTCATTTCCCCATTTTGCTAATAGGTCTCCTGCCATGTCTGTCCCCTTATCTTTGTATCTCCCATCCAAACACTCCTCCTAAGGTGATACAGGGGGAAGAGGTATATCTTTTTCTAATAGCAAATTTACTTAGTCTGGTAGGTAGAACAGAAGATGTGGCTTCTTGCCCCGTACTACCTTCATTTAAATTTGGGGTCGGGTCATTTATCTTCTCCATTTGTTTTAGTTTGGGCTACTTTCACAAAGTAGGCTGATGGCTTAAATAACAGAAATTTATCACAGTTCTAGAGGCTGAGAAGTCTGAGATAAGGTGCCAGCATGGTCTGTGGCTGGGGAGGGCCCTCTTTCTGGTTTGCAAATGGTCAATTTCTTGCTATGTCCTCACTTGGCAGAGAAAGAGAGCGTCTCTTTTTGTGTTATTTCTTGGAAGGGCACTAATCCCATTCATGAGGGCTCCACCATCATTATCTAATCGCCTCCCAAAGGGCTCACATCCAAATATCATCACACTAGGGATTAGGCTTCGACTTTTAAATTTTAGGATGGTGGGAACACAAACATTCCATCTATTGCACTGTCCCTTTGTTTTCCTACCTGTAAAAAGGGATAAATGCTATCTTTCTCACCTTACCTGAGAGGGATATTATGAGGAGGGCTAATCATTTACTTAAGTAAGTGGTTTACTTAAGTAAATTTTACTTAAGTTTACTTAAGTAAACTTACTTTACCTAATGGGTATCTACTATGGAACAGGCATAGTGCCTGAACCTGGAGAAACAACGATTATAAGGCAAGGTTCCTGCCCTGATTGCAGTGGTAGAGATAGACTTATAAAGAGAAAGTTTCAATTTATGAGAAGCACTAAAATAAAAATGTGCATAAGCTGTGGGAACTCAGGCTGGCAGTTCAGGAGAACCTCCATGTAGAGTTTGTGTTTAAGCCTCAAAAGACAAACAAGGGAAAGGAGAGAAAGAACATTTCAAGCAAGGGAGACTGCATTGACAGAGAAATGACCCAGAACCAAATGGCAGGGATGGCAGAGAGGATGCACCTGGTGCTATAGGCAAGGGCTGGGCCAGGACTGTGAGCCTCATGAGGGAGGGCAAGGATCACATCGTAATCATCTTTGTATCCATCATCTAGCAAAGTACCTGGCATCAAGGAAGGTGCTTAATAATTGTTCATTACATGTTGAATGAATGGAGGGCTTATGGGAGATCACACAAATACTTACAACACAAGTAGAAATTGGTGAGGACTATAAGGGAGATACAGATAAGATGTTGTATGAGAGTGGGGGGCGGGGTGGGAAAGGCAAGGGTGTCTCCGTGGAGAAGAAGCCTGTGAAATAGGCCTTCATGGATGGATGAGGTTTATCAGCGTGGCTTCTCTTCTTCTCTTCTGTGTCACATTCTTCCATTCGCCAACCTCTTGACACTGGCTTAAGTTTCCCTCCACCCCCTCTTCTTCCTAGCTTCCTTCCTGGATTATTTCTTTCATCCTGTGTAGAAGCCCTTCCTCCTCTCTAATAAGCCGGAGGGTAGAAAGGCGTTGTTTGAGCCCTTTCACCTCTCCTCTGGAGGAATCTTATTGCAAAGACTTGGGATAGAGTACCTGGCAAACTTACATCTTTAAAGATCCAGAGCTCCGGGGTAAAGAAGGAAGGACCCAGAGGTCTTAAGCAACATTGAAATGAACAGAACATACAAATAGTAAAGCTGATTGGGTAACTTCATGAACCTGAAACCCAGAAAAACAGTTATGAGGATATACCATGGTGTTTTGGTTTAAAGTAATGTAATTTATGGATTACCATTCAGGTTTGAGAGATCTACAGGTATGTGGGTCGAAAATGTAAGAATTAGTTAAGAGATTGACGGGAGAGCATTTGGGCCTAACCCTACACCAGCACATACTGCCTTTAAGGACAGGGGAGAGAAAATAGCAATAAAGATACAAACAAAGGGGGAATGTTAAATCCTACCGTGGCATAATTAAGCAACACATGTACATACATATATATATACTGTGCACACACGTAAAGGATTACAACAAGGCAAGGCTATGATGAACATGCGGGACTATTGGTGTACAGTATCCATTGCAACAAATCCAAAGCGATCATACTTTCAAAAGATCAGGAGACGGGGAGTTTTAAAACAGTGTCCTCTGAAAGTAGGAAGGGAAGTTCGTCTCCTGCCTCAAAAAATACATGTAGCTACCCACACTTGGTTTAAAAGAGATCATTAGTTTGAAGAAATAATTAAGAAATCAAATAATAAGCGGGACACCCTAATACCTTCACTAACAAAGAAGACGGCTCTAGCACGTTTTCTGGTCAAATACATTTCTACTAAATACAGAAGCTAAATAAGGAGGATGGGCTATATTCTAGGATCGCATAAAGAAATTGTAGTTTTAAAAAAATCCATTTAGGGGCGCCTGGGTGGCTCAGTCGGTTAAGCGGCCGACTTCGGCTCAGGTCATGATCTCACAGTCTGTGGGTTCGAGCCCCGCGTCGGGCTCTGTGCTGACAGCCCAGAGCCTGGAGCCTGTTTCAGATTCTGTGTCTCCCTCTCTCTGACCCTCCCCCGTTCATGCTCTGTCTCTCTCTGTCTCAAAAATAAATAAACGTTAAAAAAAAATTTAAAAAATCCATTTAAATATTTAACAAAATATTATCATACATGCTGGAAAACGTCAATATGCATCCAAAGAGATTTGAAATGTTTATCATGTTTTAAACTGTTGAGCATTGGATAGGAAAGCACAGGACTGTTTGGCCACACTGCTCAAGGGGCTGGGAACTAGTAGGGTCGGACCCAAGCTGTCAGTCAGCATGGGCTGGTGCTAGGAGTCATCTCTGCCACCTGAATTTCCTTCTTTGCAGATCTCTGCTCTTCGAAGAGCAAGGCTATATACAAACTCAAAAAGGCAATAAATAGTTTCTTGGCAAGAGTAGAAACCATCACATTGATGTTTATTCTTCCATTTACTTTGGTTCCATACATAAATTATGCTGAGAAAATAGTGGCATCCTCCAATGGGCAATGACCTCATTTTAGCTGTATCTTCCTAAAATGATATCCGAAAAACAAATCCACCCCCCCTCTAAAATTGCTTACAAAGAGTAGATCTTTTATCATTCTGAAAGAGTTCATTCTTACTTGCAGGTTGATGATAGAACTTCATCTAACTTCCCAACTTCCGTTCTGTTAAGCATGTTATTACAAGCCATGTTCAACTTGGATTCTTTTTTTAATGTTTCCTTTGATTCTTCTGTTTCAGTTTTTTAAAATGCTTTGTTTTTGAGAGTTTTCTTGCATTTCCTGAACCGTCAGAGTGTTTCAAGAGAAACACTGAGCTATTTAGGCTGCAGTTGTGTGTGTGTGTGTGTGTGTGTGTGTGTGTGTGTTTAAATCCAGTGCTGCCTGCGAACAAACGTTGTATTGTATATTATACGGAGCTGCCTCCTCTCCTTCTTGAACAGAGCACCTGGTGTTACTGGTTTCAAAGAATATTTTGAGATTGGCAGTTGGAGTCTCTTCATAGAAGTGTAACGGCGCTTCCCAGAAAGCTTGAAAAATGATATTCAAAGTGAAGGAGAATAGAGAATAGGTGTCACCCTCTAAAAGAATAGTAAGCAGCCGCAAGAACCTTCATTCAGAAAGGATTCAGAGAGAAAATGGAGACGTCTGAGAACCAGCTTTATAGCTCCGTGTGAGCTTAGAAGATTGAGTAGCCTCTTGAAACAGGGTTCTGCCTGATCTGTCTGCCAGCATGTTTCTTGTGTGAAAGCAAAACAAAACCAAACCAAACCAAGGCTTTCTGCTTCAGGCAGTATCCCAGAAAAGTTCCATTCAAAAGCTAGAAATCGCACAAGTTTTCGGGCAACTTGGAAAGTGTTGCCCAAAACTCCTGCCTATTAAAAAGAAAAAGACTGGTGGAATAAAGAGGTTTCACAACAGATCTGGCCTCTGGTGGGAAGGCTCTTGATACACCATTTTCAAGTCTTGATTTCATAGCCACCAACCCCCCCCCCACTTCCTCTCCAGTGCACATACAAGATTAGCAAACCTGCTTTGAAGGTTAAAATGAAAAATATTCAAAGTCAATTCCATAAGACATGAGGTACTTTCCTTATCTTGCTCTGCATCCTAGAGCTCACAAATGTTCCCTGCAGCTGCTCACCGATCAGAAATCATTTTGCAAAAGTCAAACTTTTATTCACCCCAGATATGGGATAAATCAGAACCAAAGGAAATTACCTTCTTGGAAGTCTCCTTCACAAATGGAGTAGGTACCTCGACTCCTTTTCCTGAACATGCTTCCCATAAAAGTAGGGGCTCTGAATCTTGGATTGCACATCGATAAATAAACTTATAACAAAGTCGTGGGAAGAGTATCAGACTAAGGCCTTGACCACTTAGAAAGACTTAGAAGCCTGAACTGTGAGTATTTGTTTTGTGTCATCAGCTTGCATAATAATTATGGTGATTTATTTTTCTACAGTCTTTCTTATGAAGCAATATCCTTTATGATCAAGTACTCAGAAATTCATGCATAAAGTATATTTATTCCTCGGAACTGGCAGATATGAAGTGAAATAGATTATGAGGAATACAATTTTTCTGGACAACATTGTTATAAAAGCCATTTTTTATTTGTACCTTGCTTATTCAAAGCAGGCCAGGGAATAGTACAAATGAACCAGTAAAAGCCTAGCACATGTACATGGCCACACATGAAGATCTATGTGCCATTTTCATTTTCAAAAGCCAGCATATTGCTTTGATAAGGTATAGAATAGGTAAAACTAGACAGTATTAATCTTATCACTCTCTAGCAAGTGTTATAATATCTAATTAACTTATCCATAATCACATAGTGAGGAGCCAAACCTATGTCTATTAGACCCACTTCTCCATTTGGACTCAGCAAATGTCGGTAGGTAGGCAGAAAAGCAGGCACAGAGGCAGACTAGCAGGAAAAAAAGGAATCTTTTCATTGCCTCCTAATATGACTGCCTTCAAGTTAATTATCTATTGTGCAAACAATCTTCAGAGAAGTTCCTTCACCATCACTGGCTATGCACTCTGGAATGCCATAGTCTTTATTACACGATCGACTGTGTACATCCCAAAGGCATTCCAATAAATTGCACTTATTTGTCATAAAGACATTATCATAGAGGTATCATAAAGACATTAAGTTGACTAAGAACACTTACATTTTGGCACATCACAATGTAGGTGACACTTGAAGTCATAGATGCCAGAGGAATAAGGAAAATATCTTACATATTTTTAGGTTTATATTTTGTTGTTATTTATTAGCAGATGTGGACCAAAAAAAAACCATGACAAATGGAGGGTGGCTGTAGTGGTTGAAAAGGTTGAGGTGATGGGAGTTAGGTTGGGTTAGGTTAGGTGAGGTTAGGTCATCAGACCAGACAAAGAAGCAGGGTAATTGGGCTGACCAAGGGGAAGGGTGGGAGCAGAGCTGCTGGGAGCTACAGCGCTGAGCTCTCGGGGTGACACTGTGGCTAGGCGGAGACCAGAGTGTGCAGTTCCAGGGGACTGGTCCACTTCCCTGCAGACTCCAAGTTTAAGAGTTTCCCTGCATTCCACATATGGGTGAAAGCCTGCAGCTGGCTTCCCATTGACTTCTGCTTCTCCCCACCTCATTCCCCCCCCTCCTACACAGTCTCCATCCTCCTCCCACTTGCTACCATGCTTGCACTATCTGTTGACCTCCCTGACTGCCACCAGTATGACATGATGTAAGTGGTATCCTTCCCCTAGCATACGGATGCATCTGCAAATACACAGAAGAAATCATGGTTTAGGTACCCCATGCTTGCCAAATTTAGTTATGATTCCACAAGGTTTCTGATTGTCTCCCAAACCAGTGAGATGATATCTTCCTCTTCTTACCCAATAAGATACAGCTCAGGCATCAATTCCTGTATTCCTCCTCTCAGCCTCACCTTCCTCCTAATTACTTACTAAGGCTGGGATGAATATTAGTCCTTTAAAACTAGTGCTTATCAGAAGTATTGAAATCTCTGCTTAATGTTTTCCTTTCCCACTGGGCCATCAGCTGTTCGTGGTCTGTCGTATACATCTGTGTAAGGGTGAGAGCTGCTGTATGTGCATACATCCCCTATGTGCCAGGCACTGTGGTAAATCCTTTGTGTGCATTATCTCATCTGAGGAAACCCAGGGAGGACCCAGAGACTCAGAGAAGTGATGCCATTTCCCCAAAGTCTCTTAGCCAGATTCCAGACCAGGTCACTCTGACTCCTTAGCCCATATAATCACGTACCACATATCAAAGAACCTAGAGCACAGTTATTCAATGATTCCTTAAACAGAAAGAAGAAAAGTGGGGATAAAGGAGCAAGTGCACCCCAAAAGGTAAAGCTCAGAGCTGTGGTTCCAGCCTCCCAGTCCAAAGCCAGTTCTAGCATTAACAGCTAAACCATTTGGAATGAATCCCTGTCAGAAGCATATTGGAAATCTGTGGAATGTGACCAACATAGCCTAAGCACGTTGGAGCTCCTTATGACATCAGCGTGAAGAAGATGAAAACAAAGCTATGGATGGAGTAGGGCACTAAATAATCAGGGCTCGTATCCTGGAAGCAGCTGATGCTTTTGTCCTCACCAGAGCTGACACCACCCCCCCCCCCCCCCCGGCAAACAACTAGGGAATACCACAGGATACTTCAAGGCCAGAAGACCATGGATCTAAGAGTACTCAAAGCCTTAGCAGAGGACAGAGATCACCACTGTCCCTCAAGTGTGTTCCTCAAAAGCCCTTTGTAATTCCTATTTAGCCATCCTTTACCACTGCCGATTTACTCACATCAATTTTTAGGAAAGGCGAAATGGAGCTCTTAAGCTAAATATCATCAAATGTGTTTAAACTTGTTCAAAACTTCTCTCATCCTCTATAGTCATTTAGCATACGTGTTTAACAAGAATTAAAGCCCTTAAATATTGATTCAGTCATTTTTGCTGTCTCTCAAATCCTGTCCCTTTTCTAACTTGGAACAGATGAACTTTCCCAAACCACCTCAATCAAAACAATAACAATACAATACAATAACAATACCACTGCCTTTTTCCTTCGAGTTCTTGCTTGGTTCAATATGGAGACAACAGTTCCTCCACAGCATCGAGGCAGGGTAAGGGGAATGTCTGCCAGACCCACAACTCGTCAGGTACCTCAGGCTAGGAGACTGAGGTTCGTAAGAAGATAAGGATATAGAACTGGAATGGAGTTGGAGCTTGGGTTGGCCACGGCTGAGTACAGGCTGAGGGTGGAGTGAGGTGTGTTGACCTATACGAATGGTCTAATAGAAGGAGAACAATCCAATTCAGCTCTGCCCTAGATTCCTCTGCAGCATTCCTCTGATTTCCATTGTGCGTTCACCGCTGGGGCTGGGGCCCCGGGGAGGCCTTGAGAGTCCCAGCCAGCCATGCCTGAGAGCAGCCGCTCCTCCAGAGACAGTGGCCACATTGAGCAAATGAAGATATGGAGCCAAGGACAAGTATTCCTGAAATATGTGTTTGAAATTCCTGTTTAATGCATATATTCGGCAGCATACCAGGGCCCTTAATAACAGCCCGTTGGGTGTTGTGACAACAGCGTGGGTGTAATGACAGCAGCCTATGTGGGTCGTGGCAATATCTGGGGGCAGAGCTGCTCGAGTCTGAGGATTGGCTTTTATCTCACTGGGAGCTCTGCACATGCTAGGGCCACGGTTTGAAGTCTCTGGGTGACAGGGAGGGGGCATCATCTTAATGAGAGCAGACTTCATGTAGGAGGCCCACTTCCTGACAGGGAGAGGGTAAAAATGCAGCTCCAGAAACCAGAGTGCCTCTCAACTATTTAAAGTCACCCCCTTAAAAAAGCCCGGACCATTCAGATGGCTCTCAGGATGAATTTAGGGATTTCTGATTTCTGTATGGAAAATGTATTCTGTAAAGCTATTTCTATAGAGTGGAAAGTTATGACTCTTTCATATAAATCTAATAATAAAGCTGAGCTGACATGGCTCATATTCTCTGTATTTGTCAGGAGTTAAGTTTTTTCATGCTAGGTGACAAGAAACTCTGCTTCTCTTTCGTGACTATACACTGTCAAACAAGAGCATCCTCTGTATGGTTGTGTGTGTGTGTGTGTGTGTGCGTGTGTGCAAACTTTATCTTGCATCTATCTTTGCAGTATAAAAACCTTGGCAAGTTAATATTAAATCAGTAGTTGTTAGTCATGAGAGAACAATGAACATAGGAAACTTCTTTAAAATAAAAAAACTTTAAAGTCAAAATTTGATTACTTTGACAGAAGTAGGCTTCCATTCAATGAAATTTTTTGTTAGATTTTTTAGTCATTGCAGGGAGCTGGAGTGATTAAAATGTTTTATAAGGCACTGTTGTTTTCCATGAAACTCTAGTGTGGCCCTGTTCCCCAGCCACAGGAATGTAAGAACTTCTTGGCAAATACCCTGACTAGGACCGGGTGGGACGATGTATAATTAATGTCAAGTGTTATTGCCCTTCTCCAATGCCATCCACCCACTGACCAGCATCAACTTCCTCCTGTTCTTTCTGTATTCGGAGCTTGGTTTACAGCAGTTCAGTTCTGAATGTGTCAGGATAAAATTCTGGTCTCTCTTTTTGAGAACACACATGTTGAAAATCAGGTTCATGTAACAAGAGCTAACTTTCTTATATCTTTGTTAAAGGTGCTCAGAATGAACCAACATTTTTACAGTTAGAGATAATATTCAAGTTAGCAAAGATTTAAAAAAAAAGAACATTCTATAGCTACTTTTCAGGGGGTATAATTTTGTTCTCAATTGTTTAACATTCTCCCTTGAGTTTTGCTTGACAAGTATTGGGAGAGAATGTCTGGCAACTGTTAATGAAACCGTAGGCTCTTTTTCTCTCTTTCTTGCTTCTATAAACTTACTAGACAGGCTTAAGTCCAAAGAGTGATAAAGTAAGAAGATTTTTGTACATTAAAATGAAAGCAGGAATAAAAGCACATATTCCTGAATATCTTAGAATATTGAATTGGAATCAGAGTAGAAACCATGGGATTCAGATATATTACCCTGAAGCTGAATTGTCTAATGAGGAAAACTATAACTGTTAAAAACAAAATTCCAAGTCAGTGCTAGAGCCAATTTTATTTTATGGAAGTAAAGCTGAGAATCTTAATTAAATCGTAGCTCTTCCTGTGAGGAAGAATTTTCCTGCGAGAAGAAATTTCCTGGGAAGGAAATTTAAGGATGGATCTTAATGGAGATGATGTTCATCAGATTGGTGTTAGTATGCTGTAGTTTGCCTATATTGGTTGTTAAAATATTGAAATACTTCCATACCCGTTGGTAAAGAGCCATGGCCTAGAGCTCTCAGTGCTCTCTGCCAACCCCGTGGCTGCCTAGGCCCCTCTCTGAAAGCCCCCCTTCTTCTCACCTCCCCAAGACCCAGCTAAAGGAGTGACACCCGTGTCTCAGACACTGCCCCAGCCCAGAGTGTCAGTCTGCTTGGTCAGTGCCTGTATTAACCTGTTAACCGTGTTAACCTGTTGTTCAGTACTTTGCATATCATGCCTAGCCTAGTGGAAATCCTACAAATTAAAGCCGCTAAAATAAGGATATTGCAGTAGAAAGGAAAGTCAGACAAATGTTACACCAAAGAGAAAACTAAGAGTGGTATTCAAAGCTCAGATTGAATAAATTGTAAGCAAAGCCTCAGAGTCACGGGGACGTGGGAGATCAAAGCCAGTGCATAGTTTTTCTCGGCCTATTGCTTTGCTGATTCACACATGTCTGCAAGAATTCTTTTCCTCCCCCATCCTCTTATTTTAGCAGCATATCTTTTTTGTACCAAATCATTAGTCTGGAAAGCATAAAATGAAATTCCTCTATGACAACATTACAAATGGAAATATGAGAGGGTGCCTAAGCGTGAATGGTTCATTTGAGATGAAGACCCAACTGCCTGTGTATTTGCTGAGGCTGCGGGGGCTGCCTGGGGTCCACAAGGCACCTGGTGCAGGCTTCTCGGCCCTTCTCAGAATTGGTTCCCTGGGAGGGCCCTGCAGCCCCTAAGGGCCTGTGCTTGGACACCAACCTACATTCTATTTAATTATTGATTGGCATTCAGATGCTAATATCAAAAGGGAAGTGCTTCATTGGCTGTTGAGATTTCTTTCTGTGTATTTTTAAGTTTGATTTGGGTCTCTAATATTCTTGTTTTTTTCCACTGGAAAACAGATATCTGACTGCAGATCAGTCATTTTTGTACCTCTCAGTGCCCTTGATTAGCGAAAAAAGCCAGAGAGAATTATGAAGAAAATCTTACTTCATAGATAAAATGTGCCCATGAGGAAAAACTACAGCATTTTAAAGAGTGCCCAATGCAAATTAAAGATGTCAGGGCTGGGGGTGCCTGGGTGGTTCAGTCGGTTAAGCGTCCAGCTCTTGGTGTCAGCTCATGTCATGATCTCACGGTTTGTGAGATTGAGCCTGGCATCAGGCTCTACTCTGACAGCATGGATCCTGTTTGGGATTGTCTCTCTCCCTCTCTCTCTGCCCCTCCCCCCCCCCCAACAAATAAATAAATAAACTAGAAAAAAAAAAGAAAGACGTCAGGGCTTAAAAAAATGTCATTAACAAGTTCAAATATCAATGTATTTATTAAATCAGAGAATCAAAGATTTTGGAACAAACAGAAAAGGATCTTGTTTCATTTGATAAATGTGCTTTTCAATGCACTGTATGTGATTCACTACTAGATAAAATTGTTCTGTAATACTCCTCAAATTTGAATTTAGCAGCCCCTGTACTGTTTCCATTTTTGAACACATGTCCAAATGTGTTTGTGCCTAAATTATGCATATTTGAAAAATGTAACTGTTGTCATAGAGAAAATGTCAGTGGCTTTAAAAGTATAGAATTGTGTCAGCCCAGGCAACCCACATATGAGTAGCAGGAAGAGAATGACTATCTGGTGAGATCCAATGGAACGGACACCCCCAAGACCTCCAGCTGCAGGCACTATGCTCATTCCTGCCTCACAGCTAGGCTGTTTGGCCGCATCCCCTCCTGCTCCCTCTCACTCACACCTGACAAATTCTTCCTCTTTTGTGTGCACATTTCCTGTTTCTTTATGCCCTCCATGAAGCAGAGATAATGTTGTGCATATAGGATGCATTCAAAAGACGCCTGACTGAATGAATGATTGATAACTCTGGGCAGATTTCCGTTATTCTTTCTCTGTGTAATGCAAGATGAGAGGTTCCATTTCTTACTGTGGATTAATTCGGGCTCACTCATTTTAAATAGGCCCTGTTTAAAGTCATCTATACCACCAACGGAGATCTGTTTTAAATAGACCACACTGTAGGGATGCCTGGGTGGCTCAGTCGGTTAAGCGTCTGACTTCAGCTCAGGTCATGATCTCACAGTCTGTGAGTTTGAGCCCTGTGTCAGGCTCTGTGCTGACAGCTCAGAGCCTGGAGCCTGCTTCAGATTCTGTGTCTGCCTCTCTCTCTGCCCCTCCCCTGCTCGTGCTCTGTCTCTCTCGGTCTCAAAAATAAATAAAAACATTAAATAGACCACACTGTATATTTTAGATTGCCCTTTTGTGCCTAATCTCATGCAGTAATTATGTCCTACTTAACTTTTAATTCAACAATGCTCCATGGCAACAAGACTGAAATACATGCTACTCACAGAACTGAATATTGTAAGAGTATTTGTTTTACTGCTGAGCCTGATCCTGCCCACTGGAGAGAGGCATCTTTGTAATTGATCTGTGCCAATTGTGGATTCCTTTCTGGCTTACACCTAGACATTGAACCCATCCTCTTAGACTAAAAATAGCCAAGAGCTTTGATTTAGCTGATACCTTCAGGCACCAAGCCTTAGCTTCTCATCCATCCATCTGTCCATCCAATATTTATTGAATACCCTATACATTTTGGATTTGTGTTAGAACTAAAGAGATAAATACAACATACCCCCTGACCTTGAATAGCTTGTGGCCTGGTGGGGTACAGAGGCATTCAGTCTCACATATTATCAATATGATACAAATCCATAGTGGAGATATGGGCAAAGCATTTGGATGTACACAAGGCAGAACAATTTATTCTCAGGGATTAGGGGAGCATTTAGGGAGGAAATGACAGCTTAGCTGAATCCTAAATAATACGTAGTGGTTTTTCAGGGGCAGACAGGTGGGAAGGGCCCTCTAAGCAGAGGGAATAAACTAAGCAAAGGCACAGAGCACCTCCTGGGCCTGTCTCTGGAGGCTGTGAGGACTGTCTCCCATTCCTATTTTAGTATATGTGCTACCCAAGTGAGCATGACTGTCTCCATGCCTGGTTTGGGCTATCCTTCCTGCCCTGAACTGTGGCTGCCCCAGGACCACTGGGAATATTTCCAGATCAAGGAAGATCTGGTAAGAGACTTCAGTGTCTACGGTGGCTGGAGCAAGGCTTGTGGGCATATTGATCTTTGACTTCTGACCTGTGGTCCTGACTCCTAGGCCCTCTACCCTAGTCACACGGCCCCTGAGAGAGTGGTGGTTTGATCAGAGACCAAAGCTGTGAGGTTCTCCAAATCAATTCTGCCTCTACTTTCTGAACCTTTACATAAGGAAAATTCCCCACCATTAGATAGCAGCCAGTCCCAAACCCAGCCCAGCAGAGCAGGCAGTAGGCTTCATGACCTGCACCTCTGTACAAGGGGATGGGATCCAGATGGCCCTTCTGCCTGCAGCAAGGCATGTGCTTGGTGTGCTCGCACATGGGCGAATTCCAGTGTTGTGCTGCAAACACGGAGTAGGATGACCTGGCTAAATATTTCCATCTCCAGTGGAGCCTGAATCCTATGTTTAAGCATGAGCTGGCTTGGAAGAACTGCCAAAACCACTCCTCTTCTAGCCTGGGGAGGACTCAGTCCCCTGACAAAAGCGCCCATCTATCAGTGCTAACAATCCCAGACCTGTGCAGTTTGCAGCTCTCGTGCAGTGTCATTGTCCCCTGGGAGACACAGTTTCACTGTTGGCTTTGCTGTAGTCTCTGAAGCGGTGTCTGTGTGTTAATATACAGCTGTAGGCTGTACATCTAGAACTCCTACAGCTCAGTAAGCTGAGATGATATTGAATTGCCTTTGAAAGATCTCCCCATTAGTCCTTTCCTTGTCTCAAATTCTTTGTCTTCTCTCTTTAAAAATAATAAAATATTAAATGCCATTCAAATGTCAGACGTCCTCCTGGACTGTTATTGCATCTGTCATGTTGAAGAAGAGAGCAGCTGGGTAAACGATCAGCAGATAGTATTGGCACAAAGTGACCCAGGACCCCATTCCCGTGGACCCTAGTCTTCACTTTCTTTCTCGGTTGCTGCCACTGAGTTAGCATTTAGACAAATATGCCTCAATACAGGTACAAACAAAAATCACAGAAAGAAGTCTTTTAGACCCATTTTATGATGATACTATCATGAAGAGTAAGTGGAAAGCATAGGGAGCATAAGGAGAAAAGAGAGTCCTTTGTGCACGGTTGGTGAGAATGTAAATGGGTGCAGCCACTGTGGAGAAGAGAGTGGAGGTTCCTCAAAAAATTAAAAACAGAACTCCCATATGGTCCAGCAATTCTACTTCTGGGTATTTATCCAAAGGAAACACCATCACTAGCTCGAAAAGATATCTGTACCCCCATGTTCATTGCAGCATTATTTACAGTAGCCAAGACATGGAAACAACCTAAGTGTCCAACAGTGGATGAACAGATAAAGGAAATGTAGTACACACACACACACACACACACACACACACACACACACAATAGAATATTATCAGCCATAAAAAAAAAAAAAAAAAAAGAAGGAGGGGAGCCTGGGTGGCTCAGTCAGTTAAGCACCTGACTCTTGATTTCAGCTCAGGTCATGGTCTCATGGTTGTGAGATGGAGCCCCATGTTGGGCTCTGCACTGGGCATGGGGTCTGCTTGAGATTCTCTCTCCCTCTGTCTCTGCCATCATTCTCTTTGTGTGCTTTCTCTTTCTCAACAACAAAAAAAGGAAATTCTATTATTTGGAACAACATGGATGGAACTTGCAGGCATTATGCTAAGTGAAAGAAATCAGACAGATAAAGACAAATACTGTATGACCTCACATATATGAGGTATCTTAAAAAAAAAAAAGAACTAACTCATTGATACAGAGAACAGATTAGTGGTTGCCAGAGGAAAGTGGGAGAGGAGTGAAGGGATGGGGGCAATTAAAGGGGGTTAAAAAAAGCAGCAGCATAAATTAATATGTGAGTTGAAGGTATATCTACTGAACATTTTTTTAACTAGGTCATGTCTGCAAATGAAATAGGCAACCAGATAATCCAAGATGAAATATTATTCTTTAGGGTTCTGCAAATTTTACATTTGTCCAATGGGTGTTATATCACAGTTACTGTTTAATGCTTTGGCATGTGTAGTA
The DNA here is from genome assembly GCF_046562875.1 of Panthera onca. Classification (NCBI taxonomy): domain Eukaryota; kingdom Metazoa; phylum Chordata; class Mammalia; order Carnivora; family Felidae; genus Panthera; species Panthera onca. The sequence continues at coordinate 23,471,434 of NC_138356.1, read as the reverse complement.
AAATGCAACTTTATGAATGTGTGGCATTTTTAAAACTAACCTGCAGCCTTAAGTGCTCAATCTGTAGCTGCTAATTTGGACTGGTGGGCAGAATTCCTATTTTATAGCTTGCTCTATGGAGAAACAAATTTAATAACCTCTCTTTTATGGATAACTTATTTATTTATTAAGGATTACTAATTTTTTAAAAAAATTTAGCATTTATTTTTGGGAGACAGAGAGAGACAGAGCACAAGCTGGGTAGGGGCAGAGAGGAGGGAGACACAGAAGCTGAAGCAGGCTCCAGGCTCTGAGCTGTCAGCACAGTGCCTGACACAGGGCTCAAACCCATGGATCGTGAAATGATGACCCAAGCCAAAGTCAAATGCGTAAGCGACTGAGCCACCCAGGCGCCCCAAGGATTACTAATTTTTAAATAGTCTAATATTCTGGTTTTTTTTCTAAGAAATGTATTTAGAATCAGATGTACTTAGGATCAGATGGTCTCAAGTAAAAGGAAAACAGATTTTAGTGGAAGTGCCCATTTGTTTTCTGGCTATGCAGACATGTATCCTGAGTGAAGGCACACAGCTCTGCCCTCCAGAACAGAGTGGATGCTAGGGCATGTCTTCTGCTCAGAGGACATACACCCAGTGGGGAGAGAGTAACCTGGCTGTGGTGTGAGCCACACCTAGGACAATTACCTGCCAAAACCAAACAAACAAACAAACAAACACAAAAACAACCATATGTCTAATCAGTAGCTGTGTCTTTTAGAAAGACATGATGTTATTCGTCTTACCAAGCCAGAATTTATATTTATTGGTATAAAATGAAGGGGCACCTGGGAGGTTCAGTCAATTAAGCACCCAAATCTTGATTTCGGCTCAGGTCATGATCTCACAGTTTGTGGGATTGAGCCCTGCGTCAGGCTCTATTCTGACAGAGCAGAGCCTGCTTGGGATTCTCTCCCTCTCTCTTCTCCTCCCCCACTTGCTCTCTCTCTATCTCTCTCAAAAGAAATAAACTTAAAAAAAATTTTTTTTAATTAAAAAACAAAATGAAAAAAATCTACCTACCCTAAGAAGTCATTGCCTCTTAAAAGAAAAAAAAAGTTCTTCTGATTTCTAAAAAGAGCTATCCATTTTCAAACTGGTTTATCTACTCAGGCCTCAAAGCACCCAGGCTATGACAGACCCCTGTGCCAGTTTTCATCAGCTTGGTTTGGGTAGCCAAGTGCCTCTCAATGTTTTCCAGACAGTGCTCAGAGCCTAGAGAGTTTTCTGAATATATTTGCACTTTAGGTCTAGAATACTGAGCAAAGAAATGGAAATACATGCTTATGTACTCATGAAAAAATATAAAATGATAGCTTTTACGTTCTGGCTGAAATTCAAATGTTTGGAGTAAATAATTGCCAACAATAGCTTATGAATATGGTGTATTTTTTATATGCTCTCACAGGTGAATTTCATCTCCATGGAAATATGTTTTCCCTTTTGCAATAATTTCTAACCTCAAAAAATATAAAGTCACAGGTGGATTTTTTTTTTACACTTCTGCTTTTTCCTCATTTTAAAGGTGAGATATAGAGATTACATTTTTGCTAAGAAATCTGCAGCTGTGAGTCTTATCTTTGAAAATTATGCCTGCTCTTTTGCAATTTCATCTTAAAGACACTGAGTTACAGTCATTTACTAATCACAAATACAAAATGCATTAGGTTTTAACAGCAGATCTAAATTAAAAACTCAGTAACTTGGAACAAATGGACCTTTTAGTTCATTTCCAAACTAAAACCCTGGTTACATTTTATTGTTTCTAAACCTTTCTTACTGCAAACCATCAATCCACCAACTTCTTCCTGGCTCATTCGGGCTTTGAACTGCACCTTTACGGTGCTATAAATTAGCATGTCACTGGGATATGCTGTAATTTGCATTAACTCCTTTCCAGTTGAAGCTGTCTATCTTTGAAGACATCTTTACAATACTCAGAATCCACTCCGTAAAGTAATACCCAACTAAAGATGTAAAACATAAATTTAAAAAACATGTTTTGGCTTTTATCTCAAGATGGAAAATAAAAGTGGTCAAGGTTATGTGTGCAGTTCTGTGATCCAGAACTCACTTTCTGATACTTTAGTGCCATTGTTTCAGGCAGAGACATTTTAGCAGCAGGAAACAGAGGGAAGAACACAGCCCTGCTCTCACCCACCTGAAGACAAGGAGCCATTTTAAAGATACGGTTACAGGGGGAAATGGTCAGGGTCACAAAATTGTCAATGAAATGCACTCTAATAGGGGCTTGATGTGGGATGCATGGCCAGAAAAAGCCAAAAGTCTCAGTTGAGAGGGGACAAGGCTGCTCCCAGGGCTGGTTTGGCCAGACCCAGATGAGGCTCACAAGAGTGGCCCTGACCAGGCCCCTGCGAGCCACCCACAGCAGGTGTCAAGCCTCTCTGTCCTCTGTCACAGAGCTGCTGTCCTGATGGGGTAGGAGAGGGGTGAGAGAGCAAGCAGTGGATAACTGGGGAGACTCTTGAGGGGGAATGAAACCACCCTGCTCGCCTGTGAACCTGAAACTCTAGAAAGCGAGCCTTCTGGATGCATCAGGGAGCTATCTGTCCACTGTGCACCTGTCTGTCAGAGGGACCACGTTGGCTCCAGTCTGGGGTCATTCCCCACACCCAGCTCCTTGGCTTCCACTGCCTGCCTGCCCTTCTCCAAGTGCATCCTGCAGAAGCTGATCCGTCAGTGGAATTTGTTTTCCAAGCTTTAAAAACAAAATTACTGGGAGGGTAAGAGAAAACCCAAGCCCTTCAGTCCTTGGGCAGCATGCCACCAAACTCCTTGAACTCCAGCCCTGGGTTTTTGTGTCCCTTTGAAATAGACACGGTTTGGGTTGAACCTGCACTTCCTAGCATCTGGAGAAGAGAAGGAAGAGTATACTATTTTTAAAAGGAACTTTCTGGAAAGTGTACAAAACCTGATAATTAAAAAAATAAAAACCAAACCCTCAGCTGCACAAACAGCCCTTGTTCTCTTCCAGCAAAGGTCTGTCAGGAGTGCCCACCTTCCTCTCCCTGAGAAGAGCAATTAAGGAGACCAGGAAGCATCGCTGAGTTGGTCTGTTTTCTAGCAAAGCCTTTTCAATCACCTCCTTTGATCTAGCTGTGAGTGTGGGAGGGGGAGCGAAACCAACCTGCTTCATGCCTCCGGCCCTATTTGTAGGCACTGTGTTGGAAGAGCGTTTTGTCTCTCAGCATATTTTCTGGAATCAGAGCGCACACATCTGTCTTTATGCCCAGCCGCCTCTCTGGGCCCAAACAAGTTCTCTGTGAGTTTCCCCAACCGAGCTCAGCGGGATCTCTGTCAGCTGCAAGATTTATGTCATCTCGTTCAGTCCTGAGAACTGCTCCTTCGGCTTTTCACATCTGGATTTAATTGGAAAGACATTAAGTGCACTGGAAAAGCATATTTCAGGGCAGCTCTTTATAGACACCCCTATTAAAGGGGCTGACGGCTGTAGGTTCAAGTGGGACGAGCAAAGACAACATCTCAAAAGGCGAAAGCACGAAGTAATGAAAGAGCCACTGGGAATGAGATGGTCCCGTTCGAGGATCACGTTTATTCAGTTACTTTGGGAGAGAAATGTGATAAGATACCTGCCAACTGCAAGCTTTGCCCAGCAGCGTGTGGGATCGACACACGGACAACCGGGCCTTTTGGTGTTTTCGCGAACGGCACCTGCGATGCCTGGTCTCCACATCCACATTCTCGTGTGCCGGCGTTTGGATGTGTGATACACAAACATTTTAGGGTAGCGAGAGAGGGTGGATGGTAACTGCAAATGCCATCACCTTCTTGCCTCACCATCCCCACAAGGGGTGGTGACAGAGTCCCAGGGGCGACCTCACCCTGTGGTATCTTGATACATAACAATAGCAGCATCTGGCGAGCTTGGAGAAAAGATGGCACACACACTTGTGTGATTTTTGCAAAGTCTCTGACTCCATAACCTTCTTCTGTGAGTTTGCCCTGGTAGGTCTTAAATAAGTACGTCCGAGACTGAAGGCAGAGGTCCGTCTGTGTGATGATCAGCATAATACAAACGGTCTACGTTTTCAGACTTGGGCTTGGGCCAAAAAGATATTAAAAGCCAAAGAACAGTTGTCATCAGAGAAATACAGATATCTCTCTTTGATTGTGTTACATTTTGAGGCCCTAAACTTTCTAGCTCAAGAGCAGCTTAAATTCCCTGAAGTCTTAACTGCCCAAATGTTTTCTTAACAGAGAGTAAAATGGGTATTTAGTTTCCTCTCTTGGACTCCCCTTCATCTCATCTCTCGTTTGAGCCATGGACCCTTTGGTCACTCTGGTGAAACCTATGGACCTCTTCATAGAAGAAAATTTTTAAGGGTACCTGGGTGGCTCAGTTGGTTGAATGTCCCACTTCCAGCTCAGGTGATGGTCTCGCAGCTCCTGAGTTCAAGCCCCACATCGGGCTCGCTGCTGTCAGCACAGAGCCTGCTTCGGATCCTCTGTCCCCCTCTCTCTGCTCCTCCCCTGCTTGCACTCTCTCAAAAATAAAGAAAGAAACAAAAGAAAGAGTATTTTTAAACAAATAAAAATACATAAGATTTCAAAAAATTCTATTGACATCAATGATCAAAATATTTTGAGAATATCTATGCTATTGAAGAATGTTTGAGAGTAACTAAGAATAAATTTGTACTGTGGTAATAAATGGGTTTATTAGCACATAGACTAATGAGATCTAGCAATTGGTCTAATAACTCTACTTCTAATGTACTTCCAATATTTTTAATATTTTGCCTAAGGAAGTGCTAAGTTTCAGTTGGATGTTAATACACATCAAAAAATGTAATGTTCTGTCTGTACCGTGGACCCCAACTTAAAACCCCTGGTTTGGTGAGGACACCATCTAACTAGCATCCATGGACCGTGGGTCTGTTTCTCAATCAGGCCCTTTCCTCCAGGAGCCTCAGCCTACCCCTTGGCCCTTGTCCTAAGCTGAGCGACTTGGAAGGTGTTTGGCTTCCCTGCAGCCCCAGAGGGAAGGTGTTGCTTCCTTCAGTGTTTGTGGAAGGTGCTGGCAGATCAGGTCAGAGCAGGGACCTGGCAAGGCACTTCTTTACACAGTGGGCAGTGGGGGGACTCTGGAGAAAGGCCTGTCCACACTGGAGTCAGTTAGCCCCCCTGGGCACAATGAGAGAGAAGGCCTCTGCCCAGAGAAAGCAGCATAACTGCAAGGGGTGTCAGTGGTGTAAGATGTGAAGAAGCATCAAGTCAGTTAGGAAGAGAAAAGGCTTAGGCCGTTCTGATTGCCTCCCGGCTGGTCTCCCTGCCTCTGCACCATCCAGCTGCGAGCAGGTGGCTCCTTTGAAAACACAAATCTAGGGGCCACTGGGTGGCTCAGTCCCTTAAGCAGCTGACTTCTGCTCAGGTCATGATCTCGTAGCTGGTGAGTTCAAACCCCGTGTCAGGCTCTGTGCTGACACCTAGGAGCCTGGAGCCTGCTTTGGATTCTGTGTCTCCCTCTCTCTCTGCCCCTCCCCCGATTGTGCTCTGTCTCTCCCTCTCAAAAATAAATAAACATTAAAAAAAATAAAAAATAAACAAATATGAAAACAAATCTAAGCATGTCACTGCCCTGGTTAAAGTTTGCAATGACACAGAGGCCCTTATGGGCCCAGTTGTGTCCCTCTTAAAATTCAAGCGTTGAAGCCCTATCCCCAGAATGGGACTTTAAAGAGACAATTGGCCTTTAAAGAGGCAACTTAAAGTGGGCAAACTGACCGGTGTCCCTATAAGAAGAGGAAATGAGGACACCAGGGATGCAGGCACTCAGAGAAAAGACCACGTGAGGACACGGAGAAAGCAGCAGCTGGCAGCAAGCCAAGGAGCGAGGCCCCGGGAGAAAGCAGCCCTGCCGCCGCCTTGGTCTCGGACTTCCAGCCGCCTGAACTGTGGGAAGATCAATGTCCGTTGCGTAAACCACCCAACCACCCGATCTGCAGTGTTTTGTTTCAGCAAACCCGCAGGGCCCGCCCAGCCTAACTAAGGCTTCCTGGGAGGACAGACCCCGCTCCCCCACGCCCCCCACCGGCCCCTCCGGGAACACTGCTGCCGCCTAGTTGGCCGCACACGCGAGGCACGCTGCTTCTCGCCCCGGTGCCTCTGTCATGCTGGGCCCTGTCCTGGATGCCTTTCTCCCGCGCCTGCTCTTCCTCTGCAAACGCTCGGGCTGCACGGCGCCCAGGAAGACTTTCCCGCCCCCACCGGGCTGTGGGTCCCTCCCGGAGCGCCCCGATGGCCTGCAGCGCGTTTTCTGTGCTCTCCACCCACCGGGCACCTCAGGGGAGGGCTGTCTTTGCTTCACCTTTGGCCACAGCCTGGCACGGCACTCCCGCACGCCGGATGTATCGGCTAAACAAGTACATGTAGCATCTTCCAGCCAGAGTGTCCTCACACTACAGATATTCTGGGTTCAGGGCCAGGGCAGGCCATTTACCAGCTCCAGACCTTAGAAGAGTCTCATGACCTCTCTGAGATGCAAGCTCCTGAGGGAACTGTGGGCGCAGGGCCAGGGCAGTGTTTCTCAAGCCTTAGAAGACCCGGGTCTTCTTTTAGCAAATGGTTTTTTAAAAAGGTTAAATACACACACACACACACACACACATATACACATGTATATACGTGTATATATGTATATATATAAAAATCATATATATATATATGATTTTTCCCAAAATTATTCTTGATCCATGAGTGCCTGTAAACTGGGATGATTTTGCCAACCTTTACTCTCTCTAGTTTAAAACTTACTGATGCTGGAGCTAGGGAGGATGGAGCTAGCTAGGATGAGGTTCGAAGCAGGCCGTTTTCAGAGTTTTGCCCAGGGTCCTCTGCGGGACCGTCCGGTCACTTTGCACTGGAGCTAGTCCGGTGTAAAGTCAGACTGGAATGGGGTTGGGAATGGGTCTGTGCTGGGAGAAAGAGGAAGGCAACGGTTCTTGGAGGGACTGCTGTCAGCCAGCCGATCGTTTGGTTAGTATTGCTCCCTTCTGACAATAAGGGACGGAAGAAGCTATACTTGCCCTCTCTTGTTTAACTGTGCCACCCCGTAGCAATTAATTAGGCCAAATTCTGCCAAACACAGAACTTTTTAAAAATAAAGAGATGCAAAAATGTTTATGTAGCCCATCCTTGTAAACACAGGGAACCCCACCTAGCCTCCGGTGCTCCAACAGGTTCAGATCAAGGCAGCTCTGGCACTTAGGTCCCATTGCCAGAACCTACCACCCCTGGGTCAGGTGACTATATCCCCCAAGGAAGTGGGTGATTCAGGATAATGGAGCCCTAGACCTCAAGGGCTTTTGAGAAGGAATCAGACTACTAGGCTTCCTGATCCTTACTCTTCAATAATGCCAAGAAGATGCTCCTGTATTATTTTAAGCAAACCACTTACCTTGAACACTACTTATTTTACCAAAAAAATACAAGAGGGACAGAGCTAGATCTGATCAAGGAATCCAGATTTCTGGATCTACTGCCCACAGCCAAAAGTCAGCCCCTGCTCATGTTCACACAAAAAACAGATTGAGAGGAGAGAGAAGGAGCATGTCCGGAGGAATCCTTAGTTACTCAAACTCAAGTCAAACTCATGTGCATTTTGGCAATAATTCAGTGAAGCTGCACAGACATGTTGAGCTCCTGCTCTGCTAGGTACTGCATGTGAAAACTTGAGGAAGAAGACATGGTCTATGGTTTGAAGATCTCATAACCTACCAGAGTAGATAGACCAATAGGTCATTTTAGTATTATGTAGAAAGTGCTAGGTGTCTGCAGAGAACAGACATTTTGGTCCAAGTAGAAGGCTGTAGCCAGTTTCCTGGAGGAAAGCTGTCTAAGCTGGATCTGAAAGAAAAGTCATATAGATCAATACAGGTGGGAACCATTTGGTTCCAAGCAGAGACATCAGCAGGAGAAAGGCACAGGGGTAAGAAAGGAGTAAGAAAGAACATTATGTATATGGGGCAACTACAAGCAAGTTGAAGGTACAAAAACCTGAAATAAAGGGGAGAAGGGGAATAGCAGAAACTAAAACTTGGAGAGACACATTATCATGAAGTCACTGGGAGCCATATTGCCATGCACAACTCTGTTCCACCTACGATGAATGAAGAGCCAGGAGAGGCTCATATTAGAGAGACTGGACGATAAGACTGGGTATTTACTTATAGTAATAATGGAAGAATGAAGTTTTTACTGATTTTTATGATGATCATAGTATTGCATGAGTGTTGTTTTTGTTGAAGGGTAGATTTTAACACCATAAATGAATTCCTTAAATATATTCCTTTAAATCCCAGTATTAACTGGAAAGTTATCTGAGATTCCCAAGGATTTTTAAGAGGGAATTGGGGGGCACCTGGGTGGCTCAGTTGGTTAAGTGTCTGACTTCGGCTCAGGTCATGTCACCTGGTCCGTGAGTCTGAGCCCCGTCTCGGGCTTTGTGTGGACAACTCAGAGCCTGGAGGCTGCTCTGATTCGGTGTCTCCCTCTCTCTCTGCCCCTCCCCCATTCATGTGCGTGCTCTCTCTCTCTCTCTTTCTCTCTCTCTCTCTCTCAAAAATAAACATAAAAAAATTAAAGAGGGAATTGAATTTTTAATATTTATTTTGACAAAAAGAAGTTGGAAGGTATTGGCTGAAAATCCCACCACGAGATGCCCCAAGTGCCGTGTTGAAGACTGTGGGAATATAACAGCATGTCTTTTTTTTTTTTTTAATTTTTTTTAACGTTTTTATTTATTTTTGAGACAGAGAGAGATAGAGCATGAACGGGGGAGGGTCAGAGAGAGAGGGAGACACAGAATCTGAAACAGGCTCCAGGCTCTGAGCTGTCAGCACAGAGCCTGACACGGGGCTCGAACCCACAAACTGCGAGATCGTGACCTGAGCTGAAGTCGGACACTTAGCCGACTGAGCCACCCAGGCGCCCCTATAACAGCATGTCTTGAGAGGGGAGACCAATTATGTTCATGTTCCGCAGAGGGTGGTGAGATATACCCTCTCACTTCATTTCTACACTGGGATGAAGTATAATCTAGCCACCCAGAAGTAGAAGGAAACAGGAAAACGGTGCTAACTTCCAGTAAGTACAGCTTCCCCACATTAGAGGCGGGTGGCAGAGCTGTTTCTTGAGGAGGCCCACCTCCCTTGCCAGAGACAGCTCCTGAAACAGATTCTCCCTGCTTCCAGGCCCTGGTGACCTGCCCTGCCTTCCTGTTCTCTCTCTCTCTCTCTCTCTTTTTTAATGTTTTATTTATTTTTGAGAAAGAGAGTGCAAGCAGGGAAGGTGCAGAAAGAATGGGGGACAGAAGATCCAAAGCAGGCTCTGCGCTGATAGCAGTGAGCCCATGTGGGGCTCAAACTCATGAACTATGAGATCATGACCTGAGCAGGAGTTGGACACTTAACCAACTGAGCCATCCAGTTTCCCTAGAAGTATTCATTTTAAAATTAATAATACCGGGGCACCTGGGTGGCTCAGTTGGTTACGTGTCTGACTCTTGATTTCAGCTCAGGTCATGATCTCATGGTCGTGAGATTGAGCCCCTCATCAGGCTCTGCACTGGGCCTGGAGCCTGCTTAAGATTCTTTCTCTCCCTCTTCCCCTCCCCTGCTCATTCTCCCCCTCTCAAAAAAATTAAAATACTAATTTTCAAGAAGTACATTTCTAATTTTGTTGTGTTTTTAATTTTTATTTTCAAACAATTATAGATTCACAGAAAGTTGCAAGAGTAGTACAGAATGGTTGTGTGTACTTTGTACTCCAATGGTTCCGTTTTATTTACCTATAACACAATATCCAAGCCAAGATGATGACAGCAGTACCATATGTGGATGGTAGGTCTATGCCAGTTTACCCCATGTAACCACCACCCCAATCAAGATGGAAAACTCCTCCATTTCTACAGAGATCTCCCTGGTGCTCCTCCTTCCACCCTATCACTAACCCTTGGCAACCACTAATGACTTCTCCATCTCTATACTTTTGTCATTTCGAGGGTGTTATATAAATAGAGTCATATAGTAAGTGACCTTCACTCAGCCTGATGTCTTTAAGATCCATACAAGTTATGTGTACCAGTAGTTGTTCCTGTTTATTGTATAGTAGGTAATGTTGAGTAGTATCCCATGGTGTGAATGTACCAGTTTACTTTTTAGTTTCTCTATTGTGGGATATTGGGTTGTTTCCAGTTGTTGGACTATCACAGATAAAACTGCTATGAACATTTGTGTACAGGTTTTGGTGTGGACATAAATTTTCATTTCTCTGGGATAGATGAAAGTGTGTGTGATATAGAGTGTGATGACTGGGTTATTTTCCAGAGTGGCCAACACATTTTATGTTCCCGTCAAAAATGTATGAGAGATCCAGTTTCTCGGAATCCTCTCCAGCATTTAGTGTATTCACTACTGTTTATTTTGGCAGTTTTAATAAGTTTGTAATAACCTTGTGGTCTTAATGGCTAGTGATGCGGAGCATCTTTTCACATGTTTAATCGCCATCTGTAAATCCTCCTTGGTGAACCTTCTCTTCAAGTTGTTTGCCCATCTTTTAATTGGATTGTTTGTTTTTTACTGTTGAGTCTGAAAGTTCTTTATATATTCTAGATACTAGTCCTTTAGCAGTCACCCAGGGGCTACAAGAGTAGCAAGAGCTTTGCATGGAACCAAATGGAGACAGAAAGAATAAGGTTCTAGATTTTTATAATGTTCTATAGTCCTGCTTATTCACCTATAACTTCTGACTTCTTTCTCAGTTGATGAAGAGGCCTGGTTTATCCTTGAGAAATATTTTGGTTCCCTTTTTATTCTTGAGATTGGGGTTCACTGGAAACCCTCCACCCCATCCTTTGTCTTTCAGGAACCCAACCTCTCTCTCTCCCACTGAAGTGCCTTGTGAGAGGTGAAGGGTATGAGGACTTTCTCCTGTGAAGGCTTCTTGCATGAAGACACAATGAGAATTAACAAAGTAGGTGCCCCACGCCCATTGTTGGCATGTGGTCCCTGTGTCCTCTAGAAATATCTACAGAGGGAGGCCATCTTCAGGAAGGGATAAAAATCTAGGCATTTCTTGGCAATATTAGTAGATAACTAGTCTTAACGTCTCCAGGTTCACTCTGTGAGCCTGGCATCCCACATGCCCTGCTATAAATTAAACATTAACTCCATGCCAGATTTGGTGCTACAGCTACCAAAACAAATAAGACCCAATTCTACTTTATTCTGGAGACTTATAATTTACCCTAAGAAGATAGACCTGTAGATGCCTCAGCAAATGAGTGCAATGACATGACAATACTTGTGGTAGAGCCTAATTACTCACCACACATGCTTCCTCTTCTCCTCAGCTCACAGCCAGACTTAGCACCCAACCTAGAGATGGGTGTGGTCGTGGAGTTAGGTATAGTCATGTCACTGGGTTCTGGTCAATGGAGTATGAGGGCTTTCTGTCCTCTTTCACAAAATTCTCCTACACACTATCTTCTGTTTTATTTTCCCTTCCACTTGCTGAGTGGAGAGGACCATAATGCTAGCCTCGAAGAGGAAAGAGTCATAAAATGGAAGGGATCTGGTACCTTGTTTGACCAGGATCCACAGCCCAGGAACATTCAATTGGTCTTTTCATGAGCATTGAGATTCTGGGGGTGTTTGGGCAGCAGTTATCTTGACTAATACACAGAGCACAGAAATCACAAGTTACTACTCTCTTCCAAACATAGAAAGGCTTCATAGAGGAGGTGCCTGATTTCCCTTGGGGCTCATCCCACATTGCCTCTCAGATACTACTTACATTTACAGATCAGGAATTGCATTGTTGCTTTTTATGCTTGTCCTCATTCATTAATTTTTCTCTTTTGAAATACCATTTTATCCTTACTTGGCTAACAAAACTAGCTATACAAAGCATGAAAGTTGCACGCTATCAAATTCCAAATGGCTTATTGCTTTTAGCACCCTCCCCCCTTTCAGCAAATTCTTCCAGCCTTTTGATAACTTAATTTATATCCTTTCCACATATTTATCCAAAAGGCAGCTTTTAAATTCTGGCATGGTCACCCACTCTTCCTCCTGGGCTTTGATGCTACCAGATGCTAGAACAAAAACATTCACAATATGCCTACAATCTATTTCAATATATAATTCTATCCAACTGAATGTCAGGCATTTCTAAAGAATGCTGTTGGCTGATATAATGTCCCTTGCCCAAGTTAAGGTTTTGATTTTAAATTGCATATTGGAATGCCTTGTGTTACGCTTTCCCCCAATTTATAAATCTATCACAGATTCTCTTTCCAATCTATCTTGCCTCCTTAAAAGATTAACCGTTAAGAGTAGAGTTTAATGTGATATCTTTAGAAAGCAAATGAACAAAAATATTTTGCTTTTGAAAGGGAATGTACCCTCAGGCAAAAGAAAAAAAATTCTGTCTCTTAATACATGTTGGGAACTGCCAGTTGTCATGCTCACAGCTTAAGATGGATTAGGATTCCATCACTGATCATCACATAAATTCTTATACTTATAACCTTACATCTTCGTCTGCAGCCAAGCAATTAGAAAAGAAAAAGACTGCGTTTGGATATATTAGAATGTGTGGAGTCTGTTAGAGTATCAGCAGTTTCTTGAAACAACTTAAGAGAATTTTTTACTTAAGTGTTCGGCAGACCTAAACCATATCCCCAAACACGTACTAAATTTCGTTTCATTTGAGAGTGAAGGTAGGGGAAGAGGGCCATTCATGATCATGATTATTTAAACATAAAGTAAATCTCTTTACTTGATTATATTGTCTTAATTAAGATGTTTTTAGGAAATCAAGATATTAGTTCTTCCTTTGAGATGATTATTTAACCATAGACTTTAAAAATTACCAAACCAAGTGTGATATTGTTGGTGATGTGCTTTTCTTTCCATGGTACCAGAAAAAGAAGATATAATGTACTTGAACTTTATAGTGACTCTGCCTTTCTCTTAGTTTAAAAAAATGAAGGCTTTCTAGAAAAAAAATATTAAAATTAATTCCAATAAAATTTATTCCACAGTTGTGATAATGTAATTGGCATCCAATAAGTTTACAACATATGAGAGCACTCACATTGGAGACTTATCATTATACTTCACTTTCTTCACTTAAAAGACTAACATTTAGCACATAATATTCCACCTGAATAATCAGTCTTTAAACATCAAATTAATGGTTGCTTCTAGGTTTCAATAAATGGGGAAAATGATCTACCCCTTAATTTCCTTAGGGAATTTCTGAGAATTAATAAAACTGAATTAATTAAAATATATTAGTAAGAATTAATAAGAATTAATAAAAATATATAAGGTGACTAGATATTCTTGAACATGACCATTGTTTTTAATCATTCATTCTTTTAAGTCATTAAACTAATAAGTATTTATTATCCATATACCCTTCTAGATCCTGAGTATTTAGCAATGAACAAAAGAGACAAATCTTTGCCCTCATGGGGCTTATGTTCTAATGGGGAACATAGAAAATAAGCAAGGAATTCATTAAATATATAATAAAACTTCAGGAGCAATAAGCACTACACATGAGGCAGTGTGAGGAGATGAGAGAATCCCAGGCTGGGCGGGGCGGGGGGGTGGCATGTGTGTGTGTAGTTCCTTTAGGTCGAGAGATCACAACGGGTGATGACTGAGTAGAGGACCAGATGGAGTGAGGAAGAGAGCCATGTGAAGATCTGGGAGAAGAGCCCCAAGTCGAGGGAAAAGCTTATGGAAACCCTTGAGACAGGAATGAACTCAGGGTGTTCTACAAAGAGGAGAGAGGCTGGTGTGGCTGGGGCTCCGTGGCTAAGGGGGAGCTCGGTAGGGAAGATATAGCTGGGTTAGTGTCTGCTAGGGCTTTAGCTCAAGTCAGAAGTTGGGGTTTTGTTCTAAGAGTGACCAGGAGCTCCTGGAGGGTCTTGAGCAGGATCTTGACCTGTTCTCATCTACATTTCACACCTACCACTCTGGATTTATTTGAAAGAATGACTTTAGGTCAGGGAGATACAGTTAGGAAGCTATGGCATGAGTCTTGCTGAGAGATGACAGTGACCTGGGCTGGGATGGCAGGAGAGCAGGAGGTGAGACACGGTTGGATTCTAGATGCATTTTAAAGAGAAATTCGTTATCGAGTTTTGTGTGGGAGGTGAGCAAGGTTGATTCCCAGGGTCTTTTGTCAGAGCTGCTGTTTGAATGAGGGTTCCGTGTTCTGGGAGAGGAATGGTTTGGAGAATGGTAATCACAAGTTTGAGTCTGGGCTGATTGAAATGCCTTTCACGCACCTAAGGGGAGAAATCCACCAGGCAATTGTATGTGTGAACCCTAGGGCAGAAGGCTAGGCTGAAGATAGGTATTGGGGGCCACGAATATTTATAAAGGATTTGTCATAAGCCTCAATGAAATCGTCTAGGGAGAGAATAATGACAGAGAAGATAAGAGTCCCAAGGATGGACTTAGGGGCACCTGGGTGTCTCAGTCAGTTAAGCATCCGACTTTGGCTCAGGTCATGATCTCGTGGTTTGTGGGTTTGAGTCCCACGTCTGGCTCTGTGCTGACAGCTCAGAGCCTGGTGCCTGCTTCGGATTCTGTGTCTCCCACTCTCTCTGCTTCTTACCTGCTTATGCTCTGTCTCTCTCTGAAAAATAAACATTAACAAAAATTTTTAAAAAATTATAAGAATTCGGCTCCAGAGCCAGGCCATCTGGATCCAAATTCCAAATCTACCAAAAGCAAGTCACGTTGGCCTCACAGAAATTACTTCCTCTGTGTCTCCGTATCCTCACCGTTAACCGGGGATGAGGAGCAAACCTACCTGTTGTGGTGACTGTGAAGACTGAGTTAGGAATGTGACGCCTTTAGACGAAAGTGAATGTCAACAGCACAAGATGCCATATCATCTAATAGTTGAGATTTTTATTTGCCCAAGGTCATGTGCCTAGTTGAGGTGGAGCCAGTTATAGAGCCCAGTTTTGCTGGGCTGCAAATTGTGGATTTTTAGCCACTTTGCTGCCTTGCCTGTGAGCAGTAAGCAGGGAGCCAGAGAGAATACCAGTTAGGATCTTTTCCCCGGAGGGTCAACTGCTAAACATGTTCCACACAGTACTGTTTACTGCAGACACCCCCAGGACACCTCCCTCAGATGCATCCGTCGCTTGATGCCTTTGATAGGATGGTTTTAATGATTCGGTCTTCTAAATGGAGACGTTGAGAATAGATACTTTCTCACATAACCAGTGGTGAAGCTCAGGTCCAAGTTTTACCTTTCACACGGAGAACTCAACTTTCACCTACAAACCATACTCAACACATTACACAGCTCCATCCATCACCTCCCTGATAACCCTTGTCTTCCTGTATGTGTGCTGGTGTCCTTTACCTGTGTGGCCTTGTCTGTGTAAGCAGGCCTGATGTGAGTATCAGAGAGCCCCAGAGGTGAGCAGCCCTTTCCGGCCCCCCGCGGCCAGCATTGCCTCCCACCTGACAGACGACCCAGCCAGTGGAACCACGCAGTGCACATCACCGGCCCCACCTCAGCAGCCAGCCGCACTCCCAGGGGGCACAGTCCCCTTCCTGTTTGGAGGCCAAATCCCTTTGCCCGTGGCTTCCATCTTTTGGGCTTGACCCAGCTTTCCCCAGAGCAAGGTGCTTCCGTCTTCTACACAACACCTTTCAAATTGTCCAGGACACTGTGCCCATCGATTCCCACCCACCTCCCAGTCCAGCCATTCTGAACTGCCTTGCACGAGGAGCCCCCCCCCCCCCGCCTCCGCTGACAACACCCTCCTCTCACAGTTTGCCCCACTGAAAAAGTCCTCCTCACCCTACATCTCACCCCAAGTGTTGCCTCTGTGTGACTTCCGGTGTTCCCTGGAGAGAACCTGAGTGCCCTTTCTCAGTTTGACTTCAGCTGTACATTCTTTCTTACAGCGATTATCTTGGTAGATTGGTGTTGGCCTCATGCCTTTCTCCCTGCTGCAAGACCCAGCGCAGAAGGCAGGGACTGTGCATGTTGCTCTTGGTTTTCCTGGTACCTTGTGTGGAGCCTGGTTCTCCATAAATATTTGTTGAGTGAATGATGGTACCCAGTTGTGAATCAGATAGGCCAGGCCCCTTCCTCTAGTAGATCACAGACTGTGACAAGTGTTATGAGGAAAATGAACAAGGTTATGTGATTTGCTGGGGGTGGGGGGGACACCCTAGATGGGGTGTTCACTCCCTCTGCCCCAACTCAACCGGAGCTGAGACCTGAAGGCTGACAAGCGGCCAGTCATGAGAAGGGGTGGCCAGAAGGACCGGCCAGCCTGAATCCGCGAGGTGGGAAAGAGCTTATCCCTGTTGAGGAACAAAAAGGAGGTTAGGACAGAGCATTCGGGGTGAAAAGGAGAGTGATGCATGGGTCCCTAAGGGTGGGGGCCGGTCCTCACAGGGTTTAGGTGATGACTGGCTTGACACTGGTGTGCCGCTTGCTTGGAGTGGGGCGAGAGCTCCTTCAGTCCTGCCTGACGTGGCCAGCAGACGGCCAGCGGCATCAACAAGACACCCGGCACAGCTGGCCCCACTTCTTCCCAAGCCCCAGCCTTCTCTTTCCCGGACATTCTCCTTCTCAGGCCCAACACCAGCTGGTCTCAGGAGAGTACGGTATCAGACCTTCACACCCCCGTGTGACTCGCAGTGCCCCGCTAAAGGAATGGTGGCTTAAAACAGCACCTACGTATCATCTCACAGGCTGTAGTCGGAAGTCAGACACCATCTCACCGGGCTCAAATCAAGGTGTCAGTGGTGCTGTGTTCCTTTCTGGAGACTCTGGGGGGAATCCGTGCCCTTGCCTTTTCTAGCTTCTGTAAGCTTCCTACATTCTTTGCTTCGTGGTCCCATCATTGGCATTCAAAGCTAGTAAGGCACATCCCTCTGAGGCTTCTGGCACCGTCATGTGACCGTCTCTGACCAGAGCTGGGAGAGGACCCCTGAGGTTAAAGACTTGCGTTTGGATTGGCCGTGAATCCCCCCTCCGCAGGTCCCATCGGGAATTGGATCCTGGACATCTTTGCCATTATTCTGCCTTCCACAGGACTCCTAGCTCTTAAAAGAACAGTCAGATACAACGTGTGGACTGTTGGGATGTAGATTCAAAAACCAACATTAAAAGACATCTTTGAGGCCATCAGGAAAAGTTTAACATGACCCAGGTATTTAGATGATAAAAAGGATTTGTTCTTAGTTTTGTTAGGTGTGATCGTGGCATGTGTCTTTATCTGATACCTGATTTGGAATCCTACAGGAAGACATGAAGATACATGAAACAAGATTGGAAAAGTACTGATAATTCTTTTTTTTTTTAATTTTTTTAATGTTTGTTTTTGAGAGAGAAAGAGAGAGACAGAACACAAGGGGAGGGGTAGAGAGAGGGACACAATTGCAAGCAACCTCCAAGCTCTGAGCTGTCAGCACAGAGCTTGACGTGGGCCTCGAACTTGTGAACCGTGAGATGATGACCTGAGCCAAAGTCAGACACTTAACTGACTGAGCCATGCTGGTGCCCCAAAATACTAATAATTCTTGATCTGAGTGATAGGTGGTGGGGCGGGGGGGGGGGGGGGGCAGGGGGGTTCAGTATACACTATCCTTTGTACTTTTTTGGATGTTTGGAACTTTTATTTTAAAAAGTAAATATATATACTTTTATTTTAAATATATATTATATATTATATTATATATATATTAATATTTATATATTATATAAATAAAATATATAAAAATATATATAAAAATATAAAATGTATATATTAAAAAGTAAATATATATACTTTTATTTTTAAAAGTATATATATATATGTATGATCAGATATCAGTAAGAGGCTAAGGAGATCCATTTGGGATGGAGGTAAAGATCTATTCTGGCCCCCTCTCTGCGGCAATTTGACCACTAGGATGGCCACCAAATGCCCCAAGAAAAGAAATCAGGCTTCTGCATGCCTCACTCATTGAGGGAATCAGCAAGGCCTGTGAACTTGGACTCTATTTCAGTACAACCAAAAGTTCAAAACTAAACAAAACTTTATAGGTTATATTGTTTGACCATCATTCCCTGTTGTTCCCAGCTACCCCCTACAGCCATGCAATCTAAGAACCCATTAAATGCAATAAAAACTATGAAATAACTATACATTTTTTTTCAATCATATGCTCAAACCTAACTGGAATTTCTGAATAGGCAGAGCAGTGTGTGTCCATATTCAGTAACAATGCTTCTCCTTCTCTTCGTAGTAGGATGTCAAAGAACCAAGAAATCCCAAAGAGACCTTTAGGACAGTGGGGAGAAGGGCTGCCAAGGCAGAATTCAGGCACCATTGCCCTGCAGAATCAGGCTCGCCTTGGGTGGGAGAGGCTCACCTCTGTTCCTGTTTCAGGATGTGCCACCCCATTGTTGGGTCCTCCCAGGTAGGGTTTCCCAGGCACTTTCTTTGTAGCCCTCACATTAGCCCAGGGAAGGGGGAAGCACTGGTTACAGACATCAAAGATGACAGAAGCCAAACCCAAATGGGTGACATTTCAAAAAGTCAGTAACTATCATCTGTATTCCTTGGAGGTAGATTGTGGACAGAACCTTCTCTTACATGGATAGAGATGACCCAGCTCTACTTTCTCGGGACCATTTATCCTAAAGCATATTGGCTGCAGAGCCCGCATGAGGGTGAGGATGGGAGGGGTGTGTGAAAGAAGGAGACAGAGCCTCATAGGAGAGAAGCTTTGGAAGATGCCCTGAAGTAAGGAAAAGCCAGCTAGAACAAGATGCTCACTTACAGAATAGAGAGAAGACAAAGCACAAATGTGTCTGTGAGTACTTATCTGTCTTAGGGGGCTCCAGATGGAAGCTGGTGGATAACCAACCAAGCAATATTCCTTGAGGATCTTCTGTAAATACATTGTGCTAGTTTCAAACAGGAAAATGGCTCTTCCAACCAAGGGCTGACCGACTACGTGAGAGACAGGACATAAACACGTTGAAGACAGCCCACAGTTCAGGGAAGCAAATGGCAAGGGCTGTCAGAAGTTCATGGGTAGGAGACAGGCTGGGAGTCAGAGAAGTCCACCCTAGGAAAATGAAAGACTGCAGGAGCAAAGGTGTAGAGGTAAAAAAAAAAACTCAGATGTCTCCATCAGACAGGAGGCAGACCAGACAGACCAGGGTGGAAGATCCATGTGGGCAGGGCTTCTGCAATGTTGGTGTCTCTCAGGCCAACTGGCCGGGGAGCTCTTGATAACACTGACACCCGCCAGGTGTTCCTGAGGCTGGTGACCAGTCTGTTGGCTCAGACATCACACTCTGGGAAACACACTGTAATGAAATTGCAGTAAATGAGGTTATAGAGTAGAATGGGGCCAGCTGATGCATGGCCTTGAATGCCAGGCCAAGGATACAGAATGTTATTTGGTGGCTGGAAGTTAGTAGTGGCTTTTGATTAAGGGGAAGGCATAATGATAGGGTTCTCTTAGGAAGAAAGATGGGTAAGCAATGTGCTAGAAAAAAGATAGAAATGTGTAAAAAACTGGACATAAATAACATGGAGATAGAAAGTATAAAGAATTTTATGACTGGTTGTCGGTCTCAGCAGAGAAAATTGTGTAATAAAAGCTTTCATTCATGGTCCAGACGTTAACCTCTCAAACAATCCAATGCTGTAAGTGTTGTAGTCTCCAATTTACAGATGATGAAAAAGAAGCTCAGAGAGATAAAGTAACTTGCATAGACACAACTTGTCTACAGTAGGGCTGGAATTTTAGTCTAGGGCTGACGGGCTCCAAATGCCATGCTCTCCTCCCTTCCTTGTGCAGATGACAGGTAGAGTGTATTAGCTGTCTCTTGCTGCAATGACAAATTACTAGACTTAGTGGCTTAACCACACAAATGCACTATCTTAAGGGGCACCTGGGTGGCTCAGTTGGTCAAGCATCCAACTTCGGCTCAAGTCATGATCTCATGGTTCATGAGTTCAAGCCCCACATTGGGCTCTCTGTCATCAGCAAGGAAGCCTGCTTTGGATCCTCTGTCCCCTTCTCTCTGTGCCCCTCCCCTGCTCATGCTCTCTCTCTCTCTCTTTCTCTTTCTCTCATCTTTCTCAAAAAATAAATAAACTTGGGACATCTGGGTGGCTCAGTTGGTTAAGTAACCAACTCTTGATTTCGGCTCAGTCATGATTTCACGGTTTCATGAGTTCAGGCCCCATATCAGGCTCTGTGCAGGCAGTGTGGAGCCTGCTTGGGATTTTCTCTCTCCCTCTCTCTCTCTCTCTACCCCTTCCCCACTCACACTGTACCTGTCTCTCTCAAAATAAATAAATAAATAACTTTAAAAAAAGAAAAAATTTTAATATATAAGTAATAAAACAAATGATTATCTTAGAGTTCTGTAGATTCTCTATAGAGAACCCCTGGGCTAAAATCCAGGTATCAGCAGTTCTTTTTTTTCTTTTCTTTTCTTTTTTTTTTTTTTTGGCTTGAGGTGCAAATTGGTCTTCTTGGCTTTTCCAGCTTCTGGAACCCACCTCCATTTCTTGGCTTGTGTCTTCCTTTCTCTGTCTTCAAAACTAACAACATTACTCTGACCATTTTCCCCAGCCCTGTCTTTCTCTCTCACCAAATTCGGGAAAGATTCTCTGATATTAAGGACTCATGTGATTAGATTGGACCCACTTGGATAATCCAAGGTAATCTCCACATCTCAATGTTTATACCTCAGTCTTATCTGCAAAATCACTTTTGCCTTGTGAGGTAACATATGCACATCCTGGAGATCAGGACATAGACACTTTGGTGGGGGGGGGGGGGGGCATTATCCTGCCAAGCACAGAGTGATGCTGCTGCCATTCTTGGACACTTGGTTTTGTGCCCAACAGCATGTTTGGGTAGCACACCATTACAAAGGGGATTTTTTGTTGAATCAACAGTAATGAAATAAAGGACAACACAGGAATTTTTAAAGGAATGGTGTTGGTAGAACAGAAACAGTATGGTTGGAGTAAGAGCTGGCAGCATGGATGCCACTGCTAAAATTTGTTCTAAACACACTCCAAACATTCCTCTGCATCGTTAATCCCACTTAAATTTGACTCTGTCATTGTCAAGATGAGCAGCTACATGGATTACCCAATGTAGGAGCGTGACCACAGAATATAGATGATGCCTAAGTCTGTAGTTTCAGTGCCAAAGTTTGTACTAATTCCCCAAATTCTAGAGTCAAATTCCTATTCTCTGCTTTAGTAGTCTGTCTAAAATATGCATGCCTTCAGACCACTGCCGGACTTCTTTTTATTTTATTTTATTTTATTTTATTTTATTTTATTTTATTTTATATTTTATTTTATTTTTTGATGATGAGTAGCCATTACCTTAGCAGGCTGACATCCCTTTGTTCCAACAGTAAGCCATTTATAAAGTATGAGTTTTACGGAAATTATATGAACCAATAGGTTTATGTGAGCATAAATGGAAAGTGCAGGCTATATGAAATTGTTAGAATCAGGGCAGCAAATGGTTTAGTTAAAGCTCAATATAATCCTTTATCATTTTATTTTTAAAGTCCTATCACTGATTCATCTGAAATGTGATAGACTGAGGATCTTATCGTAATGTGACAAAATTTAGAAATACAATTTTCTCTTTTGGGTTTCTTTTATTTTATAGAAAGAGAGAGTTGGCATTTTGTTATAGACCTTTCAAAGCAAGAAAATGATAACTCAGGAACATTAAAATTCACGTTCTTTGGGCAATAAGCCCTAAGCTTACTGAAGAACCTGCTGGTTTGCAGTCACTGAAATGATTTAATAGGGAGCCAGTCTCAAAGATTGTTGAGACAAGAAGTTAGGAGAGTCCTCAACTACAAGTGAGGGCGGTTGCTGTTGAAGCCTATCGTTTTCTCATTTAAGAAGCCTGATTTAGTGAGCTGCACATATGATCACAGTGTGCATTCTGAAATGAATCTAGCAGTGAGAGTGGCTCCCAGGAAGAGTTCCACATGAACAAGCGCCTCAGGAGGAAAAGGCAAACAAAACAAACCTTGGGCACTTGCTTAAAAATGAAGGCCACATTCGGGCATGTGTGGTTGCCGTTGATTTTAATGGGAACATCCTGTCTGTTTCTGGGATTCAGAACATAAAACCGGTGGGAAAAGTGTGAAATGGGGAAAAAAAGAAATAAAAGTATCCATTGGGCATTGTGTTTAAAGATGAGAAGAACTGTGTGTCATAAAGGGATGAGTTAAAATTCACATTTTGCCAGTGAAGACCATTGTTGTGTCTCAAAAAATTCTTTAATACCGTTGCGTTTGATTCCTGAAAAAGGAAGCAGGAGGAATAGGCACTGGTTTCAACACAATTTGCTAATTTCTGATTGACAAGAGGAAAGTTAGAAATTGCAGAAATGGCTGGGAAGACTCACCTCCATTCTGCAGACACACACACACACACACACACACACACACACACACACACACAAAAGCGCATGCATGCGTGCAAACCAAGACCAACAAACAGGCATGGAAAGTATCTTACTGGCATCTTGTTTCTGGTATTGCTATAACTACGCACAAAACAAGTGATACATGAAATGGTAGCGACATCTGTTCAAGAACCTGTGGGGCTTTCCTCACAAAACAGTTGTAAAATCTTTTGGGGACAAAAATATTTCTACGTATCTGTGTAGATGCTTTCTTTTAAGGGAAACACACACACACACGCACACACACACACACACGAACAAGTGTTGAGCTGAAAAGACAAGAATAAGAAAAAGAAATGTCATCCATGTCTTAAAATGCTTCTTTAATTTTTCTCCTTTCAAACCAAGCTACGTGAATTGCCTCGAAGGTACCGATTTTTTTCTTTTTTCTTTTCTTTTCTCTCCTCTTTTCTTAGAATCTCAAAACATGTAAATTGTCATAAAGCTAAAGTTTAAGATTCCCCTTGGTCAGACCGTAGTAACACACACTTGAATGCTGAGTGAGTTTGTTTTTATTTGGTAGGAAACATTTTCTGACCTTGGAAATGAAATTGTTCAGTTGTCTGTTTGTTTATGGTGAAGCTGTATGGAGGGTTCTGGGTACTTGTGTTCTGGGTACTTTGAAATTCTCAAATCCACAGTGTATGGGAAGTTATACAACTTGGGTTTAATCATCGTTCAGGATGTTCCTCATTAAGGAACCCAGATTTACCTCCTTCCCACGACTCCCCAACATTAGTTTACATTTATCACACAGCAAACTGTCCAGGCTGAGGGGGTGAACTGCAAACAGTAGGAGCTGAGCCTCTCGTTATCTATTTACCCTCTCAGTAGTAGACAATGTAGAACTTGTGCCTTGAGCAGGCTGCAAACGTCTCTCCAAATGAGTTATTCGACTTTTCCCTCACTCCAGTGTCCTTTAATATCAGGTAGCATTTTTATAATATAGTCTTGTTTTAAATAACTGGCCTCTAGCAAGTACAATTTATTCAGTTGGAATGGTTGAAACATGGAGATTTTGTTAGATTTTACCATCTTCTGGACAGATTTGGATGTGCAAAGTAACATGTCTTGGTGGACCATTAAATGTTAGCATTTGTTGGCAAAGCCATTCCATTATACATTGTTCTTTGAAATGACTGATGATTGAGTCTTGCTAAATGTAATGTGGCTATTTTGGACATTGCTGCATTATCCTATTTTTGTAGCCACTTTGCTGTGGAAAGTGAAGCACACCCATCTCACAGATGGAATTTTTTAATCTGCAAAGTATCCTTTCTGGGAAAGTGGTGGTTGATGAACTGGGGGTAGGGTGGCAGCTCCCCAGCTGAGCTCATGACAAGTGAGAGATGAGGCAGCCAGGGCCGGTGTTCCATTCATACCTGTGGGCGGATGCACCTGGTGGGCAGCCCCTGCCCATCTCTGCTTTCCTAAAAGTACTTAGCTTATCACTCTCTATAAATCACAGCCAAGCCCTCCGTCCTTTCCCTGTCCGTTCATCTTCCCAATCCCAGCATCCCAGCCCCTCCCCTTGCTGCAGCATCCTGCATGCCACAGTCCCAGGCAAACCGTGCAGCTTGATTTTCCCTCTGGCCAGCAACCCCTGGCGGGTGAGGAATGAACTCTTCTCAGAACAACAGAGGGGAGATGAATAAATGATCAAGACTTGGTACCCTTAGAATGTTGAGAAATGGAGAATTGAATCACCTTGTTTGGGAGCCGTTGGGTAATTCAAGTGACAAAATAAGTACCGTAGCAATTCAATTTTAGCCCAATCTACACTTGTTACAGAAGCACTGAACAGAGCCTCAGAAGTCAACCCACAAGATAATAAATCCCTTGTCTAGAAAATGGAGATAATTGTATGAGCTTACCTCCAGTAATTATTGTGGGGGAATAATTAATAGAATGAGGATGGAGGAGGGAATAAGAGTGATCTGGAAATGATAATATTGAAAAAAGTCATGCTGAAATTGGCTTAGGTGTGAAGGAAATAAAGTGATCTGGTCAAGAATGTGCACTGGGTTCAAATCCATGCTCTGCCACTTACTAGCTGTGTGACCTTTGAATAGGTTACTGAATTCCTCATGGGTAGGACCTACCTGCAGGGCTGTGGGAACACCTGAGGCCACTCAGGTAAATGGCCTGGTTTCATGACTATGGCAGGGTGATGCTCATCAAATGGTAGCTATTACTGTTTACAGAGAAGATAAATCGTCTTCATTGTCTTTTATAAATTAGCAAGAAGTCCTCTCCTATTTATAAGCAATTGTATTCAGGATTATCAATAAGATGTGGGTTGAAATTATCTCATCAGATAAATAAGGGAATATTGTTTGGAAGCCTTTAAGCATACCTTTGGAGGGAAGCAGCCACACAAGAATTCTGAAAATCCGTTCATGGCATTGAGTGAAAGAGCACGCCGCCCTTCCAGCCTGCAGGACATTCTTTGTGTGACGACAGGCATTTTGAAAGTGCACAGAGACCTGCCCGACATGTTGATAAAATCATCCAGGAGATTTTGCAAGAGCCAAAACACTGAACCTGCTCTCTGAGACCTGGCCTGCATCTCATATGTTGGATAGAAGAGAGCAGGTGTCACGGGGTCCTGGACTTGGTGTAGCAAGACATTTGGTTCTTGGTATTCAGGCAACAAGTATTCCAATGACAACTAGTAAAATGGGCTGCAATTAGCCTATATGTGACTTTTTAAAGTTGTTTTTTAAATTTTTAAAAGTCATTTTTGGTTGTCATTTTGGGACCAGGGAGCCCTGGGGTTCTCTTGTGTCTCATTCAGCAATATGACATTGCTGATTTAAATTTACAGGCACTAAAGAGCTTTCCACAATAGTTCATGTGGGAAGCAATTGATAAAAATTGGCGTTCCTGACAATAATCCACATACTAATGGATCAGAAAAAAAGAATAGTTATTTAACTTTTTTTTTATTTTAAAAAAGGTGCTCCTGAGGGGCTCAGTCACTTAAGCGCCTGGCTCTTGATTTTGGCTCAGGTCATGATCTTGCAGTTTATGAGATTGAGCCCCGCATTGGGCTCTGCACTGACAGTGCGGAAGCCCCTTCAGATTTTCTCTCACCCTCTCCCTCTGCCCCTCCCTGCTCGTATGCCCATGCACCCTCTCTCTCCCTCTCTCAAAAATAGACATTTAAAAAAAAGAATAGGTGTTCATTTGTTCAAAATTGTTGAATATACAAAGACCTGTAAGTTCGTTAGTACTCCCCCCCACTCCGCCCCACCAATGTAGTCGGGCTATCTGGAAAAATCAGGCATGGACTGCTCTTTAGAGCTTTGCAGTGAGTGGGCCTCATGCCTCACCCAGTACATGCATATGTAAGGCAGGACTCCAGAGCTCAGGTTCATGTAACAAGCCCATGAGAATGTGCACACCCACAGGACTTTTCCCAGGGTAGTCACCTGGGAAGGCTGTCCAGCACAACCCAGCATTGCAGGACTTAGAAGGACCTCAGAGATTACCCAAGTGATTTTAAATGAGAGCCAAATCCCTCTGCAGGTTTCTTTTGGGGGAGGGGAATTGTCCAAATCTGGGTCTTTTGAGGCTCAATTTAATTTTTGAAAGCAACCAAACTTCACTCAAAGCCAGATCTAGTGAATAAGGTAAATGGTCAGGATGGACAAATGAAAACTAAGGTGGGGCCATAAAATGACAAAACTGGTTGGCTCTAATGACCCACAAAGTGGTTCTGAGAGATTAATTCCAAAAGCACCTAAAGAAACATCAGCTCCTCAGATTACTACTGTGGTCACAACCTCTCTGAGGGAGGTAAAAAAGCTCATGTCAGATCTAAAAATATTCATGCTTTTTGGCCCAGAAATTCAATTTCTAGGAATCTATCATAAGGAAGTTATTGAGATGGTATGCAAAAATTTAACTATTTGAAATCTGGATGCAGTGTTAATAATCACTTAAATTTGGGAGTGTCCTAAATGTCCAACAGTAGGGATTGGCTGAATATAGAAGGACCTCTAAAGTCAATATACTGAGCAGTCACGCAAAATAATGCTACTGAAGTGTTTTTATTGATATGGAAAACTGCTCACATTCAATGAAAAGAGCAGGTTATAAAATGGTGTGAAGATATGATCCAGGTGAAAATTTGTACATATGGGGAAGGGATAGAAAAGTAAAGGGAAAGACATTAGACCAAGTAGTAAATGGTGGATGGGCCTGTGAATATTTTCACACTGTTTTTGCTTGTACCTCTTATGATTTTCCTATAATGAAAATTATTTTTATAATAAAAATATAATAAAAAGAAACATCACAGAAATGAAAAGGAGGTTCTACTGTCCTTAAGGAGGCATTATGATGGACCTATTTTAGTTTGTTAGAGTTCTCATAGCAAAATGCCACAAACTGAGTGGTTTAATAAACAGAAATATATCTTGTCACAGTTCTGGAGGATGGGAGTCCAGAGTCAAGGTGCTGGCAGTTTTGGTTCCCTCTAAGGGTGTGAGGGAGAATATGTTCCAAGGCCTCTCCATAGCATCTGGCAGTTTGCTGGCAATCGGTGACGTCCCTTGGCTTCTGTTCTATCACTTCAATCTCTGCCTTCCTCTCCACAGGCTGTTCTCCCCGTGTGTGTGTGTGTGTGTGTGTGTGTGTGTGTGTGTGTGTGTCTACATCCTAAGTTCCCCTTATTATAAGGACATTAGACATATTGGCTCTGGGCCCATTCTATTCCAGTGGGACTTCATCTTACTTAGATCTGCAATGTCCCTGTTTTCAAATACAGCCACATCTGAGGTATTGGGGGTTAGAACTTCAACATATAGATTTGGGGAGTAGTGGGGGGGGACACAATTCAACCAGCAATAGTACCGCAATGAAATAGCCACACTGCTTCTACCCAACTGAAAGTACTGCTTACCTGCCATGTCAGCCTGTGCCAGCTGCTGTACACATAGTACGAGCGTGGGCCAAGACCAGGAGTTGGGGGGGGGGGGGGGGACACCGACATCCCTGCTCAATTTTCCTGGAAACCTAAAACTACTCTTAAAAAAATTAAGTCTATTAATTTAAAAAGGAAAACCAAAAAATATGTTACAAATAATGAAATTTGCAAGGGATCACACAGTCAGCTACCCAAAAGGGGCCTTTGGCAGATAAAAGTTTGGGAAACTGCAAGAGTTAGCCCTTTTTCAAAGGTAGTTGAGAGGATACAGATGACCAAAGTGTGACCCAGTGGGATCTCCAGGATTCAAACAACGCTGGCCGCTCACACCTATCTCAGACTCAACAAAGCCCTTCTAATGGAGCTTTAAGAGGGTGGGGGATGGGGGAGGGGAAGGAGAACCAAATTCTTATTCAAAGAAATAACAATTTGGAACGTGCACAAGAGTGTCAACAAGTTATGTAGATCTTATCAGCATCGCATTTTTGGTGCCTCCCAGCTATCCAGCGAGGCTCAGCCAGCCTGTCAACACCCTTCAGCATCCCACGCAAGACGGGCATATCAACACCTCGGGAGGCTCTGCTATGGCCAGGCCTGCCTCCCCGGGGCCCCAAAGAGTGCACGTTTTCTCTCTCCTCACAGAATACCATCGTACCATCCCCTTTGTATGCATGAGTGTCTTGGGCCGATTTCTCTGCTCACATCCTGTGATTTGGTTGGGGATAGCTATAAAATGGAACAATACCTTTATGCTAACTTTGGAAAGAGTACCTAACTTGGGAAAATCTGATGTTGCATTGCCTGAAGGAAGGGAATGTGTAGTTTCAGTAATGTGAGGAGAAAATGTTATTATAGTCAAAATATAATACATTATATTTATATATGTATTTATATATATATGTGTATATATATATTTATATGTCAAACTATAATAGGCTTATACTAGGTGCTTCTACATTTGCAGATAAAAACTTTGTGATTTTACAAAATTATGGATGGGGGCTAAGGCATGAAACTTTGGAGATTCTCCTCCCCACCTCCTCCCACTTCGCCACAGAAATAAGGCCCTTGTAGCATACAATTGCTTCGTGATAATACAGCCTTTCAAATGTAATTTTGCTAAATGATGCAAAAAAAGCATTTATTTAGACCAGTGAAAATGATAGTCTTTACTATACATCTCAGCTTTCTTTTACAATTACCTGTTTATTAATATTAAAGTCAATGAATGGATCTCCTTGTTTGTGTGTTTGTTTTCATTTTTAGGCAGCTTTAAGTGCCTTGAAACAATTTTCTGAACAAGGACTGGACCCAATGGAAGGGGCAATGAATATTGAAAAAGGTTCTCTTGAAAAGTGAGTAAATCTTCTGCTATATTCTTACATTTCTAATTTTGCAATTGTACAAAAAAAATAAGATATAGATAACAATAAGGTAAAAAAAAACCCTCAAGACAATAATATCTATATCTTATAAAATTATTCATATTACAGTTAAATGTAAATAAATGAGAAACGATATATATATGGTCATTTTCATTTCCTCTAGTACATA
Organism: Panthera onca; assembly: GCF_046562875.1. Lineage (NCBI taxonomy): Eukaryota > Metazoa > Chordata > Mammalia > Carnivora > Felidae > Panthera > Panthera onca. The sequence goes on along the minus strand of NC_138356.1, from coordinate 23,442,353 downwards.
TGTGAAAGTTTTAATCTACTAATTGATCATTTTTTTCTCCATTTCAATGCCTTTGTTGTAAATATTTATGTGAGTTTTATTGACTATAGAGACTTGCACAACTTTTAAAATACTGTTTTTACTTCATACTGTTGAGGTTTCTTCTGTCTAAACCTTTTCTGACATACAAACTTGCGCTCACACTCCTGCTAAGTTGTGAGCGCAAGAGAGAGAAAAGAAAAAGAAGTCCAGAAGAGGTATCCCCTCCCCTTGACCGCATTTTGTTTTCCACGTTGTTCTAGAAACACAAGCACCCGTTGCCACAAAAGTGTGGCTCCCAAGGACTGCAAAGGCAAGAATGTAGCTGTAGCAAGAATTTCTGAAATCGAGTGCATAGTTCTTTTTTATGATATCGAATGTCAGGTCTCACCTGAGCGACTGAATTTTAGGTCTCTCCAGAGGCCCAATTTATACTAAAGAAATTGAAAGCAATTGCATTTACATAGAGGAATCCGAATTCTTTCCAAGCCCTAAAAATCGCAGGTGAGATTTCAAAACGCCCATAGGAGATAACGTTTTTTAGAATGAAAACAAACCGATAACCCAGGAAGTGAAAAACAGATACATTGATCCTCCGGTTAAATAAGCATAGCCCCAAAACAGCATTTGGTCATTAATATGTAAGAGGTGAGAGCGTGAGAAGAAAGCATTTGGTAAACAGACGCGGTATTTTCTGTTGTCTATAGATTGGCAACCATTTATAAGCTAATTTAATCAAAACCATTTCCACATGATCTCATCAGTAGACTATCTGAACATAAATATTGTTGTTTCACTTTAAAATGTCACTTTTGTGGTGACCTTTGAATCCTGTGTGCCATCTGCTAATAAACATGTCTGAAGACGTGCAACCCTGGACCTTCAGCTCTTGTTAATGTATTAATCTTCCAGACAAGCCCAGCATCTGGGAGAGAAAGCGGACAATAACCAGACACACCCGGGCTCCATCGCTCAGGACTGCAAGAAATCAAAGTCGGTCATCTAGCAGCTCCCAGAACCACGGCTGCCACCACATCCTTATAAACCTGTCAGCACGCATGAGGGTGTCTGTGTTCAAGGAAATGAATGACTAATACCATTATTTGAGTCTTATGTGAAGACAACACTATTCTAACACAAGAGATAATATACATAGTACTGTTTATTCAACTGGGGAAAAATAAAACTTTGAGCATTTCCCTCGGAACTTGAGATCAGATCATAACTCACTTGCCCGGAGGCAGGAGAAATCTGATCCTGCTACTGGAGCTTGAAATAACAATTAATGAAAAGTGTTAGAAACAGAGGTAAAAATTTTAAATGATTAATAGAGAAATTGGGTTTGGTTCCGTTGTTATGATTGTTTTGTCGTGGAGCTTGTGTTCAGTTATATTCTCTCTCTCTCTCTCTCTCTCTCTCTCTCTCTTGTTTTAAATAATGCTTGACGATTCAAAGATTAACCAATGATGTGCTGTGGAATGTGATGGTCGTTGTCTTCATATAGAGTCACACCGTTTCTCTTTTTATGCGGATATTTATAATCTTCATCCTGTATCAATACGAATGACTTTGAGGTGCACGCCTCAAAGATGTATGCAAACAAACAAGGTTTAAATCAGGTCAGATATTTTATTTACCATATGAAATCGTGTTAGGAACAACTAGTTTCAATATACTCCAGGAATTAAAAAACAAAAACAAGAAAAAAAACAGTTGTGGGTTTTGAGCTCCATAATACTATTAGCCACTAAGGAGGCGTCTTGCCTCCACTGACCATTTCTCCAGATGCCACGTTCCGTTGTGGAAGTCGCACCCACCCTCATCCGTGTGTCATAGCCACTCACTGTTTGCATCGAGAGCGTTTTTAATAACTGCCTCTGGACTTGGGACAGTGAGTAGGATCAAAATAAATAATGTACATGGCGGGGAAGGGAAAGCCTGTCGGAGGAGCCGTAAGAGTCTTGCCAGCTTGTAGCCAGCCACGCTCTGGACCAGCATGTTGGAATCCAGCGTGTACCGAATGCAGTAAAAAAATTGGTCGGTTTCTGTGTGAAGTGTTGTCATTGTTGTTCTTTCGTTCCCTGGCTCTCATCTCTTAAACATCACCTCGGTGAGACCCATCCCAAAGGCCGCCACCCAGCCCAGTCATCCTGCGCCACGGTGGCTTTAGAGGGTGTCCCGGCTCCTGCGCCACCAGCTGTATCTGTGAAACTGCAGAGCGGCCTCCTGGGTGACGAGGAGCTGGGTTCCTGACCAGCCAACGTCATCTCATTGTTCAGCCTTTCTCCTTATTGATTCACAGACGTTGTGCAATGAGAAAACACTATATGGCCTAACTGCTCGACCCAACGTGACAATAGGAATATGATTATGTAAGATTTCATAAGCAAAACCACCACAAATCATGATCTGGCTGACTCACACGCGACTGGAGGATAAACAAACAGCAACATAAGGAAATAACTCGAAGGTTGTTTTTAATGATTCCCATGTGGGGAAGTCCGCCAGTGTTGGGAGGGCCGGTGCCCTCGGAGGAAATAGGTTTCGTTACATAAAGCTGGGTCCTGGTGGAGATCAGCGCATTTGTAAAGTTGGGGTTCACAAGGTAAGCCAAGCTGAACGATACGTCCTGCTGCCTCGCGCCAGGGTGCGGAGAGCCCTGAATCATTGCCTTCGAGGGGGACAGGCTGTTTCTTCTGCTCTGCCTTTTACCACCTGAGGCTTAGGCCCTCAGCCGGGTGGGGAACAGGCCCGTACGCAGCACCACTTCGGGCAGGGGCTTTAAAGTGGATCTTCAGTTTACCAAACACAATAAACACGGGCTACCTCCTGCAGCCCACGGTCAGAACAACGCCAAGGCCGTCAGGGCTGTAGGGGAGTGATGAGCCCAGGGAACAAACGAGCTAATCAGTTCTCACAACCCAAATATCTGAAACATTTAACTCTCGAGCTCTCTGACGTGAGCCATCCTCATGGCGGAGGTATCCCTGACACAGCAGAGCCGTGGTGGTGGGCGCGGGAGAGGTATGTTCGCAGAGGACCTCAAGTTTAGTGGGGGGAAATTTATTTCAAAATTCCATCCCACCTACCTGCCTGAAGAGCCCAGGAAAGCCTCCAGATGTTTGGCCCAGAACCGCAGCCCTGCCTGGGGGGAACCCTTTGGGTTTTCTTCGGGTTAGATTAGCAATGCAATTGTTGGGTGGCCGGCAGCCGCCTGCAGGAACCCGCTAGGATGCTCCGAGCTCCTTCCAAAGCGCAGTGTTATAGATCATTGGAGGGGAAGCCATTAAGTAGATTTATTGAAAGAATGTTTCTTCGGCACAAGGAGATCTTTTTGATGAAAAATGGAACTCATTATTCTTTAAAGGACACAGATTGACTTATCTCCTTTATCAATTACAGTGTCTGCTTTCAGCTTTTCTCAATCAGCGATGGGCTTTGTAGTCACTTCCCAGCGCGGAGGCCAATGTGCTTTATGAAAAAGGTTTGTTTTTACATTTTAATTGGAAATATAATATTGCACTTTGGAACTCTGACCATCCCTTTCCAGCACAACTTGCCAAAGGTTGATGGTGAGACACCACCAATCAGGCTGTGACAAGGGTATTATTCCTCCCCTTCCTGGGGTGATGTATCTGGGTTCTTCTGGCATTCTTCTCCCCAGCAGACATTCTCTGTAGTGAGTTCTGTTGTTGCTGTTGACAGCTTCAACCAAATTCCTGCACCACAAAATAAAAATAGATGAATGAAAACCTTAATGTATTATACAGAAGTTTTCAGAACTCCTAGTGACCTTGCAGATGTGGTTCAGACCAATTGGTTGGTGTTTATTCCCACTGCAGGTGAGTTATCACTGCAGCTACTTGGTGTGTTCTGTACCTTTTCATGTCCAAAGGCTACTTGTCATCATTGTGGCCAAGGATGATAGAAAACCTACCAGTTTTGGGCGTCTGGGTGACTCGACTTTGGATCAGGTCATGATCCCACAGTTGATGGGTTCGTGCCCAAGTCGGGCTCTCTGGTGTCAGTGTGGAACCTGCTTCGGATATTCTGTTCCCCTCTCTCTGTCCCTCCCCCACTTGTGCATGCTCTCTTTCTCTCTCTCTCTCTCTCAAAAAAGAATAAACATTTAAAAAATTTAAGAAAGAAAGAAGGAAAGAAAGAAAGAAAGAAAGAAAGAAAGAAAGAAAGAAAGAAAACCTAACAGTTTTGCACACAGAGCTAAGAAGTCATCAGTGGCAAAATCATATATGAATTTGTCTTCGAGTTTCCCCTAACTTACCCCACTGTGATACAGGTACGATAAATGTATAAATGTATAAATGATACATTGAATACATGCAAAACTGGATAAATGAATAAGGTACCAAAGGGATAGATAAGCCTGTTAAAGAAAGAAATTTTAAATCTCACTGCTTAACATGACACAGAGCTAGTCACTCGTGATAATATATGGCATTCCCATTGATAATATTATAGTACCTTCAGCCCCAGAGGGACTGTGGCATTTCTTTCCCTTTTTTAATATTTTTATTTTTTTAATGTTTATTTATTTTGAGAGAGAGAGAGCACGAGCCAGGGAGGAGCAGAGAGAGAGAGGGAGAGAGAGAATCCCAAGTAGGCCCCGTGCTGCCAGCGCAGAGACTGATGCGGGGCTCCATCTGATGAACCATGAGATCGTGACCTGAGCCAAAATCAAGATTCTGATGCTTAACAGACTGAGCCACCCAGGTGCCCCGACTGTGGCATTTCTTAATCCAAAGCGTGGTGAGTCCACAAAACCCCTCATTTCAGAGGACTTTGGACCCATGGAGACCCACTATCCTGCCCCCCATCTTCCCATTTCTGCATTAATACCCCTTCCCTAAGCTAGCAGATTTAATTCCAATCCCCACTCCCAGATACGTTCCTGCATTTCCATAATCACAGATACGTGTCTTATGAGGAGGGACCTTGTAATATATGGTTCAAAGCAAAGACTTTCCTAGATTCTGTCAAACCCACTGTCTGTTTCTGGCAGACAGCACCTGAGTTCAATCTCACCTTGCCAAGACTCATGTAAAAATTATCTCGGCCGGGGAAGCTCTCCTCTGTGCTCTAACCTCTTAACATAACTGAAAGCTCCTTTGGAGTCCCAGCGCGCTCTGATGTACGCTGGGAATGCAGAAAATAAATAAACAAATGAAACTACTTCCCCCTAAAGGACCCACATTCTAGCTGGAGGGAAAGACTGACAAGGAAATGAGCACAGAGCGTGGAGCATTTTGTTCCCACAACCATCACACTGGAGCTAGTTGCTCACCTGCTTGTCCCCGACGGTCACTCACTCCTTCCCGTGCTCATCTCACATGCTTCGGGCAGCGTGCTGTATTCAGGTGACACTGTCAAAAAGCTATTGTCTGCTTTCACTCTAGTAGCGTACCTTATCTCACCTCCACCTCCCACGGCCACTGACAGCCCCACCCTCAGCCCCACCCCCAGCCTCAAATATGCATACACAGATGAAGAAGCTTTTTAAGTCCCCCTGCACTTAGGAGGCAGACCACCTGAATTGACTCCTCCTCATCGTGTCTCCTGGCCTGGGAGGGCTGCCCACTTTAAAATGTAAATATTTATTGAATAGAGGAATGACCCTAAAAACCCTGCCATGATGGATTTGCCAGTCTAACTGGATCAGCAGTACCCTGGATGCATGGACAGAGAAGTCTGGCCTATTAGATGGACTCTCCTGCCTGAGAGGAAACTTCTAGTTCCACTTCTGTTAATGTGTGGCCTCGTTGAAGTCATTTAACGTCTCCAAGTTTCAGCTTTTCATCCAAACCAATGGGGGTGAGAATATGCAAGAGTCTGTGGCCTATTTTTTTTAAGTTTATTTCTTTATTTTGTGAGAGACAGAGACAGCGCAAGTGGGGGAGGGGGAGGGGGAGAGAGAGGGTGAGAGAGAGAATCCCAAGCAGTCTCCACACTGCCAGTGCAGAGTCCGATGTGGGGCTCAAACCCAGAAAGCTGCAAGATCATGACCAGAGCCGAATCGAAGGGTCGGATGCTTAACCAACTGAGCCACACGGGTGCCTCTGGACAATTTTTTAAAGTGCACAAGTTGTGAAAGTAAATACAATCTTTCAATCAGAGTCAGTGGGTATTACAGAAAGAGCTGTGGCCTAGGAGTCAAGCATCTAGAGACCTGGTTCAGCCACAGATATGACCCTGGCAAGGGATTTAGACTTCCTGAGCCTCAGTTTCCACATCTATAAAATGATGTCCCCTAAGACATTACAGCTCTAAATTTATATTACTATTCATACCTCTATTACTAGTGGTATGCTTATATTCAAATTTGGTGTCTAATGTGTGGATTTTTTATCAAACGTCTGTAAGCAAAATACCACTCAATCAATTTGAATGAGTTGAATCAATCTGTTGCTTGTACGTTATAGAAACCTACTCAAACCAGCAATGGGAAACTTGTTTTAAAGGTACAGGGGTGTTTCACAGAACCTAAGGGCAGAAATGCAGACACAAACTGGAGCCAGGAAGTAGAAACTGTGGGGAAACCAGGAAGTGCTCTTTCTCCCTGTCTCTCAATTCCCCTCCTCTCTCTGAATGTCTGAATCATCTCTCCTCACATTAGCTCCTGCTTCTCAAGTACACATATCAGAGAACATGGCTATCAATAGAACCCGAGTTTACAGCCATCTGATGAAACAATGAATCTCTCTTTTGATTTTATTCCTCAAATCATAGGAAGGAACCCATGACTGCACCACCTTGAACCAGGTGTTCACCTCTGGCCCACAATGTACAAATATGGCTGCCCTTCTTTACCCTTATGGAGCAGGGTAATGTGGTCATCGGAGAAGAATCACTGTTTAGTGAGACAAACTAAGATATCTGCCTTGACTACTTCCCAGGGGGCAAGGCTCGTTATAATCATGTGCTAGTTCTGACTTTCAATGTAAACAATGAAGCTTAAGTAACTAACAGTCTCCCAAATGTCATAGATTGGTCTCAGGTTTGTGAAGGTTGTGCTGTTTGGTTTTGTTTAATCCTTTCGTGTCTTCAGTTTCAAGGGTCTGATGAACCACAAAGCTGTCCTGAATGAGTCATAAAACTACCTAGGAGAAAAAGTAAAAAGTTTCCAGGGATCCCAATTAGTATATTTTTAAAAGCCTCTTTTCCTTCAGCACACATAACAAGAAATTTCGGCAGTAGATTGGTCAACCGTCCTCAGGGATTTCTATAAAACCAGAAGACCAGAGGCCATTTCCCAGTTTTTGTTATCCTGAGAGGATTTTAACTGTAAAGGAATTTCTGATTTTTACAACGGAGGTGGGTAGAGATGGAAACAATCTTGGTCTGATTTTCTTTCAAACTTTACTCATAAATTTTAAAGGGAGCCCAAAGAAGAGAGATTTGGTTAGTTAAGTGAGTGGAAGGAGGCAGAAAATAGAGTCAGAAATTTGAATTCAAGAGTGAAGTAGGTGAGAAAGCCACGCTGCATTGGAAAAGAATAAGGAAATGGGAAGTTCTGGAGAAGACATTTGTGACCAAAACAGACTATTTTCCCTGCAGGTAAGTCTTTAAATGCCTGCCCCTTTGCCTGAGGAATGAGCAGTCAAAATCTCCTGTTTCCCCTTGAACCTGCCCCTAAATCTTCTACATGAGTAGTAATTTTCCAGAAAGGTGTTTAGTCACTGGTCCTTCCTTATCCTCTGAATGAAGAGGAAGGAACTAGATCTCTCACCAACTCAAGATGATTACTGAGCTACAGGAAAAGCCCAGGCCTATGAACTCCAAGGAGAATTTGGCTCATTGGTTATCCCTGGTATTAGAAAAGGTCAGAACCTCTGTTTTTGCTTGGAACCAGAGTCACTTCCACAGTCATCACAACATAATGTGCAACAGTTGTTTGAGGGCTCAGGTACATGACAGCCACTGCCTCTCTCTTAGAAGAGACCACTAGCCTGAACAGGTCTGACTAAACGTATCTTGCCTTCTGGTTTCTAACCTTAACCAAATTCCAACCTATTAATCAATTAGCAGATATGGAGTTAGTCTTGTGGGGAACCAAGTGAAGCTTAAAAGTTCTCTACCTTCAAAGAGCTTCCAGTCCAATTGGGAAGATGAGATGGCAACAAGATACTGAGAGAAAAATGCAAGAAAACAGATACAGACACACTTCATTAGGAACTGATTTCAGCTGCTGCTGCTCCCACAATGCTTATAGGAAGCATCGTGAGGAAATTCAGGCTAACAACCCAGATTTCAGTATTATAAAGAATGTCTACCTTGGATTCCTGCTCCCTTTGGTCTGGTGATCTGGGCTGGCCAACCTATAACTAAGGTGATGTGGGAATCCATTTTGTATGTTTCCTTTTTCTGTGGTGAGTCCCTGAGATAGATGAGGCTTTATGAGCTATCATCCCCTCTACAACCACTACCTTCACCACCAACACCCTTCCTAACTACTGATTTATAATCTTGAGCCACATTTTACCAAGAAAGGAGTGCTGGGTTTGATTAAGAATCAGGATTCGGGGATCAGACTGCCTACACTCAACTCTTGGCTTTTCCACTAACTCCTTATATATATTTAGGTAAGTTACCTTAACTTTTCCAAGCCTCACCTTCTTCATCTGTAAAGGATGACAGTGTTGTTACGTGGACCAAATAGATTAATTTCATGAGTCAATACATGTAAAGTGTTTTGAGCTATATGTGGCACAGAAAAAGTACTCAATAAACATGAGTTATTATTGACCAAGAGCCAATCAATGAATGAATCAATAATTATTGATCAACTCCTGCATGCCAGACACTATGAGTGCTGAGAAGAGAAAGAGGCCAAGATGAACAAGGCATAGCCCTGTTTTGCATCATGAGATTTTGGTTTCTTAAAGACAGCTGTAAAACATGCACACAAAGAAATGTTACCCTAGACTGAATAGCCTCAGAGACCTGGGGCTAGGAGCATCTACAGGACGCCCCTATGGACTACTCAGACAATAGGATCACCTTTGAGATGTCTTCTCTACAAAGTCAAATATCTGTGTCTCCTAACGCCTCTTGGGACTTGTTGGTGAGAATGACCCACAGGTCAGAGAATGATTTCTGACAAAGGGATTACACATTCCCCACACACCTCATGATGCACCTCTTTCTCTAGACTCCTCAGGGAACCAGGAGAAGATGGCAGAAGAAGTCTACCAGTGACCTAGAAAGGTACACACAGCCCCAGAAGTCAGGGAAACCAAGGCTGGTAAGTTGACTTTGAAATGTTAGACCAAACCTGGGCTTGGCTTCTGTTGGTTTACGTTTCTGGAAGGTAAGGAGAAAAAAACTGTAAATAACCCTGTCCCTCCTGGCCAGTATGGGAAAAGCAGCTTATTCCTTCTGTTCTATCTGGTTATAAGTATACCAGCACTACCATGGTCCTTTTATATCTTTTCTTCGTATATCACCCGAGAAAGAGAAGAGGCACAGGAAGTCTCATATGGTGGATAATAAAGGTTATTTACAATGGAGTTGAGGTAATAAGGGTCTGAATGAGGGCAGTAGCAGTAGGGAGGGAGAACAGGAAGCATAAAGAAGGTAGATTCAATAGGCTTTAATCACCAAATGGATGGAAGGGGAAAGGGGAGGAGTTTCACCCAGGCTGACTCCAGGGCCCTGGCCTAAGAAACTGGGTAAATGTCAGTAATGTTCACTAAAACATTACTGGAATACAGGAAAAGAGCAAGTTGTTAATGAAGTCAGTCCTAGACTTGTTGAGTCTCATATGCCTGCAGGACACCCAGAGAAAGATCTTCAACTGGTAACTGAAAATGTACCAAACATCAGGAGAGACATTTAAGTGGAAGAGATGTTTCTGAAGAATAAGCATATGGGTGGTAATTAGTGGTATGTAAATTAACAAGATCCTCCAGAGAGAGCCTGTAGAATAAGAGCAAAGGTCAAGGCAAAGCCTTGGGAAGTAGAAGTAGGCTGAGACAGAAAAGCTCATCCAGAAGTCTGAGAAAGAATGGAAGTCACAAGAAAAGGATGGCCAGGGGAGAATGGGATGGGCAAAAGTATCGGTTGCCACAGCAAGGAAGTGAGGGAGCAGGAACAGACAGCAAAACGCCCTTAAGATCTGACATCAGGAGGTCACGGGTGACCTTGGACAGACTTGGTCAGGGAGGAAGAGAAGGAGGACGCAGGAAGGGCAGCCTCATTTTCCTTTTGAAGGGCTAGACAGCTTCTCAAGCAAAAGCCTGAGTCCATTGTCTTCTGAATACTTCACATACTATTACACTAGATACAAGGACAGTAAATTGGTACATCTTTTCTAGAGAACAATTTGGCAATGTGTATCCAATACTTAGTGAAGAAAGAATGCTGTTGTCAGCAATCTCCGCCCACTCGCCATGCAGAGATGGTGTCTGCTTGGGCATTGTCAGTGCAGTAAAAGGAGGCAGTACCAATGGGAGCTTGCAAACTAGTAGGTCTCATTCAGATCAGTGTGATCTCCAGTGACCTGTCACTAGGGAGTGTGCTGGCTACCTCTGAAGATAGAGCAACTGCCACTGGGCATTGGGTGCCCAGCCTGTAGATGCTGCCCCACAGAGGTGCTCCCTGTCGGAAGCTCCTCCCCACCTTGGCAGTAAGTTGTCTGTTGTTCTGGTAGGCTCGTGGTCTTCGCTCTGCCTGCTTTTGTTTGCCTTCTGAGGGTAGGGCTTCTGCTTCAAAGGAAGAGCCAGGAAGCAGAGGGTATTGGTTTGATCTTCATTGGTAGTTGGCCTTGTGTGGGGTTCCTTGGTAAGAGCTGTATAGGGGACCAAGGCTGTGAAGATGGAGGTGGGTGGGCACAGTCTGGGATATGTTGTCTTATGTGGAAAGGCTATAATTAGGTGTTAGTGGTGAATTAAAGATGGCTATAAAATGTCTTTCTCACTAGTGAGAAGTAGAGTTTATTTCCCCTCTTCTTGGATCTGGGCTGGCCCTGTAATTGCTAAATCAATAGAATCTGGTGGAAGTGACACTGGGCCAGTTCCAGGCCTAGCCTTCTGGATTAGGCTCCTGCTTCCTCCCTCTTGGGCCACTCTCTCTTCTGACTCTCACTCTTGGAACCCAGCCACCATGCTGTGAGAATCCCAAGCCACACAGAAAGACCACATTTGGTCAAGCCCTAGCTGAGCTCTGAACCGACAGCCAACATCAACTACCAGCTGTGTGAACAGGCCATCTTGGATGTTCCAGCCCAATAAAGCTTCAGATGACCACTACCCCAGCCACCACCATGTGAAACAGAAGTTGTCCCAGCTATGCCCATTCAACCCATCAACAGCATCATGAGAAATGATGCAAGAGTTGCTTTTGGTCACTAAGTTTGGGATGGTTTGTTATGCAGCAGTAGATAACTGGGAACAGTTTTCGTTTATAGTTTCCATGGACTTGAAGCCAATTGCTGGGTAAACTAGCAAAAGCAAACCCTAAATTAGCCATTATCCTCTATCTCTGCTATACAAAATCCTTTTCACCATCCCTTACAAGTAGCAAAACAGAACTGGAGCTCCCTTTTGCCTCTTTCTATCTCCTTGTGGTAGATGCACACAATGGACTGAAAGTCTCAGGCATGGGGCAGGGGCACAGAGGGCCTGAGAAAATCCAACTGGAGAAGAAGGGGTCTTCTCCAAATGAGTGAGTAGAGTCACTTGGTATTGGGGCCATTTTTACACAGGCAGTTGAACACACCATTTTTTTTTTTCTAGTTTGTCTCCACAAGAGAGGGCCAGATGCCAACACTAGGTGGGCCCAAATTGCTAAGCTCCCATTCTTTCTTGCACTGACGGCTAATTTTAGTTCCATGATATGACACTTGATCCCAATAACTGTGTGTTTGTGGCTTCATTCAGTACCACAGATTCAAGTCTCCCAGGCTTCTGCTCCACTGCGAGCCCTGCTTCTCCCTGCAGCCTACTCTAAACCCTCTGGCTGACATCAAGCCTGAGCTCAAGGGTGCCATGACACACTATCTCATGGCCTTGACTATTACTTCACCTGTATTAGCTTTTCCCCAAAATCTCAGTCACAAGCTTCTCAGGGACAGGGACCATGACTTGGTTTGGATTCTGTACCCTGATAGACAGATCAGGAAAGTATGGCAAAAACCTAAAGTATATTCCCTTTTGTCTCCTGGGAGCCCAGTCAATGCCAGTTTGCCGGGAGAGTGTGGCTCTGTGGACCAGACCTTTGAGCTTGAAACAAGAATGGCTCAGGAAGTTCTGAGTCAACTACCATGGCCAAAATTTCACTTTTCTTACTGGGTTGTGATAATTCTTTGCTTTTTTAATGTTTATTTTTGAGAGAGAGAGAGAGAGAGAGAGCACATATGAGGGGGGAGGGGCAGAGAGAGAGGGAGACACAGAATCCAAAGCAGGCTCCAGGCTCTGAGCTGTCAGCACAGAGCCCCACGTGGGGCTCAAACCCATGGACTGTGAGATCATGACCTAAGCCAAAGTCAGACGCTCAACCGACTGAGCCACCCAGGCACCCCCGGGGTTGTGATAATTCTTAATAAGCATGCTTAGACTCTTCAACTCAAATGAATTCATTTATAACAGACAAAATTTTCTTAAAGCTCATACTAGTGTTATAAGTCTCTGTATTTCAGATTTAGAGTAATTTCCAGCATGATGGTTATATTGTTTTCATATTGTCAAGAACATAAATGATAGCAGGAAGATCTTATTACTAGAAAAAAAAATAAAATTAAACAAGGTGGTCTGTGGTGAGTTATTGTGTATGGAATTAATTTCACATCCAGGTTTGGATGATCTCATAAATTGTTCTTTTGGTTGGCAGTTTCACCCTAGCCTGATAGATTGAATTATTTCCTTGTAATTCAGACCCCCTGTGTAGTCTGTAACGAAGAACACATTGTATGTCTTGGCTAGCCTGGGGGGTAGAGGACAGACACCCACAGTTGTCTAAGAGCCATCAGCACTGAGCTCAGCCACACATCCCTGAAGGACAATTGATGATATTGTCAATGGTGCATTGTTGTAATATCAGGGCAAGGGGGTGGGACAGAGGTAGGAGGGATTCCCTAGAACGCTGAGTCTGACATGCATGTGGTTACATTATGAAATCTGATTCAGACAATTTGGCCCAGCACCCATAGAACAATAGGACATCCCAAACTTCTGTGGCATCTCAGAAAGACAGTGACTCAAAAGGCCAGGAGTACAGAGGCCCAACCACAGAGTAGTGGCATCTGTGATCTCTTTTGAAGGAGCAGCCTTCACATATTTGAAGGACAAAAATAGTAAGAATCTGAGATCCTTCAAATCCAGTAGAGAGGAACAGACAGACAAGAGAATGAACTTCTAGAAATAAAAACTGCATAACCAAGGTGTCTCCTTTTGACTCCGCAGGGTGCAACAAATCACCCTCCAAAGCTACATCCTCTTTCTTCTAGGTGGGAGAAGGGGACAAATTCTACTAACCTCACCCAGAACCAAGCCCTCTGAAGGATGACAGTGATGTGACTTCTAACCCCCTGGTCAGAGAGTCAGGTTCACTCGCAAATCCCCCTGAAATTTGCAACTAAAACAGCCATGGACGATCCATTGCCCCATCAAATACCGTGGCAGCTGATCCAGAAACCGTCTTTGTAGCCGAACCCGGTGGCCCTGAGTCATCCTCCATGACCAGCAGCCACATTTCGGGGAGTGGCGGGGCTGGTGTCTCCAGCCTCACTAACAGCCTGGATGAAAGAGGAGCGGGTGCTGTGCTCCACTCATCTACCCTTGTTGGGCAGGGAGATGGCTCTGGAGAATTCTGATAAGCAGCGCTGTAGAAACCCGAACTTGATTCAGAGAAAAGTGCTCCATAGGACCACTGCTATTTACAGGGTGACCAACCTTCTTGGTTTGCCCGGCACAGGAGGTTCCTGGGACAGGGGACTTCCAGTGCTAAAACTTAGAATGCTAAGCGAACCGGGACATTGGTCCTCTGCCCTGCCAACACTCATGCCACGGGACCAGGGTGGAGGGAATCTCGAAGTTTCCCACTTTCCATACAAGCTGCCCCCCAGCTGTGGGCTGCCCGGCCACCTGGGCTCTTTAGGCAAGTGTTCTCTCCACCATGCCTAAATCTGAGATTTGTGCCTCTGGGAGCTATTTGAGCTCTTTCAGCAAGCCACGTCTCCTAATGCCAAAGGAGAGGAAATGCTGTCCAGTGGTCCACAGAGCTGAGGTCGTTCCCACCGTGGTTAGTTAATTAGTTAACATACAGTATTATATTCTTTTCAGGTGTACAATATAGTGATTCAACAATTCTATACGTTACTCAGTGCTCATCATGATAAGTATACTCTTAATCCCCTTCCCCTATTTCACCCATCCCCGCCCCCCCCCCCCACCTCCCCTCTGGCAACCATCAGTTTGTTCTCTCTAGTTAGGAGTCTGTTTCTTAGCTTCTCTCTCACTCTTGCTTTCTTTCTCATTTTGCCTTTGCTTTTTTGGTTTTGTTTTTTAAATTCCACAAATGAGTGCAATTATATGGTATTTGTCTTTCTCTGGTCGACTTCTTTCACTCAGCATAATACTCTCTGGTTCCATCCACGCCATTGCAAATGGCAAGATTTCATTCTTTTTCGTGGCTGAATAACATTCCATTGTGTATATACACCGCATCTTCTTTAACTCTTCACCTGTCAGTAGACACTTGGGCTGCTTCCACAATTTGACTATTGTAAATAGCGTTGCAGTAAATATAAAGGTGCGTGTCTCCCTTTGAATTAGTGTTTTTGTACTTCTGGGGTAAATAACCAGTAGTGCAATTACTGGATCATAGAGTAGTTCTCTTTTCAGTTTTTTGAGGAACTTCCATACCGTTTTCCAGAGTGGCTGCACTACATTTTGTTCACACCAACAGTGCGTAAGGGTGCCTTTTTCTTTATCCTCTCCAGCATTTGTTGTTTCTTGTGTTTTTTATTTTAGCTATTCTAACAGGTATGAGGTGGTATCTCATTGTGGTCTTGATTTGTATTTCCCTGATGATAAGTGATGCTGAGCATCTTTTCATATGTCTGTTGGCCATGTGTATGTCTTCTTTGGAGTCATGTCTGTTCATGTCTTCTGCCCATGTTTTTAATGGGACTTTGAGTCCCACACAGAGGCCTGTTTGGAGCCTTGGCAACCCAAGTATGTTGTAAGATCCACGAGAACTGGTCAGCAGATTTTTCTCTTGCCTGAGGCCATCCAAGTGTCTTTATAGGCTCTGAGTCAGAGACTGAAGCGTCGTCCAGGGTAGTGCCCTTGCAAAGTTTGGAAAAGATACGCAGATTATAAGGAGCGGAGACATTTGTTCCTGTCAGGAGATAGTTTGTCTTACCGGAAAAAGAATGCACAGACAGGCTCCTTCTTGTCACTTGGGAGCCTCGAACTGCTGCCAATCCTTTTGGAGCATGTTGTTTCATGGGCCAAGCTGCTGAGGGGAGAACATCGAAGGTGTTCTCTCTTAACTACCTTGGCCAAAACCCTGCTTTTCCCGCCTTCAGAACTGTAGGCAGCATGGGGCAGAGGGCAGTTCATCCAAAGTCACAGATGGGGCACTTACGCAGCAATAGCAGTGACCACTTGGTCCTAGGACCAGAGGGTTCCTGCTCTGTGCGGCTCTTAGGAAGCATAACCCCCTAACTGAAAAACTGAAAAGTAAAACTGCAACATCACCAGAGCGGTGTTGGAATCACATACTCAATTTTCTGCAGCTGGAAATTCCCAGGAACTTCAAAATTCCACGGTTGTGTCTGGAGTTTTGGAGTATTGTTTGGGGCTAAAATTATTGATAACCCAGCTCACTGAGCCCCAGAAGGGAAAGGGGGAGAACCTTTCAAAACCTGAAACTCTGTAGCCTGATAGGCAATGACCTGAGCCCCAAATATCCTGCAGCCTGATTGGATGCTTCTTTTCTCTCCAGGCCCTTCCAGGCCAGGCCCGCTTGTCCTCTCTTCCTCTTCTCAAACTGCCCCCATGTTTTCCTCATCTCCTCTTGTCTAACATGTCCACTGTCCCCACTTCCTGTTCACCCTGCTGTCCAGGTGCAGCTCCCATCCCGCTTCCTGCGCAAAGCCCTCTTGGATGCCTCAGCCTCTGCCTGTCCAAATACATGGTACCGCTGGGCTGCTTCATTCATTCTCTCCTGACCAGACAGGGATAGCCCTGTCCCACATGTGTCATTGAAGTGGTGGCAGGTACATGTCTGTCACCATCATCTGACTCCAAGCTCTTTGAAGGCAAGGTTTGCCTTTCATTTTCTAGACATCTCCAGCCAGGTGTGGCCCTTAGGAGAAATTTAGTTATGATTGCTGATATCATTTGATCAAAATGAAACCCCGATTAAAGCCAAGTGACACATACATCTTCTCTGTGACCCAGCCATTCCAACCCTTAGTATTTACCCAAGAGAAATAAACGAACACCAAAGTGCCTGTACAAGAATGCTCACAGCAGCTTTATTTGTAATCACCAAAAACTGTAAACAGCGCACATGCACATTAATAGGAAATTAGATAAATGTACAACGGATCATAAAAATTCATCATTTGGATAAATCTCAAATGCATTAAACTGAGTGAAGTTTTGCACAAAATAGTCCATGCTGCATGATTTCATTTACATGAAGTTTTGGAACAGGTAAACTCATCTATGGTGAAAATTATCAGAACGGTGTTTGGGGCACTGGCGTGGCTCAGTCAGTTAAGCATCCTACTCTTAGTTTCCACTCAGGTCATGACCCCCGCATCAGGGTCCCCGCTGACAGCATGGAGCTGGCTTGGGATTCTCTCTCTTGCTCTCTCTCTCTCTCTCTCTCTCTCTGCCCTTCCCCGGCTCGTGTGTGTGCACTTCCGCTCTCTCTCTCTCTCTCCCCCCCAAAATAAGTAAATAAGTAAATAAACTTAAAAAAAAAAAAAAAAAGAACAGCGCTGGTTTCCGGAGAACGGGGGTGTGGAATTGACTGAGAAAGGTGCTCTGGGGTGAAGGTAGTGTTTTGTATCTTCATTAGGGCTTAGGTTGCCCAGACGTATGCATTTTTCAAACCCCAAAACCATGTACTTAAGGGTTATGTATGTCACTGAAGGTAAGTTTTTATCTCAAAACGAAAACATTAACAGATATTGGATATTAACAATGTGCACGTTGAAGCGGGGGGGAGCGCAGGGATGTCTGCAATTCACTTTGAAATGAATCAGACAGGAAAGTGTACTGATGGACGGGGAGGGGGATGGACAGAGGCGATGAAACAAACGGAGTAAAATCAAGCAGAACAAAAGAAAACAGCCAACGCTGGCTGCCACCCAATCCGCCGCACTCACCCTTAGTGTGGCCGCTGCCGGGGAGGGCAGGCCAGAAGGATAAACAGCAACTCTGGGAGGGCTAGAAGGGGGGAGGTGGTGTCCTCTGGGGTGAACAGGTTTCTGGGGACCCGGAGGAGGGTGGTGAGGTGGCCGGAGTGCAGCTGGAGCTCCCGGGGGGCTGTACAGGGAGGGGAGAGTGAGGAAGGGCCCCCGTCGGGCTGGCTGGGAGCAGGTGGCCTCAGGCTTTGATCTGCAGCCTCTGGCCAAACGGCTGCACGGTCCTTGGCCCTACCAGGTACGAAGGAATGTGTAGTGAATGGCAGGCTGGCTGAGCTCACTCCATTGCTGGGCCCACAGCCCTTGAAGTCCAGAGTCGAATTCATGCTTCAAAGGACTATCTTTTCCTAGGAAACACTGATAATCCAAACCACATCTATCCTCATTCCTCCCTTTGAGAGGGTAACTGAGCTGGTAGATCAGAGGAGAGCCATAGATTTAGCCCATCTGGATTTCAGCAGAGGTTGCAAACTGGCAGCTCTCGGGCTGGATCCAGCCCACAGATGTGTTATGTGTTTTGCTTGGCCTCCCAGAGGCTCGGTGTGTTTTTTTTGTTTTGTTTTTTGGTTTTTGTTTTTTAAGTTTAGTTTAGCTGCCAAGATCTTAAAATCACGTAAGATCTAGATTGTCTGCATCTCTTGAAATATTGGAAGATCCAGCAACCACGGGCCTACAGGATGATGGCAGGAATGAGTGGCAGCCTCCCCCTCAGAGGCTGGCTCCCATTCACTTCTAACCCTCTGCTCACCCTGTGGGTGTGGGCATCTCAACTCCCGTAGGTCATGCCGTTTGTGTAGACGACAGAGAAGTCAAGGTTGGCTGATCATAACACTAAACTAACCTTAATGCGATAAATATTTCCTGGGCACCTACCAAGGATGTTTGGTTCTGGGGACACAATGGAAAATCAAATGACTCAGACCCTTTTCTAAAGGAACTTAGATTCTAGGGGAGTAGATGAACCAAGAAGAAGAGGAAGAAGAAGAAGAAGAAGGAAGAGGAGGAGGAGGAAGAGGGGGAGGAGGAGGAGGAGGAGGAGGAAGAAGAGGAGGAAGAGGAGGAGGAGGAGGAGGAGGGAGAAGGGAGGACGGGGGGGGGGGGAAGAGGAGGAGGAGGAGGAGGAAGTAAGGAAAACAAAAAATTACAAATGGTGATAATTGCCACAAAGGGATAAAATGAAAGAGGAGACTCTGTAGAGAGTAACTTGGGGTAAGGAGTGCCTGCCTCAGATGGGGTGGTGGAGAAGGCCCGTCTGGGGGGACATTTGTCAGCTAAGTCCTGAAGAATGAGGCAATGTGGGGAAGATCGTTAAGGGGGATGAAAGACCTTCGGTGGGGAGGTGCTTGGGTCTTTCAGGAGCTGAGGGAAGCCAGGTATGAAAGGAGCAAGATAAGGTTGGACAGGTGGGCAGGACTTGCAAACCAAGTAAAGAGTTTAAGTTTCCTTCCGGGTGCAATGGGAAGCCATCAAAAAATCTAAGGCAAGAAAGAGACACAGATTTCATTCGATAAAGCCCATCTTGTTATTGGTAAGGAATGCAGCCCACAGTCTCATCAGGAGGCCGCTGCAGGAGGGGGGCGGGGGGGAGACGCGGCAGTGGCTCCAGAAAGGGAAGAAGTAGATCCAGGTACACCTCAGAGGAAGTTACTGCATAGCTGGTTTCAGGAGGAAGAGGCCCTGGAAATCCTATCAATAGCTGCATCAGATGCAAATTCGTGGAGAGATTTAGACAAAGCTTGCCTAGGCTCATGAAGCTCCATGAACTGTAAGGTGCTTTCACATGAATCACAGCTTCCCTTGATAGCAGGATGCCACCTAAAGCAGTAAGCAGTTCACTACAAACAGAAAATGTCTGAAAATCCATGTTGATTTTACACTCGAGTCCATAATGTATCTGTTTTGGGTCTGGCTTTTAAAAGGTGTAAATGACATAACATCAGTGAACAAACGAACAAGAAAAGACCCACATATTCCTCCAACAACCTTGGATAATGTTCTCTTCAATGATTCCCAACCTTGGCTGCACATTGGAATCACTTGGGAAGCTTTTAAAAATGCTGATGTCTGGGTCCCCCTCCCAGAGATTCTGGCTTAGTTGTTGTGGATTGTGACCTAGGCATTTGGATTTTTTTTTTT
The DNA here is from genome assembly GCF_046562875.1 of Panthera onca. Lineage (NCBI taxonomy): Eukaryota > Metazoa > Chordata > Mammalia > Carnivora > Felidae > Panthera > Panthera onca. The sequence goes on along the minus strand of NC_138356.1, from coordinate 23,422,801 downwards.
ATGCTTATTTTTGACAGAGACAGAGGAGAGAGAGAGAGAGAGCACGCATGAGCAGGGGAGGGGCAGAGAAAGAAGGAGACCAAGAATCTAAAATCCAAAGTAGGCTCTGAGCTGTCAGCACAAAGCCTGACAGGGGCTCGAACCCACGAACCATGAGATCATGATCTGAGCCAAAGTCATTGTTCAACGGACTGAGCCACCCAGGCGCCCCTAGGCATTTCGATTTTTAAAACTCCCTGGTGACTCAAATATGCCATGTCTATGGTAGAGAACCACCCACTGATCTGGGACAGAGGTTCCCAAAGTGTGCCCTGGGCCAGCAGCAACGGCACAACAGAGAAACTTGTAAGAAATTCAGGGATTTGCCAGTCAGTGGCAGACTACCCAAACCCCATCTTCTGAAGGTAGAACAGCAGTGGCTGTTTCCAGTGACTTCTCCCCACCATGCTGCCTCTCACCGGCTGACAGGTCTGATACCAGGACTCCTCCAAGAAGATAGACACAGAGTCCTGGGCTCTGAGGAATGGGGTAGAGGGTGAGCAAATTTATTCTGTAAAGGGCCAGAGAGTAAATAGCTCCGTGGGCCACACTGTCTCTGTCAAAACTACTCAAATGCCACTTTGGTGTGACTGCGGCCATAGACAATGTGTAAATGAATGGACATGACTGTGTGCCCATAAAACTTTATTTGAAAATGTAGCTGTGGGACTGAGCTTTGGCGTGGGACTAGGGTCCCACTTAGGGGTAAGGTTCAGCCCAGGACTTTGGCCTGAGCCAGGCCTCCACTTAGTACCTACACCTTGTCCTTTTGCAGGCGTTGTTCCCAGAGCCCAAAATACCCTGCTGTATGTTTTCTCTAAGCTGGAAGTGATGAGGGCTGAGACCCAGCTGGGGGGGTGGACATGGAGGTGGTTTTTCTGGCTTCTCCTCCTTACAGAGACTTTGAGAAGTGTGGTTGGTGGGATCCCAAGGCCTGGTCATGTCTCCTAAGGGGCAAGGTCAGCCAGGTGAGTCCTTGCAGGGGCAGTAAGTGAGCCAGTGAGCTTGCTATCCAAACCTAGTAGCTCATTCTTCTGGAAATCGTCTTCACGGAAAATTTTGGAACGTTATAAAGCCACAGAATACAGAAAAGAAAAAATAACAACTGAGTGAAGTGAATAGTGAGAAAGAGCCATCAGAGGTGCCAGAGACGGGCTGTTGGCCTGGTAAAATACACTCAGTTTCAAACCCACAGAGTAATTGCAGGAGTCAGGAGCTGTGCACACTTAACCCTATGGTTTCTAAGAAATGAAATGCTTGGTGGAGAGAGAGGGCTATCCCTCAAAGAGTGGGAATCCCCACTCAGGATTGGCGGCTGGGTTCCTGCTTGATATTGCATGTAGCAACAGTGCATTTATTTTTATTTCTGACCATTATTCTGTTATTATGTGGATGCACACCACACATTATTCATCCACTCTGTTGATGAACATTTGGGTTGTTTCTGTCTGGGGGGCTATGATGAAGGATGCTGTCTATACAAGTCTACGGGAGTCTGTTTTCTTGGGTAAATACCTAGTATTGAGATCTCTGGGTTACATAGTAAGTATATGTTCGAATTTTTAAAAAAAAAACTGTTAAACTGTTTTCCAAAGTTTGGCTGTAGAGTTCTATATTTCCATCAGCAAAGTATGAAAATGCCAGTTTCTACACATACTTACCGACACCTGGTATTGTTAATCTTTGGAATTATAGCCATGACAGTAGGTGCGTACTGGTATCTTGTGGTGGTTTTAATTTGCATTTCCATAATGGCTAATCAAATTCATCAGCTTTTCCTGGGCTTGTTAGTCATTTGTAGATCTCTTTGATGATTATCTATGTAAACGTTGTGACCATTTTTAAATTGGGTGGCTTGCCCTCTTACTACTGAGTTTTTTTCACTTTTTAAATATTATAAAATATAGATGACAAAAAAATTTCCCATTTTAACCACACAGTTCTGTCGTTAAGTATCTACTTACATTACTGCACACCCCTCGCCGCCACCTGTCTCCAGAGCTTGTCCGTACTCCCACCTGAAGCTCTGTACCCATTAAACACTAACTTCTCGTTCGTCCCTCTGCCCAGCCCCTGGCGGCTACCATTCTACTTTCCATCTCTATGAACTTGGCTACTCTAGGAATCTCATAGGAGTGAAGTCATACAATTTTTATCCTTTTGTGAGTGGCTGATCTCACTTAACATGGTGTCTTCGAGGCTATCCATGTTGTGGCGTGTGTCAGAATTTCTTTCCTTTTTAAGGCTAATAATATTCCACTTTATATGATTCATACCGCATATTCTTTATCCTTTCTTCTGATAGACACTGAAGTTGCTTCATCTTGTTGGGTTTCAGAGTTCTTTATGTATCCTGGATGAAGCCCAGTTTACCAATGTTTTCCTTTTTATGGTTCCTGTTATTTATTTATTTATTATTATTATTCTGTATAATAGCTAGATCATGTATTTGATGTCACATTTATGAAATCCTTTCCAAATCCAGAGTCAAAAAGATTTTCTTATATGTTTTCTTCTGGAAGTTTTATAGATTTAGCTCTTACATATTGGTCTGTCATCTACTTTGAGTTAATTTTTGCATATTGTATAAAGGTCTAAATCCATGTTTTTGCATTTGGATATCCAGTCGTCCCAGTAGCAATTCTTGAAAAGCCTAAGCTTTCCCCCACTGAACTGCTTTGACACCTTTTGAAAATCAATTGACCATAAATGTAAGGGTTTGTTTGCGGACTTTCTTTTCTGTTCCATTGATCTCTATGTCTATTATTATGCCAATACCATTTATTCTTGGCTGCTATGGCTTTCATATAATAATTTTTAAAATTAAACTTTATATACCAAGCTTTGACACTTTCAAATTTACTTTGTCTTATTTTAGGACCTTTGCATTTCTATATGAATGTGAACAAAGAGAGTTTTATGTCTTCCTTCCCAGTCTGCATTCTTTTATTTGTCTTGCTTCCTGCACTGGCTAAAAACCTTTATTTGAGTAGAAGTGGTGACGGCACACATTCTTGCATTATTCCCAACTTTTTTTTTTAATTTAAATTGACTATTTTGTATTTTTTCTTCCCTTACAAGTATCTTTTTTAAATTATTTTTTAAAATTCCAGTATAGGTAAGCATACAGTGTTATATTAGTTTCAGGTGCACAATCTAGTGATTCAACAATTCTATACATTACTCAGGGCTCATCACGGTAAGCGTGCTCTTAATCCCCTCACCTCTTGTGCCCATCCTGCCACCCACCTCTCCTCTGGTGACCATCAGTTTGTTCTCTATACTTAAGGATACTTTTAGGTTTTTCTCTCTTTTCTGTGTTTGTTTTGTTTCTTAAATTCCACATATGAGTGAAATCATGTGGTATTTGTCTTTTTCTAACTGGCTTATTTCGCTTAGCATTATTCCTAATCTTAGGGGGAAAACATTCGGTTTTTTGGCACTAACTATAAAGTCAGCTGTTAGTTTTTGGTGGTGCCCTTGATCAGATTGAGGAAATTCTTTCTATACCTAGTTTCTTTTTTTCTTTTTCTTTTTTTAATGTTTATTTATTTTTGAGAGAGAGAGCATGAGCAGAGGAGGGGCAGAGAGAGAGGGAGACACAGAATCCGAAGCAGGCTCCAGGCTCTGAGTTGTCAGCACAGAGCCCAACGCGGGGCCGAAACCCACAAACCATGAGATCATGACCTGAGCGGAAGTCGGACGCTTAACTGACTGAGCCACGCAGGCACCCCTCCATACTTAGTTTCTTGAGAGTTTTCGTCATAAATGGGCATTGGATTTAGTCAAATGCTCAGTCTGTTGTGATGTTCACGTAGTCTTTTGTCCTGTTTTTCTACTTATACTTCACATGAATTGATTATTTGATTTTAGGATGTTAAACCCATCTTGTATTCCTGGGATAAATCCCACTTGTTCTTGGGGCATAACTCTTTTAATATGTTTCTGGAATCAGTTAGCTGATATTATGTTAAATATGTTTACATCTATTCATAAGGGATATTGGTTTGTTTGGTTCTTTGTTTCTTGTGATGTATTTATCTGGCTTTGGTATCTGGTTAATACTGTCCTCAGTGAATTAGTAGTTGTTTTCTCTTTCTATGTTTTCTGAAGGATTTTGTGTATGATTTGTATTTTTAAACAATGTTTGATAAAGTTTACTAATAAAGCCATTTTGCCATGAGGGGGGAACGATTTTTAGTTGCTAATTTAATTTCTTTACTTTTTATAAATCTATTAAGGTTTTAAGAAATTTCTTCTTGAATCTGCTTTAATAAGTTGTATCATTATAGGAATCTGATTACTTCATTTAAATCATCTACTTTGTTTGCATAATGTTGTTCATAATGTTCCCTTAAAAGACTTAATTTCTGTAGAATCTCTAGGTATGATACTACTTTCATGTTTAATTTTGGTATTTTGTGCCTTCTCTCCTTTTTTATTCCTTGGTCATTTTAGTTAAAGGTTTCTCAAATTTCTGGGTATTTTTGAAAAACCACTTTGATTACCTTGATTTCCTCTATTATTTTTCTCTTTTCTATTTGTCCATTTCTACCCTGAGCTATATTTTTTCACACCTTGTACTTACTTCGGGTTTGAAATTTTTTTTCTAACTGTTTAAGATGTAAGATTAAATTACTGATTTTAGGTTTTCTTCCTTTTCAATATATGTGTTAAAATCTATAAATTACCCTCTCAGCATGCTTTAGCTGCAACCAAAATTTTGATATGGTGTGTTTTTCCAGGTTGGTTCGGCTCAAGATATTTTCTAATTTTTATTTCCCTGTGATCTCTTTTTTGGACTAATCATGTTTTACGAATAACCTGGATTTTGCCTTCACACGTACTTGACACAAGATGTTGCACAAATGAATTAAGTGAGCAAAGAGTATGGGACTGACACCTGTTCTGTCTTGAGATCCAACTTCTCTGGCTATGTATCACTATAGCCTAGTGGTTATGAGCAGAGTCTGAGGCCAGGCCAACTCTTTTTGAATCCCATCTTTATCACTTACTGGTTCTGTGACCTTGAGTAAGTTATTTAATCCTTCGTAGCCCAGTTTCCTCACTGTATATCGTTAAGTTGCTTCAAGGAATAAATGAGTGATATATGTAAAGCACTTAGTGTCTGGCATATAGTAAGTCTTATATGTTAGCTCATCAATAACCAAGCCTAAAGAGTGTCTCCCCTTTAATTATTAAGAGTAGCCAGTGGAATTGGATGGAGAAAATCTACAGGTATAGGTTAAAATGAATTTCTGTGTTATAAGACTTCTTACAGAATAAAGTGTCAGGGCTGAAACCAACACTTAACTTCTTACTTAAAAGAAATAGTCTCCAGTGAAATGTAATTACATATAAGAATTTTTTTAATCTCATAAAAGAAACAAAAGGATGAGATTCCCAAACACACACACACACACACACACACACACACACACACACACACATCTTGCTTATATTTTATAGCATGATTAATATCATGAGAATCCCAAGCATTTGAGATAATTGCAATTTCCTTTATGATGTTACCCTTCTTTAGTAGTCTTTCCTTCTGACTCTTACCATTAATGACATTTTATATTTGTGAAGATGTCTGTTTTACCACCAAAGTATAAGTTCTTTAAGAGCAGAGACTACAGCTTCTCATTATCATTCCTGTGCCTGGAATATAGTTAGATGCGCGCTCTCTCTCTCTCTCTCTCTCTCTAGATGCGCTCTTTCTCTCTCTCTCTCTCTCTCTCTATATATATATATATATATACATATATACACACATGTATATATATGTATATATATATATATGTATATATATATACATGTGTGTGTGTGTATATATATATATATATATGTATATGTATACTTAATGTAAACAAACTCTAGAGACATCCACTCCCCTTTAGGGCTGTTTGGATATTTCCTTTTGGACTATTTCTTAGACCAGTCAATAAAGGAGATATTTCATTGCTTAAAGTGGAAGTGGCAATTGCTGATTTGAGGGATGAGCAAATATATGTGAGCCTTTGATAGTAATGAACCTTCCTGTGGTATCTGGAAAAAAAATAGATTCCAAAATAATTCCCCATTGTAGGTAAAGAACACTATGATGGTTAATATTATGTGTCAACTTGACTGGGCTAAGGGAGGCACAGATAGCTGGTACATTTCTGGGTGTGTCTGTGAGGGTGTTTCTAGAAGAGATTCCACATTTGATTTAATAGGCTGTGTAAAAAGATTGCCCTCACCAATATGTGCAGGCATCATCAAATCCACAAAAAGGCTAAAGAAGGGCAAATTCCCTGCCCTTGGACATGGGAGCTCGTCGTTCTCAGACCTTTGGACTTAGACTGAATTATACCATTGACTTTAACTAGTCCTCTAGCCTACAGGCAGCAGACTGTGAGACTTCTCAGCCTCCATAAGCACATGAGCCAGTTCCTATAATAAATCTCCCCATTGATTCTGTTTCTGTGGAGAATCCTGACTACAAATACATAATGGTTGACTCCCCAAAATTCGTTCGACCTCAGATCAGTAGGCTAGGCCAGTTAGTCTAAGCCAACTAGTTAATTCCATCCTTCTTTCAGTGACGGTTCAAGACCCACACACAAGCCAGTTCTGTCTAGTGAAACATGATAGGACGTTTATAGGCAACTGCTGGGAAGGTTACACCTCTTCTGTGAGAAAGGAGACTGGCCATGGTACTAGATGCTAATTCTTCTTTGTATGCACGTTGTCTTGTCTGGATACACCTTCTGGAATAGCTTCATCAAAAGGACGAAGATGAAGCCAGTCCAGCTGGGCCAGTGCAGAGAAATGGGAAGAGCCTGAAATGTTGATGGTGGTTTCGGGTCTGCCTGGCCACCTTCTTTTGTGAGTTAATGAATTTCTTAATTGTTTAAGCCAGTTTAAGTCAAAGTTGTGTGTACTTCAGACAAAAACACCTTAAACGATAGAAAATACAAGCATAGATTGTTATAGCTGGAAGGGAACTTGAGATAATTTAGTTTAAAGCTCTCATTTTTATAAAATTTTTTTTAACGTTTATTTATTTTTGAGACAGAGAGAGACAGAGCATGAACGGGGGAGGGGCAGAGAGAGAGGGAGACACAGAATTGGAAGCAGGCTCCAGGCTCTGAGCCATCAGCCCAGAGCCCGACACGGGGCTCGAACTCACGGACCGCGAGATCGTGACCTGAGCTGAAGTTGGAGGCTTAACCGACTGAGCCACCCAGGTGCCCCAAAAGCTCTCATTTTTAAAATGAGGAAATTGAGGGGCGTTTGGGTGGCTCAGTCAGTTGGGCGTCAGACTTTGTTTGGCTCAGGTCATGATCTCGTGGTTCACGAGTTTGAGCCCCACATCAGGCTCTGTGCTGACATCTCAGCCTGGAGCCTCCTTCAGATTCTGTCTCTCTCTCTCTCTCTCAAACATAAACATTTAAAATAAAATTTTTTTTAATTAAAAAAAGAGAGGAAATTGAGACCAAAAGGGGTCAAGTGACTTCCTTTCCCGGAAAGAAGACGGGATGCCTGGAAATGCTGCAGCCCTCTTGTATCCATGAGGTAAAAAGCCCATCCACTAAAAATGCGCAATGAAAAGATAGGAGCCTGGGAATCTCCTCACCAGTTCCAGAAGGGCTGACATGACAAATGTGGGTCCATATTTGTACAAGTCGGGTTATGATCCTTGAACTCAAAAGCATTCCTAACTGGTACTATGAACCGTTTCTTTCATACAGCACACTTTCTCTGATAGACTAAGACTGACTGCAGCAACTAGAGCTCGGCTAGACAACTTTCTTTTTTAAGGAGTGTGTGTACCTCCCCATATATTTACTATTATTAAAGTATATCTGATTTATTTTATTTTTTACTCTTTATTTTGAAAAAATTTCAAATCTATACAAAAATTGTAAGAATAGTATAACGAATATCCTGGATGCTTTTCGTTTAGATTCACCAACTGCTAGTTAACATTTTGCTACATTTCTGTCTCTCTCTCTCTAATATCCACACACACATAAATATCATATGTAATTTTTTCTCAACTCCTTGTGAATACGTTGCAAATATCATGAACTTTAAACTGAAAATATTTCTCTCTCTTAGAAACTAGGGTAGTCTCTTACATAACTACCATATAATTAAGAAATTCAGAAAATTTAACATTGATACAGTACTGTTACTAAAACATGAGTCATATACACATTTCACTAATTGTCTCAATACCGTATATAGCAATACTTCTGTCTTGACAAGAATCCAGTCCAGGACGACACATCTATCTCTCTAGTCTCCTTTAATCTGGAATGGTTCTTCAGAATTTCTTTGTCTTTTTTTTAATGTTTTATCTTATTTTATTTTTGAGAGAGAGAGTGAGAGAGAGGGAGCAAGTGTGCATGAGTGGGGAAGGGGCAGAGAAAGAGGGGGAGAGGGAGAGGGAGAGAGAGAGAGAGAGAGAGAGAGAGAGAGAGAGAGAAGGAGAGAGAAAATCCCAAGCAGGCTCTGCACTGTCAGCACAGAGCCTGATGCCAGGCTTGATCCCACGACCCTGGGATCATGACCTGAGCTGAAATCAAGAGTCAGATGCTCAACCAACTGAGCCATCTAGGTGCCTCAGAGTTTTTCTTTAAAAAAAAAATTTTTTTTAAGAGAATAAGTCAGTTGTTTAGTACAATTTCTCTCAACTTGGGTTTATCTCGTAGTCTCTCCATGATTAGACTCAAGTTACACAATTTTGCAGCAATACAACATTGGTGATGTTGTGTCCTTCACAGTGCATCACATCAGAAGGGATGTGATGTCAGTTTTCCCCATCACCCGTGGAGTAAACTTTAATCACTTGATTTCGGTGGAGTTCATCTCTGGCTCATTCTTATGAGTCTAATTTCTTAACTCTCAGTGGGACAGAGCATCATCTTTCTTAGGTGATTGGTAGGCTACATGGAGTCATTCCCATGGTTTCCTGGATAGGCTTTGAGTCATAGGTCCCTTTGGTAAGGGATAGGTTCAGGAGGTACCTTGAAAGCTGGATTTGGATTAAGTGGAGATCACTCCCTCAAGGATTCAATGAGCCCATTGCTAGATATTTACAAGTCGGTGGGAAAGGGTTAATAAGGACATGGACCATCTGGTTTTCCTTAAGGAGGGTTGAGCTTCCCCAAAATATTACTCCTTTACACCTGAAGAAGTTAAATGGTCCTGTTCCCATGGAATCCTCAACCAATGTAGCCCTGACCTGTGATTTATATAAAAAGTAGCTGGTCCTTAATTTTCCCTACAATGGCTTCATTCTTACCTTATGAACCTGCTTTGTCAGTGTTCGCTTTGATTTATGGAAGATTTCAAACTCCCCAAATAACTATCCCTTTTCTTTTCATTAAAGTTAATCCCCACAAAGACACTTTCATCCTCTGATTAGTCATGCCCCAGTGAACCTTGCTAACCAGAGGCTAAGTTATTGATGTGTTAAAGATGTAATCTCTAAGTCTTGGGACCACTGAAGAAACCCCAACATGTTATTTGACAGTCAGAATCTCACAATGTATTACCTCCTTTGAGCAGCCTTGGTCGCACGCGTTCCTTGGGGTCCATAAATCTCTCTGGCCCGACTGCCTATGAGGACTGAGTTATTGTGGGGCCAAGTTTAGGCTGCCAACACACACTGCCCTGCACCCCAGGATATCATGGTGCCTTCTCCAGACCCCAGTGTCTATTTCCAGTAACATGTATTCAGTAGCAAATGTTTTACACCAGAAGCACAGCTCATTTTTTTATGCCCTGCCTGTGGCCTTCATCATAAATTTGCACCAACCCACAAGTCAACAAGACTGTAATCAGGGTGTGATATTGGCCACCAATGACACTAACCCTTTCTCCTACCCACTGATTTTGAGCAATATGGAAGCTTGGCTCAACCACTAGTGAGTCTTATTAGATGGTGCTGACATCCTATCTGCACAGAAGAGTAGCACACATGGGGATGAGGAATAACCCCTCAACAACTAATTTTAAGTTTGCAAATTAAAAAAAAAATCTCAGACCTTTACACCTATGTGAGGTTCAGTGTGGTCCACATAAGGACAATGACTCTCAACTGGCAGGATGGTTCATGAGGCAATATGGCACCTGCTGTCCAGTTTTTAGCTTCTTCAGTGCTCACAGTAAGTGGCAAGAGAGATCCCTAGTCTTTTTGACAATCTCAATACCTGTAGACGTTTCCCCTCTGAAAACAGTTTAAGTTGTCTCCTAGGAAGGTAGCACTTTTCCCCTCTCCACTCGTTCTTTCTTGTTTAAGAACCACAGCCTTGAACAAGAGAAAAACAGAATAGAAGGAGGAGATCTTAAGGTACCACCTTCCCGATACACAGATGGAAGACCCATCTCGGGAAAACCTATCTTTGACCCTGGCTTTGTTGTTGTTGTTGCTGTTGTCCAATAATACCCATGTGTCAGCACATGCTTCTGCAGGTTAGAAAGCCAGATGGGCTCCAGTAGTGTCTATGTTCAGGGTATCTCCAGGCTGAAATCCAGATGTCAGCTGGACTTATCTCAAAGCCCTGGAAGGGAACTGCTTCCAGGCTCATTCAGCTTGTTCACAGAATTCAGCTCCTTGTTGGTTGTAGGACTGAATTTCCCATTTTCTTGCTGAAGGTTGGCCAAGATGCAGGTTCTAAAAGCCATTCACATTCCTTCTCAGGTGGCCCCTCAGTCTTCACATCAGCAACATTTTGAATCTTTCCCTCATTTGTTTTTTGTGGGTTTTTTTCTAATGTTTATTTATTTTTGAAAGAGAGAGAGAGAGAGAGAGAGAGACGGAGCATGAGCAGGGAAGGGGCAGAGAGAGGGAGACACAGAATCCGAAGCAGGCTCCAGGCTCTGAGCTCTCAGCACAGAGCCTGATGTGGGGCTCAAACTCACAAAGCTCGAGATCATGAACTGAGTTGAAGTCAAGATGCTTAAATGACTGAGCTACCCAAGTGCCCTGAATCTTTCCCTCATTTGGAATCCCTCTGCCTTCCTCTTTTGCCACCAGCTGGAGAAAAGTCTCACTGAGTTCAACAACTGCCCTATTCCCTCTTTATTGAGATGAGCCCACTGATCATGACCTTGGATGCTGGGGCAATGTTGAATTGCTATAAAATTTTCTTGTCCCTTTTTCTTTTAAGTTTATTTACTTATTTTGAGAGAGGAAGAGAGAGCAGGTAGGGGAGGGACAGAGAGAGGGAGAGAGAATCCTAAGTAGGCTCTGTGCTGTCAGCACAGAGCCCAACATGGGGCTCAACCCCAGGAAATGTGACCTGAGCTGAAATCAGAGTCGGACGCTTAACCAACTGAGCCACCCAGGCGCCCAACTATAAAATTTTCTAATGGTTTACTCTCAATTTCGATACCTAACTTATTGAGAACCAGTTTATTTTCTTAAATAAAAAAAAAAATTTAAATCATTTCAACCACACAAGAGGTAGATGATAAATACCAAAAACTCAGGAAACTCCTGTGATAGCATGATTTATAAGAAATATATATTTGGTCCTTGTCTTCAGTTCTGTCACAGAGCTCCTAAAGTGCTTGGAATTTCCTAAGAGTTGAGAGGATAAAGGTGTCCATTATGCTGATAAGGTGACTTTTGCAAAGCCGCTAGGTAACCTAAGGATGGGAGCGTGTGATTAGAGGGTTGGAACTTTCAGCCCCACCTCCTGACTCCTGGGGAGAGGGAAGGGGCTAGAGACTATTCAGTCACCAACAGGCAATGATTTAGTCAGTTGTGCCTCTGTAATGAAGCCTCCATAAAAACTCACAGGGATCGAGTTCCGAGAGTTTCTAGGTTTTGTGAACGTGTGGAGATTTGGGAAGAGTGGCACATCCAGAGAGCGTGAAAGCTCTATGCCTTGCCCATGTGCACCTCTTCCATCTGGTTGTTCCTTAGTTCTGTGCTTTTATAGTAAAACAATGAACTGGTAATCTAGTAAATAAATGTTTTCCTGTGTTCTGTGAGCTGTTCCTGCAAATTAAGCAAACCCAAGGAGGGGAGTTGTTGGAATCTCGGGTCTATAGCCTGATTGTCAGAAGCACAGGGTTCACCCTGCACTTGCTGTGGGCGTCTGAAGTTGCAGGTAGTCAACCTTGTAGGACTGAGCCTTTAACCTGTGGGATTTCACACTATCTCTCTGTAGACAGCGTCAGAACAGAATTGAGTTAATTGCTTGATGGTGGGGGGCAAACCCCACAGATCGGAATCGGGCGCAGAATTGGAAATAGATAGCTAATACCCTCCTCAACCACCTTGCCACAATCTCACCATCCTGCTCTCTCTAGAAGAAACCCCAGTTATGAGTCAGTGGGCGTACATCCAGACAACTTTTAACACTTCACATACACTTATATGCACCCCTGGAAAAGGCATAGTATTGTTTCATGGAAGTGTTTTTATATAAATGATTACCACACTGCACATCTCACCTGAAAGTTGTTCTTATTAGCAAGCAGTATGTTTTGGGGATTATCTCCTTTGGTCCATAGAGATGTGATTCATTTCTCTGCATATACTGTGCATTGTTTCACTTAGGCATTTCCCCTTGGCTTATACAGATATAACTGTCACGTTTTCAAGCAATGCTGCATTGGCAGTCTTGCACACGCCTCCTTGTGCTGAGGGACAGGTGTTTCTGTAGAGAAGATACCTACAAGTGCCATTGCTGGTCAGGGAGTAGGAACTCCGAATTAAAGGAGATTCAGTTAAGTTGCTGCTCCTCAAGGCAATCTGCAATTGCATGGCTCTGAGATTTCCCTTTCCCCACATCTTTAACGCACTAGATACAATCACACTTGAATATTGCCAAAGGCATAGGTATGACCTAGGTCCTCACTGGTATTTGTTTGTTTTTATTGAAGTATAGTTGATACACAATGTTACAAGAGTGTCACCCGTACAGCAGTGATTGCACCAGTCTAAATGTTACGCTATCCTCACCACAAGTGTGGGTACCATCTATCACCACACAACGCTCTTATAGTATAGGTCCTCACTGGTTTAATTTACATTTCCCTGTGTACTAATGAGACTGAGTAATTTCTTATGTTTGTTGGCCATTTATATTTCCTCTTTTAAAAAACTGTGGTTTATATTCTTTCACCATTTTTTAAAGTTGATTTACTTATTTATTTATTTTTTTAATGCTTATATATTTTTGAGAGAGAGAGAATGTGAGCAAGGGAGGAGCAGAGAGAGAGGGAGACACAGAATCTGAAGCAGATTCCATGCTCTGAGCTGTCAGCCCAGAGCCCGACGTGGGGCTCGAAGTCATTGACCATGAGATCATGACCTGAGCTGAAGTCAGACGCTCAAATGAATGAGCCACCCTCGCGTCCCCCAGAGTTTGTTTATTTATTCATTGAGAGAGAAAGAGAAAGAGAGAGAGAGAGAGAGAGAGAGAGAGAGAGAGAGAGAGTGTGTGTGTGTGTGTGTGTGTGCGTGCGCGCGCGCGCGCACCAGTGGGGGAGGGGCAGAGAGAGAGGGAGACAGAGAATTCCAAGCAAGCTCTCTGAGCTGTCAGCACAGAGCTGGACACAGAGCTTGAACTCACAAACCGTGAGATCAAGACCTGAGCCAAATTAAGAGTCAGACGTTTAACCGACTGAGACACTCAGGCGCCCCTATATTCTTTAACTATTTTAAAGCTGGCTTATTTGTCTCTTTCTTGTTGATTTACAAGCATTCTTTGTATTCTTTTTACTAATCCTTTGTTTGTTACATATGCTGCAAAGTATTTTCCCTCTGAGTTGGTAACACTTTAACCTTGCTTCTGGTGTCTTTTGTTGTAGAGAATTCTTTATTTTGAGGTAGAGAAATGTATCATTTTTTCCTCAGGTACTTTGTATTTTGGGGAGTCTGAAAATTGTTTTTATCACCTAGCAGTAAGTAACTCATCTGAGGTCACCCCTCACCTAAGGTCATAATGTTAATTTCTATCTTTTCTTCTTGTAATTTTAAAGTTCTGTGCTTTACATTTACGTCTTAAATCCATCTGGAATTATGGAAAACCGTGTTGGGATTTTGATTAAAATTACTTTAAATTTACATATTAATTTGGGGAACATCACATAGCCATTTCCAAAGTCTTCTGAAAATGGGACAAGGTAAAATATATGTGTATAGATGTAAAATTTCAATCTAGAAAGGGCTGCAAGGCAACATAACATTTTTTTAAGTGGATAATAGAAGCCCAGTCATTCATACAGTGAGTAAGTTTGGAGTGCTTACTCTATGCCCAGAATTATTCTATGCATTTAAGACAAATCACTGAAAAAAGCAATACAGCTTCTAATTTATGGCCTTTGCATTCTAGTAGGGCAGACAAAAGACAGACAACCGAGGTGAACATTTTCCCTCAAATACCTACACTCTTTGCCTAGCTTTCATAATCCATCTAACACTTGGGTATCGAGGCATCAGCTAGGTTTGTGAGACAGAACACAGACAAAGACACATGGTACTGGTAACACTATGATAATATCACAGGACAGACAACCACCAGACACAATAGCACTCTCCCTGGGTATTGTTTTGTTTTCGTTTTTGTTTTTAAATCAAATTATTTCCACTGGAAAACCCCAACTTCATGGAAAAAAGTCTTAAAATATTTAGATGAAATCTTACAAAGAATACATATTTACCTGTTTAATAATCTTTTTTCCACATAACTACAAGTTTTGTCTGTTCCTTCTGCAGAATTTCCTGTGTGATCAATGATCTGGAATAAAAAGCTTAACAAGAACATGAAAAACAAGGATCACAGGGGAGGCTGTGGTAGTAAACACTGTTTAAAAAATGTTTATTTAGTTATTTTGAGAGAGTGCTCATGCATGCACAAGCAGGGGAAGGGCAGAGAGAGAATGAGGGAGAGAGAGAATCCCAAGCAGGCTCTGTGCTCCAGCACAGAGCTCCACACGAGGTTCTATCCCATGAACCGTGAGATGATGACCTTAGCTCAAATCAAGAGTCAGATGCTTAGCTGACTGAGCCACCCAGGCACACCATAAACACGTTGACAGTATTTACATGCAGGAATTACTCTCAGTACTTTGCATACATTAGTTCATTTGTCCTCAGAACAATCCTATGAAGGAGACACTATTATTATTACCTCCGTGTCACAGAAGAGGAAACTGAGGCAAGTAACTTGTCCAAAGTCTCGCAGGGATTTTAGTGTGAACAGTGGTGCAATAAAACAAAAAGTATACTTACTTGGAAAAAAAAATAAAAGACAACGAAACAACTACAGTTGACCCTTGAACATGCAGGAGTTAGGGGTACTGACCCCTGTGCAATTGAAAACCTCAGTACAACTTTTGACTCCCCTAAAAGTTAAGAATTACTAATAGCCTACCACTGATCAGAAGGCTTACTGACAACATAAACAGTTAACACGTATTTGGTGTTATATGTATCATATATTGTGTTCTTACAATAAAATAAGCTAGAGAAAAGAACATGTTGCCAAGAAAACCATAAGAAAGAGAAAGTACATGTACAGTACTGGACTGTATTTATCAGGAAAGAAGATCTGCCTATAAGTGGACCCGTGTAGTTCAAACCTATGCTGTTCAAGGGTCACCTGCACATCAAGAGCACTGCTGAGCATCGTAGTGCCATTAGGGAAGTAAACCAAGGATGCTGAGAGCATGACTGGGTGCCCCTGGACAGCCTCTTTGAGTCCAACTGAAGCCAAGAGTTGAAAGACGAGGATCAGGGCCGGGAGCCCAAGGCTCAAAGGCCGGGAGGTGGATAGGGTCATGGCCTTGAGGATCCCAAGGAAGCCAGCATGGCCGTGCGGGCCAGATCATCAGGGGGCTGTGGGCCATGGTCTGGAGTTCGGGTTACCATACTCACCGTGAGAAGCCAGTGAAGGGTGAGGTGAAGGAAGAACTATGTGTTTTACTGCAATGGGTTCTTAGCAGTAACAAATTTGGAAGTGGGTCTCTTCTAGAACTGTCACTGTGTGTTTTAAAAAAAAATTGTAAACATCATTTTACTGTTTTTCCTGCTGCTACCCTCTCCTTCCGTTTTAACCTCAAGCTTTGGCAGGAGAGTAATCCCAGGTTAGCAAGAGATTATTGTCTTGTCTTCTTTGAAGTCAACTGGTAAATAAGCCCCATTTCTCTTTGTTTTTGACTGCCAGGGAGCAGCTTTACCGTGTTCTTTAGCTGAGAGGGGAAAGAAATAGAGTGAACAGAGATTTCATTTTCCTTCCTTTTGGCCAGGAAGTAAACTCAGGCTTTAATATGACAGAGGTGAAGTCTGCTAATAGTCAGGAGGCCATCATTAGCTTGGGGCATACCATCTCCTCCTTCAGGCCACAGGGAATCACAGTGGGTTTCACTCTGGATCTCCTATTTCAGTACTGAAACTATCAATCCGTGTGAACCAATTACCAGTGGATGCGACTTATTTTATTTAGCTTATCAAAAGCCTTGGCCAGGCTCCACAACAACTGGTAATAAAAATATTCAGTTACTGTAGATGGGATTAACTGTAATGTTTTGTTATGGATCGGAAACTGATTTGGAAACAGGAAGCAAAGGGTAAGACAGCTCTGGGTGGAAACGCACAAACAACGGAATCCTCTGTTACCTGTCATTGGGAGTGGTCTTTTTAAAACCATTTTGCAAACCATACCAAGTATCTAATAAATCTTCAGGTTTGCCAAGGGCCACGTTAGGAACTCTGGACTCAGACTGGCTCTTGGGCACGTTGTTTCGCCTGTAAGTCTCATTTTTCTAATCTGTAAAATGATAATAATTGTACCTTTTCATTGGGTGATGAAGATAAATAAGGTAATGCATTTTAGCTTAGTGCCTGGGGTTCCTCTGATAAAGCTGTTAGTCTTATTTCTGAGAAGAAAATACCGATCCGGTAGGAAAAGCTACAGAAAATCTCAATGAAACTGTGTGTTAAGCCTGGAGAATATATAGAATGCATTTTCCAAAGCACAGTTACCATCCTCACAAAAACTCCTGCTTCTTTCAGTAACAGGTAACTGATTTACTGGTACCACCTTCACTCAGGGGTCTGAAATTGAGATCAAGGCTCATCCTCCAGAGCTCATCAGGTCCTCTTCCCCCTGCCCCCTGTCCCATCCTCTCATCTGATCTTGTCTCTAAATATTGATCATTTTTTTCTCTCTGCTTTCCAGCCCTTCGTTTAGACTGAGGGTTGGCAAACTTTTCCTGAAGAGTGTGAGATAGTAGATATTTTTTGCTGTGCCAACCCATACAATCTCTGTTACAACTACTCAAACCTCAATCCTAGCACAAAAGCAGCCATAGACAATTATGTAAAAGAATGGGTATGACTCTGTTCTAATAAAACTTTATTTACAAAAACAGGTGGAGGGCCGGATTGCACTCAGAGGAGGTTGTTAGCTGACCCCTAATTTAGACCACCATGATCTCTTAGAGATTAGGAATGTAGTCCCCAAGCTTCCCTGTGGGCCAGATCTAATCCAGTCATTCTCCATTTAAAACTTTTCAATGGTTTTCCTTTTTTTTTTTTTTTTTTTTTTTATTTAACTTGCAAACAGTGGTCTTGGACCCTATCCTTAAAATCACTTGAGCTACTTGTTAGAATACAGAGTTGAAGGCTCCTCTCCCAAGACACTAAAATAGCATCTCTGGAGGACAGGCTGGGGAGCTGGATATTAATGAGTATTCCAGGGAATTCTGACGCAGGAGTCCTCAAACTGGGGCCTGTGGACCCCTGAAGGCCCCCCGTGTGCTTTTGGGACTTCTGTGATGCAGGGAAGAATCACAAAGTGTGTTGAGGGTGGGAGGAGAGCCTTATGGAGAAGGTGACAGCTGAGCGTAGGCCTGAAAGAGGAAGCATATCTCTGGGAGGAACGTTCCAGGCAGAGAGAAAGCCCCAGGCTGGCGTGACTGGTGAGAAGTCCAGTGTGGTTGGTGTGGCGGGGGTGGGGAGCAATGAGAGAGGATAAGAGGGATGCAGAGGAAAGGGGCCAGAACAGATGGAGTAGGGCCTTGGAGGCCATCGAGAGACTTGGCTTTCTGCTGAGAACAAAATGGGAGCCTGTTGGAGAGTGTCAGCAGGTCAAATTATGCAAGCTATTCCAGGAATTCTAGCCATCTCTTCCTCCTTCCTCACACTCCATCTGAGCACTTATCTCTCTCCCCCTGTGCACTGGATCCCTTGAGAATCCAGGCTCTTCCTCTTACCTGCCTTTGTCCTCAGCGCCAGCAATGCCCAGGACCTTGTGGGTATTCAACACATAGTGATGAATGTCAAAATGCCTTTGTTTTCCCCTGTGGCTGGATTTGGATTTGGGTTTGGTAAGAACCTCTTGAGAAAAACAGCCTTTTTCAAATAAACATGAAAAAAAAAAAAGTATTCATTTTTCTGTGAGAAGTTTAATAAATGATGTAGTATCTTTAAAAAAAAAAAAAAAAAAAAAAAAGCCCACCATCAGAAACATTTCACCAGAGAACGAGAAATCAACATGCCTTTCCTTTGCGATCATAAATAAATCTGAATTAAAAAATTAGTGTTTTCCGGATGCGATTCTGTGGCATTGGAAAAGCAAATCCCTTTTTTCTGTAGTGGGCCATTAGGGAGTTCTACAATGCTCGTTTCCGCTCTTCTCAGAATGTGGCTGGCCTCCTGTGTTGACGCGTCCCCTCCACCTCCCCTTGAGGATCTTTCTGGGCAGTGTTTTCTTCAGCACCATCTGAGGAAAAATTAGGCAGTTTGCACTGACCACACGAACCGCCCCTGGCCTAACCCCCCCGTGGCTGGACCCTAGTCACTGCATAGCGTGGTTCCCGCTCTTCACTCTGGACCAACATTTTCTTCCCCTCGGAGTGGACACCCAGTCCTGGCTCCCAGGGTCTGGAAACCAAGGGGGCCCCGAACACAACTGCCACTAGGAACCCCCATTCTCCACCCCTTCACTTCCACAAAGGGCATAAGGGAAGCAAATGTGCTCACATTCTTTTCCAAACTTGAAGTGTAATGAACTCTAATGGAGATTTTAAGGAAGAAGAACATCACAGCTCAAAGAAATCATAGTATTCTACCAGACACATACATGTATGTGTGTGTGTGTGTGTGTGTGTGTGTGTGTGTGTGTGTGTAAATGTGTGGTCCACGGTGCTTTGGTTCCCACCAGGAGCTGTCTTTTTTATCTGTATTTAGGAAAAATCTAATAGTTCCTCTTGCTCTGCGTCTAAGAAGTCATTTCCCTTGAGACAGCAGTTTTCAGAGGCGCTAAGAACTTCCTTAGAGCAGGGGAGACCTGTAATCCCTTCCCTCTAGACTGAAGGTCTGCATTATGCTGTATATCCCACGGTGCAAGGCCTGCCGTGGCTTTTAGTTTATGGGGTTGGTCCAGCGCCCAGGACCGTGCCTGTCATTTGGAAGCAGTGCTCTGTTAATATTTATTAAATGGAGGAGTGTGAGGTGTTACATAATTTAAAATACTAACCTATGTACCCCCCCCCCCCCCCATATCTCCTCTACTCCATAATCCTTGCTTCATCCCAAGGAGGCAGCCTCAGGGAGGCGTTCACTACTTTGGGGTGAATGATCAGAAAGACAGGGTTTTTGAGGTCACTCAAAGCAGAAACCACTAATATGGGCAAATTCCTTATGAATTCGATTTGGAATTCGATTTGGAACTCTCCAATCGTTCCTAGAAGCCACATCCCAGGCAGAGAGCTGGCGGCTGAAACTCCAGGTATGTTTGAGGAACCTGAGAGGTGAGACTGGGAGGTGAGGACAAGGACATGGCTGTGATGGCCTCACCCAGTTGTTGAAGAACATTCCCCATGAACCTAAGGGCAATATGGAACAGTGGACAGCCTGACTCTGAGGACCCAGCAGCAGAACATCCCTAGGGCTGGGGCAGCTGGGTGGCTCAGTCGGTTGAGTGTCCGACTTCAGCTCAGGTCTTGATCTCGTGGTTTGTTGAGTTTGAGCCCTGCGTTGGGCTCTGTGCTCACAGCTCAGAGCCTAGAGCCTGCCTCAGATTCTGTGTCTCCCTCTTTCTCTGCCCCTCCTCTGCTTTCACTCTGTCTCTCTCTCTCTCTCTCAAAAATAAATGATAAACATTAAAAAATTTAAAAAAAAATGCCAAGGGCTGTATGTGGTACCCATACAGCTAGCAACCCTCCACCAGTCTGCCTATTGCTTAGAATAGAGCAGCACTCAGCACAAAGCGGGCATTCGATAACTTTTGAATTAACATATAGAGGTACTCAGTGAATATTTCTAGCTTTCTACTCTTTGCTTGAGTAAATTTTAACCCACTTTGTGTCTGTTACTCATTCATGAAACAGATATTCTAACACCCTCACTAGAAACAGAGGAAAACAGCACCCACGTACCCTGCAAGGCTTTGTAACGATGGTGCTGACATGTAAGATGGGCTCCCTGACCCCAACTATGTACTGGCTGGGAGAACAAGGCTCAGGGAGTAAAAGGAGAAAATAAGTTAGAAAAATAAACGTATAAGAGCCAGATGAGGCTGACTGTCATTGCCAGAAGAGTAGAGTGTAGGAGAGATTGGGCAGGAGGGAGGATATTGAAATATAAGCAGGACTGACATGAGAGGGGCAGGGGGAGTAGGGAAGGTATAGGAGGAGAGGGGAATTAAATGAGCGAAGTAGTTGAAGCAGGAATGAGCATGTGTGTTCCAGTTACAACAGACTATCGATCAGAAACGCTGGAGCAGAGAGTTGATGTCAAGATCTACTCGTGAGACCAGAGAGAGGGGCCAGACAAACTGAGACACTTCTCAGTGCCGAGCTAAGGAGTCTCGACTTGGCAAGGAAGCGGGACCCATTACCTATGTTGCAGGGCCCAAAGCAAAATGAAAATCCAGGGTTCCTGGTTCCAACATTAGGAGTTTCAACACAGGACAGCAGAACATTCAACCACGTGCAGGGCCTCCCAAGCACAGGGCCCAGGGTGACTGGCCAACCGGTACACCCACCAAGCCCATACCGTGTGTGAGCATTGACAATGCATTGCACAATTTTGACGGGAAAACACTACATCGGAGTGGCGTACTAAAAAGACTAGGTGTACCTCCTAGGTGGTGGGATAGGAAGTGGCAGAAGGGTACCTATCAGAAAATCATGGGACTTGTCACACATGTGGTAATAAGCCCACAGAGAAGGTCGGTGGTTGTAGGAATGGGATGGAGGGACATGTGTAATGTATTAGCAGAGGTCACTGTCTCTAGGGGCCAAGTATGGGGACAACCCAGGCCCTCTGATGTCCTGGCTCGCACTGGGTCTGGGAGAAAGCTGGAATCCTGGAGAGAAAGAGGAAGTGTGGTAAAAGGAGCTGGTTTGGGGAGGTTGGTGGGGAGTAAGCAGTCTTAGTCATGCTGAGTATGAGATAAGGGCAGGGCCTCCAAGAAGAAATGCCCTGCCAGCCGTTAAAGATGAGGAAGAAAGTTCAGTTTTGGAAATGGAGATTTGAAAGAAGTGAAAAGTGTTGTGTAACGATTGAGGTTGTGAGGCCATAGATGCAATTTCTTAGGAATCAAGTGGATAGATAAGCGGGGTGCTAAAAACAGCTGAGTACTTTAAAATAATATTTTCTACCTCCACTTAGAAGGAATTGGGCAATTAGCCATGATGTTGGTTGGAGCCAGCAGCCCGGTGGAAGTCTTTCTCAGTTGCTATTTCCATAAGGTGGTTGTGCAGAATCACAAACCGGTTTTGATCCTTCAGTGTTAAAACATGGCTAAAAAAAAAAAAAAAAAAAAAAAAAAAAAAAGCCGAAACACTGGTAAAACTTATCGGCATTAACTGTCGAAGGGCTCTTGTAGCAGGTTCCCCAATGCCGTCCCCCCACCGCCTTTAATGATCCATTTATTTTTCAGGCAATTCTTTCAGGAATTTGAAAGTTTAAGCAGGGGTTACATAGAGAACTAACAGGAAATGTCTCATCTTTCCAAGTTTATTGTTGAGAGTGGCCAGATGTCATTTGTTTGTGAGTGGGAAATGGGAAGTTAGATCACAGTACGTGAAATTTAAAACTCCATGCTTAAAAAAAAAAAAAAAAGGTGGGGGAGAGGGGGAGTGGAGAGAGGAGAAACACACACAGGGAAGCGTCTTTGCCTCCCATGACTTATGCTAACAGTGTAGTGGGGCAATGCTCATGAGCAAGACGCTAATATGAGAACATGCTTTACTGTCTGCAGGCATCACTCCCTTCGAGGTCTGTGTGCAAACAGCTGGTCTCCGCCTGGCCGGGCCAGGGTGTTTGGGAGCTCTCTGTGGATCGGCTGTAATTATAAACCCCACGAAGGGCCAGGAATGGAGGCCAACGTTCTTATTGGTCATCGTGCCCCAGAATCAAGAATGAGACAGGAACTTACAGAGTCCTTCGCTTTAGCACTTACTAAAGCAATTATACTGATTTTTTTAAATTATGTTTTCAGCCTCTCTGGTTTAAACAATCTGGGTCAAACACTTCCAGACTGTTCAGGCTGGCTCAGATCTGGGCCCTTCAACTGTCCCGGAAATACCCTCTTCATCCCTTGCTGTTGCTACAGTGGGCTTTGGCAGGCTCCCTCTCGGCCAGGTGTTTTCCCCCAACAGTTGCCATGGCAGCAATGTTCAACAGAGGTTCTGAGGGGCTCGGAATTGACAAGCCAGAGGTGGGGCCTGAGTTCCTGTCTCCAGTCCACGATTTGCTGATCCATCTGTCTTCCTCAGAGAGAGAGCACATAGTACAGGATTGTGCTTCCTTGGAAGATGACAGGCACCAGGCCAGACTAACAGACGTAAATTTGGAATTGCTTATTGGATTACTGGGCCAAACATGGGAAATGTAGCTGGAGGGGAAGATACAGAGCAAAGGGATCCAAGAGCAGCTCCAAGGCTCAGAACTTCTTGGGCAGTGTTGGAAAGAAAAAGAAAGCCCGAATCTACTCCTGGGCTTTCAAGGGCAACAAGAAAGATTCTCTTCACCCCCACCCCTGTCTTCCCCTCGAATTATTTAGCAGTTTTTCTTCCTTGGCCCCTGCCTAAGATCCTGACATCCCCACTTTAGTCTCTTCCTGGGATTAAATCATTAAGGCCTCATTTATGCAAATACTGAACGGGAGGATGGAGCCCATTGGCCAGGCTGCTTGGCCATAATGTCTACGTAGGCATTTATTGTCATGGTGTCCAAGGGCTGGGAAACACAAGAGATAAGCTACTTTTTTAAAAAATTATTGTGGTAAAATATAGATTTTCCAAAATTTACCAATTTAACCATTTTTAAGTGTACAATTCAGTGGTGTTAAGTACATTCACTGTGTTATACACCATCACCACTACCCGTTTCCACAACTTTTCATGACCCCAAACAAAAACTCTGTACCCATTAAACAATAACTATCCATTCCCTTCCCTACCCCAACCCCTGGTAAACTCTAGTCTACTTTATGACTATGAATTTGCCTATTCTGGGTATCAACACGTAAGTTTTTTAAAATAACTGTTGTTTTTGTGAAAATGATACATGTTTTTTAAATACATGCTCGAGGAACACAGGAAAGTACAAAGGCAAAAAAGCAAAGGAGGGGCGCCTGGGTGGCTCAGGTGGTTGAACATCTCACTCTTGATTTCGGCTCAAGTCATGATCCCAGGGTCATGGGATCGAGCCCTGAGTAGGGCTCCATGCTGAGCTTGAAACCTGCTTAAGATTCTTTCTTCCCCCCACCCCCACTTCTCTTCCCTGCTTACAGGCAGGCGGTCTCTCTCTCTCTCTCTCTCTCTAAATTAAAAAAAAAAAAGGCAAAGGAAAATTACATCATGACATGCCATTGTCAACATTTGCTCAACATCATTCCTGACACCTTTGTGTGCATACAGACTTACAGAACCAAAAGAAGAAAAATGCACAGTCAGATAAACTTTATAAAAATGAGATTATTCAGGGGTTCCTGGGTGGCTCAGTCAGTTAAGGGTCCCACTCCAGATTTTGGCTCAGGTCATGATCTCACACAGTTCATGAGTTTGAGCCCCACATTGGGTTCTGCACTATCAGTGCAGAGCCTGCTTGGGATTCTCTCTCTTCCTCTCTCTCTGCCCCTTCCCTGCTCGTGCTCTCATGCTCTCAAAATAAATAACTAAACTAAAAAATAATAATAATAATAATAAAAACATAAAATAAAATAAAAGTGAGATTATTCAATACATTGAGTTTTGAAGTTAAAAACTCAATTTTTCTTGCATTTAACAGAAATTAATTGAAGTTATTACCAAATTTCAAATAAGTGATTTCTTACAACAAAAATTATTAACTCTGAAAAAATTCCTCACCATTAGTGAAAATGATGAAGATGGTGGGCTCCTAATGACCTGCTGATCAGGTTCCTTTGGCTGCAGCAAGGGCAACGCTGTGATGAGTGGCGGTGAAGTGTGTGCTTCCTCCGCGGCTGCTCCCCTCTAAATCCCAATTGTTGCTGGCTGATTATTACTTTTACCTCATTAAGGTGCTGACATTTCAGGCAAGGTGCGGTGAGTGAGGTGAAGGGAAAGCAAGGGGACCCAGGAGGCTGGAGGTCGATATGAGTGGAGTGGCGTCATAGCACCGGGGCCGCGTGCTTGGAGCCTTCTTGATCAAAGCTGTATAACGGTACTGATGAGGACAGGCGACTTTTTTGAGATCTTACTATGAGCCAAGCATTACACTAATCAAATACCTTCCATGTTTTAAGTTCCTCGATCCTAACATGCAACCTATGATCAATGCTATTGGCTCACTATTTTATGTTTATCTTTGCTGTAGGGATAAGGAGCTGAGGTTTATGGAAGGAACTTGACCAAGGTCACAATCTGTGTTCTCTCCACTGAATCTACAGGCAAAGAGCCATTGGATGTGCAGCTTCAGCAAGAGGGCTCTTTCTAACAGGGGCCCCCAAGCGTGAGACAAATGGTAGAAGGAGCAGTCAACCCTTTATGTCAACATGGTGTATCCTCTTGATTTCTCTAGTTTGCTCTCCTCCACGATGTTTCCATTTGACAGATGATGGAGAGAGGTGACGTGACTCCACCAGGGACAGAGCCCAGGTGTCAGTTCTGGGGCTTGGACTCCAATGCCAGCCTTTTACTGCTCTGCCCCCTTCCTCATCCAGTGCTTTCTGATCTGGACAATACTACTTGCCAATATTGATTGGTTGGGGGGAAGGATTCCTTCAAAAACAAAAGAACTTCTGAATTTACATCTTCTGGTAGATGTCATATAAAATTCAAGGTCTTTGCATTCGTTTCCTGAAGCTGCTGGTAACACATTCCCACAAATTGGGTGGTTTAAAATAATAGAAATGTATTCTTTCTCAGTTCCGGAGGCCAGAAGTCCCAAATCAATGTATCAGCAGACTGCACCCCATGAAGGCTACAGGCAAGAATGCTTCTTTGCAGCTTATCGGGGCCACTTATGATCCTTGGTGTTCCTGGCTTGTAGATGCATCACTGAAATCTCAATCACCATCTTCATGTAGCCTTCTCCTGTATTATAATCCTGTCATTGGATTTAGGGCCCATCCTAATCCAGGACGGTCTTTGGCAAAGACTCTTTTTCCAAATAAGGTTACGTTCCGAGGTTCCAGGCAGACATATGTTTTGAGGGGTGGCTATTCAAGCCACAGGCTTCATGGTGAATGACTGACTCTGGAAGCTGTGCTTCTCAAGTTGGTGCTTTTGAGCCCATCGGTGAGAGCAGACAGAAGAGTCACTTGCTGGGGTGCCTGGGTGGCTCAACTGGTTGAGCATCCAACTCTTGCTCTCTGCTCAGGCATGATCTCATGGTCTTGGGATCAAGCCCCACATCCGGCTCTGCCAGGGGCATGGAATGTTCTTGGGATTCTCTCTCTCTCTCTTTCTCTCTCTCTCTTTCTCTCTCTCTCTCCCTCTCTCTCCTTCTGCCCCTCCCCTGCTCATGCTCACTCTCTCTCTCTCAAAAAGTTTTTTTTAACAAAATTCAAAAAAAAAATTTAAAAAGGATTGTCACTTGCTGGTGAAACTTCAGACCTGTCTTGAATAGGAAGCTACTGGTGGTACCCTTGTTGGAGCTGGCCAGAGTCAGAGCCAAATCCCACAACTGCAAATGTCTCTACATTTCACTATTAGATAAAATTTCTGTTTAGGAGGCTGGAAAAGCACATCCTCACTTAGTTTCTGACTAGAAAAAAAAAAGTAGCAAAGCTCAAACCCCATGAGGCTATGTCACAAGTCTATATATAATGCTCTCCTATGGTTCACACAAACACCCACAAGGGAGTTTAGTTCAATATTTTGAACTGGCCCCAAGTTTATAGGACATATTATGAGGTTGGAACATCTGATAAATTATTTTTGGAAAATAAACTGAGATCTGGTCTGGAGCATGCATTTAAACCTGTATCCCTTTGTCTGAGTTCACTGAGGACCTGTTGGTCTAAGGCTTGAGGGCTCCAGCTTTCCAGGAAGCTGATGCCAGTGGATAGATTCTGGTTTTACTCTGCCCACAAGACCCCTGCTCTGCCACACTAATTCCTAAAATTCTCCTTTTCTTTTCTTTCTAGTCCTTCTCATACCAAATTTAAAGAGGCTTAAAATGGATTCTTTTTTGATACCAAAGATCTTCCCTGGAAGGACTCCTCCTTCTTCGTCATCCTATCTGACCCCGAGCTCATCCCCTTCTTGAATCTTTCCCCACTCATCCCAGACATCAAAATTCAAGCCTTCCTCTGAAATCCCAAAGGCTTTATTGCTATACTACTTACCAGCACTTGGCACACACCCCATTGCTGATGCTGGCAGACAAATGGTGCAGTGTCTTGCCTTCCTGTATCTCTCATCTGCATCCAGGACCAGATATCAGGTCAATGCTGCTTGAATGACACCGGTAGCCCCTGGTATTCCTGGAACCCCCCACCATCAGATCAGCAGGAAGACAGTTACTCAGAATTCAACAGCTTCATAAATTTAATTTATTTTTTTAAATTTTATTTATTTGTAATTAATTAGGTTAGTTTTTCATTGCAGTAAAATGAACCTACAGTGTTATATTAGTTTCAGGTGTACAATATAGTGATTCAGCAGTGCTATACATTACTCAGTGCTCATCACGATAAGTGTGCTCATAATCCCCTTCACCTATTTCACCCCTCGCCCCCACCTCCACTCTGGTAACCACCATCTTGTTCTCTGTATTTAAAGTGAAATCACATGGTATTTGTCTTTCTCTGATTGACTTATTTCACTTAGCATTATACCCACTAGATCTATCCATGCCATTGCAAATGGCAAGATTTCATTCCTTTTTATGGCTGAGTAAATATTCCAGTGTGTGTGTGTGTGTGTGTGTGTGTGTGTGTGTATCTCACATCTTCTTTATCCATTCAATCTTCGATGGACACTTGGGTTACTTCCAAATAATAACTGCAATAAACATAGGAATGTGTATGTCTTTTAGAATTAGTGTTTTTATATTCTTTGGATAAAAACCCAGTGATGGAATTCCTGGATCATATGGCAATCCTACTTTTAATTTTGGGGGGAACCCCCATAATGTTTTCCACAATGGCTGCACTGGTTTGCATTCCCACTAACAGTGAACAAAGGTTCCATCAACACCCACACTACAAAAATTTTTTTCTTACGGTGAAACTTTTTAAGGTTTACTTTCTTAGCAACTTTCAAATATATAATACAGTATTATTAACTATAGTCACGATGCTGTATATTGTATCCTCAGGATTCCACATGCTCACCAATACTTGTTGTTTCTTGCATTTTTGCTCTTTAACCATTCTGACAGGCATGAGGTTACATCTCATTGTGGTCTTGATTTGTATTTCCCTGATGATGAGTCATGCTGAACTTCTTTTCATGTGTCTGTTGGCCATCGGTATATCTTCTTTGAAGAAATGTCTGTTCATGTCTCCTGCCCATTTTTTTTTTTTAATTTTTTTTTCAACGTTTTTTATTTATTTTTGGGACAGAGAGAGACAGAGCATGAACGGGGGAGGGTCAGAGAGAGAGGGAGACACAGAATCGGAAACAGGCTCCAGGCTCCGAGCCATCAGCCCAGAGCCTGACGCGGGGCTCGAACTCACGGACCGCGAGATCGTGACCTGGCTGAAGTCGGACACTTAACCGACTGCGCCACCCAGGCGCCCCTCTCCTGCCCATTTTTAACTGGATTATTTGTTTGGGGGCTGTTGAGTTGTATAAATTCTTTATATGTTTTGGACACTAGCCCCTTATCAGATATATCATTTGCAAATATCTTCACCTACTCAGTAGGTTGTCTTTTTGTTTCATTGATTGTTTCCTTAGCTGTAAAGAAATTTTTTATTTTAATGTGGTGCCAATAGTTCATTTTTGTTGCTATGACCCATGTCAAAGAAACTACTGCCCGTACTATCTTCTAGGATTTTTATGGTTTCAGATCTTACATTTAGGTGTAAATTTAATTCATTTTATAATGATTGTCTTCCATTGATTTTTATTTATCCTCAAAACCAGTTGTAGAAATCCTTAGCTTTGCCTTCTGAGGTAGCCTACTGTTAGTTTTATTATTTAGACCTCATTTTTGTTTCAAAAAAAAAAAAAGTAAAGCCTCACATCCTGGGCTTTGACACGTTTTAATGGATGACTAATGCTATAGTCAGAGAACCAGTGTGATAGAGACTATCAGTCATGCATTGCTCGTACACGGATGGCTCGCTTCTGCTAGGAAATGAAGCAGAATTCTCTAACAACCAGGGTTCTCACCACACTGCCCATCCAGCCTTAGTCATCATCGAGTGCATGACCCTTCTTCAGTGGTCCCTGCTGGTAGCTCACACTGGATCAACCCAAGTCAGGCACTGTTCACTGGCTCTTACATAGATTTTTTAATAATTGAGGTACAACTGACATGTAACATTATATTAGTTTCAGGGGTGCAACATGATTATTCAATATATGTAGAGACAGCAATGTGGTCACTACAGTAAGTCCAGTTAACATCCACCAACACCCACAGCTACAAAAATTTTTTTCTTACGGTGAAACCTTTTAAGGTTTACTTTCTTAGCAACTTTCAAATATATGATACAGTGTTATTAACTATAGTCACGATGCTGTATATTGTATCCTCAGGATTTCTTTGTTTTATAAGTGGAAGTTTGTACCTTTTGACCACTTTCATCCATTTTGTCCATCCTTTACCTCCCACAGATCGGCAACCATCAATCTGTTCTCTGTAGCTGTGAGTTCAGGGGGTTTTGTTCTCTTGCTTTTAGATTCCACATATTGGTGAAATCATATGGTGTTAGTCTTCCACTTTCTGATTTATTTCACTTAGTGTAATGCCCTCAAGGTTCATCCACGTTGTCAGACATGAGAAAATTTCCTTCTTTAGGGGCGCCTGGGTGGCTCAGTCAGTTAAGTGTCCGACTTTGGCTCAGGTCGTGATCTCGTAGTTCATGAGTTCAAGCCCCGCCTCGGGCTCTGTGCTGACAGCTCGGAGCCTGGAGTCTGCTTCGGATTCTGTGTCTCCCTCTGTCTCTGTCCCTTCCCTGCTCGCCCTCTGTCTCTCTTTCTCTCAAAACATTAAACAAACAAAAAAAATTAAACATTAAAAAAACATTAAATTTCCTTCTTTTTATGGCTGAGTAATATTCCATTAAATGTATGTATAATATATGCCATTGCATATGTATTTGATATATGGAGATATATATGTGTGTGTATATATGTGTGTATGTATATATATACGTGTGTGTGTAAGTATGTGCACACATACACACACATATAACATTTTCTTTATTCATTTATCCGTCAATGGATAGTTAGGTTTTTTTCCATGTCTTGGGTGCTGTAAATAATGCTGCAATGAACATGGGGTTACAGATATATTTTTGAGTTAGTGGTTTTATTTCCTTTAGATAAATACCCAGAAGTAGAATAAGAGCCTCCATACTGTTTTCCATTGTCGCTGCACCATTTTGCATTCCCACCAACTGTGCGCAACGGTTCCTTTGTCTCTACATCCTTGCCAACACTCCTGATTTCTTATCTTTTTGGTGATAGCCATTCTGACAGGTGTGAGGTGATATCTCATTGTGGTTATGATTTGCCTTTCCCTGATGATTAGTGATGTTGAACACTTTTCCATGCACCTATTGGCCATCTATATTTCTTCTTTGGAAAAATGCCTTTTCGGATCCTCTGCCGCCTTTATTTGAATTATTTATGTATTTATTTATTTGCTATCGAGTTGTATCAATTTCTTATATATTTTATCAAATATCTGGTAACCCTTTGTCAGATATTTGATTTGCAAATATTTCCCCTCATTCAGTGGGCTGGCTTTTCATTTTGTTGATGGTTTCCTTTGCTGTGCAGAGGCTTTTTGTTTGATGTCGTCTAACTTGTTTACTTTTGCTTTTGTTGCTTTTGCTTTTTGTGTCAAATGCAAACAACCATCACCAAGACTGATGTCAAGGAGCTTATCATCTATGTTGCTTTTACATGGATCTGGTCCTCTCAACACACCTATATAATGCGTTATATTATTGTCTCCATTTTAAAATGAGAAAACTGGGGTCCAGAGAGGTTAAGTCACCTGCCCAAGGTCACACAGTAGGATCTGGATGCCTGGCCTCAGAGTCTGTGCACCTGACCACAACGGGCACTAGTTGTTGACACCAGACCACTGTGTCAACCTACTGTGTCACGGGGCCAGCACCTAGAGGAGTGAGGGCAGCAGCCACAAGGCCACACTACGCTTCCTGGAAGAGCCAGTAGACATGTTAACCACGTTCCTCCAGGACACTGTGATGTGGAGAGTGAATTACAACACATCTCACTCAGTGTGACTAGAATCCCACGGGTTGGGTCCTACGCACTCTTTTTAATCCCTATTTTACTCATGAGGAAATCGCAGGTTCAAGTGACTGGATTTGCCCAAGGTCGCTCGGTGGGTAGGTGGCGGAGTAAGATTTGAACCTAACTCTTCAATCCCTACGTTGGTTGTTCCTCAGAACATGCTTTTCCCACGGATGCCGGGACGGTGCCTCCCTGGTCTGCCTTGATCAGACTGACGAAGCTCACGTCTCCCAAAGCGTCTTTCGCACCTCTGCCCTCTTGTTTGAAATCCCCCTCCCAGCCCTGCCTCCACCAGGCTCTGACCCTACGGGGCCTCCTCCACTAGGCAGGGCTCACTATTGCTTTCCAGCACCTGGCCTGGAGTAGGTGCTCCCAAACTGCCTGTTGAAAGAAGGGATGGATTTGTTCCGGGTAAGAAGTTTTTCCCAGAAAACCCCGGTTAAAATGCAAATGTGCTGCCTGGCAGAGATGTCTGGAATTTGTTTATTGCTTCCCTCCCAGAGAGGAGGGTTTTGAGGAATGACTTGATAGGACTAAAGAGTAAAGGGAGGGGAGGCTCTTGAGTTTAGGGACATGCCCGGCGTGGGCCCCGGGGAATTCAGGTGCGCGATAGGGGACCTTGACCACCACTGTGGAAGAAAGTAGAGGGTGGAATAGGCCCCACCCTCTTCAGTCTTGCCCCAGTCCGGCTGATCCTCAGGGCACAGGTCTGACCACCTCCACAGACAATGGGAGAGACCCCCTGGCAGTGTCTAAGCACTGATTCTTCCCAGTCCTGGAAAAGGGCCGCAAGGTCAGGTTTCCCCAAGAGGGTCCTGGAAACAATCCACTCAGGGGTAGGGGAGCTGGGTTCAAATCTTGTTTCTACAGCCTGGCCACTGGACGACCTTGGGCAAATTCAATCACTCAAACGGACTACCTACTAGTATGGCCCTATTAGCTCAAATGTCTCTTTTCCTCCCACAAAACAGCCAATCCTGAAAGGAGAAGCAGCAACATTGGAGCCATCTCTCGCCTCCCACCCCAAGTTCATCTAGCAGCCCTGCCCCACCCCCTCGAGCAGGCAGATTTTCTCCCCGACACTTCTCTATGCATAGGTATGTATAACACATTGGAAAATTGGATCACACTCTACCTAGAGGTTCGTGGCTTATCTTCTCCCTTTAAACATACGGGGCGCCTTTCACTGTCAATTCACATAGGTCTGCTGTAATCTGTTGAAAATAGTTTCACTGTATTTCGTCATAGGACATAGCAGACATACCACAGTGCACCAAGCCAGTCTCCCACTCATGAGCAGTATAGCTGTCTCCAGCTTTTGGCTGTTGCCGGTGCTGCAGTGCACATTTCTGCACACCCGAGCAGTCTTGTCTTGAATCCACCAATCACTGTGCTTCCTCACCATGGCTTTTTCTTAGGAAGGTACTAAACAGGGGCGCCTGGGTGGCTCAGTCGGTTGAGCGTCCGACTTCGGCTCAGGTCATGATCTCACAGTCCGTGGGTTCGAGCCCCGCGTCGGGCTCTGTGCTGACCGCTCGGAGCCTGGAGCCTGTTTCAGATTCTATGTCTCCCTCTCTCTCTGCCCCTCCCCCACTTGCACTCTGTCTCTCTCTGTCTCAAAAATAAATAAACATTTAAAAAAAAAAAAAAAAAAAAGGAAGGTACTAAACAGGAGTGCGTTTCTCCTGGGCTGGGGGACTCAGCTCTCCACGCCCAGTTTCGAGCTGCCCTGCAAGCCGGTGCCCCACGGGTTCTGAGCCAACGTCAGTGAGAATGACCGTGCGTGAGAATCCGGACCCCACAGAGTCACCAGCCTGGCTGGCCTCTCACCTCCTGTTCCGGGGAACGGAGGCACCTCTGCATCATTTTCTGTAATGCCAAAGGAAATCCCCAGATAAGACGGACACCCTCATGCTTCACAGGAGACGCTCCCCCACTCCCACGGAGATAAACTCATGAATGCTTTCTTAATCACAGCTCATGATTCTCTGGGGCCCTCCGGGGCTGCCAAAACCTCTCTCAGCTCATTGCTGCTGCTACCGCAGCCAGACACAGCACTTCCTAGAAAATCATCATTCCATTTACTGTTTATTCTTGGGGCGGATTATTGTTTCCCATAAACTCTCCTAGCGCTAAAGGTGGTTTTTCAGTAAATCTCATGAAATGTCTACATGAAGGGGAAAAGATGTTCTTTACTTTATGTTTTCTGTTTTATTTCTAATGCATCAGAGAAAAGGAAACTATAGTCCCATTTTTAGATAGTGATAAAAGCAAGCAAGAGCCAGTTCTGGCTGTGAGAGCTCAGTACAGTTTCATAATCATTATCTTTAACTCACTAAACAGTCAGAGTCCTGGCTGGGATATGAAGAGGATAGAGCTGTTTGATCGTTACACCCTGGAGTACCCAAGTTTGTCATACTTGTCATTTGCAGTCTTGACTTTTGCCACCTCCGTGAACCATTAGTTCCTTATTATTTCTAATGACTTTTTAAAACACAGCTTCATTCTAATTAATATCTCAGATAATAGGTTTGGTGTGCTGGTTATATTTTTTTCTTTTTTCTTCTCTTTCTTTCTTTTTCTTTCTTCAAAGACTTCTGCTTTATTATAGTATATGAGCTGGAACTGACGGAAAGGGTAGCTGTGATGGGCAACCACTGCCCTGATTAGCATCAGATGCCCATCCCAAAGGCCATGACTGTGCCAAAGGGGCGCCTTTCTGCATCATGGTTTTCCAGATCGGCCCATCAGCTCCCAAACCCGCATTCCAATCCTGAGACAGGGAAAGGTTCCGAAGAGCGCCCGGCTGCCATGCCCACTGCTCAGCCCATCACAAAGCCCATCCTCTTGCGGCCGAAGCAGTTCACCTGGGACTGTCCATAGGGTCTACGGCCACCAGCTTGGGTCACTCAGTTCTATGTTTCACATGGGACATGGTTGTATTTTTTTAAAGCATATTAACATTCAAAAAATATTGGGTATTGCCCACAATATTCTGAAGTACAGAACAGCAGCACATTTTAATAAATGTTGGGCTTGATTGGATACCAGATTCTAGCCTCCTGCTGGGGTGTCTTCTAAGGCTAACAGAATACTGTTGAGACGTGGAAGCATTACCCTATGCCTTTGCATTTTTGTGCATTATAATGGGCCATAGATTCAGAAATTGGAGGTTGGGAAGGATGGAGAAATTACCTACTTTTGAAAGGTAGTGCAGCCAGTTGGAAAACTCATGAGTTTTGGAATCAGGCCTAGGTACAAAAAAGTATCTGTGAATAATAATAAAAAAATTCTGTCTGGTAATTCCAGGAAGCTATGGAAATGATATGGAATGGCCATTCCAGATTCATGAACATACTGAGGGAGTACGGCAGGCATTGAGGGGCTCTCTTCCACTGAAAGAAGTTTAAGTGTGGTAGTATTTATTGCCTTTTTGGGCAAGGGATGGGAGAAACAAAGAGCACTCTGGAAAACCAGGAGAGATACCAGACACCCCCCTCACTGGCCGTTATTATTTTGTGCTGCTGCATGCTGGTCCTCTGTCTTCCTTAACCCCCAGCACGTGGTGTGGGGTCTGCCCTCCCTGGCCCTGTCGGGTGTGGCGATGGACAGGGTGAGGGGATGGGAGGGCTGCACACCAGCTGAGCAAGTACAGCTCTCACAGAAGATGCGCTCAGATGTGGTGCTGACAAAACAGCGCTGCTTCCTGCAGAGACTTCAAAAGCCCACACCCTGTCTACCACGGCACATTTTTGCAGCTGAAGGAGAAACTGCTGGAAATAGGAGTTTCCCTGATGTCATTGGGACGCTGCCGACTGTGTTCTCCGGGAGACATCAGGGAGTTGGCTCAGGAAGGGCTGGGTGGGAAGTGATGCAACTTTGGACAAAGGCTCTGGGCTCTTCACAAAGGAAGGTCAGGTGGGGCCCCGGGGTTCTGAGTTGGCTGAGCGTTCACCTGCACGGAGCAGCCATAGAAAGTTCTAGTCCTAAGACTAGGGGGTACGGAGAGGAGAGATTCAGAGAAAGGGATGAGCAGGGCAGGTAGAGCTGTGTCAGCACCTCTGAAGTCTTCTTTCTCCTCTCATCCTACCCTTCTTCATCCAAAGAGAAGAAAACCTTTGTCCTATTTCGCATCTCGGTGCTTCCAATTCAGACTGTATTCAATTCTTCTAGGTTATGTTATCATCCCGAGGGGAATCCTTTAAAGATGCCTGGAACACCGGAAGGAACCAGGGCTCCTTGGAGGAATGGCTGATTACTAATGAGGGCGGAAATGTCGGAGATGAGCCTACGTGATTGTGCCAGAAAACACAATCAAAAAGTGGCCCAGGAGTCAGCTGGAGAGTCTTACTGGCTAAAGGTGGGAAATTTTTAGCATCAAAAAGAATAATGACTGCCATATATTGAAAGGTAAAAATGCAGAAAATTGTGAGTACATAATGATAAAAAGAGAACACTTACTGGTCTCCTTTTCAGGGTTGTTTGGGTACCAATTTACTTCTCTGAAAACTGATAAAAAGAAGAATAAGCACACAACCCACCTTTCCTGTGTGAACTACATTTCCAAGTGACCAAAGAGCTGATAAGGGAAAGTTCATCTTTAAGTAAGAATTCTTCCCAGTATATGCAGAAGGAATAACAGAATTAGAAAATCATGACTTTTGGAGAACCTGGGTGGCTCAGCTGCTTGAGTGTCTGACTTCATTTCGACTCAGGTCATGATCCTAGGGTCGTGGGATTGAGTCCCGTGTCGGACTCTGAGCTGAGCATGGAGCCTGCTTGGGATTCTCTGTCTCTGTCTCTGTCTCTGTCTCTGTCTCTCTCTCCCTCTGCCCCTCCCCCGCTCACATGCGCTCTCTCTCTCCAAACAAACAAACAAACAAACAAACAAATACATGGCTTTTGAAACCTCTAGGAAAATAATGGATTAAGAAATGACCAATCAGTGAATACTGACCTATCTTGTGAAAGGTTGATGGGGAATTTCCAAATGGGAAATCTACAGCAACACCTACATAGTATTCTTCTCACATAAAAAAATCTAAGATTGAATCTTAAAAAAGCCTTTACATCTGCTCCATCCGATATGGTAGCCACATGAGGCCCTTGAACACTTGAATTGTAGCTACTCAGACTTAAGATGTGCTGTAAGTGTATAACCCACATCCAATTTTGGAAATGCTGTATAAAAAAAGAATATAAGACATCTCATTTATAGTTTTGTTCTATTCACCACATTTTGAAATGACAATATCTTGGCTATTTCACATTAAATTAAATAAATTATTTTTTTAAATTTCACGTATTTCTTTTAATTTTTTTTATTCCAGTGTAGTCAACATACAGTGTTATATTAGTTACAGGTGTACAAAATATTGTTTCAACACTTCCATATATTACTCAGTGCTCGTCAAGTGTAGTCTTAATCTCCTTCACTTATTTTTTTTTGTACTTTTTTTTTTTTTTTAGAAAGAGAAAGAGAGAGAGCATGAGTTGGGGAGAGGGGCAGAGGGAGACAGAAAGAGAACCCCAAGCAGCTGCATGCTCAGCACGGAACCTGAAGTGGGGCTCCATCCCGTGACCCTGGGATCGTGACCTGAGCCGAAATCAAGATTCAGATGCTCAACTGACTGAGCCACCCAGGTACCCCTTTTAAAAAAATTTTTTCAATGTGCCTGTTAGAACATATGAAATTACACATGTGGCTGGCATTTTATTTCCATTGGCTGTCACATTGCTCTAAATCTTACTTAGCAGTTTACAGAAAACACTGGCAATAATGGAACTACCTAATAACACCAAGAGAAATCAGCCAAATCCAGAATGTGGGGAAATTCTACCAGATCATTTGTTACCTCTGTTAATAATGGCACTGTTGTTATGTCTTTTAAAATGTGCTTATCTGTGAGGGACGCATATCCAAGTTTGTGTGGGTGAAATCATATGTCTTGTGGTATTTGCTCTGAAAGTGCTGAGTAAAAAAGTGTGAGGGATAGATGAAACCGGAGGACAAAATGTTGATTATTGTTGTAACTAGGCAATGAGCATTTGGGGGTTCATCATATTCCTCTCTCTCTTTTTTATATGTTGAAAAGTTCTAGAATTTAATTATAATTACATAAGATTCATTTGTAACATTTATAAACAGCATACTATATTATATTTAATAATATAAATGTATATTATTATATAATAAAAAATTATAATGACTTATTTTCTTTTTTAACATTTATTCAGTTTTTGAGAGGCAGAGCGAGAGACACAGCGTGAGTGGGGGAGGAGCAGAGAGAGAGGGAGACACAGAATTGGAAGCGGGCTCCAGGCTCTGAGCTGTCAGCGCAGAGCCCGATGTGGGGCTTGAACTCACAGACCGTGAGATCACGACCTGAGCCGAAGTCGGCTGCTTAACCGGCTTAGCCACCCAGGAGCCCCCCAAATTATAATGACTTTTAATGCCTCAGAAGCTGTTTTTACTTTTAATGCCTAGGGAAGGTAACACACAATTGGTTTATCAGGTGAAAGTATGCAAAACTTCCAAAGGCAGAGTCCAAAGGGAATGGAAAGAAATTCGACAACATGCACCCCCACTCCTGTGGGTAACAGGTCGTCCTGGGTTTCCTGTGAGGAGCACAGGCAAGCCAGGGCCACCTCAAAGGCACTGGATTCCTGAAGTTGGGGGGGGGGGGGGCGGGCTGTTGGCAAGGCCTGTAACCATCTGAAGAAGGCCTAGAGACTAACAGCAGTTTTTCTCCAGCAGCTTGCATCCCTGTCTGTCCTAAAACCCCCTCCCACGTAGCTGTCCTCTGCCTCAGCGGTCTCCTTGGAAGAATGGTATTAATGACTGATAACATGTGGTGGATTGCCCTCAAAGGGACATTGAGTTTTGAGCTCAGCATAAAGCCTAACTTAGCTCAAAATAACAAACCTGCAATGATTTGAGTCGGAATCTCCAGCTGGTCTGCCTGGGGCTGGCCGGCTCCGCGTCCAGATGGACCTCACAGGTGGGCCCCACAGTCCAGGCTCTGGCCTATTGTTGGTATATCTGGAGGAACCAGCCCCCAAGTTCATGAGAGGGGATGAATAATCACGATGAAAGTTTGTTCGTTTACTACGAGCTGTAAGCATCAAGGACCAGATATCCGTGGCCGCTGAGCAGCTCATCATGGGGAACCCACACCCAGTGGGAGGAAGAGGGTTTGGAAGGTGGTCGTGGCTGTTTTCACCAGGCGTGATGCTTCCCGATACACCTGTCTCCACCAGAAGGAAAACCATCCCATCGCTGCACAGGACTTTGTTTTTCGTATTAACAGGACAGGGCCAGAAATGCAGACAAGTGCGCCCTGAGTTCACCTGTTGTAGGAATCCCCGACTGACCATTTGACCCTCTTCCTTCCTCCGTTCCCTGATTCAGGTGTGGTTGAACCATCCCATCCCTTTAGAGTAACCGTTCGGTGTTATTTTATTTTATAAACCTTTCAGAGGGCAAACCAATTTCTCCTTCCCAGGTTCTGATGGGATCGCTCATGTTGCCCCTTCAGAGTCTCCACAAGGATGGTACTAAAAACTCACTTTAGCCAGCCCATGATCGTGTAGCCTAGTAGTAACGAATATGGGCTGTGGAGTTGCACAGGGACTGTGCTGCAACCCTCTCTCAGCTCCGGAACAATTGGATAACCTCGAGCAAATAGCTTCTCCAAGCCTCAGTTGCTTAGAAATACTGCTCTTGACCTTACT
Organism: Panthera onca; assembly: GCF_046562875.1. NCBI lineage: Eukaryota > Metazoa > Chordata > Mammalia > Carnivora > Felidae > Panthera > Panthera onca. The sequence goes on along the minus strand of NC_138356.1, from coordinate 23,384,149 downwards.
GTGAAAAACTGATGCTATGTAATATCAGGGACAGTGCCCGGCACCTACTAGGCACCTGACGAATGAAGGCTGTAGCTGTCACATCGTTATTATCGTGGCTGCAGTTTGCAGCTGGCCCTGACTATAAATGAGTTTTGCTTCCCCGGGTTAAACGAAATGCCCACACCAGGAAGCTTAGACCTGCTTCCACATTCCCAGTGCAAATCCAGGGCATTTCTGGCTAGAATTAAAAGGGGGACAAGGCCGCGGAATACAGGCGGATCCCATCAACAAGGAATGTTTGACGTGCCTACTGTGCTCGTGTCTCTGATCTTGCAACTCCATAGGGCTGCAGGCCAGGGGAGTAGAAATTGTCCCCTCACCTGAGGTGCCTGCACACTGACCGGGTTAGCCTCTATTCTACAGCCGTCTTCCCCAGCAGCTTGCATCCTGTCTGTCCTAAAACCCCCTCCCACGTAGCTGTCCTCTGCCTCAGCGGTCTCCTTGGAAGAATGATATTAATGACTGCTAATGCATGTGGATTACCCTCAAAGGGGCATTTGCTTTTGAGCTCAGCCGAGAGCCTAACTTAGCTCGACATAACAAACCTGCGATGATTCGAGTCAGAATCTCCAAAAGCCTGGCACCAGTAGGTGCTCAATAAAACATATCAGTGATTAATGGAGGGAATTTCAGGCGTTGTAGTGAATTGCTGAGGCGCATCTGTTGGGCCTGGGGACTTTCCTAGGACCATTCCAATCACCCCCACAGAGGGTGGTTTCCTGTTCCAGTTACTCAGAAGGTCAGCCCTTAGGAAGGGCACCAAACTCTGATTTCCTTAAGGGTTGAGGCTGATTACAGTCTGAGTTTTAGGAGTTTTTGGCCATTCACAGAGCTTTAGACGTATTAAAGCTTTGCTTCGGTGGAGGAGTCCCCAGTGGAGTGATAGAAAGCTCACCACTTAAGTCATTTAAACTTTGGCTGCCCAGGCCTGAAAAAAATGCCCTTGGGACTGATCCTGAAGTGCCGGAGAAGAAGTTAAATGGCTTAATAGATCCTGGCAGCTTCAGAAAGGACTAATGGCTCAGCGTTAATTGGGTACAAGGAGTGAAGATGAATCTCTGCAAAGGTATTTCCGATCTGTGCATTCAGCTCTCACTGGCTTCGTGCATCCATCAGTCGACCCCCAAACTGAAGCTGATTGTTAACAAAGTCTGAATGCTCGATGTTTGCATCAGCCCCCATCTCCCTGCTCCTCTACTCTGTCCCCTCAGTAAACATTTACTGAGTGCCTACCACACTCCAGGCACTGTGCCAGGGGCTAGAGCTAGATAGAGGACGTTGCTGTCCCGGTCCCCATGAACCTCTATTTTGGGAGGCAGAGGATGAGAATCAGACACAAGACGGGTGCCTTATTTACCTTTATCCGAAGCAGATTTGAGGAAGAAGCAAAGAACAAGGTGTGGCTCTGCCCAGGCTGGTGGGTGGTAGCAAGTCTTCCCAGTTGCGTGGGGACTGGAGGGACATGCCAGGTCTCCAAGGTGGGCAGGCAGGCGGCAGGCGGCAGGCGAAGGGAGCCACGTGTTCACGGAGCTGGAGAGAGCATGACTCACGCGGGGATTTGCAGGCAAGCACACGGCAGCCAGAGGGAGGGAGGAGGGTGCTGGAAAGGTGGGTAGGAGCCCTGCAGAAGAGTGCTGTGGCTGTGTGTCACTGCAGGACTGGATCATGGATGTGACGAGTGTTGGCTTGGTGTCGTGAAAGAGACATCGACCAGAGCGTACAAAACGCATGCGAGAGGGGATGAGATCACACGCAGGGAAACCTCTTTTGAGGGTCAAAGATGTGAAGCAGGGTGTGAAGCAGTGTTTAAATTCTTGCTGCTCTCTCTATAGCAGTGAGATGTTGCACAGCTCACTTAACCTCACCGAGCAACTTCCTCGGGGTGAGGAACAAATGATAAGATACCTACAAAAGAGAATTTTAGACACTGGTTGCAAGTGACCAAAAGCCACCTTAAACTAGCTCAGGTTAAAAAGAAAAATTTATAGGAGCACCTGGGTGGCTCAGTCGTTTGAGCGTCCGACTTCGGCTCGGGTCATGATCTCATGGTTCATGAGTTTGAGCCCCGCATCAGGCTCTGTGCTGACAGCTCAGATCCTGGAGCCTGCTTCAGATTCTGTGTCTCCCTCTCTCTGGCCCGCCCCCGCTCACGCTCTGTCTCACTCTCTCTCTCAAAAATAAACAAACATTTTTTAAAAAATTGGTATTGAGGGGACGTCTGGGTGGCTCAGTAGGTTGAGCGACCCACTTTGGCTCAGGCCCTGATCTCATGTTCTCGAGTTTGAGCCCCATATAGGGCTCACTGCTGTCAGCACGCAGCCCGCTTTGGATCTTTTGTCCCCCCTCTCTCTGCCCCTCCCCCGCTCATGCTCGCTCTCTTTCTCTATCTCAAAAATGAAAATAAACATTAAAAAAAATGGTACCGAGGTAGTGGACAGTTAGCAGACAACATGCATGCAGGGGAGTCCAACTTTATCAGGGACTAGGTCTAAAGTCCACACGTACCACGGAAATCTCATGTAATCAATATAACCCTTGAAACCTCCCCAGAGACACACCACGTTGAAAAACCACATACCATCTCTCGTAAGTCTGACAGAACCGTTTTTCCTCCAAGTTGGAACAGATCACTGTTTCCTTTGGTCAGACACCAGATGAAGCAGTTGGTTTCATTTAAGAGTGACATTTTATGAAAAACTGCATCAGCATCAGAATCCATGCAGCATGGGGAGATGCTCGGGAGGAAGGGGCAGACCCCCCTCTCTCACCTCAGGATCGTTGAGGGGAATGGCAGGTGCCATTGCTGGGCACGGGGAGTTATGATCTTTCTCTTGCTGAGAATTGCTGAGAAAATGTAGTTGACATTGTGCACATGAAATGAGTATCTCATGTCCTATTCTCATGTTTATTTATTGTGTACTGTCTGGTATTCCTCTACTAGAATGTATATTCAGAGAGTTAGGAAGCCTGGCCGCCCTGTTCACAGCCGACTCTCCCGTACTTATGAGCATGCTTGGCCCACAGCAGGTTCTCAGTAGCTGTGTGTCGAATGAATGACTGCATTGCACAAGGCATCACTTGCGGTCCAGACGGTCCTGACGGAGTGAGATAAGGAGATCGATGAAAGCGGACCTTCCACCGGGGCACACGGTCAGTGTCAGAAGGGAAGTAAACTCCGAAATGCCTGAGCAGACATGAAAAGACAACAATGCCAAGCAGGAGGTGTTAACGGTCGATGAATAATAGAAGAAGACGTTCTGGGAGACTCTTAGAGGAAGTGGGACCTATCCCTAGGAGAGTCCTGCCTTTTCCTCTAAACTCCACCCTTTTTGCTTCTCTGTTCATCCAGAGAAACCCCCGTGTTCCTGCAGCCCAGAGCAAGTTCAAACCCAAGGATTTACTTCCAATACATGCTAGTACCCGGAGACAGCTTCCTAGGGACCTCCTTGCTCAGAGGTGCCTGGGGCGGGGTGGGGGCGGAATTCTAACACTGCCTGGTGATCAGTTGATACCAAAGCTGATATCAGATTTCTCTTCTCTGAGCTGGGGGAAACCTGACATTGTAATGACTGGTCATGACCAATAGGTCTTGACATGGTGACCTCCTAGGGGAAGGGGTCTTACATTCCATTCTCCCCCATGGCCCACCCTTGCTTTGTGGTGTAGGACCATGGGCTGCCCCACCTGCTCATTTGAGTGTGTGATCCCTGATTCTAGAGCACATCTGTGGGACAATGCCACCTCTGCTCTCACAAACCTGTTCATCTGAGGAGAGACTCCCTCTTCTGCTCCCATGAGCCGAAGTCAGACGCCCAACCAACCAAGCCACCCAGGCACGCCTCATTTTGGCCGTTTTTCAAAAATATATTTAATGTCTCTTTAAATTTCTTCTCTTAAGATTGCCAATTCATGGGAGATTTCTTTTAACACGAAGCAAAATAACTCCAATTCACGAGTTCAAACAATCTGAAGCATGTTTGTTTTATTACTTTCTATCTCCTCTTTTCTGTCTTTTCCACCTTTTCTGGATCTGACCTATGTTCCCCCCTGCTCTCCCCCCACCGTTGCACATTCAACCATAGGATTCTGGTCCCCTGGCCTCTCCCTGCTGTGGCCTGTGGCCAGCATGACATTCCCACTGCCAATTGCCCCAGACATTCCTCAGGACAGGATTTGGTCCATATTTCCATCTTATAAACACAGGCGATGAGCCAGGGACTGGGCTGAGCACTGGGGGGTTACAAATAAATAAAACGCAATTACTTTTCTCTAGAGCTGAGCATCTATCCAGTAGTAGACTCAGGCATACCGTAAGTCACTAATGCAAGTCGTCGGAGATGTGCACTAGTAGAAGTGAAAGGGGTCTGGAGGAGAAGGTATATTATTTTCAACTCTTGGGTCTCAGATGATTTCTTAGAGAAATTGAGGTCTGAGAAGGAAAGGGGTTTCGGGCAGAACAAACAGTATATCAAGAGCAACCACCTACTAAATAGCATGTGCCAGGTGGACGTAGTTACTGCTAATTCATCCAACAACTTCACAGCTGAGGAAAGGAGGGCTTAGCGAGGTTGAACATCCAGCCCAAGGCTGCTGGGTTGTGTCAGAAGGGGGATTTGAACCTACGTCTATCGGCAGTGGCTTCTCGCCTTCCAATTACCGTTTGACAACAAGCTGTAGGGTAGACAGTAGGAAGAGCACAGGATTGTTGGGGGCTTGGGGCTGGGGAGGTATGATTGGTCCACAGGGCCAAACAGCAGAGAGCTGTGAATGAGATGGCTAGCAACTATTGTCCCTACCATCCTGCAGGTCTCAGTCCAGGCATCACCTCCTCCAGGAAGCCTTCCCTGACTTCCTCTAGTCAGCTCGATGCCCACCCTCACCAACTCCCACTTACAGGTGTGACCCTGTGCTCTCCTTTCCCATGGACTTATTCATGGTATACAAATTGTCTACTCACTGGTTTCTGCTGGACAGAGAGCTCCTTGAGGGTGGGGCCGTGTCTGATTGTCTTTGCATTCCCAGTTTGTGAGTGGGAGAATGAGAGTCAATGGGGCACTGGGCGTGGGGAAGGGGGCAGGAAGAGCTTCGAGGCAGCCAGGCAGGATTTGGCAGCAGGTAAAGGGCTGAGGGCAGGCAGGGAAAAAAAAATCTCTGAGGATTCAGCCTGGCTGGGCAGAGATGCTGGGTGAGGAGGAGAAGCGGGCTGGTGGGGGGGGGGGGGGGCTGTTCTCTCCCTTCCCACAGGAATGGGGGTGGGGCAGGGAGTGCGGGGAGGTGATGGCATTCTAAATTCACAGAATATAACGCTGTGGGGCCTGTGATGAAAATAACCTTGGCTCTGCTCTGAGACTGGTCCCAATGCTAGTTGACCCCCTTAGGGCCCCGTGGCAACTTACAGAACAGTGGCTCAGTTTTCCTTGCTGGTGAAATGGGGCTATGAATCCACCTGAGCTCGAAGGCTGAGGATGATGCTGAGATTCTGTGTGCCAAGGCCAACGTCACTGTCCTCCTCTTTCTCTGGCCTCTCCTGGCTTCTCAAGGCCCTGCCTGAGATGCAGAGTGTAAACAGTGTGCCCACATCTCGTGGGAGCTTGAACCCGTGCAGCCCGAGGCGGAGATGCCAGCGGTAGGCGATCTGTAGCAGAGATTTTGTTTGTTTGTTTAAGGTTTTGGGCTCTGGGGTCACAGGACCTGAGTCAGGCTTACTAATTCCAGACTTGCTAGCTGTGGCATCTTGAATTTGTTGCCTAACCACTCTGTGCTTCACATTGTTCTATAAAACAGGGACGATAATAGTAATAACAGCACGTGTGGCTCTCATCGGGGTGTTTGTGAGTTGAGTGACATAGTATATGGCTCCTCGTCAGACACAGGAACTCCGATTTCTCCTCATGGCCTGTGAGCCCCATGTGCTCTGACTTCTGTGCACAACTCTGATCGCCGCTCCCTCTGCCGCACTCACCCCCATCACAACCACACAGTACTCCCTAGCCTTGCTCTCATCTCGGGGCCTGTGCCTTGCTGGCCCCACGGGCAGAGCCGTTCTCTCCTTGGAACTTTGTCAGTCTTTCTCCCCCGTTTCATTCAGGTCTGCTCGATGTCACCTCCTCTGGGCAGTCTCCCCAGATCTCCCTGCGACACCAGCTTCTCTCCAGCCCTATTCCTTACTTTGTTTTCTTGATTAGCCCTGACCTGAGGTAACGTTCACATTCACCTGTGTGTTGTCTCTCCCTCCTGGAATGGAAGCTTCACGAGCACAGGGACCTCATCCGTCTCTTTCACCGGTGTGACCCATTGCCTACAACGGCAACCAGCACAGAGTAGGTCCTCAACAAATATTCGTGAACAAGAGAGTGAGTGAACAAGTTTCTTAGCACCTGCCAGACGCACTTGGGACCCATGAAATGTTAGCTCTCGTGATTCTCGACATTGTCGTTATTACCGCGGGAAAGCAGTTATTTGGGTTAGGGCCTGAATGACGGAGTGCTTGGGTTCGAAGCCCAGCCCTGCCCTTTCATTAGTGCACAGCCCCCAGACCCCGCATTCACGGTGCTGTGAGGAGCAAATGGGTCAACCTGGAGGAAGCCCACCATGTGGCAGTCATCACGATGACAGCAGCTGTGGCTCACACTTAGCCAGATTCCACAAAAGCACTCAGGTTTTTGAAAGAACAGCTACCAACTCACATCCGTCCCCTCTTTTACACTTCGTGTTTTGTTTCTGCGTTTTCAAAAAATCGAGGTACAATTCAGATAACAGCAATCGTTTTTAAAGTGAACAACTCAGCGGGTCTTAGTACATTCACAAAGTTGTGCAAGCATCACCTCTCTATAGTTTCAAAGAATTTCTGTCACCTCAAAAGAAACCCCTGTATCCATTAAGTAATCAGTCCCCAGTGCCCTCTGCCCCCAGTACCTAGAAACCACTAATCTCTCTTCTGTTTCTATAGTTTTTCCTGTTCTGGAGATAGCATGTAAACGGAATCAGAAGAGATGACCTTTTGCATTTTAGCCTCTTCGGTTTAGTGTTTTCAAGGTTCGCCCACATTGTACCATATATCAATAGTTTATTTCTCTTTATAGCTGAATAATATTCCATTGTAAAAATATGCACATTTTGTTTCTTCATCTGTGGATGGACATTTGGATTGTTTCCACCTTTTCGGCTATGGTAAACAGAGCTTCTGTGAACATTTGTGTCCAAATGAATCCCTGTTTTCGATTCTTCGGGGTGCATACCTAGGAGTGGAGTTGCTGAGTCATACGGTAACTCTATGGTTAACTTTTTGAGGGATGGCCAGACTGTTTTTCAAGGCAGCTGCGCCCTTTTCCGTTCTCGCCCTCACCGTGTGAGGGGTCTAATTTCTCCACATCCTCGCCGACACTTATTTTCTGTCTTTCTGCTTGTAGCCATCCTAGAGGGTGTGAAGTGCTATCTCTTTGTGGTTTTGATTTGCATTTCCCTCATGACTCATGACATGGAGCATCTTTTCCTTCACTGCATGCTATTGAACCAGGGGCAGGGCTTGGTTTGATTGCCCCGTCTGGGGTTGTCCTTCACCGGAAGATGCATCTAGAGAATGTGGTTCCTCCCCTTGGGACACCCTTCATGTCTGGGGTGTGCGGTTGGCTTCCTGCGCCCTGTTTTACATCCATGTGTGGCAGTGGGACTGGAGCCTACCTTCCTCTGTTCAACACAGACAGCAGTCCCTGACTCAGAGTGAGAGCGAGTGAGAAAGGGGAGTGGCTAACAGGGTAGACTCTGAAACTGGATTGCAGGTGTTCCAGCGCGGTGTGTGTGACCTTGGGCTTAACGAGTCAATGTCTCTGTGCCTTCGTTTCTTGTCTGAGTTTATTAATAGTGACTGCCTCACAGGGTTGTTGTGAAGATTGGATGAGTTAATAAATGAAAGCCAGCGCTCAGTGAGTGTCTGCTGTTATCCTCGGCATTCTGTATTCCGGCTTCAGGGGGACACAGGCTATCAAGCTCCTGTTTGTTCTTCTGCTCTGCTCACTGGCCTCCTCCGAGTTCTTTACGGACCGTCTTCCACGTGAACTACACAAGAACTTCTGTCTGTTATTTGTCTGCTTCAACTTTCAAAGCAAAAGGATCATGGTCTCGGTTAATAGGTCCCCTTGTATCCATGCAACGCTTTGATGAAACTCTTTAAAATCTGTGCATCTCCGATCATCAGACTCGGGGCCAGGAATGGAAGGAGTAGAATTTGAAAAACCAGTTTAGTCCCCCAGACCACAGCTGCCTGGGCACTGCGGGCAGAAAAGGAAGACCTGCCTCTCCTTCCGCTCCACACCTCTGAATCCTGTCCTGTCCCCCAGGGGACCTCAGTCCTTTCGGCGCAAGACTTGGCCAACGTAACCCCAAGACTCCAGAAAATCCTTCTAGGGAAATCCCCCTCAAACCTTTCCTAAGAATGGCTTCCTCCACTTTCTCTGTGATTCCTTCAGCTCCCTTGATTTTCTCGTGCTCTCACTTCAAGTGTGAAAAATTGTGAAATCCTGGCAGGAACCTTACTGTGGGGGTGAGAAGAAAGTCACCTGGAACTACTTCATCCATTTTTTTAATGTTTATTTATTTTTGAGAGAAAGAGAGGGAGACACTGAATCCGAAGCGGACTCCGGGCTCCGGGCTCCGAGCTGTCAGCACAGAGCCTGACTCGGGGCTGGAACTCACAGACCGTGAGAGCATCACCTGGGCCGAGGTAGGAGGCTTAACCAACTGAGCCACCCAGGTGCTCCTACTTTATCCATTTTAAAGCCTTTCTTCCAGCCCCAATGAGGAAAAGCTGTTTTAAAGATGGTGGAAAACACTCTCGTCGGGAAAGGAAGCGGGACTTGAGTGCAGTGTGAGGAAGGAGGCAGAGGGAGTGTCACCCGTCCAGGCTAAAGAGGGCACCTCAGCCCTCAGTAGGCACCATTCATGCGCACGGTAGGACAGCTTCACCACCTAGGGCCCCTCATCCAACTGCAGGAACTTGGGCCAGGCCCTGAGAGCAAGGGCCCAGGTCCCAATCCTGGCTGCATTAATTGTAGCTCTGTTTTCCTTTGCGCAGCGGATGAATGAATTCGTTCTGTGATCAGCATGCAGCCACACAGGCTTTGACTGGCTGCACGAGATCTTTAAGCAGACCGTCCCAACGAATGACCCAAGAGAGTCCAGCCCACGTTCCTAATTCGGTGGAGAGGTATGAAAATCCAGCCTGGAGAACCCGAGCCCAAGGTAGGAAGATGCCTGGCCCTTCCAGGCCAGGCCCAAGATTTGCATGGTACCCCCTACTCTACTCTCTGAGAAGTTCCAGAACTTCTTCCCGGGATGCTCAGCAGTGTCTATGCATCTCCAGTTTGGTAAATCAAGGGTGGGGTTTGCAAAGACTGGAAACCCAAGTTTCCCACAGCTGCAAATTCAAGTTCTTCTACTAGACCTCACCTCCACCTTACTGGTTCAAACTGGTGGACTGTTCAGCCTGCTAGTCACTGCTCTTCTCATGTTGTCTACAAAAATCACCAGTGAGAGGCTGCAGGCAGAGGTGGGGCAGGTGGGCACCATCACCCAGGGTGGGGCTTCAGGACAGAATATTGTATGGCTGTAGAATATTCCATTTTATATTTTTATAGGTATGCTAATTTATCCATTCAACTGGGTATACGTATTATTTTTGCTTCTAGTTTTTGCTTATCTAAATGATACTCTCTTGAAACATATTCCAAACAAGAATCATGCATTACATATCTCTTTATAGTATTTTATTTTATTTTTAAGTTTATTTATGTGAGTGAGAGAGAGAGAGAGAGAGAGAGAGAGCAAGCAGGGGAGGGGGTGGGGGTAGAGAGAGGATCCCAAGCAGGCTCCACGATGTCAGCACAGAGCCCAACGCGGGGCTCGAACTCACGAACTGTGAGATCATGACCTGAACCAAAACCAAGAGTCAGTGCTTAACCAGCTGAGCCATCCAGGAGCCCCTTTTTATATGATTTTAATCAAGAACAGCCCTTCACTTTTATCAAGACTTTCTTAAAGCCAATATGCTTCCGATGGCTAGGCCAGTTGTCTTGAAAAATGTCCCAAATTCTGAATTTGTCTATTTTTTCTTCATGACTTGTTTTGTTCTGTTTCTTTAACTCTTGTTTTCTTATAAAAAAAAAAAATTAGGCCAAGAGGCTCATTTAAGTTCAGGTTAAATATTTTGGATAAGGATGCTTCATAGGTGACGCTGTCTACTGAATACATTTATCACATTAGAAGACATGAAACGTCAGGTGATGCCATTACAACGGTTAAGGTGGCAGTGTGCTTGGTGACTGCCTGGAACACAGCAAACACAAAATATTGTGTATCATTAACCCCATTTTACAGATGAGGACACTAAGACTCTTACATTTGCAGCTAACATTCTCAGGTAACCTAGCTTATGACTGACAAAACTGGGACTCAGACCCAGACCCTCTGATTCCAAATCCAGTCTTCTTTCCCTCCACTATCCAAATTCCTAGCTTCTTAGAGCTAAAAGGTCCCTTATAAGTCATTCATTCACTTTAGTTCATTCAGCAAATAATTAGTGAAAGCTTACTAGGAGACGTTCAGGCACTATCCCAGGCACTGGGGAAACTTCAGTGACAAAAGTCCTCAGGGAGCTTACATTGTAGTGCAGTGAGATGGGCAGTAAACGCAACATGTAAACATACATGATATGGAGGAAAATAAAGCAGAATCAGGGGAATGGGGTGGGTCCAACTGAGAAGGTGACTTTTCAGCAAAGATTTGCAGAAGGTGAGAGGGTGAGCCATGTTGAAATCTTAGAGGTAGAGAGTTCTAAGCAAAGGAAACGGTGCAAAGGTCCTGAGGCAGATGTATGGTAGGCATGTTTGAGGAATATTGAGTAGTCCTTCTAGCCCCCAACCCTGAGCCTCTCCAACAGAGGTATCCCATCACAGCTATTCATTGGACAGATATGTAGATTCAGAAACCTATTCCTTTGCTTCCTTAATAGTCCATGTATGGGTCTCCTCTCAAACTCCTGCAGGTGCATTTGTGTGTCCCTCTTGCCAAACAAAGGGTGCCTGAGGTCCAATCACAGACTGTGATTCTCTCACATGATGATCAGAGAGGAAAGGAAGAAGAAGAGCAAGGGAGCAGAGGAGGTAGGCACAGATTTGGAGGTTGAAAGGTCAAAGTTAGGGGCCAATGGCATCTTGAGATAAAGTGTCATGATATTGTCAAGTTACTTTGAAATGGTTCTGTAAGATAGATGGATAGGTGGATGAATGGATAGGTGGGTGGGTGGATGGATGGATAGATAGATAGATGTAAATAAAACCAGTATGAAAAAAGATCACAACTGTTGCAACTAGGTATACAGGTATTCGTTGTACTATATGTTTTTCAACTTTATGTATATTTGAAAATTTTCATAAAAAGGTAGGAAAAAGATTCTTTGGAACTTCTGTCTTATGCAGTGGCAGGGGTTAGGAAGAGGAACACCAGACGCCACACATTGTGGTGTCTCTACATGTTGTCCCTCTTACCACATGGCCCTGGGCAGCCCCTTTGTGACTTCTGTAAAGTACTATGGTCAGTGTGAGTTGATCTTTGCAATGTCCTTGAGGGGAGGGAGCTTTGTGTGGAGAAGAGACACTATTTGTAGATACGTTTAAAAACTATACTTGGGCTGCCTGGGTGGCTCTGTTGGTTAAGCGTCCGACTTTGGCTCAAGTCATAATCTTGTGGTCCGTGAGTTCGAGCCCTCCACTGGGCTCTGTGCTGACAGCCCAGAGCCCGGAGCCTGCTTCAAATTCTGTGTCTCCCCCTCTCTTTTCCTCTCCCCTGCTTGCACTCTGTCTCTCCCTATCTCAAAAATAAATAAACATTAAAAAAAAATAAAAATAATTATATTTAATTTATTTAAGCAATACATTGAAAAATCCCCTAATTTTCCTTAAGTTTTTGAGTTCAGCTGACAACTCTCATTATTTTATTTATAAATCTAGTAAATTTTAATAATCACCTTTAAAGGGGCTTTTTTCATTTATTAATTAAATCCCCTTACATACTTTTAATTGGATTTATAAATTTAATATATTTGCTTTTATTTATAAGCACTTCAAATACCTAACAATCAGAACATTGCCAAATGCTAAAACAATTCTAATAAGTATAATAAATTAAACTTAAAAATATAATGCATCTCAAGTTCTCATAAACATTCCAATATTGTTTACAAATCTTGTAAAATCACAAATCTAAACAATTACTCAGTTACACATTTTAAGTTGGAATCATGAGGCTGATATATTAGTCTTTAATGCCAGCTCCTCTTAAGTATTACAAACACTAAAAATGCCCAGTATACACAAATTGTTGCAAAACCTAATAGAAACGTATTCTTAATTTGAACCCTTCCCAAGGTCAAAAGACAAGGTCAAAGGAAGCAGTAAAGTTGAACTAAGCAAGTTGTAGTTTCCATTTCAGTAGCCTGAGATGATAGGGCCAAGACAGATTTTTCTGTGGACATAGGATCCCGTTTCCCTCATGACACGCACCTATGAGTTGAGCTGCTAGCAGGGATTCCGTGCTTTTAGAGGGGTTGGGATCTGCAGAGTTCAAGGTAAACCATTGTCCCAGTCTACCATCTGGTCCGAGTCTGCAGCGCCCTCTGCCCGGGTCGCTCCACCTTATTTATTTATTGCCTGATTCTGCTCAGAATCCCCCAGCCCCACATGTTATCCTTGTCTAGTAGGACCACAACTTTTAGAGCTATGTAATGACACCTAGTTGGATTCTGTACTTCTCCCATGGCATTGGCTAGCTCCACATGTGGCCCACAACAGTCACGGTGGAGACTGGAGCCCTGTCCCTACTTATGGCCGCCAGTAGGACAGACGTAGCTGTACAATGTCCCTGGGAGAGGGACACAGGCCTCTTCTACACTCAAATCCTAAAACGCTGTCTTACCTGTTGCTACTTCCCCAGGGCTCTGCATGGAGGAGGAGGGACTCCTTGTCCAGGGAGCACAGAATCTATATTCTCTGTCATGTCTTCTCATCCATCTTTCTCCTCTGGGCCCTCCCAGCCCTGGGGCACGTAGTTATCTTCATGGTGTAAGAGTAGGTGGGATCACTTTCCCCTCTAAACCTCCTGATCCCAAAGTCTTTGTCTGGGCCTCTCTGTTCTTCTAAGGAATTTTTTAGGGTTTGTAGAGTTTTAGAAGGTAAACACAAAAAGAGATCCATGCATTTCTTTTCTTTTTTATTCATCTTCGACATTTAGAAACCTGAAGCATTTCAAGCATGCAAGAAAGAATAAAAGGCAGTCTAGAGAACATCCAGTGGTCCACCACCAAGTGTGGTAGAGCTTAGCACTCTTCTGTACTTATTCGAATACATAGACTTAGAAAGAAAGAAAAACATGATACAGTTGAAGCCCCTGTAGTCAGATCCAATTCTTTTTCCTTCCCTGAGATGAGCACTATCTGGAATTTGGTGCTTAACATTTCGTGTGTGTTTCTATACCTTTATTTAATATGTGCATCCTTCAATAAACATAAAATACTTATGTGTGTTTTTGAACGGCAAATAGATGACATCATATAACGTATCTGCAATTTACCTTTTGTATTCAACGGTACACTCTGAGATTTATCCTAGTGGATGCGGATAGCAGTAGCTCATTCTTTTTTTTCCACTTCCTTGTAATAATCCACTGAATGGTCGTATCACAGGATGTCCATTCTCCTCTTGATGGACATTTTGGTTGCTTCTAATTTGGTCATGCAAATGTACTACAATGGGCATTCTTGTTCGGATGCTCTTGTGAGCACGTGTGAGAATTTCCCGAGGCTTCCTATCTATGGTGGGGATGGGGGGTAATGAGGCGTGTATGGCTTCGGTTTTGCTGGGAGTATCAAGAGGTTGTACCCTCCCGCCAACCATTATAAGAGTTCCTGTTGCTTCACCCCCTGGATAACGATTTGTAGTGTTAGATGTGTTTCCTTTTTGCCAGTCTGGTAGACGTGCAATGGTATCTCTTTGTGGTTTAAATGATTTTTCCCTTATTACCAGTGAGAATGAGCATTTGTTTAGAACTTTTCCTGCATAGTATTCTAGTCTGCGGCCCCCTTCCCCTGTGGTTGGAGGAGGATCGAGTCACCACTGCCACCACATTGCCTCTCCTGAGTATCCCCAGTTTGTCAACCCTGCACTGTCCCCAGCAAAGCTTCATTCTCCTGATTCTCCATAACCAACCCGGGAATCTTAGATGAAGTTCACTCATCTGGACTATCCTCGGCCTGGAGGGCTTGGTACTTGTGTGCAAAGTCCTTTTATGTCCAGCCCGTGTGTTTTGTTTGGATACCAGTACCAGGCTGGAGCCACCTTTGTGGCATGAACACTGCAAATCTGGACACTCTGCCTCTAGACCTGTGGGGACTTCCTCCCCTCTAAAGGCCAGGATTCTAAATACACCAGACTCTCAATATTCCCTGAGGATACTCAAAGACTTGCATGTAACTCTAATTAGTAAATACCATCACATTTTTATACCTACTGACTTTATGGATCCCCTCACCCCTGATCAGGATGATTTTATTCACAAAGAAACAAAATGGTGTTAGAATTTCTATTTCTCTTTTATCATAATATATAAAGAACATTAATGCCACATGAGTGAAGGAATCTGGCTGGCCTCTGGTCTTCCCTCTAGGCCCAAGGACTCCCATCAGGTGTATCAGCCAGCTTCTTGGCTTGCAGAATTGAATTTGGGCCCCAGAAAATTTTAAATGCTGGTATATCATGGGACTTTTGGATATTGCATGTATTTTGCAGACATGAATGGAAATTTTAGATGTTAAAAGTTTATTAAACACGGTCATCTATTTTTTTAAAAAATTTTTAATGTTCATTTATTTATTTTGAGAGAGAGACAGAGAGAGAAAGCATGTGTGAGCAAGGGAGGGGCCGAGGGAGGGAGGGAGAGAATTCCAAGCAGATAGCACACTGACAGAATGGAGCTCAAACTGGGGCTTGAGCTCACGAACCATGAGATCATGACCTGAGCTGAAATCAAGGGTCAGACACTCAAACCAACTGAGCCACCCAGGTGCCCCTCATTTATTCATTTTTAAAAACAGCTTTATTGAAATACAATTTATATACCATACAATGTACCCATTTAAAGTATATAATTCAATGGTTTTTAGTGTATTCACAGTTGTGTATCCGTGACTACAGCCAATTTTAGAACATTTTCATCATCCCAAAAAGAAACCCTGTACGCTTTAGCTATCACACCCCTACTCCCCATCCTCACTCCCAATCTTAAACTTTCCATCTTTTTTTAAAAATTTTTTAATGTTTTTATTTATTTTTGAGACAGAGAGAGACAGAGCATGAGCAGGGGAGGGGCAGAGAGAGAGGGAGACACAGAATCGGAAGCAGGCTCCAGGCTCTGAGCTGTCAGCACAGAGCCTGACGTGGGGCTCGAACTCACAGACTGTGAGATCATGACCTGAGCCAAAGTCGGATGCCTAACCGACTGAGCCACCCAGGTGCCCCTTAAGCTTTCCATCTTTACAGATCAACTTTCCATCTTTACAGATTTGCCTATTCTGGACATTTCATAGAAATGAAATTATCTAATATGTTGTCTTTTGTGACTGACTTCTTTCACATAGCACTGTGTTTTCAAGGCCCACTCGTATCTTGTACAAAATATTTGTCTGTTGAGGGAAGTCTGTGTTGTTTCCACTTTTGACTATTGTGACTAGTAGTGTTATGGACATTCATGTATAAGTTTTGGTTTGAATACCCTTTTCTAATTCTTTGGGGTATATACCTAGAAAGTCTATATGCTGGGTCATATGGTAGTTCTATGTTTAACTTTTTGAGTGAACCTCCAGTTTCCCGCAGGAGCTGTACCATTTTACATTCCCACTGGCAATGTACAAGTGTGCTGATTTCTTTACACCCTCACCAACATTTATTTTGTTTAAAAAAATATTATAGCTATTCTAGTGGATGTGAAATAGTATCTTTTTTTTAATGTTTATCTATTTTGAGAGAGAGAGACAGAGAGAGAGAGAGAGAGAGAGAGAGAGAGAGAGAGAGAGAGAGAGAAAATGTGCACAAGCAGGGAAGGGGCAGAGAAAGAGGGAGAGAATCCCAAGCAGGCTCCATGCTGCTAGCACAGAGCCTGACATGAGCCTCAATCCCATGAACTGTGAGATCATGACCTAAGCCAAAATCAAGAGTGGGATGCTTACCCAACTGAACCACCAAGGCGCTGCTTGAAGAGGCATCTTACTATGGTTTTGATTTGCATGTCTCCAATAACTAATGTTGAATATCTTTTCATAGGCTTGTTGGCCATTTTTAGATCTTTGGGAAAATGTCTATTCAAGTTCTTTGCTCATTTTTAATTTTAATTTTTTAGTTTTTATTTAAATTCGAGTTAACATACAGTGTAACATTTGTTTCAAGTATACAATTTAGTGATTCAACACTTACACACAACACCTGGTGCTCATCACAAGTGCCCTCCTTAATCACCATCACCTATTTACCCATCGCCCTGCCCACCTCCCTTCTGGTAACCATCAGTTTGTTCTCTATAGTTAAGAGTCTGTTTTCTTGGTTTTCCTCTCTCTTTTTTCCCCTATGATTGTTTGTTTTGTTTGTTAAATACCACATATGAGTGAAATCATATGATATTTGTCTTTGACTTATATACTTAGCTTAATATATGCTTAGCTTAGCATAATACTATCTAGCTCCATTCACAGTATAGCTAATGGCAGGATTTCTTTTTTTATGGTTGAATAATATTCCATTGTGTGTGTGTGTGTGTGTGTGTGTGTGTGTGTGTGTGTGTGTGTTTCACATCTTCTTTACCCTACAATCCAGCAGTTGCACTACTAGGTATTTACCCAAAGAATACAAAAATATGAATTCAAAGGAACACATGTACCCCAATGTTTATAGCAGCATTATCAACAATAGCCAAATTATGGAAAGAGCCCAAATGTCCACCAATTAATGAATGGATAAAGAAGATGGGGTGTATGCATACAATGGAATATTGCTCATTTTTTAATTGGACCGTTTGGCTTTTTGTTATTGAATTGCATGCATTCTTTCAATAAACATTTTCTGAGCATGCATCAGGTATGAAATAATGGCATTTGGGAGGAGAAATACAAAGATGGATTAGGTAAGATCCCCACCTTCTAGTTGCTCTCAGGAGGGATGTGAATGGTGACTGCCCCCTGCAAGGACTCGGGCCTTTGACAGTTCAGCAGAGGGGAGGAGACTGCACTTCTGGAGGGGCAATTTTGGGGTCCCTGAAGGGAGTAAGACTTGAGGCAGAGCCAGGAAGAAGGGAGTCAAGTGAGCTCAGGGGCCGATGTTAGAGGTGGGAAAACAGTAGGAATGTCCTGGCCAGAATTAAAAAATCTCCAGGGAGATAGTAAATCCAGGAGAATTCTGGGAATGGAGGTGAGGAAGGCATGTGAGTGAGAAGAAAATACATGAATGAGATGACACACAATTAGAAACTGACCAGGTCAAGCAAGAGGAGAAGGGGGAAGAAGAAGAGGAAGAATGGGAAGTTTCACCCAGGGATTCTAACTGCATGGATCCGCAGTAGTGGTCTGGCTAGAATTGTCCCCAGATGCAGCAACAGGGGGCTAGTACCAATTTTTTCTAGGCTGCTGTTACTCAGGTATGTGATTGGCTGAGAAAAGGCAGCCTGAAGACCTTGGAGCCTGGAGGTGTCCTGTTTCTTACTAGGTGACATCTGTGTTGGCACCAGGGCTGGTGTGCAGAGTCTGGGACTACCAGTAACTTGCCCCCTGCCTTTGGAGTCTCCATTCAGTTTCCCTGAGCCCACAGCCAGCTCTGTGGACTGCCCTGTGGGCCGTCAGTTGCCCCCACCCAAGGCCTCAGCCTCATGGTTTCTTCTCGGGTCATTTACAACTGAAGTGAAGGATCAGAAGACTCTTGGAAACAATCATTCTGGCCTCCATTACTTTCCACCCCAGGCCAGTTAGAGAGCTGGCTCCCCGTGGGATGAACTCCTTCCTTAGCTTTGGTAGGAAGACAAGAGTCCAGTGCATTAACTAACGTGCCCTGAGTGCCTACTGGGTGCCAAGCACTCCAAGGGGAAGAAAACCAAGATGCATCCCTGATTCAAGGAAAGCGTCTGGTCCAGCCAGGATCAAATACACCATGTGGCATAAACAGCAGCTCTGCTCCCAGGGTTGCTCAGAACCGAGTGCCCCTCGGGACTGAGGAGTGTTGAACTGGGAACAGTCTACAGCCAGGGAGCCCTTTTCTTTTTTTTCTTTTTTCTTTTTTTTTAATTTTTTTTTTTAACGTTTATTTATTTTTGAGACAGAGAGAGACAGAGCATGAACGGGGGAGGGTCAGAGAGAGAGGGAGACACAGAATCCTAAGCAGGCTCCAGGCTCTGAGCAGTCAGCACAGAGCCCGACGCGGAGCTTGAACTCATGGACCGCGAGATCGTGACCTGAGCCGAAGTCGGACGCTTAACCAACTGAGCCACCCAGGCGCCCCCATGGAGCCCTTTTCAAGTAACATCTCATGAGACTAGAGTTCTAAGGGACATACCTGGGTGCTATATTTCCTTATGTCCATACTCGGCATTACGTATGGGGTGCAGCCTGCAAGCTGGAGAAGCCGTGGTAAGTCAGGGCAGGCACTGCTAGTCACTTGGAAGGTGCATGTGGCATTGAACTGCACAGCATTCACAGAGAGATCGTTCCCTGGGAGCAGCTGACCTTCAGTCCTGGTCACCTCCGCATCCTCAGTGCCCTGCATGTGGCATCAACTCCTAGTATTTGTCTTAAGATTTCTTCCCCTCTTGCCACAGGCAAGGATGACATTAGGTAAGGAGACCGTCTGCTATGGCTAATTAAGGATGGACCACCACCTTCTCAATAGTGGTCCCAAAGTCCAGACCATTCTAGGATTTTTGTGTGTTTAAGGCTGGATAATATTCCATGTGTATACACACCACACTTCATCCATCCGTCAATGGACATTTGGGTGGCTTCCACTTTTGACTCTTGTAAATAATGCTGCTATAAACAAGGGTATACAAACACCTCAAGACCGACGCTTTCAATTCTTTTGGGTATATACCCAGAAGTGGAATTGTTGGATCATATGGTAATTCAATGATTAATTCTTTGGGAGACTGCCATTCTGTTCCCCATAGTGGCTGCACTGTTGTATATTCCCACCAACAGTACACAGAGGTTCTGGTCTTATAAATAGCTGTTCTTTAAGACTGGAGTGTGTTCTCTGAACAGATCTCACTTGGAGTTGGAAATCTAAAACCTTTTTCTTTTTCTTTTCTTTTTTATCTTCTGCCTC
Organism: Panthera onca; assembly: GCF_046562875.1. NCBI lineage: Eukaryota > Metazoa > Chordata > Mammalia > Carnivora > Felidae > Panthera > Panthera onca. The sequence continues at coordinate 23,364,704 of NC_138356.1, read as the reverse complement.
CCAAATTTTCCAGTGTGTAACTGGTTTGATTTCAAATGAATCGGATTTTAGGGGTCTGATACAATAAGAAAACACTAGAAACTCTAGGGGTTAGTTAAGAAATCTACCTCACCCCACACGTCTCCACTGCCAGGGAGAGTCTGGTGAGTTCTGCAATTATGTGTATGTTTCTCTAGTCCTCCATAACGCATCCTTTCCTCGAGCTTTTTTAAGGCTCAAAAGCTTTCCTTTTTTAAATTACTTGATTCCCCCCCCCCCATACCTAAAATACTTCTTCCCTTCTAAGGTAAATCATTTTGGGGGGGCCTGGGTGGCTCAGTTGGTTAAGCATCCAACTTTGGCTCTGGTCATGATCTCAAAGTTTGTGAGTTGGAGCCCCGCGTCGGGCTCTGTGCTGACAGCTCAGAGCCTGGAGCCTGCTTTGGATTCTGTGTCTCCCTCTCTCTCTCCCCCTCCCCTGCTCTCTCTCTCAAAAATAAACAAACATTTAAAAATTTAACAAAAATCATTTCGAATTGATATTTCTTCATTGAAAATACACCCAAAGTGCCCAAATTGCATAAACTTCTTGTGTGGCTCACTGAACTAAAACCTAGAGACGTGAGTGAAACTTGTTCCCAAAAGCTGAGTCCCAGAGAGAGAAGTCTGGCCAATCCCTCTTCTCCAGAACGCGCTCTCCTGCATCTGTAGCAGGTAAGGAGAAATGGTTCTCGGGCTTTCCGCTGGCTGCTGGAATGTCTTCAGGGACAGACTCCAGGCCGTGGAGCAGGAAGTCTGAGCAGCTGGAGGAACAGTGGTTAGGGAATCTCCCCCCAGGGCTGCAGCTTTTGCTGCATCTAGTTCCTTCCGTGACAGTCGTATTCATTTCTTCACTCCCTGGCCAGGTTCTGTGTTTCCCAGCTCTCAGTCCACAAGGGCCTCCCTCTGCTTCAGGAATGCGGAGGGCAGAGCGTTGGGCTCCAGAGGCCGTCCTGAGAAAGACCTCTTACGTACAATTCCAGAGGTATGGCCAAGACTCTTTAGCATCCGTCCTGCAATAAATCCCCCTGAATCTGACACTGCCATTGCCAAAGTCAGAGCAAGGGGGTAGAAATTAGAAGGGAACTTCTGCACAATAGAGACTCCCACCTCTTCCTTCCTTCCTTCCTTCCTTTCTTTCTTTCTTTCTTTCTTTCTTTCTTTCTTTCTTTCTTTCTTTCTTTCTTTCTCTATCACCTATCTCTACTTATTTTCTTTTTCCCAAAAGATAAGCTTTCCATGGTCAATTCCAGCTGGAAGAAAATGATGCTATAGGGGTCAGATTAAAGTTCTCTGTGTCTGCCTCACTGCGCATTGTTTCTAGGACCAGACTAACTTTTGTTGTCTCTCTCTCTCCCCAAGATGACCAGATATTCTGAGGGGCTGGAGAACCGGTACCGGGGCGGGCCGGGGTGGGGAGGGTACCTTACAAACTTTTCTGGTCTTCAGTAACCTCTGCATACAGGTGACGTTGTGAGAGAAAAGACTCCAAGGACACATGAATAGGAATTTCCTTTGTCCTCAATAGTTCTTTCAGAAGCAACAGAACAGGGGGAAAATCCTTTAGTGCAGAAAAGACTTGGAAAAGTCCCTTTCTATTTCACAGATGAGATCACCAGGTGTTATGTGACGAGCACAAAGGTCACGCAGGTCAACTTTTTTTAAAAATTTACTTTTTAAGTTACAATCAAGTTAGTTAGCATATAATGTGCAATAATGATTTCAGGAGTAGAATCCAGTGATTCATTCCTTACATATAACACCCAGTGCTCATCCCAGCAAGTGTCCTCCTTAATGGCCCTTACTCATTTAGCTCATCCTCTCACACCAAACCCCTCCAGCAACCCTGTTTGTTCTCTGTAGCTGAAAGTCTCTTATGTTTTGTCCCCCTCCCCGTTTTTATATTATTTTTGCTTCCCTTCCCTTATGTTCATCTGTTTTTGTATCTTAAATTCCAAATGAGTGAAGTCATATGATACTTGTTTTTCTCTGACTAATTTCGCTTAGCATAATACCCTCCAGTCCCGTCCACGTAGTTGCAAATGGCAAGATTTTGTTCTTTTTGATTGCCAAGTAATACGCCATTGTTCATATATACCACATCTTCTTTATCCATTCATCTGTCGGTGGACATTTGGGCTCTTTCCATTCTTTGGCTATTGTTGATAGTGCTGCTATAAACATGGGGGTGCATGTGTCCCTTCAAAACAACACCCCTATATCCCGTGGATAAATGCCTAGTAGTGCAATTGCTGGGTCGTAGGGTAGTTCTATTTTTAGTTCTTTGAGGAACTTCCATACTGTTTTCCAGAGTGGCTGCACCAGCTTGCATTCCCACCAACAATGCAAAAGAGATCCTCTTTCTCCGCATCCTCACCAACATCCGTGGTTGCCTGAGTTGTTCATGTTAGCCATTCTGACAGGTGTAAGGTGGTATCTCATGGTGGTTTTGATTTGTATTTCCCGATGATGAGTGACATTGAGCATCTTCTCATGTCTGTTGGCCATCTGGATGTCTTTTTTGGAGATGCAGATCAACATGTATTGAGCATCTACTGTGTGCACTTAGCATTATATGAGGGGTAGGACTAGAACCATATGGAGCCACATGGGAAGAATGAAACAGGACACTTGTTAGATGTACAAATAAGTCATTGCAACACACCGTGTTTACACTATTTTATTTACATATATATATACATATGCATGTGTATATATATATGTGTGTGTGTGTGTGTGTGTGTGTGTGTGTGTGTGTATACACACACACACACATATATAAAATTTGCCCCAATTCCTGGCACAGAGCTCCTAAAACCCTCAGAATCTCCTGAGTAATGAGTGTCTTTTGGTATTCATAAAAGCCTTTTTCCACCATACCTGAGATCCTGCTAAGGAGGTGACACGGGGTGGGCATGCGGCTAGTTTCAAGGGAGGGGCTGGCCACACTTAGAGGGTTGGAATTTGCTACCACCCCTCCTCCCAACCTCCAAGGTGGGGAGAGGGGATGGAGATTGAGTTCATTCACCAGTGGCCAGTGGTTTAATCAACCAAGTCTAGGTAATAAAACCCCTATAAAAAACTCTTGACCTATGAGGTTTGGAGAGCTTGTAGGTAGGTGAACACACTGAGGTGCCGGGAGGGTAGGTGACTGGGGAGGGTATGGAAGCTGTGTGCCACGTCCCCTACTCCCCTATGTACCTCTTCATCTGGCTGGTCCTTTGTATCTTTTATAACAAACTGTAATCATGAGTACAGTGTTCACCTGAGTTCTGAGTTGTTCTAGCAAATTATCAAACCTGAGGCAAAGGTTGTGGAATCCCCCCAATTTATAGTCAGCTGGGCAGATGTGTGGGTAACTTGGGGCCCCCATCTGCAAATGGTGTCTGAAGTGGGGGCAGTCTCACAGGACTGAGCCCTTAACCGTGGGGTTTGTGCTGACTCTGACAAGTGTCGGCACCTGGGTGGCTCAGTCGGTTAAGCGTCCAACTCTCGATTCCGGCTCAGGTCGTGATCTCACTTTTCGTGAGTTTGAGCCCCACATTGGGCTCTGTGCTGACAGTGGGGTGCCTGCTTGGGATTCTTTCCCTCTCTATCTCTGTCCCTCCCCTGCTTGCGCTCTCTCCCTATAAATAAGTAAACAAACAAACATACTTGAAAGAATTGAATTGTAGGACACCCAGTTGGTGTCCAAGAATTGAGAATTATTGGAAAAACCAAACAGTATCATAAGCCAGGACTCTCAGATCAGTAGTGCCCACCACCACCACCACTTAGACCGGTAGGCTGAACTGTTAAGGTGTTTGTTGTAGGTCAAAGATAATTGAAAGCAGCAAATCAACCCAATGCAATCTCTAACATTCACAATTTGTGGGAGACACAGGACTCGGTGCTTTACGTGCGTCCTCTCATATACCCCTCAGAATACTCTATACATGGGTCCTGCTATCATGGCCAATTTACGCACATGGAGACTTCCGGAGGTGTGGCTGTAGGCCCTGAGGATGTGCAGCCTAGGGCTGTCTTAGCCAAGTATCGCAAACTGGGTGGCTAAAAGTATAGAAGCTTACTTTCTCACCATTCCAGAGGCTGGAAATCTGGAATCAAGGAGTCGACAGGATTGATTCCTTTTTGGGGGCTCTGAGAGAGAATCTGCTCCTTGCTTCTTCCTTGAAGGCACCCCTGTGGTGCCCCCTGGCTTATAGCTGCACCTCTCCAATCTCCGCCTCTCTCTCTTTCCATGGTGTTCTCCCTGTGTGTTTCTGTCTCTCTTAGGAGGATGCCAGTGGTTGGCCTTAGGGCCTATCCTCATTCAAAATGACCTCCTCGGGATTACACTGCAAAGACCCTATTTCCAAGTATGGTCACATTTACAGGAAGTGGGGGGATAGGACATCAATGTTCTCTTTTGGAGGAGGATACGTTTCCATCTGTAGCACTGAGCTCTTAAATGGGAACTCTACAGTTGCGGGATGGATGCTATGTGCCTGTGTCGGGGCCAGGACTCCCGCCTGCCTGTTGGCCTGTTGGGCCACATAGGCCCTGCACAGACCCAGGCACCTCCATTGTTGGGGGGAGGAGAGGCCTGCCGGGTGGCGTCCAGGTGGACCACCCACGGTGTGTGCGCAAGGCAAGGGGGCATTTTTTGTGGCCGCTGCGAACACATATCTCCCTGCAGCATGGTTTAAATCACCTTGACAGGAAAACCTCAAACTTGGAATCTGGGCTGAAGATGCTTTGTTTTTCTTGCTAATCAATTCTCTTGCTTTTGGCTGGTGGTTAGAAAGGTTTCAACGATTATAGCTAAAAAGCTTGTTAGAAGCTCCTGGAAGACACCATGTAAATGCTCTACAGGAATGAAGCAAGTTTGATGAGAAATAATTACCGAGTAGGATTCTGGATGATGTGACTGCACATTTTCAACACTTTCCCGAAAAGATAGCTAGTCATGAATGTGGTGCGTGCTTTCAAATAGCTAGCGGAATGTCATGTAGGAACTGTAGGTCCAAGAGTCCTAATAAATAACACCTAGGACTGTGGTCACACACACCACTCTGCCAGGATGTCTCAGGGACATCTAGGACTGTGGTCGCACACATCACTCTGCCTGACGTCTCCGGGGAGTGCTGGCAAGCGCAGATGATGTCCATCTTGACCTAGGGACGTGACCAGAGCAGCTCTTGGCTTGGGCTGAGTTCAGTACTTGAGAGAACCAGATAGGAGACGGTCTGGTTGAGCAGACTGATAGAAGTTAGTCCTGTCCCATCTTTTTGGCAAGTAAAGAGAGTTCATTTGAGCTAACATGTATCCACTCGGTGATACTTGAAATGCACTTTGTTTTTCTCTGGGCTCTCATGAAACACTGCACATTGAAGTAAGTCATGCTTCTGAGGCCAAGCAAACAAAACTGCCAAACAACGGTTTCCAGGTTTCACTTAGGAGGAAATTTTCCTTTGGTCATTTAAACAATGGATTCAGTTACTAGAAACCCGAGTGCACGTTTAAAGACCCCATGTGCTATCTGTTAACGCTGGCCTTCACCTTTTGGGCCTCTGCCCCAGGGCTGGCCACACAGATGCTTTTTCTTGGGCCAGACTGAGGTTTCTTAAGTGTGACTCAGGCTGGAGATTAGGTCCAGGCAGAGGAGATAATTGTTTCTAGTCTGGTTTCTTCTAACTTTTCTCCAATGTCACCTTTTAAGACTTTTCCCTCAGCTGCCCCCTCACGTTCCCCAAGCTTTAGTCCCTGGCCCTTCTCATTCTGTGCTCTCCCCACCCCCACCCCACTTCACTGCACAGCTTCTTTGCAGAGGACTCCAGAATCGTAGCACCGATCTCTTTCTGATGTCCACCTGTCTGTCAGGGACTGTCACCCAGCACCTCAAATGTAGCACTTTTAAGATCAGATTCACTGTTCTGTGGCTCCCACTTAAATCTAACCCGGTTCATGCAGAGCCATTCTTCAGTCATTGAGCTTAAAGTGGAATCTCTTGTGCCGTCAGCTGTTAAGACTTCCAACTCTCCACAGACTCTTGAGGCCCCTCTTCCTTTACATGCTCAGTGCTTCTCAGCCTTTTACAGTAGCCTCCCTCCTAATTGGTCCCCCAGCTTCCTGTATTCCAAAAGTCTTTATTGCACCTGAATTACTCTGCTCATGCCCTTTCCTGCTTAAAAAACAAAACAAAACGAAACAAAACTTTTTAGGGGCACCTGGGTGGCTCCAGTCGGTTAAGCTTTGGACTCTTGATTTCGGCTCAGGTCATGATCTCACGGTTCATGGGGTCGTGCCCTGCGTCAGGCTCAGCACTAACAGCATGGAGCCTACTTGAGAGTCTCTCTTTCACTCTGTCTCTGCCTCTTCCCCACTTTCCCTCTCTCTCAAAAATAAACATTTAAAAAAAAAAAATTCCTAGGGCTTCCTTCTTCTCCACCCTCATCCTGGAAAAGAGGCTATTCTCAGGATGGGACCTACTTAGGGGACGTGTGGCATTCTCCTCATGGGTCCCGTTTCAGGCACGATGAATATAATTTTTCCTTTTCAACCTCTGGGCCGTTCCTGACCTTTTCTTGGAAAATCCAAGCTCCCAGTCTCATCTCCATCTGCTGAGTCCCCAGTCTTCCAGGCTTCTCTCAATTGCCACCTTGCTGAGGACTTGTCGCACTTGGAGGCTTCATTTGTGTCATACTCACATAGTTACTGGTTTTCTGAACTTGTGAGTCAACTACAAGCTCCTTGTGTCCCCGGGATTGGTCCTTAGGCTTAGTAGATGCCTGGTGTACTTGCTAAACTGTGGGCAGACGCCCAGTCCTGCCCCCCACTGGCCCCGCGTCCCGGCCTCTCTGACCCATCCCAGCCTTGCTTTCCCTCCTCTTTTTAATCAGACACAGGCAATAAATTTGGCGTGGAAAGAACTACCCTCCTCCCCCAAACCCCACTGACTTTAAATCTTATTGGAGGCAAAAGCGAATTTCCAAGATTCAGATCAACACCAATTTAGAATTATTTCTGCCAGTTGGAAAAGAAAACTTTGAAAATGACATTTGGCTTTTTTTTTTTTTTTTACTTGGGAAAAATATGAAAGCTATAGCCTTTCAAGGAAACAGGATACTTACGCCACACACACACACACACACACACACACACACACACACACCCCAGCCTAGCTTTATGCAGTTCAATCCTGTCAAGCTAATCTAATCTTTTGTGACAGAGCAGCAGACCCGTTAGACCAAGGCGGGAAACAATAGTTGGGATTTATCTTTGCCGGCTTTAAAACTTTTGATTCCTAGGTTCCACTCAATATGATTATCATTAGACTGGTTGAAAGGTTGGCAGGGGGGTGGCGGTGGGGAGGAGGGCACAAAGCAGTTATAGCTAAGGGAAAGAAGTGGTACCCTGGGTGTCAGGCTTGAGCCCAGGGGCCCTGAACGTTGGCCTGAATGGGCCAGATGACAGAAAAGAGACCACAAGGTCAGCCTGAATGTCGAGGCAGGTGGCATAGATTGATAATCGGCAGGAAAAGTAACTTAGGCGATGACTGACGTGATCAACGCTAGTATGTAGGTCTGACTAGGGGAGGGTTCTCATTCAGGGAGAACAACAGTCATGGTCAACGTGGCATTATATAAGAATGTGATACTGGGGTGAAGAAGTACAACATGTAGCAATCTTATCGTCCTAGACTTGCATTAACCTCTATCCCCTTCCAAACTCCACAGCTAAAGACAGGAAAGAGAATTTGGACAGCATTCACGGAAGAGCCACAGAACTAATTTAACTGGGCCTGGACTAGGGAATTGAAGATTCCTACAAAAAAGTTCAATGAATTAGGTTTATTAAACTTAGAGATGGACAAGCTTAGAAGGCCAGTACCAAACAAAAATAGAAATGGGTTTAAATTATAACACATGAGAATAAAATTAAATGTAAGTAAGACTTTCCTTAGTCTTGAAACCAATAAATGGGTCATGACAGTAGCATGGATTTCTCTAGGCTGGTTTGAGAGTGCCCTGGGCTGGCTGGGAGGACCTGGACAAACTGAGAATATCTGTCTCTACCCCCCCCAGTGTTAGGAAGCATTGCTTCCACTCCAAATGCCTCAAATGTTATAATGGTCTCAGACGTCGGTGTCGTTTCCTTTTTTAGAGAATTTCCAACACAAATGAAGCTATTCCTTAAGACCAGCGCTGGGAATGCCCGCAGTGAGCTGGACTTTCCTGTATGTGATTACAGTGCTGACCTGATCCACGGAGCAAACTCATGGCAAATGGGATGCTGCCTTCCCTCTTTCAGTGCGAACAAGCCCCTGATGAAGTATCTCATCTAAGGAGACGGTAACAATAGAAACTTGAGTGCTCGGCACCCTGAGTTGTTAATGGCGGTTCGTGAACATTACCCCATTCACACGTTTCTTCTTTTAAGTGTGATCTGGCATGAGTAAAAAAGGGGACGCAATGATTTTCTCTACAATATTGTTGATAACTAATAATCACAGTCCATTGCACATGTAGGTTAATTCTTTAAATTTAATCAGTCCTTTATAAAACGTCCCAATTAATTAGTAAAAGATGGCTTATTTTAATAGCCTTAAACATTGGTCGCTATTTAAACAAGACATTCTAAAAAAAAAAAAAAAAAGGCAATCACATAATAGTTTATAGTAATTTACAAGTGGATGGTATACATTTAGATACAGAGGTAGAGGTCCACTTTAACAACATTTCACTAATACACATTTACCAAATTCAAGGCACAAAATAGTTTGCTTTACAAAAAAATACTGTAAAAATGTCAATTGCTGTTCTACAATGTGAATAAAACTTTAAGAATCTTTACACCCTTCCATACGTACTCCATAGAATATGGTTTTTCCCCCTCAGTAATCATAGTTGGCACAAAAATGGGGACTTTTTTTTAATGCGGAAGTTCCCAATTTTAGAAACTGTTTCTTTGCAGAGCTGCTATGTATTCTAGATAAAAGTCCACTCAGAGAAATGAAACACAGCAACTTCCTGAGGAAAGGGCACTTTCTGTATGCAGCAAAATTCACAGGTAGAAAATGTATGACCTTTGTGGATAACTAGGTCTCCAGAGTAATAGATCCTTAAGGGAAGATTTCAGAGATAAAATTAAAAATCCGGCTAACACTTCAGTCATTATGACTTTAAGAGACCTGATCACCTTTACTGTAATAATCAAACATCATTTACTTCAAATTGGTGGAGATTTCAAAATTCCTTTTCAAAAGAGCTGTACACACAAACACCACGAAAAGCCACACAGGCTTTGCAAAACTGAAACTTATAAAACATGAGAAAATAGAGCACTATCAGTCCTTGAAGTTGCAAGGGTGTCAATTGGCTAGAGTTTAATTACAAGAATTAATAAACTCCATGGAGATTAAAAAAAAAAAAAAACCCACACGGCTGAAACACACTGTTGTTATCATCTCTAGACTTTCTGCTCATTAAAAAAAATAATGGTAGCCTGGAGATGTCACACAGTGCTTGTCTAAAAGATTTGACAGGTTTTAGAGTTCGGCCGAAAAGGAGCCTGCTGGCAACAAGGTAAGCTCACTTTTGCTGATCACATTTTCCAAGTATTCTAGTCGGTTAATTTACACTTTATTTATTTTTTAAAAAGTTGATTTAAAAAAAAGTCAACATGGATTTGGAATCCAGAGAATGTCAATAATGCTGATGTAGATAGGACTGAAATACCTTGATCGTCTTCTGATAGAAATGATATTCCATACAAAAAAGATCGATTCTCAGATTCCATTTTTTGCTTCATTATTGTTTGTGGCTTGTTTTCTTTGAGCAATAAATGGGTACATACACTTGTCTGCTCCTAGGAACCGATACATGCACACGACTGCTTCAAAAGGGAGGATGCTGAAAAGGGAAAGGGGGCTATTAGCAAACGTGTGATGTCTCATGTGAAGTTATAGGGGTGGGGCGGGCATGAGACAGACGCAGTGCACCAGGGAACCCCACCCGAGTTACCTCTTCATGAACGTCACGATGTACATGAGGCGGGGGGTGCAGATCATGGGCTGGTCGGTGAGGATGGCCTTCATGGCCTGCTTCACACAGTAATCCGGCTTCAGAGGGGGCAGAAAAGGCTCAATTTCTTTCCTGGAAGTTATACATTAGAAAAATAAAATTAATTAACACAAACTAGGGAAGACTGGAAATACACATCCAAACATTAATAACGGTGTTATCTAATGTAGGTTCATTTTGTTTCCTTCATTGTGCTTTTCTGTATTTTCCACAATTTCTTACTATGAATACATTTTATTTGCATAGTCTGGAAAACGAGCTACAAAAAAAAAAAAGCATAATCAGTCTGCTTTTCTATAAAATGAGAAAATCATGTTTTTAAAATGCCTTAAAATGTATTTCATATTATTTTTCTATTTTTTTCAATAGAAAAAGAAGACAGTGTTTGGCATAACACTCAACCCAAACATTATGCCATACTTTTTATTTATTTCTAATATATTTTTTTTTAACATTTTTGACAGAGACCGAGCACAAGTGGGGGAGGGGCAAAGAGAGAGGGAGACACAGAATCCAAAACAGGCTCCAGCTCTGAGCTGTCAGCACAGAGCCCAGCGTGGGGCTAGAACTCATGAACCGTGAGGTCATGACCTGAGCTTGAGCCAACATTGGACACTTAACTGAGCCACCCAGGCACCCCAACGCCAAACTTTCAGTGCTAAGTGTTGTTGAAATGATGGCGTGTATACTGGCATAACCTTCCTGAGTGAAGGAAGTCAGTTACACACATTCCAAGGTTATTTTTTCTCGGGGGTCTCTGAAACAAAGTACATATAGACATCCTACCTTCAGCTGAATCCATTACATTACACATTAAAATAACCTAATAGTATAACGTACTCCTTTCACTTTTCATTGTCTCACCACAGTTTTGGACACCTGCCATGATGCTAAATAGGAAACAGGACTCCTTACACTCTCAGCAATTGGCTTCTAAGTATATAAGACGAAGAAACACACACACACACATACACACGGGAAAAGAGGCAGAGCTGGAGTCTGGTCCCTGTCCAGACTGGGAGTCAGCCTGAGACTGGAATGACTCAAATCAAGCTCCACCTGCTTCCCAGCTTGGCCAGGCTCAGGATGTGTTAAGAATGGCCCTCACCAACAGGGAACTGGTTCAGTTATCTTCCTTTGCCTTTCAAATTCTTCCCAGAAAGATCTCAAAGTAAGCATGTCTTCACAAGTATCCTATTAAGATTTGTGAGCTTGTTTACCGGCTTAGTTCAAGTCCTACGTGACCTGGCATTTATATTCCCATATGCCTCCTTTCAAAGTGGGTGGGAATTTTACTTTGTCTTTAGTAAATCTAAATAGTTCTTCTCATTCTGTCACAATGAATCTACCTATATATACTCTCCACAAAAAGGAAGCTCCCAAATCTGGAGAGCAATATTCAAAGGTCTTTTTAAAAGAAAAGCTTACTCTTTTGTGGCAGTGACATTGTTTCAGATCCAAATCAAAGTCACATTCATTTACCAATACTAAAGAAAAAAAAAAAAAAAAACTCCTAAGGAAGTAGCCTTCTAAGGAAAATCCTGGATATTTATGTTTTCTTCTTGAAGGTGCAGAGAGGCCAATTCCTTTCTGATGCTTCTAGACTGACTTCCTCATGTTAGTATCTGTGTGGTATCCGACCCTCACCTGTTAAGCTTTTTCATTGGAACTTTACAAACCTTGACCAATGAAATGACAGGTTGAACTGTGAAATGATAGTTATAGGGTAAGATCTGATTCTACATATTCTCCCAATATGGAAAGATGATTTCTAAACCAGCTTTTTTATCAATAAGATAGGTTCTCACTGACCTGATTCGGCAGCCTCTGAACATGCCCGTGTCTACAAGGTAAGGGCAAACCAACGTTGTTTTAATTCCATCCTTTTCAGCAGCCTTTAACTCATGGCTCAGGGATTCATGAAAACCCACCACTCCAAATTTACTGGCACAATAATCCTGAGTTAGAGGGGGAGAGAACAGAAACACTAAGTATGTGCACAGATCCCCCACCAAACCCACTGAACTCAAGCTTCCGTGATCCTATTACTTTGGTTATGTGTTTGAAACAGAAGGTTACAGGTGACTAAGCAAAGAAAAGGAAAGCATTTTAAAAGACAGCTATCTGATGTGGTTTGGTGCAGAAATAATATTTTCAAAGCAACAGCAGACGAACACTTTTTGCCACATCGACCAAGTATCAAATTACTTTGGGGAAGTTACCACAAAGGATTCTATAAAGGCTAACACACTGAAGCTAAAAATGGAGAAAGGTTCACTTTGAAGTTTCTGGAAATTTACAAATGGCCTCTTGTTCAGTAAAGGAGAATAAAAATCCAGTTTGTTTAATTCTATGAGAGCAAAGGTGAGTCTAGCTTAGGTTATAAGTTGTTATGATCCACTTGTCTTTTTAGTGTAAAGTGAAGAAAATGATAACTACACCTTGCAAACTTAAGCCAGACCTTTACCTAAGAACACACGGTATAGAAAGTTCTCCTTTGTCCCATTTGCAATGTAGGAGTGGAAATGTAGAACATGGAAGCCATCTGTTATTTGGTGTTCTTTTGCATATTTGCATGCAGTTTTTAACTCTATGCTATAGGCTCCCACAGGACAGACAGCACAGCCTGACACACACACATGCACTTTACAATTTGTGGTGAAGAACAGGGCTTGATTAAGCCCAGTTCTACAGATCTAACATTGCGAGACACCTCACATCTGCCGTAGCCATCTTCTCTGATGACCTGATACAGGATGGCTCACTTCTGGCAAGTTGACCAAAACAGAACGTCAACCTTTGGCCTCATTCATCTGTTTCCCGTGGCACTGCCACTGCCCTCCATGGTTTCGTTCTTGACCCTGCACCTCCCCACCACCATCATGCAGAACTGCTAATGAAAATGGGGCACACTGAGGACTGGTCCACCCAGTGCTGCTGCTGCTGCTGCTTTGTCAAACTAGCAGAAGTGATTTTATGGCACAAGATACTAGAGTTGCACCTCACCAGCTGGCCCTGGGGTATCGCAGAACATTCCACAAACAGCACACAGGTAGAGTGCTTTCATAAATGTATGGGCAACAGGTACTCTTTACAGGATTTGGGGATATTTGGGATAAAGTGACTGAAGGAAGGAAATGCTTTATATTAGACAGACAAACCTCAACTCCAGCAGTACTGAACAATCCCAGGGAACTTGCAACTGTCACAATATGACCATGATTAATCTCCAGCATTGTAGGAAGAAAAGCCTTAGTGGTCTGAAAGAGAAGGAAGATTGAAGCTTTAGAACTGACATTGTGAGTTTCATCTAAAAGCCAATCCTACCTAATGTTTTACCCACATAATAAACGTCTCCCAATTCATTTAAAAATCTTACACATTCATGAAAAGAGAAGATCCTTGAAGTGTCTGGTTAACATAACACCGTATCATTGGTATGGCAGGCCTATTATAAAGCCGTGACCAAAAGGACTGTAACACAAGAGCTTTTGGGGACAATCTCCAGAGATGAAAAGAAAGCCGTTAGTCGAAGACTCTTTATCACCTTTCAAGTGATAGTTATCTGCTAATCTAAACTACTCCCAGGTCAGAGATCTTTTTATGCTCATGACACTTTAACACAGCTATCTCCTGGTCTGTGAGAGGACCTCCAGCTTACCCTGTATCTACAGGAGGTAAAGTACTTCAGGATGTAAAAACGCGGGATGAAAGTACAGGATCATTTTAATGAAAACTGTGTCCTATGCTGACTGCACTGACAAGAGCTTACAGCATTCTGAATGAACACACCCCTCTGTGGAGGTTTACAGGGCAGTGACTTTCCCACAGAAGCAGGTGACTGGCCAGTGTAGCCAAGCAAGTAGCAGAAGTTCCAGGGCAACAGACCCAGGGACGGCATTGATTTCTTATTCGCTAAACTCTTTTTCCCTCTGGATCTTTTGCCTTCAAGACACAACAAGGCTGTATTTAAAAAAAAAAAAAAAATTACTTCAAATTGCTTAAGATGATCTATTAACTACTTCACCAGGCTCCCAACAGTTTTATAACCTGCTTCTTAAAAGAAAGCAGCAAAGAGCAATCTGTCTACTGTTGAGTTATATCCCATTGCCAACACAGCCTCCCCATGATTTATGGAGTTAAAAAAACCCAAACAATACACACTGGACTTAAAGAAGAGTTGCATGCCCCTCTCTGAGGATTTCCTGGCTAAGGGATCACTGAATTTTTGCATAAATATCTAATTTGTTACAATAATTTTTGCATGTACAAGATCAAAAACGGTCATTCCATTTATTTTGAAGCTTTTCTGTGTTCCAATCCATGGTGCACACAGTTGCCAGACGAATGTCTGTCAAGTGTCCCAAGGTGGTCCCCAGTCTGCCTCCTGATTAGCATGCAACTCCCCCGCCCCAACTCCTACCCCATTTTTCTGGGCCACCTCACTGCTGCTGCCCAGGGCACCCTTCTCACCTGTGAGGTTTTACCCATGAATTCTTCTCTAATCTGACAATCTACTGCCAATGCCCTCCTACATCATTCAAAGTATAATATTAGTCACGTGTTTACAAAACCTCTTATGCTTTTCAACATGCTTATGTCACAGGAGTTTCCAAATAATTCTCTACTGGAGGTGTTGAGCCTTTATATAATTCTATACCACCTTAATTTTGTTCATATTTCTTTAAGACATATGGTCAGTACCATTCACCATAACATATAATTACATGTTCTATGGGATTTTGATTGTGATTGTTTTGTATTTATTTGTCTGGCTGCCTCAGATGAAGCTGGGAGATGAAGCTTCAAAGATTATGGGAGAATTACTCCCCTGTGATACCCTGTGGAGGAGAGAATGTGAACCATGTGCCTTACGTACTTCAGAGACCTGGCATACTACTGGATGGAAGAGAGACACATTTCAGCTGGATTTTTACTTCTTTGCAGTAGTTAGTGGGAATGGCTAGGGCAATTACGATAATTATTATTTTGGTCTGCTTGATAGCAAAAAAGGCAAGACCTGGTACTTCAGGTCATTATAGGTTCAATTTTAGACTCAACAGCTTATATATGGCCATTATATTAAGAATTACAATAAAGTAACATCATTAAATCTAAATAAGAAAATGTATCCTTAAGTAAGCAAGTCTGTAAGTCTTCTTTTAAGTATCTGGTTATGATGAACTGTTCCCAGATTAACTAAAAAGTATAAAATTTATTCTTGACGTTATTCGGAGACCAGTTTTAAGTATTAAAAGTTTGCCTAGTCTTAGAAGACAGGGATAGGTTTAGTTCAAAGGATCTTACTTTTAAGTTCTTAAGTACGTAGAAAGTCTCAATATTAAATCCCAAGAAACGACACACAGCATAGAATACTGGCAAGAACTTGCTGCTTAATCACCTGATGAATCTGAATTGCTGACCCTGCTTGTTCACATCACCAGTGACCACTCACTCCAGCTGGCAGCTGGCCCTGACTAGAAACACATGGACACAGAGCAGTTTGGCTCTAATGACCTCCCTGTGCTCGTGTGCGACGTTCATTGTTGCCTGCAGGTGTTAAATGACCAATCCAGATCCCCTGCACCATATAAATGTAGGTGATACCAGATTAACAAGTTCCTAACTTTTTTTTTTAAGTTTAATTTGTTGCATGTTCTAAAACTGATTAATGACCCCTTCCTCTTTTCCTGAAATTAGTCTGGTGGTATTAACTTACTCATTCAACAAGTGTTTCTTGAACATCTATCTATCACAGGCAGGTACTGTTTTATGATCTGGCCAAATGATGATGGCTAAAACGGGAGCTGGTTCTGTGCCTGTCTCTAAGCAGAATTTACACTTACCGGCACTTAATTGTTAAAGCACTAGAACAGTTCTAGTGTATCCACAGGGTATGATGCCTGTGTATTCTAAAAACTGTGACTTGGGCCTGCTTTCCTCCCCACCCACCCTCCCACCAAGTAGTCTGCAGGGACATTTAAGCTACTCGTTTTGTATTTAAAGGAAGGAGGAAAAAAAGAGAAAGAGGAAGAAAAGAATCCAAATACGGCTGACTAAAATCTTTTCCAATTGTGGGTTGTAAACATTTTTCAGAGAAATATGCTTCACTTTGAGTAGCTAGTAAAGTGTGACACAGGTTTGTTTTAAAGCTTCCTTTAGGGAGGGAGAGTCAAAAAAGAAAAAAAAAAAAAAAACGTAGTGGCAGGTCAATGTCTGGTTTAAAATATGTGATTTCTTTGCCCAATCAGGGACAAACACGACCTTCTGTATAAGTGAAATCCAATGTGTCGTTTCATTGCATTTTCTACATCCTCAGACAAAGGCCTATATTCTTTAGGAAGCTCACCAATTATAGGCCTAATACAATGACACTGCTATCAAGGCTGAGAACAAACAAGGTTGAGGAAACTGGGAGGTGAGAAAAGGCATCCAAGGCCGGGGTCAGCCTCAAAACCCAAACTCACGGTTTCCCAAAACTGGGGTCAAACACTCAGCTCCTAGTGTGTGCCAGGCAAAGGCAAGCCTGAGGTAAGAGCGTTCACATCAGGACCACTGAGGTTTCTTTTTAAACCTGAGTTTTCAGGGTTCGCACTGGAGCCTGATCCACGTGACTGAGCACTCAGGCTGTTAATCATTTCCTTTGCTGCCTGAATGGAGGCAAGCAATTACTGCTTGTGCCTTATTTCCACAACCCAAGTCCTGCCTTGTGTCTGGGGCACATTACCAAATAAACTTTGATCAACACTAATTCTATCCCTTACTTTACAAGAAAAATGCTATAAATGGGTGGCTAGAAAGCATCATATTTTCAGGAATTTTCCCAAGTAACCTGACTAGTTTTCTTTTCTAATTACTCTTGCCCTCAACAGTCTGGTAGATGACATCTGAGATAGCACAGCATATTCCGTCCTTGACACAGTCTGACAGCACAAAGAAATCTGGCACTTTGCAATGAATTATTAATGTGCACAAATATTGTAGCATGTATGAGATGGGGACCAGCAAAAGGTGAAGTGCTAGTTGCCATGACACCAGTCAGTTCAAGCTAAGGTTCGTGATCTTTAACTTTGTCTCAAAGAGTCATTAAAAGAACATAAAGGGCAAATCTAAAAGTACATCCAAACGGCTTAAGTATAAATTCATGCGTCTGCCACCATCGGTGGATCTGAGAGGGGCAACTCAGATAACTCACTGAACACCTGGACTGCTGTGTGATCTCCACTCTCAGGACGGATTACCTAGATCAGAAGCTACCACCCAATACAGGGGGCTCTAAAGAAAGTGCAGAGTTATTAGCTGGTGTCAGTGGTGCCTGGCAAAGTTAGCTAGACGCTTAACCCGAGTCGGAGAACTGCGCTCCGTCGCTACGTCCTTCTGTTCAAATGTCTGCGAAACAGAGGACATGTAGTTCTCCATCAGGAAAAATGGCTGACTCTCGATCTAGGGGGTCTCAGAGTCAGTAACCAATATACATTCATTGGCATTGTCGGTGGGAGAATTTAAAGTTGGAACAGATCTAGGGAGTATTTTATCTGCAGCAAGAGATAACTCTTATCTCTGTCTCCTTCTGCGTCTGTCTAAAAAGTGTGGAGACAGACCTTTGAATACTCATGAGTAATTTTATCACATGACTCCAATACCATAATTGGCCACGAGCTGATGGGGTTGTTACTGCTGACTAAAAAGAAAAAACAAAGGAGGGAGGGGGACATTCAAATGGACACTGACATTCTTATGAAACATACTTAAATCTAATATTGCTACAGCTCCTCGGGGTTCTTCAGAGCACTGGGCACTTTGAAAGATAACTGTAAAGGTCATATTTATAATATAAACAAGAATTCCTTAAACAGAAGTGTGACTGGACACAGACATGACATGTCATATCTCGAGAAATCTTTGAAAGTTAGGTTTACGCCAAATTAACTTCCAACAGTTGTAACCCTCCAGATCATTCCTGGTGCTCTTAATGACACACAGCAACACACAGCCTGTGGCTGCACTGTCAGGACAAATTAGCCTAAAGTTCGACAAAAGGGAATGTGAAGAAATGTGGTGTCTGGCAAAGCCTAGCTTTTGAAATTTCGAGACTGATGACATTTTAAAGGTGTAGGTAAAACACCTAGAATGTGTTTTCCATATTTGCAAGCCATGCCAGGTTAATGGACACTAAGGGAAAAGCAAAGTTAATTTCTCACAGTAGGAAAAAGGCCTCATGCCATATTTTTGTGTGTTTGTATAACTGTCTTACGGTCAAGTCCAGAAAAAGCATCTTTGAAAAAGAATCATTTTAAAGTGTTTATCTCTCATGTGAACACCAAAAAACAGAAGACTTTCATTTGTAAAGAAGGTCATAAATCATATTTTGATGGGAAAAGGATTAACATCATCAGCACATATAAAATAGTAAGGCTTTTCAGAATCCCCAAATTAACAGCAGTATATACACAACTTGAAAAAAAAAAAAAAAGTACAGTTAAGACTCCACTGCACAAAGAACACCTGACTGGACACCCTCACGGCCCCTCCACCTGGTGCAAGAACTCTACTTGCTGTTCTGCTCCTTCTGCCTTTGTCGCCTCCTGGAGTAACTTATCTTTATCAGAATCACAAAGGAACATACTGCTTATTTACAAAGCTAAAATGACATCTGGTGGCACTCTTCTCTGAAAACTCAGTCACTGCTCCTGGAAAACTATGATTCAGTAGTACATACAAACTACTGAAGGCGCTGTGAAAATATAGTGAGCGCAGTTAAAAAGGCTAATAGGATAAATCATCAGCGTGTTTAAAGATTGAAAAACGGTGACATACCCCCAAGCTAACCTGGGAAAGGAACATATGGCTAAATACTCTTAATTCTGTAGATTTACAGGTATCTGCTTGGTAAATATACTGACCACCAAACTTAAGAAATTTCACTTTGACCACAGAATGTGATAGTTGAAAGTTTTCATTACAAAATTATCTTTTAAAAAATTTTATTTATTTATGTAATCTCTACATCCAACATGAGGGCTCGAACTCACGACCCTGAGATCAAGAGTTGCATGCTCCTCTGACTGAGCCAGCCAGGGGGCCCCACAAAATCATCTTTAACTAGGAAGTAAAAACTAAATCTGTACTTGCTAGCAATATATTGATTGACTCTAAATCTTTTAGTTTCACTTAACAGCACAAATTCTGAAACCATTATAATTGAATGACAGCTTTTTTTTTGTTGTTCTTATTTGGTGTGTTTGTAGAGACAGGAAAGTCTCCAGACAAATTGTGCAACAGAGCCCCACGATACTGAAGCCTGGAACTAATCTCGGACTTAACAAAACGTTCATCAAAATCTCTTATCAGATTGACACAAAACATTCCATCTTTAGCTATAGAAGAGAGGCTAAAGAATATGTCATAACTGTTGAATGCATACCAGTGTTACATCTACTGTCCTTTTTGTTATTATTTTGAGGCTATGGGGATTAGTTTAACGTTTGAAGGCATCAGCAGTTAATGCTTAACACACATGCACTAGTACATTCCTACAGTTGCCCTGCAACCAAGAAGCTAATAAAAGAGCTGGGCTTTTCAAATGAACACCTAGATGATGACACCATGAGTTATTCAGCAAAAATAAATGCTTCATTAACTTGCCTTCCCACTGTTAAAGCATGGGATGAATCTACCCCAAGGCAGCAACTCACACATCAACATTCCCTTGCATTTTAGGGTTTGCTATGCAGAAATGCTGGAAAGGAGGTAACTTAAAACTCAATCTGTCTGTAAAGTACACTGGTCTTTGGAGTCCACATGGTCCCAACTGCCAATCAGCTAACCATCCTTATTACTTGACCTCTTTGAATCTTGATTTTAACTCATTTGTGAGACAAAAAGAGAAGGTTCTCCAAGGTTTCTTTGTTCAAAAATGTTACAGCGACTTATATCCAATAATGCTTTCTTCGATTCCTAGCACACATTCGAAATACAAGTTGTAACACTGAGGTATAACTTGCATAAGACTCTCGTAAATGACTCAATACGGTATCAGTTCCATTAGTGTAGATGCCAGCATCTGGTAAGCAGTAAAAATCTATTCATTAAACATTTATATGATGTCATGACTGTGCCTTTTAAAATAATGGAACTTGAGTTCAAACCTCTTACATATTAACAAAATTACACATTATCTGCAAAACATTGTTTTTCTGTGTCTCGGTTAAACTCAGCGAAGCTCGGTACGTTAAAAGAAACTGAACGCTGAACACTGTTCCTGAAGCGCTGTCTTCCCTGACCCTCCCCCTGGCCGAGTCCCAGATGATCAAAGGAGTGTTCCATGATCTCCTTCAAGCTCAGGCCCCTTTCCCTATTTAATAACGCTTTACAGAATGATGAAAATAACCCACAAAATTGCAGCCAAATAGTCTGCTAAACAACATGTTGTCATTAATCCCTTTGCTTTGCCCCAAACTCAGATCGCATCTCAGAACTTGTAATAACGACAGATCTTCCAAAGGGCAGAGGCCCCACTTCTGCTCTAGTGACTACTAACCACTTCCAGGAGGCATAAACACTGCACACACAAGCTCAGCCACTGCTCAGACCCTCTGTAGGGGCCGGACTCCTTTGTCCCTCTGCCCCCATTCCAACAGCATGGCCCAGCAACGTCCCCGTGATCACCTTTCATCATCCTCTGTATTTCGTATGTGTAAACAGTTTACATCCTCCCTTGCTTCCTAGTTTGCTTACGGTGGAATCTTCAAAAATAATAAAATCGTTACGTAAGTAAAAAATATAATCAAGAAGTTACTCCTGAAAACTTATTCTGAAGTGTGTACTGTAACAACATAGAATTTACTCATTACAGATGAGGGTCTATGAGGTCTCTATGCTGTGTGAGGCACAGTTAAAGAGAAAACTTTCGTCAACATCTGAGGGAACATGCACGTTAGCAAATCAGGTTCCATGCTGATAACTGTTTCTAAGCTTTAGTTCTCGTAGTATATGACATTTTTCTGGATTCAGAAGGCATTTTGGACTTAAAAAATCACAACTTAAATTTGGGCTCAAAAGCCCATCAGTTGTAGCTTATATGTCAGTACCTTCAAACTACCACTCTACTACTAAATTAAGAGATATCTTCAAGGACAATGATTGCTAATCCAGTAACTGGTCTGGTATATTCTAGCTTCATCACAGAAGACGGCACTAATCACTTATCAATCACAACTCTGGCAAAACCACCTAAACTGTTCCTAAATTGTGAAAACTAAAAAGGAAGACCTCCTCTTAGGTACAGCAGGTGTCTGAGAAATCATACCCTCCATTATCTGATACTGGATGCCAGTGATACGCCAGGGGCCAGGAGCAGAGGAAAGGGGCATGCACAATAGGCAAGGTTGTAACTTATCCTGGGCAGGAAGAATGTAGCTCTTTAATGCATGGTCTTCATTTTGTTTCGTGACTCTTAGGGCTTTGGAAACTCCATCCTGGGCACGGTGACCAAGGGGAATAGGGAGCAAAAGTGCACCTGCACTCTTCCTTTTAGATACTGGACCGGAATTAAAAAAAAAAAAAAAATAATAATAATAATAAACCTAGAGTAAGATTGGAACACAGAGTGTGTGGTCTGGCATTTTTCTTGTCTGGGAGATTTCTAAAGGGCTGATTAGCTCAGGAAAGAAAAACAAAAAGGCAGGGTAAGGAGAATATTGAGAAAGTGAGAAGGAAAATGCGTATTCAAGACCGGTTCCTCCTCAAACTTTGATGTGCCAAAGAATCACCCGGTATCCGAGTCCAATACAGATTCTGGCCCAGGAGGTCTGGGAGGGGGTCTGAGAGTCCGCTTTTCTAACATACAATCTGCCAGATGATGCCATTACTGCCACTGCTCTGGAACACAGGCTGAGCACAGGGTTCTAGCGAGAGCTAGGGAATCTGTCTACTCTAAACCTCAAGGGGCTTCAGATCAATTTCTCCTACAAACTCAGCAGAATTGGAAGATTAAGTTTGCTGCCCTCTATCCTACCCTCACTCTCTGAACCGGGATATTAGGGGTTGGGAAGCCCCACTCTCCATACCATTCCATTCTTATGTTTATAAGATAAAGCCTGGTTCAAACCAATGTCAAGGGCTCCCAGTGCCTTCTACAGACAACTATGAGAGTTTATGGACTGATTCTCTGTATATTTGCCTTGGATCCATTTTTAGCAGTGGCAAGCCCCTCTGTTGTCGTTTTGAATGTTAATGCATGTTAAAATCTGATACTCAAAGTGATGGCGTGAGAAGGTGGGGCCTTAGGGAGCCCTCAGGAATGGGATCAGTGCCCTTCTAATGAAGACCCCAGAGAAACCCCTCACCCCTTCCGCCATGTGAGGTTTCAGCAGACAGCTGTCTATGAACTAAGAAGTGGGCCCTCACCAGATGCCAAATCTGTTGGCACCCTGATCTTCTTAGACTTGTAGCTTCCAGAATTGTGAGACAGAAATTTCTGTTGTCTATAGCCCATGCAGTGTATGGCATTGTTACAGCAGTGCAAATGGACTAGGACAACCCCTTAGCCATTAGAACAGGCTCGCAAACAGAGACCTAGGAGGCTTCAAAGTCCTCTCCCTGCATCCACAGAGGCTTTGAAGGCTCAGCTTTCAAGACCAGGAATTTAGGGCCATTCCACCTCAGCTTTTACCTTTTCCATTTTTCACATTTACCTTTCTGAAGCTTTCATGCTTTGGTAAGCCTATGAAAAAACCCCACCTAGGAAAACAGCCCTTTACAAATCAGATGCTTGGGCCAGAAGTTTGGACAACAGCAGCTGGGCAAAACTGCATAATTTTGAAAATCCATGATTAGCATTTCCAAAGGCAAAGCTTATAGAGTTATCTGGAATTCTAATCCCGTAAGATTATTATGTAACAGAATAAAAGTTTTACATTTTCCAGGAGATAAGCTTTAAAACAACACCAACAAAAAACAAAACTCAAATCATCCTGTTACTGACACTTTATGGTACCAAGTATTTCTAGAACTTTGTGCAGCCAGTCCTCATAGAAGTGCCCTGTTTATTTGCTACCTTTTGTGTCCAGCTTGTCAATGTCGACATGTGAACCAGAAAAAGCAAGGAAGCCAAGTGACTGAGAATATCCTACAGTCTTCTCAATGAGGTAACCATCTCAGATGCAAACCATGAAAAATTACAGAAAAGGCAGGGAAAAAACACATGAACTGGGCTTTAGTAATAAAATTCTGATGAGGTGCTGGTTCTTTAGTCTAGAATTTTACATTCTTGTCTAATTTATGGAGCAAACTTTCTGGAGATATTAAGCTAGGGTTCATTAGTCATTGCTAAACGAACTAAGCTAGTAAAAAAAAAAAAAAAAAAAAAAAATCAGCATTTGAAGGGGGATTCTTTCATAAGTGACTCACAGAAGAAAATTGACAAGGAGCTTTGAACCGGTGGCCCAGCTAAGTATTTGTAGAAGTTCTAAACTAAAGTCTTGGGATGAGGGTCTGGGTCCTAGGTTCTTCTTTCCCCAGGGGTGACCTTAGGCTAGTCCTATAATCTCTCTCAGTTTGTTTCCTCATCCATAAAAATGGGGATAATGGCTCTCTTTAATTCAGGGTTGCTTTGAGGCTCAAATGAGAGGAGAGTGTTTATGAAAGGGTCTGTAAAATTTAAGTGCTATATAAAAGTATAGTAAATGCACTCAAGACTCATTAAGCATATATTTACAGGCTATTTTGGTTACAAGTGCCATCTATTTTTGGTGATGTTGTTTCTTCAAGTTCCTGCAGTTCCTGGTTCTTACTATGTATGGCTCCCAGGCCTCCCTGCCCTCCACACAGCACCAGACCACGCTTCCGGCAAAATGCCAGTAGCTGACCACCAGAAGAAGCCTCAAAACCATATTGCTAAGCAGCTGTTTCAGTTGCCCAGCCCCTTCCATTCAGAACCCTAGATGCTGCTGGGAAACAACAACGCTTTCCAGTAACACCTCTCCTCTAACCCTCTCTCCTCCAGTCCTCTTTTACTAGGAGCAGAAACAACCACTGAAAATATAAATTACGACACCTGACAGAGAAGAGTCTAGCAAACATAAAAATATTAAAAGTTAGTACAGAACTATTTTAAGATAACTTATTATACCTGATGTGTCTTTTTCCCAAGAGATAATAGAACTATCTCGTCTTTAAAAACCCTTGAGAAATCAGTAGGGGGCAGTATGTTAAGTGCAATTTGCAGGTGGGAAAATTCAGGCTTTGAATTTTAAGTTTCAGTTGTCCTCAAAATACCCATGTGCTTACATAAGTTATACCACAAATATTTTCCCAGTTACACTGATTTGGGAAGTGTTCTTTTGAGCCCCATTGTTTAGAATAACACTAAGAAGCTGAACCTTGTTAATATTTAAAAATTCCAGTACTAAGCTATTTGAAAGAAAGGCAAGAAAAATTCACGTTTTTATGCAAGCAGCAAATGAGAGAGAAACAGCACGGTTTCCCCAAACCAAACCAAGCAAAACAAAAGCAAGACAACAACAAAACCCCCACAAAAAACAACCTTCACAATATTAACACCATGGCCATCTTTCATGCATCATTTTGTGTGATCTTTGAAAGTTTCACAGACCAAGTAATGTTTTGTTTCCAAATGTGAATTCATCGTAAGTGGCTTGTCAGTTGGGCTAATTTGACAGCACTCAAGGCTGCGGCAGTAATTGCCCTGACTTGTTAAATATTCTAGCAGCATTTGCTGCAGTGTTGAAAGTTTTATGATCATTAGGAGAGGATATTCAGTTTTTTCCCTGTGGTTCACTTAATTTTAGTCTCAGAGCGTTTAGGAAAATGGTCCCTGACAGGTGTGAACTTGATTTCTAAGAGAATTGACAAATAAAGTAAAATGAAAAAGGAATCTAAGAATGGGCCATGCTGGGTAAGATCAAGTGAAAGATATAAGTGTTTCCTGTGTTGAAAGGTACACCCTCCAGGGCTGGGATGGCGTAAGCCTGCAAACCCAGGCCGACCGGGACCCAATGGCTGGCCAAATGTGTCAAGGTGACTGGGATTAAATCCTACAGCCCTGCTCTGACAACCTGTACTCCAAACAGTGGTATCTTAAGTATGAGGCCACAATATAGCAAAGTTCTCTAAGGCTGGCCCACTCCAAAGACTGCCTGTACACTCTACCTGTCCACTACAGATTTTCAAAGAAAGAATTACAAGATACCACCCTCTGAGTTATTTTCCCATTATGCTTACAAGAAGTCTCAGCCTAAAAGGAATCTTTAGGTCAGATGATAATAGAAACTATAAAGGGTTAGTTCTTTGAATAGCTAACTCCTATAGTAACTTCTGACATTTAAAAAAAAAAAAAATCAGTAATTAAACCAAGAGAGATTAACACATTTTAATCTGATCCCTAGAGTTCCAGGCTCAAAACATTGGATTTAACTCATTCAGTTGATACAGGGAGTAGTTCCCGATTTCTTAAGGACTATCAGAGTTTGTCATACTACAAAGATTAGCTACAAAAGGCCCTTTATCTTGGGAAAATTACCGCTTGTGTGTGCACAAGGAAAGAAGATACAAATCCACCCTGCCAGGACACCCCCTAGTGGAAATTCAGCATAGTACATACAATTTGGGGTTCCAAAAACATCCTGGGTATTTAGGACTTAACACAGTGGCTCAAATGAACTTTTTCTAGTCTGCTGGCTATAAATACACCATAGTCATGTGCCTTATTATTCATCAAGCATTCCAAATCAAGAAAACAAACATGTCATCTATACATCTATCCACGTAGGCAGGTATCTGAATTAAACAGAGGCATACTGGCTACTTATAATTGAACAAAGCTTAATTTTGGTTTCTGAAAGAAACAGAGCAGAAATTTTAGAGGAGTCTGTTAATATTCTTTAATTCAAGGAAAAAACAAATAAAAAGGGGTTCCCTACTTTAAAAAATTATTCTAAGTCCCAAGTGAGGTTATTAAACTTCTTGAAAGGAATTGTATTCAAGTTAACTAAAGTCAATTCACTAGAATTTGCCAAAGATCTTAAAAGTCTGAAAAATGGTTAGGGTAAAAACAAATTTAAAGGGAGAGAATAAATGAGGAGAATATGAGCAGTTAAGTATTTGGCCACAGGGTTTGTAGCTCTTCCCTAGGCCCCAGTGACCCAATCCTGCAATGAACAGCAAAGGACACCACCCAGGCACACTCCATTCAAGCTTTTTGAACAAGCTATTCAATCAGTGTTAACATTAGCACAGGTTACAGAATGCTTTCACTTTGACATGTCCTGTAGATTAATTTCTACTTGGGCAGATAATGGATAAAGCCCTAGATGAAGAAATAATGAGGGAGAAAAGAACAAACATCAACTCCGCTTCCAGGAATCGAGATAACAGGACATAATCAAACAAGAGTGGGCCATTCCCTGGATGGAACTTTAAACTATTCTACAAGGACTACACCCTAATATACAAAGAGACTATTAAGTTAACACGAAAATATTATGAATATTTTTTTCCTCTCTCAGGAGTAGTGATACATTTTGTCTAAACTATTCAACTTCTTTTGTCTCCCAGGACTCAAATGGCAGACAGTGGAGTGCTCAGGGCTCCATCAAGGCACAGTGAGGCATCCAGCCCTGTGGGAGTTTTGGGTTGACCAGGAGATATGATAGATGATGAGTTTGGAAGGCAGGTGGAAATCAGCTTTAGAAGATCTAAGCTGCCATGCTAATAAGCCTGGACTTCATGCTGTGAACAATATGGTCACCCAAGGGTTTGGGGTAGCATAATCTTTAAGCAGGCACATAACAAATTCGAGTCTGCTAAGATAACCCTACATTGAAGAGCAAAGGCTGGGAACAGGGAAAGAAGTTCAGAGACTCCTCCCAAAGTCCAGGCAAGAGGTGATGGAAGCACATGGGATAAGGCGGGACTGGGAAGGAGGGGATCAAAGTACATGGTAGCAACAGAACAGTCAGGACTCATGAATGCGGGCAGGATGGAGAATTAAAGATACTGCTGATGTTCCCAAGTTTGGCACTGGCCACACCAGGGAATTCAAGAAGGGGCAAAAAGAAGTGAGTTCAGTTTTGAGATTTGTTGATTTTAGGGAATGAGTGGAACAGCCAAGACAGGTGTGTGAACTTGGGAACTGTGTCAGAAATCAGATGAAGCCATTGAAATAAACAGATTACCCAGCTAGAGGTACACAGTGAGAAGAGGTCTGAGTATGCAATCCTAGTCATTACATCTCAGAAGCAGGGAGGCCAGGAGGACTGGGAAGACAAGAGAAGCAGGAAAAAGTGGGCTTTTTATGGAAACTAAAGATGAGTTTCAGAGATGGTTAACAGGATCACATTCTGTAGAATGATCAAGCTGCACACTGGATTTGGCAATTACGGGAGCACTATTACTTCTTCATATGACATTGGTTACTCAGCAATATTTTTCTGAACAACTGAGGTAACCAGACACAGATTAAAACATGTATCTAAAATGTTGGAAAGATTTTTAGAGGATGGTTCTCTGCTCATACCACTTATGTAAAGTGATGTTTTATCAGGTCATAGATACTGATTTCTAGTAGCAATAGATTTGGGCCTAGCATGTAACATACCGAACACAGAAACTCGATGTTCGATGGGCATGTGATCTTATTCTATGTTAGAAACAAGGCTATGAAATGACCCTCTTAGGGACACAGTCCCAAGTACCTGAGTGGTTGCTACCTAAGAGATATTCTGAAGTGGGCTCACAAGAATTAATAAGATAGAGTATTCACACCCCAGGTCAATTTGCAGTTCAGTTCAAGACC
This sequence comes from Panthera onca, assembly GCF_046562875.1. NCBI lineage: Eukaryota > Metazoa > Chordata > Mammalia > Carnivora > Felidae > Panthera > Panthera onca. Next base: position 23,336,807 of record NC_138356.1, on the reverse strand, counting down.
TAAAAAATCTGTATTTCTAAAGCTCAAACATGATACTTATGCATGTTATTTATTTAACAGACCCGTTCTATCAGAGACTTAAAAATTGGCCATGAATTCTAACCTTTTAGTAGCTATTGTAAGATAGGAAAATAATATTTTATAAAACATTTGGTATAACAATTCTTAATATTATGGTTTGAAGGAGGAAGTACTGGCCTAGTAGTTTTATATGAACACTTTAGAAAGGATTTTTTTTTTTTTAATTCTAAACCTAAGAGGACTTGAACAAAACTAGGTTTCTCTAACCAGAGAACAATACAGTATTTGAGATTAAAAACCAGTAAATCACATAGGAACTTAAACACTAATGATTAGGGACCATTCATGAGATATTAGGTACTACCATAGCACTAATGTCTTTAAGTGCTACATTACTCAGATCTAGGTGGTGGGCTTTTACTTTTCCTGGATGGATTTTAACTAAATAGACTTTAGACATTTGGATATAGATAAATGCCTAATTCAGTAATTAGTATTTTAAAACTGTGAAACCTTTTAAGTTAAGTGGTCTATTAATTAACTACCAATTATCTTGTCTGACTACCATATCAATAGAAGTAAATTACCGACTAGCTATTTGACAGATTTAGCCCTTAACCATGCAAAATTTCTGCAGAACATAAAAGGCCTGGAGTTAAATGCTTTTGCTACCCCCTTTTGGTTAATCAGGGATCAATTTGCTGCTCACGTATAAAGGCCAAATGCAGCTCTCTGGTCAAAAAGGATCTACAGATAAACTATGTCTCGCAAAAACAGCAAGCTAAGATTGGACTCCTCTTAAAAAAATAACAAGTGAAGCAACATTAACGTTTTGGGGGGAAACATGGGTTTGTAATTCCTGTATGGAGGCCAACCTGCCATATTTCAAAGGAGTCTAGAGAGGTATTTTCAAGTTTTTGTAGCACACAGAGATACAGAGGGACCCTAAGTGAATGTTTTCTGTGATTATGCCCCAATTAATGTGCATCGTATTGCATACATTCTCCTTGGTCTTGTCCTAACCATGAATGTCGCACAACAGATTATACTGACTAGAATCCATCACAAATCTATCACTTCTTAACTGGTGACCAAGAGAAGGTTCCTAGGAGAGCTGCTGGTGATGGAAGAATACTGGACGATGAAGGATCACAGGACACTGGAGGGCTGTGCAGAACAACGGCAAGTACTGTGAAAACTTCTAATTGCTTAGAAGTACAGACTACGAGGTTAAGAATCAAGGAAGGAACACAGGAAAAATCCTCTCCTTGAGGCCCAGCCATTAGGAAATATGAATGGTTGCCGTAAATTCAATTGGAGCTTGATTCAAATTGGTTTATCAACACCGGCCTTCTCACAGTCGCTAGCCTTGCACCAATGAGCAGAGTTAATATACTACAGTAAATACGAGCACACAGGCGAGGCCGGGAGAATGGAAAAGTTGTATAGGAAAACAAAAGGAGATACAAACAATTATGAATGTGAGCCAGCCCCATTTTGAAATTTCCTCAATCTTATGCAGCTTGAATTAGTCCAACATAATGCCTACTACCTTTTGAAATTTCAGAAGACAGGTCCCTGTGAGTATCCTCTGAGTAGGCTATCTTCTAAATATTTAAGCAGAAGTCTAGCCTATACTATCAAACATTTATTGAGTGTTTGTTTAGTCTTAGGAGTAGAGTTCTATTGCAGGCAGGGGAAAACAAATAGAAGCATATAACAAACTGCCTTCAGAAAGCTTGCCATCTATTTCAGAATTTCAGGGCACAATGCATAAAAAATTACACAAAAGAGCATGTACTGTGCCACAAAGGAGGAGAATTAAGAGATGTTGTAAGAGATTAATAATGGCAAGAAGAGAGGGGCACCTGGGTGGCTCTGGTGTCTGACTTCGGCTCAGGTCGTGATCTCGCGGTTTGTGAGTTCGAGCCCCACATGGAGCTCTGTGCTGGCAGCTCAGAGCCTGGAGCCTGCTTCGGATTCTGTCTCTCCATCTCTCGGCCCCTCCCCTGCTCATGCTCTGTGTCTGTCTCTCAATAATAAATAAACGTGAACAAAAAAAATTTTTTTTTAAATAATGGCAAGAAGAGAAAAAGCTTTAGACAAGTCATTTAACTGCAGCTTCATCAGAAAATAAGGGATTGGAAAATAAGATGATCTCTAAGGATCCTTGCAGCTCTAATATGCAAAAATGCCAGAAAAGGGCTGGAGTGGGGAGGGAAGATTATAGTAAGAACTTGAGCTAGGCCTTAAAAGGTAGAAGAGTGGAGGAAGAGGGTCTCCAGGCAGGGCCAGTAGTAGAAGGGTTTGGAAGTAGGAGCACCCACAGCTTTTCAGTGGAAGTCCACACGGCTTTCCAATTCACTACATGGGACTTTAACTCTGGGTCGCCATCAACATACCATTTAGTGTTTTATGAAAACAGACATCGACTGCTACTTAGAAGTCTGGCTCCAGACAATCTGTTCAAATGACTACACAACTGTTTGCTCAGCTGATCTACTTTTTAAAGTGAACGGGGCAACTTCTTTCCCCCAGCCAAATACAGTAAAAAGACACACTGGTTATTTTCTCTGGAAGGAAAACAGCACAAACCAATACATCTTTAGACAGTTGTCACACACATTTTTGTTAAAGAGGATTACTGGAAAGGAAGCTGAATTCAGGTAGCTCTTACATCACTGCATATGTGCACCCACCCACCCACCCCCACCGCCAGTCCCTGTAAAAATTATAGTAAGTCTTCCTTTAAATTTTAGTTGCTAGTTCTCAACTTCTTAAAAGGTTTGTAAGTCTCGGCAAGAAGTCAGAAATTCCAACTCTAAAATGAATTTTCTGACTCAATATTGAAAATAAATTCTTAAGTTTAGATGCTTAGGGGAAAAACAGCTGGAGAATTCAGGAGCCTCCCATATTTTAATATGAAGTGACGTCATTATGGTCAAGGCTTCCAAGAACTCCCTAAATTGTGTAGTTAAGCAACATCTCAAAGCAAAGTAAGGACTCTGGGAAGGTGGTATATTCCTCCTTAGTATACAGATTCAATTCCACAATAATTTTTCTGTCAGAGACCTGATTCAATTTTCTCCTTAGGTTAGAAAGTAGTCCAATATTAGAGTACAGTATATCAAATGATGTGCATTTTCAAAGCTAAAGCTATGGATTTTCTGTGCTTAACACACTCTAAATTAGCTCCCATTTTATAGGATGTCTAGCGAGAAAAGGCTGCTTTCCTCTTCAAAGTATTTAACTGCAGATTGTATGGGGTTTCTTTAAAAGTGTGGTTTCATTTGCAATTTTACAATTCAGAAAAGTAATCATACAGAGAAAGTAGGCAAGATAGCTAAATTTTAGAGCACCGGGTAGGTCAAAGTTTATGGTTCAGAAACTGAGGATCATCTCAGTCAAAGGCTACGGAGAAAAAAAAAATCCTGGTGTTGGTTCACAACTAGCCCACCAATGGCTGTATATCTGTTTAAGGATGACGAGCTGACTAAAATCAACTGGAATTTCTAAGGCACTTCCATCCTTGTTCAAATACAAAAACTACAAGGCCACCTGCAATTCACATGTGTTATTTCAAATGGTGGCTGCTTGTTTTACTCGGAATTGTCAATACATAGGATTCTTGATAAACTGTATTGCCAAGTTTATTCATCTGTACTGCCCTTTACTCACCTGATGCACCCCCTTGCCACTTGTTCTTGTGGACCCCATGGCAGCAGGGACTTTTATTCAGTTGCCCACCCCCCACTGCACACAAGACAGACAGACACACACACACCTATGCACATGCGCCCCCCCACCAAAACACACTTAAGTTCCCCCAAACTGTATTTGGTAATCTCCTTACTCATTTAAAAGATCAATATGAGTTAGTTAAGTCATTTATGTGTTCATTTCTTGAGGTTTGAAAATGGGTTAAATAGAGCTCATGTTTGAAAATAAAACGTTAAAGGAAGCTTCTTTCAGGATCAGAGAAATGGTTTGATATTCAAGGAACAACATTTGAATAAGCACTTCTAAAGCCAGATTAAGTTTTTAAGCAGTTGCTAAAAAATTAATGAGGTTTAATGTGACCTATTTAAAAGAAACAGTTCTTTGTTGTGTTTCATTAGAAGGCTAATCCACCTATGGGAAATACAAAAAAAAAACCAAAACAAAACAAAACAACAACGCAACATCCTACCTCCTTACCCTTTCCTTATTGGCTCTTACCTATCTACGAAAATCAAGGGGAATTACTTCAGAGGAGGAAGAGAATAAAGTGGGTCAACAGTGTACAGTTATGGGGGAGAGCTTCACACCCAACATTACTGAAGTTTAGCTGGAAAATTGGGATTCATTTTGTCCCCAGAGCAACAGAAGGCCCTCCTTCCCTCTCATCCTTAGATGCTGTCGTTCTGACAGTTAGAAGTAGATATGGTTCAAGTCTCTCCTTCCTCAAGTCTCACCGTCCTCCTGCCCCTTATGTAGCGACTCTGTGGTCCTATCAGGATGACTTCAGTTCTCCTGAGAGAGGCATCTTATAAGCTGAGACAGTTCTGAGACGTACTCCATCAGGACAATGCCACAGACCCTGTGGCTGGTCAATGGATGTTAAGTGACTGCCAGGGTGGCCTGACCACTCCCAATGGACCACAAATGCTGATCTCAGAATCTCTGGCACTTTCTAAAATGTGGCTGAGCAGTAATTTGGAAGCCTAAACTCTGACTTCAGGAATTCATAAGAACAACCAATGTTTTACAAACTCAACAGAAAGTAAAATAAACAAACCCAGGGTTTTATGCTCCCTCTAGTTATTTTTATGGCAATCTTTCAAACTAGCTCAAAATGTTCAGTCCTTTACTCTCTCAAGAAAGACTGCATGGGAGGGGGGAGAAAATAATTATTTGATAGTAACTGGCATACAGTGTAATTCACCATGGGGAAATAGCAAATTAGAAGGAAGCTTTGTGGTGAAACAGTATAGGTGTCTTCCAGGATGGTATTGAAGTCTGGCTCCTTCCCAACCTTCTCATTGAGGAAGGCCTAGTAATAAAAACAAGGATGTTTATATTTACCCAGAAGTGTGCGTGGCAATTGACCATCATGGTTCTCTCAATGAGCTCATCAGGACATTCCAGAAGGTGATGCCCAGAGACCACGCCGGCATTATTGACCAGGACTGAGACCTCGCCAACCTCCTTGCGGACCCTTTCTGCAGTCAGGTAGACATTCTCCCTCTTTCCCACATCACAGGTGTAGGTAAAAACCTGCAAGTTACAGTGGGGCAGAATTTCTTCCTCACCATTTCCAGCTGTCCTCGGAAGTCCAGATGACGGGGGAAAAAATGGAACAGAGAAAGGGTGGGGGGTGCAAAATGTGAGTCACGTGGCAATCAGTAGGACAAAGATCACACAAAACAAAAATACTACAGTGAGCTTCAGATTTCTAACACCATAAGGCTTGCCAATGACTGAACTTACAGCTGCCTTCCTCCCCCAAGAGTCTTTGGGAATTATAGCAATTTACTGGATAACTTTGCTTAGGGGAAAATCATGTAATTGTGACAAGCCCAATACAAGTCAGACCTCATGGGATCAGCTTCCTGGAGCTAAAGACACCTGGAAAGAACTGATCTCAGCCCAGAGAATAACACCCCCCTCCTCCCAAACACAAATACTACACACTCCTCTTTTTTTGAGGACCAGGGGCCAGAATCGGCTCTTTTTCTTTTAGTAAGAGCACCTTCAAAATGGGAACCCTCCTTAAGGCTCACAAATCAAAACTGTAGCTAACAATCTGAAGTCATCCAAACCCAAGAAATGAACCTAAAGCTTCTCATGAAAGAATGGAGGTCACTGGTTTGTTTTCACTGGAATCTGAGTTCTCCTCAGAAGCACCTCGCATAAATCAAGTTTACAGGTAAATATGCAATTTTACCACAGAAGATCTCAATTTTGAAAGCCCAAATCTCTTTCTTGGTTTTTGAATACCTTTATCTTTTAGGTTTCAGCAGGGGACACAAAAATCTGTATTTGCTACCCTTCCATACCACTTTTGAAAATGTAACAGTTTTGACCTTTGCTTTTCTGGCCTAAAAGGCAGGTGCCAATACTTATGGTGAAAATTGATCGATATGGGGGGAGGGGTGGGGTCCAAGTTAATCTCCTCCGTATAGTTCTACGTATTTTCCGGAAATGAAAAATTTTGTCAAAGAGCAAGAGCCATTATCAAATTTCCTTGACCAATATTTACGGTTGGTTATGGTCTCCGCTTTGGCTTAAAAAACAAGAAATAAAAAACAAAACCCCTCAGATTCAGGTTAGTTAAGAAGTATACAGTGAGGCAGATTTCCTGAGGTTATCAAAAACACGGAATAAATTTACAATGAGGCTTAAATCGTCCAAGCGCTTTCCAAGAGGCAGCACCCCTTTCAATCAGGCTGAGAATGTAACTAAAGCACTTACCTGTCTGTGGTGCAACAATGTAATTATTTTCTGGCGGCTAAAGTTATAGTGAAATCATCAATGCCGCCCTAGCCCCAGCGGTTCAGACCACAGTAACACACAGACATGCATCAGTCGAGTCTGAGAACAACTTCCCAGACTCCTTAGTCTCCCATCGCAAAAGCGAGTGAGCCATTTCTTAAGGATTCACACCTGTGCTAACAAGCTCTGCCTTCCCGATATCCCCAGAGGGTTTAGGAAACCCGACATTCGCCCCCAAAGAGGACCCCCGTAAAGACAAGGGTTCGGCACACCTTCCCCCTTCTAGAACAGAGGTGACCGTGCTCCTTTCCCAGGGGGCCAACTCCAGTCGCCGAAGACGAGCCGGGCTGACCAGGGCAATGGGGTTTGGGGCCCTCCCGGGGAGGGCTCGGGGGTGGGGCGAGGCTTGATCCGGCGCAGGTCCGAGTTACCTTGCAGCGCCGCGGCGTCGGCCGCCTCCAGGTCTCGGTAGATGTGGCGCACCATGCCCGCCGTCTCCTCGTTGCTCTGAGTGTTGATGTCCCAGAGCACCAGCAGCGCCCGGCGCCGGGCGAACTCGAGCGCGAAGAGGCGGCCCAGGCCGCTGCCGGCGCCCGTGATGAGGCACACCTGGCCGGCCACGCTCTTCTCCTTGGGCCGCACCAGCCAGCGCGCCGCGGCCAGCACGAACGCCCAGAGCACTTTGAAAGTGACCACGAAGAACTCCACCACGATGTTCATCGCGACGCCCGGAACCCCGCACGAGTCCAGCGTCCGCGTCCGCGCTCACCCCGCGCAGGGCAGCCCGGCTCCCGGCCCCGGGGCGTTTGTCAGAGCCGCCCAGACCAGAAGGCTGCGCCCCGCGCCCTCTCTCGAGGTGCCCTCCGGGCTGGAGTGCGCGGCGCCGCTCCCTGCTTGCGCGGGGCCACTCCCGCCCGGGCTCGGCGCGGTGGCCCCGGGGTTGTGCCCGCCGCTGCAGCCGCCCGGCTCGGCGCCTCCTGCCGGCGGCCGCCCGCCCGCCCGTCCGTCCCGCAGCGCCCGCCCGGCCGGTCCCGCTGCAGCGGCGGTGACAGCCGCGAGTTAGTCGGCGCGCGCTGCCCTCATGGCCAAGCCGCAGCCGCCCGAGCGTCCCCGGAGCCGGCGCGGCGGCTCCCTCTCACCCCGGGGGAGGGGCGCGCAGCGGAGACCGCACGGGCCCGCCGGCCGCCTCGGGAGTTGTCAACTTGACCCAAGTTGCGAGACGGTGGGAGAGTGGGGTGCGGGGCAGCGGGAGCGCCGGGAAGGGGCGACTCGCTCGGCGCAGTCGACCGCTGCCCAACGGCTTGCAGCTGCCCCCGCGGTCTCGTGTCCCCTGCCCTGCACTCCCCACGGCTGTCACTTGGGCACTGGGCTCCGCAGCGCAGCGCCGCGCCGCTTGCAAGTCGGAACGCTCCCGGCCGCCTCTGAGCGGGCTCCACGCTCCGAGCTATATAACCCTCGACCGGGAAGAGCCGGCGGCGGCATCGGCCCTCCCTCCGCTCGGCCCTCCCCGCCCCCGGGCGCACCCCGCCCCCGGCCCAGCCCCCCGCCAGCTCGCAGCCGTCCGCCGAACGGCGGCGGGGCAGCCCCTCTCACATGGCCGTGGCTGCAGCCTCCAGCCCTTGTCGCACCTACCTACACAGCTCACGCCCCCTGCCTTGGGGTGTCCCGGCCTCCGCCGGCCAGGCCTGACGGTCTGCAGTGCCCGGGCCATCCTCCTCCTGCCGTCGGGTCCTCGCTTGTCCCTATTTCGCCACTTTGGTTAAGCGTGGGACTAGGACGGTCACCCCTGCGATCAGGCGCCGCGGAAGACAGCCCTGCAGGCTGGCGGAACGAATAGAAGGACCTCGGCAGCGCGGCAGTAGAGTGCCGGTTTATGGCTGGGGCTGGCAGAGCCGAGAAGCCCGTCAAAAGCCGGGTCTCGGAAGCGACTTAGAATCGCACCTCACCATCCGGAACGTGGGCCAAAAGGCTCTCGTTTTCCCTGGCTGTAATCACCACTGCAGTGGTTGCCCACAGTCCCAGTCAAGCCTTGCCCTCCCTACGCAGTGAAAATGGGGCATGCCGGGATGTGTAGTTCGCGCCTGTGTGGCGTGTCATTTGCGTACATTACTGGGTGGAATACGAGAAGGTACCCTGTCAACGCAGCCTAGAGACTAGGACCCCGAGTAGTAAAGGTGTCAGCACTCTGCTCTTGTCATATTGATTAAAGAGTCTAGTGGGTGCATGTATTTCCCATACAAATTTTACCCGAAAGTCGATCGTAAGGGGCTGAATCAGGCAGTTCTCAATTTTGCGTCTGCAAGACGAGTTCTCAGTTCCGAGTTCTTTTCTGGCTTATCCTGGGACACCTCTGAGTTGTGGGGCTTCGCTCTTGTCGTCTTTAAGTGGACAGCGCGCATGCGCTAACTTCCTCTTTTTCCGGCTGGAACCATGGAGGGTGCAGAGTAAGTAGCTCCTCGTCCACTCGAGAATCCTTCTCCATCCACGAATCCAGCGACTTTTTGTCTCGTTTTCCCTCGGTCTGGCTGTAGCCTGTACCTTTGCCCATTTGTCTGTGTGTTTGTGACGCCCTGTGACGCTGGTGGAGGCGCCGGGCAAAGATAGGATGCAGATGGCCTTGGGTCAGAGGTTTTGGAGATACTGGGAACGCGGTGTGAAAACCTAACTATGTACGGGACCGGCGAGTTTTCCAATTCCCTTTCAAGGGAGGTGCAGAACCTTTGAATTGCGGTCATCTTAGCTCGTATTTGGCCCAGTCGTGCCCGTCGTGAGGCCTTTGCTTTTAGCATGTGGAACTTCAGACCTGAACCAAGGTGGTAGCTGGGAGGTTTTTGTTTGCTTGTTTGTTAATTTTCTTGAGAACTCCAGGAACCCCTTTCTTGCAGTAGTTTCTCAGTCTGTGTTAACTTTGGTTGTGGATATTTTAGTTGTCGGAGGTCAGGACAGATGTGAATTTATTGTATTTTCTGTGAATTCTGTGTATTTAAGTGAAGTGGTCTGTGTTAAAGGCGAAGATTATCGGTATAAAAACTCTCTAGACTCTATTTTTCACCATAACCTGCTAGAGAGCAGCTGAAGATAGAAATGTTTAGAGCCAGTGACGGTAGTGCTGCTAAATGGCAAAGTCTGTGCAATACAAGAGTAATGCGGTATTATGTGCTGTTTGAACTATTAATAAAGTTCTGTTTGCTAACACCAGAGAGAAGAAAAAGAAGGTTCCTGCTGTGCCAGAAACTCTCAAGAAAAAGCGAAGGAATTTCGCAGAGTTGAAGATCAAGCGTCTGAGAAAGAAATTTGCCCAAAAAATGGTAGGTAAACTTTTTTAAGGCACTTAACCTGTAAAGAGAGGCCTTGTGTTTGGGTTGAAAATGGGTGAGTGTTCTTTCTCAGCAAGGCTTGTGGACTTCACCTACTGTACCAGTGAGCTGGATCATCGGCTTTTTTAAAGTGTTTTTAATTGGAGGTAGTGTCTGCATGTTGAAATGTTAACGCATGCTCTGACAAGGAAAAAGGTTCAAGGGGAAATTACTCTTTCTTTTGAAGAACGGGTGGTGGTGACTGTATTTGGGAGCTAAGAATCAGATGAATAACTGGTATTGGTTTTCAGCTTCGAAAGGCAAGGAGGAAGCTTATTTATGAAAAAGCTAAGCATTACCACAAGGAATACAGGCAGATGTACAGAACTGAGATTCGAATGGCTAGAATGGCAAGAAAAGCTGGCAACTTCTACGTACCTGCAGAACCCAAATTGGCATTTGTCATCAGGATCCGAGGGTAAGTTCAGTTTTAACCGCATTCTGGTTTTGAAGGGAAAGTTACACAGTCTCAGCAAAACCTCCCGTTAACTTCTTGGGAGCGTTGGTTCTGGAACATTGGAATAGAGATATTTTGGTCATAGCTAGAACGGGGGGGGGGGGGGGGTAGTATTTTAATGGTTTAGTTGCAAGTGCTGTGTCCACAGCTCTCTGAGCATGTGAGTTTTAGTTCAGTGTCCTGGATGTTATTTTCAAAAAAAGCTAACAAAGACAAATACAAAGGTAGGATGGGGTAAAAGGGCCTGGGGAAGTTTGAAGTGTCAAAGGTTATGTATCAAAGATCACTTATTTGTGAAGGAGGCAGGTTGGGACACAGGCTAGAATAAGCTAAGAAATGCCAGTGGTCTTCGTAACAATTCCTGTTTATTTAGATGGGACTTGAGTTGTGCCGAATCATAATGGTTATTTTCTTTTCCTCTATTAATAATTGGGTTAAAGCTCAGTGCATTTTGTCCTTTTTTTTCCACTGCAGTATCAATGGTGTGAGCCCAAAGGTTCGAAAGGTGTTGCAGCTTCTTCGCCTTCGCCAGATCTTCAACGGCACCTTTGTTAAGCTCAACAAGGCTTCAGTTAACATGCTAAGGATTGTGGAACCATATATCGCATGGGGGTAAGTCTGTCTTTTCGTTTGAGTTCTTTTTGGCAAATTGGCTCTGTTGACGAGGTGCATTTGAGGTGTTCTGATGGTGATAACCTTATTATATTTGGTCATTTATGTCTGTTTTTCATATATTAGGTACCCAAACCTGAAGTCAGTGAATGAATTGATCTACAAGCGTGGTTATGGCAAAATCAACAAGAAGCGAATTGCCCTGACAGATAACACATTGATCGCTCGATCTCTTGGTAGGTTCTACCTATTTGGGGAAAGGTTTGATAATTAGACAAAGTTGATTTTTCTATCAGCAAATCTTCCCATGTTCTCTACAATGCAGAAGTTTACGGAAGATGTAAGTTAAGATTTCGTTGGCTTGAGTATTTGTAAATATAGCCGTGTATTTCCTTCTTTGTTGCTTTATTCCTAATTTACTTTAAACTATCATAGCCTCTGATTGTCCTTGCTGGATATCTTAATTTGTAAAAACAGCTAGTAATTTTTAATGATCTTAATGTTCAGGTAAATATGGCATCATCTGCATGGAGGATCTGATTCATGAGATCTACACTGTTGGAAAACGTTTCAAAGAAGCAAACAACTTTTTATGGCCCTTCAAGTTATCTTCTCCACGAGGGGGAATGAAGAAGAAGACCACCCATTTTGTAGAAGGTGGAGATGCTGGCAACAGGGAAGACCAGATCAATAGGCTTATTAGAAGAATGAACTAAGGTGAGTAGCTTCATCTCGATAGAAGTTTACTTAGTAATGAGGGTAAAAGTGGTGTTGGTCTCCTACTTTTTCTGTTAAATATTGACAAGGGTTTGGTTGGGTTCTAAGCAATATTGTTTAAGGGGGAAAAGCCAACCGTGTTATCTGTACAGTTGGTTTGATTGTTCCTTCCTTTTGAGGGCATTTATGGAGGAAAGAAAAGGCCCAGGGTTTTATCCTACTTAATGGAAATTGAAGTACTTAAAATTTCCTCATTTATGTTAATTCTAATCTATCAAGGTGGTTTCTTTAATGAGTTTTTTTTTCCCCCCTTTCAGGTATCCACCATGATTATTTTTGTAATCTGGTCAGTTAATAAACGACTACTTTCAAATTAAAACGTGTTGTTGTGACTTTTTGCTAGACTCTGCTGTCCTTTATTGGGACAAATCTTGATGTGTGATAAGAGTAAGCCGTCTTTTTCTTAAACTTTTAAAATTTTTATTTATTTTGAGAGAGAATCCCAAGCAGGCTCCAGGGATCGAATGAACTGTGCCAAGTTTTGCCTTTGTGTACAAAACTGGGGTCTGGTTTGTATTTTGGTGGAAAACATTCCTTGGGTTTATTAAAAACTCTCTTGTGGAAAAAAAAATCTTTTCACCTGTTTTTTTTTTAATTTTTCACTTTTCAATTGTGCCACTGATTTAGCTAAGATGGGTCTGTTCTAAGAAAGCCTGTTTCATAGACTTATGTGCATGATTTATAGGTAAGGTAATAAAAATTGAATTATACTGTTGATGAAATTCCATCTGCTGAGACTTAGTTTTTCTATAAAGTACTGTGTGAACAAGTTTTCCTTTTGCATTCCTTTTTTGTTTTTTGCTGTGTATCTTCACCTATCCAGGTGAGTTTCTGAGAATACCATTATATGTGTTAGAAAAGGAAAAATGAAATTGCTGCCCATGGATGCCACTTATTTTGGAGCACCCTCAGAACTCCTAATGAAACTAGTGAGCAAAAGCTTGAAATAGAAAAGATTAGGTATTTTATAAGTAACATTTTTATATATTGTATATATCTCAGATTAGTGAACTGCAGGTTTTCGGTATAGAACATGTGAAGTAAGTACATCCAATAAAAGAAGTTTTTGCAGTCTTCATTGTGCCAGTGGTGTGATGAACAGGTGCCCTGTTCATTCCTTTGACACTTGCACTAGGATCATTACTTCTTAGTATTTATATTTAGTAATTCAAATTCTCTAGACTTGGAAGCAATCTCTCTGAATTAGTGAGTTTATGGTCAGTGAATTCAGAAAAATTGAGAAGATTCTTTAGTTTATAAAATCAGTGTTAACATGTTTGAGTGTGGCAGGGTTTTGCAAGAAATAGGGTATCTTGGTAAACACTATGAATAGTCTGGTACATTTGTTAATAGCCCATGAGTGGTGGACACATCACGCAAAGTAGCGAAGCTTTTGAAGCTGGTAAGGAATAGGAACATGTAGGATAAAAAAACTGACAAAGTATATTAGCTGTATGTGTGTTCTCTGCAGGCACTTTTCTGTTTACCGTCTGGGAAATCCAGTTCTCCATACAAATTACTTTCAAACTGGGGCCAGAGGCTGAGTAGGGAGGAGTTGGCAGACGTCTAATACCACCATAGAAAACTCTCAAACACTTGCTTCAGAAAAGGGGTATGAAAATATTTTGTGAACTGTTAAAACTTCTTGAAATGCAGCTGGAAAAGCTAACTTAGAAAAGCTACCTCCTAAAATGTCACCTAAAAGGGACTGTCCACTAGAAGGCTAACCAAACTTTGAAAGTCTGGGTCCTGCCCAGCAGGTTGTCCTACAAAAATTCACCCCACAAATGTAAATTTGCATTTCTACCCTTTAACATTCCAGCTTCATAAAATCTGCTAATTACCCCAGTCTCTTCAAGTCACAAAGTTTAGTTGTGCTCACTGGTTTTTTAGCAGGTGTTCCCTCAAATTACTTACCTTTGAAAGTTCCTTCGTGGTTGGCTGGATTGAGTGCTGGCTCTGAAGCCAAACTGGTTAATACCCAGCCTTCACTTAATCATTTGGGCCAATAAATCTGTTTCTTAGCAAAATAGGGGAAATTGTGCATAATACCATAGGATTTTAATGATGTCAGTTCATGTAAAATGCTTACAGCAGTTCCTGGCTAAAAGTACTAAGTAAATACTATGCAACATGAGCACCTCGCAGGGGCATACAAATGGAGATGGCCTCTACTTTCCTGTGTGTCAGTCTAATGGGCAAGGTAGACAACGCAAGTAATGTGAGATAAGTGCTATAGGGATGTCTAGATGTATCTGCTTTTTGGGGTGTTGGGACAACCTGTGGGGGAAATTGACAACATTCTACCCCCACTGTTTCCATTACAGATTTGGTATCAAACCAGCCAAAACATTGCTTTCATACAGGTGCCTCCCTTCTCTAGGGTAATAAAACATGTAAGGCCAGCCTTTTTGTCCCTTCTAACCAGTACCTGACAGAGTAGGTGCTAAGTTTTTGTTTACTGTTGGTGCTGTAACAAATCACAAACTTTGACTTAAAACTCAGATTTATTGTCTTTAACAATTTCAGGGGTAAAAAATCTAGATTTGGTTTCCCTGGGCTAAATCAGGGTGTCAGTAGGCCTGCCTACCATAGCTCTGAAGGCTAGGAGAGAATCATTTTCTTTATTCCATTTTCTAGCAACCACTTGGGATTTCTTGGCTTATAGGCAGGCCATGCTTCAGTCTTCAAAGTGTAATCAATCTCTCCTTCCATTCTTCCATCATCACTGGCTCTGATCCTCTGCCTCCTCCCTCTTATAAGAACCCTTGTGATCAAATTGTGCCACCCAGATAATCCAGGATAATCTCTCCATCTCAAATTCCTTAATTTAAGTACATCAGCAAAGTCTCTACATTAAGCAGTGTGTTCGCAGGTTCCAGAAATCCTGGCAGGGAAGTGTTTTGGGAGGGCTATGTGATCTTTATAGCAGGTAGCTATATTTTTTCTTGTTCCTCAAAAATGACAAGCTTCTAATGTAGGGTGTTGGCCCTTGTAATCTTCTGTCTGGAACACTCAGCCCTCAGGTCTTTGTACATTGCTTCTTTTTCGTTCTGGAAAAGGGTTTTTTCTCTGACACATCTCCATATAACCCTGTATTTTTCATAGTATTTTTTATTACCTGCAATACTTTTTCCATTTATTCTTGTTGCTTTTCACAGCCACTCAAAGTTTTGAGAATATGTACCAAAACCACTGTAAGGTTTGAACGTTTGCCGTCTGTTCTAGCACTTAGAATAGGCCTGTTGCATTGCAGGCCTTTTGCTTTTTTTGATTGAGTGACTCAAGCCTCTTAAGAGTAATAGCAATTTTGGGGCGCTTGGGTGGCTCAGTCCATTAAGTGTCAGACTTCAGCTTAGGTCATGATCTCGCGGTTCGTGAGTTCAAGCCCTGCATCAGCTCTGCTGACACCTCAGAGCCTGGAGCCTGCTTTCCATTCTGTGTTTCTCTCTCTCTCTCTCTCTCTCTCTCTCTCTCTCCTCTCTCTCCTCTCTCACTCTCTGCCCTTCCCCAGCTTGCACTCTCTCTCTCAAAAATAAGTAAACACTAAAAGTAAATGAATAAACCAAAAAGTAATAGCAATTTAAAATTGGATTTTCCAGTTGCTGGCATGTTATTCTTGATGAATGCTGAGAGGAGTGGTGCCTGCATTGTGGGTTCATGGGTATATGTATTACTGTAAAGGACTCAAAAAGTGAGTTATTGTGTAGGGATAATAGTTTGTGAAAATAGAACATCATGTTAGGGGAATATAGGAGATGGTTCATGCTGTGCAGACTGGGAAATTTCACAAAGGAGGTAGAATATGGACACCTGGTGATAGAAGAGCAGGCAGGAGCCAACAGTTGGGAGACAATGCAGTGGCAGATGTGATAGCAAAACTCAAGAGCAGACCATTTAATAACAGTTGATCATGTATTGACTGCTAGTGTACACTTAATCCACATAATCCTCCCTCAATTGTCTCCATTTTGCAATCACAAAACCGATTAATTGGGGGATGGGTCCCAGGCCTTGCCCTTTAAATTCTCCACGTGAGTTTTAATGTGCAGCCTATTCCATTAGGTAAGTATACCACTGTCCCCATTTTTAAGATGAGGGGTTAACTTTCCCTCCCCCAGGATCACCCAAATAAGTGGTGTGGCTAGTATTAGGTTCCAGGTCTAATTTGAGTTTTCTTAACCAGAGGAGCCAAGGAAGGTGAGTAGGGAGCTTGATGAAAACAGAAAAGTGTGTTTGGGAGCACCTTCAGTTTTGTCGAACCTGAAACCGTGTATTTTACTAGGGCTAAACTTGCAGCCCTATTTGGGGTCAAGAAATGGAGGCAGAGGGTTTAGGATATAATTTGGCAAAAGTATTGATGCTAAAATCCTACCGCGCAAGTCAAGGTGCTAGGCTTAACTGGGGAGAGGACACCTAACCTTTCACCAAAGAACTTAGACAAAGGACACCTAGAACATGGAATGCGGGTTGCCATGGTGAGGGGACTGGGGGTGGGGGGTGGGGCGGGGATGACTGTCACTTAACCTAAGATTGGGCTGGGCAAGTATTGCTGGGCTGTTTGAAAGTTCCAGACTCATCAATACACCGGAGAGCCTGGTTAGTTTGAATCTTAAAAATGCAACCCAGGGAACTGCGTATCACCAACCTGGTCCAGCCGCCCACTACCCACCCTGTCGATGCATGGCACAACTTTTCGTGCCCCACTGACCTTGTGCCACCACTGACTCCTATACACCCGGCCTTGTTTCAGCACCCTCCCTCCCACCCCTGCAGCTGTGACTGCAAAGGCCGTGGCAACGATAGTAGTTGTCGAGTGAGTCCTAGCGGCCTCCTAGCCGCCCAAGTGCTTTCCTGGCGCGGCACCCCAACTGTTGGTCCCTGCTACTGGGGCCGCGGCCGGTGACCTCGCGCGGGAGGCAGCCGGAAGCCCCTGGCGCCTGGCAACCGGCACGCATCGGGCGGGCGGGGCTGCAGCCACCGGAGCCGCAGGCCGGGCCGGGCGGGGCTGAGCGGCGGGCGTGCCGCGCTCCCGAGCGTCGCCGGGCTGCCGGCCGCCGAGCATGTTCGCCCCGAGAGCCGCGCCCCTGAGAGCGACGGGCCGCCCGCCCCGCCCCGCCGCCACGGCCAGCCCCGCGCCCAGGCCGGGTTGAGCCAGGGGATCGGGTCGGCTGGGGGCCGTCGCTGGCTCCCGCGCTGTCCGCTGCCCCCCTTGGCCCCGCCGCGGGAGCCTCAGACCTGGGCACCACCGCGGAGGTCCAGGCACGCGAAGAAGCCCCGCCCCTCCGCGGTGGATCTGCGGGGACAGTGAGTGCGGGAGATCTCCGGGGGAGCCCCGGCAGAGGGGCTCCGGGGGGCCAGAGGACCTTGCAGGGGCAGGGCTGAAGGGGAGGCGGGGGCCCAAGAGGTCAGCTGGTCAGGCCCCTTCCTGGGCAGCGGAAACTAGCTCAGCGAGGCTCGTGGGTCACTCCAGGGATTCTCTTGACGCACTTGGAGGGGAGCTGGCGGGTATGTGGGGGCTGAAGGACCGGACCAAGGCTGCTGGGCGGGGTCGGGTGAAGCGGAGAGACGGGACGAAACCCGGGCACCGAGGACAGGCCTGCCAGATCTGTACGTGTCCACACTCCTCAAGCTCCGCACAGGCTGTAGCGTGGACATCCGTGCGTCAAGTGGACACGCCCTTACAGGGTGGCCCTCCAGCCCGCCCAGGATTTAAACTGAAGCGGGGCGAGGGAGAATGTGTTTACCCTCTGCCCTTGACTGCCACCGTACTTCCCTCACTTTCCCTCTTGCACCCCGCCCTGTGGAGCAGAGCTTGGGATGGTCAGCGTCTTAGCTCTGGCCCCGTTTTCACCGCCGATTTTGCTTTGTGCCATTTCTGATTTACCTGAAGTTTGTTGTTGGTTACTTTTTTCGTGGGTTAAAAATACTGGGAAAAAATTGTGCAGTGTAGAGAGTCTGTTCTATTGTATGGGTCATTCTACCCTACAACCTTTTTGGGGTCATTAAACGTGAAAACGGAAGCCTCTGTCCAAAGAAATGCAATTTGGCCACCATTTTCAGGGTATTGTCCTCTGCGAAGCACAAGAATTCCTGCCCTGCTTTGACTTTTTATCTGCATTGCTAATGGTGAATTTAAATGGCCCTTTCCGGCGGCATTTCTTCAAACATACTCCTGACATTTCTTTTTTTAAGTTCTTACATTTTTGAAATTACATTATAATACATTAGTAGTTGTCATTCAAACAGAAGTATATAGCCTTAGAGATGAAAGCCCTCTTTACCTTTTCCTTCTTTCTTTCTAAGACTTCTTAGAATTATTTTAGTGTTTATCTTTCTACTCTTTTTGCATCTGTTTTTTCTATCATCATTGGAATCATATCTTTTGAGAAGTTGTCCTGAACTTAACATGTGGCAGATACCTTTCCCCTCAGTTTATTTAGGTCTGCATTGATGTGGTAGAGGTGATCCGTATGTAATTTATTGTATTGTAATTTACGTAACCATTCCTCATTAAGATTGGTTCCGATCTTTCCTTGTTACAAGTAATGCAACGGTGAACATTCCCATACATGGGAACAGTTCTATAAAATGAATTCCTTGAAGCAGAATTGCTGGGTCAGATGTATGTATGTAAAAAATTTTTGGTAGCATCTTGCCTTACAAAAACTCTTTAGTAATTTATATTTCCATCAACAGACGGTGTTGAGAAAAATCTGTGTTCATTATTATTTAAAAAAAAATTAAAAACATAGTTTCCACTTGTTGAATGTTTATCACATGTCCAGCACTGTGCTGAAAACTTTACATGCATTTTGAAATTTAATTCTCACTAACCCTATGAGAATCTGAGGCACTGTTATTTTCTTCATGACCCTATAGTTATGCAGCCATTGAAGGGCAGAATCAAGATTAGCATCCAGACTCATTTTACTCCAATTAAATAAAATGTGTTCTTTGTTGGGTATGAATTCCTGGTCAGTAATTGACCGGAGAATTGTGTTTCATCGGGTTATTTGAAGATTAAATGAGATCGTGCTTTTGGTGCTACAGTGTTATTAGCAGCTCTTTCCGCTCCCAACTCCTATAGAATTGGACACGGTGCAGTGCTTTCGATGATTCTCGTTTCTCTGTATTGTCTGCCTCTCCAATCACCTCTCAGCCTTTTCTTTATCTTCCTCGTTTGTGTACATTTTAAGGAAATCTGGCTTTCTTCTCCCTCTCAAGTCTTCTTTGGCAACTTTAATCCAGTCTCTGGCCTTAATTCTTACTAGGTGAACAGATAACTCTTAAAATTTCTTCTCCCAACCAAAGCTACAGTCCTCAATTCCTACAATTTAGATCCAGTTTCCATAGCTCAACCTGGATGTCCCGCACTCCTTTTATCTAAAACTGAGCTCTCTGTTGCTCTCCACCCCCAGACTAGCAATTTCTCTTTGCATGTAATTCATAATTCTCTTAGTCACCCAAATTCACAGTCTCAGTCATCTTTGACTCTTTTGTCTTTGCTGAACCTCCTAAACTCAATCAACTTGTGTTCTCACTGTTGCTACTCTAATGTGAGCCCTCTGGCCTCTTTTTAGTATAGTAACCTCTTAGATCCAGTCTCTGCCAGATCAATCTTCCTAAAGCTTAGCTGTGAATTTGCCGCACCTCTGTTCAAAACCCCACCAGTGCCTTCCTGTTGCTCAAAGAAGGAAGTGCAAACCACATTGGCTGGCATTCAGATTCGTCTGTGATCTCCCCAATCTGCCATTTCTTTATCTCTCACAGCACCCCTATCTGAACCCCCTCTGTTCTCCAGGGCATCTTTCACATCTATATCTTTTCCTGGAATGCCCATACCAACATTTCTGCCTGTCTAAATTCTATCTGAATGTCATTTTCTAGCTTTTCCAAGTCTTTTTGGAACTTCTATGTGAAAATAATATCTGCCTTCTTTTAACCCTCCTGATGTGAGATAGCTATCTCCCCTCAGGCTGTAATGTCACACTTTGCCTTCTCTTACAGTTGTATGAGTGGCTACTGTTTTTCCTTTTGGATTGGAACTTCTGTGAAGGCAGAATCTCTATTTAGTTCATCTTCGTATTTGTCATGCACATGGCATATTGATTCGCACATAGTACATGCTTAGTATATTTGAATAAGTGAGCTAATATCATCACACTTGGGCAGGTATTACTCTGTTGCTAGATACGATGACAAACAGACCTCAACGTTTTAGTGACTTAACATGCAAAAGTTTATTCTTGCTCACCTAGCAATTCCAAGGCAGGTATTCCTGGTCAGCAGGCAGCTTTCTTCCAATTGGTTGCAGGACCCAGACTCTACCATTTATTAATACTTCCCTATTATGTCACTGCAGTCAGCAGAAGGGAAGGGAGAAAGTACGGAGAAAGCGGACCTGCTTCTTAAAAGCTTCTTGCAGAGAGTATTACACATTACACTCACTCAAGTTCTGATCACAGGGAGGTAGCCATTTCTCAGAAACAACTCTATTCTCTGGAGGAGCAAGAGTTTTAGTAGACATTCCACCTTCTGTGTCACAATTTCTACTTAGGAAAACCCGTGGGACTGCGCTTGACCATCCCTTGCTCAAAACAAAAGCAAGGCTCCCACTTTCCCAATCTGGTTAGGTTAGCAAATGCTCTCTGTTGTACCACAGAAATGAAACACAGCTTTATCATCAGGATTTATCATCATGGGGGCACCTGGGTAGCTCAGTCGGTTGAGTGTCTGACTCTTGATCTCAGCTCAGGTCATGATCTCACAGTTCGGGATTTCAAGCCCTGCGTGGGGCTCGGTGCTGACAGAACAGAGCCTGCTTGGGATTCTCTCTCTCCCTCTTTCTCTCTCTCTCTCTCTGCCCCTCCCACACACTCTCTTTCTCTCTCAAGATAAATAAACTTAAAAAGAAATGTTTATCGTAATGAACTATAGCTGCTTGTTTACTTTGTTCCCCCCAACATGCTATACGCTTTTGCGTCTTCATCATTTTCGTATTTTAGCTCCTAGAACAATGACTGGCATTGTGGATAAATAAATAACTAGCTTTCTCACTGAATCCACAACTTGTCTTTATGTTCACTTGATAAATATTTTGCTTTAAACAAAGCTAAAAATAAAGATAATCTTACCATCTACCCCTTGATGCTTGGGTTATTTTCAGCCTTTTTTCTTTTCTATTATAAAAAATGCAGGATTTGACATCCTTGAAGATAAATATTTGTATATATCAATGATCCTTCCTTTAGGATAAATACTTGGAAGTGGAGTAGCTGGGCCAAAAGTATGTAAGATTATAAGGACATATATGTTGCTAGATTGCTTTCTGGAAGTATTATACCCATACATACACTGAAACTTTATGAGACCACCTGTTTTCCTTGAGCCCCATCTTACATTGTCTACTATTAGAGAAAACTCCTTGCCATTTTGATTGGCAGAAGCCGTAGCTCATTATATTATTTTGCTTTTATTTGAGAACTAGTGAACTTTTATTGACCATTTGTATTTTTTTTTTTTTTTCTGAAATGAACTATCTGTTCTTTAGTAAATACATTTTCTATAGGGTCATTTTCTTTTTCTCTTTTTTTCTTTTTTTTTTAAATTGAAAAAATATTTGGTTTTTATTTAAGAGACAGAGGGAGAGAGAGATGGTGCCTGAGTAGGGGAGGGGTAAAGAGACAGAGACACAGAATCTGCAGCAGGCTCCAGGCTGCAAGCTGTCAGCACAGAGCCCGACGCGGGGCTCAAACTCACAAACTGCGAGATCATGACCTGAGCCGGTTGGTTCCAATTGGTGCCATCCACTTGAACTATGGCAGGAAAAGAGTTCGCTGTTAAACCCTGCCAAAGTTGGACGCTTAACCAACTGAGCCACCCAGACACCCCTTTTTTATTTTTAAGTATCTTTATATATAAAAGAAATCAAATTCATCAGTGTTTTTATGTCCTCATTTGAAAAGTTATGGGAACTTCTGAGCAGTGTGGCAGAATGAGCTGACAGGGAAGGGACTCCATTGTATTTCAGTATATTTCCAATGCTGGGTAAAATATAATAAGATAATTTATGGAAATGTAGCTGAGCTAGAGACCATGGGAAGGAAATCCCCAGGTGCCACAAATGAAGGAATGCTCACATAGGAAGCCACTGTTGAGCATCTGCCGAAAGCTGGAAGTCACAAAGGAGTACTGTTCCAGTTACTATGACTGCATCACAAATTTCTCCAAAACTTAGTCGTGGAAAACAACCATTTATTGTGCTCAGGGATTCTGTGGGTCAGGAATTCGGACAGTGCACAGCAGGGACAGCTTGGCTCTGCTTCATGATGTCTGGGGCCTCAGATGGAAGAATTGAAAGCTTGGGGCTAGAATCACCTGCAGGCTCATTCATTCCCATGTCTGATGGTTGATGCTGGCTGTGGACTGAGACCTTAGCTGTGCATGTCAGCTGCAACCTTATATGGTGGCTTCTTCTTGTCACCTGGCTTCCTCACAAAATGGTGGCTGGATTTCAAAGGTGAATATCCCAAGAGAGAGCCAGCGAAAGTTCTATGACCTTTTATGCCCTAGCCTTGGAAATCATGCAGAGTCACTTCTACTATACTTTATTGACTCACAAAGTTAGTTTCAGGGAGGGGGAACACAGACCTCACCTCTTGAAGGAGGAATGTCACTATCACATTGAAGGAAGAACATGTAGGAATAGACATGTTTTAGTGCATCCTTCTTTGAAAAATTCAACCTGGTACAGACACTGAGATGATAACTACAAAAATGCCCCCTCATTGGCCTGAGGAGGTTACAAGGAAGCTTGCCATCCATTTGAACTATGGCAGGAAAAGAGTTCACTGTTAAACCCTGCACATAGACTCTGCACAGCTTCATACCCACACAGCTCAAGTCTGGTGTCTGGTGTCACATTACCACATGCTTCAGAGACCACAGTCCAGGAAATTGACATATTAACTGGTCTGGCACCTCCAAAACCCAGGGCGAGACAGAGACTAATGGAAAACTCTGTATAGCAAAGTTCTCATAGCTCAGGGAATACTAGACTCCTATAAATAGCAATCTCTTTAAAGATGAGCTCACAAAGTTTACAAATTATATAAGGAAATAAGCCCCAAAGAAGGAGACTTGGCAGATGCAGGAAATGGGAGATGTAAACCACCAAACTGAATAGAACATCATGGGAAAATAGTTAAATTTGTAATATTCAAGGAGACGAAGGCATGGAAACCATAAGGCAAGAACAGGACAGTATGAAGAAAAAGAGGAGAGGTCTAGGGTTACAGCTTTACCCCGAAAGGAAAAGAGGAAGAGAGGAAGAGGTGTTGAGTCAAGCTGTACCTCTCATACCCAGCCATTACTTGATTCTTGGCCTATGATAATAATCATGATAATTATGATAATAATAGCAGCCATCACATGTTTCTGCATATAAAGACACCTTTACTGCAGTCTGAACTGAAGGTTCGTTTTTGAGAAGTAAAGCAGCATACTAGGCATTTAGCTAGATGCTTTTTTAAAATCACCTTTAAACTTCACAATAACTCTGTAAGGTAGAGCTTATTAGTTCCCTAGGTAGGGAGACTGAGGCATGGAAAGTTTAATAAGAAAATAAATATTTTTCCCTATCCAGGAAGAGATGACAGGAATAGGGATTATATAGGTGGATGGGATGTATTGTAAGTAAGTTGCTGTCAGAAAAATGGCACCAATAGAATTGCTTCACTCAGGGTTGGCACACACCTTCAATTTGTAAAAAAACAATTATCTGTGAAGTATAATAAAGCAAAGAACAATAAAAGAAGATAAGCCTATACATGTGTGTATTATACATATTTAATATATTTAGGTTCATTGCAGTTAATATTCTTATCCACGCTTATAATTCTCATTTTTGGTCGGTTGGGAACCTTTTTAGGTTGATGACTAATGATTATAATCTTCATTGATAGATTACTAGGTCTCTGGAATGGCAGTATGTTCTAGGCTCGTCTTGTACATTTCCTTCCACAGACCTGGAATCAGCTATTTCTTCAAGAGGCCCTGGTTGTCTGTGGCTTAAGAAAAAAATTGTTTTTAATTTAAATCCAAGTTAGTTAATATATAGTATAATAATGATTTCAGGAGTAGAATTTAGTGATTCATCACTTACATACAACACCCAGTGCTCATCCCAACAAGTGTCCTTCTTAATGTCCATCACCCATTTAGCCCATCCCCCCACCCAACACCCTGCCAGCAACCGTTTGTTCTCTGTATTTAAGAGTCTCTTACAGTTTGTCTTCCTCTGTTTTTATATTGTTTTTGCTTTCCTTCCCGTATGTTCATCTGTTTTGTTTCTTAAATTCCACATATGAGTGAAATCATATATTTGTCTTTTCTGACTTATTTCCCTCAGCATGGTACACTCTAGTTCCATCCATATTGTTGCAAATGGCAAGATTTCATTCTTTTTGATCACCAGTAATATTCCATTGTATATATATAATAAATCTTCTTTATCTGTTCATCTGTCAATGGACATTTGGGCTCTTTTCCATGCTTTGGCTATTGTTGATAATCCTGCTATAAACATTGGGGTGCGTGTGCCCCTTCAAATCAGCGTTTTTGTATTTATGGGTTAAGTCACATTTTAATTATTAGGTTTAGTGGACAGAGATAGAAAACAGTTTTTTTGTCTTTTTTCTTTTTTAGATGAAAGTCTTATACTTCCAATTCGTAGTTGGGACTTCAGGGTTTTTGCTTAATTTTATTGATGATAAGTCTGTATCTTTTTCTCCCACTCTAAAAATCCTGGTTCCCATCAGCACCAGTATAAATGTTCATTTACTCAACCAGCTATCTTGAACTATAAAGTAGATACTATATATTGAGGGCATTGGAGCAGTAAGATAGAAGTGTATGGGGGTCCCTGATATCTTGGCACCAAAGCTTAGGTGTCTGGCCAGGCTTTTATCTGAGGAAAAATCTTTTGTTTAAGCACATATTTTGGATTTTCTATCATTTGAAGACTGAATAGTACAGGTGACTACTATGGGTTTCCAATTTTTAAAGGATTAGTGTATGGCAAATGCATTTAATACCAACATGTTACTGAACTTACTGTTGTCTTTGATACAGAAGACTTTTCAGAGTATTTTTCTCCCTCAAATGTTACCAAGAATGTCAACAGTTATTACTGTATTGTAGAATTGTGAAGATCTCAATTGTAGTATATTATCCTTTTTTTGATAATTTTTTTGATTTTTGATTTTTAGAAACTGGTTTTGAGGGAGTGAATAAATTTTTATGTCTACTTAATAGAATTTTAAAAGTTGTCTCCAACACATATTTTATATAGGCTATGATGTAGTGTTATGTATTGAATTTTGTCCCCCACCCCAAATTCATATGTCAAAGTCCTAACTCAACCTCCGAATGTGACCTTATTTGGAGATAGGATCTTTACAGAGGTGATCAAGTTAATATGAAGTCATTAGAGTGGGCCCTAACCTAGTATGACCAGTGCCCTTATAAAAAGGGGTAATTTGGACACAAGCCATGTATAGTGGGAAGGTGACGTGAAGACAAAGGGAGAGGACAGCCTTCTACAAGCTGAGGAGAAAGGCCTGGGACAGATCTTTTACTCACAGCCCTTAGAGCAACCCAACCCTATCGACACTGATTTTGAACTTCCAGCCTCCGGAACTGTGAGACCCTAAATCTCTGTTGTTGAAGCCACCCAGTCTGTGGTACTTTGTTATGGAAGCACTGGCAAACTTATATGTATTCTTGTTTTTTTTTGCACTGTTTCCTTATTCTGCCTGCTGTTGTTTAATAGAAACATTTTTTTAAAAATCTTTGATTGTAAAAGGCAGATATTTTTGATTCTCACTCCCCCATCTCCTCCAGGATAATGCTTCATTAGTTCTTTTCCTCTTTTGTATTTTCAATCTCTCCTTTTTGATTGTCTTTATCCTTAGAGGACTATACTCATGCTCAAGAGTCTCTCACGTTTAAATACAGCTCTTTTGGCAGTATGTTGCTCTCTGATGAAATTGGTCATCACTTCCTTTTCTTTTCCTTTTTTATTTTATTTTATTTTTTTTAATGTTTTTTTAAATTTATTTTTGAGACAGAGAGAGACAGAGCATGAGCAGGGAAGGGGCAGGGAGAGAGGGAGACACAGAATCCAAAGCAGGCTCCAGGCTCTGAGCTGTCAGCAGAGAGCCCGGCACGGGGCTCGAACTCACGGACTGTGAGATCATGCCCTGAACTGAAGTCGGACGCCCAACTGACTGAGCCACCCAGGCGCCCCTCCTTTTTTTATTTTTAAAGTTTATTCATTCATTCATTCATTCATTCATTCATTCATTCATTCATTCTTGAGAGAGAGAGAGAGACCACAGAAGGGGCAGAGAGGGAGAAGGAGAGAGAATCCCAAGCAGGCTCCACACTGCCAGTGCGTAGCCTGACGTGGGGCTTGAACTCATGAACTGTGACATCATGACCTGAGCCAAAGTCAAGAGTCAAACACTTAACCAACTGAGCCATCCAGGCATCCCACCACTTCCTTTTTCTTAAAACTCTCTTTGCCTTTGGTTTTTATTGGCACCCCTTACTTGGTTCTTCTCTTTTGCCAGTCCTTTTTGGTCTTCTCTATGGTCAACAGATTCTTCTTCTGTCTTTCAAATATTAGTTGCCTTGGACTTGCTCTTATTCTTCATAACTCTTCACTTGTACACTCCACTCACCCTGGACAGCTTGATCTGTTCTCAAGGCTCTACCTGTGCTGATGCCTACCAAACTGAATGTCTTGGCTAACCTCACTCCCACCTCTGGATATCCCCTGCTGTGAATGTCACACAGGCACCTCAAACTCATTTTATGCACAAGTGAATTTCTCTTCTCACTCACACTGGTTCCTCACCCCATCTTCCTAACTTTGTGAATAGTACCAGTCATATAGAGTCCCCAGGTCCTCTGGATGTCACCTCATTCACCTCTACCCAGCTTGGCTTTCAGTCTGCTGTTTCTTTGGTTTAGGCCTTCACTACTAATGGGTTTTGAATGACTAGATTTAGGAGAAAAGAGAGGTTGTCGCTGTTGCCTACCAGCTTTCTACTTTGTGCCATCGAAGGATGGCAATGTCATGTACTATGTTAGGGAATACTGAGGGAAACAGATTTTGATGGGGTTAACATATTTTGAGGGAAAATATCTAATAAGTAGTCATTTATATGTGCCTATTGCTCAGAAGAGAGGCCTGAAGATACAGATTTAGGATTCTTTGAAGAATGTCAAGGAAGACATTGTCACTCTGGCCATACTTAACTGCTTGCATTCCTTGTATAGAGCACTCTTTTTGATACCCCTGTGTCATCACCCAGCAGTGACACTCTAGAGTGCCCTGACCCACTCCCCCTGACCTGGATTTGGCTTAAGACTTAGCTTAAGGGTCATCTCCTCAAAGCCTTTCCTGAGAATTAACTACTCCCTTTGTGTTTCCACAGCACCCCTTATGCACCTTTTAACTTGAGATTTACTTTTTACCCAACACCAATATATTTTCTTTCCCACTCAAAACTTTTTGATGGATTTTCAGTGCACCTAGAATAAAATCCAAACTCTTTATGATGTATAAAGCCACAAAATATCTGATACCTGCTCTCTCTCCAGCCTTATCTTATTCCCCTCTTTGTTGTAAGCCATATATGTAATTTAAAATTTTCTAGAAGCCACATTACAAAGGTAAAAAGAGACAGGTGAAATTAATTTAAATAATCTATTTTACTTGATTCAACATATCCATATATTATCAACATAAAATCAAAATAAAAATGATTAATGAGATGGTTTACATTCTTTTTTTTTCCATTCAAAGTCTTTGAAATCTGCTGTGTATTTCACACTTCCAGTACACCTCACTTCTGACTAGCCACATTTCAAGCGCTCAATAGCCACATATGGCTAGTGGCTACTCTATTGGACAGCATAGAAATTGATCTTTTTCTCCTTTAGAACATGCCAACCTTATTCTGGCTTTGGGCTCTTTGCACTCACTGTTCTCTTTGCGGAGAATTCTCTCCCTCCTTACGTTTTCTCTGAATATCTCTGCTTCTGGTCCGTTTGGATCTCTGCTCAAGACCACCTCATCTATACGGTCTTCCTTAGCTACCCAGTCCAAAGTACTTCCTTCCCCTTGGCACATTGCCATGATGAACTATATAGTCAATCCTTAATATTCATGGATTCTGTATTTGCTAATTCACCTACTCGTTAAAATTTATTTGTAATTCAGAAATCAGTAGTTGTGGTGCATTCCTAGTCACTTGCAGACATGTGCAGAGTTGTAAAAAATTTGGGTTGCCTGACATACACTTTGCCACTGAGGTCGAACAAGATCATAGTCCGCCTTCTTGTTACAGTGTTCATACTGTAAGGAAATGTCCTTTTCACTATCTATTTAGTGCCATGTGTTTTCACATGTTTGTGCTTTTTTTGGTGATTTTGCTAGAAGTGTAGTGCTGAAGTTCTGTCTGGTGTTCCTAAGCACAAGAAGATGATGCTGTGTCTTATGGAGAAAATACATGTGTTAGATAAGCTTCCTTCAGGCATGAGTTATACTGCTGTTGGCCATGGGTCTGATGTTAATGACTCAACAATATATATTAAATAAGGTATATCTTTAAACAGAAACACACTACAAAGAAGTAGTATTGGTCAGTTGATAAAAATGTTGTAACCAGAGGCTCACAGGAACCTAATTTCATATTTCCTCTAGGAGCAGTGGTTCTATATCTGCTACTTTAGCGTTTATGGCAACTTTATAGGACATAACTATTGTGAATAATAAGAATCAGCTATACTTTCGTTGTATTTTATCTAAAATAAACTTTATTAATTTCTTTGCTCATTTAATGTCTGTCTCCCCTTACTAAGCTTCAGAACAGAGACCTTATCTGGTGCCTGACATAGGATTGTCATAAATGAATGAATAGATGAATAAATAATGAATAATGAACAAACATTTAATTAACATGTCCTTCTAGTTCTAAGCTAGGTGATAAAAAGATAATCTTAATTTAAAAAAATATTTGGAATATTTTTAATACAAAAAAAATGTTTAAACACAACCATGTTTTGAGGTGCCTTGAAAATATAGTAATTGTTTTGCAGCTGTTTTAAACAGTTAGTTTATCTCAATCCTGAGTCTCCTTACCATTAATTTGCAAAAGCATTTGTTTTGAGTGAGTTTTTATGGTCTGCCCTAGAACCTAATTAAAAAATCTCTTTCTCTGTGAGGTTTTTCTATCAGCCCTTTTTATTTTTTAATTTTTTTTAAAGTTTATTTATTTTGAGAGAGAGAAAGAACATGTACACAAGCAGGGGAGGGGCAGAGAGAGAGGGAGAGAATCCCATGCAGGCTCCTTGCCGGCAGACACAGGGCTCAAACCCACGAACTGTGAGATTATGACCTGAGCCGAAATCAAGAGTTGGATGCTCAACCAGCTGAACCATTCAGGTGCCCCACTCCTTTTTATTTTTTAAGACTTATAAAGTAACCTCAATTTTTCTCCCTCCACTATAGTTGGTTATGTTTTGAGGAAACATCAGATCAAAAATGTGTGTGTGTGTGTGTGTGTGTGTGTGTGTGTGTTTCCCAGCACATTCCTTAAGTTGTACATTCTTGCACCTGTGGGCTTTTTTACTCCTTCTAATTATGGAAAATTTCAAACATAGACAAAAAACTGTAGAGATAATAGTATGATGAACCCTCTTGTATTCATTGTGTGAACCTTTTTAAAAATACTCCATGTTAAGAAAGTTTTCTCTTAACCTGGTTTGAAAAATACCCCAAGAGGCATTTAATTGTTAGTCTCTGGTTGTTTCTTCTGTCCTGATAGAGAGGTTACTAAGAAGAGAAGGAGGGTCTGGCTTGAGGCTGAAAGAAAACTCTCTGGTCATTTTCACCTTTACAAGTAAAAGGAGAAAGAAGGACTTAGAATAGAGTATGGATTGTGATTCTAAGAGTCTTTTAAGACTTTGAAAATTATAATTTACTCCATATTTGTCATTTAAAAAAATTTTTTTTGATTAAAATTTTAGTTAACATACAGCGCAATATTGGTTTCAGGAGTAGAATTCAGTGATTTATTACTTACATACATTTTTTAACATTTTAATTTTTTTGTGGTAACATGAGATTTACCCTCTTAACATATTTTTAAGTGTAAAATACAGTATTGTTGTCTATAGGTACAATGTTGAACAGCAGATCTCTAGAATTTACTCATCTTGCATAATCGAAACTTTATACCCACTAATTAGCAGCTCCCCATTTTCTCCTCCCCCCAACCCCTGGAAACTACCATTCTGTACTTCTATGAGTTTGACTATTTTAGATACCTCATATAAGTGGAATCTTGCAGTATTTGTCTTTCTATGATTGGCTTATTTCACTCAGCAGAATGTCCTCAAGGTTCATCATGTTGTTACATATTTCAAGATTTTGTTCTTTTTCTGTGGCTGATTAATATCTCATTGTATATATATGTATATGTATATGTATATGTATATGTATATGTATATGTATATGTATATGTATATGTATATATATACATATACATATATATATATACATATATGTATGTATGTGTATATATATATATACACCACATTTTCTTTATTCATTCAGGTGTTGATGGATTTTTAGATTGTTTTCACATCTTGGCCATTGTAAAGAGTGCCAACAGTGAGTATGGGAGTGCCGGTATCTCTTCGATATTCTGATTTCAGTTATTTTGGGTTAATACCCAGAAGTGGGATTGCTGGATCCTAGGGTAGTTCTACTTTTACTTTTTGAGGAACCTCCATACTCTTTTCCATAGTGGCTGCACCATTTTGCATTTCCACCAATAGTGGACAACAGTTCCAATTTCTCTACATCCTCATCAATACCTGTCTTTAAGAAAATTTTTTTAGGGCGCCTGGGTGGCTCATTCGGTAAAGTGTCTGACTCTTGACTTCAGCTCAGGTCATGATCTCGAGGGTCATGGGATCAAGCCCCACATCAGGCTCTGTGCTGACAGTGTGGAGCCTGCTTGGCGTTCTCTCCCTCTTTTTCTGTTCCCCTCCCCTGCTAGCACTCACTCTCTCTCTCTCTCTCTTAAAATAAATAAACATTAAACAATTTTTTTCTAGTAGCTATCATAATAGGTGTTAGTTGGTATCTCACTGTGCTTTTGATTTGCATTGCCCTGATGGTTAATGACATTGAGCATCTTTTCATACACCTTTTGGCCATTTGTATGTCTTCTTTGAAGAAATGTCTATTCAAGTCCAAGCCCATTTTTAACCAAGGTTATTAGTTTTGTTTTGTTTTGTTTTGCTTTGGAGTTATATATTTTGGATATTAGCCCCTTATCAGATATGTGATTTGCAAATATTTTCTTCCTAATGTTTTTCTCCAGAGGTTTCCTTTTCACTCTGTTGATTGTTTCCTTTGCTATGCAGGAGCTTTTTAGTTTTATGTAGGTCCCACTTATCTATTTTTTGCTTTTAAATCCTGGGTCTTTGGTGTTATATCCGTAAAATCCTTGCAAGATCAATGTCATGAAGATTTTCCCCTATGTTTTCTTATAGGAGTTTTACAGTTTTAGGTCTTAGGTTTAAGTCTTTAATCCATTTTGAGTTGATTTTTGTACATGGTGTAAGGTAAGGGTTCAGTTTCATTCTTTTGCATGTGGATATCTAGTTTTTCCAATGACATTTGTTGAAGACATTGCCTTTTCCTTATTGTGTACCCCTTGGTATCCTTGTCAAAGATCAGCTGACTGTATACATGTCGATTTATTTCTGGATTCTATTCTTCCCGTGGTCTGTTTTTTCTAACAGTACCATATTGTTTTAATTACTTTAGCTTTGTGATATATTTTGCAATTAGGAAGTTTGATGCCTCCAGCTTGATCTTCTTTCCAAGATTGTTTTGGCTATCTAGGGTCCTTTGTGAAGCCATATGAATTTTTGACTTGTTTTACTATTTATGTAAAAAATGCATTGGGATTTCAATTGCATTGAATCTGTTGATCATTTTGGGTAGTATGGTTATTTGGACAAAATTAAGTTCCAGTTTGTAAACATGGGGGATGTCTTTCCATTTGTTTTTGTCTTTAATTTTTCATCAGTGTTTTTCAGTGTATAAGTTGTTCTCTCCTTGGTTAAGTTTATTCCTAAGTATTTTTTTCTTTCTGATGCTATTGTAAATTTGGTTGTTTTCCTAATTTCCTTTTCAGATAGTTTATTGTCAGTGTATAAAAGTGCAAGTGATTTTTGTTTATTGATTTTGTATCCTGCAACTTTGTTGAATTCCTTTATTTGTTCTATCATTTTTTGGTGGAGTCTTTAGGGTTTCTGTCATCTGTATATAGGGATGGTTTTACTTCTTTTCCAGTCTAGATTCCTTTTTTTCCCTGATTACTCTGGCTATTACTTATAGTTGAATAGAAGCGGTAAGAGTGGTCATCCTTGCCTTATTCCTTACCTTAGAGGAAAAGCTCTTGATTCTTCACCATTGATTGTGACATTAATTGTGGACTTTTCATGTATAGCCTTTATAATGTTGACCTAATTTCTCTCTATTACTAGTTTGTTGAGATTTTATCATGAAAGAGTGTGGAATTTTATCAAATGCTTTTTCTGCATCTATTGAGATGATCATGTGATTTTTTTTTATCCTTTATTCTATTAAAGTGGTATATCACATTAATTTTGGGGTGTTGAACCATCCTTGCATCCCAGAGATAAGTACCACTTGGTTATTGTGTATAATGGTAATATATTTGAGAGAGTCCTAAGCATTTTATTGTCTTGTACACAATAACTTGCCATTGGACTTCAGTTTTTTTTATATTGCTAAATATCTGTGACCTAGGATTTGAAAGAATTCATTAAAATGTTTTAAAGGACTCCTACATCTGTTTTAGCTACATTATTAAAGGCCTCTTACTTTAAAATCCCAAGAATATGTATTTACATGTTATAAGTGAACTTTTCATGTAAGTCTATGTTAGTATTTACTCTGCATGATGGAAAACAAATTAGAAAGAGTATTTATCTCTGCAATACTTTTTTTTTTTGTGTGTATTTTGTGTCCTGTATCTGAAGCAGCATCTCACTTTCATCAACACTGCTGAAAGAAGAAGAAACAATGCCAGTGTTATCCCCTGAAATCAAATTTGATACTTCTAATGTCACCAGAAATTCCCTTGACTGTTTTCTGTTTGAGAGTAGTTGGAGGAAAGCAGTTTTGGAAACACAAAAAATGAAGAAAGGTAACTTGTTTTTTTACAATTATTTTGCTGAAGAAAATATAGCAATAGTGCCTTCAATTTACACATGTATTTTTTTTAAGCAGTCGAGAGACATAATTTTTGTAACATTTATGTCAGGATAATATCCTGAGCTTATGGAAAATAAAAATGGAAGCAAATTAGAATTAATTTACTTAATGTAATTCTGTAATCATGATGGAAGCAAATTTTGAAGAACTACTTCTCTTGATATCAGTGCAGTAATATCTCCATTGAGTCATTCTACTTTTCCTAAATTGTGTTTGTTTTTAAGCACCTCAAGTTGGTTTTTATGTTTTAAGAAACCCAAATCTTTGACAGCACCTTTTTGTATTAGTAATTCTAACCAAAACTTTGGTTTTTGTGTGAGTTATATGGAAAGTATCTTATATTCTATAGATGCTCGATAAAGACTGATTTGAGGACTTTTGATATGTGTATGAATGTATTAATAGCTTAATTTTAATTTATATTTCAAGTTATATTATCTTATTTATCCTGAATTCTGTTTTCAGCTTTATAAGTAGAGATGTATTTCTTCAAAATCACAAAATTCAAACTCCCCAACCCATTTCATCACTCCTGGTTTTGAATGTGTTGCTCTATTTCTTCAACGTTTTCACTAGATTCCCATTAAAGATACTTTAATTTATCTGCCCTTTTATACCCAAATCTAATTGCTGAAAAGAAAATTTGTATGTTTTTTGATCAGGAGAAGCAATTTTTTTTTTTCCAAATGAGAAAATATCAAACGTTGCAAAATAGCATTTGGAACATTTAATATAACTCCAGTCCCATTAGATACTATTTTTATTCCTGTGCTAGACTTACTTAGTAGGGAAAGCTTAAGGGGCATCTGGGTGGCTCATCAGTTAAGTGTCCGGCTCCTGATTTTAGCTCAGGTTATGATCTCAGGGTCAAGGGATCAAGCCCCGCATCAGGGTCTGCATTGAGCGTGGAGCCTGCTTGGGACTCTCTTTCCCGCTCTCTCTGCCCCACCGCCCCCCCCCCCCCCCCCCCCGCTTAAAACAAGAAAAGAGAGAGGGGAAGTTTAAAAACCAATTCTCAACATTTAATTTAAAGATCACCCGAACCTTTAATTTCTTAATCTGTTTTTTTTCCATTCATTGCCTTCATTTTGAAATTGTGTTTTGTTTTGTTTTAATAATTTGACAGTGTCTTTGTCCAATTTTATGTGAGGTCAATAGGAGAAGCAATCTTGATGCTTCAGTGTTAGTGTTCCTAGATTTGATATGAAATTTTGCAGAGAGAAAATTAAAATCAATGCCTGAAGTAAAAGTCATTTATCTGTCATTGCTAGCTCAATAATCATGTATTTATACCTCTTACTTTACATAAAAGCAGGAAGGTAGAAAGACTTAAAATAGCAGGTAATATAAGAGTCTTAAAAGTGCTTTTAAACTCTATTTCAACATAAATGTCTCTAATATTCTGGAAATTATAATTATATAAAATAATGAGGCAGGGGACAGTGACGACTGGGAGATCCATGAAGCTGTCCTTTTTCCTTATTCTACTTCTTAATCAGCCCCTTAATCATCTCTTCCCTACAGTCCCTATAGTAGGAGTTAAAAGGTATTCTCTTGGGAAAGACATTAGATAAATTACAGTAGCTTTATTTTTCTCTACTTAATGACTGATTTAGTATATTGTATTATGTGTTTTAGTATGTCACAAAAGAAGACATTTCATGAAGAAATATAGTTGATTATGATACTATTTTTAATTTGAATACACCACAGCATTTGGTCTAGAAGACCTCAAAGAATGTGTCAAAATGCCATATTTACCAGGACTGCAAAGGTGCCAAAAAAGTGTAAGTTCAAGTCCACTGGAAGTTCATCCAAGACTGCTGGATACTGATACCGAGATGCCTCCAGTCAGGTACACCATTTCTACTCAATTCTCTTTCATTTGACATTTTCTTGTAGTAACAGCTAAATGTAGAGGTTTCCTGGCTAGTGAATTTAATTCTTTCTTGCCCACTAATATTTTTTTTTCATAAAAGACTTCATTTTTTAAATCTAAGGTAGCAGTTTTACTCAGTTTGACAAGTAGGCACTTTTCTCAGTTTTCAAGTGACATTGCCTGAAAGGATTTAAGGAAATCCTTTTGAAAGTATTTGTTGCCCTAGAATAGATTGCCTATGAGAATACTGGGATTTTTCACAATGAAAATAAATGAACTCTTTGCAATATTTTGTTTCTAGTTTGACTGATGTAGTGTGAGGGGAGATTCTAAATGAGATGTCAGCCTAATGAAAACTCTGCACTGACTATCAGAATGGAGTTTGTCAGCCAGAAAAGTCCCACCCACTTTGAATATTGGCGTTTAAAAACATTATCATAATTGCCTTCCTTTTTATAAATCAGACTGACTGACATACCATTAAAAGAAAACCCCTTTCTCCAAAGGGATCCATAGTAAGACAGTCTCGTACTCTATTTTGTTGCTGCTTTGGTTTATGTATTTATTCATCAGGTATTTATTGCATGTCTAGTACTTGTTCACTCTGCCAGCCTGAAAAAGACGAAGCATTTATAGTCGTCTGTGTTGTTACTCTCTTTAGGGGAAAATTTATGTTTTCATATTCTCTTCCTGCTATAGTGTGCTTTAAAGTCAGCTAGTTATACGTAGCACACAAATATCGAAGTCTTAGAATATATTTCTTGAGCTTTCCACTAGTGTTACTGTTCTTGCTAATTACTCTTGAAATAAATTTTGGTCATATAAATGGAGAACTACAATATGCTAAAAATGAAAACTTGTGCATTATTTATGAAATTATGAAAACAAATAAGAACTTTGAAGAAAATTTGGAAAAAGAAAAACAATGCTTTGATAATATGCCTATCCTCACATATCCATTTTTATTATCGAGTGTTGGTTCTCTTTTCTTCCTCATTTTCATGGACTTTTATTTTAGCTGTGATTTTAGTGTACTTACAATTTTTTACTCTGCCTTTTTAACTTATTATCACATATATTCACTTTTTCAGGTCAGTGCATAATCTTCAGACAGTCCTTACTGGCTACATTATATCCCACTGATAGATCCATGGTTTATTTAACCATTTCCTATCATTGTACTTACAAGTTGCTTTGACTTTTTGGTTTCCTAAGTAATATCACAATGAACAACAGCATACATGAAGCCTTTCTCATCATTTTTAATATTATCTGAGGGCGGGTTTCCAAGCTATAAAAATATTAAAAGCAAAATTACTCTTTCTTCCATGAGTCAATGATGCAATAAGGCAGATTGAGGGATAGTGGAAGAGAAAGAGTAAGCTGCTAGTGGAGTAGATAATGGGAAAAGAGGAGGAATGGCAGGGATAGAAAGGAGAGAGGCTTTTGGAAACATGAGTAAAATACCTGCTTAAGGACAGTGAGTTTCCATCTTTACTGACACACCTGTTTCCCTAACATTCACCTTACTCTTGTCATTTTCATCGGGAGCCCCAGGGCCCTTTGAGGAGGGTGTAGGACTGCCTCTGGCAATGGACTTTTCTTGGTACAGACCAGTCTTGTTACCCTTCTTCCAATGCATATGATCCATCTTTAAGAAACTGGAAGCCCCGAAAGCACTCCTTGTATTAGCCCAATTACCTCTTAATTTTAAGTCTTCATTTTACTTCCTACTGTTTTCACTCTATTTCAGCTTTTTTTTCTTCCCATTTGCGATTTAGCTGTCTGTGCAATGACTCCTCACCATTTTACATGGACTCAAGTGTGAATTTACGTAGTCAGTGAGAGATCATTTCAATATATTAAATTCATGCTATGACAAGTATCCTTCATATACGAAGTACAAGAATGGTGGCTTCGTGCCGTCATGTTTATGAAGTGCTTGGCAAACGTAAATGTTAGTTCTCTTCACTGTCTTTGAAACAAGTGTCTTTATTTTAGCCCTTCTGGTGACAACCTGTCGAGTTGCCTGCAAGTATTTTATTCTCCTCTGCATATTGCACAGTGTCCTGTGAGGGAACAGCCGTGGCAAAGCAGGAAAGTAACTCATTTTTCTTTGTCTTGTGTACAACCCCTTAACACCTTGTTTCCCTCCATAGGAATATTTGTGAACATTTGTTTTTAAAATGTGGATAAAAGTTTGTGTTTTCAATTTTCTTTAATTATAATCATACATTTTCAGTGACTTTCAAGGCACATTCTGGTAATATAACTGATAGCGGTAATCCTAGAGGTAAAGGGCTTCTAAAAGTTCTGGCTGACTTCTAAAGTTTAATATAGTTACAGGAAGTTTGCAGTTCACATGGATTATCTCCCCCACAGCAGATCCAATCATGACACACTTCCTCTAATAACCCACTTGTTATGCAGGTCTGTTCCAGTAGGAACAAAAGTTAATTAAGATAAAATTCAGATTTTATGGTGATTAATAGGTAAAGTGTGCACAAATAAGTGATAGTTGATGTTTGGCATATCTAGATACTCTCTTAATCTAATCTTGACTACCTTCCTCTTAGCATTCCCTGAATCATGATTAGATAAAGTTTAGATAAAAGTAAGATAAATAGGGGAGCCTGGCTGGCTCAGTTGGCTAAGCATCCGACCCTTAGTTTCGGCTCAGTTCATGATCTCATAGCTTTGTGGGTTCAAGCCCCGCCTGGGGATCCACACTGAGTGTGGAGTCTGCTTGGGATCCTCTCTCTCCCTCTCTGCCCCTCCCCAACTTGCGCTGTCTCTATTTCTCTCAAAATAAACAAATAATTAATAAACTTAAAAAAATAAGATAAATACGGGAAAAGTTAGATATAACACTTACCTACTGGTAAAATTTATTAACAAAAACGGACGGATTGAGTTGGTTCGTATCTGCTTCTGATTGGATTAGTTACAATAGAATGAATTCGCCTTCTTTAATGTTTATTCATTTTCCATGTGATGTCTTTCACCAAGTGAGACAACTTCTTATCTCTTACTATGTATTTTAAATTAGTGTACTCTGGGACGTCTGGGTGGCTCAGTCGGTTAAGTGTAAGGGTCCAACTTTGACTGAAGTCATGAGTTCAAGCCCCACATCTGATTGTTTGTTGTCAGCACAGGACCTGCTTCCTATCCTCTGTCTCCCTCCCTCTCTCCCCCTCCCTGTTTGTGCATGCTCGCTCTCTCTCTCTCTCTCTCTCTCAAAAATAAGTAAACATTAAAAATTTTTTAAAAAATTAGTGTACTGTGGATTTATATAAACTTATTTTATGAAAATATATAATTTTAGGACAAGGAAGACTAAGGAGACATGCACTGTAGTACCAATTCAGGAGAAACCAAAGGGTAAGTTGGCTCATTTTTTTTCTCCTACTACATGTAATAGGTTGTTTAATGTTTATATTTTTAACTTCCTTTCTTTCCACTGATTTAATTGCTTTGCTCTGTTAATGCTTCTTTTAAGCTTTGTCTATTTTGTAAACTTAGTGGATGCTATGTCCCATGTGCACATACCTTTATTATCTCAGGACCCTGGGATAGGCTCTCACCATCTCTCATGTGGGCCATGGCACAGCCTGCATAGCATTTGAGTTTCTGACTTTTGAAATTTTTCAAAGCTGTGGCAATGTGATGCTGAGACACTGAGTGTAGTTCCCCAGGAAGGAACTTGATGATGCCACTCTCACTGTTAAGGGTGCATGTTGCCTCCAAAATGGCTTGCTGCAAAGCAAACACTGAATGCTATTTCTGTTTTTATCTTTTTAAAATAAAAGTGAAAATCTTCATTGGACTTCTTTCAGTTAGCAAAAACAGGTACTAATGTCAGTGTTTCATAAAAGTGAAGTGGCTTAGTATGAACTTTTGAAAGGCTGGGGAATACCTGTATCATATAGCTGTAAAAAAGGAAATCCTATTTGTTGTGACAAAATGGTTAAATCCAGAGGGCATCATGCTTAGTGAAATAAGCCAGACAGAAAAAGACAAATGTTGCATGGAACTTTTTTCTTACTGGAATCAATCGCTTATATGTGGAATCTCAAGGGGGGAAAAAAAAGCTCAAGTATATGGAATAAAATGGTGGTTACCAGGGTTTGGGGCTGGGGCAAATGGGGAGATGTTGATACAAAATTACAGCTCTGAGATGAATAAGTTCTGGGGATCTAATGTATAGCCTAGTAACTGTAGTTAATAATACTGTAATGTGGACTGAAATCTGCTAAGGTAGTAGATCTCAAGTGTTCTCATCTCCTTCCAGAAAATGTAACTATGAGAGGTGATGGACGTGTTAATTAACTTAATTGTGGTAATCATGTAACAATGTATATGTATATCAAGTCATGTTTTATACCTTAAATATATACAATTTCTATTTGTCAAATATACTGCATTAAAGTTGGGGAAAAAGTGGAAAACAACATCATAGGATTAGTAAGACGAAAGGTCATTAGAAAATACCCAGTTAAAGTGAAGGGAGAAAAAACATAATACTGAACAGAGTGTGCAAGTCATTATGTGACAAGGTAAACCTGCTTTACATGTGTGTAATTCT
The DNA here is from genome assembly GCF_046562875.1 of Panthera onca. Taxonomy (NCBI): domain Eukaryota; kingdom Metazoa; phylum Chordata; class Mammalia; order Carnivora; family Felidae; genus Panthera; species Panthera onca. Next base: position 23,297,252 of record NC_138356.1, on the reverse strand, counting down.
AATTCCAGAATAAGAGAGAGAGTAGGACAGAAACACTATTTACATACTGACTGATAAGTTCCCAAATTGATGAAAAATACAAAGGCACAGATACAAGAAGTTCTATGAATCCTCAGCAGGATAGAAACAAAGAAAACCACAGGTAGGCACATCATAAGAAAAAGACTAAATTAAAACAAAACAAAAAACTCAAAAGAGAAAAAACAAATGTTACTTTCAAAGGAGCAATGGTAAGACACACAACTGACTTTTTAAATGTAGACAATGGAAGCAAGAAGACAGTGGAATGGCATTTTCAAGTGGTAAAAGAGAGTAACTGCCAAACTTGAATTGTATTCAATTCAGTGAAAATATTTTTAAAAGTAAAAGTGAAACAAATACATTTTCATTCAGATAGAAGTTGAAAGAATTTCTTTTCTGCAGAGCTTCACTAAAAAATATTAAGGGAGTAATGATACAAAATGAAAGTACAACTTGGGAAGGAATGAAAAGCGGTAGCGGTAGTGTTACGAAGTTTAAAAATATATGTAGAAATAATATACTTGACAATAGTAGCACAGAGGTAGGAGGGACATATGTGGAGTTAAAATATTGTAAGATACTTGCATTATCTGGAAAATGGTGAAATAACAAACTTAAAGTAGATTGTAATATATCAAAGAGACGTGATAATCTGGTAACCACTAAAAGAACAATAAAATAATACAAGTAACAAGCTAATAATAGAAAGGGGAAATATGATAAATAACAAGAAAATACTTGATCATTTCAAAAGAGGACAAGAAAGGAGGAAAAAAGGAACATAAAACACAAGACAAATAGAAAACAACTAGTGAGATTGAAGATTTAAAGTTAAACATAACAACAATTACATTAGATGTAAGCAGACTAGATATTTCAATGAAAGAACAAAGTATCAGACTGAGAAAAATAACTATATGTTGCTTACAAGAGGCATACCTTAAATTTAAGGGCAAGAAGGATCAAAAGTGCAAGGATGGAAAAATATAAGCCATGCAAACACTAATAAAAAGAAATGTGTAGGTACACTAATATCAAACAAAATAGACTGCAAGGCAAGAATTATTATTTTAATATTGATCCAATCATTTTAATTTTAGGATTTATAAGGCATTCTAATTCTTCAATCAATTTTGGTAAGTTATATTTTCTAAAATTTTTTGCATTGTATAGAATTTTTCAGATACATTGGCACAAATTTAGTTTTTATTCTATCTGTACTATCTATCTCTTTTTTTTAAGATTTTATTTTTATTTATTTTTATTTTTATTATTATTTTTTTAAGATTTTATTTATAAGTAATCTCTGCATCCAATATGGGGCTCACAACTACAATCCTGAGATCAAGAGTCACATGCTTTACCTGTTCCTCTTTTTCTTTTCTTAATGTTTATTTATTTTTGAGAGAGAGAGGGAGACACAGAATCTGAAACAAGCTCCAGGCTCTGAGCTGTCAGCACAGAGCCTGATGCAGACCTCAAACTCACAAACCGGGGAGATCATGATTTGAGCCAAAGTCAAATGCTTAACCGACTGAGCCACCCAGGCATCCCCAACCTTTTCCTCTTTTTTAATGCTATTTCTTTGTGCCTTCTGCATTTTTTTGATTGCTCTTATGAGACTTTTCTCTTTTATTAGTCTCTTCAATCAAGAACTTATCTAAAAACTCTTTCTTATTGTAAATTTGTTTTCTACTTCGTTGATTTCTTCTCTTTCCTGTATTAGCTTTTGTCTTCCATGTTCTTTGGGTTTATTATTCTCCTAATGTATATCTTATATCTAGCTTATTAATTTTCAACGCTTCTTTTCTGACACAGAGATTTTGGGTTTAAACCTCTGCATGTATAACTTCTGTTGCATTGCACAAGTTTTGTAATATTTTATTATTTAGTTACAGATATTTTAATGTTTATTTTGATTTCTTTTTTGACTGATGAATAATCTAGAATGTATGTATAAATTTCTAAGTATTTGAGAATTTAAAATTTATCTTATTATTGACAACTTTCAACTTAACTGCAATTTTGAAATTTTTTGACATTTGCTTATGGTCTAGAATATAGTGCATTTGCAGCCAGAGGTTTTTCTTTTAATGCTTATTTATTTTGAGAAAGAGATAGAGAGCAAGCAGGGGAGGGGCAGAGAGACAGGGAGACAGAGAATCCCAAGCAGACTCTGTGCTGTCAATGCAGAGCTGGACGTGGGGCTTGAACTCACAAACCGTGAGATCATGACCTGAGCTGGAATCAAGAGTTGGAGGCTTAACTGACTGAGCCACCCAGGCACTCCACCAGAGTGTTTTTCTAAGCGTCAGGTTCATTGTACTGCTAAGAACGGTATCCTGATCATATTCTTCCCCTCTATCTCTTTGTCTCTCTCTGAACTTTCTACTTATGTTATACACTCAAATAACAAACCAAACCAAAAATAACAACCATACTGGAGAACTGTAGATAGTTTTTCTGATACGTGACCATTTGAAATTAAATAGTAGTATTTTAAAACAGTTTGAATCTTATATTTTCAAAGTTTTATATGTTTTGTAATAGAAGTATTTATACATAGTTACATATTTAGAGCAATAGGTAGTATTTGCATAGGAAGTTTGATTATGATGAATCTGGGTTCAAATCCTTTGCCCTTGGCAAATTTTTTAGCCTTGGTAAATCTTCTTTTTATATCTGTGGTCCAAGATACTACTAGTTACCTATTTTATAGTGTTGCATGGATGAAATAAATGTAAAGTACTTGGCCCAGAGAGATCATTCAATATATGTTATCTATTACTATTATTACTACCACTCTATAATAGAAGCTTGAGTAATGCTGTTCAGTTAGTGAATGATTATTTTACTTTACAATTTTACTATTTTACTAAACCTAGCATTTATGAGAAACAGCATATTTGGAGAAAATAACTTGATGAGCATATAAGTTATGAAACAAGTTAATTATTTATGGAGATTGTGCCTTTTGCTTTGGAATAAATTCCACAGCCATCCCATGTTTTAAGAAATACCTAGTCAGGGAGTACCTGGGTGACTCAGTCAGTTAAGTGTCTGACTCTTGATTTTGGCTCAGGTCATGATCTCATGGTCATGGGATCAAGCCCCATGTTGGGTTCTGTGCTGACAGCGCAGAGCCTATTTGGGATTTTCCCTCTGCCCCCCCTCTCTCTGCCTCTTTCCTGCTTGTACACATGCATGCATGCTGTCTCTCTCAAAATAAATAAACATTAAAAAAAAAGAAGTGCAGACTCAGATTTAGTTTTATATGATTAAATACAAACATATAGGTTGTTTTAGTTAAATATTTTTTGAGATGATGTAATATCACACTCACTTTAGAAGGTAAACACTTTCGGGGCGCCTGGGTGGCTCAGTCGGTTAAGCGTCCGACTTCGGCTCAGGTCACGATCTCGCGGTCCGTGAGTTCGAGCCCCACGTCGGGCTCTGGGCTGATGGCTCAGAGCCTGGAGCCTGCTTCCGATTCTGTGTCTCCCTCTCTCTCTGCCCCTCCCCTGTTCATTCTCTGTCTCTCTCTGTCTCAAAAATAAATAAACGTTAAAAAAAAATTTAAAAAAAAAAAAAGAAGGTAAACACTTTCTATTTCTAATTCAAAGAATGTGATATATCAAAAACTAGTAGTGTTTAATGGTCATTTGAGAAAGAGTTTGTTTATTTATTTATTTATTTATTTATTTAGAGAAAGAGATAGTTTAGAGCATAGCATTCCATGCACTAACTTAACTTTAATAGCTGATTTCTTTTTCTTTACAGGTTCTGGTTTCAGCGATCCTCTTGCTGGAGCACCATCTCAATTCTTACAGAGACTTTCCAAAATGGCCATATTGGAGTATGATACCATTCGTCAGGAAACTACTAGAAGATCAAAAAAAGGCAAGAAACGAGACCTGCGAGACTGCTGATAAATATCACGTGGTATGATGCTTTCTTCACTGATATGTAGGGTTTATATATTTTTCCCTCCTTTTTCTTTTTTTGATCTGTGATATGATGTGCAATGATTTACATAAAAATGGAAATGTAAATAGGAAATAAATATTTTATGTAATATACAGAATTGTTTGTATTTCATTAACAACTACAAAAAAGAAATTTAAGTTATAGTCTATAGGAACACAACATAGGAGAAATTACATTCCATGAACTTCATGCTCATTGATTGTGTCCTTTGACTCAATTTGACACATGTATTTTGAGTGCCTATCTGCACAGTAAATGACTTTGCAGGGAATTTCAGAAAGATTCAAGACAGAGTGAATAATTATTGGGGTTAGAAGATGCCCAGGGGCGCCTGGGTGGCGCAGTCGGTTAAGCGTCTGACTTCAGCCAGGTCACGATCTCGCGGTCTGTGAGTTCGAGCCCCGCGTCAGGCTCTGGGCTGATGGCTCGGAGCCTGTTTCCGATTCTGTGTCTCCCTCTCTCTCTGCCCCTCCCCCGTTCATACTCTGTCTCTCTCTGTCCCAAAAATAAATAAAAAACGTTGAAAAAAAAAATTAAAAAAAAAAAAAAAAAAAAAAAAGAAGATGCCCAATACGAACCCCTCCTTTTCCCTACTGGAGTTTAAAAACAGTTGTGAGATAAGTATTCAAGCAGATGAAAATATTGGCTTTATTTGCCAGTAAAACCTGGAAGGAAAATCCTGTCTTAGATGTGTGGCAACAGAGGGCCTCCTAATCCTGAACTTCAGAATTGGACAAAGGTACGTGCTCGGGCATTGCTGACAAGCTTACCCTCCACATCAGAGATGGAGACTTGCTCCCTCTCTTTGGGGAGGAGGAGGGAAGGTCTAGGTCAAGAGGAGAACCCCTCCTTCAGAAAGCCTTGTGGAGTGGGGGACAAGCGTCATCAATACACCTCCCTGAGAAATGGTGAGAAGTCAAGGATACGAATGACTAATCCAGTGAAGAGCGGGATACAGGCCATAGGAGAACCACAGAGTGTTACCAAGGCTCAAAAATGGGGCAGTAACATCCAGCTGGGTGGTCAGAAAAAGCTTCATGGAAGATACAGTGTTTGAAATGGACCTTAAAGACAGGAAAGAGGTAGGGAGATCTTCTACAAAGATTGAATAACATAAGCAAAGACAGTTGTGCGTTTGGGAATGATGCATTTGGCTGGAGCACTAGGTAGTATAAGGCAAGTGTCATAAATTCATGTGCTTACGGCACTGAGCCAGTACCAGATTGAGTGATACAGAACCAATCAGATGAAGGCTCTGGTGAGCTGGGGCATGTTTCTCCATGCTATTGCATTTAAAAGGGCACTCATTGCCCAGCTTTGTGTCATATGGCAACATAGCCCCAAAGTTGCAAGAATGTGTAAATGTTAGCAATTAATTGAAATAAGCAACTAACATTCACAATTTATAAACCATGTGTGGGTCAAAGAAAATTTCACGTGCAAACTAGATCTGCCTTTGTGGGGCCATTCATTTATGCAACCTCGGGGTCAAAAGAATCGAGGGCGATAGGGTTCAAAAGATAACTGGATGATACCTGGTAGGGCATCTTAGATGCCAAGCATGAGTTTATATTTCCTCTGTTTCACAATGGGCGATTTTAAGAATGAAGGTAAATTACTGCTTTTGTGATTTAGGAAGATGCATCCAGGTATAATGTGTAGGCCAGATGGTAATGGGAAGGGGCTGGAGGTAGGGAAAGTATTTAGGAGATTGTTACAAAAATCGAGGTAAGACTCTCTCAGTAGAAAGGCAGAAATGGGAATGGGAAGGAGAGACAAGATAATTAAGATGTCACGGTGAAGGACTTATGATTAACTGATTAGACATAGGGTATCAGTAGAGGAAGACTCCAAACCATCTCATTTCTAATTTTAGACATAAGATTCTCAGAAGGAGGTCCCATTTTGAGGGGAATAAGATGATGAATGCAGCTTTGGGTATATTCAGTGTAGGGTGCCATCAGGACAGAGATGCCAAACAGGTAGTTGGAAGCAGGTATGTAGTTCTGGAAAAAGATACTGACTAGAATTAGAACTTGGAGAAACATTTGCATAGCGTAGGCTGTTTTCTCCAATAAAAAGAAGTAGAGTGAGAAGAGAGCCCAAATTCATAAGGGATGGGAGGAAATAGGAAGAAAGCACAAACAGAAGAATAAAAGAAACCACCACAGATGTGGGAGAATGAACGTATTGCATATCCTTGACTGTTTTGTATTAATGTATAAATACATTATGAATATGTATGTGTTTGTCTGCATTATCCCGATGCATTCATTCCTAGGGGGATAACCAAGGAAACTTAGGTGGGTATGTTTGTGCTTACATCTGAATCTCAATTGAGAATGATTAAGATATTACCAATACTTTTTCTATCTTCTGATCACCTACTCCAAGCATGGCCAGTGATGTGAGAAATGGGAAACAGGAGAAAAGCTTCTCTCAAATGAAAATTTGATGACCTCTTATTTGGATGAGCACTTCTAAACATCTTTGATTATCAAATGGATTTCATTTATTGACCTCCTAGTATGTACTCTAAACATTTAATATTACTTTGCAAACCTAATGAAAACCCTAAAAATTAAGTGATGTTTTTTGTTTTATAAATGAAAGAAATAAAGGGTTTTTGTTTTACACTGAGTCTCTAGTTTGACAACAGGAGAATTAGGATTCTAACCTGGTAGGATTCAATGCCTATATACATAAACTTAATGGAATAATAAGTTTGTTTGTTTATTTATTTATTTATTTATTTATTTTGAGAGAGAGAGCGAGCAAGCAAGTGGGGAGGGGCAGGGAGAGAGGGAGACACAGAATCTGAAGCAGGCTCCAGGCTCTGAGTTGTCAGTACAGAGCTTGACATGGGGCTAAAACTCATAAACCATGAGATCGTGACCTGAGCTGAAGTTGGATGCCCAACTGACCAAGCCACCCAGGCACCCCTAGAATAATAATTGTTTAAAAACTTAAATTTAGTTGATACATCATGGTTTAGTTACTTAAAATTTAGAGGGAGACAGTCTTTCCACAGGGAAAAATATCTCTTGATATTGAGTTGACTTCCTAAGTTATGACACGTACATATCCTGTAGCATTTATATTAGTAGAGTGTAAAGTCTCTTGTCCCCATCTCCCCCATGAAAGAGTTCAATGCAGGCCAATGCAAGAAAGGAGTGGAATGTTTATGTCTTTTTAATAAACAAAGATATGAGATATACTGACAATAATTAATCACCTCTTAAGCCTTGGATGGAATTTAATTTGACTTACATTTTTCATTAAATCTTTAAAATGAAGAAAAGCCCCACAGGCTCTACTTCCTTACATTGTGTGTACTCTTTTTGTTCCAGTGAACAGGATGTATTTAGTACACAGAAGGTTCAAACAACCCCCAAGTGAGATAAATCCAAGATTTTAGAGATAAGTATGAGATGCCAACTTCTGATATTGTAGCTTACCATCGATGTTAAATTTATGTTTGAGATTGAAAACAATCTTGCCAGAAATGGTCTTTTTGCATTTGTGATTTGGAAATTCCTCTAGTGTAAGCAATATCAATCATAATCTTGGGAAACTGTAACTTACGGTAAATATTTAGGATGGGAAGATGGAGTTTTGATTTTAGGACGAGAAAGCAGTTCTTTAGAAAGGATAATTACTTCAGTGAAAGACTGAACGATAGTTAGTCAACGATAGTTTCAAGGAAATTTCCTAAGAAGATAAGACTCACTGCCTTTTCTCTAATTCTATGTTCATTAAGTAGCCCTCTCATATGTAGTTTAGAGTCCTGAGTAAATATAGTCACCAAAAAGTAGGTGCCTTGTTTGGAGATGACATATCTTAGATCTAGGAATGGGTATGTTAATTAATGTATTGCAATTCTGATTCACTGTCTCTGTGAATTTGGTTGTTGTGAGCTGGTGCACAGATTCTGATCATCCTGATCAAATTAACGAATTGAGGGGTTTTGTTTTTGTTTTGTTTTGTTTGTTTGAAAGCAAGAGAGAGTGCATAAGCAGGCGAGGTGTGCAGGGTTGGGGGGTTGCGGACAGAGGGTCCAAACCAGGCTCTGTGCAGACAGCAGAGAGCCCAATGCAGGGCTCAAACCCATGAATTGTGAGATCACGACCTAAGCCAAAGGCAGGTGTTTAACCGACTGAGACACTCAGGTACCCCCAGGGTTTTTTTTTTTTAATTAGAAAAATAACATTAGTATTTTTGGAAGAATAATTTACATTTCCAGAAATTTCAACAGTGCAGAAGGAGAATATTCAAATAACACCTCAAATCTCACCAATCATAAATAACATTAGGTGAAATACTTTTATTGTAATGCGATCATTCTATGCATGCTATGTAAAAGTCAGTCAACTTAATTTTACTCAGATATAAGAAAAATAAATTTAAATGCAACAGAAGACATTGCTAAAATCCAAATGTTATTAGTTTTTAAAAAATTTATTAATCTATATTTAGATCCATCTTTGTAGATTTATCTCTTAATCTAGATCTAGACCTTCTTTCCTAAAAGAGATACTCTTTCCTGAAGATTCCTCTGCAAGAAACTTCTGGTTCTGATCTACGGCATTTGTCAACTTAGAAGAACCTACGTGAAGTCTTCTAAAGACGAATTAACAAAAGGAGCTTCCAAATACAATCTTTGTTGCAGGGGAAACTTGAGCTTAGGTCGTAAACAGAGACCTTGGGACTTGAATGGCATTCTCCATTAGCGCTGGCCTCTGCTTCACTTGGTCATTCACACAGTGGTTACTCCCTGGTCTTCTAAGGAGCAGTAAGTCACCACACCAAAAGATAACCCTTTCTCAGAGCCAGTGAGTCCTTATGACAATAAAGTGAACACAATGTTAAGAGAGAGAGAGAGATTCTTCCTCACGCCTTTTTAAACTTCAAATCTGTATTTCCTAGACAGCTTGTTAAAATACAGATAGGTCTGTATTTATTTCTACAGATCTAGGGTAGGTGTTGACACTGAGCATTTCTACCAAGCTCCAGGGTCATTACTGCTGAACCAGGGTCCACACTTTGAGGATCCTGACCTTCACTTAGAGTCACCTGGTGAATTTTTGCAAAATACCCTTCTCCAGGCTCTACTCAAATTCTGATCCAGCTGATTTGGGGTGGCCTCTGAACATGGGACATTTTTAAAATTTCCCCAGAGATCCTAATGTGCAGCTAGGTCTGGGAGCTACTGTTTTAAGGTTGAGAGATTATGAAAAATAACAATATTTTCTCCCCTTCAGAGCTTTATGGGTATTATTCTATTGTGTCTTGGTATTAATTGTTGCTGTGGGGAAATCTGATTCCTCACAAATTTTTATCCCTGTGGATCATTTGCAATTTATGCCTGGATACCTGAAGATTTTCTCGATTCTTAAAACTGAATCAGAATATGATTCACTGTGCGTTGTCCTAGATCAAGATTTCCTGGAACATGGTATGATCTCTAAGGGTGACCAATTCATGGGGCGCCTGGGTGGCTCAGTCGGTTAAGCCTCCGACTTCGGCTCGGGTCACAATCTCGCGGTCAGTGAGTTCGAGCCCCACATCGGGCTCTGGGCTGATGGCTCAGAGCCTGGAGCCTGCTTCTGATTCTGTGTCTCCCTCTCTCTCTGCCCCTCCCCCGTTCGTGCTCTGTCTTTCTCTGTCCCAAAAATAAATAAACGTTAAAAAAAAAATTAAAAAAAAAAAGGGGGTGACCGATTCAATTCTTTCTGCATTTTTTGGAAAATTTCTTTTATTCTACCTTAATTCTTACTCTTTCTATTCCATATTTTTTATGATTCTCTACTTTAGGAATACTAAATATCCTTGAGATCATCTTCAGCTGTTCTAAATTTCTGGAGAGTTGGAGAGTAAGATTTGTCAATATTTTTCTGTCTTCCTTCTGATTGCTTTAATCCAGGAGTTTTTTCCTCTCTGAACTACATTGGCTATTGATGATTTTAGCAATTTCTTCTAGGTCAGCAATTCTATTTCTAGTGGTATTGCTTTTCTTCCTCGTTGTTTCTAGTCGATTCATTCTATAATGATATTGTTTGTGTCTCTAATTTGTTTTCTTAGGTCCACAATCACTCCTTATCTAATTCCATGTTCAGGGATCAACAAACTTTTTTTGGTAAAAAACTAGATAGTGAATACTATCATGGCTTTGCAGGCCATGCAGTTTCTATTGCAATTACCTAACTCCGACAGTATAGTGTGAAAGTAGCTATAGACAGTCTGTAGAAAAATGGGTATCACTGCATTCCAATAAAACTTTATTTATGCAAACAGGTCACCAGCTGGTTCATTCTCAGTAGCAGTACTATGTGTAGTACGTATTGTTCTTTGTTACGTTGTTCCTTCTTTCCTCAAGGCGAGCTCTGAATTTGTCAACTCTGGGGATAGCTCCCCAGGTTTCCTGGGAGGCATGTTTCCTCCATATTCTCAAAGTACTTTGAGGTCATCACCAGATTGACTTAATTAATAACTATTTTTAAATATATTCACTATGTAGAGGGCATCGTACTAAATGCTTTTCATTCACTATCTAATTGAATCATCCGAACAACCCAATTTACAAGCCCTAGTCATCTCATTCTCTATCCATTCCCCAGAATGACTATCTACACCCTTCTTTTGTCCTCAAATCACTCGTGCCTTTTCCCAACTTCTCACTTTAGCTTCTGACTTTTCTCCTTATTTCATCGAGAAAATAGAAGCAATGGAAGGTCAGTCTCTTGTCTATGAGCCTGCTTGCCGCTGTCCTCCTACACTTCATCTCCACGCTCCTAAGAGTAGCATCCTCACTTGTGCACTAGATACATCTCTATCTCCTCTCACTCCAGCAGCTGTATCCCCAAATCATCAAAATTTCTCCTCTTGATCATTTCAATGGTAAAAATACTTGTTTCAAAATCTCCTGTTCCTCTTATGACACAACCATGAGAACCATCAGCCATGACCGCCTCCCCCAAGAGGGGAATGAGTGCTGCAGTCCTGAAAGAGAGATCTAGGTGGCACAGTACAGCAGCCACCAACCCTTTCCCCAGAAACACCCAAAATATCAGGTAAGGAATGAAAATGAGCACCTAAGGAGAAGGGAGAAGATGGTTTGACCAGGAACTGGTAAGGCTCTTGCTAGGAAGCCATTCAAATAAAGAGACTTCATGGTCAGTGTCAAGGAAGCAGACAAGGTCATGAAGAACCTGGAGACAACCAACGGTGGAAGGCTATTACCACCCTGAGGGCTGAAGGGTGAAGGGAGGAAAGGAGTATCACCTGAGCCCAGTGGGATCTGACTTGTAGAAGAACAACTGTCTGGCAGGAACCATAGTCATGATGGATGCTGGAAGGTGCACCAAGGGAGCAGGTAAGTCCATGACCTCTTTTTACTGCCATTCTCTACCTCCTGCACTTCCTCCCATTGGCCAAACCAGCTGAAAGTCACTTGGCAATGGAGCCTGAGTGAGGTGTTCCACATGAGTCAACTTCATGGTACTGAGCAGGTTAAGCAGAGTGGATTTGGGGTAAGCAAATGGAGAACAACTAGCAAAGACCACAAATTAAAAACAGTCCCAAGATCACAACCAGGGACAAAGGTTGAACTGTTGCTCCACCCTGTCTTCCAGACTTTTCTATTAACCAAGACTGAGGCTGACCTAGAGTCTGGGGTGGACATGAGTTTTGTCTGGGTTTTCTGATGTGACTATTGGACCTAAAAGCACAGGAGTGGGGTTGAACAAAGGATGGTAGAAGGATAGAGGGACTGAGGGGAAGGAGATGTGGAGGGAAATGTAAAGCCTGAGAAAGCAAAAAATCAGAATGCATAAAAAAACAAGATTTATCTGTATTCTGCCTACAAGAAACTCATTTTAGACCTAAAGACACCTCCAGATTAAAAGTGAGGGGGCAGAGAAACATTCATTGTGTGAATGGACATCAAAGAAAACCAGACTAACAATAATATCAGACAAACTAAATTCAAACCAAAGACTGTAACAAGAGATGAAGAAGGGCACTATATCATGATAAAGGGGACAATCCGACAAGAAGATCTAACAATTGTAAATATTTTTGCCCCCAACATGAAAGAACCAAAATACATAAAACAATAACAAACATAAAGAAACTCAGTGATAATAATATGATAATAGTATGGGACTTTAACATCCCACTTACATCAATGGATGGATCATCTAAGCAGAAAATCAACAAGGAAGCAATGGCCTTGAATGACACACTGGACCAGATGGACTTAACAGATATATTCAGAACATTCCATCCTAAAGAAGCAGAATACATTTTTTTTTCAAGTGCACAGGGGACATTCTCCAGAATAGATCACATACATAAATCAGACCTCAATAGTACAAACAGTGCAAACAAGTACTTAACAAGTGCAAAACAATTGATATCATACCATGATCTTCCCAAGAGCCCAAATGTCCACTGACTGGTGAATGGATAAAGATGTGGTATATATATAATGGAATATTCCTGAGCCACAAAAAAAGAATGAAATCTTGCCATTTGCAATGACATGGATGGAGGTAGAGAGTATTATGCTAAGTGAAATAAGTCAGAGAAAGACAAATACTATGATTTCACTCATATACGGAATTTAAGAAACAAAACAGATGAACAGAGGGAAAAAAAGAAAAAAAACGGGCACAAACCATAAAACAAACTCTTAACTATAGAGAACAAATGAGGGGTGATGGATGGAGGTGGGTGGGGGAATGGGTTAAATAGATGATGGAGATTATGGAGGGCACTTGTGATGAGCACTGGGTGTTGTTAAGTGTTGAATCCCTAAATTGTACACCTGAAACTAATATTACACTGTATATTAACTAACTGGGATTTAAATAAAAACTAAAACTAAACTAAACTAAAATCAAAAAAAAAAAAAAAAAAGAGGGGATTGCCAGCTGGAAGTATGGGGAACTGGCTCCTATTTGAACGGGTTTGAGATGTTGGATAAATGGCTGATGTCAGCAGACAGCCTGAGTCAGAAGAAAGCTAAACTAAGACCCACTTTAGAATAAATATTTGTGATTCCTCAAGCAGTTCTTGCCTCTTAATGTATGGCTTTTTCAAAGTGCTTATTGTCTGTACCCTGACTGACACTTGTGTTTAAAGAAGTATAACAATTGCCACCGGTGCCTGGTGATTTCACAAAAGTATTCGGCCAAACACAGAAAGTAGATGGGTGCCCAGTTAGGGGCGCAATTCCTTTCCTGGGAATTCCAGTTGATATCTACACAAAAAAGACAATATGGATCCATATTAAGAGTGTTTTGCTTGGGCCATGTTTTTATCTGAAACAAAAGAGATACCAGTCTGTAATTTTTCTACAACTCTATAAGCTTGGATACAATCTGAGACAACGTGCACATGAACAGAGCCCAAAAACCTATCTTCCAAAAACTGGATTTGATAAAATATCTCAGGGACCCCATCCTAAAAATGATGATTTCTGAGGTAGCTGACAGACTTAAAGTCTATGTGTGTGGAGTGTTGTTTTGACAACAATGAAGAGAGGAGACCTGTGGCTTATGACAAGTCAATTTCACTTAATGTAAATCTATTTTAGCAGATTAAATATATCCATAAATTGATTTACACATTAAAAGGTTTGGCACACATGCTTGAAACAATGTGTGACAACTATCAGGTCTTGTTTGTATAATCTTTTTGTGTGTTTCGTGAAATATACAAAACAGAGCCTTTACCACCTTAATCATTTTTATGTGTACAATTCGGTGGCATTAAGTACATTCTCACTGACAGTTTTAAATTCTTTTATTCAGGACTGACTTCCTTTCTTCCCTCCTCTTTTACTTTTCTCTTCTTGGCTTAACTCCTGCCATCCCAACACATAAGCAAAAAAATTCTGAAGCTTTGTACAAAAGGGGAAAAAGAATGATCCATGTGGCTCCTGTGGCAGGATAGCACAGCACAAATGCAAGTCATGGTGTGTGGAGGCCCTCCTCGTGTTTTATTTTCCACTGCTAAGGGAAGAGGCCCCCTCTTCTGGGCTGGGGTAAAGTGGCAACCTGGCCAGTAGTGGGGAGGAGGGAAAATACTAACTTCCCAGGACAGAGTTGAAAGGTTTTTTCTGTTTCTAGGTCAGGTCTTCCTTAACCGTAGGGAAGCCAACCAGACCTTTATATGCGTTAGGATCCTTCTGTTGCCCAACTCCAGCTGATCTGTCAAGTTCTATGGTGGCAGAGGAGGAATGAGCTCTTTTGTGTTGTGGAGGACTCTAATCCAAACAGGTGGGAAGGAAGAAAAGAAAGGTCTCTGTGTCCTAAAGATCAGATGCTTGAGCCCCAACATGACACCTGAGAGTCAGCATAGGGTCCAAGACATTTGGGGCTGGTGGACACTTGTGCTGGTGTCTAGAAAGGGTATTTGGACCAGAAGATCCATCTGTCTCAACTCCACAGCACGTGGAAAAAGTGGAATTCTCGTGACTTCAACAATGACAGAAGTTGGCCTTAGACAAGGAGTTGCAAACTCTCAGGGAAATATAAGGACTCTGGTATAGCTTATATAGACTGGATCAGGCTAAAGACAAATACAATCCTAGTCATTTACTGAGAGGAAAATTCAACACACAGTGGTAAGATGTGGCAAGCTTATGCTTTGGGAATGGGGGCTCCCAAGTGAGGAACAAAAGGTATTCTTGTTAGAATATAATTTGAACCCCGTGAATTCCTGTGAAAGTCATATTAGCTCAAGGAATCTTTTCCTATAATTTGGCAAAATTAGAATTCTACTACTGAATTCTTTAGTAGAAGTTTTAGAAGGCCTTGGATGAATATCTCCATCTATGCATACAGTTTCTGCTTTTGGAGAGATTACTTAGATCAACTAAACAACCACTGAGCCAACCATGTGTAAGGCATCGCAGCAGACCTTTAAAGGTAAGTAGGATATAGTTTTTGCCTTCAAGGATTTTCACACTAGTGTGGATGGGTGAACATGTATGATATGGCATAAGTATTGTAAACTAATGTAAATGCACAACACTGAATGTAAGACTTCATTCCTGGTATGGAGTGTATATGAAGCTGATAAGTAAAATGCAGTTGTGAAGAGATCTATAAGAAGAACTACTAATTAATCAATCTACTTCAGTATATATTGATCTCACATATACTAGACAACTGGGTTAAGTCACTGGAAATCCAAAAGAAAATGAGCACAGTTCCTGTCGTTGAAGGTCTGACATGCAGAAATGGGAAATGACAGCCACTGGCAACACAGTGTAAGAAGAGGCATCAGGTCCCCGCATCTCCATGCTTCTTACTCAGGATCACTTGGACCCTGGAACACCCTGATAACTGAAGTTATTGAAGGAGCAGCAGGTCGGGTCCTGCGGTGCTTGGTTGGACAGGGGAAGGAAAGAGAAGCAAGGGAAGTGCCACACAGGGCAGAGGAAGGAAGGTGATCCACCAAGAGTCTGGACATTTCCCCTCAGGAGTCTCAGTGATGGCTCTGCCATAGCTACCTTTTAAGACAGAATAAAGCTGTAGTTTTCTAAGCTGCCTGACATGTACCAGACCTTCAAGTGAACCCATGTGCCCCTCCTATTTCTTTGCAAATTTATCACAGTCCAGCTTGTCCATGACCTGGGAAGACCAACATTGGGTGTAGCTATGGCCTGAAGTGATTTCCAGTCCTTCCTGAACTCCAACCCAGGGGTTAAGGAGGTGGCCTTGAAGGCTGGATAAGAACCACACGTGGCCAGCTGGCTGCTAAGTACCACATCAGTTGCTTTCAGAGCAGTTGTGGACAAGGAGTGTTGTGGACCTTCTACAACATGGTGAGTATCCTCATCCAGCAGGATGGAGTTCCGAAGTTCAAGTTAGAATGCAGGTTAACCACGTGAGCTCTGATGCCAGGCTGCCTGGGGTCAAATCCCCAATCTGAAATTTGCTAGCTGTTCAACTGTGATCTGGTTTCTTTGCTGCCCCAAGTATAATCTGGAGACTTGAGATGTAAAAACACCAAAGTAATAACAACACCTACTTCTTTGGGGATGTTGGGAGAGTTAAGAAAAATAATGTGCTAAAAGTTTTTAACATATGGTGTTTGATTGTGTTATTTTAATCCTTCAGGATGGTTCCCATCTCTCAGGGGTTGAGCAAAACCCTTGGAGTGTTGGGATGATGTGGGAAATAGAAGCTCTGCATGAATAGTACTGTAACCCGAGAAGGACGGATCAGCCACTTCCCTTTTCCATACCCTTGTACTGGAAGGGGTTGAGTGGGATACAGTTACCAATTCCTGGTTTTCTTTTCTATCTTAGCAGAAAGGGTATAATTTTAATAAGATGAAAGAAGGCTCGCAGGGTCCTGATAACAAAGAACATCACAAGCCCCTGCTGTGTGCCCGTTCTTTCTCTGCATCTTCTTAAGGATTGGATTAAGGAATCTGCAGTGAAGGGATGACCTGGTGCCCTCCTGGAGACCTGGCTTTCCCTCTGGGGGCATGGGATGGGAGAGGAACCCAGCTTGAGTCCTCTTTCCAGAAATGCTGATGCTAATGTGGGGTTGATGGGGCAAGTGTGTTTTGCAAGGCTTTCTGAACATTCTAGAACTATGTCCCAGCAGGGCGGAAGTTCTGATTGCTTGAATTACCTGGTGACAGTTTACAATTTCAATGTAGGGAAAAATCAGTACATTTTTGAAAGACAAAATAAGTAAATGCTCATATGAGGTTCAAATGTTGATGCATAGCCTCTTAAATAAACTTCTTTTCCCCCTTTACTTTCCAAGTAAAGGACGCCAACATCCAATATTTGCTTCAAGAAAATAGCACAGAATCTAGAATTCCTTTCCACATATTCCCCCTGCCAGCCCCATAATGGTTTTCTCCTCCCTCCCAATGATTTTTTTCTTTCTTCACAGCCCTATTGTTCAATGCTCAACACTGGCACAGGAAAGGCATATATGAATCATGAGCTTGAAATAATCAGTCAGTGAGTGAGTTACTATATTATGCCTCCATCTTGAAAATAGCAACTTTCACTGTCTCCTCCCTACCTCCTACCCGCTGGTTGTCAAGGGAGTAGTACCCAAAGTCAGAACACTAAATTGTAAGAGTTGTTAGGTTGCTAAGAGGGAATATGACATCTCCATGGAGACCTGTGAGATGGTGATAGGCCAAAGCAGGTAATATTTAGAGGATGCTCAGATGAGTCATGATCATTGTTGTCTGCCCAGTCTATGTCAGGTATTAGCAACAGTTCATTTATTCTTCACAACGGCTCAATGATCCAGGTATTATTATTATTACATCTAATTTTTGGTAAGGCTCAAGTGGTTAGGTAATTTTCTTGAGGTCTCATAGCCACTTAATGGCAGAACTGAGATTTGAACCCATGTCTGTCCTATTCCAAAGCTCATGCTCTCAACCATTATGTTGCCCTCCAGGACATGAGATCCACTGTGAGATTATAGAAAAGACAGGCTGCTCTTCTCCAGCAGCTTATAGCCTAGAATGAGCTGGAACGTGTGTAATTGTATCTTGATGCTGTCCCTGAGCTTATCTTTCCTATTCATTTATCAAAAAGAACAAATGGAGCATCCGATTTTTCTATGTGAGGGAAGAGTCACACTGATAGATTTGCATCCCAGTGTGTGGTGTAGACTCATTTTCCTCAAAATCAGTCGTATGGAGAGGTGACTATTTACTCTGTAGGCACAAAGAGCAAGCTTAGTGCAGTGCCACTAGGTGAAGATGAGGCTCAGGGACAGGAGTAGGTGGAGTATGAGGGAATGATATGGCAATGGTTGTGAAGTGTTGAAGACAAATCTCAGTATTTTTGTTGAATGAAAAGTACAGTCTCTCCCAGGAGTGGCAATGTTTGGGCCCCTAGTGTGACAGAAGGATGGGTTCCCCAGTTATTGCTGATCTACTTCCCTCCAGGAATGATTTACCACTAGCTGTGCTGTGGAAGGCACTGTGATAGAAATTAGGAACACAAAGATACTTTTCCCCTTTGGTTCTTCACTGAGGGAAATGCAGACCCACAAGCAACCAATCCTAACATGGAGGTTCAAGTGCAGAAATGGAAGTATGTATAAGGTTCTGTATGAGCACAGAAGTTAGAGGGGCTAATTCTGCTTGTGAGCCTTACAGATTCTTATCATTTGGGGGGAGCATTTGCCAGGCAGAGAAGAGAAAAGGTCATTTCAAGTCAAGGAAACAGCGGGTACCCAGAAGATGGAGGCGTAGGGGAACACTGGGCTCACCTCGTCCTGCTGATCGCTTAGATTCCACCCACATCTGCCTAAATAACCCAGAAAACTGCCAGAAGACTAGCAGAATGGATTCTCTGCAGCCAAGCATAGACAAGAGACCCACAGAAGAGGGTAGGAAGGGTGGAGAGGCAGTGCATGCTACACGGACTGGTGGGAGGGAGCCGGGGTGGTGGAGGGGCAGCCTGCCCAGCAAGGCAGAGCCCCCAAGTCTGGCTTGTAAAAGCAGAGGGGCCGGACAGAGTGTGTTCTGACAGCCAATGGGACTTAACATATGGAATGTTATAAGTCAACAGCTCTGCTTGGAGAGCGGGAGGTCTAGAGGACAACGGGAGGGAGAGTTGTTGAGCCTCGGAGGACAGAGCTCAGCTTGGCAGGGAACAAAGGTGCTGGCCAGCGCCATCTCCCTCTCCCATCCCCCAGCCAAAATTCCAAAATTGACCAGTTCCCATCACCAAACTTGCTTGCACCATGCAAACGCCCAAGGCTGCGCTTCTGTGGATCCATGCCTCCGATGGGTCTGCCTCCCTCCCAGTGCTGCAGGGCCCCCCCGCAGGGGACCACCCACGGCAAAGTGAGCTAAGCCTGCCCCTCCCACCCCATACACCTTACGGATCCACCCTGGCTACTATGCCAGATCCCATCGAAGCAGCACCACAAGCCTGGCAGTGTGCAAGTAGCCCAGACAGGGGCCACCCACAGTGAGTCCTGCCCCTGGGAGAGGAGAAGATAAGGTACACACCAGTCTGACTGTGGCCCCAGTGGTGGGCTGGGGGCAGACATCAGGTCTGACTGTGGCCCTGCCCACCAATACAAGCTACTCCTGACAGCACAGGGGAAGTGTCCCGCAGTTTGGAGCCACCGCAGGGACTACCCAAAATGACAAAATGGAAGAATTCTCCTCAGAAGAAACTCCAGGAAGTAGCGACAGCTAATGAACTGATCAAAAATGATTTAAGCAATATAACAGAACAAGAATTTAGAATAATAGTCATAAAATTAATTGCTGGGCTTGAAAAAAGCATAGAGGACAGCAAAGAATCTATTGCTACAGAGATCAAGGGACTAAGAAATAGTCATGAGGAGCTAAAAAATACTATAAATGAGGTGCAGAATAAAATGGAGATGGCCATAGCACGGATTGAAGAGGCAGAGGCTAGAATAGGTGAATTAGAAGATAAAATTATGGAAAAAGAGGAAGCTGAGAAAAAGAGAGATAAAAAAATCCAGGAGTATGAGGGGAGAATTAGAGAACTAAGTGAAGCAATCAAATGGAACAATATCCGTATAATAGGAATTCGAGAAGAGGAAGAGAGAGAGAAAGGGGCTGAAGGTATACTTGAACAAATCATAGCTAAGAACTTCCCTGATCTGGGGAAGGAAAAAGGCATTGAAATCCAAGAGGCACAGAGAACTCCCTTCACATGTAACTTGAATAGATCTTCTGCACAACATATCATAGTGAAACTGGCAAAATACAAGGATAAAGAGAAAATTCTGAAAGCAGCTTGGGATAAACAGGCTCTAACCTACAAAGGGAGACCCATAAGACTAGTGGCAGACCTATCTACTGAAACTTGGCAGGCCAGAAAGGAATGGCAGGAAATCTTCAATGTGATGAACAGAAAAAATATGCAGCTGAGAATCCTTTATCCAGAAGGTCTGTCATTCAGAATAGAAGGAGAGATAAAGGTCTTCCCAAACAAAAACTGAAGGAATTCATCACCACTAAATAAGCCCTACAAGAGATAAGGGGGATTCTATGAGTGAAATGTTACAAGGGCCACAAAGTACCAGAGACATCCCTACAAGCATGAAACCTACAGACATCACAATGACTCTAAACCCATATCTTTCTATAATAACACTGAATGTAAATGGACTAAATGCTCCAACCAAAAGACATAGGGTATCAGAATGAATAAAAAAACAAGACCCATCTATTTGCTGTCTACAAGAGACTCATTTTAGACCTGAGGACACCTTCAGATTGAAAGTGAGGGGATGGAGAACTATTTATCATGCTACTGGAAGTCAAAAGAAAGCTGGAGTAGCCATACTTATATCAGACAAACTAGACTTTAAATTAAAGGCTGTAACAAGAGATGAAGAAGGGCATTATATAATAATTACAGGTTCTATCCATCAGGAAGAGCTAACACTTATAAATGTCTATGCACTGAATACGGGAGCCCCAAATATATAAAACAATTACTCACAAACATAAGCAACCTTATTGATAAGAATGTGGTAACTGCAGGGGACTTTAGTACCCCACTTACAACAATGGATAGATCATCTAGACACAGGATCAATAAAGAAACAAGGGCCCTGAATGATACATTGGATCAGATGGACTTGACAGATATATTTAGAACTCTGCATCCAAAAGCAACAGAATATACTTTCTTCTCGAGTGCACATGGAACATTCTCCAAGATAGATCACATACTGGGTCACAAAACAGCCCTTCATAAGTATACAAGAATTGAGATCATACCATGCACACTTTCAGACCACAATGCTATGAAACTTGAAATCAACCACAGGAAAAAGTCTGGAAACCTCCAAAAGCATGGAGGTTAAAGAACACCCTACTAAAGAATGAGTGGGTCAACCAGACAATTAGAGAAAAAATTAAAAAATATATGGAAACAAATGAAAATGAAAAGACAACAATCCAAGTGCTTTGGGATGCAGCAAAGGCAGTTCTGAGAGGAAAATACATTGCAATCCAGGCCTATCTCAAGAAACAAGAAAAATCCCAAATACAAAATCTATCAGCACACCTAAAGAAAATAGAAGCAGAACAGCAAAGACACCCCAAACCCAGCAGAAGAAGAGAAATAATAAAGATCAGAGCAGAAATAATAATATAGAATCTAAAAAAACTGTAGAGCAGATCAATGAACCAAGAGTTGGTTTTTTTAAAAAATAAACAAAATTGATAAACCTCTAGCCAGGCTTCTCAAAAAGAAAAGGGAGATGACCCAAATAGATAAAATTATGAATGAAAATGGAATTATTACAACCAATCCCTCAGAAATACAAGCAATTATCAGGGAATACTATGAAAAATTATATGCCAAAAAACTGGACAACCTCGTAGAAATGGACAAATTCCTAAGCACCCACCCACTTCCAAAACTCAAAAAAGGATTAGAAATAGAAAACTTGAACAGACCCATAACCAGAAAAGAAATTGAATCAGTTATCAAAAATCTCCCAAAAAATAAGAGTCCAGGACCAGATGGCTTCCCTGGGGAATTCTACCAGACATTTAAAGCAGAGATAATATCTATCCTTCTCAAGCTGTTCCAAAAAATAGAAAGAGAAGGAAAATTTCCAGACTCATTCTATGAAGCCAGCATTACTTTGATTCCTAAACCAGAGAGAGACCCAACAAAAAACGAGAACTACAGGCCAATATCCCTGATGAATATGGATGCAAAAATTCTCAATATGATACTAGAAAATCGAATTCAACAGCATATAAAAAGAGTTATTCACCATGATCAAGTGGGATTAATTCCTGGGCTGCAGGGCTGGTTCAACATTCACAAATCAATAACATGATATATCACATTAATAAAAGAAAAGAAAAAACCATATGATCCTGTCAATCGATGCAGAAAAAGCATTTGACAAAATTCAGCATCATTTCTTAATAAAAACCCTTGAGAAAGTCAGGATAGAAGGGACATACTTAAACATCATAAAACCCACTTATGAAAAGCCCACAGCTAATATCATCCTCATTGGGGAAAAACTGAGAGCTTTCTGCCTGAGATCAGGAACATGACAGGGATGTCCACTCTCACTGCTCTTGTTTAACATAGCGTTGGAAGTTCTAGCATCAGCAATCAGACAACAAAATGAAATCAAAGGCATCAAAATTGGCAAAGATGAAGTCAAGCTTTCACCTTTTGCAGATGACATGATATTTATACGTGGAAAACCCGATAGACTCCACCAAAAGTCTGCTAGAACTGATACATGAATTCAGCAAAGTCACAGTATGCAAAATTAATGTACAGAAATCAGTTGCATTCTTATACACTAATAATGAAGCAACAGAAAGACAAATAAAGAAACTGATCCCATTCACAATTGCACCAAAAATCATATAATACCTAGGAATAAACCTAACCAAAGATGTAAAAGATCTGTATGCTGAAAACTATAGAAAGTTTATGAAGGAAATTGAAGAAGATACAAAGAAATGGAAAAACATTCCGTGCTCATGGATTGGAAGAATAAATATTGTTAAAATGTCAATATTACCCAAATCTCTCTACACATTCAATGCAATCCCAATCAAATTGCACAAGCATTCTTCTTGAAGCTAGAACAAGCAATCCTAAAATTTGTATGGAACCACAAAAGACCCCGAATAGCCAAAGTAATATTGAAGAAGACCAAAGCGGGAGGCATCACAATCCCAGACTTTAGCCTCTACTACAAAGCTGTAATCATCAAGACAGCATGGTTTTGGCACAAAAACAGACACATAGACCAATGGAATAGAGTAGAAACTCCAGAACTGGATCCACAAAAGTATGGCCAACTAATCTTTGACAAAGCAGGGAAGAATATCCTATGGAAAAAAAAGACAGTCTCTTTAACAAATGGTGCTGGGAGAACTGGACAGCAACATGCAGAAGGATGAAACTAGACCACTTTCTTACACCATTCACAAAAATAAACTCAAAATGAATAAAGGACCTGAATGTGGGACAGGAAACCATCAAAAACCTAGAGGAGAAAGCAGGAACAAACCTCTCTGACCTCAGCTGCAGCAATTTCTTACTTGACACATCTCCAAAGGCAAGGGGATTAAAAGCAAAAATGAACTATTGGGACCTCATGAAGATAAAAAGCTTCTGCACTGTAAAGGAAACAATCAACAAAACTAAAAGGAAACTGACAGAATGGGAAAAGATATTTGCAAATGACATATCAGACAAAGGGCTAGTACCCAAAATCTATAAAGAACTCACCAAACCCCACACCCGAAAAACAAATAATCCAGTGAAGAAATGGGCAGTGAATAGATACTTCTCTAAAGAAGACATCCGGATGGCCACAGGCACACAAAAAGATTCTCAACATCACTCCTCATCAGAGAAATACAAATCAAAACCACGCTGAGATACCACCTCATGCCAGTCAGAGTGGCTAAAATGAACAAATCAGGAGACTATAGATGCTGGCGAGGATGTGGAGAAACGGGAACCCTCTTGCACTGTTGGTGGGAATGCAAACTGGTGCAGCCGCTCTGGAAAACAGTGTGGAGGTTCCTCAAAAAATTAAAACTAGATCTACCCTAAAACCCAACAATAGCACTGCTAGGAATTTACCCAAGGGATACAGGAGTGATGATGCATAGGGGCACTTGTACCCAATGGTTATAGCAGCACTTTCAACAATAGCCAATTATGGAAATTGGCTATTTCCAATTATGGAAAGAGACTAAATGTCCATCAACTGATGAATGGATAAAGAAATTGTGGTTTATATACACAATGGAATACTATGTGGCAATGAGAAAGAATGAAATACGGCCCTTTGTAGCAACATGGATGGAACTGGAGAGTGTTATGTTAAGGGAAGTAAGTCATACAGGAAAGACAGATACCATATGTTTTCACTCTTATGTGGATCCTGAGAAACTTAACAGAAGACCATGGGGGAGGGGAAGGAAAAAAAAGTTAGAGAGGGAGAGAGCCAAACCATAAGAGACTCTTAAAAACTGAGAATAAACTGAGGGTTGATGGGGAGTGGGAGGGAAGGGAGGGTGGGTGATGGGCATTGAGGAGGGCACCTGTTGGAAGAAGCACTGGGTGTTGTATGGAAACCAATTTGACAATAAATTTCATATCAAGTGAAGGAAACAGAGTATTCAATGGCTCTGGGGTATGACATATACCCCAGATAGCAACATATATGTTGCTATTATGGGATAATGAGAAATTTGTGACTAAGGCATGAGATGTATATGGGGAGGTGAGGAATATGGGACCCCCATAGCTAGGGTTTATGACAAAGACATGCAGCAAATCTCATCCTTTTATATTTTAAGCCCAGCTTGATATCAATAAAAGTGGGAAAGGAAGCACTGCATATAATTTTCATCACTAGTCTTTTTAGAAAAAGATTCACATTTCCAAATATTCAACAGCATAATGATTCCCTTGAGTCATGGTAAATTTTGGGCCGCTGACTTCCCCGTTAAAATAGAACTCTAGAAAGTAAAGCTACTCCTCTTACAGGTATAGAGGACAAGACAGAAGATAACTTACTGTGCCTTAAGAAGTGTCTCTGGAAGACAAGGGTGGGATTTTTGAATATTTTCTTGGTCTTGCAAGGGAAGAAATTTAAAAAACACTTTGAGATTAAATAAGACAGAGTAAACCCATAGAAGTTTTCTTCTTTACTCTTATCATGCAAGTAACTTCCATGAAAAAGTGTATGCTGTGCAAAGAACCCACTGGAGAATTATTTGTAGCTATTTATGAGATTGATCTATTTCATAGTTTAAGCTTTCAGATGGATGTTAATAATGAACCCAAAATATCAAATGAAAGAACTTGAGGCATATCATAATTCATGGGGCTTCCAGGCCATTCCAGCTTTCATATCTGGTACACAATTAATGGTGACACTTAAGCCAGTTAGAAACCGAGTGAAAGGGCAATTTACTTTGAGAGTGATCTTTGGGATAATGCTGAAGCAGTCAAAAACTCCCTAGGTGGAGGGGCGCCTGGCTGGCTCAGCTGGTTAAGTGTCCAACTTTGGCTAAGGTCATAATCTCATGGTTTGTCACGTCGGAGCCCACGCTGTGCACTGATGGTATGGAATCTGCTTGGGACTCTCTCTCTCTGCTCCCCTCCTCTCAAAAATAAATAAACATTAACAACGACAATAACAACAACAAAAAAACCCCTCCCTACGTGGAAAGGAGAGGGACAGTCCTGAAACCCTCACAGAGTTTGAGTGATTAGGTGCTTTAATTTCAGGTTTGGTTCTCTGAGCCTCTCCCAAAGGATGGGTTCCATCCAGTCCTGGCTCCTGACCCACTCAGAAAGTCCTCAGAGGAAAGAAGTTTCTGGAACAAGAGAAAGACTACTGAAATGCAACCTTTCTTCTTCAGTGATCCAGGGAGAGGTAGAACACAATAATCATAACAGAATGGCCTGATTTTAAGTTATAAAAGGAGATAGTGAAAAATAAATATAAAAACATAATTCAAAAACATAATAAATGACAAAAACATAATTCAAATTCCATGGAGGGAAGAAAACTAGCAGCAATTTCCCACTTCTACGCCTTGTGTGATGATGGAGTCTATACCGCCCACAGAATCACAGGGCTGCCCATTATTTTAGAAAAGGAATTTGCTATTAGCATATTGATGAGTCTTCTCAAGCATTTTGTGGATTTTATTTTTCAATGCCCCTCTTTCATGTTCGGGAGTTTTTCTGGGACAAGGTCTCTCCATCATGCAGGATTACACATGGCCAAATTCATTTTATATTGGATGACAAATTGCATTTGAATTTTTAGGGTTGAAGGTCAGGTCTGTTCTCTATTAGTCAGCCAGGCTCCCTCAAAGTGTCTCTGTCATGAGATTGTGTTGGAATCCCCTCTATGCTGCTGCCTGCTCAGATCCTCATGAATACTGAATTCTGCACGGACTTGGATTCCTAATAACTGACTCCATCCAAAGGAGGGGATCATGTCAGGGGATTGACAAAATGAACACCATCGTGCCCATCCCTGTATAATTCAGCCCGGGCCAGTCCATAGTTAATGATAACCCAGAATTTTGAAAAGATCCATTTCCTGAGCCCTAAATAAGAGATGTATCTGCAGGGTTCTGCTCCAACCTGTCAACCAGAGAAACACTATGTACCTGAGATATGTCCAGAATTGTCAGGAGGGGAAGAAAAACATAGTTCTACACTTCTAAAACGCTAAGTAGCAAAGAATGTAGAAGTTGCCAGTTGTAAAATGGATGAAGGTTGTTTCTACTCTGAGTAGCCCGCAGGCCTGACAGCCTTTAACACATTGACCCCAAATGCTGGTATCTCCTGCGAGTACTATATAGAAATGTCATGCCGCACACATACAAACACACATAAGGAGAAAACACACATCAATTCAGATTGCTAATTTTAAATTTTGTGCCATTCACACAGATACTAGTTAAAATTTAATTTTATACTCTCTGTAGTGAGTTTTCATAGACCTTTAGTAGCATATACTAAAGTATAAGATTATCTTACTCAGGAAAATATTTTCTCCAAGTACTCATAAGTTCTAGCTGACAAAGAAATAGTTGAAATGCTAACACAAGTGATTTTTACGTAGTCATTTAAGGAAATCCTTTCAAGACCTTTACTAGTTATATTAAGACTTATTTCTTGGAGGAGGAGCCAATATGGCAGAACAGTATGGTAGTTTTTTCTGTGTCTTGCATCCACGAAATACAGCCAGACCAACACTAAACCATCCTGCACACTGAGAAAACTGATCTGAGTATTAACACAACAATCTGCACAACCTGAACCACAGAACTCAGCAGGTACGCGGTGCAGAGAGGTGAACTGGGGGAGAGAAGCCCCAGAGGGCAGGGAGACACTTTTGCATGCAGAAAGAAGATGGAGATGGGGGGGGGGGGGGAAGATGGAGAATACGAGAAAAGCACTCCCCCCAAAAGTGGCTGGAGAGAAAGTGGAAAAGTTGAAACAGCTGCAGGGACTGAACTAAAAATGGAAAAAGGGAGAAAGGAGAAAGGAGAGGGTTTAAATTCCATTAAGACTGTAAACAAAGGGAGTACAGAGTCTGCAACTCCACAGCTCGATACCTGACGGTGCTCTGGTGGGAAGGGCGAATCCCCAGGAGCAGAGTGGGGTCCAGGGTTTTTCAGGCCACATGGGGAGAGGCAGTTCCCCTGTTGGGAGGACACCTGGTAGAGGCTGTTTGGCTCCCCCAAAGGCAAGGCCCAGGGGATCCGGGAGAACAACCACATTTGCTGGTGCTGGAACAAGGTCGTTAAGGGTGGAGCCTGGTGCCAGATGTGTGTTGTGATTTTCCATAATCCCTGAAACGCTGCTGCTACATGATCGCATCAACTTTTTCTGGGGTGGGCTGGCACCCAGCTGCACTCTTGGCATTGACAGCAACACGGTCCCACAAATGTTCCTGGGTGCCGCTGGCTCCCAGCCGGTGCTCGGTGAGAATCTCTGGAGAGGGGCAGAAGGGGTCAAAGCCACAGTCCCTCAGAAGTAAGGGCCCCGGGGAAACAGCCACATATGAGACAAAACTCAGGAGAGAGGTTCTGCCTGGGGCTTGGTCACGGACAGTTTAAAAGCAAGGAGTAGACGGAAGCCAAAGACAAAGGACGGGTGCGTGATTGCTGATCAGGGAGAACAGAGTTCTGATACTAGAGACTGGGTACCTGGGTGACGCCATTTTCACTACTCCCGCACATTCGCGCGCGCGCGCGTGCACACACACCTACAAGCGCCACAATTCACCTCAGTAAGCTCAGCAGTGCCATCTTGTGGAGAATGGAGCCATTATATGGAGTCCCGCCAGACTGGGCCAACCTCGCTCTTCAGGAACACAAGTCTCTCCGCCTGCTTAGTTTACGGACTATAAAGCACTACATATTCTGACTTCTAGGGGAAAACAAAGTAACTTTAGTCATACTTCAGTCTGTTCACCAGTCTATCTATTCAATTTTCCTTCTTTTTTCTTTTTTCTCTTCTTCGTTTCTTTTCTTTTCTTGAATACAGAAAGAGAAAAAATTCATTTTTATTTTCAATTTTTATTAAAAATATTTTTATTTAATTTTTTTCTACTATATTTTTTATTTTTGTGTAAATTTTTTCAAATTCTATTTTACTTCCCTCATTTCATTTTAGTCTACTTCAGTGTATTCATTTTGTCAAATTTTCAAATGATTTCCTTTTTTTTTCTTTCCCCCCTTTTCTCTAATCTATCAAGCCCCTTTCAACACTCAGACGAAAACATACCTAGGACCTAGCATCATTTATTTGATTTGTGTGTGTGTGTGTGTTTAATTTTTTAATTTTAATACTTTTTTAAATTTTAATTTTTTTTAAATTTTAATTTTTTTTAACCTCATTAATTCCTTTTCTCCCTTAAAAATGACAAAATGAAAGAATTCACCCCAAAAGAAAGAGCAGGAAGAAATGAAAGCCAGGGACTTAACCAACACAGATATAAGCAAGATGTCTGAACCAGAATTTAGAATCACAATAATAAGATACTAGCCGGAGTAAAAAATAGATTAGAATCCCTTTCTGCAGAGATAAAAGAAATAAAAGTTAGTCAGGATGAAATAAAAAATGCCTTAACTGAGCTGCCATCTCCAATGATGTCATGGCAGCAAGGATGCATGAGGCAGAACAGAGAATCAGCAATATAAAGGACAAATTTATGGAGAATAATGAAGCAGAAAAAAAGAGGGAGATTAAGGCAAAAGAGCACGATATAAGACTTAGAGAAATCAGCGACTCATTAAAAAGGAACAACATCAGAATCATAGGGGTCCCAGAAGAGGAAGAGAGAAATAGGGGTAGAAGGGTGATGTGAGCAAATCATAGTGGAAAACTTTCCTAACCTGGGGAAAGACACAGACTTCAAAATCCTGGAAGCACAGAGGACTCCCATTAGATTCAACAAAAACCGACCATCAACAAGGCATATCATAGTCAAATTCACAAAATACTCAGGCAAGGAGAGAATCATGAAAGCAGCAAGGGAAAAAAAGTCCTTAACCTACAAGGGAAGACAGATCAGGTTTGCAGCAGACCTACCCACAGAAACTTGGCAGGCCAGAAAGAAGTGGCAGGATATATTCAATGTGCTGAATCAGAAAAATATGCAGCCAAGAATTCTTTACCCAGCAAGGCCGTCATTCAAAAGAGAAGGAGAGATAAAAAGTTTCCCAGACAAACAAAAATTAAAGGAGTTTGTGACCACTAAACCATCGCTGCAAGAAATTTTAAGGGGGACTCTCTGAGGGGAGAAAAGATGAAAAAAAAACCACAAATAAATAAAGACCAAAACCAACAAAGACTAGAAAGGACCAGAGACCACCACCAGAAACTCCAACGCTACAAGCAACATAATGGCAATAAATTCATATCTTTCAGTATTCACTCTGAATGTCAATGGACTCAATGCTCCAATCAAAAGACATAGGGTAACAGAATGGATAAGAAAACAAGATCCATCTATATGCTGCTTACAAGAGACCCACTTTAGACCTAAAGACACCTTCAGATTGAAAATAAGGGGATGGAGAACCATCTATCATGCTAACGGTCAACAAAAGAAAGCTGGAGTAGCCATACTTATATCGGACACTCTAGACTTTAACATAAAGACTATATCAAGAGATGAAGAAGGGCATTATATCATAATCAAGGGGTCTATCCACCAAGAAGACCTAACAATTGTTAACATTTATGCACCAAATGTGAAAGTACTCAAATACATAAATCAATTAATCACAAACATAAAGAAACTCATTCCTAATAATACCATATTAGTAGGAGATTTCAACACCCCACTCACAGCAATGGACAGATCATCTAATAAAAAAATCAACAAGGAAACAATGGCTTTGAATGACACACTGGACCAGATGGACTTAACAGATATACTCAGAACATTTCATCCTAAAGCAGTGGAATATACATTCGTCTCCAGTGCACATGGAACATTCTCCAGAATAGACCACATACTGGGACACAAATCAGCTCTCAGTAAATACAAAAAGATGGAGATCATACCGTGCATATTTTCAGACCACAACACTATGAAACTCGAAATCAACCACAAGAAAAATTTGGAAAGGTACCAAATACTTGGAGACTAAAGAACATCCTACTAAAGAATGAATGCACTAACCAAGAAGTTACAGAGGAAATTTAAAAGTTCATGGAAGCCAATGAAAATGATAACACCACAACCCAAAACCTCTGGGACGCAGCAAAGGCGGTCATAAGAGGAAAGTATATAGCAATCCAGGCCTTCCTAAAGAAGGAAGAAAGATCTCAGATACACAACCTAACCTTACGCCTTAAAGAGCTGGAAAAAGAACAGCAAATAGAACCCAAACCCAGCAGAAGACAGGAAATAATAAAGATTAGAGCAGAAATCAATGCTATCAAAACCAAAATAACAGTAGAACAGACCAATGAAACCAGAAGCTGGTTCTTTGAAAGAATTAACAAAATTGATAAACCACTAGCCAGTTTGATCAAAAAGAAAAAGGAAAGGACGCAAATAAATAATATCAAGAATGAAAGAAGAGAGATCACAACCAACACAGCAGAAATGAAAACAATAATAAGAGAATATTATGAGCAATTATATGCCAATAAAACAGGCAATCTGGAAGAAATGGACAAATTCCTAGAAACATATACACTACCAAAACTGAAACGGGAAGAAATAGAAAATTTGAACAGACCCATAACCAGTAAAGAAATCGACTTAGTAAGCAAAAATCTGCCAAAAAACAAGAGCCCAGGGCCAGATGGCTTTCCAGGGGAATTCTACCAAGCATTTAAGGAAGAGTTAAAACCTATTCTCTTGAAGCTGTTCCAAAAAGTAGAATGGAAGGAAAACTTCCAAATTCTTTCTATGAAGCCAGCATTGCCTTGATTCCAAAACCAGACAGAGACCCCACTAAAAAGGAGAACTATAGACCAATTTCCCTGATGAACACAGATGCAAAAATCCTCAACAAGATATTAGCCAACCGGATCCAACAATACATTAAAAAAATTATTCACCACGACCAAGTGGGATTTATGCCTTGGATGTCGGGCTGGTTCAATAGCTACAAAACAATGAACCTGATTCATCACATCAATAAAAGAAAGGACAAGAACCATATGATCCTCTCAATAGATGCAGAGAAAGCATTTGACAAAATACAACATCCATTTTTGATAAAAACCCTCAAGAAAGTAGGGATAGAAGGATCATACCTTGGGATCATAAAAGCCATATACAAAAGACCTAATGCTAATATCATCCTCAATGTGGAAAAACTGAGAGCTTTGCCCCTAAGGTCAGGAACATGACAGGATGTCCACTCTTGCCACTGTTATTCAACATAGTATTGGAAGTCTTAGCCTCTGCAATCAGACAACACCAAGAAATAAAAGACATCCAAATTGGCCAGGAGGAGGTCAAACTTTCACTCTTCGCAGATGACAAAATATTCTGTGTGGAAAACCCTAAAGATTCTACCAAAAAACTGCTAGAATTGATTCATGAATTCAACAAAGTGGCAGGATATAAAATCAATGCACGGAAATTGGTTGCATTCCTATACACCAACAATGAACAACAGAAAGAGAAATCAAGGAATCAATCCTATTTACAATTGCACAATAAGCCATGAAATACTTAGGAATAAATCTAACCAAAGAGGTTAAAAAATCTATACGCTGACAAGTATAGAAATCTTATGAAAGAAACTGAAGAAGACACACATACACAAAAAAAGGAAAAAGATTCCATGCACCTGGATAGGAAGAAAAATATTGTTAAAATGCTAATACTACCCAAAGCAATCTACATATTCAATGCAATCCCTATCAAAATAACACCAGCCTTCTTCACAGAGCTAGAACAAATAATCCTAAATTTTTATAGAACCAGAAAAGACCCCAAATAACCAAAGCAATCTTGAAAAATAAAACCAAAGCAGAAGGCATCACAATCCCAGACTTCAAGCTATACTACAAAGCTGTAATCATCAAGACAGTATGGTACTGGCACAAAAACAGACACTCAGATCAATGGAACAAAATAGAGAACCCAGAAGTAGACCCACAAACATATGGCCAACTAATCTTTGACAAAGCAGGAAAGAATATCCAATGGAATAAAGACAGTCTCTTCAGCAAGTGGTGCTGGGAAAACTAGACAGCGACATGCAGAAAAATGAACCTGGACCACTTTCTTACACCATACACAAAAATAAACTCTAAATGGGTGAAAGACCTAAATGTAAGACAGGAAGCC
Organism: Panthera onca; assembly: GCF_046562875.1. Lineage (NCBI taxonomy): Eukaryota > Metazoa > Chordata > Mammalia > Carnivora > Felidae > Panthera > Panthera onca. Next base: position 23,264,886 of record NC_138356.1, on the reverse strand, counting down.
ATCAAAATCCTCGAGGAGAAAGCAGGCAAAAACCTCTTTGATCTTGGCCGCAGCAACTTCTTACTCAACATGTCTCCAGAGGCAAGCAAAAATGAACTATTGGGACCTCACCAAAATAAAAACTTCTGCACAGTGAAGGAAACAGTCAGCAAAACTAATAGGCAACCAACAAAATGGGAGAAGATATTTGCAAAAGACATATCAGATAAAGCATTAGTATCCAAAATGTATAAAGAACTTATCAAACTCAACACCCAAAAAACAAATAATCCAGTGAAGAAATGGGCAAAAGATATGAATAGACACTTCTCCAAAGAAGACATCCAGATGGCCAACCGACACATGAAAAAATGCTCAACATCACTTATCATCAGGGAAATACAAATCAAAACCACAATGAGATACCACCTCACACCTGTCAGAATGGCTAACATTAACAACTCAGGCAACAACAGATGTCGATGAGGATGCAGAGAAAGAGGATCTCTTTGCGTTGTTGGTGGCAACGCAAGCTGGTGCAGCCACTCTGGAAAACAGTATGGAAGTTCCTCAAAAAATTAAAAGTAGAACTAACCTACAACCCAGCAATTGCACTACTACGTATTTATCCATAGGATACAGGTATGCTCTTTCGAAGGGACACATGCACCCCAATGTCTATAGCAGCACTATCAACAATAGCCAAAGTATGGAAAGAGCCCAAGTGTCCCTTGATGGATAAATGGATAAAGAAGATGTGGTATATACATACAATGGAGTATTACTCGGCAATCAAAAAGAATGAAATCTTGCCATTTGCAACTATGTGGATGGACCTAGAGGGTATTATGCTAAACGAAATTAGTCAGAGAAAGACAAATATCATATGACTTCACTCATATAAGGACTTTAAGACACAGACACAGATGAACACAAGGGAAGGAAAGCAAAAATAATATAAAAACAAGTAGGGGGACAAAACATAAAAGACTCTTAAATATGGAAAACAAACTGAGGGTTGCTGGAGGGGTTGTGGGATGGGGGGGATGGGCTAAATGGGTAAGGGGCATTAAGAAATATACTCCTGAAATCATTGTTGCACTATATGCTAACTAATTTGGATGTAAATTAAAAAAATAAAAAATAAAATACCATATAAGAAATTAAGCCTTTATTTAGAATAAGATAATAAAGCATGGAAAACATACGCTTAAAAGTTGACAAATACCACAAACATTATAAGTACAAAATCGTATTTTTTTTAAACGTTTATTTATTTTTGAGACAGAGAGAGCATGAACGGGAGAGGGTCAGAGAGAGGGAGACACAGAATCGGAAGCAGGCTCCAGGCTCTGAGCCATCAGCCCAGAGCCCAACGCAGGGCTCGAACTCACGGACCGCGAGATCGTGACCTGAGTTGAAGTCGGATGCTTAACCGACTGAGCCACCCAGGCGCCCCAAAATAGTATTGTTTTTAATTAACTTCCTCTATAATGTTTTCCCATGTATTTTGGCTGCATTTTCTCTGAGTGTTTGATTGCCTCTCATAAAGGAATTGCTTCTATACAGAGATTCGAAAGATAAAAGACTTACTTCTCCAACTAAATAATTATTTACCCCTTCTTTTCCCTAGCCCATGGCACTGAGTACTCTGAATTAAGTAGGTTTTCAGAAATGTCTGTTGATAATTATGTCAAAAATTATTATAATTAGTCATTGTGTGTAATTTAGTTATTAAATACATATTAAAGTAATAAATCTGTAACAAATATCCCATAATTCAAACTTTTCACTTCATGAAGTATTTATTAATAGCTATCATTTATTAAACCCTTATTTTATTAGGATGCTAAATGCTTTATATCCACTACCTTATTTAATTTTTTATCAGCCCTATGAGGTAAGTATAAATATGATATTCAGATTGCAGATGAGATTCCAGAGAGGTTAAGTAACTTGCCCCAGCTCATACAGCAGGTGAGTAACAGAACTGGGATTCAAATTCAAATCCTCCTGATTCTAAATTCAAAACACTTAGCCACTATGATGTTCCACATTAATCGCAGGTTAAACTCATCCCCCATGTCTGAATTGAGTGGAATTGTTCCGGCCTTATCTCTGGCAAGGCCTGGCCTCCATGTACTCATTTGGCAAGCACTTGCCCTGCCCTTATGGACAGGTTAGAATGAATGAAGAGCCAAGGTTAAAAGCAAAACAACAGGTATTATATACAACAGGAAAGATTTGCTAGCAAAATTGTGAACTTTGATACTCTTGTATAACACAAAACCCCAGATCCTGCTTGCTTTTTTTGAGACATGAATATATTGACTGAAAGACCTAGTGATTATTCATATTTTTGTAGAAGGCAAAAGATTTTAATTAAATGATCACTGCTGTTAAAATAGAACTGCAAATATTTATTCATTTTTCGAAAACGTACACTTTAGTTCTTTCACAGTGAAAGAGCCTAAATCTTTCCTAAATAAGTTTCAAGCAGGGATGCCTGGGTGGCTCAGCTGGTTAAGCTACCGACTCTTGATTTCAGCTCAGGTCATGGTCTCGTGGTTTGTGAATTCGAGCCCCTCATCTGGCTCTGCACTGACCATGTGGAACTTGCTTGGGATCCTCTCTCTCTCTCCCTCTCTGTCTGCCCCTCCCTACCTCTCCCTTTCAAAATAAATAAACTTAAAAAAAAAAAAGGTTTCAAATGACAGAAGCTAATGAATGAATTTTAATTGATTGTGATTTGTTCTTTAGTCTTTAGACACATTGCATATTTAAAGATGTTGGAAAAGGGTGCCTGGGTGGCTCAGTCAGCTGAGCGACCAACTCTTGATTTTGGCTCAGGTCATGATTGCAGGGTTGTGGGATAGAACTCCGCGTCAGGCTCCATGCTGAGTGTGGAGCCTGCTTGGGCCTCTCTCTCTCTTTCTCTCTCTCTCTGCCCCCCCACCTGATTCTAAATTCAAAACACTCTCCCCCATTCACTCTCTCTCTCTAAAATAAAATGAAATGAAATAAAATAAAATAAAATAAAAACATAAAATAACATAAAAAATATGTTGGAAATACAGTTCAGTTCTCCACATATTTATTGACAGCCTCCATATGCCATTCTCCGAGGTGGATGTTGGAAACACTTTTCTTTAGGGACACATAGATAGCAAGTCAGGCAAATGTACGTGCAACGAATACTGAAGTTTTAAAATGATGGTTATTGAAAATTATGAATAATATGAAAACAATGGCCTAAGCACGATCTCTCCCCACTATTTGGTACACGCAATAAGAGAGTAACAATAAAATCATGAAGCAGTTTCAAGAGAGAAGCATGATTGAAGTACCAACAGGATACTTGAAATGCAACCAAAGTATTCTCCGCCAACCTTTTTGGATTTGTCTAAACTAGAAATTAGATTTTCTCCACATCTTAACTGACTAATTGAACTTTTCTTGCAAAGGAGCAGGCTAATTTTAAATGGGCAGAAATTTTCCAAATAAACTAGCCTGATGCTTTACTTTCAAAATTGGTTACATTGATACGTTTATGGGTCTTAAGTTCCCGGTGGACATGAGCTGTAGATTTCACCAAATGAGGAGTGCCACTTTGCTTTACAAATTAGAGTGTCAGTTAAAAATACCAGTGGGCGATTCAGTCTGATGCACCTGCGAAATGTTGAACAGATTAGATAGTTTGCTGTTCACAGGGCTTTCTCACAGGTCAAGGATAGACCCCAAGGTCCCCAGTTCTCTTCTAATAGTCCATTATACATCTATTACCCAGAGTGAACAGGGGCGATACATGGCCTCTGAATCAGACAGATTAGACAGACTTGGGTTTGGCTTCTTCTTTTGCTACCTAAGATCTGTTATGGGCTCAATTGTGCATCCTCCCCCCCACCCCCAATTTATATGTTGAAGTTCTAACCTCCTTATTTGGGAATAGAGTCATACATGCATGATTATTTAAGATGAGGTCATACTGGAGTAGGCTGGGCCACTAATCCATTATGGCTGGTATCCTTATAAAAGGGGGAAACTGGGACATATCTACACACACACAGAGAACACCATGTGAATGAAGGTGAAGGCAGAGATGGGGGTGATGTTCTACAAGCCAAGGGACGCATAGATTGTCAGCAAACCAAAGTTCAGAGAGAGACATGGGACAGATTCTCCCTCACAACCCTTAGAAGTAACTAACCCTGCCGACACCTTGGCCTTGGACTTCTAGCCCCCAAAACTGTGAGACAATAAGTTTCTATTGTTTATGCCACCTAGTGTGTGGAACTTTGTTATGGCAGCACTGGCAAACTAGTATGTTATATACTAGTTTGGCAGCACTGGCAAACTAGTATGTTATATAATTCTGAGCTAATTCCTTAATTTCAACAAATTTTGGCTCACTCATCTATAAAAGAATGACATTACCTACCCCACTGGGTTATGGTGAACTTCCTGGTGCTTATCACACTGTCTTAGAATGACTTGTTATTTGTTCACCACTTATTTGTTCACTGCAAAGTCATTGAGGGCAGGGACCATGGCTGTTGTCCTTTGTTCTGTTCTCAGTGGCTGCACAGTAGATGTTTGATTAGTATTTATTGAATGATGAAGTGCACTATTAAGTGAGGAAGAGTATACGAAGTAGATGCCACATGATAGTAACAGTGACTGCTTATTCTGTACCAGGCATGCAATCCAATCTTAGTCCACGCAGTTTTTCAATTTAGTCCCCCCAGCATCTCTAGGAGTTAGGTGCTATTTTATCTTTCATTTTACTAAAGAAGAAACTGAGACAAAGAGAGATCAAGAAATTTTCCAAGAGTAATATTACCTGCAAGTTGAGGTTCAAACCCAGGCAACTTCATTTCAAGTGCTGGTATTTTAACAACTACATTGTGTGCCTTTTGGTGGTTGCTGTGCATGGGTATAAATATTAGTTTCCTCTTTATTTCCTTTATAATGCTTTCTTAGTCATTGGGTTGGCTCTGTGGCTCTGTGGATTGACTGGGCTAAACTACAGATGTATCCAGAATTCCTTCTCTAGTATTCCTTTTCTAGTAGAATAGGCCACAAGAGATATTCTCTCATGAGAGCTGGAGAATAGAAGGGAAAGGGGAGACTTCTGAAAACTCAAGCATGCACACATGCACACACACATGCATACACACACACACACACACACACACACACACACACACACACACACACACCCTTTCTCAGTTATTTAACCAAACCTAACCAAGATGCTTCTATGAAGAGGTTTTAAAGATGTAATTAAAGTACCTAATCAGTTGTCTTTAAGTTAGAGAGTATCCTGGGTGGGCCCGGCCTAATCAATTGTAAGGCTTTTTAAAGAGATGCCTGAGAGAGAGAGAGAGAGAGAGAGAGAGAGAGACTGAGTCTGATGCTAATCTCTCTCCCAGATGGTCTCCAGATTCACAAGGATGGACAAATGTGACCCATGACTTCTTTCAGGGATAACTGTGTTTTCTATTTGGTTTCCTAATGTTCACCTTTGGTTCAATACCATTTATGAAGTGTTTGTTATATGTATGTACTGAGATGGTCTTGAATTTGATACAAATCCTCAAAAATAGAAGTCTGTAAAATTGGAAGGAATTTTAAAAAGCATCTTGCTTGATCCTTTTGTTCCAAGTATCAGTGAGTGCTTTTCTCAAGGTCATACAACTTGTTAATTGTAGAACCAAATCTAAGACCCAAGGTGTCTGATTCCTAATGTTGTTACCAAACTACCTGTCAGTTGTTATTAATTTTTTTAAGGTGGTCTTTTAGATACAAAACAGATGAACATAAGGGAATGGAAGCAAAAATAATATAAAAACAGGGAGGGGGACAAAACATAAGAGACTCTTAAATATGGAAAACAAACAGAGGGTTACTGGAGGGATTGTGGGAGGGAGGATGGGCTAAATGGTTACCCACTGAGGAATTAGGGGCATTAAGGAATCTACTCCTGAAATCATTGTGGCACTATATGCTAACTAATTTAGATGTAAATTAAAAAAATTTAAAAAAAACAAACAAAAAATATAACTCTCATCTGCACACATTGTCTTGCAGAATAAATTTGGAGTCATGAAAAAAATAATAAAAGTGGTCTTTTAGACATTAATAACTTCATCAGATATGATGAGGCCTTCGTTTTTAGATCATCTCATCCTTTATATTTATTTGGAGCTCACAAGTGCTTGTTAGAAATGACATCAATTCACTGTTGCCCCATTGTCTTGTTGGTTCACACATCGGGAGGTAAAGTTCAGATGAGTTAGATTCATAGTTTATGAAATGGCAGCGGCACATTTGTAACCAATGGTGTTGAAGCATTAGGATGAAATGTATCTGTGAATCAAAGACCAAGAAGAAAGTAATTCAGTTCTCACTCTCACTGGACAATGTTCCCTTCCTTGGTTTGGGTTGTCCTTGAGTTCACAAGGGACACAGGAACAAAGCTTCCCATGTACCACTCTGATAAGGACTCTGGGGCATCTTATGAGCTACGAGCTGGGTTCTCAGAAGCCCTGACTGAATCTCTCCTTCTGCAGCATCCCCAGCTCCTCAGCCTCATGTCCCTTACACCTCTTGCAAACTGCTAACCTGGAGTCAATCCCACTCTAAATTATCGATCTTGAGGTGATAGTGAACTCTTGGAGAGGCCCATGTGTCCGTCAAGTGGGGCAGCCACAAATTCATATTTCTGGGTTCGGACGGGTCCTCAGTTTTGCCAGTCATCTTTTTGCTTCTCTTCGTTAACCCCTCTTCCTTGTCTTATCAGCTCTTCATTTATTACTCTCCTGCTCCGTCCTCCCAGCAGTCGCCCTAATCTGCTACTTCACCTAAGCAATTTGTCCAATTCTCTCACCATCTCCCACACCCTCTTGTGAATCCACACCAGTCCTGAGTCTCAAGAGGCTGGGGAGCCTCTTCTCCTACCAACAGTATTACTGTGTTCCCATCTCATTTTCCCTCATCTTCTTTGGGACTCCACGGTAGCATTGATCACCTCTCCCTCTTCCTGGTAGTCTCTGCTCTCTCTTTCCCTGCTGGTTCTTTCTCCTCAGATTATGAACATGGTAAAGACCTTCTCATTCTAAACAAATAAACCCAAAACAAGCCAAAACTCCCATCTGGATTCTCTGTCCCCCTCTAGCTATTATCCAATCTATCCAATAATAGCTATAATCCAATCTAGCTATTATTCCAAAACTTTGGAAAATTTTTTTTCCAAAATATGCTCCTCAGCTACTGTATCAACTTCCTCTACTCCAACCTCCCTGACTCTTGTTTCTGTTCATTTACCTTTATTCTCATTCGTTCACTGGTTTACTTGTTCATCATCAGCCATTCTGGTTTTCATTCAATCAACAAATATTATTGAATGCCTCCAGGTGCCAGGGACTGTTCGAGACCCTGGGAGAGACAGCAGTGAATTCCACTGCAATAGTCTTGCTAAGTTACTAACTTCAGAGAATAGTATTCTTTTTAAAACATTGATTATAAAATCAACACAATATACACAAGGTAACTCTATGGTATTCGGCAAGGCTCCATCTTCGCTTGGTTATTTTGCAATCTGTTACCTACAAAGGCTTCAAAGGTGGAAAGTTGCAATCGCTTTTGCCAGGGCAGCACCCCTACTCTTTGCCTGCCTCCCATAGAGCTCCTAGAAATCTCAGCCCCTGGAGCATATCAATTCAAACCCATAGATCTCCTGGGAGAGTCATGAAGGGGAGGGTCTGTCTTGGGGCTACAGAAGCTTTTGGCTGGGGAGGGAGAGTAGGATCAGGGGATGGTGGGGAAGGACCAGAGAAAAGGAGAAGGAACAGAAATTGGGAGTCAAAGAGCCAAAGACTATGGGCTGTTTCTAAAAGACGAGATAATAGATAATAGCAGGAGTCATAATAGGAATAACACATGAATAAACAAAAGAGGATAGCATAAATCACTAAGTCTACGTCCCAGAGCAAACCATTAACATTTTTACATACTTTCCGTCGGTAGTTTTTTTCCCCACACATATGTGTATATAGCAAACACAAATTTGATACAAGCGCAAAACTGACTTACATATACTGTTTTTCACTTAATATTTTATTCCAAGAATTTTCTACAATGTCATCAAATGTTCTTCAAAAGCATGAAGCTGGAGAAGCATGCAGAGGATATATCCTGATAGGCCATGTTTAAGAGTTTAGATTTTATCCTAAGAGCAATGGGAATTCCCCAGAGACGTTTTCTAGGTCAGATTATTTGAGGAATAATTCACATACAGTAAATTCCCTTTTTTGGAGTGTACAGCTTTAAAACAATTTTTAATTCCAGTGTGGTTAACATGCAGTGTTATGTTAGCCATTCGGATAGGTATATAGTGGTATCTAATTGTGGTTTTAATTTGTAGTTCTTTAATGACTAATGTTACTGAGCATATTTTCATATGCTTCTATGATGTCCATATCATTCTTTGGCAAACTGGGTTTTCAGCTTTCTTGCCCATTTTTTCTTTTAGCTAGGTTGTTTCCTTTTTATAGGTTGTTGACAATTCTTTACATATTCTGCATATGATTCCTTTATCAGATGTATATTTTTCCCAGTCTGTGGTTTATCTTTTGATTTTTATTACCAGTGTCTTTTGAAAAGCAGTTCTTAATTTTGATGATAGTCAATGTATCTTTTTTTTTCTTTTATGAATTGAGCTTTTGGTGTTGTATCTAAGAACTCTTTGCCTATTTCAGGGTTGTGAATATTTTATCCTATGTTTTCTTTTAGCAGTGTCATTGTCTTAGGTTTTATATTTTGATCTATAATCCATTTTGAGTTAATTTTTGTGTATGAAATGAGGTATGACTCTCAGTTCATTTTTGCATATGGATATCCATTTGTTGAAAAGACTGTCTTTTCTCCATTGAATTGCCTTTGCACCTTTGTTAAAAACAATTATATATATATACATATATATACATATATGTATGTAAATATATGTGTATATATATATTTGCGTTGATGCCGATACCATACTGTCTTGATTACTGTAGCTTTATAATAAGTCTTGAGGTCAGGTGGTGTTAGTCCAAATTTGTTCTTTTTCAAAGTTGTTTTTGGCTATTCTAAGTACTTTAAATCTCCATATAGATTTTAGAATCAGTTTGTCAACTTCTACAAAAGAAGTCTGCTGGGATTTTGCATGAGACTGAATCAAATCTATAGGTTAATTTAGTATGAATTGGCATTAATTTTTTTCAATTCATAGACATATCTCTCTCAATTTGTTTATATCTCTTAAAATTTCTCTCAGCAATACTTTGTAATTTTGAGGCTACACGTTTTATATATGTTTTGTCATACTTATCCTTAAATCTTTCATTTTGGTGGAGATGCGATTGTGACTGATTTTGCTCTTTATAATTCCAATTTCTGATTATTCATTGCTAGGATATAGAAATACAACTGACTTTTGTGTATTTATCTTGCATCTGCAACATTGCCTAACTCACTTATTCTAATAACATTTTTTTTTTTTTTGCAAAATCCATATTGCCTGCAACTGAAGACTTTTACTCCTTCTTTTCCAATCTTGTATATTTTGTCTTGTCCTATTGAACTTTCTGCAGTGCAATGGTGAGAGAAGCCATCTTTGCCTTGTTACTGAACTTATGGGAAAAGTGTTCAGTCTTTCATCATGAATTTTGATTTTAGCTGTAGGTCTTTCATTGATACCCTTTATCAGAATGTGGAAGTTCCCTTCTATCCCTGGATTGTTGAGATCTTTTCTCAGGAATGAGTGGTGGATTTTTAAAATTGCCCTCCCCCTTTTTGGGGTGCATCTATTAAGACAATCATAGGTTTGTTTTAGTTCCAGTTTTCTTTTTAATATTGCACTGATTAAGCTGATCAATTGTTTTTATTGTTGGACCATCCCTTTAACCAGGGATAAACCTTAGTTGATCATGATATATTATCCCTTTTATATATTTCTGAGTTTAATTTGCTAAAATTTTGGATTTATATTTATAAGGTTTATAAGGATAAACCTTAGTTGATCATGATATATTATCCCTTTTATATATTTCTGGGTTTAATTTGCTAAAATTTTGGATTTATATTCATGAGGGATACTTACCTGTACCTTTCTTTTCTTGTAATATCTTTGTCTAGGTTGGTATCAGAATAATTCTGCCTTCATAAAATAGTTTGAGAAATATTCTTTCCACTTCCATTTTCTACAGTTGGTATTATTTCTTTCTTAAATGTTTGGTAGAATTTACCAATAAAGCATCTGGGCCTGGAGTTTCCTTCGTGAGCAGGTTTTTAACTACAAATTCCAACATTTTCATAGATATAGAACTACTCTAGACATCTATTTCTTCTTGAGTGATCTTTGTGGTTTGTGGTTTCAATGACTTTATTTATCAGATTTTTTGATATATAGTTCACAATACTTTATTATTATCTTTTTAATATCTGTAAGATCTGTAGGGATTTTCTCTCTTTCCTTCCTGATATTAGTAGTTTGTGTCTTCTCTTTTCTTTTTATCAGACTTGTTCAAAGTTTATATATTTTATTGATCCTCTCAAAAAGCCAGATGTTGATTTAATTGATGATCTCTATCGATTTTCCATTTACTTGATATATGCTGTTATTCTTACTGTTTTTTTCTTCTGTTTGCTTGAGCTTGATTTGCTCTCCTTTCTTTAGATTCTCAAGGTCAAGATTTACATTTAAAACATTTTAAAATTTATTTTTATTTGTTATTTGAGAGAGAGAAAGTGTGAACAGGGGAGAGAGGAGCAGAGAGAGAGAGAGAGAGAAAGACAGAGAGAGGGAGAGTCTTAAGCAGGCTCTAGATTCAGCAAGGAGCCTGACTCAGGGCTTGATCCCACAATCCTGGAATCATGACCTGAGCTGAAAGCAAGAGTTGGATGTTCAACCGACTGAGCCACCAAGGTGCTCCAAAATCTACATGATTGATTTGAGATCTATTTTACTTTTTGATAGATTATTCTCATGTAGGGTTTTGTTTGTTTGTTTGTTTGTTTTTTAGGTAATATCTACCCACACCATGGGGCTTGAACTCACAACTCTCTGGGCTCACAACCCCAAGATCAAGAATTGCATGCTTTACCAACTGAGCCAGCCAGGTACCAAGATCTCTTCTATTTTCTAATGTAAACATTTAATGTTACAAATTTCCCTCTAAGAAGTACTTTAGCTGCATCCCTCAAATTCTGATATGTTATATTTTCTATTTAATCTTATTAAAACATTTGCTTCTTTTTTAAGTTTATTTATTTTTGAGGGAGAGAGAGAGAGAGATCGAATGCATGGGTGAGGGGCAGAGAGACAAGGAGAGACAGAAAATCACAAGCAGAATCTGCGCTGTTAGCACAGAGCGCGATGCTGGGCTCCATTTCACAAACTGTGAGATCATGACCTGAGCTCAAATCAAGAGTCCGAGGCTCAACTGACTGAGCCACCACCCAGATGCCCCTAAAACATTTTCTAACATTTCTTGTGAATTCCTCTTTTTTTTTTTTAAAGAATTTTTTTTTTAACGTTTATTTATTTTTGAGACAGAGAGAGACACAGCATGAACGGGGGAGGGGCAGAGAGAGAGGGAGACACAGAATCGGAAGCAAGCTCCGATTAGGCCAATTTGTTTAATAGCGTTGGTCAATATAGTCTTACTGATTTTCCCTCTACTTTTTCTATAAATTACTGACAGAAGAGTGTCAAAATCTCCAATTACAATCGTATATTTATCTATTTTTTCTTTTTGTTCAATCAACTTATGTATTTGGAAGCTCTGTTAGATGGATGAACATGTGGGATTGTTATCGTTGTTTGATGAATTGACCACTTTGTCATTATGCAATGTGTTTCTTTTTTCTTTTAATGTTTACTTATTATTTTGAGAGAAAGAGAGAGTGTGTGTACAAGTGGAGGGAGGGGCAGAGAAAGAGGAGGGAGAGAATCCCAAGCAGGCTCTGTGCAGAGCCTGATGCAGGGTTTGAATGCATGAACTGTGAGATCATGACCTGAGCTAAAACCAAGAGTTGGATACCCAGGCACCTGCAATGTGTTTCTTTTTAAAAAAAAAAAATTTTTTAACGTTTATTTATTTTTGAGACAGAGAGAGAGACAGAGCATGAATGGGGGAGGGGCAGAGAGAGAGGGAGACACAGAATCGGAAGCAGGCTCCAGGCTCTGAGCCATCAGCCCAGAGCCCGACACGGGGCTCGAACTCACGGACTGCGAGATCGTGACCTGAGCCGAAGTCGGAGGCTTAACCGACTGAGCCACCCAGGTGCCCCTGCTATGTGTTTCTTTATCCCAGGTGATTTTCTTTTGTTTCTGAAACACCGATATTCTGATATTAATATGAGCATTTCTGTTTATTTGGAGTAGTAATTTTATAGTATATCTTTTTTCCATCCTTTCACTTTTAATCAGTTTATGTTTCCCTATTTTTCAGGTGGGTTTCTTATAGACAGCATATAGTTGGGTCTTGTTTTTTAATCCCATCTGACAAGCTTAGTCTTTTGGTTGGGACTTCAGTTATATTCCTTCCACTAAGAGGGTCTGTCTCTGGTCTCTTGCTCTTTCCCCAGTTTTCCTCATGAGTACCATCTGGAGGCCACTGGTATAGAGCCTGTGAGTGAGTGCCAACTTTCCTTGTGTCTGGTGATCCTACTTTTTCCAAACTGACATACTAGCCCACACTGGCTTTTAAGAATATTTCACAATTTTAGATAATTTTTTTCCACCCACTTGTGTGGCAGCCACCTCCTCTGTCCTTGCTCTGTCAGAGGTGAAACAACATTTGTGTTCTGTCTCTCCTCACGGTGCTTCTCAGTCTTTAGGATTGAGTTTGCTTAATTGCCTTGTGACCTCAGCTCCTTGATGGGTTCAAGAAAATGATGATTTTGTAGATTATCTGCCATGTTCGCATTGTTGTCAGAGCTCTGTTGTCCTGTGGCTTTCTACATCCTAAGTGGGAGCAGAGCTTCCGGGCGGCTTGTAACCAACAGAGTGTCATTATTTTATTTACATGTTTAAAACCTCCCGCTGGCTGCTTTGTGGAGAACACATTTTAGAGGGATAAGAGTGGAAGTGGGGAGACCATTGAGGGTGCTAGCATGGAGCCTGGTCCTGAGAGAATGTACTCTGCACTCAGGAGGTGCCAGAGGAGAAGGAGGGATTTTAGAAGTGAAATCCATTTTAGAAGTGAACCAATGGGATCTGATGATGTGCCGGATGAAGAGAAGGAGGGAAAGAGAGCCCTCGAGGAGGCCTCCTAGGCTTAGGTCGAGCAATGGAATGAATGCCAGTGCCGCTTCCTGACAGTAATCAGATCTGGAGGGAAAGTCAATAGTTCTATACTGGACATGAGAAGTTCTAAATCAAGTGGAGGCATCAAGCCAGAAGTTGGATGCTCCCCTTCCAGAGTCAGAGAAGAGTTCTGGTCTGACAATTTACCTGGGAGAGTTAATGGTGTATATATGATATTTTAAGTCTCTGGACTGGATGGCGTTATCTGGGGAAAGGATGTCGACAGAAGAGGTCACCCATTTGACATAAGATGGGGGGAGGAACAGGAGGGAGCATAAAGAAGACAGAGGAGCTGTGGCCAGGAACACAGAGGAAAGACTAATGATCCCTTGGAGGAAGATTTTAATCTAGATTTGGTAAGACTCCATAAGTCACAAAGACACTGTAATTCATTCAACAGGAACTTGAGATAAGAAAACTCTATTAACCCTTTTGATTATTAGGTAAATGACTGCCAATTGCTTCTGGATTCCTGGACCCAGGATTTTTCATGATACCAGGCACAAGTCTGCCATCGCTGGGAAGAGGGCAAGAGCCCGTATCTTTCCAGGAGCAACTGTAGACAAAGTCTAATTTGTTCTTGAAAGAAACCCTGCTCCAAGTTCCACAGGAGCAGACTGAGCCTTTCATTTGGAGCTCAGTACGAGGTTTCCTGTAGTTACATGTAAGGGCTCATTAAAACTTTATTAAGCTTCGCAGTTATGTGCACATGTCAGAGGCTTGAGGCTGCTTTTTAAACATTTGCTTCTCTGTCTTCTCCCTCTGAGGCAGATGCTCCCTCGTCTGATGGGTCCTGGCTGCATCACAGGGATTCCTCCTTTGGTCTTTCCATGTGTTATTGTGAAATCTGGTTCTTCAGAGGAGACATGCTCTATTGAGTAAGAGAAATGTGGCTAAAGGCACATACTAATGAGGCTGATTAGATGCTTTTATTGGTTGTGACCTTTCTACTTAACCCAGAGAATGTGCTGTTTGGGGTTTTAAAAATAAATCATAAATCTCACATTTCTTTCATGTAGCCTCTGAATCACATACAGACTTACTCTGTGTACAGAGTTTAGAGAGAAGAAAATATTCGTGTGAGTTTGGATTTCATTTTGGGCAGTTAAGAGCAATGCGATGCCCCTCTCAAACTTTCTGACTGAGATAACGATGAGACGCACCATATGGAAGAGGGCAGGTTTTTGTCTGAGAACACCAAACACCATCAATTCTACTTCTGTTTCCTAACAACTATAAAAGACCACCATTGCAGCATGTGCCTAGCATACGGCAATCTGATCCCAGAGCCTGTCAAGAAACACTTTAGAAATGAATTCTGTTGGACTAGAGAACACTCACTGCTCAGTCCCTAGGTGACCATTCTTTCCTCCCTTAAGATACATAAATTTGAAATTCATCCTGACCTTTATCATTTTTTCAGATACTTATTTTTAGTTAGTTTGGGCATCTCTGTTGTCTCATGCCCTCTTAAGGACCTTGGTTCTCTCTGCTGACCCCGGGAAATGGGCCACCATGCTAGTCCAGTGGTAAGTGGCCCCCAAACCATCAATATCCATGATGGATCTTCTTCTTCCATCCCTGCCTTGGACAGGGCGCCACTGATGTGTCCAGTGGGAATGCAGCGTTCACAGTGGAGTACCTGGAACCACAGTGGGAGGCATTTTTCATTTTCCTCTTTTACAGAATCAAGATGCTTCACTCATTCTTTTTGCACATTGTTTGATTTACCTGGTGTTTTCCCCCTTAGTCTCAGAGACGAGTATGAATACTTAGAAGCAAGCTGTAGTCATTAGCAAAGGTTTCATGCTTCTTAGCATGTTAGCTGAAGATGATTAATAGGAAGGTAGTCTGAATTTAAAAGAAAAAAAATGTTTTGTTTTTTTATGGAACACAGATGTCCAAATGGTGAGGGGCTGAGGGGTAGGGAGGGGCAATTTCCCTGCCCCAGCTTTTAAGAGCTCCTTGAATTTGGCTTCAACATTGTGGAAACCTATTGCTCTCCCTGAAAGTGCACAAATTCCTGAGCAGACAGAAGAAAGGCTATTTCTCATGGAATCTCTGGCTTCTGCTTTTCCTGGACTACTTCAGGTTGAGGGTCATCTTGCTGTCTGTCAGGTGTTATTTTTGTTCTGTGCTATGACAACCCAGACACAGAACTTAGCCCATTCCTCCATTCCTTTGGGTCACATGCATGCACGTGCACGCACACACACACACACACACACACACACACACACACACACACACTTGAACAAGGCAGGCAGGTGGGTTGCAGACGGAATGTGTTTGAGAAAATGGAATGGAGATGGACTTCACAGCAGCACAACTTCACATTTAATATTAGACATCTGGTTGTATTAGTCAGGGTTCTTCAGAGAAATGAAACTATCTATCTATGTATCATCTATTATCTATCTATCTATCTATCTATCTATCTATCATCTATCTATCTATCTATCTATCTATCTATCTATCTATCTATCGAGAGGGATTTAGTTTAAGAAATTGGCTTATATGATTATGGAGGCTGGCAAGTCCAAAATCTGCAGTTTAAGTCTGAAGGCCATCAGACTAGAGACTCCAGAAGGAGCTGAGTCCAAAGGCTACCTGCTGGCAGAATTCTCTCTGGCTGGGGAGGGGGAGCAGTGGTCAGTCTTTTGTTCTATTTAAATCTTCAACTGATAAAAAGAGAGCCACCCACATTATGGAAGGCAGTTGACTTTCATGTTAATCTATCCAAAACACCATCATGGAAAATTCCAGAATAATGTTTGACCACATATCTGGGAACCCAATTGCCCAGGCAAGTTGAGAGATGAAATTAACCATCACCCCTACTTTTTCTAGGACACTGAGCTCCTCATCAACCCCAGGGTCCCTGCTTTTCTCCCACCTCCAAATGCCCACTTATTTCTAACACTGTGAAGTTTGGCCACTTCTTTTGGTTGACTCTTCTGAGTCTTATTTTCTGTCCCAAAGTGGCTTATCAATGTGTTTTCCTGAGCAAAAATAAGTTTCCTCCCTAGGGGTACAGGGTCCAGATGCTAAGATGATCATTTTCCCCACTCAGCCACATCTACAAAAACGCTATCAATGTAGTGGCAATTTGAAAAATCTTTCAGGATGTCCTCTTTTTTTTTTTTTTAATTTTTTTTTAATGTTTATTTATTTTTGAGACTGAGAGAGACAGAGCACGAATGGGGGAGGGGCAGAGAGAGAGGGAGACACAGAATCGGAAGCAGGCTCCAGGCTCTGAGCCGTCAGCCCAGAGCCTGACGCAGGGCTCGAACTCACGGACCGTGAGATCGTGACCTGAGCTGAGGTCGGACGCCCAACCGAATGAACCACCCAGGCGCCCCTGGGATGTCCTCTTTTAAAGAAATTGAACATTCACTCGCATTTAATAAAATTATAATAGTTTATATTATAAAAAGACTAATTATAAAGAGTCTCTTAAAAAAAGGAAAATTTCCTTGTGAGTTTAAATATAGTTGTGTGTAAAGTTTGGTTTCCCTGCAAATCTCTCAGGACACATTGATAATGAAAAGGCAGGCACAACTCCCGTTTGCTTTTTATCAAGCAAGAGTTTATAACGTGAAGCCTAGAAAGCTAGAATGCCCTGTTGTACTTTGCTTCTACTCTGGTTCCCTTCTGCCTCTTGCCCACAGCTAAAAATACCTCACTCCTGGCCAACCCTAGAGTGGCTGGGAACAGTAACTATACTTAGAGACAGAGCAGTTTTTTCTATGATTTTGTTCTTATCATCATTATCGGCATGTACTTATTAAGATGGTAACAGCTAACTAGCATTTAGAAGCGCCTGCTATGTGCCAGCACCCTATAGTAAGCACAGTACATGCTTATCTCCCTTGCTTTTTACAAACCTCTCCTACTAGGTATTCTTACCAGCATCATTTTATGGATGAAGAATTGGAGATTTGAGTGCTGTACACAAGGTCACACAGCTGTGTGATCCCGAGGCTGTGATTTTCATCCAAGTGGATCTGACTCCAGATTTAGCCAATATGCCAGGCTCTCTCTGACTGTGCTGGATATTCTGCTGGATGCTTCCTACAGCAAACCTGTTGGTTTTGTAAAATCTTAGCTATTCGATCATAATCCATGCTGAGCCACTTTGTAGCACTTTACTATAAGATTAAGACCCCCCCCCCCCTTTTTTTTCTCAATTCCTTTTTGCAAATCAAGTTTTAATGGGTGAAAGAGAAGCCCTGGTGGGGGCAGGGAAGGGAGAAGTCAGCTTCTTAAGCCTCTGGCCTGCGGTGTCTCATAGAATTCTGGCCCATTCTTCAGTGGTACAGCTTGGAGCCAATGTTGGTGTCAACACGGCAATGTTACACAGCAAAGGCCAAAGCATCATTCTCCAAGACCTCCAGCAGCTCTGACATCTCGGGGGTGTTATCTGTCTTGTTCTGAGTGCCTTTTAGAGAAGAGGATTCTTGGGCAACTCCCTGAGAAGTTTTTCCAAAAACAGAACTGTCAAAGTCAGAAAGAATAGAAGAATGTAAGACTGAACAATAACAAGAACATCCTGACTTTCACAGCAGGCGGGACTGGTGATAATGTCCACAGTATTGATGGATAGGAGGAAAATAAGAATTGTCACTTGCTGTCCTGTCACTCTTATCACTCCTGCAGTAAGGGGCACACAGTAATTCAGCTGGCATGCCACAGCGTTCCTCTTGAGCTCTTGGAGACCAAGAGGAGGTATCTGTTTAATAAGCTGCATAGACAGTAAGACTCCATCGTACATATATACAGGCAATCAAAAAGAATGAAATATTGCCATTTGCAACGACATGGATGGAACTGGAGGGTATGATGCTAAGTGAAATTAGTCAGTCAGAGAAAGACCAAAATCATATGACTTCACTCACATGAGGACTTTAAGAGACAAAACAGATGAACATAAGGGAAAGGCAACAAAAATAATATAAAAACAGGGAGGGGGACAAAACAGAAGATACTCATAAGTATGGAGAACAAACTGAAGGTTGCTGGAGGGGTTGTGGGAGGGGGGATGGGCTACATGGGTAGGGGGCACTAAGGAATCTACTCATGAAATCATTGTTTCACTGTATGCTAACTAATTTGGATGTAAATTTTTAAAAAATTAAAAATAAAATAAAAAAAATAAGCTGCATACACAGGGTGCCTGGGTGGCTCAGTCGGTTAAGCATCTGACTTGGGCTCAGGTCATGATCTCACGGCTCGTGGGTTCAGGCTTGTGTCAGGCTCTATGCTGACAGCTCAGAGCCTGGATCCTGCTTCAGATTCTGTGTCTCCCTCTCTCTCTCTCTGCCCTCCCCTGCTCACGCTCTGTCTCTCTGTCTCAAAAAATAAGTAAACATTAAAAAAAACATAAGTTGCATCGAAAGTGTCTAGGCTGGAAGTGAATGATCCCATTGAAAGCAGTTGAGAGAAGCCCTGCCTTCCTGGTGACAGAACACCGGCCGCCACGGGGGTGGGGACCAAAACACACAGGACCCAGAAATGCAGCAGCAGCAGCATGATACTGGTCCCCACAGAGCAGCACAGGCAGCCTTCAAGTCAGCACTTAGGAGACTGACCAAGTGCAAGCGGAGCCCAAGGACACAGCAACAGACCCCCCAGTCCACGGGTGGAGGGAAGTGGTGAGAGCCCAGCCTGACCACGCCATTCCCTTCTCCAGTGCAGACATTAGTGGGGGTGACCCCCACTAACAGCCATGTGGGTGTGATTAACATTGTTGACATTGCTCTTAATCATTTCTTTTCATGGTTATTCAGGTAATATACGGTGATGGTAAAGGAAAGAAAGGAGGAAGGAAGGCAGGAAGGCAGGCAGGCAGGCAGGAAGGGAAGGAGGGAGGGGAAAGGAGAAAGGAAGGAGAGAAAGGTAAGCAAAGAGAAGGGGGTACCATGGAAGGAAACTGGATGAAGGGCACATGGGACATCTCTGTGCCATTTTAGCAACTTCCTCTAAATCTACGATCATTTCCAAACTAAAGTAGAAGAAAGAAGAAATCCCATCATTCCACCCAACAGAAATCTCACTACTGACACCGCTGCATGTGTCTTCGGTTACGTGTGTGTGAAATTCATTGGAATTAACAAAGTATGACAAATTAAATGAGAGCTAATTACAGAACAGGACTAAGTCATCATCATCAAATGTTTTGCCTCTTAGTAAAGTTCCTGCAATTCCTGCACATAAAGCTATACATAGCTCTGAATTGCAAGGACCTTACCTGACCTTAGAATAAGGATTCTGCTGCTTCAAATTGACCAAACTCCTGTAGGCAGCCCCCTTGTAGAATTCTGCCCTACAGCAGCCTGGAGCCTGCTTTGGATTGTGTGTCTCCTGCTCTATGCCCCTTCCCCACTCGTGCTCTCTCTCTCAGTTGCTCTCAGAAATAAACATTTAAAAAATAAAGAGATTGAAGAGAAAGTTGTATCCTGAACACAGAAGATGGAAAGGAAGGTGATGGCTATGTGTGAGGGGCCTAAAAGCAAGCCCAGTCCTTGTGCTGTCTTGATATCTGAAACCAGAAGGGCCTTAAACGGCCTAACCACGAAGTTTCCACTCTGCTCCTGTGGATAAGATGCCTTAGCCAAACAACCCTGCATGTCAGGGACACAAGGCACAGGGCCTGCTTAGCCTTGAGTATCAGCCTTCAGTTCCCTGCCAGCTCATGGAATTACTACCACAAGCCAATCACATCACCCCTTGGGAACCAGGGGGCACCCCACCCTCTTGATAATGCAAAATCTGCCTCAATGTCCCCCGCTGCTGGTTTACCACGTCGGAGCCTGACATCTGCAAGGTGCGGCCTGTGGATTCCTCCTCCCCTGGGATGGGAGTAGGTGTGACTAATAGGACACTGCCCTATGGCATCTGTCCAGTGTCACTGGTGTTTGGCCATCCCCCAAGCCCTAGGGCGGGACTCCTTCTTTCACCCACAGGGTGAAGAGGAGGCGACCTCAACAGGGTGGGGTGCTGCCTCAGCCATCAGAGCCCTGCCCGGCCAAGGGGCTGCGTGGCCTTCAAAGTGCTTCATATCCTGGGTCTTCATCTTTTGTGGAGTCCAAGTCATAAAATAGAAGCGGTTAGAGCTGGCCGAGTCACTTCTGTTTGCTTGATTGACTTACATTTCCTCCCTGTGTAGAGTCGAAGTCCACAGCCCCCAGGCCTGGCTGTCTGGGGTTGCTCTGCCCACATGGGGAGAAGCAGCCCAGGGGGGGCAGGAGGCTGCTGCAGGGCCGGGCACCCCAGCAGCTGCGGGCCAGCTGGGCGGCAGAGCTGGCCGAGACGGGCGCGCATCGGGCTCGCAGGAGGAAGGAAGCTTGTTATCTCTGAACGTTCCCATTTTCTCGTTAGTGAGGTTTTTCCACATTAAATGTGTAAAAGGGCATAATCACAAGCATGCTTCTGATATTTGAGTAATTCAGAACAGGCGCCCGCTATCCAAAGGGGCAAATAAAAGGAAAGGCTAGGAAACCAATCTCCTGAGATTATCTTTCTTTCAAGAACAAAGGAATGAGAGTAAATAACTTCGTTTAAGAAGAAAGTGTCCTTGGCTATGTTTTGGGATCATTAGTCCTGTCTGTCCTTTCAAAGACCTTCATACTTTTTTTTGTGGGGGGGGGGGGGGGTGGAAGTTCTTCCTTTAATTGTTCAAAATAATCCCGCGAGGTGTGTAGCAGCAACTTAATGTTTATTGAAGATGGGAGGAGACAATGCAGATGGTATTATTGTCGGGTGCCAGAGAAGTTAGTGGTATAACCAGAAGTGCCGGGACCTCCTGGTCCTTGTTACTGCCCTATGACAGGGGGTGCACATGGTGTAAAATCCCTCTCAGAAAGCCTCCTATCTCTCTGTGTAGACGGTGCTGATCGCTGCTGCCCTCAGAGTCAGCAGACAGAGGTGCCAGTGGGAGAAAAGGCTGGCTGGTAGTCAGGCAGGATCTCACAGCCTGTTGGTGCCTTGGGCTCACGCTCCAAGAGCTCCAGGCGTGCAGTTCCAGAAACGGTTCGGGCCATTGCCTGTGTGCTCCGCTCTTCCCAGCTCCAGAGAAGCCACAGGAGTGGAACCCATTGTTTCCCGGCACCTACAGGTTGACTTCAAGGCTCTTGTATTGGGCTCCATGTTTTCTTGACCCTGCTCAAGGGGTTTCTGTGACACCTGCCATAGAATTGTCACCCCAGGAAGAGGATTTAAGTACCCTGTACTGTCTTCCCTAAAGCAGGACCAGGAAACTGCACAGTGGGAGATTAAATAACAGCCAGTAAACTGCTGCTAAGTCTGACTCCGCATCAACAAATCTGAACCCCGGTCTGGCTCCCTTGACTCCAGTGTGTGTTCATTGCCCTTCCTTGGTTACCAGGAGCAGACGTGCACTCACTTGACTTAACAGGGCACTGTTGTCAGAATACCATAGAAATAAGGACAAAGGAGTCTCCACCATAGAGCCCAGTCTTGTGAGCTGGGGTTCACCCAGAATGGAACTGGTTTGGGAATGGAAATTTCCAGTGGCTAGTTATTCTGGTGCCCCCTCAATAGCATGAGTACCCTCTCACCATGGCCAGATAGCCTCTGTCTTCATTTTTACAAATTTCTTCAACTTCTCCTCCTTTAGCCACTGCTCAGCCCTCTTTCTATGTCTCCTGTTCAAACTCCTTAGAATAGGATTTGATTAATGTACTATATCATTATCATTCCTGACAGGCAGTTCACACGTGACACCTTACATCCTGGATAGACTGCCTTAGATCAGGTGTCTGCTGCCTCTCCCTTGTCCAATAAGTGTGGCCAATGTGGAGGGGTTCCAGGCAGGGACCTTGGCAGGGACCCTGTGCCTGTTGCACAGGCAGGTGGTAAGGCACCTACAGGGAAAACCCTTTGGCACCCCTGAGGGTGTATGTGTCTCAGGAGGGTTTGCTGGCAAAAAACAAGTATACCTTGTTTCTTCTTCTTCCCATAAAGGAGGTCCAGTAATAGTCAATATTTATGAAAACTATTTTAATTGGGGAAACAGGCTAGTTTTTTGGGAAACCATTTGAATTTTACTCCTTCCCCTTTCAATTCAAGTTCCACACTACTGCTAAAATTCTCTGTAGATATTAAATCACAATCAAGAAAAAATCTTTCAGTGGCTTTCCATTACCTTCAAGCTGAAATCTTAACTCCTTACTTAGCATAAAGACCCTTAATCTGGCTGTGACCAGTCTCATCTCCCTCTCTTGCATTCCACATCATTTTCTTCCCCACACAGCACACACCTACACACACACACACAATGTGTGTACAGACACTCAAGGCTCTAACCATGTCCAAGATTTTTAGTCTTCTGCATTTTATCATATTCTCCCATGTTTGGAGGTCTTTCTAGAACTCCTTTCCCTCTCTCTTCTGATTAACTCTTGTTCATCCTTTGTGATTCAGTGTCAAGTCTCTTCATGAAACCTTCCGCTATCCTCCAGGGCTGACTTGGATGACCTCTGTCCTGCAGCCACAGCATATGAACCACCCAGAGCAGCTCACCACACTGCTTTGTAACTGTGGCTTGTTTCTCTACTGGATGACACATCCATTTCAGGCAGGGGCTATATCTTATTCACTGTGGTATCTTCACATTTTGTGGAAGCTCAAAATTCTTTTGAATGAATGGAGAATAAATGAATGAATGAAGCCTCTAAAATGGGTTCCCATTGAGCAAGCAATGAAATGAAGTTAAGAAAATGAACTTTAGAATCTTGAATTCCAACTCTGCCACTCACTAGCTGAGTGACCCCGACTTTTCTGGGACCTCCATTTTTGTTGGGTAGCGTGAAGTATTATGGAGGGTATGTGGCCTGAAGTTCTGCTCTCTTAGCTCTAGACTCTCAAGGACTTGTGTCTGCCTAGGGCCATTAGAGGGCGTAAACAAGGCCTCCTGGCTCCAGACAGCTAGTCACCAAAGAGATGGGGCAAGATGTTCCTCCCTCCTGTAAACCTTTTCAGTATCCACAGTACTGTTTAGTAACATTTTTATGCTCCTTTAGCATCTTTGCAAAATGGTGGTTTGACTCAGTTTATTTTCTTTAATTGATCTTAAAAAGAACAACTTGGGGCTCTTGACTGGCTCAATTGGAAGAGTAGGCAATGCTCAATCTCAGGGTCGTGAGTTCGAGCTCCACATTGGGTGTAGAAATTACTTAAATAAATTTTAAAAACCTTAAAATAAAACAAAACAAAATAAAATAAAATAAAATAAAATAAAATAAAATAAAATAAAATAATAAAATTGAAAAAGAACAATGCTTTGATTCTGTAAATTTGGAACTACCAAAAAGAGAACGTAATTAGAATCTACGTACACGTCTAGACTTTCTCCCTGTGCTATAACTCATTCCATGCTCCTTTAAAAAAAATTTTTTTTTTTTAATTTTAAAATATTTAAAAATCTTGCCTACTTGAATCTTCTTGATTTGGAATTTTCCTTTTCATCAAAGTTAAGTGTTCTGGGACAAACAGCATCCCAGAGATTTTATTCTAATAATGGTATAAAATTTTCAAAAGACCATGAAATAAATGGATCACCCAAAGAACCTGCATTCTGGGCAAGATGTAGCAGAACTTACCTATTGCCAGCTTAACTGGTTAATATGTCTGTTGACGGAATGTGCTGAATGTGCCCAAGCAAGTGATTTCAGTTAGTTGTTGATTCCAAACCCATTGTCTTTCAAGTTTAATATTGGTCCGCCTGGTCACTGTGGCCAAGAACTTTGAATGGAAAATAAAGACGAGGTGGATTATTGGCCTCCAAGTGCCCCTCAAAGGCAAACCTTGCCTTTGATTGGGTTTTTATGTGGATACTCTCTCCCGGTTATGGTGTTCAATACCCCTTGCTCTGCATGCCAGAGCTGAGTTATTGGCGGGGCAGTGTTTACTTGCCTTCTGGGGATAAGCTTTTAATCATCTACAAAGAGCAGTTGGCCTCCCCTAAAAACATTTCAATAAAGTGGGATTCAGCCCTCAGTCGGCTCAGCCCTTGTCAGCTCCAGGTTTCCTTTGTGCCAATACGCATTGAAGCCAGAAATGGAGGTCAAAAAGTTACCAAGCGTTGGCACATCTTGCTGGCTGGCTTGTCCAGTAGATCCTTATTAAAACATAGGTGAATGTTGACTAGCTTTATTCTCACTTTTATAAATACTATTGTGTCAGTTTCCATCGCTGTCTTCTGGCCTGCTTTTTGCAAAGATGGCCGTCGCGGATGATGGACAAGCTGAATTCATCGGTAGAGCTGGCAGCTTATCGGAGATTCCCAGCGTCCCAGATGATTACTGCTGATGATGCACGTCAAGGGGGTGGTGTTATGAGATCACCCTGATGCTGGCCAGACAGACCAGAATGGTTATGGCTAAACCCTTCCTGGAATCCAGCTCCTCTAAGGGGGCTTCAAAGGGCGGCTGAGCTCTATGTCCACTAGATGGCACAGTGACACTGGGCACACACATCATGGCGTTCCTCTGGGTCTCCTGCGCTCACTCACTCTCCCTGGCTTGATCTTCCCTGAAGGAAAGCTGGAGGGAGGATAGTTAAGTCAGGGAGCTGGGGATAAACTCCCTGAAGTTCTGTATCTTGGATCTATTTCTCTAAACCTTCATATACACGTCATGAAAATTATGTGGATTTTGTAAAACTCTGGGCAATAACTAGTGACAAGGAACCACACAAATACAAAAATGCTTATTATGGAGGAGACATGCCATTTCAAGTGCATCCAACCATCTTTGAGACTTAGAAAATGGATCCTACTATTTGGGGGAAAATAGGTGGTTTACTTAGTTCTTATGTTATGCCACATTGTCTTTTTCTTTTAATGTTTATTTACTTATTTTTTTGAGAGACAGAGTGAGAAGCGGGGGAGAGGCAGAGAGAGAGGGAGATAGAGAATCCGAAGTGAGCTCTGCACTAAACCAGGGCTCGAGCTCACGAACCCTGAGATCATGACCTGAGCTGAGGTTGGACCCTTAACTGACTGAGCCACCTAGGTGCCCCTGCCACATTGTCCTATGTGCTTTATATGCATTAATTCATTTAATCCTTATAACAATTTATGACATAGGTGCTATTAGCATAGTAATTTTGCAGACAGGGAAACTGAGACACAGAAAGGAAAGCTTACAGTCACAGAGCTGTTAAATGTTGGAGCTGAGACTCAAAACTTGAGAGTTTGGGCTCCAAAGTTCATGCCCTTAGTGACTGTACAATCCACCAAAGAAAAGTTTGTGAAGCTCTGAAAAATAAGCTTTTATGGCTTCTCATTACAAAGGAAAAATGTTCGGTTCTAAACATCTTCCTCCCTAGTATTTCCCCAACACTACTGCGTTGGGGACATCATGTTGTATGTCCCTGTTTCCATGTCCTCATGTTCTAGTTCCACAGCAAATGTCACCATCCTCACAGATATAATGCTGGGAGACCATAATTTTTTGTCCTTCTATTTAGAAGAATATTGCTTAAAAAAATCAGCCTGCCAATTCTTATTCTCATTTTTATTTACAGACAGGGAAATTAATATGCTAGTCATTGGGGCACCTGGGTGGCTCAATCAGTTAAGCGTCTCTCAGTTTCGGCTCAGGTCATGATCTCACAGTTTCATGGGTTTGAGCCCCACGTTGGGCTCTGAGCTGACGGTGAGGACCCTGCTTGGGATTCTCTCTCTCTCCCTCTCTCTCTGCCCCTCCCCTGCTCACGCTGTCTCTGTCTGTCTCAAAATAAATAAATAAACTTTAAAAAATGTAATATGCTAAGTCATTTATCCATTTAAGGATACTAAGGCCATGGCTAGAGAATTTATTCTTCACTTATTCGATGACATTACAGAACACGTGCAGTGTGCCTGATCCCGAGGCTAGAGAGATAATTCGGGCAGGTTTGCGACCTTCACATCCCTCACGGTTTGACCGGGGATACAAACATGTAAACATACCATGAAAAGCAATGTTGTCATTGCTGTAAAAGAGCTTTGGACTACGGGAGTGGGAGGAGGCTGCCTAACCCTTCAGAGGGCGGGGGCAGCAAGGCTGTCTTCACAGAGGACAGGATCTCTGGGCTGAACCATGAAGGATAAGCAGGAGTCCGGAGGTAAACATAGTGCTCCCCGGGGTAAAAAGCACCTTCAGAGTTCGGGCACTGTGGGAGATGAGCCTGCAAAGTTCCCAGAAGCCAGTCACAAAGCTCTTCATGAGGCAGTCAAATTGGAACTTTATTCCGTAGTGGCTGGAAAGTCACGGTGAGCTTTCCAGGAAGGAAATGATATCATTAGGCTTGCGTTTTAGGAACGGGACTCTGATGTGGGTCAGGCGGACAGCAGCTAGACTGGACGCAGAGCCCCATCAGGAGGTTTTGGCACTAGAGGAAGTGAACTGAGACAATTAGGGGGCGGGACCCTGAGAGGAATGGGGGGAGTTTTAGGGACATTTCAGAGATACTATAAGTAGGACCTTTATTTATATATGTGGGTATGAATAGTTTATAGCCAGCCTTCTCCCACAAAGGATCCGGGGTAGCCCTGCAGTACTTGATAATCAGATGGCTGCAGGGGCTGAGGGAGAGGAAAGCATCCAACAAGATTCCCAGTGTCTAGATCCGACGATGGGGCGGACAGAGTGCCATTAATCAATACAGGAAATGAAGGGAAAGGAGCCTATGCTCAGGGGGTTGTCCAACGTTTGATTTCGAAAACATTGCATCTAACGTGTGTGGACAAACGTATGGCTCTAAGGGCTTCTACCTTGTGAAAAAAGCTGAGGTCAGAAAAGCAGAACTTGGAATTATCAGCTTATTGGTGGAGGGTAGATGTCGTTACAGACTCTGGTGAAAAGATGAACCATTAAGTTGTTTACAAACATTTGGCTATTTGGTATCTCATAGATGTCTCTGCATTTTTTTCACCTTTCTTAAAACGTTTAAATACCCAATGGATGGCTTCAGGGAGCAACAACAGAACTGAGCAACGAATACTGTCTCCAGGATTCCCCTTGGTCTGCCCTTTCTCGTGCCCCAAGTCCCATGCACATTTTGTACTCAACGTTCTGCCCAAGATCAACTGAAGTCTGGTGCAGAGGGAGAAGCCCTCGAGATTCAACCAGACCATTTGCAGATTCTAGACAACACTGTACCTTCAGAGCTTGAGTAACACTCTGGTGTTTTGCAGAACTGGAGAGAACACGCTTCAGTGGCAGGTAAAGAAAGGGAGAGGGCTGGAACTGGCTTCAGGCTTGTATTTATTTAAAAACTGTGTAAATGTTTAAGATATGATATGTAAACTTTCCTTCAGGCAACTTTTCATAAAGCAGCCTTGACAGTTAACCATTAGGTCTCTCTAGTAGGGGAGGAAAGCCTGTGTGTTCTTTTGGAGAAGCGGAAGCAGAAAGGTCACTTGCTAGATGGCACAGGGGTCAGGCAAGTGGGTTTGCCATCTGCTCTCAGCCTTGGCAAAAAAGAGAAATCAAAGGCAGCCGTGGCAGTGCTTAAGTGAAAGTAAATGGGACACACCTTATTCCTCCAATTTCGGGGCTTTTGCTGTGGTAACAACCCCCAAATCCAGGTGGCTTACACCAGCAAACATTCCTTTCTCATAATACAGCATGAGAGCAGTGATTGGCCACGGCTCTGCTCAAGGCTGTGGGCTGACTCTGGGTTGGTGTCTCACATTTTCTTCTGGGGCTCAGACCACAGAAGCAGTCCTAACCTGTGACATGCAGCCTTGTGACAGAGAAGAGAAGCGCAAGACTGAGCCAAGCCATGCAATCTCACTTCAACGGGCTGCTCAGAAACGGCTTGTGTCACACCCACTTGTACTCCATTGGCCAAAGCAGGTCACATGGCCAAACCCGAAGGGATATGTTACAGGAAAGGAGGAAGTAAATTCTTGAGCATAGTAATACCATCTGCCACGGTGATTCATAATAATCATCTGCCATAATTATTCACTCTTTTGTCAATTATTTATTGAGTGTCAGCATTGTACTGGAAATTGATCTATAGGATTAGATCTGTTCCCTACCCCCATGGAGCTTAGAATCCAGTGTGGAACACAAATGATGAAACCAACAATTTCAATAAAGCCTGAGCCCAGTCTCAGATTTTAGACCCCTTTCAAGGGGAGTGGAAGCTTCAGAGCATAGAATGACGGCCATGAACTTTTAGGGATGAATTATTTCAGAATGTTACCATACTGAGGCCTAAACAATAGTTTTCCGTGGATGGGGTGGGGAGTCATGGAGAGAGCCTGTTCCTGAAAATTCTACCCAGGTCACTGGCCTCTTTTGGGACTCCTTATGGCCTTCTTTGCTGACTTAGCGTCAGAGCTAACATGCTACCTATCTTGACATTTTTTGTCCCACTCGCCACCTGCAAATACAACCCCGCCTCACTTCTCTGCCTGGTCATGTCCTGAATCAGTAAGGACTTAGATCCAGCTCTATGTTTGGGAGCTGAGGATGAAGTTACCCTTGACTCTTTATGGCCAGCTGCCTGAACTGGGAAAATGGGATTCCTGCCACCTTCTTAGGCTTTCTCTATTACCCTCCAAGCTCTTCTCGACCCTCATGCCCATACTCTTTGACCCAAACTCCCAAGGTTCCTATCCAGTGATTCATTTTCTCTCTGTTGGACTCCCTAGTTCCAGGGTTAACAGACCCAACTTCTCCCTCAACATCTTCATAGAAGGCTATCTCTCAGAACTCATGTTCATGGCTGCCGTTTCTCCAGATCTCTTGAACTCAGGACCAGGAGACTAGAAACTGTTCTCCTTACTCCCCATTATGGCTTCCTATACCCTGGTGTTACATTATATACTCCTTTGAAAAGAAAAATTATTTGCTACATATATGTAGACAGGTCCACTGGGGTTCAGGGGAGGCCCTGGCAGAGGGTGGCTGCCACTTTTCTTCATATTCACTGCTTAGTGCAACCAGAATTTTATGCAGGTTTCAAGGGGTGGGCCCATACACGCAGCATGTGGATGATGCCCAGAGAGGGGATGGTATTGAAATATGGCAGACCAAGAGTTTCCATCAATGACTCATTCAAATGCACCTTTTATATGAGTTCTGGCATCAAGAACAGTGACCCTGGACATTGGGGTCCCAGGTCCCAGGTGAAATATAAACACACCCAGAGGTTCTAGAGAAGTTTACACAGTACTAGTTAAGGCTGAAAGCAAGTGAGCCAAGTGGGGAAATAGCTCAAGTGCCCTGTCTGCAAAGCTTTACTAAGATTTATTTGGAAAGTTATGGTCTCTCCCAAAATGAATCCACAGATCGCCTTGCTCTGATTACAAAAAGAACGTTGAGATCTTTATTAACAGTCATCATTGGATTCCTTCCCTCCTTAAGGAGATTAATTAGGCAAATTTCATTACAGTAACACCAACTTTCTTGGAAAGAAACCATGCAACTTCAGAATGACTTTGAGTTTATATCTGAAAACTAAGCAATGTTAATGTTTACAGTTGAGAATGTGAAACCTTAGGCTTTAACAGATGTTGATGTCATTCTTGGCATCCTGCAATGATATAAACTACACTGTGAAGAGGTAACACATTGTTAAATGTAATCAAAATGCAAAGAAAGAAGTTGAAATGTACACACACTCACTGTTCAACGCTGCCTCCCACTTACCCCCTCCCACCCCCGCATTTGCCATCTGAGCTGAACCAGAAAATGGCACTTGACATCCTTCCATTTATCACATATGTCTAGATAGAGAGATGAAGGAATTTCTCCCATTTTATTCAGTGGTTTGATGCTGTCGTATTTGCAGAGAAGGTCAAAATGGCCAAGGAAAGAGAGGTCAATTTTAGTCCTGATTTTGCCACTACTTGTTGCTGAACCTTGGACCTCAGTTTCCCCATACATAGCAGAAGTCTAGACTCACTGGCCTCCAACAATCAGCATATAACTGCTTGGAGAATGATTTTCTTGTTATTTAGGTAGACTGTCCAATATGCAGCCATTTGACAACCAATGCCCCCTTCAACCTATGGGGGAATCTCAGAACTTTGGGGCTGATTCTAAATCTGCCAGATGGGTCATTGAGGTCCTGAACTGGCCTCATGACAGTTAGGTACTGGGACAATTCTGAGACTGTCTCAGACAGAGATTTGTGAATATTCGCTCTTAATAATCCTCTACCTCCAGCCCTCCCCCCGCCCCCGTCGTCTCTCTTTTACTCTTTTCAGAGTGTCACCATATGTGATTGTAATCTCACATTACTGCAAGGTGGGCAGGGCAGGAGTCTTACACAGAATTGCCAGATGAAGCTCAAACGTGTTACGTAAATTGAAATTTTCAGGCACAGTATAGAATTCCTCCCATAAAACTGGGAAGAGGGACATCTCTCTGTGATTTCTTAGTGTTCCTAAAATCATTCCACATAGCAGCCTTAGATAAGTAGGTTACTTAGGTAGGAATTTGACAAGTCTCAGAATGACCTGCCTGCTTAATTTCCCCCAACAGTTAGTTTGGTTCTCTAAAGGGGATTTAGGACCTGGCCAACCTTTCAGTAGTCCTCTAGACCACTAAGTGACCCTAGTAATAAACAGAACTTCCCACTTAAGAAGTTATAGACTAGACCTAACTTTCCTTTCATAACACCTTTCATTTAAAATGTTGTGTGGATGGAACTTGAATAACCAAAGGTATGTTTAGGACTCCAAGGGCCCTGGAATAGATTTGCTTGGGCCTGGAGAGTCCAGGGGGTCCTGACATACCCTGGAGGTTTGGCCTCCTAAGGAAGCAGGAATGTTGGGCGTTTTCTCCCGGACTGCCCACACCCTCAGAATACTGTACTCTGTTCTGGACTCAACAACTTTAGAGTGATAGGAAACAACAACAGGAAAGCACAGAGGTGAGCCATGATGATGAGCAGATGGGAAAATTATCTTATGCATGAAAATGGAAAAACTGGGTGAGTTCACATTGGGGAGAGATGGTCAAAGGGAGGATTGGTAATCATCCTCAAATACACAGAGACTATTTTACAAAGACTGGAGGCCCTTTGCTGTCCAATAAAGAGTGAACAAGGAGACGCAGACCCATGCTCCTGATGGATTCACTTAGCGGGAGGAAGGCTGTCCTGCCAGTCAGAATTTTAAAGCCTGAAATGACTCTAAGGACGCTGTCAGATGCCCTCCTCTGGCACCCCTTGTGAGCAGAGGAGCTTCTCTAGTGAGGCTAGAATTCCTTGAGTAGTCAAAGGACTAGATCAGACATACACATTAGTGCCCACCACGGTAAGTCTAATTTTTTGTGTTTGTGGTGGGCCAAATAAAATCCACCTACAGACTCGTGGAAAACAGCATTGAGTGAGAGCAAGGACATGAGAGGAAAAGGAAGTATTTTAACTGTCAACTACAGGAATTTTAAGTGTGAAAGCTGGGACACAGGGCCACTGCCTAGAAACATGTGAATGCCCAGATCTGCTTCCCTCAACTACTGAAACTATTTGCAAGATTGAACTAGCTTCTCTTTCAAGCTTCCAGGTTTCTAGGACCATACCTGTGCTTTTAACAAAGAGAGTTTTGGGGAGGGGGAGCCAAGATGGCAGAACAGCATGGAAGTTTTGTGTGTGTCTCGTGTGCATGAAATACAGCCAGACCAACACTACACCATCCTACACACCTAGAAAACTGACTGGAGGATTAACACAACAATCTGCACAACCTGAACCACAGAATTCAGCATGTATGCGGCGCAGAGAACTGAACTTGGGGAGCAAGAAGCCGCGAAAGGTAGAGAACCGCTTTTGAGGGCGGGGAGAGGACAGAGACTGGGGAGGGGGGAGAATATGGGAAAAGCACCCCTCCCCAAAAGCACCTGGAGAGAAGGTGGAAAATTGGGAACAGCCACAGGGACTAAACTAAAAAGGGAGAAAGGAGAAAGGAGAGAGTTTAAATTCCATTAAGACTGTAAACAAAGGGAGAACAAAGGCTGCAACTCCGCAGCTCCATACCTGGTGGTGCTCTGGTGGGAAGGGAGAATCCTCAGGAGCAGAGTGGGGTCCGGGAGGTTCTTGGGCCACACGGGGAAAAGCGGTTCCACTGCTGGAAGGACATTTGGTAGAGATTGTTGAAGCCACAAAGTCCCAGCAGACCCCATAAAATGGCCACATTCGCTGGTACTGGAGCAAGGTTGTTAAGGGTGAAGCCTGGTGCCAGATGTGTGTTGTGATTTTCCATAATCCCTGAAACACCACTGCTACACTGTCTCGCGAACTTTTTCTGGGGCGGCTGGCACCTGGCTGCAGTCTCTGGGCATCAGCAGCAGCACAGTAACTCAAACCTTCCTGGGTGCGGCCGGCATTTGGCCATTGCTCATTCGGCCATTGCTCGGTGAGACCCTCCCGCAGAGGGGCGGAACGGGTCAAAGCCACAGTCCTTCGGAAGTAAGGGGCCGGGGAAACAGCCGCATCTGAGACAAAACTTGGGAGAGAGGTACTGCCAGGGGCTTGGTCACAGAGAGTGAAAAAGTGGGGAGCGGACAAAAGCTGAAGACAGAGGACGGGTGCACGATTGCTGATCCAGGAGAAGACTGGGTAGCTGGGTGGTGCCGGTTTCACCAATCCCGCGCATGCGCATACGCACCTCCGAGCCCCGCAACAATCCGCCCCAGTAGGCTAGCAGCGCCATCTAGTGGAAAGCGGAGCTGTTACACTGAGCCCCACCCAACTGGGCCAACATCGCTCTTCAAGAACACAAGTCTCACTGCCCGCTTAATTTATGGACTATAAAGAGCTACATAGACTGAATTCTAGGGGAAAACAGAGTAATTTCAGTCCTACGTCAATCTGTTAGCAGGTTCATCTATTCAATTTTCTTTCTTTTCTTTTTCTTTTTCCTTTTTCTCTTTTACAATTCATTTCTTTTTCTTGAATACAGAAAGAGAAAAAATTCATTTTTGTTTTCAATTTTTATTAAAAATATCTTTCTTTAATTTTTAATGCTATATTTATTACTTTTGTGTAAATTTTTTCAAATTCTACTTTACTTCCATCATTTTATTTTAGTCTACTTCAGTGTACTCACCTTTTCAAATTTTCAAACAATTTCCTTTTTTTCCTTTTTCTCTTTTTCTTTTTCGTTTCTTTTCTTTTTCTCGAATGCTGAAAGACAAAAACTTCATTTTTACTTTCAATTTCTGTTAAATATATTTTTATTTAATTTTTATTACTATATTTTTTGCCTTTATATACATTTTTCCAAATTCTATTTTACTTCCATCATTTTATTTTAGTCTACTACAGTGTATTCACTTCTTCAAATTTTCAAAAGATTTCTTTTTTTTCTTCTTTTTAAAATCTTTTTTCTCTTTTTCGTTTCTTTTCTTTTTTCTTAAATACAGAAAACGAAAAAATTCATTTTATTTCTAATTTTTATTAAAAACATTTTTATTTAATTTTTTTCCTACTATATTCTTTACTTTTGTGTATATTTTTTCAAATTTTATTTTACCCCCATCATCTCATTTTAGTCTACTTCAGCGTATTCATTTTTTCGAATTCTCAAATGATTTCCTTCCCCCCCCTTTTTTTTCTGTCAAACCACTTTCAACACCCAGACCAAAACACACCTATGATCAAGCATCATCTATTTGATTTGTGTGTGTGTGTGTGTTTAATTTTTTTTAAATATTTTTTTAATTTTAATTTTTTTGATCTCAATTTTTCTATCCCATTAATTCCTTTCTCCCTTCAAAATGACAAAACAAAAGAATTCACCCCAAAAGAAAGAGCATGAAGAAACTACAGCCAGGGATTTAATCAACAGAGATACAAGCAAGATGTCTGAACCGGAATTTAGAATCATGATAATAAGAATACTAGGTGGAGTCAAAAATAGATTAGAATCCCTTTCTGCAGAGATAAAAGAAGCAAAAAATAGCCAGAATGAAATTAAAAATGTTATCACTGAGCTGCAATCACAGATGGATGCAGCAGCGGCAAGGATGGACGAGGCAGAACAGATAATCAACGATATAGAAGACAAACTTATAGAGAATAATGAAGCAGAAAAAAAGAGGGAGATTAAGGCAAAAGAGCACAATTTAAGAATTATAAAAATCAGTGACTCATTAAAAAGGAAAAACATCAGAATCATAGGGGTCCCAGAAGAGGAAGAAAGAGAAATAGGGGTAGAAGAGTTATGTGAGCAAATCATAGTGGAAAACTTTCCTAACCTGGGGAAAGACACAGACATCAAAATCCAGGAAGCCCAGAGGACCCCCATTAGATTCAACAAAAACCGACCATCAACAAGGCATATCATAGTCAAATTCACAAAATACTCAGGCAAGGAGAGAATCATGAAAGCAGCAAGGGAAAAAAGGTCCCTAACCTACAAGGGAAGACAGATCAGGTTTGCAGCAGACCTACCCACAGAAACTTGGCAGGCCAGAAAGGAGTGGCAGGATATATTCAATGTGCTGAATCAGAAAAATATGCAGCCAAGAATTCTTTACCCAGCAAGGCTGTCATTCAAAAGAGGAGAGATAAAAAGCTTCCCAGACAAACAAAAATTAAAGGAGTTTGTGACCACTAAACCATCGCTGCCAGAAATTTTAAGGGGGACTCTCTGAGGGGAGAAAAAATGGAAAAAAAAACCCCAACAAATAAATAAAGAACAAAAACAATGAAGACTAGAAAGGACCAGAGACCACCACCAGAAACTCCAATGCTAAAGCAACATAATGGCAATAAATTCATATCTTTCAGTACTCACTCTAAACGTCAATGGACTCAATGCTCCAATCAAAAGACATAGGGTAACAGAATGGATAAGAAAACAAGATCCATCTATATGCTGCTTACAAGAGACCCACTTTAGACCCAAAGACACCTTCAGATTGAAAATAAGGGGATGGAGAACCATCTATCATGCTAATGGTCAACAAAAGAAAGCTGGAGTAGCCATACTTATATCAGACAATCTAGACTTTAACATAAAGACTGTATCAAGAGATGAAGAAGGGCATTATATCATAATCAAGGGGTCTATCCACCAAGAAGACCTAACAGTTGTAAACATATATGTGCTAAATGTGAAAGCACTCAAATACATAAATCAATTAAACACAAACATAAAGAAACTCATTCCTAATAATACCATAATAGTAGGAGACTTCAACACCCCACTCACAGCAATGGACAGATCATCTAATAAAAAAATCAACAAGGAAACAATGGCTTTGAATGACACACTGGACCAGATGGACTTATCAGATATATTCAGAACATTTCATCCTAAAGCAGCAGAATATACATTCGTCTCCAGTGCACATGGAACATTCTCCAGAATAGACCACATACTGGAACACAAATCAGATGGAGACCACAAAAAGATGGAGATCATACCGTGCATATTTTTGGACCACAACGCTATGAAATTCGAAATCAACCACAAGAAAAATTTGGAAAGGTACCAAATACTTGGAGACTAAAGAACATCCTACTAAAGAATGAATGCGCTAACCAAGAAGTTACAGAGGAAATTTAAAAGTTCATGGAAGCCAATGAAAATGATAACACCACAACCCAAAACCTCTGGGACGCAGCAAAGGCGGTCATAAGAGGAAAGTATATAGCAATCCAGGCCTTCCTAAAGAAGGAAGAAAGATCTCAGATACACAACCTAACCTTACGCCTTAAAGAGCTGGAAAAAGAACAGCAAATAGAACCCAAACCCAGCAGAAGACAGGAAATAATAAAGATTAGAGCAGAAATCAATGCTATCAAAACCAAAATAACAGTAGAACAGACCAATGAAACCAGAAGCTGGTTCTTTGAAAGAATTAACAAAATTGATAAACCACTAGCCAGTTTGATCAAAAAGAAAAAGGAAAGGACGCAAATAAATAATATCAAGAATGAAAGAAGAGAGATCACAACCAACACAGCAGAAATGAAAACAATAATAAGAGAATATTATGAGCAATTATATGCCAATAAAACAGGCAATCTGGAAGAAATGGACAAATTCCTAGAAACATATACACTACCAAAACTGAAACGGGAAGAAATAGAAAATTTGAACAGACCCATAACCAGTAAAGAAATCGACTTAGTAAGCAAAAATCTGCCAAAAAACAAGAGCCCAGGGCCAGATGGCTTTCCAGGGGAATTCTACCAAGCATTTAAGGAAGAGTTAAAACCTATTCTCTTGAAGCTGTTCCAAAAAGTAGAATGGAAGGAAAACTTCCAAACTCTTTCTATGAAGCCAGCATTGCCTTGATTCCAAAACCAGACAGAGACCCCACTAAAAAGGAGAACTATAGACCAATTTCCCTGATGAACACAGATGCAAAAATCCTCAACAAGATATTAGCCAACCGGATCCAACAATACATTAAAAAAATTATTCACCACGACCAAGTGGGATTTATGCCTTGGATGTCGGGCTGGTTCAATAGCCACAAAACAATGAACCTGATTCATCACATCAATAAAAGAAAGGACAAGAACCATATGATCCTCTCAATAGATGCAGAGAAAGCATTTGACAAAATACAACATCCATTTTTGATAAAAACCCTCAAGAAAGTAGGGATAGAAGGATCATACCTTGGGATCATAAAAGCCATATACAAAAGACCTAATGCTAATATCATCCTCAATGTGGAAAAACTGAGAGCTTTGCCCCTAAGGTCAGGAACAAGATGGGATGTCCACTCTTGCCACTGTTATTCAACATAGTATTGGAAGTCTTAGCCTCTGCAATCAGACAACACCAAGAAATAAAAGACATCCAAATTGGCCAGGAGGAGGTCAAACTTTCACTCTTCGCAGATGACAAAATATTCTGTGTGGAAAACCCTAAAGATTCTACCAAAAAACTGCTAGAATTGATTCATGAATTCAACAAAGTGGCAGGATATAAAATCAATACACAGAAATCGGTTGCATTTCTGTACACCAATGATGCGACAGAAAGAGAAATCAAGGAATTGATCCCATTTACAATTGCACAAAAAAACCATAAAATACCTAGGAATAAATCTAACCAAAGAGGTGAAAAATCTATACACTGAAAACTATAGAAAGCTTATGAAAGAAATTGAGGAAGACACAAAAAAAATGGAAAAAGATTCCATGCACCTGGATAGGAAGAAAAATATTGTTAAAATAGCAATACTACCCAAAGCAATCTACATATTCAATGCAATCGCTATCAAAGTAACACCAGCATTCTTCACAGAGCTAGAACAAACAATCCTAAAATTTGTATGTAACCAGAAAAGACCCCGAATAGCCAAAACAATCTTGAAAAAGAAAACCAAAGCAAGAGTCATCACAATCCCAGACTTCAAGCTATACTACAAAGCTGTAATCATCAAGACAGTATGGTACAGGCAAAAAAACAGACACTCAGATCAATGGAACAGAATAGAGAACCCAGAAATGGACCCACCAACATATGGCCAACTAATCTTTGACAAAGCAGGAAAGAACATCCAATGGAATAAAGACAGTCTCTTCAGCAAGTGGTGCCAGAAAAACTAGACAGCGACATGCAGAAGAATTAACCTGGACCACATTCTTACACCATACACAAAAATAAGCTCAAAATGGATGAAAGACCTCAATGAAAGACAGGAAGCCATCAAAATCCTCGAAGAGAAAGCAAGGAAAAACCTCTTTGATCTTGGCCACATCAACTTTTTACTCAACATGTCTCTGGAGGCAAGGAAAACAAAAGCAAAAATGGAACTACTGGAACCTCATCAAAATAAAAAGCTTCTGCACAGAGAAGGAAACAATCAGCAAAAGTAAAAGGCAACCTACAGAATGGGAGAAGATATTTGCAAATGACATATCAGATAAAGAGTTAGTATCCAAAATCCATAAAGAACTTATCAACCCAATACCCAAAAAACAAATAATCCAGTGAAGAAATGGGCAAAAGACATGAATAGACACTTCTCCAAGGAGGACATCTAGATGGCCAACCAACATATGAAAAAATGCTCAACATCACTCATCATCAGGGAAATACAAATCACAACCACAATGAGATACCACCTCACACCTTTCAGAATGGCTAACATTAACAACTCAGACAACCACAGATGTTGGTGAGGATGTGGAGAAAGAGGATCTCTTTGCGTTGTTGGTGGCAATGCAAGCTAGTGCAGCCACTCTGGAAAACAGTATGGAGGTTCTTCAAAAAACTAAAAATAGAACTACCCTATGACCCAGCATGCACTGCTAGGCATTTATCCATGGGATACAGGTGTGCTGCTTTGAAGGGACACATGCACCCCCATGTTTATAGCAGCACTACCAACAACAGCCAAAGTATGCAAAGAGCCCAAATGTCCATCGATGGATGACTGGATAAAGAAGATGTGGTATATATATACAATGGAGTATTACTCAGCAATCAAAAAGAGTGAAATCTTGCCATTTGCAACTACATGGATGGAACTGGAGGGTATTATGCTAAGCAAAATTAGTCAGAGAAAGACAAAAATCATATGACTTCACTCATATGAGGACTTTAAGAGACAAAACAGATGAACATAAGAGAAGGGCAATAAAAATAATATAAAAACAGGGAGGGGGACAAAACAGAAGAGACTCATAAATTTGGAGAACAAAGTGAGGGTTACTGGAGGGGTTGTAGGAGGGGGGATGGGCTACATGGGTAAGGCGCATTAAGGAATCTACTCCTGAAATCATTGTTTCACTATATGCTAACTTATTTGGATATAAATTTTAAGAAATAAAAAATAAAAGTAAAAAAAAGAGTGTTTTGAAGTTGTCTATAAACTATATAGGAACAACTTACTCTGTCCCACTGGTCACTTGGGACATTAGAAGAGAAGAAACAACACCTTTTCAGTGTCAAAGGTCTAAGGCAATCGTGAGGGTTGCTGTTGCTATGAATGCATGATTTGTAAAGCGGAGCCCTCATTTGTGTGTGTGAGTGAGTGCGGGTGTGTAGATAATGTATCTGTGGTGATGATGATGTGTGCTGTGTCTTGAGCTGTGTTTCTTTTTTTTTAATTAAAAATTTTTTTTATTTTATTCTATATTTTTAATTTACATCCAAGTTAGCATATAGTGCAACAATGACTTCAGGAGTAGATTCCTTAGTGCCCCTTACCCATTTAGCCCATCCCCCCTCCCACAACCCCTCCAGTAACCCTCTGTTTGTGCTCCATATTTGAGTCTCTTATATTTTGTCCCCTTCCCTGTTTTTATATTATTTTTGCTTCCCTTCCCTTCTGTTCATCTGTTCTATGTCTTAAAGTCATCATATGAGTGAAGTCTTCTGATATCTGTCTTTCTCTGACTGACTAATTTCGCTTAGCATAATACCCTCCAGTTCCATCCATGTAGTTGCAAATGGCAAGATTTCATTATTTTTGATTGCCGAGTGATACTCCATTGTATGTATTTACCACATCTTCTTTATCCATTCATCCATCAATGGACGTTTGGTTAAACTGTGTTTCTTACTGTAGGGTTGGCTCTTGGCACTCTTGTGTCTCCAGTCACATGGCAACAGGCTGTGGTAAAATGGGCAACAGCAGGAGACCTCCTTCCAAATGCTACCTGCATTTTTATATTAGTGTTTTTCTTTACATTAACTCTTTTTTAATTATATAAATTTATTTTAAAAGGAATTGTATACCTTACCATACAAGGAAAGCTATCTTACTTGGCATAAATAGAGAGGAAATAAAATGAAAACAAAATTATGCAATTAAATTCTAGGTAATAACTGCTGCTTGCCAAAAACTGAGCCTGAAGTTTGCTCTCTATTTTATATATGTATGTATGTATGTATGTATGTATATAAGTAAGTGAGATCCACACCCGATGTGACACTTGAACTCAGAACCCTGAGATCAAGTGTAGGATGCTCTACTGACTGAGCCAGCCAGGCTCTATTTATTAAATAAATAGAACATAATAAATGTTCTCTATTTATTAAAGAGGGAGATTAGTAAGTGTTAGAAAATGTTAAAGATATATTAGTTCCAAACTGATACTTTCTCTTTGACATAATCATGACGGTTAAAAGAAATGTGAGGGGCACCTGGCTGGCTCAGTTAGTTGAGCATGTGACTCTTGACTTTGGTTCAGGTCATGATCCCAGGGTCATGGGATTGAGCCCCATGTTGGGCTTTGCACTGAGCATGGAACCTTCTTTGGATTCTCTCTCTCTCTCTCTCTCTCTCTCTCTCTACCCCCCCCCCCCACTCTGCTGCTCACCCCAACTCAAGCAAGCACTCTCTCTCTCTAAAATAAAATTTTAAAAAAAGAAAGAAACCTGAAAGACTAACTCTTTTGTAGGAAAGCTTTTTATTTTTAAATAAGTTCAAACTTATGTAAAAGGTATAAGAATAGTACAAAAGAACTCCAGTAGATCTTTTATCTGGATTTACCAGTTTTGAACATTGGCCACATTTGCTTTATCATTCTCTCTCTTTCTGTATATATACAAAATATACATTCTGTATATATTAAAGTTCTTTCCTTAACCACTGAGTAGGCTGCAAACACCACACCCTTAATACCCCAGTATGTATTTCCTAAGAATAAGGATAGTCTCATTTATAACCATTGTGTAATGATCATAGTCAGGAAATTTAACATCACTGAAATACTTCTTTCTAACTGTAGGCTACGCTTCAATTTTGTCAGTTGACTCAATAATGTCATTTATAGGTTGTTGTTGTTTTTTTTTTTTCTCCTAGTACAGGAATCAGTGCCGATCATGTGCTGCATTTAGTGGTCATGTCTCTTTGGTCTTTTTTAATCTGCAACTGTTCCTCACCTTTATTTGTATTTCATGACATTGACATTTGGGAAGGACACAGGCTGGTTATAGACTGTTGTCCCCGTTGTCTCATGTTTCCTCTTGATTAGATTCAGGAAAGAATGGCATACTTCTGATTCAGTGTTATGCAATGCCATGTCCAGTTTCCTATGAAATCTTTTGTGTAACAATGAGAGCCACCCACACTAACACTGAGAGAGATTATCTCTGTGGTTCCATTTAGTACCTTTTAGTTTATATTTCTAAAGAAACCCAGACACTGGTGTTAACCTAATCACACTATCTGTAATAAGCCACATGATCCACAGTATTTCATGCTGTTACTGGCACTACCAGATAGTGTATAGATAACTTAGAATTTAAAGAGAAGT
Organism: Panthera onca; assembly: GCF_046562875.1. Classification (NCBI taxonomy): domain Eukaryota; kingdom Metazoa; phylum Chordata; class Mammalia; order Carnivora; family Felidae; genus Panthera; species Panthera onca. Next base: position 23,223,347 of record NC_138356.1, on the reverse strand, counting down.
TCTTGGGGCAGCTGGGTGGTTCAGTTGGTTAAGCGTCCGGCTTTGGCTCAGGTCATGATCTCATAGCTTGTGGGTTCTAGTCCCGCCATCAGGCTCTGTGATGACAGCTCAGAGCCTGGAGCCCACTTTGGATTCTGTGTCTCCCTCTCTCTCTCACCCTCCCCCACTCACACTCTGTCTGTCTATCTGTCTGTCTCTCTCTCTCTCAAAAAGAAATAAACGTTTAAAAATTAAATAAATAAATGGCAGCTCTTCTGGGGAGCCTGGGTGGCTCAGTTGGTTAAGTGTCCAACTCTTGGTTTTGGCTCAGGTCATGATCTTGTGGTTTTGTGAGTTCAAGCCCTGAGTCAGGCTCTGTGCTGGCAACATGAAGCCAACTTGAAATTCTCTTTCTCTTTTTCTCTCTGCCCCTCTCCAACTTATGCTGTCTCTGTCTCTCTCAAAATAAATAAACTTTTTTTTTTTTTTTAAAGAGAGAAGCTCTTCCTTTATACCTTTCTCTGACAGGGGTTGATAATGTCTTTCATTTGAGAGTCAGGCATGGACAGGAACAGAAGGTAAAGAGAAAGAAGGACTCATGAATTATATGTAGAGTGAGTGATTATAGCAGTAATTCCTGCTCAGTGTGACCTCCATTGTGAACACAAGTGGAAAAGAAATAATGGGAGAGATATGGTCCCTTGTGAGGGCTATTTGGGTCAAAGAAGAAGTCTTCACAAGCAGTTGTAGAAGCAGGTAGCAGATGGTAGCCAACAAGTATGACTCAAGTCTACTGTCCCTTCTGCTATGGGAAGTACCTCTGTAGTGTTGTTGTTGTTGTTGTTTTAAAGTTTATAGACAGAAAACCAACTTGAACTAGAAGACGTAAAAAGAAAAATTTATTGGATCACTTATAGGCTTTAGGAATGGCGGGAACCAGTGGCTGAAATGACATCAATCATCAGAGTATCTCAATTCAGCTTAATTCTACGTTAGCTTCTTACCCCATTTGGATAGAAAAAATGGCCCCAAATAACTTACATGTTACAATCTCAGAAGGAGAGACCCACTTTCCCAGCACATGTATTAGTCCTCCAAAGTGGACTCGAAATGACTTTGTGTGAGTCAACAGTCCACCACTGGGCCCATCATTGTGTTTTGAATGATGGGATACTCTGATTGGCTGCGCTGTTCTCATACCTCCCATTTGTGGGGCAATTAAAGCATGTGGTAAACAATACTACCAAGGGCAGAAGAGGTACGTCCCCCCAGGGAAATACCTTATCCAAGGAAAAAACAGACAGATACTCAGTACGAGGTTATGATGCAGTATAGAGGATGATTTACGGAGCTCTCTGATGTTGTATGAGGAAGAATTACTGCAGTATGGTGGTTAAGAGCTCAGGCTTCGGGTCTGAATCTTTACTGTACTATTCATCAGTTCCACGGCCATAGGCAAGTTCTCTCTGAGCCCTAGTCTCTTCATCTGTAAGATGAAAAACACTCCACTTTAGAAATACTCCAATCTGTAAGATGGGTAAAATTACCATATTATCAGGGGTCTTACACGCAAACAAGAATTCATTTGGCCTAGTTTAAGCAGAGAGAGGTTTATTAGAGATAGTGGATGGCTCAGAGGACCCCCAGAGGATTTAGAGGAATGGTCTCTGGGGTCTCAGGAATAACTTCCAGAACTATGCCGCCTCCCCGGCTTGATCAAAGCCTTGCTGCCTCCGTCTACCATTCTAGTTGCGGCGGTGTGGAAACTGCCACCACTGTCTACCCCAGAAGCAGCCTGCCTCCCCTGGCCACCGGGCTGGCAAAACAGAAACGTCCCTGCCACACCCGTTTCTCTGCACGGCTCGCTGCTGAATCACACTCTCGGGCGTGTGTCTGATCACTAGACCCATGTTTCCATGCCTTCTGGCACGCAACCTGTGCAGGTAAACAGGGATCCTCTCTCAGAAGGGGTCCGTGCTTGGCTTAATGGTCTGCTTTGAAATTCTTAATGACTTGACCTTTGAACTTGTGTTTTTTATGTGAAGTCTGGCGAGACGATGGAGTACGTGCCCTCGACAGCAGCGCGCGCACATGCGCTCAGGCCCACAGGTGTGAGGATGCCCGGTGCCTATGTCCTCACCTCTGAGAGTCCAGGGAACCATGAAGTTCCTCAGTGGTGGCTGGGCCGGGGCCTGGGCCCCGCTGGCTGGTGACGGCAGCGGGGAAGGAAGCAGCGGCTGTGGTGGTGGCGGCTGCTCCCTGGAGAGAGAAGGAGCTCTGCGGAGGGTAGAGCAGGGACCGTAATGGGAAACCAGGTTGTCTGCACATCCTTGCCACCTCCATGCAAACATGCACACAGTGAATCTAATCTAACTTCTGTCCTCGAGCCTGAGAGCCAGGATTGGAACTGCTGGTACTTAGTGAGTTATTGCAAAGTAAATGCAGAAACGCAGACATTGCAATAAATGTATTAGGGAATCGTTAGAATCTCTGGTTTTGACAACTGTACAATACTGCAAAATAAATATCCACAGAGTTAGAAAGAGATGTTTGAATTTAATATTGTCACATTTGGTGGGAAAGAACACAATTTTATATGAAGCTTTGGATGAACCAGTTATCAACAAGGAAGATAGTTTTATGGTTAGTTTCTTTTTTTTATTAAAAAAAATTTTTTTTTAACGTTTATTGTTAGGAGACAGAGCGTGAGCAGGGGAGGGGCAGAGAGAGAGAGAGAGAAAGAGACACAGAATCCGAAGCAGGCTCCAGGCTCTGAGCTGTCAGCACAGAGCCCGACGCGGGGCTCAAACTCACGAACTCATGAGAACATGACCTGAGTCGAAGTTGGATGCTTAACTGACTGAGCCAGGTGCCTTTGTGGTTAATTTGTCTTTGCCATTGAAGATACAGTGATGGAATGGGTAAACGGGTTTTTTTGAATTATGTACAAATTATGAGAACACTTTCAGCTTCCTGTATGACCTCAACAAGTTACAGGAAGTGCCAGAGGAAACATCAAATTGTCATTGTATAAATTTACATTTAAAATTAAATTCAGACCTACACAAAACTGATTTGTATGAGGAGTTAAATCTTTTCAGAAAAGTTATTCTGTAAGAATTATCAACTCTAGATGTACTAAAATTTGTATTTCAAAGCAACTGATGAAAAATGATCCCAATGTTGTCAGAGCCTATAAAGCATTCTTAACAACTCAGAAATAGTTGCAATAGTGGCATCAGAAATCAAAATCAAAATCAAAAATTATGAAAAATTATTTGTGATCTTACATTTGTTAAGGACCGATTGACATCACTTTTGATTATATTGATTTTGATTATATTCATTGAAAATCATGTTGCTAAAAGCATAAATTTTGAGGATCTCATAAGTTAATTTTCAGAAAAACAAGTTAGAAAAGATCAGTCAAGATAGTACATTAATAAAGTATTGTTCCCTATTATCTGATATAAAATCATGACTTTTTTTTGCAATTTAAAAATTTACATTGTTACTAATATATCACTATTACCCCATAGTACATTTTGTAACAGAAACAATGTTTTTTTTAATTGGATTATATTGCAGTACCTTTAACTGTACCTTTCCCTTCTCCTTTTTGAATAAGGGACCCCACTTTTTCAATTGTCACTTGGCCCCACAAATTATATATCTGGCCTTGGTTACATGCTTGTACTTTGGGTATGAGTAAATCTAAGCAATGCAGTTCATGGGGATTCTACCTTGAAAGGAGGGTAGGTTTCATAAAGCAAGAAGTCAGCTGGTCAGGAATGACAGGATATCGGCACCCCACCCACCTCACTGGCTGCCAACCCACTAAGCATATTTATTTTGTCTTCGGGTAGTCCCAGCAAAGTTGGAAAGAATTGGATTCCCTACATTAATCCTGCCCTTCTAAGGAAAGATCAGCAAATTCCAAAGGCCGAGGTGAAGCTCTCCCCTACCTCTGTGAGGGGTGGTTTTCCTAACTACCCGTGACCTGCTGGAACTAACTCCGCTTTCTCAAAGCCTCTGGGTTTCTGCCTGCCCCCCCAGAAGATATTTTCGTTCTTTGGTGCTTTCCAAACGCTGTATAAGGCGCAGAATGGATACACTGCAAATATTTACCTTTCTCAAAAGTATTGATTTAAAAAGATTAGTCATTTAGTCTCCTGCCATTTTTATTTTCACCGAATGACTGTGAGTGATTCTAAAATTCTCCTTCGCAAATATCCTGGAAGGAGAGGAAGGAGAACAAATTGTTCTGAGTTGAGGAATAAATGTGACCCTGTGAGTCGGGAAGCTCTCCTGCAGGACTTGGCAAAGATGCAAGCACTGTCAGTGTTTGGGTCTTGCTCTTTTTATGCCCCCGAGGACAGGAACAGGTGTGTGTGTGTGAATGGCCACTTTCCTCAAATAAATCTCCTCGTATCTCGTCCCTGCCCAAAGACAGACCACCAAACTACCCGGGCAAGAGTTACAAAAAGAATAGACCACCAAGCTGACTCGGCAAGCTACAAAAAGAAGAGTCACCAGTCTCGTAGCCATGGAAATAGACCACTGAAACGCAATTTGTTAGTGTTTCAGAGATGGCTGACACCAATTCCTTCAGTTTAGAGGTGAGAACCCTGTGCCCAAGGGGCTGCCTTGTGGGCTGGAGGTAGAGTTGGGGTCTCCCGAGTCCTCATGTAGAGCTCTTCAGCTCCTCTCCACAGACAAGGCCAAAGACACGGGTGTTCAGGGGCAGCCATCAAGTGGGCGTAGAATGCCTATTAATCCTGTATGTGGTGACTTCTCAGTGTAGAGCTTTCACAGAGGGGAACACAATGAAGAAAAGGTCAAGATCAGAATATGGCTGTTTAGATTTGCAGGTGGAATGTCAGGGTGAGATGGAATGAGACGGAACAGGGATGGGATCAGAAATTTGGTTCAGGTCTACGGCCACACCACCCTGAACACGCCTGATCTTGTCTGATCTTCGAAGCTAAGCAAGGTCGGGCCTGGTTAGTACTTGGATAGGAGAAATTTGGTTTAGGCTGGGATCGGAGAGGTAAGAAAGGGAGTGTGTATGCCATTTCTGTGTAAGAGGAGAAGAAAAAGGATGTCTGACTTAAGGATCCCAAGAAATCTATGTGTCTGTGTGAGTGTATGTTGTATATCATTTGAGAGTGACAGTTGTGGGACCATCTCCCAGCTCTATCACTTACTAGTTGTGTACTAGGCAAATTAGGTCATGTCCTCTCTCTAGGTGTCAGATTCCACATTTTTAAAGTAAGGAGAATTTTAGTAGTTACTTCAATTGGGAATTGCGAACATTAAATTAGATTGTCTATGCAAACCACTTGGAACAGTGCCTGGCTGTGGGTAAGTGACCCGTAAGTGTGTGCTTTTGTCACACCAGACAACATCTATGACCCATACCTTTTAGGCAGTTGATTTTCTGGGATGCTGCCCCCCCACCCCCACCCATATGCTTCTCACCTGCTGTACGTAAAGCTAACACCTTCCATCCAGACTGCATGCCAACACTTTTGTGCCTGGAAAGGGACAAGTTCACCTAACAGGACCACTCCTCTGTGGGGCGGAGCCTGGCCCTCTAATCCCCACCTCACAGGGGTTGACATGGTCAGGTGTCTACCAACCACAGCTTCTATCCCCATCCCTAAATAAAAACATAGTCTCCTTCTCTCAATAAGAACTTTTGTGTCTTGAATTATCTTATGAAATAAGTGAGAACTTAGAACTTACTCCTTGTAGTAGATTTTTCATTAAACAAACAAACAAACAAACAAACAAACCCTTTTGCATAACTAGAACAAGATCACCACACTGACTAAAGATTTTTATTCATCACTTTTATTCATTATAAAAGAAAAAGCAAACTTGCTCCTGTTCCTTCTTTCAAATCACTTTATGGGCCACTTTCTGGGGATTTCCTGGCCTTTGTGTCTTGGCAACTATAGCTATTGGAATGTTTTTACTAAATCAGGCTGTTCTGAGCTGACTGGGTACCCAGAGTCCTGCCCTTCTGAAGCTCTGGAGGGAGGTGGAATATCAGCAGGTCAGGAGATCTGGGGCTCCTGGAGAGGATAGGATAAACTCTATCCCAAGCAGGTCTGAAATAATCAGCAAAGCAAGAAACCCAGAGGGGACAAATGCCCATGTCAGAAAGTGAAAGAGGACTCTGTGGTGGCTGGAGAAGCTCTACACTCTCTGCAGGGGCTGAGGCAGCGAGAGGCCACTGTCTGGCTGTAGGTCATGGTGAACTGCTGCTCTCACAGCCACCTACCTGGACTGAGGCAATGGGGGCTGTCTAGTGAGGACCCTATACTCAAGCAGCCCCCAGACGGTCCATGTCTCTGGTCCTACAGGACTTGTGCCTCCCACTGACCATTGTTCACAGGAGGGTGACATCACTGGGGTGGACTGTGTGTCCTTGGTGGTCTCTGGGCTCAGGGCAAGTTTTTGGTAGGTCTAGAAATGTTCATGGGTAGGGTAATCATGGGAGTGGGGTAATTGTGGTGGCCAGGGCCTGCCTTTATGGTGTGATATGGCTTCCTTTGAAGGCTGACCAGGTCCCAGGCTAAGGAAACTTGACTATTGATTTGTGACATTCTGGATTGATAATTTAGGAATATTGTTGACTGTCTTCTCAGCAGTTTTCTCCCTCACTCACTGACACAGTCATTCTAACACCTGTTGCACATCTACCATGAACCAGACCTGTGCCGAGTGACAGAGGGATGGAGAGGAGGAGACAGAGCCTCTGTCTTCAAGCGGTTGGGTCTATAGGTGAGAAATCTCAAGTAGTTCAGGAAATGTGACAGTTAATTTTATGTGTCAACTTAGCTAGGCCACAGTAGCTAGGTATTTGGGCAAACATTATTCCCAATGTTTCTGTGAAGGTCTTTTTTAGATGAGATTAAGATTTAAGTCAGCAGACTTTGAGTAAAACAAGTTAGCCTCCATTATATGAGTGGATCTCATTCAGTTGGTTGAAGGCCTTAGTAGAAAAAAGGCTGACCTCTCAATAAGACAGAATTCAGCTAGAAGACTATCTTTGGACTCAAACTCAAACATCAACTCTCCTCTGGGTCTCCAGCCTGCTGCTTACCCTAAAGAATTTGGACTTGCCAGTTTCCATAATCATCACATGAACCAATTCCTTAAAATAAATCAATGTCTCTCTCTTGATAGATAGATATTATATATATATGTGTGTATATATATATATATGTACATATATATATGTGTGTATATATATATGTACATATATATATGTGTGTATATATATATGTACATATATATATATGTGTGTGTGTATATATATATGTACATATATATGTACATATATATATACACACACACATATATATATATGTATATATATATATATATATATATATATATACACATATATGTATATATATTCATTCTACTGTTTCTGTTTCTCTGGACAACCCTAATGAATACAGGAATCCAGTCTCCGTTTCTTGATGACTTTTGTAGTTTACTCAACAATCTTTATTTATATTTATTTTTCTGATGGTAAAATGCACACTGTGAAAAACATAAACAATACAAACAAATAGCGCCAAGATGGCCACTGTGAGCATCTTGCTGAAAGCCTTTCTTTTTCCTCTGCATATATTGGCATGTATACCCAACAAAATTGGAATCATGGGTTTTTATCCTGTCCTTTTGTTAAAAAAAATAATAACATTAATTGTAAGCATTTAAAAAATGCCATTAAAATACCTGGAAAGATGTTTAGCGCCTGCCCACTAGTCTGTTTTTGTTGGAAATTTAGGTTGCTTCCTATTTTCTGTTATTATAAATAGTTCTGCTAGGCGAGTTTTTGTACATAAATTTATGTCCACCTCTCTGATTATTTCCTTAGGGAAGATTCCAGGAAGGGGAATTACTGAGAACTCTGGCCTCATAAATGAGGGAATTATGAAAAATGGAAGGGGAAAATGCAATAAATTAAATGAATTGGGTTGCTCTACTCATTTTAGCTGAGAAAATAAGAAACACCTGACCCCCTCCGGGGCTGAACTCATGGTCATCCGCGTTACTTAGGGAAACCAGGAGGCACGGTAGAAAGAGCACTGGATTAGGATTCAGAGCTTGAGTTTGGGGCCCACTTCACTTCTCTTTAGAGCCAGGAGCTCCTGCACAACATGTTCTGACGTGTTCTGCTCCCGGTTCTTCCTGGGAAGTAGAGACACAGCAACTGCCCTGCCTACTTTGCAAGAGATCATGAAGAGCCAGAGGTGGAAAGTGTGTAAATCGCTCCTTCACACACCTGGCCTTTCCTCTTCCTTGAAGAGCTAGGTGGGACACTGCTTCTCCTGTGAAGTCTTTCCAAGGATAAGTCAGAAGCTTCGACTCAAACACTTGCTCCAAGATCTTTGCTCGCATATATGGCGTTGCATTGTAATGGTTTGTTCACACTTCTCTTTCTCCAGCGGTCCCCAAGTCTGAGTCTTATTCCTCCTTTCTCTTCACCAGTGCTTAGTATCGTGCGAGGCCTGCAGGAGATGTCCAATAATGTTGACCAAAGAAACTGGCAAGTACGGAATGAATATGACATCGTCCACAAGCATTTACTAAACACCAAAGGTATGTCTCTGAACTCAAGGCACTCATGTTACAGTAGAATAAATATAAACACATTTAAGGTAGACTTTGCCAAGTGCCCGGTTAGTTGTGTAGATGAAAAGCGCTGCAAGAGCTTGGAGCAGAGCCGGGAACCACTGCTCAGGGCTGTAGAGGTCAGAGAAGCCTTCTCAGACCAGACCAGGGCCTCTGACGAGGGGAGAATAAAAGATGTCATCTCAGAAAGGGGAACTGTGTCCTCGAGGTGGTCCGGTGTCAATCTGTAGTCCGGTACGCAGTAGGCACTCCATGCAAAGTCACCAAGTGAGTGAATGAAGAAGACAGTGCAGCCCCACACATTCTGAGAACAAAGGCTATTTATTTTGTCAGTACAAAAATATCATGTGGTCCAATAAGTATGAATGGATTGTCTAATCACCTCATCAATTTCCAAATACAGCTATAGATGCTGTTGTGCTAGATTCCCTTCATGCCTTGCACAAAATTACAGGCTCATGTACTTACATGTGCTCATCCACCTTGCTCCACACGCCGCCCTGGTTCTTCATGAGACCCGTGTCTGAGGATGGAGTGCTGCTCTGTCAGACCAGTTTCCATGAGCAAGCGACATGCAACTCCATGGTGATCTTCTGCTTCATTCACTGTACTTTCTGAAAGATTAAAAAAAAATTTTTTTTAATGTTTGTTTATTTTTGAGAGACAGAGAGAGACAGAGAACGAGCAGGGGAGGAACAGAGAGAGAGGGAGACACAGAATCTGAAGCAGGCTCCAGGCTCTGAGCTGTCAGCACAGAGCCTGACGTGGGCCTCGAACCCACAAACCGTGAGATCATGACATGAGCTGAAGTCAGTTGCTTAACCAACTGAGCCACTCAGGCGCCCCTCAGACAGATTTCTTCTTAAAAGCCACCCTGCTTTGTTCTGGCTGACAGGACCCAAACTTTCCTCTGTGCAAGTCATATTGCTTGCCGAAGTCCAAGAGTTGATCACCAAATCATCAGTGAATTGCCAAATAATCATGTGGGATCCTATGTTTTGCCTCTCAGCATCTTACTTTAGGAAAGAGATTAAAACTCGTCTTTGGAAATGACAGGTCACAGAGAGACATTTTTCAGTTAATGCTGGTTCAGCTGTGAATAACAGATTCCCACCCACCCCACCCCACCCCCCCAAAAAGTGAAACAAGATAGTAGTTTAATTCCTTCTTGCCCATAAGAAGTTTGGAGCCAGGTAGTCCAGGCTTTGTTTGTTGACTCCATTGTCACCAGCTGCACAGAACCCTTCTTGTGTTACCCTCGCCTTCCCTAGGGCGTGGCCTGCTCCCTCACACCAGAGATGGTGGCTGCACTATCAGACATCTCAGCCACGTTCCAGATAGCTGGGGGAAGAAGGGAAGAGAGAAGATGCAACTCCTCCCTATTACAGAACTTATAGGACTTTCTGGAAACCTCACACGACACTCCTGCTTACCTCTCATTGGCCAGAACTGTGATGGCCACACCAAACTGTAAGGGAACATGAGACCAGTTGTCCTGTAGCTGGGGATCAGTGTGCCCCACTAAAAACCTGGGCTCAGTTCGTTTGAAAGAGGAGAAGAAGATGCATGTTTCAAGGGCAGAAAAAATGCAGTCTGTTTTCTGAATCCTAGGTTCCAATATTTCAGAGATGCTAAATCAGAAGTTCATAGGCCTGAATAGAGCACTGATGTGTCTAGTACCCTACCATCTACGTCTATATATCTATATATCTACAGACATATATGGTATATATGTGTGTGTATATATATATGCTATATATTTATATACTTATAAATATATATTTATACATAAAAATAGGATCCTCATATTTGAATTGACATCTTTTGTTTTGCAAATTCCACAATGTATAAGTGTCATAGTTATATTTTTCACATTCGATTATTTTAACTTTATTTACTGTGAGATACACATGTAGGGAAAATGCTTGCAGCATAAATGTAACTTGCTTTTAACTAGAGCTTTCAAGTGCTTCTACATCATCATTTCACTTGATCTTCTCAACAGCTCTGTGAGGAAGGAAGGAGAGCCTTCAGTATCATCACTCACATTCCATAAGTGAGGAGATATGGTAGATGTCTTTCCCCGGGTTCAAAGCCGATGGTGGGTCCAGAACTTGAACTCACGTCTTTTGCCCTCAGAGCCCATGGTGTTTCACCCACTGCTGCCTCTCTCAGAGACTACAGAAATCTTGCAAAATTTGGCAGAGACAGAAAGAGGTGAGTGTAACTTTCTGGAAAATTATTGGCACGCAAAAACAACCAGAAAGGAATATTTAAACAAAATAACCTGAGCGCAAGGGTGTAAATGCAGCGTGAATTACAACTTGAAATAAACAGTGTCTAGGGAGAGGAATGTGCAAAACTGGCTCTCAAAGATTTAAGATTTTACTATAAATGAAATAAAGAAGGGGGAAGGACACATCTTTGGCAACTCTTTCTCCTTGTCACTATTTTTGGTTCCCTGTCTAAAGAAAGTTTTGAAGATTTCCTTGTAAGGACAAGAGAAAAAAAAATTATGCCGTGACCTCATGACCTTAGAAGAAGCAACCATGAGTGAATATTCTTCTTCTCCAGCAGTTGGAAAGAATTGGTAGCAAACTGTAAAATCTTCCCACCCACACATGGCATAAACTGATGAATTCAGTTCAACAATCTCAAAAAGTAGTCTCTGGGAATCATTAACTTCTACATTTCAGATATGGAATGTCCCCCGGGGACTTGAATAAAGGGTGCACCCTAGGAAAGAGGCAGCCTTTCTTCCTTAAGTAGGCATTGGATCTGAGCCCTTATGAAAGATGTTTGGTGATATATATTTGGTTCTCATAAACTCTTTCATTTATGGAATTTCTTCTGGATGGTGGAAAGAAGCAATAAAGTGAATGTCTTGCTCCCGTGTATTTGGAGATTAGTTATAATCGTGTGAACAACTTGCTGAGCAATAAGGAATAAAGAGTTATTCTTCCCTCACAAAGGAATGTTGAGCCTGCCCAGCTCATTTATTTATTGAACACACACTGAAATAAGATTTGTGAGTTAGATACTAACTCATTTAATACTTCCAACCACCTTCTAAAGGAGGGATTATTTTACTAGTGAGGAAACTGAGGCACACAAATTTTAATTAACTGGCCCAAGGTCAAAGAGCTTGTAAGAGGACCCAGCACTCATGTCCTGGACCACCAGGCAGCTCTCATCTTCCTATGAATGAACCTTCTCATTCTTCCAGGAAGAATGTCTATGTAACAACAGGGTAACTTGGGAGCCCAGGTTATAATAAGAGACGTTTATTAGATTTGGTGCCTTGTGTCGTACATGACTGAAAAGAAAACTCCATTTCTCTCACTACTGCTACTGCTCTTACCACTACAACTACTCCTACTCCTACGTCTAACATGAATATGTGGGGGTTTTCCCCTATGGCCATAGGGCAAACAGGAGGGATGCACGGAGCTTTCATGACCTCTCTGGATGCCTCCCTCTCCTGGCACTTCCGTGTACTCACCAACTCAGAAGCTCCCTGAACCCCTTCAGTTAGGGTTTCTTATTTATGGAAGCTTCATTAGGTAGGCACGATTGATTAGATCATTGACCATTAGTGGTTAACTCCAACTCTGGCCCCCCCCTTCCCCTCCCTGGAGTTGGAATGGGGCCGGGGGGCCGGGGGGGGGGGGGGCACTGAAAGTTCCACCTCTCTAATTAGAAGGTTGCTTCCCCTGGAAACCAGCCCCTATCGTTAGGGACTTTCTAAAAGTCACTTCATTAATATAAACTCAAGTGGGTTGAAAGGGGCTTGAAATGAATAAGAAAAGACAATCTTTTTATCTTATTGAACCAGCGCTGTTTCAGGAACTGGGGACAGAAACCAAATCTTATAACAAAAGGTGCTCCTTTCACCTTTATTGCTCTGGGACCGTTTTTAGGAGCCAGGAATGAAGCCCAAAATATACATTTCTTATTATATCACAGTATCACATGGCAGAGTACTCCGTGCCCTATGGAAGGAAAGAAGGAAGGGAGGGAGGGAGGGAGGGAAAAGGAGAGGGCAGGAGGGTGGCCTGGACAATTTGCAAAGGGATGGTGCTGTGAAGGATGAAGCTATATCTGATCATCAGTTTCCTCATCTCTTTTATGGGATTATCACAGCTAACTTGCCTTAATTATGGCTTATTTATAAATATACATCAAATCAGCTTAATGTATGTCAAAGCACTTTAAAAACAAATTGATATGTACATGAAGTACTTTTGTTATTATTATGATCAAGCCAATCACTTGTTTTTGTTTCCCATTTTTCTTTACTCCACCCTTCATTTGACTTTGTGATGAAAAAAAAAAAAAAAGAAGACTCAAGAAACTAAAATTCTCATGTTCTCCAGAAGTCATTAGAGCTAGCTACTAATCTTTTTCCCTTTGGCTGAACATTCCGAATATTACACCACTTCCCCAAATGCAAAACATTCATTATTATAATGACACCTTCATAAAGGAAACGTTTTCTGAATGGCATTCATCCAAAATCTTAAAGTACACTAATCTCCAATGCTTGAGGATGTTTTATTGGCGTGCAAACATTCAGGCTTTCTGTTTGTCACGAAAACACAGATGATACAGCTTATGATTATCTGTTATCTACAGCAGTAGATACTCCTACTCCTTTCACAAGTTTCCTTACACAAAGCTTCAGTTTTTAGGCCCCTTTCATATTAGTCAGTTCTCAACCACAGAGCAAGGGCTCATCCCCTTGGAGGTGTCTACTGTCTCCTTGTTTCCTCTTCTTGGGAGAGTTTCAGGTGCAGGCATTAGGGCCACATCAGAGGAGGGCTAGGACTGGAGGAAGGACTGTCTGGATCTATGAAAGAATACAGGTTTTCTATGGAGTCTATGTTCAAAGTCAAAATATCACTTTGGGGTTTACCTCTTTTTGTTTGTTTCACGCACATTTCTGTTCCTTTCCCTCAGCGTGGACAATTGAGATTTAATATTTTAAATTCCTCCTCATCCATTCATTCCTCAGTCTATTCTAACCAGAATTCCACCCCCACCACTTCACTAAAGCCTTTCTCAGCTGCCTAAGCCAACGGACAAGTTTCAGGTCCTAAGGGTACAGAGACAAATAACCAGCCGCTGACCTTGAAGACATCTTGTCCACCTCTTGGAAGAGACACAGGTAAACAAACAGTATGTGACACAGTAAAGGCTTTGGCGGGTGTTTTGGGGAGTTCACAGGGCATCTACTGACTCCATCTGCCATGTCTGAGATTGGTGGGCAAGTTCTCTTTACACTTCTTCTTTTGGTTTCTAGAATAATACATCTCGGTTTTCCTTTCTCTGGTCATTCCCTCTCAATCTCTTTTCATGGCTCCATTTCCTCTATTCATCCCTAAATGATTGTTATTCCTCAAGGGTCTGGACCAAGGCTTTTGTTCTTATTCCTTAGGCTTTCCTAGGGCAATCTTATCCATATTTCTGACTTCACGTGTCACAGTAAGTTAGTGGCATCCACATTCCCATTTCCAATTGTACCTCCCTCCTTGGCTCCAAATTTATTTGCCTGTCACTCACCTGGGTATCCTACAGACATCTCAAACCCAAAACGTCCACATCTAAGCACATCATCAAGAACCTTCTTTCTTCTCTTCCTGCTTCCTATTTCAGTGGGTGGTACCACCCACCACCCAGCCCATCAGATTAGAAACCCGGATGTCATCCTTCGCTCGTGCATCTCCCTCACACACTCAGTCGCCAAATCCCACCAATTCTGCCTCCTCACTGCCACCATCGTGGCTCACCTTTGGTTGACCTTCCGTATTGTGGCTAGAGGCATCTTCCAAAACACAAATTTGTTTGTATTACTCCACTGTTTAAATAATTTCGAGGGTTTCTCACTGCTAGCATTGCAGAAAAGGCTCTTAATCACTTGTTCCTGCCCACCGCCCTGAGAAGCCTCAGCAACCTTAGCCACGCTTGCTCCATTCAGTTACAGATTACTCTCCCACCTTTTCCTCCTCACGCATGAATACTCAGCTCAGGCAGTATGCATTTGGGAGTGTCTTCTTGTGCTAGGGTACTGGTGACTGCTTATTTCCAAGGCTGGCCGGCAGATGCCCTTCCTCTCTCAGCAGATGTGCCTGTCTTCCAGTTGGCTCAAAATCTGGCAACTGCCAAAGGCCATGGTCAGGGCTAGGGTTTCGGAGTCAGACAGACTAGGGGTTCAGATCCTGGATGTGCCATTTATTAGCTATAACCTTTCCTCCTGGTAAAATGGGAATAGCAGTGCTCATTAGGTGACTGAGGAGATTCATTGAGAGAATAAATGCAAAGTATGTAGCATAGATCAAGTGTCCAGTAAATGGCAGCTAATAGTATTACTATTCCTACTCCTAAATCTAAGAAATATATCCGACATCTTAAAAATCTCCTAATTTCAGGAGAGGATGATGAAGCGAGGCCCTTTCCTTCTACTGAGGAGCTGAGATGTTAGAAATACAGCTGGGCTTTGTTTATTTTTCCTAAGACCACTTCCAACTGAATAGCCTATCATTCACACAACTGTGGCTGTTCATGTGATGGCCATAAACACACACAGCAAGAAACCCGCCCCCAGCCTGCACCTGCTGGTGTCTCAGGTGGTCACCGCAGCACAGATGAGCCATGCCGTGCATCTACTAAACCTTCTGCAGAATCAGAGTCCTGCCTCACAAAGGTTTCTGAGATCAGCACTTAGGTGTCTCCTTTTACCTGTGCCCGGAAAAACTGGGCTGTCACCTGGCCATGCGTCTTGGAGAAGGGATTTCATTTTGGACCCAATGATGCAATTAGTGAATGTGGACCTGCTTTTGGGATCTCCTACCCGCCCTCCGCCCTGTAACATGTCTCTTGAATACCCTGTTATTAGTAGCCGAGTCATAAAATGGAAAACAACCTTAATCTCTTCCTTTAACAGGAAAGGGGAAAATATTACTGAAATGGAAAAAGGATCAAGGAATAGCGTCAAATTGTTCCCAATGTTTGGGAATTCGGATTGTGGTAAAGGAGAGGATATTTGTATTAGTTTTTACATTTAAAAAGTTAAAACATAAATGAAGACTGTGAGATTTTGAAAGAAATTTCTATCTAGTGTTAAATGAATTAAACTAGGGTGCCATTTGACTGAGGTGACTCTGGATGCTGAGGCGACTGGTTCATGTAAGCAAACCAGAATCTAAGCCTGTAAATGCCTCAAGGTTAGAAAATCAAAATGCTAAGGACAACCAGTCACAAACAGTCCATCAGGCTTTAAACTGTGGCCAGGCAGATAATTGCCTTTCCTTGCTTCTGAAGGTTCTCTATAGGTCTTTCCCATGGCTCCTGCCCACCCAGCGCTCCTAACCACTTCTGGACCTTGATTTGAGTCAACAAATGATCAAATAAACTTAAAAATTTCAATATGCCTCTGTTTTATCTTTTAATACCAGAGACAATATAGGACCGGACCTCCAGCAGTGTTTAGAAAACCGGAGCCATGATAATAGTGTGTGGTTGAATAAGGGATAATATATTTTCAAAGATACTAGACTTATTGTGTTTGGGTTTGAAATGGCCTCAGAACTTTCTCATTTTTATTATGTATTACAACATTGGCATAGAGAAAAACTAGACCCAGGGGCCCCTGAATGATTTTCTTTAAAGATTTTCACACATTTTATATAATGATGGATCAGATTAACAGTTAATTTACTAACAGACCAAACCAACAAAGAAAATAAAAACAAAAGTAGTTACCAGAGGGGATGGCAGCTAGGGGATGAAGGGGCTCAATTCTCTGGTGATGGATGGTAACTAGATTTATGGTTGTGTATACACTTTACAGTGTATACAAACATCGAATTATGTTGTACACCTGAAACTTATATAATGTTATATATCAATTTTACCTCAACAACAACAAAAGGCAGAGAAAGAGAGAGAGAGAGACCAGTTACATTTTAAGTGAACAATTTCCGGTCCCTAAAACAAATGTATGTATAGATTAAATAAACAATTCACTGTTCTACATGCTTTGTGATTAAAGTTTACATTCTAGAAAATTTATATTTAACTTTTAAGACCATCCCGGAAAGAAAAGCCCCTGAAGAACTTGCGAATATCTCAGGAAGCTTCATATTTTTAAGGAAACATAACAATAGTCATGGTCCATATATTTCAAATATAAATAAGCCATTTTTCTCTCCTGATTTCTTTGTTCTTTGTACTATGGAGATTACTAGAATGGAAATGTTCTTCAACTCATCTCTGTATTAATGACTAGTATTTGGTATAACAGAATTTTGACCCCGAGGTACCAAATTGACTCTCACCTATAATTTCTTTCAATTTTAACCAAGACAGAATCAAAGTGGTTATGTCTCTATTTCTTATCACCTTATTTAACCACATTATTTTATTTGAAAGTTACATTTTTCCATAATAAAAATGATTCTTCCTCCCTCTATTTCTTACTTCCTTTTTCCATCCATTCATTAATCTCCCTTCCCTCCCTTCCTCCTTTCCTTTACCAAGTATTATTTGAGCACCTACTTTGTCATATAACAGATTAGGTATTAGAGATGAAAAGATAATTCAAACATAGTCTGTCACAGAAGAGGCAAGTACAGTGGGAGGAAACAGATATGTAAACAGAAAATCATAAAACAGGGTTAGTGCATGACTGAGACATATACAGGGAGCACTGATGAAGGGCACATCTCCAGAAAACATGGAGGTTACAAATCAACCAGGGACTGCCTCCTGGCAAAGGGAAGTCCTACCTGAGAAGGTGAAGGTGGCTGTGCTCAAGGCTTTCCAGTCAGTGAGTCTAGGTTAAATAAAGGAAGGGAAATCTGAAATAGTAGACCAAGGTCAGGGCACAAAAGCAGCTCAGTTGCGTCTGGAGTATAGTGTGAAGCAGGGAAGAGCAAAAGATGTCAGGGACTTTGCCTGGTGCCAGATCATGGGGAAATCTCCGTGCCATATTGAGGATTCTCAATAAGCCTTTGTTGAATAAAGAAAACAATCTTTATGCCCCAAGAGCAGTTTTATTTACATATTGTATATTAATTCATTTTAATGTATGTTTACTGAGTGTCTAGTCCTAATTTGGGCTAAACTCTCAAGAAATTAAAAAAATTCTCATGGCTACATCAAATTCACTCATGCATTTCTATAGCTTTTCATAAATAGGTCAAAAGTAAGGTGGACCTACAAATGAGGCCCCCACAGATTTTTGAATTTTGTGTATTTGGCTTATGTCCTCTGTCAGAGGATGCTATGTTCTGGAGTAGACTAATGACTATTTAGAGAACAATGTAGGGCTAACCTTTATGTGATGGCTTCCCCTCAATCCTTGTATGATTGGATTCAATATTAATACATTTCCTTTATATATATCTACGGTTTATAAAGCATGTTTGCATTTGTTAAATTATCTAGACTTCTATGAGATAACTATGATTATCCCCATTTTACAGATCCAACATTCATTCAACAAATCTTTACCGAAATAAGGCACATACTGTTCTAGCTACTAGATTAAAAATCAAGCACAGATCAAGTTCTCTACTCTCACAGGACTTACATTCTTGCAGGGGCAGACAGCCCGAAAACAGAGACCTAAACCGAAGATAATGGTAATGGCTCATGAAGACAGAGATGGTGGTATGGTCCAGAGGGACTAGTGTTGGGGAAAGGAGAGGCTTCTCTGGGCAGTGACACTTGAGCTGCACCTAGATGAGGATCAGAAGTCAGTCCTGGGAAGGTCCTAGGGAATAGTGTTCCAGACAGAGGGAGCAGCAAGTTGAAAGACTCTAGGGTGAAAATAAACTTTGTATGTTTAAGGGATGCTAAAAAGGCCAGTGTGGCTGGAACCTCATGGAAATAAATGAGATGAGATTGGAAATGTAGACAGGGACCAGATCAAGTAGGGCCTCTTGCGCCACAACAAGGCAGAGTTGGATGTTATTACAGAGGGGAAGCACTGAGGGCTTTGAACAAGCAAGCAATGGCTGGGTGACATTTATGTATGCAATTCTCACACTCCTGCATGGTCCAGCTTCTTTGAGCAAAGGCATTTATACCCAATGTTTGTATAAAGAGACATTCCAGGATAGTAAAGCTTAGAGATGTTTCTCTCTCTCTCTCTGGAGACATCACAGTAATAATGATAAAGCCCATTTCTTTCCCTCCCCAGGGATTTGCTTAAATTCCAAGAGGATGGGAAGCTTACCAGAGGCCCTATATGAGATCAGGTTTTCCTAATTTCAGAGTTTATCTGCTCGGGTACACCCCACTGCATGTGCAGGTGACATCTGGTTCTCATCACATTGGGGACCAAAGCAAGATATTGCTCTAGCTGTTGCTTTTGCTATAATAGATGCTCTTTGTCTCTGACCCAGAGTTATCATGTCTCCTGCAAACCTGTGGCAGACTAACTTGTTAGCTTTCAAGTAGGTTAAAATCTCAGACCCCCTAGTTTCTGACTTATCAGTGACCCAATTCAATTTGCTTCTGAAAAAGATTTCATAATAAGGAAGCTGTGGGTTAGAGTGAGTTGTGACCTCTTGCCCAAGGTGAGGGGGACAAGGCTGTCACTGGGATTTCCAACTCCAGAAGGCTTTTAAGGCCTTTTTTAGTGCTTCTCAGAAGAAACCATCCTGGCCACTCTGAGTGTCCCTTCTGAACTCCCCAAGTGTATTACAATATATTCCTGCTCCTAGATTACTCACACTAGTCTTCTGAAGGAGGTATATATACTCAAAAAGTGATACAAGAAACAGTAATTTTACTTTTTTTTTTTTTTTTTTTTGAGACAGAGAGTGACAGTGTGAGCTGGGGAGAGGGGCAGAGAGAGAGAGAGAGAGAGAGAGAGAGAGAGAGAGAGAGAGAATTAAGCAGCCTTCATGCCCAGCTCAGAGCAGGATGCTGAGCTCAATCCTACAAGCCTGGGATCATGACCTAAGCCAAAATCAAGAGTCAGACACATTCAACTGACTGAGCCACCCAGGTGCCCCAGTAAACAGTCATTTTGAAACAAGTTATGAAAAACAAGCTAACTAGACTTGTTATAGGATTCCTTTGAAAAAGAAGTTTGAGGCTTGATGAATTCCCATTTGAATTGAGTTTATATATTTAAAAAACCTCCATATAAAAGAGGCCTTCACATAGTGTGAAAGCAGCTTCCGAGGATGCAGTGCGATATCCCCCACCCTTCTCTATGGGATTGTTCCAGTCTGTCAGAGACTGGATGCTTCCAGCCCACGCATTGCGAGCCCTCCGCAGCCGCCTCCCAAGGGGCACAGGGCCCGGTTGGTGTGGGAGGCTGTGTTCGTTTCATGTCACCTGGAGAAAGCAGTCACAAAGGGAAGACTCTGGAGGCTGTTTTCTGCTTATTTGTTTTGACTATGTGTGTTGAAAACAAAGCAAGTGACACCCTTGGTTGAACTTTTTATTTCCAGTTCCTACTGAACGTCCGCTCTCCAGTAAAGAATATTGATTAGATCCAAAATCAAATCAAAACAAAACAAACATCCATAGTAAGGTGCAGAATCTTGTACTTTCCTTTGCAAAGTCCTTTCCCCACTGACGTCTCCTGTCATCCCAGGGCTCACAGTGAGTACTTCCACTTTGGAATCGTATTTTCGAAGGCATTTGTCACTTCAGAATGTGCTCGGCATTAAGCTGCCATTGGCTGCAGTATTGTGCCCTATTTCAGCAATGGGGGAGCTCTTAAGAATTGATCGTTTGGATTGATCACAATAGTCTCTGGGTGGACATTAGGACTATGGTTTTCAGCCTTTTGTATTGAACACCTTACCGATCGCTGGGTGAAAAACCCTGGTTCCTTTCTTTGTAGAAGCAAAAGTAGTACTTTTTCCAAAAGAACATTTCCACATTGACATACATTCTGTCGGTGGCTTAGAACTTGTATGAAAGTATTGCTTCCTACCCAATGACTTCATAGAACCAGTTTACAGCACCATCAGCTCCCAGAGTGCTCCCCCTCACCCCACAGCCTCTATCATCTTGTCATTTTCACTACAAATTGTGATGTTTAATCACAAAGCTTCATGTGGTTTTACACTGATGTTTCAGAAAGCTTTTTTTTATCTCCAAGGAGAATGTGTTAAGTGTGGATCTTTTCTTCTACGCCTTCATCTCCTGTGATTTTCACACTGTTCTGAGTAGATGATTAACATTCAAAAAATACTTGATTGGATTGTGTAGTCCTTTTCTTCTGGTTTAATTCATGTATATAGAGACCAACAGTATACTGTTTTATTTACAACAACCCTTCATCATATGCTTGAGGATGAAGGTTGCTCTACTTTTCTTTTCTTTTCTTTCTTTCTTTTTTTTTTTTTTTTTTGGATCAAATAGCCCCAATTCTTTGCATAATTCCTGATGGTTCTCATCTTGCATCTGTTATGACTGGTGCTGCATTCTTGGAGATATGTTCCCTGAAACTCCTGTGAAAAAGTCTTCTGTAGTTAATTTGAGAAATGACATTCATTTGTTTACTATGGCTACCCAAGTCCTTTAACACCTCAAGTGTATTATGATTCTTCTAAAGGTGGGTGTAGTGTGCCATTCATTTGAGTCTTTATTTTATTTTTATTTACATTAAGAGGCTCCTGGGTGGCTCAGTTGGTTGAGAATCCAACTTCAGCCCGGGTTATGATCTCGCAGTTTGTGTGTTGTTCAAGC
This sequence comes from Panthera onca, assembly GCF_046562875.1. NCBI lineage: Eukaryota > Metazoa > Chordata > Mammalia > Carnivora > Felidae > Panthera > Panthera onca. The sequence goes on along the minus strand of NC_138356.1, from coordinate 23,201,993 downwards.
CCCATATCAGGCTCTGTGCTGACAGCTTAGAGCCTGGAGCCTCCTTCGGATTCTGTGTCTCCCTTTCTCTCTGCCCCATCCCCGCTCACACTCTGTCTCTGTCTCTCTCAAAAATAAATAAACATTAAAAAAAAAAAAAAAAAGAATTTTTAGGCAATGTCAATCAATGCTTTACATGAAAATGCCCTCCAGCTTCTCAAATCCCACCTCCCGATTTTGTGATGTGTATTATTTTTGTTTTGTTAAACAGAATTCATAACATTTATGTTCCATTTTGCAATCCCAAATACCCCAAGTATTAGTCTTAATTTATACTTACATGGAACAGCCTTCAGCAATGGTGCTTTTGTTACAGATTCTCCATCTCTGTGTTATTTTGATTTTTCGTGAGATACCTGAATTCCGCCAAACGAATTTTTTTTAGAGAAAAAAAATCATAAAAATCATATTAACTGAGTTATTTCATGCTGAGATTGTCTCTTACATTTATTCTCTCTTAAACATATTTTTACTGAGATATAATTGACATGTAACATTATATTAGTTTCAGGTGTACAACATGATGATTTGATATATGTACATGCCACAAAATGATGACCATAGTAAGTCTAGTTAATATCCCTCGCCACACATAGGTACAACATTTTTTCTTGTGATGAGAACTTTTTTGAAAACTTTATTTATTTATTTTGAGGGAGAGGGAAAGAGAGCACAAGTGGGGGATGTGTAAGGAGAAGAAGAAACGGAATCCCAAGCAGGCTCCGCGCCATGGGTACAGGGCCCAGTGTGGGGCTTGAACTCACAAACTGTGAGATCATGACCTGAGCCGAGATCAAGAGTCTGACGTTTAACCGACTGCACCGCCCAGGTGCCCCATGATAACAACTTTGAAGGTTTAAGTAAATTAGAATATTTATTTTAAAATATATATTATTAAAATATTTACTTAAAATGTATTTATTTTCTCTTTAAAAATATTCTTATATATGTAATCCAAAAACTATGTGGCCACAGCAAAAATTCAAAAGTTACAAAGTAACATTAAATAAAATTTGTTATTCTATGTCTATTGGTTAACATCTTTTTTTTTTTTTTTTCAGTTAACTTTACATCCTGGAGATTATTTACTGATAGATCAATGTTCTGATAGGACATAGAGAGCTGCTTTATTCTTGGAAGCCTACATAGTTTACCATTGTATGGAAGGGACATAAATTTATTTCTTGCATTTGTTTCTGAATATAATCGCCTAGATATAATACTCTTGAATTACATTTTGCCTCAGAATTTCATACACTGTTCCATTATCTTTCACCATTAGATATTGTTTTAGAGAAACTTGAGATACTAATTTTTGCCCTTGTAGATAGTTTTATTTTTCTTCATGGATGCCTAGAGGGTTTTTTGTTTTTGTTTTTGTTTTTGTTTTAACTCTTGAGTTTTAATAATTTAACCAGAGTGTTTTTCATTTTGGTTGCTTGGTATGAGTTTTTCCTGGCATATAGTGTGAACTTTTCATTTACAGACTCACTTTATCCTCCAATTCAGGAAAACTTTCCTGTATACTATCTCAGAATACTTTTTCTGATCCATTTATCAGGCTGGTTAGTTCAGGAATGCCATTTATTCTTATGGTGGAGCATCTATGTCTTTTATAGTTATCATATTCTGATTGCTTCCATCTCTTTGTATTTTTCTTTGAGTTCTTTGAATGTTTACATCTTAATATCTTCTCGGCCAGCAATGAAAGTTATAGTCATATCTACCTATGATGAATATTTCTTAAACTGCTATTGTATCCTAAGCATTGTGCTAAATGTCCCACTGTCGTGCCAGCTGTATGCTTGTAAACACGTTTTTAACCTCTCCACGTCAAAGTCTAAGTCCAAAGAACGCTGACTAGTCTGACACCTTGTCTCAGTCCATTGAGACCCTTGTTGAAACTCTACCCACAGGACTGTAAGATAAGAAATTTGTATTATTTTAAGCCACTAAACTTTTGGTGCTTTGTTATGGCAGTAATAGAAAATGAATACAAATTTTGGTACCCTCAGTGGGGGTGCTGCTGTAGCAACTACGTAAAAATGTGGAAGTGTCTTTGGAATTGGGCAATGGGTAGAGGCTGGAGAATTTTGAAGAACATGACAGAAAAGTCCAAATGGCCTTGCACAGACTGTCGGTAGAAATTTAGATGCTGCTAATGGCTCTGCTAGTGACGATTTAGGGGCATGGTAAAGAAAGCATAGATAAGGAATAAAGAATGTGTGATGGGAAACTAGAGGAAAGGGAATCCATGCTATATGGGGGAAGAAAGCTTAGTGGAATTGTGTCTTGCACTTACATGGAAAGCAAAACTAGCGAGTGATGATACTGGGCAGTGGGTGAGATTTCCAAGGAAGGTGTTGAAGGTGTGGCTTGGTTTCTCGGCTTTGAGTAAAATGTAAAAGAGACAAGATAAATTGAAAGAAGAAGAGTTAAACCAAAAGAAACCAGGATCTGACTATTTGGAAAATTCTCAGCTTACCCAGATTGCTAAAGATGCTTAGACAGAGACTCAGTGTCTGGAAAGCATGCCATCAAGGAAAAGCTGAGAGGATGGCTGGGCAATATTTTAATAATGCCCTATAAGGTCTAAACATTCAGAAAATTGGGTCACAAAAAAGTCTTATCGTAGATGAAAAGTGGGCCTCGTAGATCCCATCAGCCAACTCAACAGAAGCCAAAAATGAACATGAGGTTATCTGAAAAATATTTTGGGGAGGATCCCCTTGTCTAGTGGAGTGAATCACCATGACTCACATGGAAGACCCACAAAGTTCCTGGGAATCTTACACTGGCAGAAACACCTCCAGCTTGGACTGAAAGGGTCAGAGAGAGTATGAAATGAGAGAAGCCTATAGGCCCTCCAAAATTCAGGAAATAGGCGGAATCAGCTACTCAGGCTGCAAACACATACAGGCTTACCCAAAGAGCAGAGGAATGAGCCACAGAGGATTATTCCCAGGTCCTGAAACCAAGTGGAGTTTGCCCAACTGGCTTTTGAAATTGCTTGAGATCAGTGATTCCCTTTTCTCCTTTTTTTTTTGAGTAAAACTGTCTATAACTATTATCCTATGCCTCCCCTACCGTTGTATGTTTAGTTTCACAGGTCTGCAAGTACAGAGGAATTGTGCCCCAGGATGGATAACACCCAGAGGCTCACCCGTATCTTAATTGGATGATTTAGATAACGAGACTGGGAACTTTTGAGCTGATGAGATTTAAGTGAGATTTTGGACTTTGAGTTAATGTTGTCGTGCACTGAGGCTCTGGGGACCTGGGTGGGGTGAGTGCATTCTGCATGTGGGGCAGACATGGAACCCTGGGGGCTGGAGGACGGACTGCAGTGGGGAGAATCACCCGCCCCTACATACATTGTCCACACCTTGGACATCCCTGGAACCCGTGAATATGTCATGCGGTGTGGCAACAGGCCTGGATGCAACCTAGGTGGTTAAATAGCTGACTTCGAGATGAGATGAGAAATTATTTGGGTAGGCTTAATATAACCACGAGTCTTTCAAAGTGGAAGACGGGTTAGAGAACATGAGAATGAAAAGGACAGGACTCACATTCCTGGCTTTAGAAATGGAGGGAAGGACCCCAAGCCAAGGGATGCAGGTAGCCTGTAGACACAGGGACAGGCAAGGGAACAATCCTCCCTCAGGACCTCCGGAGAAGAATGAGCCCTCACAACCCTTTAATTTCAGCCTGAAACGGGAGCCAGACTTCTGACCTGTAGAACTTCAAGATAAGACATTAGTGTTGCTTTGAGCCTCTGAGTTTGTGGTAATTTGTTACGAGCAGTGGGAAAAGGATACATTCAGTAGCATCAGGACCCCTGGAAGGCTTACTAAAACACAGATTCTTGGGGCACCTGGGTAGCTCAGTCAGTTAAGCAACCACCTTTTGATTTCAGGTCAGGTCATGATCTCACGGTTGTGTGAGTTTGAGCTCCGCATCGGGCTCTGTGTGCTGACCATACACAGAACCTGCTTGGGATTCTCTCTCTCTCTCTCTCTCTCTCTCTCCCTCTCTTTCTCTCTTTGCCCCGCCCCTGTTTACGCTCCCTGTCTCTCTCAAAATAAATAAGCTTAAAAATATAAAATACAGATTCTTGGGCCTCGTCCCCTAGTTTCTGACTCAGTAGGTCTTGAGTGGGGCCTGAGAATCTGCATTTCCATCCAGTTCCCAGGAGATGCTGGTGCAGCTGGATGGAAACCATACTTAGAACCCCTGCTTTCTTTCATCGGAGCCCTCAACTGCACCCGGCCATTCAGCTTCTAAAGTGGCCCATTTGATTTATTTGACCATCCTTTGTATCCTTTGGGTTGAGAAACCCAGAAGTGAAACGAAGGCTTGAAAAAGCGTTGGTGTCATGAAGCAATTATCACTCTGAGCATGCGCACAGCAGTTTGTAAAAAGTCACTTGTATGCCCTGCGGCATGTGTTTGGGGACAGGCCCAGATCGGAGAGATCAGTAGTGGCGCATTCAAGAGTGTAATTAGAGATAACAACATCTGTCTGTGTTATGCTTTTCATGGTACAGAGCTGGATCCAGGGGCCCCATCACTCAGCATGGCAGTAATCCTTGGCATGGAGCTAAATGGAACAGTGACTTCAGAATGACAACATTGATCTTGATTTTAAACCGAGCTCAGGAATTACTATATTCTCATGTTTCACTGCATGTCTGGTATTGCACAAATTCTTCAGGGTTTCTTGCCATAAGTGGGCCTTTTTAAACTCAAAAATAGTGCTATATGCTGAATGGAGCCTCTGACCCACTGCCAGGCACAGCAACGGGTGATTGAACAGATTTCTTATTGTCCTTGGGCATCCCCAGCCTCCCCGTGAGAGCAGTAGCTCAGGAAGAATAGACAATTGTGCTCTGTATTAATTTTCAAAGCACATTTACATCTTTCATCTTATCCTGTCACAAATAATATGACAAAGCCAAGAAGAGAATCCAGGTTTCCTGAACCCTAGCCCCCTGTTCTGTCCTCCTCATGCTGCTGCAAGACTTTTATCTCAGTCTCTACATCAATGCCCAGAATGCTCGCCCATCTGCAGCGGACACATAGCCAGAGAGAGAGAGAGAGAGAGAGAGAGACCAACAGAGAGAGGAAGCAAGAAGGGACAAAAGGAGTAAAGGAGGGAAGGGAATAAAAAAAAAAAAAAATGGGAAGGTTAAGGAAAAGAAGAAAAAAGAGACAAAGAAGAAAGGGAAGAGACCCTGAAAGCCCTAAAGCACAGTTGGGAGCCATAACCTTCCATGCCAGTGCACAAGAATAATAGTCTTGTTCCCTTGGGACAGAAACATCATCCCAAGCCCGAGAGAGGTATAGGGTGTCCCAGAGTGGTTGGCATTATAGATAGCAGTTGTCATCTCCTTCCCATCCCCTTGTGAGAGTAGCTTGGCTCAGAGTCACTCCCCTCCACCCTCTTGTCCCCTGGCTGACAGGATCTGAGACGGGCATGTCTGCAGGTGAGGTGGCGCTGCCCACCGGCCATGTTCAAGGGTATAGTGGGGCCAGGGTGGGCTAGAAAATGACATGGACATGCAGGCCATCTCTTGGCTCTCAGGAGTCCCACAGAGTCCCCAGAGTTATTCTCAGTCACACCGGATGGAGCCGCAAGAGAACAGAAACTGGGAAAACAACCCTGCCCATTCTGACTTGACTACTACAGGATTTAGATCCTCAGACCTTTCCACGGGAAATGTGGGTCAATGTAACACTACTTGAGTGGTGAAATGATATTTTTCAGAACATAAATGGAGACAGAAGACCAACTATGTATGTGTGCTGTAACAGGCGTCTCTATGGCCAGGTTGGGGGTGGGGCAGGAGGGAATGGCTAAGTAGAATGCCTGTCGGGTATCCCGGGATGCACTGTGTTTTGACTTTTAGCATCATCTCACTTTGTTCAAGGATCTCTTCTTCCTCATCTGTACTCTTCCTATTCTCTCTACCCACAACGTTCCCTCTGGAGGTCATCCAGCCCCCCGCCCAATAGCTGGTGCATTGCAGGTACTTAAGAAGCAGGGGGATGCTCTGCTCCTGGGAGAGGCCAGAGCACAGAGTGCTTGACACTTTATTTGGTGGAACCTGAGAGTCACGGATAAGATGCATGGCTAGACTCCATGACTTTACGATGCTTCAAAACCATAAAATCCTAGAATTCTTATGTACTTAGAAAACCTCAAAAATGTGAATTTCTGCATCTGAAAGGACATTTCGTAAAGATTTATGGTAAATTTGTTTATCAGAGGTTTATAAATGGTACTATTAGTTGTCTTTAATATAGTTCCAAGATTTTTATTTTATTTACTGACATCCTATTTCAATAACACAATTGGAAACCGTAATCTGTAACGACTCTTCTACTGTTGTATGTTACTGCAAAAAATGATAGGGCATGTTTTTAGAATTCCAAAAGAAAGTTAACTACTACAAATGGAGTGAATACCAGTAAGACATAAATTGCCTCTGCCCAATGTATGTAGTAAAAAGGATCAACACTTGGGTCTTTCAAGACTTTCCATGATATCATCTATCAATTTATAAGCTCTGGGGGAGCATATATAGCTTAATGAATGGCTTCCCATGTTGACAATGTTTGGTTGTAAGCTAAAGGAAAAAAAAAAAAAAAACAACCCAGGAGGTTCTACAGGTGAAGAAAAAAGAAAGATATAAAAGGGAAATATAATGAAAACTTGAAAAATATTTGACTTCTAACAACTATCACTGCTTTGTGGAAAACATATTACCAAATATTCAGTGTCATCAATCTTTTCAAAATTTGCCAGGTTCTGTGCTCTGGAGGAGGAGAACTAGGAGCGGATAACAGTGTAGCACACTGCAGAAACTTAATTCACACTAAAGCAAAAAGTACCCAGGCTTGTCTAGGAATTTCTATATTGATCATACTTCCTGGGGGCTGGAGGCTGGAAACTGAGCGGAAATATTACATGTGTTTTGGAAGGGAAGTTAAAAGAAACAGCATTCACCTAAGAAGTTACACAAACTCAAGCTTTATCCAGTTTTTGCAGAGGTAACCTTCTTTGATACTTAATAGCACTTTGTATCAACTCACCCAAGATTTGTTGATCACTAATGGGGAGGGGTATCTTTACAAAGGAGGGATAAAGTTGTCATCAACTGAACCCACTGACCAATTTTCATCTCACTAGAAGTGAGAGAAGAAGACATTATGCCCCCAACATCATGCATTATGAATACATTGCATCATTATCAAATATCTTATCAAAAAGTTTGAACCCAAATTTAATCAAGACTCTAGATCTAATTTAGCAGTTTATAGGATACACAAAGGACAGAAGAGCTGGTTAAACAACATCATAAAGAAGCCAGGAGAGAAATCCAGAATGTAGAAACTTCTACAATGTACCTGAGCCATCTTTTCAACATGTCAATGGCATGGGGGAAAATGAGCATGTGTGTATTAACAGGGAAGAGGCTGTTGAGGATTGTAAGAGTCTAGGGAAATAGAGCAAACAATGCAACATGTGGACGTAATTTGGAGCCTGATGAAAACAACCAACTGTAAACAAACATTGGGGGAATGATTGGGGAAAATTAGAATATTAGATGCTATTAAGGAATTATCATTACATTTTCTCAAGTGTGGTATTAGCATTAGAAAAGTATGCTGAACTATTTAGGGAAAAAATAGCCTTTAAGAGGCGCCTTGGTGGCTCAGTTGGTTAAGTGTCTGACTTCGGCTCAGGTCATGATCTCATGGTTCGTGTGTTCGAGCCCTGCATTGATTCCATGCTGACAGCTCCGAGCCTGGAGCCTGCTTCAGATTCTGTGTCTCCCTCTCTGTCTGCCCCTCCCCCGCTGGTGCTCTGTCTCTTTCTCTTAAAAATAAATAAACATTAAAAAATTAAAAAAAAAAAACCTTTAAAATATTTCAACAGATTTTTGTACAAACATAGTATCAATTAATTCCCTTCATGATTAAGTCAGTTTGAACTGAGTTTTCTGCTAAGTATACGCGAGGAACGCCTGGGCGGCTCAGTCAGTTAAGCGGCAGACTTTGGCTCTGGTCATGATCTCTTGGTTTTCGAGTTTGAGCCCCGCATTGCACTCTCAGCTGTCAGTGCAGAGCCCAGTTTGGATCTTTTGTCCCCCTCTCTCTCAGCACCTCCCCCACTTCCTCTCCCACTTGCTCTCTCTCTCTGTCATAAATAAACATTAAAAAGTTATTTTAAAAAAATCAGTATGCATGAATGTTTGTGATAGCTACCTAGTAAACAGGGAGAAACAGACAATTCAATAGAGAGAAGGGAGAATTTCTGGAATGATGTCCCTGAATAAGCAAGTTGTGATCTTGTTCAGGGCTGGCAACACAGGGCGGCTCATGGACCCATGCCAGCTGAGTGTGTTACTGATCCTTGACAAGACGGTACAGAAGTTGAGAGTACACATTTTGAAACTTTACAACAATTTGACAGAGTAATTTTATGCCCATTACTCTAATAATTTTTAAATTTGGCTTATAAAAAAAAAGAGATTGGTTTTCCATTACTTATAGTGGACAGATTCAAAACTGACATGGTATTTGTTATTTTACCATCACACTTTCCAGGGTCTCTTGACTTGGGTCCTTGAAATGTGCCTCAGGACGTCTATAAACCCAAATGGCCTTGCACACAAATACCCACACAGACACATCCGTACACATCGTGCGTGTGTGGCACACGTCTGTCAATAGCTTTCATCAGATTCTCGTGTAGGTCCCAGACCCAGAAAACGTTGATGAGCTTTTCCCCAGAGTTGCCTTTCAGTAATCCTCCCCACTCTGCGCTGGGTTGCCTTGTAGACACTACTTTCCTCCAGATTTCCAGATTTTTATCTTTTCAAATGCTAATTCCTAGCTCTATGTATTAGTGTGGCCCCATCACCTACAGTCATTAAAGTTCAAATGCCTTCGAAAAAAAAAAAAAGGGGGTGGGGGGGTTCTGGGTGGTTCAGTCAGTTGAGCATCTGGCTCTTGATTTTGGCTTAGGTCATGACCTCACGGCTCCTGAATTCCAGCCCCGAGTTGGACTCCACACTAACAGTGGGCCTAACACACTAACAGAGCCTGCCTGGAATTCTCTCTCTCTCTCCCTCTGCCCCTTCTCCACTAGTGTGTACATGTTCTCTTGCTCACTCTCTCTCTCTCTCTCTCAAAATAAACAAACTTTAAAGAAAAAAAAAGTCAAAATGTCTTTGACTGTTCTCCTCATCACTCTGCCAAAAGGGAGCTCTTAAAAATACTACAAAGACACCAAACTTTCCTCATGATGGACAACCTCCCTGACACCCAGGTAGGGTATGGGGCAGGGCTCCAGGGAGCTTTCTAGAGCCTCAGGCACCAAGCATTCAGTACTTGCCCATCTCACTTCTACCAGGTGGGCAGGCTCCATTCGAACAATTCTTTTTGGCTTACTCACCACACGATTAACTGTTTAAACAAATTCCAGAAAGCACATCAATTATTACTAATGAATTCCAAATCAAATCATCCAGAACTACAAAGGGCCACCAGATGTTTCAAGCAAGGAGAAAAGAGGCGGTGGGAGGCGTGGGGAGAGGGAGGACTCTTTCCCACCGCTCTATTAACTTAGATCTGAAAGCTGTAATTTATCAGGCACCTGACATAAAGAGGCATCACACACATTTAAAAATATTTCTTGGGGATTGTTCTAACATTAATTTCACGTGGAATATTACTTTATACTGACATCAGCCCTACCAAAACCTTTCAGACCTCTTTTACGTATATATCTCATTTTATCCATAGAGTACCTGATTGAGGGAGCAAAGGCTGTGGCTATTTCTCATTTTTTCCAGATGAGTAAATTAAGGTAAAGTGAACCACACAGGTTTCTTCTTCTTTTTAATAGTAGGGCTATGTTTAGAAACCAGATGTTCTGTGATCATGGCTGAATATTGCCATTTCCAAATAGCCAATGAGCTAATAGACATAAAAACTTTCTAAGGAATAGTCACAAGCGCTCATATGAAATGTGCACAATAGGCTTTAAGGTATGTATCTGAATGAGATTCACCAAGGCAAGGAAACCAGCCTGCAGTGGTGAGCCTGAGGGTCAATGTGAGAAAGTGGGGACGGGCATGGGCAACTGAAGGTCCCCAGTGGCTGGGGCCTCTAGTAGGGGGACAAGGAGCAGGGGATTTGTAGGCACCAGGATGCCACCAGCAAAGACACAAGATGGTTTTCTATAATGTATCTAGGGGCAGCTCATCAGCGGTCAAGTACACAGGGCTCCTTCTCTGAATAACCTGACTTCCCCTGGAAGCTGGTTCCACTATCAAGCCAACTGGAGATTCTCACTGGACTTGTGTCTAGAATAAATCTCCTCCAGGGGTGCCTGTGTGGCTCAGTTGGTTAAGCGTCCGACTTTGGCTCAGGTCATGATCTAACAGTTCGTGAATTCGAGCCCCGTGTCAGGCTCTGTGCTGACAGCTCAGAGCCTGGAGCCTGCTTCAGATTCTGTGTCCCCCTCTCTCTCTGCTTCTCCCCTGCTCATGCTCTGTCTCTGTCTCAAAAATAAATTAAAAAACATTAAAAACAAAAACAAAAACCTCCTCCAAATGGCTGTGGAATTGGCATTATGTAAAATATGGATGATGTATGAGGGGGCTCATAGACTTGGGAGTGAGAAGTAGAGAATCATGGAGGAGAGCCCAGGAAGGAACTTGAAAACACGTGGTTCAACTTGTTCACCTCTCAGGTGAGGGACTGGGCAGAGAGGACACATGGTTCACAAGGGCACGTGCTTTCTCTTTAGATATGGAAGTGATCACATGTTTGTGAATTGTTTTCTTCTGCTTGTTCTCATTTTTATGCTCATTTAAAATATTTATATATCTTCAGCGGACTCTAAATATTTGAAATTTGTGGTCTCGGAAGTTTGGAATGAGTAAGAATTAAGTGTTGGTTTTTGTCTCTCCTGCTACATATTTCTTCAAATAATCAAATTTTCTTTAAAGGTAGATTTCTGATTTTCTTATACTAGCACGTTACAATTCTCAAAAAGGGCCCAAAGTTTCAGGTAGAGACAAGTCTTACTGGCTACACTTTTGTTCCTGCTGTGTAAGGACTGCAGAATCAAGCTGAATTTTTGTTGGTGAGTGCATTTTGTGCTGCATTCCATCTCTACAATCCGTTTGATTTATAAACTAAAAATAAGACATACTTTAGAGAAAGACGTGGGCTTGATCAGAGTGAAAGTAGTGGAATAAACAATCTCTTGCAATCACTAACATTCCAAAATCATTTTCCAGAGTGATCATCAAGCCAAGAACTACAAAAACCATTTTCTGTAATTGGCACTGTACAAATCAATGCAAAAAAAAAAAAAAAAAAAAAAAAAGAAAAGAAAAAAAAGAAAAGAAAAGCCCTACTTTCTGACTCAAGGACACATTTGTTGGTTTCCTAACTCCAAGATCTAATCATATACTTCTTTTAGAAAAAAATGAGGTGATAGGAGAGTTAGAACCACACCTTGCTTCTTTCTCTACTTTCTCTCCTCTTCTTTATTGGATTTTAAATTAACTTTTATTTAAAAATTCTAGTTCACAAGGATGCACATTAAAACTTTTGTTTTTTTTTTAACATTTCAGTTATTGTTTTGAAATTTAAGAAGTGCTGAATGAAAGCACCAAGACCCGGCCTCCTGGATCATTAACCTTGTGTTTGGTGCCTACTTTCCAATTGAAAAGCCATTCGATAAGCATTTATTGAGTGTCAGCCATGTGTGAGGAGCTGTATTGCAAAGATAAGAAAGGGACAGTCTCTGCCTCTCAAGAGGGTCCCACTCTTAGGGAGGAGACAGGTAAATGGACAAGATAGCCCCACAGTGTGACAAGAACCAAGATGAAGAAATAATTGTCATCACAGCTAACATTTATGATAGGCTTGCTGAGGGCATGGCATTGGGCTAATAATTAATAATGTACCTGGGCCGAGATAGCACAACAAGGGGCAGAAGTAATTAAGATAGAACACTTATGTATGAAAAGAATTGTAGGCTGTCCACTGTCCAAGAAAGAAAGAAAGAAAGAAAGGGAGGGAGGGAGGGAGGAAGGAAGGTAGGAATAATGAAGAAAGGAAGGAAGGAAAGGGAAGGGAAGGGAGGGGAAGGAAGGGAAGGGAAGGCAGGAAGGGAAGGGAAGGGAAGGGAAGGGAAGGCGAGGAAGGATGGAAGGAAGGACAGAAGGAAGGAAGGGAGGGAGGGAGGAGAGAAGGGAAGGATGGAAAGGGAAGGGAAGGAAGGGAAGGAAGGAAGGAAGGAAGGAAGGAAGGAAAGGGAAGGGAGGGAAGGAAGGCAGGCAGGAAGAAAAAAGGTGATACACACACATGTGTGTGTGTGTGTGTGTGTGTGTGTGTGTATCAGATGAAATGTAGGGGTACAGGAGAGGGGCAAAGTCAGACTAACTGAAAGCCACCTTATTTTCATTACTTCCCCAAACCCTAAAACAACAGATATTTCTGAGCCTTGTTAGGCTTCAGCCTCACCCAGGCAATCAAAGAAGAGTCTGCAATGGACCAAAATGTCATTGGTTAAAGCAAATAGCTTGAGAGTTTAATGACCCTTTTTTCTCCACTGCAAAATTTTCCAAATCAAAATGACTCTGGCATCACAGGGGATGTTGAAAGAGTCTCACCGAAAAAACATGACTTTCGGATCTATAGAACTGGCTTCCAAATCCTAAGTGCTGTGTGATCCTGCCTAAGTTTTCTGACGGAGTCTCAGCGTCTCCCTCTGTGGAACTGAACTGAGAGCACCTGACCTGCAGGGCTGCTATAGGGATTAATGAGAGATTAATAAAGGATGGTACCCAGCACATGACACTCAAAATTGGTAGCTGTTATTATTGTCACTATTCAGTCACTCGCTAGTCTCCAGATGACAGTCCAAATCTTGACACCCAGGACACAGACTCGCATTCCAGAATTCACTGTGTGTGTGTCTCCTGGGCATGAAGCATAAGAGAAGGAAAATGATGGGTGAGTCTATGCCAGAGCTTCTCAACCTTGGTACTACTGGCATTTTGTACTGGATAATTCTTTGTGGTGGGGCTGTCCTGAGTCTCGTAGGGTGGTCAGGAGCATCCCTGTCATCTACCCACTAGATGCGAGGACCACCACCTCCCCAACACAATCTTGATGACCAACAGTGTTTGCAGACATTGCCAAATTGCCCCCGGTAGAGAACCACCACTTTACACATTGGTCTTTAGTCTTCTTGTTGCCAACCACATAAATCATGGAGATGGACATGACTCTCAGCCTGTGTAGGTCAATGTTGCATTAAAGATTTCCAACATCTGCTGAAGCAAAACAAAAACCTGCTTGGAAGGACAGACCTTGCCAATGTGGCTTTTACTCACACTCTTAGCAACTCAATGCTTTTGGTTTTTTGAGACCAAAATCCTGCTTCTGGAATAATCTCCCTCTCCAGGCTTTCTGACCCAGCCACAAGTCAGCCCCTCTCTCTGCATTTGTGCAGTGACATTGTGACGTTCTTATCCCACTCACCTCGCCGGGCCCCTTTTCACATTTTTCCCAAGCAGACACACTCTTGACCTCTCTCTTGTTCCTCAGGATGTCTCTGTTCCCCACCCCTAACCCCAGCTGAAAGAGCCTCCCACATCCTTCCTGCCTGGTCACCCTGTCTTTTCCTTACAGATCCTTTTCCAAACCCTACTCCACAGGGACATCTTTCTTAACTCTGTCTAGCAATCTCTCTTCCTCCAGCCACTTTCCCATGACCACATCCACTCAACCATCCATGAAACAGATTCTGAAAAGAGCATCACTTGATAACATGCCTAGTGGAGTAACAGGCAATTTCATTAACGACTAGGAAACATTCACTGTTGTCTGCGCCTTTTCTGAACTGCATTTGCATAAAGGCCGTGGCCAATGTCATAGTCGTCTCTGGTATTTATCTTGACCAAACATCAGCTTATTCTCGGTCTACTGATATTTCAAAAATTAATACCTATACATTAGATGATTGGCTATTTGCAAAATCCATTTACTATCAGACGTGAAACACACAATCAGATCCATGCCCTTGGGCAGTTTGCTCTCAACTCATTCTTTGCCAGTTTTGCTCTCCACTTTGTTTCAAGTTGCTTTTGTTTTCCAAACTCCTCCCTTCTGTTCTGGCATTTAGCTCTCCGGTTTATAACAGTTTCTTATAGACTTCAGTTCTTGCTGTAAAGTTATAGGTCATTTTTAATGAGGGAAAAAGACTTAAAAGAAAGGAATAGGAAGTAAATAAAGGGAGGGAAGTGGGTGGAGACATGAAGGCTGTGGGGAAATGAGGTGTAGCTCATGTTCATGACTCACTTATATTAAAACATATTAACATTTTTAGGTTTATTAATGCATTTCATTGAGGCAACAATATCTTCAAAGAGTACTTAGCATATTTTCAAGAAGAAATATGTGCAGTGACATATTCATTAAGCATAGGATGTTATGCTTAATGAATCCAGTTACAAACAAATAAAAACAACAACAACAGAAAAAAAAGAAAAAAAACATAAGACAGAGAAAAGACCAACCTTACTCAGTGTAATTAGCCTGGCTTTTTTCTTCTGTGTTAAAACACAGAACATGCCACTGAGCTTTTTTTTTTTTTAGTTCCTTGATGAGCAAATTTTGGTATGAAACACCAGTTTGCATTAAGGGGCATGTGATGATGCATCTGTGAGTCTTCCAGCTTGTTCACTTGTGTTCCTGATGACAAGAGAGTGACCAGTCCATGGGTTCTCTTTATTGAGCCCTCAGTCTTACCGAGGACTTTACTTACTCCCAAAGCTGCGTTCCTATTCTGCCTGTCCTCCCTCATCGATCCCACTCATTAGTGGATATTCATACAGTGTTTTGCTGAAAGTTGTCCATTTTACCCCATGGGTGCTTATTTTTTGTCAACATCCTTTTTTTTTTTTTTTTAATTTAATTTAATTTTATTTTTTAATGTTTTATTTATTTTTGAGACAGAGAGAGACAGAGCATGAACGGGGGAGGGGCAGAGAGAGAGGGAGACACAGAATCAGAAGCAGGCTCCAGGCTCTGAGCCATCAGCCCAGAGCCCAACGCGGGGCTCGAACTCACGGACCGCGAGATCGTGACCTGAGCTGAAGTTGGCCGCTTAACCGACTGAGCCACCCAGGCGCCCCAATATCCTTTTTTTTTTTAATGTTTTATTTATTTTTGAGAGAGAGAGAAACAGAGTACTAGCGGGGGAGGGGCAGAGACAGAGAGAGAGAGAGAGAGAGGGAGAGAGAGAGAGAGAGAGAGAGAGAGAATCTGAAGCAGGCTTCAGGCTCCGAACTGTCAGCAGAGAGCCTGACGTGGGAGCTCAACTCACAAACTTGAGATCATGACCTGAGCTGAAGTTGGACGCTTAACCGACTGAGCCACCCAGGTGCCCATGTCAATATCTTTTCTATTTTCATAGATAAAATGTTAAGACTCTCATGGTTGTCTCTCTCTTGAGAAAGTTTAGCTCTGCACATGGTAGTTCATCTTCCTGTTATGATAGTTTTGTAGAACTCTGGAGTATAAACCAACCTGAAAACCACTTTTTAGGGACCATTAAGGGGCAAAAATTTAAGTTGAGAACTACTTCAATCTAATCTTTTACCTCTACTAATGTCTATCTGAATTGGGTTTAAATTCTGGTTCCTCCACTTTGTAGCCATAGGATTTGGAGCAAGTTATCCACTGCCTTTGTGTCTTGTTTTTTTCTTCTACGATATGTATTTCATGGGGCTATGATGATTAGACTAATTAATACATGTAAAATCACTTAGAGGCACCTGGGTGGCTCAGTCAGTTGAGCATCTGACTCTTGATTTTGGCTCAGGTCATGATCTCATGGTTTGTGGGTTCAAGCTCCATGTAGGACTCCATGCTGGTGGTGTGGAGCTCGCTTGGGATTCTCTCTCTCACCTCTCTCTGCCCCTCCCCTGCTTGCACGTGCATGTACGCTCTGTCTCAAAATAAATAAATAAACTTAAAAAAAAATAAAAGCACTTAAGACAATATCTAGCACATAGTAGGGACTCAGCAAATGTTAGTGCAGTTATTATCTGGGATTGTGATCACAGAAGAGCATCTCTTGGAACAGTGTCAGGGTAAAGATATAATGAGTCAGGATTTTGTTATTTCCCCAAAAAGTTAGAAAATACCAATTATGAATGGTTTTGTGAAGCCATAAACATTACTCTTTAAAGTGAATTACTCACAAGCAACCCAATTAAAATATGGGCAAAGAACTTAAACAGACATTTTTCCGAGGAGGGTATACAAATGGCCAATACGCACATAAAAAGATGTTCAAAATCATTGGTCATTAGGGAAATGTAAATCATAACTACAATGAAAACCACTTCACATTCACTAGATTGGCTATGAGAAAGAAAGAAAGAAAGAAAGAAGGAAGGAAGGAAGGAAAGAAAGAAAGAAAGAAAGAAAGAAAGAAAGAAAGAAAAAGGAAGGAAGGAAGGAAGGAAGGAAGGAAGAAAATAGGTATTCTTGAGGATGTGGAGAAATTGAGTCATGGTGATATGTAAAATGTTGCATTCTCTGTGGAAAACACGTTAACAGTTCCTCGAAAAGTTAAACAGAATTACCATATGACCTAATAATTCTAATCCTAGAAATATACCCAAAAGAATTAAAAATAGGTATTGAAACAGATACAAGTACACCCATGTTCAAAGCAGTGTTACTCACACTAGCCAGAAGATAGAAACAACCCAAATGTCTATCAACGGATGGATAAACAAAATATGGTATATCCACACAATGGAATATTATTCAGTCCTAAAAAGGAATGAACTACTGATACATACTACAATCTGGATGAAACTTGAAAACATTATGCTAAGTGAAAGAAGCCAGATGCAAAAAGTCACACACTATATGATTCCATTTATATGAAATAACCAGAGTAGGTAAATCCATAGAGACAGAACACAGACTGGTGGTTGCCAGGGGCTGGGGGGCAGAGAGAATTCAGAGTAACTACTTAGTAAGTAGGGGATCTCCTTTGGGGGTTATGAAAATGTTTTGGAACTAGGTAAAGGCACTGGTTGCACAATACTGAGAATGTACTAAATACCACTGTTGTCTAAGTTTTATTACCCTACTGCAGCCTCAAACACTCTGGTGGTAACTAAATGTTCCTTTTCGTCACTATCTGTCCAGCTCAATGAAACCAAATTGCACTGAGTCTGGCTTTGATGGCTGAACTGCTCATATTAAAATGGTTAATTTTATGTTACATCAATTAACAATTAAAAAAAAGCTGAAGTGAATTACTCACGTTCCAGTGAGGGTGATTTTTCAGGGCACTGAATACTTTATTGAAATGGAAGGTAGATTTTCTTTTCTACTATATTTCTATAAGCCTGAGAAAATTTCGCAGAACTACTTTCTTTGCAAGAGAAAAAGGCAAAACAAACTGGTAATAAACTCTGGACTTTGTATTGCTTTTCAAAGTAAAACTGCATTCTCCCTGCCATGGTAGAGCAATACCGTGATCGTGTGGTCCCTCTTGCTCGGTCACAGCATGGATGGTCTGAGCTAGCAATGTACCTGCCCCGGTGGGTGGGTGTGCCCTACTACCTAGTAATGCACAGGTCCTGAACCTTGCTTGGTAGAAGAGGGAAAGCTAGCCAGATAGTTAGGTTACTGACTTTTTTTTTTTTTTTTTTTTTTTTTGATGAGAGAAAAATGATTGGCTCTCTTGTTGTAATCTTGTAACATGCTCTTAAATTCCATGTCATAATAGCATCGCGAGTGCTTTAATCTAGAAGGGTAACTAGTTTTGGGGGCCGGGGGGACGATTTGAAGCACCAAGGCTGGGCAGTAATAAACAGATGGTGTTCATGAACGTGGGACTTCCACTCATTTTCCATGCATTTCATTAAGCCCAGTGGTAAAGCCTGCACTACTGGAACGGAACGGGTTTCGGAACGATTGTTCAGCTAATCCAAATGCCTCTTTTGACTGCCAACATAGAACTTAGGAAAGCTCAGTGAGATCTGTGGTTTTAACCATATAAAGCCTTCCACTGTCCATGGGCCACATGATATTTTCTGCTACGTCCCATCTCTAATTCATGTGTCACTTCAGTTTAGCTGCCTCTGTCCACATTGTTACTCCATGGGGCTTCCAATTTCCTATCTCCTATCTCTGGTGGCCGTCCAGCTTTTATTACTCCACTAAAGCCCAAATACTCCAGTGGTGACTAAATGTTCTTTTCTTCATTATTTGTGCAGCTCAGTGAAACCAAATTGCATGGAGTCTGGCTTTGGTGCCAGTTGGCTGGCTTCTCTCCAGGTGTTAATTATTGAAGAACTTGTCTTACTATTTGATATTAATTATTTTGTGTGGGCTTCAGTGGAAAAAAGAGTCCAGAAATGGAATGTGACATTAGAAACGGATCCAAACCCTGAATATCCTGCCCACCAGACCAGCATGTACTGAGCCTTTTAACCCTGGGAGGAATGAGGCAATACTCACCGGTGCCCTGTAGAAACTTAAAACATTGGTACACCTAAAGAAAAATGGGAGCAGCCAAAAGAGGAAGATCACGGGTGTAAAGGACACAGGAAGGTAAAGGCAATAAAAAGGCAATGGCTCTTGGAACATTACCTCTTAACGATCCTTAGTATTAACGTGAACCATAAATGGTTACTTTTTATGCATTTGCTACTAGGAGGCATAATGGTTAAGACCATGGACTTGGGAATCAGAACAGTGTGCGTTTTGATTCAGGCTCTACCAGTTAGTTGTAGAAAGGCAGGCAGTCTAGCCTGATACATTCCTAGTTTCTTCATCTATAAAATGAGGATAAAATTGGCCACAGAATGTCTTTATTATGAGGAACGTTTCAGTTAATGTATGCCAGTTTCCCTCCACAGAATAAGTAAGCAAAAGCAGTAACTGATACCTGTTACCATAATTATTCTAGTAGCTACTGTTTCTATAGTGCTTTACCTCTTCTCCTTCTCTTTTTGGATAACTTTACGGAAAAGGAGCCTTGCTGAGGTACCCAAGATGACCTCCTTACTTAATTTTGAGCTTTTAATATGGTGCTAACCAAGTATGCTTAAAACAAATGTCCATTTTTTTTGTTTGGTTTGTACTAGACTCAGGCTGAGCTCTGAGATGCTTGGCTGGTAAAGAGAAAAAGGATTGAACTGACTCTTGGGGAGTCAGCACTGTGGAGCCAAGAGACCACCCAGGAGATTGTGCAGCAGGCAGATGCCAGGGAAGGTGCCAGGGGGCAAAAACAAGAGCTGATAAGACAGATAAGTGGGAGACATGGTGGAGCCTGAAAGATGGCCTGCACAGTGGTCCCCAAGCTGGAGCCCTAATGGAAAACTCAGTTTCCCACCTCTGTGTTTCTTCCCTGTGTGTCTCCTTTACTACTTTGGTCATAAAGTGTGTAGAGTTTGCCCCCATAATGAGCAAGTCTCTGGGACACCAGCAGTGTGTCCTTTGATTTAACTCAATTCTAACACTCTACCTGGAGATAGCATCAGATTCCACAGCGTAAGGTCTTGGTCCAACAAGGCTGCCCCCCTCCACACCCACACTTCAGATGCCAGGTGCAGGCTCAAGCTGTCACCTGTGCTTCCGACCAACCAACTATAGATTGGAGGCTCCTATAACCTCCTCCTTGGGATCAACTAATTTGCTAGAGCAGGTCTCAGAAGTCAGGGAAACAGTTTACTTATGTATACTGTTTATTACCCAAAAATGTGATAAAGGATACCAATGGAAGAGATATACAGAGGTATGTGGGAAGGGGCAGAGAGCTTCAATGTCCTGTCCAAGCGTGCCTCTCTCCCAGAACCTCCACTTGATCACCAACAAAGAAGTTCACCAAACTCCATACTTTGGGGATTTTATGGAGACTTCATCATGTAGGCATGATCAGTCATTAACTCCATTTTCGGCCCTTCTCCCTTAAGACAATGGGCGTGGGGCTAAAAATTCCACACTTCTAATCATGGCTTGGCCCTTCCTGTGACTAGCCCTCATTCAGAAGACATCCTAAAGTCCACCCAGAGTCACCACATTAGGTGATACTCCTATCACCCAGGAAAATTCAAGAGTTTCAGAAGTTCTGTGCCAGGAATATATATTTTTCATTAGCTCACAAACACTTTACCCTGGAGTACACAAAAACTTTCCCATAGACATGCATCTCATAGACAGCTTTAGGAAAAACATGTTCCTAAACATCAACGTCTATAAACAATAGTCCCCCTTTATCCATGGAGGGATCCATTCCAAGACCCACAGTGGATAACCGAAACAAGTTAGTACCAAACCTTAATATATACTATGCTTTTTCCCATACACACACATTTACGATTAAGTTTAATTTATAAATTAGGCACAGTAGGAGATTAGCAACACTAATAATAAAAGGGAATAACTGTAACATATGCTACAATAAAAGTTATGTGAATGTTGTCTCTCTTTCTCAAAATGTCTCATTGTGCTGTACTCGCCCTACCCCTTGTGATAACGTGAGATGATAAAATGCCTGTGTGATGAGGTGAAGTGAGGTGGATGATGTAGGCATCGTGATGTAGTGTTAGGCTACTATTGACCTTCTGACCATACGTCAGAGGGAGGATCGTCTGCTTCTGGACAGCGGTTGACCATGGTAACTGAAACCGCAGAAAGCAAACTGCAGAGGAGGGGGGACTACTACGTGCACTTCTTAATATGTCTTTGCCCAGTGGGGACCCTGGCAGCAGGAAGATGCTCATTTTCCACCTCTCTTTTCATAATTGTCCCTCTTCCATTGTACAGAAAAAAGAGATTCGTCTCTAATCTGACTACTCTGCACTGTCCTGGGTCCGACAAACCTCTGGGGTGCCTAACAAAGGGACAACTTGACAGATTGTCTTTGTGTTAGTGTGGAGAAGGTGAGTGGTTCTAAGGATCAGGTAACACATTTTTCAACTCAGGTGTTTTCCACAGGTTTACTTTCAATGAAACTGAAGGATGACATTTTTGAGCTGTAAGCTACTCATTAAAAGTGATCTTTAATGACAGAACGCTCTAGTGGAGTTCAAAGTGTTGAGGGACTTTGTTGTAACGAAATATCTTCCATTTCATACACGTATTTACCTGAACAATTTCCTCAGTGCTCATATAAAATAAGGAATAAAATTTATACTAACCCTATCTCATTATAGGAATAAGTATATTTATTCATGGCTGTATGAATGAGTTTTTAAAAAAATCCCAGCTAACTCATTAAGAGCTATATTTCAGGACCATTCTCGCACCCCTAACCCCCTTCCCTCAGGATACCCCAGGGACTCCCACTACTGAGATACCTTCTCAAAGGTTCTGTGATGTAAGAGAAGCATTTATTCTACTGCCCCCCTTTCTTGGGAATGTGCACACTGGCTGCTGGGCTGGCTGAATTTACAGGCAACCCACTGTGGTTCTCTTCAGCCCTTTCACAGTTCAACTGAATAAAGGAAAAGTCCTGATTTTTCCAATGAGAATGTGGCATAAGTGGTTTATTGAACCCTCAGAACTTGGTTAATTACAAATACAAACTAGTTCAATCTTTTTATCCAATTGTTGCCTTTAAGCATACTCTGTCAATAATACTCTGTCCTACAACTTTTGGGTCACTTTGGGCTTTTAAAAAGTCAGATCTAGTTGAGTCTAAAATGAAGTCTCATATCCAAATTAGTGATTGACCTGTATTATTCTGTTGACAGTTCCTCTCTCCCACTAAATAGTTCATTAAGACAAACACTTTTCACTACTTGGCCCATCCTCAGATGAGGCCACAGGTGCTTAATGCAGTGGTTTTCAAAATATTTGTTTATGCCCCCACATCCACAAAAAATGCTGTAAACTTTGTAACTCTCATGCTTTAAAAAAAAACGACATCAGAAATTTTTTTATCAGGGTGGCACAGTTGGTTAAGCGTTGGACTCTTGATTTCAGCTCAAGTCACGTTCTCACGGTTGGGAGATCAAGACCTACGTGGGGCTCTGTGCTGACAGTGCGGAGCCCGCTTGGGATTCTCTTTCTCGCCCTCTCTCTCTGCCCCTCCCCCACTCATGCTCTCTCTGTCTCTCTTAAAATAAACAAACTTAAAAAAATTTTTTTATCATCGATATGATTTGATGCAAATAATGCCATTTCCATTGGAGTATAAATATTGGTACTTAATACTATCATATTACCCTTCTGAATATATTCACTGAACTACAAACACCATAGTTATTTTTCGACCACTGTCATCCATTTGCAATACATGGAAACACTTCTTTCGTGGTGGGAAATTTGCGATGTTCCTCTGCCTCCTTGAACTTATATTTCCACCCCACCTCTCCCATTGAATTTCACCCTCTCATCTTGTTACACTTGGAAGTTTTATTAACCACTCTATCATAATTTTCTACGATAAAAATATGCATATGAGTTTAAATGTTTCGATTTCCTATGTCTCTAAGACTTAAAGGTTAAAAATGTATTGTGGAGTGAGTTATCAAATATTGTTAGGATTCACTTGCTTGAAATGGCATACACATAGCAAAATATTTAATAAATATTAGACATAAAACATACAATTTGACTGGAAATGTGCTTCAGAGAGCTTCCGACTTCTTCCCCAGCATGTGGCGCCTGTAGACAGCAAAGTAAATTCCAGGAAAGGAGCTTCTTCTGTTATGCCCAGAATTCGTGATCCCCAAAGACCACCAGGGAGCCAAGTCCGATGCAAAAGCAAAGAGCCTTTATTCGAGCTAGCTGAGCTCAATCGTCTACCTACACCGTGGCAGCAGTGAGATACCGGAGAGAGAGCGGGTTTCAAGAGCACAAAGATTTTTTAGGGATCATGGCCTTAGCCGATTGGCTGGGGAAGGGTCGTGGCCTCAGCCGATTGGCTGGGGAAGGATAGAACAATGGCTGCCAAGGTGTGGTCCCAGATCAGCAATTATCAGCATCACCTGGAACTTGTTAAAAATGCAAATGTTGGGCCTGGTGGTCACAGACCCACTGAATCAGAAACTCTTGGGGTGGGGCTCAGCAATCTGTGTTTGAACAAGTCTTCCAGGAGATTCTGATGCACCTGACGTTTAAGAACCACTCTGTCTGAGGAGGGTCTCTAACATGTTTGGCCTCAGTGTATACAGAACGTTTCTCACTGGTCACCTATTAACCATTGGCTGTCAGCCTTGCTGTGCTATATAAATACCTAGCACCAAACACCATCCCCAGAGACTCTGATGAATTGGTTTGGGGAGGGGTAAAATGCTCCCAGGTCATTCTAAGCCTGGACAGGGTTGAGGGCTCCTGCCTCTGGCCCCTACCTGAGAGAAGCCCTCCCTCTTCTACTCACACTTTCCACGCCTCTCACACTCCCCTTCCTCCCACCTTAGATTTCGGAAGAATGCATCGATCGGTAGCCTGCTTTCTTAGAAAACATGAGTTACTCAAAGGGAGGAGGCGTGGTCTGAGGTTTGAGCGGGAACTTCTTTCTGCAGCCAGGCCATGTTGGGGACATAGTCACTAGTCGGCCTGCCTAGGTCTGCTCTTTGACTTCCTCTTTGGGAATGGAGCTGAGCGACGGTGGGTTTGGAAGAAGCCCAGGCTGGGGCCAGAACAGCTGTGCCTCAGTCCTGTGCCGGAGACTACCTTCTTCGGTGTGTCACTTCCCTCTTTGAGTCTCCACTTCCTGCCTTTGTACCCTGGAGATAATATAATTGACGCCCTGTTTCCTGGGCAGAGTTTCACCTAAGATCATGTAAAAATGCCTTGCATGCATCAAAACCAAGATATAGGCGTTAATTACTGTTATGAGTAAAGGAGGGAAATGCTCTCTGACCATTTGGCCGTTGACCTCGGAAACCCAGAATTTAAATAGCTGTTTGATAACTAGAATGCTGATTTAACCAGACCTGTCTGGTATCACTTTAGGCTTATTGGTATCTGAGATATTAAAATAAATGTATTTTTCTGAAGAAAAAGGAGGGTCCTTGAGGGATCCTTAAAGTCCTCTTAAAAACAAAATGAAATGGATTCTTCATTCTTCATTCTTCAAGCCTAAATGGTTCAATGTTCATCACATGAGAAGTTAGCTCTCGGCCCCTAGCTAAGACCTGCGCCCCAGAAGAAAGGCAAACCACCCCCTGGACAGCCAGGAATGAATTTGTGAGTCACAGAATCATGCCCTGTGTGCATATAGCCGGGCAGCTTTTGGTTTTGAGGACTTTTCATCCTAGGCCTTTGGAAAAAGAGAGAGAGAGAGACCTACAGAGTAAACCGACACAAGGAAATAAGCAAGTGAGGGAAGAAGGGATCAGAAAACTACAAGAATGCAGCGTGTTTGAAGTCTCCCCATCTTGATTCCATCAGTTAAATCCCCTGGAGGACACACAAAGTGAGGGGGCGTGTTTGTCGTCCGGCCCTGGGCGGGTCTGGGGGGAGGTGGAGGTGAGGTGGGGCTTGCCCTCCGCTGACAGATCCTAGTCTCCGCTGCACTTTGAAGTTGACCTGAACGATCCTTTCATCAAGTTCTCAGTATCACTGTGGCTATAATTTAAACTTGAAACAGGAACAAAGTGTTTTTACTATTGAGTAAATCCTCCGTCAGAAGAGCGGATTCTCCCTGTGCAGATGGCGTCTCTCTGCTTCTCTTCCTGGTGGTGCGTTTAGCCTCCACCCTTCACACACAAAGGTTGGAAAACCGTCACTCCATAGAGCAAGTCAACAAAATATACACCAGGACTGACCATGGCGTCTAAACAGTGAGAGTGCCATTCTAAAGTTTTCCCTCCCTCCCCTCCTTTCTTGCTTGCTCCTTTTCCTTTTCCCTTTGAAAACTAAGTTTTCATTCTTTTGTTGTCTTGTCTATCATTGCAATCACTTGGGGCTTTATAAAACATCGAGAGTCTTGGTGTCCCATTCCAGGTGACACAATCAGAATCTCTGGAGAGAGAACAATAAGCCAGCACATCTCTATCTAGGCAGACTCTGTCATAGCTGCTAACTGGTTGCCCTGTGGTCGGGGGTCCATCCAGGGACCCTGAGCTGTGGCCAAGGCAGGTGGGCTTCAGGAGGCACGTGGGGTGACTTCAGAGTTGTGATCTGGGCAAACTCCATAAGATATATCTGTTACAGTGCTCCTTCCTATCCGTCCTCTTCTTACCACTGGGGAATTTTATTTTACTTTTTTATTTTTTTTATTTTTTTTAACGTTTATTTATTTTTGAGACAGAGACAGAGCATGAACGGGGGAGGGTCAGAGAGAGAGGGAGACACAGAATCTGAAACAGGCTCCAGGCTCTGAGAGGTCAGCACAGAGCCCGACGCGGGGCTCGAACTCACGGACCGCGAGATCGTGACCTGAGCCGAAGTCGGACACTTAACCAACTGAGCCACCCAGGCGCCCCAGCCACTGGGGAATTTTAAAAATATATCCTAATCAGGTCATGCTTACTCCAGCTTATAATCCTTTAGTTAATGCCCTATCTTTTTAGATAAGGGTCAAAATCCTTAATGTGGCTTACATGGAGAGGTAGGGAACAGATTTTTTTTTTTTAAAATGGGAAAAACTAATAGCAGAACTGTGTACTTGGGGACCCGTGTTCTGGTTTGGATTCTGCATAATCTTATCAGTCCTGTGACTTCTTCGGCCTCAATTACCTTACTGTAAAAGTATATGGTTGGATAAGATGATCTCTAACTCAGCTTTAACATTCAGAGATCTCTTGGGTCTGTATCACTATTTGGGGGACAAGAAGTCGTTCCAGGGTAGGGGATAGGATTTGGTGGGAGCAATTTGGGTCATGAATATGTTCACCTCATATTAATTGATGAGAAGTAAAAGTGAGAAATCGGTGGTAATAAGGATCCTATGTTCAAGATCTTGACCAAATCTTGGTGTTGTAGACAACAAACAAAGCAAACATGCTCCTTCTGGCTTATGATGACACAATCAAATGGTTCTAATGAAAATTGGGATTCTGAGACTGTCCTTTCAAAGGAATAATTCTAAAGCCTGCTTATATAAGCATGTCCAGGTTTTAGCTCAGTGAGTACGTGGTAAGTGCTGAAATAATTGAGTCGCAAACAAACTGAGAGAATTGGTACAAGTGGAAATGATGTGAAACTAACTACCAAGAGAAAATTAAAAGTTTCTGTGGATGACTGGTCACATTGCAGCTTTTAATAGTCATCTCCAGACTAGATGAAATAGCGTGTCAACAATTCATTGGTTGGATGATTATAATGACTCTTGTAAATTGATGAAGAGGCTTGAATTGCAATTTTTAAAGCAAGTTCAGAAATACTTCATTCACTTCCACTGGGCAATGTGTGTGTCCCTAAGGTCAAAGATGAGATCCATCACTTTGACATACTTGGGGCTTTAACTGATTCAAACTAATCCATGGTGGTAGATGGAGGCCAGTTTGGGGATGGAAGACAGCTCAAAGACTCTTTCATCTGCTATCCGACTTGCATCCCCCATCTACTCTCCAGTTTGCCCCCAGTGTGCCAGAATGCCCTTCTCTTGTGCATGCCAGACTTTCTCTATCATCATTCAATCATTTTACCTTCACCAAGAATGATGTCCTTTATTGGGTAGATAGGGGCTGATGACTTCCGATTCTTAATGCTTAATTAACCTTTCCATCTTCTGTGCTGCCATATTATAAATACCACTATCATAAGACTTAGAGTATTAGTTGTGTCTGTCTGCCCCTATGGATTCTATATTTCTTTATAGCAGACATCATCACTCTCTTATGTTCTTCTCTCCTACATCTATCACAATGCCCAGCATATAACTGTTACTCATAAATGCTTAGAGAACAAGAATTATAGTGATGGTGGGCAGGGTGGTTGTGGGGAGTGTTCGTTACCATCTCATAAGGACTTTTATTCTGAATTATTTTATAACAGTTAAAATACTACATATTGACAATGACAATATAGCAGGATGTAATACAATTTGAATATTAGTGAGTAAAACAGAAAAATGCTGTGTTGGAAATATTTACTTTAAATGACAGTGTTTAAGGAAGAGAAAACAAACTGGTTTAAATAGAGGGGAGTGAGGAAGTGTTCTCTAAAGAAAGAACTTGAGTGTTTCTAGGAGTCCCTCACACCTCTCAGTTCAGGTAACGTTTCAGAGCACATGGCCTTCTTTTTTCTAGCGTTGCCCATTCTTTTTTTTTTTTTTTTAAGTTTATTTATTTATTTTGAGAGAGAGAGAGAATGAATGGGGGGGAGGGGGAATAAAGGATCTGAAGCAGACTCTGTGCAGACAGCCTGACAGGAGCTCAAACTCAAAACCATGAGATCATGACCAGAGCCAAAGTCGGACACTTAACTGACTGAGCTACCCAGGCACCCTTAGACTTGCCCATTCTTATGTGTTCCCATTTATATAGGATAATTTATCAGCTGACAAGGAAGGGAGGAGGAGGAGTAGAAGAGGATGAGGTAAAAGATCACCTGGGGGTATTGGAGCAAGTTAGAAGGAAGGAGCAGGGGTTGTTATGGGTTGAATTGTGTCTCCCCAGATTAATCTATTAAAGTCCTGAGAAGCTCAGGTGTGCCCTTATTTAGAAATAATGTCATGGATGTAATTAGTTATGTTAAGATGAGGACTTTAGTGTGGCCCGTGGTGTCTCTTTATTTTAAAAAGGGGAAATTTGGACGCGGAGACACGCATACAGGAAGAACACCATGTGGACATGAAGACGGCCATGTACAGGCAAGTAGACAGTACTGGGACAAATCCTTCCCTCACGGCCCTCAGAAGCAATGGACCTGCTGACAACTTGATTTCAGACTTATGGCCTTCAGAACTGTGAGACAACAAATTTCTGTGGTTTAAGCCAGTTTGTGGTGCTTTGTTACAGCCGTCCTAGCAAATTAATCTAGGAATGGAAGAGGATGTGTGTGTGCATGTGAAGGAATAGTTTCCTAAAATGGAATGAACTGAGCTGTGAACTGTGAACTACAAAAATATGGGACGGGACAGCTGATCAAAGACTGTTCCGAGGGGGCGCCTGGGTGGCGCAGTCGGTTAAGCGTCCGACTTCAGCCAGGTCACGATCTCACGGTCCATGAGTTCGAGCCCCGCGTCAGGCTCTGGGCTGATGGCTCGGAGCCTGGAGCCTGTTTCTGATTCTGTGTCTCCCTCTCTCTCTGCCCCTCCCCCGTTCATGCTATGTCTCTCTCTGTCCCAAAAATGAATAAAAAACGTTGAAAAAAAAAATTAAAAAAAAAAAAAAAAAAAGACTGTTCCGAGGAAGGCGAGGACATTGAATCGGTTCCCGGTGCCAGCCAGCAGATGGCGTTGTTGATCGGAACAGCTTTCCGGTGGGGGAGAAAGCCCGTGGGTCTTTCCAATTTCTCAGCTGTTGGCAAGTGGAGTGGCCAGAAGTGGTTATTGCTGGACATGCAGACCACAGCTAAGCTGTGTCCAGCATCCTCTGTGATTCTTGGAAAACTGCAAACAGGGACTTGTGGGAAATATTTCTGGTGGTTATAACCAGATGGGTGAGCAGTGTGGTATGTGCATGGAATTTTAACTTTTGCTGCCTCTGAATAAAGGGCAAACTTCTAGGGGTTTGTGGCTGCGGCTGTGCTGTTGTTCTCTTTGCATAGCGTTTTGCACAAAGTCAGAACGTAGTTGTTCTTTGTGACAACAATTTTATCCTTTCAATAGAAGCTTACTAAAAAGATCATTTTTTTCTTAAAAATTACATTTTTAAGTCAATAGTATGTACGAGGCCTATATTTGCATCTACTTAAGTCTTTCAAGTATGCTCCTATTTTCTTCTTAGAATATTATTAACTACCATTTTAATATAAAAATTTCAATATCTATATTAAAAAAGAATCCCAACAGTGACCAAGAAATAATCATAAGTGTTTACAAAGCACTTTTGCACGAAGTCATCACCACAGGCTTTACGGCCTGTTTTACAGCTGAGAAGAATTGAGACTCCTAGAACTTAAGCCCAAGTAGAGAGTAGCAGAAGAAAAACCAAACCTCATACTTTCAACCCCCGATTCAATATGCTCTGTCATTGCTTAAATATTTAAGAATTTAAGCAACTGTTGAAAATGTAAGTCAAAACCACAATGAGATATCCCCACACCTGTCAGAATGACTACTTATCAAAAAGACAAGAAATGGTAAGTTTTGGCGAGATTGTGGAGAAAAGAGAATCCTGTGCACTGCTAGTGGGAATGTAAATTGGTGTAGCCACTCTGGAAAACAGTATGGAGGCTCCTCAGAAATAAAAATACCATATGATTCACCAATTAATTCTACCTCTCAGTGTTTATCTGAAGGAAATGGAAACGCTAACTGGAAAAGATATCTGTACCCCGATGTTCATTGCAGCAACCAGAAGTGCCCATCAGTGGATGAATGGATAAAGCAGTTGTGATATGTATGTATGTATACATAGGCATGCATACATATATACAATGGAACATGATTCACCCATAAAAAAAAGGAAGAAATCCTGCCATTTGTAACATCAGGGAAGGACCTTGAGGGCATTACGCTAAATGCGACAAGTGAGACAGAGAAAGGCAAATATTATGATCTTACTCATATGTGGAATCTAAAAACAAAAACTGAACTCACAGGTACAAAGAACAGATTGGTGGTTACCAGAGGTAGAGGGTGGAGGGAGAGCAAAATGGGTGAAGGTGGGTCAAAGGTACAAACTTCCAGTTAGAAAGTAAATAAGTCATGGAGATATAACATACATCATGGTGACTATAGGTAATAATACTATGTTGTATATTTGCTAAGACAGTAGATCTCAAGAGTTTGTAACTAAAAAAAAGAATGAAAGGAACTGTTAATAGAAAATTACACCACACGGTTTAATGTCCCCAGTTTTTAATGATCGAACTATGTGCTATTTGTCAAGATATTTATCATAAATAGCCCATGAAATTTTAATAGAAGTCCACTTGTTAATTATAGAATTAGCTGTGAGTAGGAAAAAAAATGTAGGCTGTTGAAATTGCACAGAACGGGTTTGGATCTCTCTAGTTTGGGCAAGTTATTTAACGTCATCAAACTATAATTTCCTTAACTGTCAAAAATAAACAGTAATACTTGACCTCGTAAGCTTTCAAAAAATAAGATGCATTAAGTCTCTAATGTAGTTCCTGGAATCCAATAGTGCTTTATAAATGGTAGCTCCATAATTCCCCATAAATAAGAGAGTATCTGGAGGTCTCGCGTGCAGAGAACATGTTTTCGCTCAAGCAAATGACTAGGATCGAGGTCAAAGTCATAATACGCAGCCACGGAGAGACTTGACACCCACACGGGGCTGCCGGGCAGTCAGCGAACGTGCTCACTTCCCACTTCTTAGAACTAAATGGGGTAGCAACATTCCTCTGCCTTGAAGGGGCACATTTCTCTCTGGCTTGTCACATGTCAGGCACTTCTCAGGGCTTTGTGCCTTGCACTGACTAAGTGGGAGTTTTGAATGTAGGAAGCAAGAACAATTTGCTATAAAGGTCCCTGCCGTGGATGGGAGGAGGTTATTTTACCGTAAAAGGAGCAAGTTACATGACTTCTTTAATGTCATCCAGATGATTTTCCCCTTTCCATTTTTTCAGCTTTGCTTACAATTCCACAGTATTTCTTAGCAGCACAGGCTTAACTTGGCACCATCCATAGCTTCACCCGTCATAAACAATGATTGCAGGGCAGAAGCTTTCTGGCTGTGCCTTTTTAATTTCAGAACTGCATTTTATATGAACCCCTTACATATGGATGAATGCTATGTAGTTTACAAAGTGTTTAATGGACATTAGTTCACAGAATTTTCGAGTAGATGTATTGGCTAGGGGTCGGCCAGACATTTTCTGGAAAGGCCCAGGTAGTGAATATTTTTGTTTTACAGGCCCTGTAGTTTCTATACGCTGCAACTACTCAGCTCTTTCCTTGTAGCATGAAAGTAGCCATAGACAATATGTAAGCAAGTGGGCATGGCTGTATTCCAATAAAACTTTATTTATGGACACTGAAATTTGAGATTCGTTTCATTTTCACACAACACAAAATAATTTTTGGAATTTTTTCCTTAGCCCACAGGCCGTATGAAAATAGTCAGAATTTGTCTATCCCTGAACTAAAAGATTATAGTCACAGAATCAGTGTTAGAGCTGCTGGAGACCTTATAGACCTTCTCTAGGTGCTTCCTTTTATAGCTAGGATTCTGAAGCACAGAGAAATGAAATACATTCCTCAAAGTCATATGGCTAGTGAGTTACAAAGACAAAACTATAATCTCTATCTCCTGATTCCCAAATCAGATTAAAAAAATTTTTTGGATGTTTGTTTTTATTTTTGAGAGAGAGAGAGAGAGACAGAGCACGAGCTGGGGAGGGGCAGAGAGAGAGAGAGAGAGAGAGAGAGCATCTGAAGCAGACTCCAGGCTCTGAGCTGTCAGCAAGGAGCCCTATGCAGGGCTCAAACCCACAAACCACGAGATCGTGACCTGAGCCCAAGTTGGACACTTAACTGACTGAGCCACCAGGCACCCCACCAAAGCAGATTTTTTTAAAAAAACATGTCATTCTTCAATAATTGCCATGACTTGCACACATCCATGCAAGCCTCTATAATGAACTTGTAATTAATCTGTGGACATAAATGTCTGTCTCCACATTAGCCCTTCTGACCTCAACTGGGAGAGACTTGGATTCTGCAAAATGACTTCCTCAGCTGTTGCTTGCAACCTGCTCTTAGGGTCAAGGATAGCAAGTGAGACCTCTCTCATGACTTAAACTGCTACTTAAGTTAAATGTTAAAAATTTTGAGCTAAAAGGGTCCTTAGAGATTTTCTTGGCTCACACCATAAAATTATATGGGGGAAATTAAGATCCAGAGAGCCTAAATGAACTACCCACAACCACTCACTTCTGGATCTAGAAACCAGGTCTTTGGACTCCCAGTACAGAGCTGTTTGCATTGTACCATATTGCCTGACACAATAGTTTATGTAAAGGTATGTTACTACTTGTAATTAAAGTGTACCTTTTGTTTTAAAGTCCAGAGAACAAATACAATAATTACCATTAATTGCCCACTCTTTGTTATGTACCAAGAACTTACCAGGCATTCATACACTGCAGAATTTAATTCTTTCCTTATTTATCTCCACTTTATAGATCAGGAAGCCTAGGCTTGAAGAGTTTACAATAATTAATTCATGTTACATAGCTAATATGTGATAGAGCCACAGTTCAAATCTACTTTTCTCTTTAAAATCTGAGCTCTTCACTTTCCACGGCACGTCTGTTGGGTGCTTTTGTTTTAAAGCCACAGAAATCACAACCCAAACTGGCACAAATAAGAAGGATGGGGGACAGGGGACTGAAAAGAGGAAGTAAGACTTCAAGCATCATTCAGTCCAAACCCTGTGATTCCTGGCTCTGCCTTCCCTGGCTTGTTGGCTAAGATCTCAAGCTGGCTTCACATAGGCCATCCTGTGTCCTCATCCACATCCAGTAAGGGCAAAAGGTGAAACCAAATCGTGTATGGAACAATGTGTATCCCAATGCTGGAGCTCTGATTGGGCAATTCCTGGACTGGTCCACAGGCTGAGGGTGGAATTAACCCTCAGAGCTCATCCCTGGAGCTAGGAGGGAAGGGGTGCTCCCTCCATGAAAGAAAATCTGAGGGCTTCAGAAAAAGAAGAGGGGAAGAATGGTTTTTTTAAAAAATTTTTAATGGTTATTTTTGAGAGAGAGAGAGAGAGAGCAGAGGAGGGGCAGAGAGAGAGGGAGACACAGAATCGGAAGCAGGCTCCAGGCTCTGAGCTGTCAGCACAGAGCCCGATGCAGGGCTCGAACTCACGAATTGCAAGATCATGACCTGAGATGAAGTTGGACACTTAACTGACTGAGCCACCCAAGCGGCCGAAGAATCAATGTTTTTTGAGCAACCAATGAATTTCTCTACTACTTCTGTATTTTTTTTCTCCACCATTCCACGTTTACTTAATTGATATTGTCAAAAATGCAAAACTGGCAGCATAAACCTTGGCAGTTGTGTTCTTGACCACTCACTAGAAGGTGATAAGGGGAGAACTGCTACAGCACATTGAGTACACCAATCTTAAACAAGCTTCTTTGGATACTTACCTGCATTTTTGGCATTGTTAAATGAATATATATGAGCCTATCCCCAAAAGTATTCAAGCTTTTCCTAGTGGCTAAATCTGCACTTTCCAGGAAGAAAGTAAAGGAACTAATGGTGACCCAGTGCTACTCTTTATAACTAGGAATTGTATAACTACTCAGTCTTTGTGTCTAAGAATTCATCATAAATCAGTCTCCAACTTGTCTGGCCAGTTCCAATGTCAGTGTCTCCAACATCCCCCCGTCTGCCTCCATTCAGGACCACTCTTGTCACAACAAACTGCAATAACTTTACAGGTCTAGTGTCTCCATTAGACTTTAGTCTCCTTAGGAAAGGGCCATTTTTTACCCATTTTTGGTTTTCAGCCTGGAGAAGCATCTGTCCCACAGATAGTAAATGCCTGTATCCCAGAGAGCAGTGAGCCAGCACTGTATCCCAGTGCTCAGAGCCAGCACTGAGGAGAGAGCTGGGCTTGTGCCCATGGAATACTGGGGTAGCCGTGTAGCTCCTGGGAACCTCCCCTTCAACAAAATGAGAAAATTAACAACATTCGCCTCACAGGATGAACCAAAAAGTGGGCTATAAAATGTAAAGTGAGGAAAGTGCTATCTCTTTAAATTTTTCATTAATTCTAAGCTGCACATTTTCCCCTGTTTTAACATCTCCAAAACTGAGATCCATTCTTGCAATGGACTGAACATGTATGGTCCCCTCAAATCCATATGCAGAACCCTATTGCCCAAGGTGTTGGTATGAGGACATAGGATCCTTAGAAGGTGCTTAGGCCGTGAGGGTTGAGCCTTCACGAATGAGATCAGTGGTCTTATAAAAAAGACCCCACAAAGCCCCCGTCCCCCTTCTGCCATGTGAAGTTCCAGTTCTAAGGTACTGTCTAGGAACCAGAAAGCAGGCCTTCACCAGACACCAAAGCTGCAAGCCCTTCCATCTCGGGCTTCTCAGCCTCCAAAACTGTGAGAAATAAATTTCTGTTGTTTATAAGCCACCCAGTCCATGCCATTTTGTTACAGCAGCCAAGCAGACTGAGATAATCCTGCAATCCATGCATAAATATGCACCATACCTTAATCAATGGTAGTTTTTTTTCCTTATGTTTAACGTACCATATTCTAGTGCTGCATGAGATAATGGCGACTCTTACAATCAAAGCTGTCTGATGGTCAACAAAACGTGACTCTGCCTCTGACAAATGCCCCCAAACCAGCCTCAGAACCCACCGTTCTGTTTGTCAACCTCAGGAGGGTCCCTCCACATCCTTCACAGCATTCTGGATGCCTTTAATAACTCTCTAACCATCTCACATTTTCTTTTCTTTAAGATCGTGCTGGTTTCTTTTTCTTTTCTTTTTCTTTTTTTGAGAGAGAGAGAGAGAGAGAGAGAGAGAGAATGAGAGAGAGAGACAGAGCATGAGCAGGGGAGAGAGAGAGAATCCCAAGCAGGCTCCAGGCTCGGCATGGAGCCCAATGTGGGGTTCGAACCCACAAACCTGGGATCACGACCTGAGCTGAAATCAAGGCACTCAACTGACTGAGCCACCCAGGCACTATCTTATAGTTTATTTGTATCCAAATGCTTTGGGAAATTATTTGTATTTTCATTTCCACATATTATACTAGTTACAGTATTTAGCATAGCACTTAATCTGACTTGTCTTTATTTTCCATTACCATCCCACCACCAGCAGCAAGATTTAAGTAATGGGAAGAACTCTGTAATGTTTTGGAAAGAATAATTTTAGTTCTAGTCCCCTTTGTCACTAATTAGCTACATGTCTAATCTCTGTCATCTGCTGAATGGGGGTGCCAATATTTTCCTCACAGTTATGCAAGGTTGAGTGAGATCATATATGTGGATGTCCTTTAAAATTACTGCATTCTGGAATCTGATGAACAGAAAGACCTCTGTTCCCCTCTGTAATTTTACTAATCTTGGACAGCTTCCAAAGACAACATTTCAGAAGAAAGGATGACTTTTAAGGTGCATTTGATTACTTCCTATATTCACCCACATGATCACTGGGATGATTCCTGCTCTCCAAACATCTACCAGACATGGGAAACAAAGTGACAGATTGTTACATTTGACTGCACCCAGTCTCCAATAAGTATGTGGACTCAAATGCTCTAAATGTCAGTGTCCCCAGCTTTGTCCCTTCCTGTAGGAACTGTTTCCTTTGCTTGTGCCTGTTAGGGGAGTCTTATCTTGATGTTTGCAAGACAGTGCAAGCTTTAACTTGAGACTGTGAATTTTTTTTCGATGTTATTTACCAGAGGCAAGCTCCCTTTTATATTTGACATTAAAGTAGTAATCATTTATTTGTGGTTTTCTTCTTCTTCTTTTTAACCTTGTGCTTGCCTCTATTTTGCACACTATTAAAACTGAGTTTATCTTTTACTTGGTTGTAGGAGTGGAAGGGGACATTAGGACGCTAGTAGATATTAGTGCCTACTGTGTGCTCATTACACACATCGCCTCATTTCTGTAGACATCTCACAGTAATCTGAAAAGGCATAGCACTCTGTGTTTGAGATGAGAGCACTGAGGCGATCGGTCAGAAATCATAGAATCAAACTGGACCGAAACCTCCTGAGCACAGACCCCTGACCTTCCTGGCTCTGGTTTTTGGTTTTGGTTTTGTCTAGGTATAAGGAAAAGGGCAGTGGGGGAAAAAAAGGTATTTGAGCAGACATTTGACATTGTATGTTTAATCCTTGTAAACCAGAGATGATGTTCTTCCACTCTCTGTGTCACTTCATTTCATGTTTTATTCCTGAAAATGAACTTAGTGGATCATTTTCCTTTCCTTTGTTTCTGGAACAATTCCAGATTCTTGTGGCATTACAGAATAAGCCTCCAGCTAAAGGCATTCCATAAACGAGACAGCCTTAGGGAAGAAGAGGGGATAACTTACACGAATGTGTTCGTACAAAGCTGCTAATAAAACCTACAACACAGGTAAAAGTCAAAGGGTGTAATTTGCTGACAAAGATTTTTAGTACCAACCACCAAGAACTTAAAAAATAAAACATTTTAAAACTGTGTATTATTTGGTTAAATTGCAAAGCTGAGACTTAACTAAAGAGTAAAACAAAAATGAATTTGCAACTTGAGATTTATTTGTATAAATAATGACAAAGAAAGAATTTCTTTTTGACTTTAGGGTCCCGTAGAGTTCATAACATACACTTCTTATAATGTATGAGATGGTTTTTCACTTCACAACTTTTTATTTTGCATTGTCTTACTACTGTTACAGTAAAGGATTTTTTAAAAAACTTTTGTCACTTGTTTCTCTAAAGAGTAGAGGAAATTCCTCTATAAGAAATCTCTATATGAAAAAGGAAGAAAATCAGTCTCTGAAATTCATTAGAAATCTTGGGTTCATAGACACAGAAAACTCTGTATTCCTGGTTTCTTATCAAAACCATTATAGTTTAAGTGATTTGAGAACATAAAATCAAATGAAAATTCCATGATAATTTTTGGTTAACAAAAAGAGTGAGGTGAAGAAAATGCAATAAATTTGGAGAGAAAGGGGAAGGAAATGTATGAGAAGTTAGACAAGCGCTTTACTAAAGCAGGCGTTATTGCTAGGATATCATTAACAGGGTTTCTTCGGGGGGGAAATCGGCTTTGACAGAAAGCGGAGCACAGTTTATTTACTTTTTAATCCTTTCCTTAACATTCATCAGTTGCCTCTTGAGTGAAGCAAACTGGCATATCCTTGGGGCAGGAAAGTCTCATCTGACATATAGCAGAAAGAAAGGATGCTTTCTTTGGTTTTATCTCGTCGTTTCTAAGGGGCCGCTGTGGTCCTCAGGGACTGGTGTGGGGGTGGCGGGGGCGGGGCGGGGGGGACTACAGTCTGAGTTTTCCTGGGCGAAGTCAGGGTGCCTCGCTCACACTGTGCCGCTGAGACCCGTTTGCTGCGCATCAAGCGCTATTCGTCTCCAGGCTTGTTGCTGAAAATGCCCACGCATGAACGTGACCCCAGGTGTTAGGAAGCAGAGTCTGGAGGCTGGGAATGCGGCCGCCCTGGCCGAGCTGCTGGCGGTTCCGACGCTCCCTGGGTCGCCGGGATCCCCAAGCACCTGCCGCTCCGCTCTCTCCCGGGGCGCTCCCGCGGGCTAGGGGCGCGGGCTCGCGGCGGGCGGGGCGCCGATTGCGGGGCGCCCCGGGGCGAGGCGCCCTCCCCACCTGCGAGGGGGCAGCCGCGGCACCCGCCCGCGCCCGGACCGGCGCGCCGCCAGGGCTGGGGAGGGGCGGCGCCGAGGGCGGGGGCCCGGCGCGGGGCAGGGCCGGGCCGGGCTGCGCGTCGCGGGCCGCTGGGGCTGCTCCGGGCCGCCGCTCTCCGAGGAGCACACCGCTCGCTCCGAAGGTCTGCGGCGCGGCAGGCGCCGCCCGGAGCTCTGGCCATGAGGACCCTGTGGATGGCGCTGTGCGCGCTGGCGCGGCTGTGGCCGGGGACCCTGGCAGGCTGCGCCGAGGCGGGGCGCTGCTGCCCCGGCCGGGACGCCGCCTGCTTCGTGCGTGGCTGGAGGTTGGACAGGGTTTACGGGACGTGCTTCTGCGACCAAGCCTGCCGCCTCACGGGGGACTGCTGCTTCGACTACGCCAGGGCGTGCCCAGGTGGGTGGCGGCGCCGAGGGTGGGGCGTCGGCCCTTCACCAGCAGCCGAAGGGCACAGGGTCCCACAGCAAGGACCGCGGCCCCAGAGCCAGGACACCCCCCCCCCCCCCCCAGCCCTTTCCATCCTGGCGTGTCCAGACCGTCTAGCCTGGCCTATCCGTGACCCCTCCACCCAGGTACATCTAGCTCCCTCCATCCTAGGGTCCTCCAGCTCCTTGTGTCCAGGCACAGATTCTCCAGTCCCTTCCGTTCAGCTACACCTGCGTCCAGGGATCCCGCAGTGCTCTCCGTATGGACGTAACCACTCCAAAGCAACTCTCCCCACCGGAACCTGGATGGAAGGGCCTGGAGCCATCTGTTCCCCTGGAAGCTTGTTGGGGCTCAGGAACCCC
This sequence comes from Panthera onca, assembly GCF_046562875.1. Taxonomy (NCBI): domain Eukaryota; kingdom Metazoa; phylum Chordata; class Mammalia; order Carnivora; family Felidae; genus Panthera; species Panthera onca. The sequence goes on along the minus strand of NC_138356.1, from coordinate 23,163,657 downwards.
AGTCTGGTGGGGCCACCTCCTACCTGGGAAGATGGCATGCCAGGTTCCAACGGTATGCCCCTGGGCCAGGCTCCACCATTTTCATCCTGTTAACCCTCAGGGATCTGAAGTGACTTGTGACAAGTGATAAGGGAAGGGGTGTGTAATTCTCCCGCTCAGAGCCAAGGGCTTGCTCTGGTAGAGTACTTGTGCAGAGCAAGTTCTTGGAGGACCACAGTTGTCCTCACCTCTAGACTCCAGCAAGTAGCACAGCCCCTTTCTCATAAGAGGAGTTTGATCTGCTCCTTGCGTTCAATTTTCTCTATCTAGCATGATAAAGGGTTTTCTCTGGGGGTTCCTATTATATTTTAATCCTGCTGGTTTTCCTTGAGGGTCCGCCTTTTTCATCTTTAAATTTCCCTCAGTAGCACAGCCCCTGGTTAAGGGCTCAATAGATGTTGATTTAATTAAATTAAAAATGAAATGGGGAGTATGGTTCTTTTTTTTTTTTTTTTTTTTTTCAACGTTTATTTATTTTTGGGACAGAGAGAGACAGAGCATGAACGGGGGAGGGACAGAGAGAGAGGGAGACACAGAATCGGAAACAGGCTCCAGGCTCTGAGCCATCAGCCCAGAGCCTGACGCGGGGCTCGAACTCACGGACCGTGAGATCGTGACCTGGCTGAAGTCGGGCGCTTAACCGACTGCGCCACCCAGGCGCCCCTGGGGAGTATGGTTCTAAAGAATAAGGTTTACCTGAGAGAAGCCAGCTCTAGAAATAAAAGTAGCCTTGCTTCCTGTTAATGTCATCACCCAAAATGCCTCGTGTACGTTAGGGTTTGACCTCAAGGACTTCCACATTGTGACTTCCTCCGCATCTTCTTGGGAGAGTAACCCGCGGGCCTGCGTCATTCCTCGGGGAACCGGGGGAGGGCGCTGTCTGCCTCCACCTTGCTGGAAGAGGCCACTGGCCCATGGCAAGATATCACCCAGACCTGGTACTGAAGGAACACGATTGAAAAACATTAAGATTTCCCTGACCCTGCTTGAAAGCTAATGATTTACTTGTGAATATGGCTTCTCTTTTTGATAAGCTTCTTTCCCTTTTCTGCTCCAAGGCCACAGTATTTTGCTACTGAAGTAAGGTAAAGAGTCAGTTATTTAGGAAATGTAGTGCCCAGGGTCCCCAGCCCTACCCCGCCCCTGCAGAGCATCCTACTAAAACTCCCATTTGCCTCAGTTACCTAGGTCCCTCAAGCAAAGCCTCTGTCACTATGGCAGAATCACTTTCTCACAAGTGATTCACTTACGTTTTAAATACAGAATTCCTGAAGACCAGATAATGTGCCCTAGTCTGTGGTAAGCACAGGGATACAAAGAAGATGAAGACACAGTCTCTGCTCCCTACAAGTTCACGGTCAAGCAGGGAAATACACCTGCGAACCACCTGCTACGTGCTTAGTGCCAAAATAAGGGATCCAGGAGGCAAGAAAGGAAAAACTCAGAAGACCTTCCAGAGGAAGTAATGTGCCAGCATAGTCCTGGAGAATGAGCAAGAAGTCTCTAGAAGGGGAAGAGGAATTCTAGCAGGAAAGTATCACATGGTCATTCAGCAGTTACCTGTGGGTGTCTGCCTTTTGTGCCGGGAACTAGGCGGGGCCCTGAGGCTGCCCTGGCCAGCAGGACAGTGAATGCAGCTAGATATGGAGAGATTCAGGCACAGAAGAGGCATGGGGAAGGACAGACCAGAGTCATGAGAAGAACTTCCCAGTGAAGCCTTACAGTGCTATGAGGAGTTGTCTGTACGTGGTCACAAATCCCTTACTTTTGGTCAAGGAGGTAGAAATATTAAAACAAAGAGTCTGTCATTTGGGAGTGGGGATATATTGGGTACGTAGGAGCAGAGAAGAGATGACCTTATCACCTTGGCAAGGGCTCAGAAAGAAATCACAGCAACTTGGTGCCTGGGCAAGAGCTGTGAACAGTGGGCATGGGGAACTGAAACCAGACAAAGAAAGGGGCCCAAAAGAATCTTAAAAAGCATATTCAGCCTTATGCCCTTCCCTAGGGAGTTAGCGGAGAACCTCGCAGGCCTGAGCAGAAGCAGACACAGGACCTAAAAGGCTCCTAGTTGGTAAATTCTCTGTGCCTGAAGTTTCTTGGGAGAAGAGGAAGAAAATAGAGACAGTTGGAAGCGGGCCACTTGGAAGACGGAGCCTGCTCTCCCTGCAGAGCTGAGGGTGAGAGGGGCACCACGGAGCTAAGATGCTCAGTGCCTCAGCCCCACGCCAGCGTCATAACTGTGCTGACTCTGGGGGCCTGTGGGAGCGGCTTACAGATGAGGGAGCTGGGGCCTTCCCAGGGCTCCCCCATTGCTAAGTGGACGTGAATGGGCAGCACGGTGACATCTGAACCCACTGTGCCTGATTTCAGGCTGCCACCTGCCACATCTGTGGCTCATGGCTGTTATTTACTCCTAAATACATCACGGTGTAGCAGCTCAGGGCCTGCCAGTCACTCCACATACATAGAACCATTAAGACCCTTAGAATCTCTTCTCCTTACCCCATGTGATGTTACCTAATGATGCTGTCTGAAACCTTTTTGACTGAAATTACATTATATGTGAACCAAAAATGAGCCATGTCTGTAGAACTAAGAATGCCTTACTTCTCTTCTTTCTGATGTTTTTCTTCTTTGTAAACACTTTTTTTTTTTTTTTTTTTTTTGGTGTGGCTAAGAGATGAAATCCTGGAATTTCTCTTTCTAAATAGGAAGTTATTATTTTTTTTTACTTTGTAAAAATAAAAATAAGTTTTTGGGCCTATGGATTTGCTGAACTGCCAGAAATTTCTGAGATGAATGATCTCAGAAAAATCTCGTTATGGTGACGGCATAGGTTTCAACACCAATTCTATATCTCCATTACTGATCCTCCCCCCCAACAAAAGAATAGAAAAATTCTCCATTGGCTGTGCGAGACCAGGGGTGGGAAAGGTAGAGGAGGGACAAATCTATACCCTGCTCTGGAAGAACTTCTTAGATATCAGGCTCACCACACTTGGGGTCCTAGAGTCTGCATTCTAAGATCACAGAAACAGTAGGCTGTAGATTTTTGAGGAGCGAGTTCAGGAAAGAGTCATAATTAACCCAAGTGGAGCAGGAAAAAAATTGAGTAGCCTGTGTGAGGCAGTCTCTTCTCCTAGACTTATGGGGAATCTAGGAAACTAACGGGCCCATATCTGCTGACTTCATAACTGGAAAGAGAAGGGGCAATGTCCTTGAAACTATGGGCTCCAAAGCTTACCCAAGGAAAGGATGTCACAGTCTACGGTGATTTAGAAAGTTGAGGCTTTCCTGGAACCATAGCGGCCCAAGAGACAGCGTGTGGCTTCCCCTGCCTTTGTCTCTGCAGGAAAAATGAGCAGAGCCTGGCGCCAGCATTCAACATGACTTGACTTTGCAGGCTTGGGCTGCAGCCCTGGGTGTTCAGTGCAGGAGGGTGAAATTGTCAGCTCTTCTCCAGCATTTACGCTGTGCCAGGCACCTTATAGCTGTACTCTTACTTAGGTCTCACGACCCACCACCATGGTAAGCAGAGCCCTGGGAGGTTGGGCAATTTGTCCTAAGGCATATGGCTAATAAGTGATGGAGTGAGATTTGAACCCAGGAACTCTGAGTCTGGAGCCCACATGTTTAAACATGATATCTGGACCCTCAGAGAAATGAGGCTTTATGAGAAGCTGTGTACTTTGCAGGGTAGGCCCCAGATAAATACTGGTGGAGTGAGTGAGCCCTCTCTCTCCTTTGACTCACTCCTCATGGGCAAACAATGTGTCCTGCCCCTCTTTACAGTCCCCTGACAGCTCTCATGGTTGTCAGAACAACCTGAGCCATCATTCCACTGAGGGGACGTTATCTACCCCAGCCACCTGTCCTTTCAAAAATAACATTTTCCTTCCTTCACTGAAAAATATGCTTGCTGCAGAAAATTTGGAAAATACAGAGATGCACAAAAGAAGAAAACAACTCCCCTGGAAACTTACTACCCAGTAAAAGCATAATTATCTTTCTGATTTCTATACCTTTTTTTCTGCGTTTATATGGTATATAAAATTCTATTTTTCTTTTTTTTTAATTTTTCTAAGTTTATTTATTTTGAGAGACAGAGAGAGCAGAGGAGGGTCAGAAAGAGAGGGAGAGAGAGAATCCCCAGCAGGCTCCATGCTGTCCGTGCACAGCTTGATGCGGGGCTCAAATTCACAAACTGTGAGATCATGACCTGAGCTGAAACCAAGAGTCAGACACTTAACCAACTGAGCCACCCAGGTGCCCCTAAAATTCTGTTTTTCTAATGAGGCAGTCCTTTTTATTGTCTTGCTAGCATTTCGTGAACTTGACAGGTTAATGTCTCAAAAGAAAGAAAAAACCCACTGGTGGCCAGGTAATGGTTTATGCAAGATGAAAAAAAATACTTGATCATTTTGTTGGAGCTTTCCAGGGCGGGTGGGGTAGGGAGCAAATGGGAACATGGGCAATGTAGTCTCATTTGACCCTCAGAGATTTGACAAGATTTCTCAGAAAAAGGTATATATATAAGAGAGAGAGAAAGGCCTATGACATTTAAAATTGTGTCACTATGAGATGTGTGTGTGTGTGGTAAAGGGGATGCTGTAATTTTCTCCCACACAATGTCAGGAAACAAATGCTATGTGGTAATGGTACTGCTGTGGGTAAATTACAAAAATATTTCAGGGGTGCCTGGGTCGCTCAGTTGTTTAAGCGTCTGACTTCAGCTCGGGTCTGACTTCAGCTCTGACTTCGATCTCACAGTTTGTGAGTTCGAGCCCTGCGCCGGGCTCTAGGCTGACAAGCTCAGAGCCTGGAAACTGCTTCAGATTCTGTGTCTCCCTCTCTCTCTGTTCCTCCCCCACTCACACTCTATCTCTCTTTCTCAGAAATAAACAAACATTTAAAAAATTTTTTTTTAAAAAGAATATTTCGCAGGAATGGCTAGGACTATTTGAACTTAACAACATGAGGAAGAAAGCACTTGTTCGTGGGTGGCCTTGAACTTTTAGGTGGCAAAGAGCCAAGCAGGCAGGGCCAGATCTGTGATTAACCAAGGAGACACTGCATGAAAATAAGAGCAAGGTTTTATATTAAGAAGAAATAACCCAAACTATATTTATGAAATGAAGGACTCTGGCTGTCAGCTCAGTGTGTGTGTGTGTGTGTGTGTGTGTGTGTGTGTGTGTGTTCATGTGCGCTTGTGTAGCATAACAAGAGAAACATTAGAAATATGTTTTTTTTAGTTACCTTTTGGTGCCTAAGACAGAATAGCGTGTCTAGTTCTGGGTGCCCCCACTCACCAAGGCTGTGAATGGGTCTGGAGAAGGCCCAGGGGTCATTCTGAGAGGGCAGAGTGTCTATAGAAAGATGGGTCCGACAGCTGGAGTCATCAACCTGAAAAGTCCATGCTAGAGGGACGGCGAACCACTGAAATGTTAAATCCGTGAGCCGCACGGATAAGATAAACATAGATATTTTTTCCCCATATTCTGAAATTCTTGAGTGAGGGAAATTTGGATCAAATTAAAGGAAATACCACTCCCTGCCACTGATAATAAAATGAAAGAAGCTTGTTATTTTCAAGATGTGGTACTGACAGGAGATATAAATGGATTTGAAAGGATTTGAAGGACTAGCGGCTGCCAGGAGAAGCCAAGAGCTACGTAACCTGAAGGCACAGAAAACCAAGCTCCTTCCAGCAACACCCTTTGGGGGCACCTTTGCCAGCGGAGCTCAGACAACTCTTGCCCAGGTTAAGAATTCCCATATTTTTGGGGCGCCTGGGTGGCTCAGTCGGTTGAGCGTCCGACTTCGGCTCAGGTCGTGATCTCACAGTTGGTGAGTTTGAGCCCCGCGTCGGGCTCTGTTGCTGACAGCTCGGAGCCTGGAGCCTGCTTTGGATTCTGTGTCTCCTCTCTCTGCCCCCTGCCCTGCTCATACTCTGTCTCTGTCTCTCAAAAAGTGAATAAACATTTAAAAAAAAAAAAAGAATTCCCATATTTTTGGCTATGGGAATTTCTGGTTTTGCTCCTGTCCTTCCACCAGCTTTCCTTCCCACTCTGGAGCCTGAGTCAGTTCTTTGGCTTCTAACTAATGATATGAACAAACCAGAATCGGTTTCAACATAGAAAATTGTTTAGGAAGGAGGACAAATTTGTCCAATGCCATTTCATCCATCTGTCTGTCCGTCTGTCCATCCATCTATTCAACAAATATTTATTGAGCAGCTACCAAGTACCAAGCACGAGGCATGAAACGAAAAGCTCAATGACAATAAATACAATAAATAAACATGTACGCTATATAATTATGAATCATTGAAATATTATAAAGCAGGGAACACTGAGCTCTGAGAGGAAGTATTTTGTGGTGTGGCAAGTGGAAGGCTGGGGGTGGCACTGGGAGAGTGCTTAGATAAACTGGCCAGAGAAGGACTCCCTGAAAAAGAAATAATTCATCTGGGGGCACCTGGGTGGCTCAGTTGGTTAACAGTCCAACTTTGGCTCAGTCACGATCTCACGGTTCATGAGTTCCAGCCCCATGTTGGGCTCTGTGTTGACAGCTCAGAGCCTGGAGCCTGCTTTGGATTCTGTGTCTCCCCCTCTCTCTCTGCCCCTCCCCCATTTGTGCTCGCTCTCTCTCTCTCTCTCTCTCTCTCAAAAATAAACATTAAAAAAAAAAAAAGGAAACAATTCATCTGGGACCTAGGGAATGGACCGACCCCAGCCATGCCCAATGTGGGAAGAACAATCCCCGCAGAGGGAACACATAACAAGCTTCCAGAGTGTGACAGAGTTTGGTGCAAGGAGGCCAGCGTGGCTGGAGCTTGGAGTGGAGGTGGGGTGGGGGTGGGGGGCAACTCCGGGTGAGTGGGGGAGGGGCACAGGCTGGGTCATACAGCACCTTGTAGGCCACAGCAAAGAGTTTGGTTTTATTACAAATTCAAAAGCAAACCATTAAGAGAGTTTAAAAAGCCGTTTACTATTATTATTATTATTATTATTATTATTATATTTTTAAAGATTAGTGGTATCTTTGGTAAGGTAATTGTACTTGGAAATGACTGGATACTCCTGTTAGGACATGTGAAATGTGCTCAATTCTTTTTTGTGCAGATTCCTTACTGAAATATATAACTCCCTTCACTGTTCTTGGCCATTCTCCCTGTGGCTGTGGTAGGAACAGCTGATAACCAGAAAGCTCTCGAGGAGGGGGGACTAGCCGGTACCTCAGAAAGGATTTGATAATCCTTGAGTCTGGATCTATCCATTATCCCACTCTGTAGGGAGCTGGGAGTCAGGGGTGCCCACTGGGCCTAAAGCAGCGGGTCTATGTCTCTGTTCTCTTCGGTGTCTCCTTCTCTGTCTCTGTTCTTATTACACTCCTTGGGACCACCTCCCAAATAAGTTACTTGCATTCAAATCCATGTCTCAGAGTCTGCTTCTGACAAACTCCACCGGGATATTAAGTTGAGTTGAAACAAAGGAAGAAAGAAAACGGCTTGCCCAGCATTCTGGCATCCACTAAACCTAAGCTTTGTTTTATTGTACAAGGGGTGGGATGATGTTGTTAAACTCTAACCATTAGGACATTGGGAAGCTGTGACAAGCCTGGAGTCAGAGACCATCATGTTGCTCGCCAGGTCCGTTGACCTCCAGTAACAGCTAGTGAAATGTGAAGATTGAGAAAGTCAGATTTTAAGAAAGAATATTTTGATATGCTGGCTATAGATGTGAATACTAATGGACGAGTTCACAGGAAACCTGTGTCATGCAGTTGTAATATATGACTTGAAATGACAAATCTGTCAGAAATTCCCGTACTTCCCCTAGCCTCTGTGACCAAAGATCTCTCATGATCTATGATGAATTGCAACCCAAACAATCAAAAGTTCACAAATTAGGGGCGCCCCGGGTGGCTCAGTCGGCTAAGCATCTGACTTTGGCTCAGGTCATGATCTCCAGGTTCATGAGTTCGAGCCCCACATTGGGCTCTGTGCTGACAGCTCAGAGCCTGGAACCTGCTTCGAATTCTGTGTCTCCCTCTCTCTCTGCCCCTCCCCTGTTCATGCTCTGTCTCTCTGTGTCTCCCTCTCTCTCAAAAATACATAAACATTAAATACATAAATACATAAAAATTAAAAAAAATTTTTTAAAGCTCACAAATTAATCATGAATATAATCTTTTGTGCAGAATAGGAATAAATATCTCAGATTCCTCTTCCAACTCAAAATATTTTGTGGAACACCTTTTTAGTCCTGAACTTTTACTAGGTGAACTTTTTTCATTTTATCTTACAATGAAGCCATCAAGATGATGTTCAGGACCCAGAACTTTCTGGTTTTCTTTATGAGGCTGTTAAAGTCATGGATTGGAAACCAGTGGATTGGAAACCAGAGACATAGTGTTTTCCAAAGTCAAACCTGAACTGACAGGAACAACAACTGATTCAGTGACTCTGTGATCTGAGGACGTTAACTATGGGTCAAACTAAACATTGCACATGAGACACAAATGCTGAAGAGATACCGGGAAACTAAATTCAGTCAGAAAAGTGTCCCCATTGTCATCTTTTATAATATGGATAGCATGTATTCAAACCAAGGCCAGATCACTAAATTCTGAGCTAATGCCATGGCAAATTTTTATTTTATAGTGATGTCCAATGTTAATCTTTGAAATAAGTGTTTTGTTTTTCATTTATTAAAAATTTTTTTTTAATGTTTTATTTATTTTTGAGACCGAGAGAGACAGAGCGTGAGCAGGGCAGGGGCAGAGAGGGAGCAAGACACAGAATCCAAAGCAGGCTCCAGGCTCTGAGCTGTCAGCACAGAGCCCGACGCTGGGCTCGAACTCACAAACCACAAGATCATGACCTGAGCCAAAGTCGGACGCTTAACTGACTGAGACACCCAGGTGCCCCAGGTGTTTTGTTTTTTAAAGTGAATTACTAGGGGTGTCTGGGTCGGTTAAGTATCCAACTCTTGATTTCAGCTTGGGTCAAGATCTCATGGTTTATGGGTTCAAGCCCCACATTGGGCTCTGCACTGACAGCACGGAGCCTGCTTAGGATTCTCTCTCCCTCTCTCTCTGTCCCTCCCCGCTCTCTCTCTCAAAATAAATAACCCTAAAAAATAATTTAAAAAAACATATAAAGTGCATTATTAAGTGTTCAAGGCCAACACATCAGGGCAAGACTAACTAGATTCAGGGATGAAGAGATTTGGGTGACAGTTTTGGAAGAATTACGGACAGAAGGAGTCCTTCTCAGCTCCTAGCCTGGCAGACTTTTAAATCCCGCTAGCTCTATGGCCCAATTAAATCACAGGATCGTGAAAATAAAAGGGGAGGAATCCACAAGAAATGACCAGAGCAGGAAGTGGACTGTTACTGATTTTCTGAAGGATATGCGGGTAGCAGGTATTGGGAACCAGTGTCATGTGCCTCATTCTTGCTCCCTTAGGTACTTGACATGTGGTGCCTATGAGTTTTTAGATGATGAATAAATGCATGTTTTACAGCAGTCTGAAGTTTTTGAATTACTGACATGTTTATGTTGTATGTGACCCTTTTCGTGTCAGGGTTAGCTATGTGCTGCCGAACGATTGGTCTTCCCACATCCATGAACCCTCAACTGGAGAGCACTGTGGGTCCAAATTAGTCTTCAAGTACAAGCTGTGAGAACTCCAAATCCAGATTTCAGAGAAGTTACAGTGCTTTCTTGGTGAAGACGCTGTAAGCTTGAAAGTATGAACATAGTAGGGAAAGTGGGTCACATTTTGTGAGAAAGAAAGAGTTTTCGTCTCTAGTTCATAGGTACATCTTTTGTTTTCTTATTCTTTTCTTAGCTACAGTTTCAAGCCACCTAAAAACCCATTAGAGTCCTTTTAAAAGTTTCATTAGGACTTCAAATGGGAAAGTTAAATGTACAACCGCATTGATTTTCCGGTCCTGGCCAGAGCATTGTCCCCACAGCCAAATTCTTGCCCCCGACTCTGCTTCGTCATGCGTGACCATGAATACTATTTACTTCTGTGGGTTCTGGTTGCTCTTCCTTAAACTCCAGCCCTCACAGTTTTGGGGTCTAAGAGGCATAAAGGACGATAGTAGAGCACCTAAGAGAAGCCTCAAGTGTAGAGGTCCCTTGGTGTGGCCCTAAACCATGTCTTAGGGACACACGATGGGGATAAGAATTGACTTGGGAATTTTATTTTTTTTTCCCCTTTACGTATTCTACAATGAACATGTACTGCTGTTACAATGAAAATGTTCTGGGCAAGGGAGGATGAAATGAAAATCTAGGAAAAACAGAAGCAAAGATCTTATCTAAGCCCAAGGAGTATGAGGAAGTATCCGAAGGCAGGCATCACTCTTTACCTGGGGTGCGTCCCTGGCTCAGAGCCACGGTCAGGATCCCAGAGTAGCTGCCGGTCCGCCACCGAGAGGTGCCGGTTATCAGCTAACCATCAGGGCGGGTGGAGGCCATGTCATCTGAGCCCCCGCTGTGACTGTGTCCCTCCTTGCTCCAGGGCGCAGGCAAAGCGCGCGGCCTGCGTGGGCTGAACTGGCCTGTGGATGTTGGCGGGAGCAGCCTGGAGGCCGCTGGGTTCACTCAGGTGAGCGTCCCATCCCACCGTGCTGTTTTTCAGCTCGCCCTTGCATCGTGGGGGAGTGGAGCCCCTGGAGCGGCTGCGGGGACCAGTGCAAGCCGGCGGCCCGCGTGCGGAGGCGCCCGGTGCGGCAGGAGCCTCGGAACGGCGGCGCGCCCTGCCCGCCCCTGGAAGAGAGAGCCGGCTGCCTGGACTACTCGACGCCCCGGGGCCAGGACTGCGGGCACTCCTTCGGTACTGAGGTTTTCGCGGTGGTGGCTGCCTTTGCTGTCTGTCGTGACTGTCCATGTCTTGTCCCGTAAAAGGCCTTGAGCCGAGCGGGGAAAGTTCCGTGCGCTGCAGGCAGTGGGCTGGGCCGGTCCGCCCGGAGTAGGCAGGAAGCTCGGGAAATGCTTGATAAAGGAATGAGTGTCAGCTGCATCGGTGCCGCCCTAGGCCACGCCGCCCTCCCTCGGTGTTTTCGTAACCCAGTGGTGGCCCCTTCCTCTCTGTGCGCGCTCCGGGTAAAGGACATGTGCACTGTGGTTTGTAGCAAACTCAAGGCGGTGACTTCAGGGAGCATGACAGCGTTTCACACTGGAGTAAGTGCCCCTTAAGGGTAACCATCCATCTTGCACTTTTAATTCCTGTTCAGTCAGGTACACTCATCATACACGTGTGAAGATAGTAGAAAAATGATTACTTTCTCAACAATGTCAAATTACCCTCCTAAAACCCCAGTTCTCCCCTCAAGCTGGCTGAATTGGGGCTGTTGTGATCAGATTTGTGATTTGACAAGATCATGCTGGTGGTGGTGTGGCCAATGGAGGGACCGGAAGTCGGCTCACAAATGAGTTGGGAGCCATGGGAAGCGGACAAAGAAATAAGCGAAAGGGCTACTGACCATGTGTTGATCTGGATTGCATCTGATGGGGGAAAACACTGCCTTCTCAGGATCACAAAGATCGTATGTTTTTCATAGGTTTCATCAAACCAACGTTTGATGGCCTCATCAAGCCATCTTGGCCCTTTTTTTCATTCTATGCACAAATACTTATTAAGAGTCTACCTGATACCAGGCACTGGGCTTGGTGCCAGGGCTACGCTGGTGACATACGCTGGCCTGGAGCATGCTGTCCTGTGGCTCACAGTCTGGTGGCAGGGGAAGATGATAATCAGATGATCTTAGGAAAGTAATCCCAGAAAATTACAGCTGCAATTTGGTGCAGCTGGAACCAAACAAGGGAGAGATGTTATGAGCAAGAGAGATGTTCTGGTCTTGGGGGAGGAGGGGAACCACAGGAGGGGGAGGGGAAGAGACTTCCCTAAGCATGGGGAGGTAAGGCTGAGAAGCCTAGAGTTTTCCAGGCAGAGACTGGCATGGTGAACCAGATATCGGGTATAGGGGCTTCAAGGGATTTGGGGATTGATCTAGGGAAAATGACCACAAGAGGTGGTAATAGGCAGTAAGCTTTATCAGGCAGTGCTTGGACAGTGTTGCAGGAGAAGGGGGAGTGCAGAGGCTTTGTTGTGGGAACCACCATCCAAAAAGGGAGAAGAGGAATCCGCCAGGGCTCTGTGTCTAAGTGATGTCAACTCCAGCATGATGTGGAGTGTCTGGGGGCAGAGTTTCAAAGAGCAAGGGTGGGAGCAGCTTGGGGTCTTACATCTACAAGGTTTTAAGCTCATCAATGGCCCACAGGTGCCAGCTGTAGTTTCACAGGGTATGAAAGGCAGGCAGGGCCTAAATGGCTAAAAATCTGCTTGTTTGGCACTTTTTAAAAACAATTGGATGCATAAAAATTTGAGTTTGCTGCCAGGAGGCTTTGGAGCTAACAGGTCTCAGCCTGCTGTGAGGAAGTGAACAACCTAGGGACCCTCTTTGGCTCATTTGTATAATATGGGGAAGAACAAGGCCCATCTGAGAAGTTGAAGGCCAGAGTCTGGGGAGCACAGAGAGTGAGGCTGGCATTGAGAGAAGAAGCATTTGTTCTGACACCCCCCTCAGTACAGGGCCCCGGAACTCCCTGTTTAGGATTTTGGTCTTTATCTTAAGAGCCACTGTAGCATTTTCTGCTGTGGTCAGAGCTGTGATTTGAAAATATGGCTCTGGGGGCGCCTGGGTGGCTTAGTCAGACAAGTGTCCATCTGTTGGTTTCGGCTTAGGTCCTGATCTCATGGTTTCTGAGTTTGAGCCCCACATCAGGCTCTGCGCTGACAGCACGGAGCCTGCTTGGGCTTCTCTGTCCCTCCCCCACCCCCTCCACCCACCGCCGCCCTTACCCCTGCTCACACTCTCTCTCTCTCAAAAATAAATAAATAAATATTAAAAAAAAAAAGAAAAAAAAAGAAACTATTGGTCTGGTAGAGGAGTGGGTAGCGGAAGGGCCAGGGCGGCAGTCAGATTCGACTCCCAGGGAAATAGTTTAGTGTTCACAGATGCGGTCATGGAACAAAACCACATTCAGCTCGTGAGCTCTGCAGAAGCACTGTAGAAAATGCTCAGGGAGGAAGTCGCTCTAGGACATTACTGATTTTTTGAATGCCTCTTAAAACCTCGTGCTGGTGTATCAGGAAAGCAGCCACTTTGCTCATTTACAGGGTTTGGCTGGTAGAAAGTATTTCTGAAGTACATTTGACCCTTCAGTGCTCACCAGGCTGCCACAGACCGCTTCGAAGCCCGGTTCTCCGTATCTCTTCGGCTTAGTTCAGGTCACAGGAAGACAGACAGGAAGGCCAGGGAAGGGAAGGCTATGGAACATGGAGCAAAGGCACCAGGGAGCACTGAGCCCGCCCCCTGCCCCCTGGGGGTCTCCTCTCTGCCTGGAGGTGGCTGCTCCTCTGTCCTCTGGCACAGCCCACAGGCCTGTCCTCCTCCTCATGTCCTCCCCCTGTCTCCCACCCCTCCCACCGAACTCCAGTAAGAGGACTTTCTAAAACAGCAGTCTTCATATGTGACTCCCCATAAAGTGTTCGTGACTTTGAACTAACACCAACAGGAGAAATCTGGACTCAGTGGCCTCCTTTCCTACTAAGGTAAGGTGAAATCCAGTTTGGGAAGAGAGGCGAAATCTCTACCTGGGCCAGGGGCACTGGCATTTGCAGCCCTACTTTGGTCCTTGAGATGCACTTTCCTGTTGTAATGTCTTAGAAATGATGACCGCTGTCACAAGCTCGTCAGGGGGGACAGGACTCCTCAAATATTCCAGTCTGGTGGTTCCTAAAGTGGGGTCCCCAGCCGGCCACATAGGCCTCACCTGGGAAGTTGTTGGAAATGCAAGTTCCCAGGGCCCCACCCAGACCCACTAGATGAGAATGGCTGGAGCCAGGCCTAGCACTGTGCTTGTAACAAGGCTTGCAAGGGATTCTGCTGTTCACCGAGGTTCCAGAACCACTGCTCTCGCCCAAGTATGGCTAGTGGTTCTTCCCTGAGTCCCGACTCATGGCTGGATCACTTAAATGACACTTTCCTGAAGGCAGAAGCTTGCCAATGCAAAACAGGGTGTAGGTCAGGAAAATGTGGGATAAATCGGACAGTTTTCTCTATGGAAGAACTTCTCAGAGGCTTTATTATGCTAATGACCATTTTCATTCTGTAAGAGGGAGATACGATATGGGCTGCTTTCCCCCCTTATTTGAATAAATGACCCTTTTTCCAGGGTGCCTGGGTGACTCAGTCGGTTAAGGGGTTAAGCCTCCGACTCTTGATTTTGGCTCAGGTCGTGATCTCACGGCTTGTGAGATCGAGTCCCACATCAGGCTCTGTGCTGACAGCATGGAGACTTCTTGGGATTCTCTCTCTCTCTCTCTCTCTCTCTCTGCCCCTCCCCTGCTCACTCTCTTTAAAAAATAAATAAATAGACATTTAAAAAATTTAAAAACAATTAATGACCCTTTTCCCAAGGGGATCTCAGTGAATCATTAGTGTTCTGTGGAATACACCTTGGAAAACGATGGGCCACAAAAGGGAAATGAGAGCAGTGACATGAAAATCGAATTTGGTGGATTGCCCTAAGCCCTGTGTCACCGTGATTCCTATGCATTCATTTAAGATCCACTGAGCGTTAACAACAGCCAGCACTGTGCTGGGGTCTGGAGAAACAGACTCGAACAACAAACATATCACGGCTAATTGTAACTCAGGGTGATGAGCAAGTGCCATGATAGAAGAATGCTCAGATTGGTGTGGAAGCATGGCGAAGGAGCACCCACCTCCCCCGGGGGCTCTCCGTCCTGCTGCGTGGTCACCTGTTATGCCCCACGCCCTACTAGACTCTATGCACAGAGCGGGAGCCTTTGGTGCATGGAGTAGCAATCCCTCACATTTTCACGGCAGAGAGCTCCTATAGACATTATTGATTCAGTGTTCGTAGCAATCCTGTAGGCGAGCCTATTCGTTTCCTGTGGCTACTGTAACAAACTACCCCAAGCCTAGTGGCTTAAAACAACACAACTTTATTATCTTAGGGCTCTGTGGGCTAGAAGTTCAACCCAGGTCTCCCTGGGCTAACATCAAGGTGTTGGCAGAGCTGTGTTCCTTTCTGGAGGCTCTGGGGGAGAATCAATCCATTTCCTTGCATTTTCCATCATCCAGAGACTGTCACATTCCTTTCCTCATGCCCCCTTTGCCATCTTCACAACCAGCTGCATTGCATCTCTCTGTGCTTCCTTTTGTAGTAACGTCCTCCGACTTCCTCTCTGAAGGACTCTTGTGATTCAGCCCATCTAGAAAATCCAGGATAATCTCCCCATTTTAAGGTCGACCATTCATTCCATCTGCAACTTTCCTTCTTCTTGATGAAATAACATAATATTCTCACGGGTCCTGGAGATTGGGATGTGGACACCTTTGAAAGGCCATTATTCTGCTTACCTTGGAGGTAGAATAGCATCATTATCCTTGAAACCAAGAGGACACTGGAGCTCAGGGAGGTGACAGCATTTGTGAAGGACTTCCAGAATCTAACCCTGGATCTCAGGGCTCTAAATCCTGTGGGGTTTTCCCTCTTTAAAAAAACAAAACAAAACACAATTTAAGTTTATTTATTTATTTTGAGAGAAAGTTTTATGTTTTATTTATTTATTTTGAGCGGGGGTGGGTGGGGTAGAGAAAGAGGGAAAGAGAGTAAATCCCAAGCAGGCTCCTCCCTGACAGCATGGAACCCGATGCGGGGATCCATCCCACAAACCATGAGACCGTGACCTGAGCTGAAACCAGGAGTCGGATGCTTAACCGATTGAGCCACCCAGGGGCCCCAGGGTTTTTCTTCCTGATATTGCTTTGCTGTTCCTGTTATCATTAGAGCTAAAATCGCAGTTATAGGGGCTCCTGGGTGGCTCAGTCATTTAAGCATCGAACTCTTGGTTTTGGCTCAGGTCATGATCTCATGGTTCATGAGAACGAGCCCCGTATGGGGCTCTGTGCTGACATCGTGGAGCCTGCTTGGGATTCTCTCTCTCTCTCTCTCTCTCTCTCTCTCTGCCCCTCCCCACTTGCCCATGCACTCTCTCACTCTCAAAATAAATAAATAAAAATTTTAGAAAATAATAATAAAATAGGGGCGTCTGGGTGGCTCAGTCAGTTGAGGGTCTGACTTCAGCTTAGGTCACGATCTCATGGTTTGTGAGTTCCAGCCCCACGTTGGGGCTCTGTGCTGACAGCTCAGAGCCTGGAGCCTGCTTTGGATTCTGTGTCTCCCTCTTCCGCTCTGTTTTTCTCTCAAAAATTAATAAACATTAAAATAATAATAAAATAAAATTGCAATTACAGGTTCTGGTAAATGAGTAGAAATAGGGAGGCCCTGTGAGGCCAGTGAATGAAACCCCATCCCTGAAGCTCTCTTATTAATGAAGATTAAGTAGCTATTGAATTTTTCCCGTTTCCTTTAATGCATATCTTGACTATATTTTTATCATAAAAACAAATCCAAAAAGCCATATGATTGTATTAGTTGTACATATGGACTCCTTCTGAAAGGAGATCGATGTGTATCATAACCTGTATGTGTCCAGGCTGGTGTTTTGTCATGTTCTCCTTCTGTCCTCGTTTACACTGTACCTACAGACCAGTGGTTCTAAGCCTGCTTTGGGGACACCCCATTGTGTCAGAGGACTTTATGAAATTTTCTAAGCAAATTCAATTTACTTTCATGTTCAAAGTAAGTATGTGCCGCGCCACGCTTTTAGAAGTCGAGTTGTTATAAAACCGAACAATGGTAGGCTGAAAGGATGCCAGAAAAGTTGGCAAATAGCCTCTTAACAAAGACTCTATTACATTTGAATATTGTTGCCAGGAAGGGGAAAGGAGGGGGATCTAGCTTTTATTGAGAGCCTTTGTCCCCGGGCACCCGGCTACGTTCTTCCACACGTAAGCTGCAGTGGAACTGAAGGCAAAAATAATTTCTAAATTACTTACCACTCTTAAGTAATGGAAATTAAATTAAATTAATATTAAAAAGCGGTGCTGGGTCAGAGACCTCCAGGCAATCTGGCTCCTGGTCTATTTTCTGAAGACTCATGTGGGGAGAAAGTGCCCCCTGTCTGCAAAATGTGCCACCAAACCAAGCCCAGGTCTTGAGGGGCTAGGACACAGAAGAGACAAGTCCCATAGTTACTGGCTTGCTTTTGTTAAAAAAAAATTTTTTTAATGTTTTTTTTTTTTTAATTTTTGAGAGAGAGAAAGAGCATGAGCAGGGAAGGGGCCGAGAGAGACACACACACACAGAATCCAAAGCAGGCTCCAGGCTCCGAGCTGTCAGCACAAAGCCCGATGCGGGGCTTGAACCCACGAACTGTGAGATCATGACCCGAGCTGAAGTCGGACGCTTAACCGACCCAGCCCCCCGGGTGCTCCACTGGCTTGCTTTTATGATGGGTCATACCCTCAGAGGTTTGACACTGAATGTGGACGGTAGATCTTAAGAACCAGAAGCTATCTCCTGTGTTGGGGTTCTTGCTTCATCATTTACTACGTATTTTCCCTTCATTTAACTTGTCTGAGCCTCAGTTTGCTGCCGAGAGCACCTCATTCGTGGCACCTCTCTGTATAAAGCTTTTGTGAAGACCAGTGACACGTGAGGAGAAGGTACTTTGTAAATAAGCAGGCTGTAAGCATACAAGGTGCTGTCCTAGCAGGCGTTAATCTGTGCCGTGAGCCTGCCCCACCCCTCCAGGGCCACAACTCCCACACCACCCCTCCCTCTCTCCTGGGGCCTGAGGGGACTCGGGAAAGGGCTCACCAAGTCCCCTTTCCTCTTTATTTACTTTTTTAAAGTTTATTCATTTTGAGAGAGAAAGAGAGAGTGTGAGCGGGGGAGGGGCATAGAGGAAGAGAGAGAGAGAGAGAGAGAGAGAGAGAGAGAGTGAGTATCCTAAGCAGGCTCTGTCTGCACTGTTCAAGAGGAGCTCGACTCAGGGCCCGAACTCACTCACTGAACTGTCAGAGCATGACCTGAGCCGAAACCAGGAGTCGGTTGGAGACTCAACGGACTGAGCCAGCCGGGGCCCCCTCTTTTCCTCTTTTAAAGGTTACTTCATGTTAAAGATAGCGATTAGGGACGGAAAGGGAAAATAAAGCAGAATGTAAGCAATTCATAGGAAATATGCTGCATAAAATAGTGAAACCTTGTGATCCACATGACATTAGTCTCCAGGCAGTGACAGCGTGGGTTCGGAGACACCGCCTGACCCTGCCATGTTTAGACGGGAGTCTTAAACACGCTCCTCAACCTCTCTGTGCCTCAGTTTCCCCATCTGTGGAATGGGGGAAATAATAGCACCTATCCCAGAGGGCTGTTTTAAGAGTCAAAGGCATTAACACATGAAAGGTGCTCAGCATTATGCCTGGAAACCTAGAAGGGTGTCACTGTTCACTTTCATCATTATTATTATGACAGCGCTTTTTTAAAGGATTTGATATCAGATATTATAGTCCTATTCTTGCCCTCTCCTTCCTAACCTCATTCCCTGTGCCCACCCCCCCCCCCCCCAGCTATATATTAGGTGCATTGCCTTTGAACTTTTGTAATAAAACATGCAGTACAAATGAGGAGATCAAATAAATGTTTTGAGCTAAAGAAACACATCCCGAAAATGTCATAGTTTGGTACAAGGCCACGTGGACTTAGCAGCAATTGAATCGTTCACTCACTGAATAACCTGGGAAACGCGGCAGAAGGACAGAAACGGGAACAACCGGTGGGAAAGCTAACTAACATCCTTCAGATGTTTGTGTTTCGGATGACGAGGTCTGAGGGAGGCGGCAGGATCCTAACATACACGCGCTTACGTGTTCTTTTCAATTCTCTCCGTGGATTTTGGAAGTTCCAAAGCCACGGTCACATTTAGAAAGAGGGGCGTGTTCTCTGGAAAACAATGAAACACGTTAGCGCAGCAACAGAGCTTCACAGCTGAGACTCTGAGGGCTCACGCTAGATGGGACTGAAGAGATTGAGCACCAAAGCACCCAGGACACAAACAATACCGGCAACTCGTAGGAGGAAAAGGCCACCAGGTATCAGGCCACTCCTGCGTTCCGTTCCCCAGTAACATGAAAAAGCCTCCTTAAGAAAATCTAAAAAAGAATTAGGGCTGCCATCTTGTGGCAACAAGGAGCCAGGTAAAATGAGCATGTCGGCTGGAGGCATCTATTTTCCAGCTGGTACCCTCGTCCAGCTTGCTCACGATGACTCTGGCATCGCGCAAGCCAACATCAGCTGGTGTCTGCCCTTCCTGGGATGGTCCAGTTTCTGAAACGAAAGGGAGGAAGGATTGTTGAGCCATCTCTGCCGCAAGGCTCAGTGTGGGAACAGAAGACCACAGGGAAGTAGGATCTGTGTATCTCGTTGGCGATTCCGTGACATCATTCACCCACCAAGCCACCATTCGTTGCCTTCATGCTTGCTAAGTGCGTAAACGTGTGAGGGCCACAGGGATGGAAAGGGCAGAGCCTTGTCTTTCTTGGGGTGACAGCAGAGCGGCATCGGGAGGTTATCTCCAGGTGCTATACTGTACATAGGAACAGATGCCTCCCCACACTTAGCAGCAAATAGGAGGGAGACGCACAAACAAAATCAGTGAAAGAAGAGAGCAGAGGTGGGAGGCAAGGATTCCTGGCTCCCTTTCTTCTCTCCTGTCTAGAGCAGTGAGTTGGGTTGGGGTTGGGGACAGGAAGGAGGAGAGGGCCAAACTGACTTTCCTTCTCCGAGGCTGAGGGTTGGCATGGGGAGGACGATGTGCTGGCCTGCACTAGGCAGTCACTCTGAGACCATGGGGCAGGCAGCGAGGCTTCCAGGCTGCTGTTGCAGAGACCCGGGGGGGCACTTACATTTCCTGCCTCTGCTACTTCCATTTTCTCCTTTTCACATTTCCTCTCTCTCTGGTTGTCTCTTTTTCTCCTTACATCCCCCTTTCTCTCTCTTTTGTCTTCTTCCTCCTCTTCCCTTACTTTGTTCTTCCTATCTTTCCCTTTTCTATTTTTCTTCCTTTCATTTAAAAAAAAAAAACAACCCTTCTCTCCCTTTTCCCCCTTGGTTTCCTCTGCATCTTTTATGGCTTCCTCTTGTATTTTTTTTACCCCTGGCCCCCTTTTCACACAGTGTCACTTGTTACCGTGGACAAGCCTGCCTGTAGCTGCCCGTCTGTGTGCACACAGTCTTTGAGCTGGGTTCTGGGGACACTGTACCTTGGCCTCGTCTCAGTCCTTGGTAATGTGCCATGGACCTTTGTACTTAGGGATGGGGGGGTCTCGATAGGACCGACGCCAAGTTTGGGAAAGGTCATTCTGAGGGCTTTAGGCTGCACGTGTGCAATGCCATTCTCTCTTTTCTAGTCCCTGCCTTCATAACTACCTCTGCATTCAACAAGGAGAGAACACGACAATCTACATCTCCACAGTGGTCTACAGACACAGAGGACAGCGGGTAATTTGCTGTTTTTGTTTTGTATTGTTTGGGTTGAGTTTTTCAGCTACTGCTTTTCCAGTGTACGGTCAAGTCAGCCCATAAAGGTCAAGTAGGTGTGATGGGTTTTCTTCTGTTACTTGTTCTTTGACTCTGGATAAAATGTGATTCTTTACCACAGGGCTGGGCCCTGTTTTTGTGGGGCTGCAAAGATTTGTCTCTGAGGTCTGATCAACAAGAAACATGCTATATAAAATGAGGATATCACTTTCTCAATCATACTAAGGATGTTCCTCTTGTAGTCATTATGGGAACACAGACACCAGCACCCATGTGTTTGAATGTGGCCCACACCTCAGCTCTGAGGATTTTTATCAAGAAGGAAGGCACAGGGTGGGAGGGAGCTCTGGGCCTACTTGCAGTCCGCTCTTCAGCTGTCAGCATAGGGACACCAGACAGTTGTATGTTCAGACCTCCACACGGCCACTCACTAGCCGTAAGACCTTGGAGATGTTGTCCCACCTCGGTTTTTCTTCTTGAAAAATGAGAATATTAATGCCTACCACATGGCGTTGTTAGGAGAATTTAATGAGAAAATAATGAAGAGACGTCTGGGTTAAGCTGTCTGTCGAAAGTTGATTGAAGCTGCGTCATAGAATTTCCTACCTCAGGACCTAAAGGTACCTAATAAACGGCCTAGCACTGTGAAAGCTCTTTGAAGCAGACTCTCCAGTCGCTTTCCATCTAACCTAGGACAGCTCATAATTCCATGGATAAGAAACTAGCCCATTGTAGCTTACTTAATTAGAACTGAAAATGCAACGTGCAGGAGTTTTAATATGTTTTGTTTCCCTGAAGAATTGTAAAATCATGTTGCTTTTTAGTACAAGGCTCTAAAATATTCACCCATGTCTGGATGCTCCCCCCGGGCTTTTGGAGTCTAGTCACGCAGAGATTTCCACAGTTCAGCATAAGGCGACACGAGCCTCTGTCACAGAAAAACATCTCCGCTTCCCATGTCCTTTTATCTGCGATGCCCAATATCTGTGATGCCCAATTTGTGATGCTTGGGTTCGAGTCTAAACTCACCGTCATTGCCAATCACGCAGGTGAGCCGGTGGGGTGCGTAGGGAGGGCCCGCGGGGCCAGAAAGGCCTGGGTGCTGCTCGGGGCATCGAGGGCAAGCTCTCCGGGGGCTTACATGTTTTCAAGCTCAAGCCAGTTCTTATTCGATTTCTATCATTCTCTAAGATATCAGCAAAGTTATTGAGGGCCATTTTCCTACGGAAATATGCTTTTTACACACAATTTGGTGGTCAGACTAGATGGGATACGGGATATCCAAATTTCTGCAAATTCACGTTGACCAGGTCATTCGACCATGGATTGGAAAAGCACCACACACTTCACTGGGGTTGCCAGTCGGACATCACCCATCGTCTTCGTTCGGCAAATGAGAGGCTTGACAAGGCATCGTGTGACTGGTGCCGTAGCTTGGGAAAGTGCCCGGCGCTACCTTCTCCAGTCTGTCACATATCCTCGGCGCCTGCAGGCTTCTTGAGACTTTCTGCGGCATTAGGCTACCGCTAATGACAGCACTTGAAACTCTTGTGGGTTTTTGGTTTTGTTTTTGTTTTGGCTCTAGATACTGTATGGAGTTCAAGACTGAGTCATTGACTCATCACTGTGCTCTGGAAAACCGACCCCTGACTCGATGGATGCAGTATCTCCGGGAGGGGTACACGGTGTGCGTGGACTGTCAACCCCCAGCTATGAACTCTGTGAGCCTTCGCTGTTCTGGAGATGGCCTGGACTCGGATGGGTAAGGGAGAGACATTCGCTGAAGGGTCTTTCTGGTTTTTATTTGGAGATATTTGTCCTGTGTCCTGAACAGCAAATCAGGGCATGATTTGGGAGTCAAAACCCAAGTAAGGAGAATCTTCTGTCTAGCAATTCCTGAATCCAGGGCCCCGTTTACACTGCGGGACTCAGAGGCTCTGTATCAGTGATGAATGGGTACATTTGGATCTTGGTTCGGACCATGCTGCCAAGTGACCACTGAAAACATGATCACTCCAAAGCAGTGTTTTGAAAACCACTTGAATCCGAACCTCTTTGGATGCTGATTTAAAAACTACGGATTCCCAAGCCCCACGTGAGCCTAACGGAATCAGAGTCTTTGGGGGTGGATTTTTAACAATCTTCGAGGTCAGGAGTTGGCAGAGAGTAGATACTCTCAGCTTTGGGGGCCGTATGGTCTGTCTCACTACTCAACTACCATCGTGGCATGGAAGCAGCCACAGACACTGAACAGATGCACTTGGCTCTGTTCTAACGTTGTATCTGTGGACATGAAGATTCGAATTTCATATAATTTTCCTGTGTCATGATATATTATTTTGATTTTCTTTTGACTTTTTAAAACAAACAACAAAAAAACGATTCTTGACTAACAGACCACACGAAAACAAGAGGTAGGCTGGATTTGGCCCATAGGTTGTGGTTTGCTGACCCCTGCCCAGATGATTCACTCCCACAGCGATGTTTCAGAACCACTGCTCAGTGGGGCAGTCATCAAACCACGCCTGAGACGGTGGTGGACTCAGGTTTGCACGATCAGAAACTGATAGAAACCTATGGATTGGCCAAAAGAATTGACCCTGAAAACATTTAATTACCCTGAATATCTATCCCAGTCTTGTACTCATTTATCAGTTAAATCCAATGGCACTATTCCTAACCAAGAGAAGAGTAGACCTCATGCTGGTCAGCTATCGGACAAGGGCCAACTTCGGTCGCACGTAGATTACAGTTTTAAGTATATCAGGTGGAACTGGTAAAAGTACAGATTAGAAGGTAAAATATGAACCTTCTCAGCTAGTCATTACTCCCAAGGTGTATTTTAATATTTAATAACTTGAATTTATGTTTATTAGTCACTTGTGCCTAATAGCCTTTGTAAGGAGTACACGACATGAGCAGTAAAGTGGGTAAGAAACCAGATATTTAGACTTAAATTTTTCTGAATATCTCATCTATATTTTGTCTTTAAATGAACTTATAATTTAATTTGTATCCATAAAGTACCTTGAACCCTGGCTGAATTTCCAGTGCCCTTAAAAAAAAAATAATTTTAATAATCTGGCTTCCCTCTTCCTGCTTCTCCCGTTTTTTTCATTATGGAATCAAAGAGTTGGAGGTGATTACAAAAGATCATTTGGGCAGAGCCCTCTAATTTTAATATACATGAACTAGGGAGCCATTTTCCTCTGTGTAACACTTCGTATATTCAGATCAAGTGAGAGAAATGAACACGGTAACCTCAAACTGCTCTCTCAACGAGGGTGTCCTCAAATAGAGATGAATTTGTAACTTGCTTTGACAGAACCCAAAGAAGGGAAACTCAGTTTGTGATCATTTTGTTTTTTTAAATTTCAATTTGTCATGCACTTCAAAACTCCAAATACGATCATTCTTTAAACAACAACAAAACCCCTCAATTTATAATTCTGTAAATTAGAATTTTCTTTGGTTTGCTTTTAGCGTAACTGCCATTTTCAAAATATCGTTTCAGAAATCAAACTCTCCACTGGCAAGCAATTGGCAATCCTCGATGTCAAGGAACTTGGAAAAAAGTTCGGCGAGTAGATCAGTGCTCTTGTCCAGCTGTTCACAGCTTTATTTTTATATAGATGGCGATGTAAATATTTCAGAATGTGTTTGTAAACATGCCAAATATTACCAAGTCATGTTCAGTGCTACATAAACCTTCAAAAACCGTTTGGCCCAAGTCCCTGAACACATGTCATTGCCACACTCTGAAGAAGAGAAAGAAAATTTACGGGCCAGTTCCGAAGATACGTAGTGCCTTTATTTTCATTTCTGCTACACCGAGGCTCCTGTGGTCCTTGGCCTTCTGCAGAGTCAGTCTCATTCAAGAGGTGGCCCACACAACACAACATACATGTCTCTTTGCACTAAAATTACTACAACATGGTCCATGTATTGGTGGGTTAAATTGTCATTTAAGGTATCCATGCTTTGTCGCATTCTTTCTTTCTATTCTGTAATCTCTTAAAATCTTCTCACTTTAAAATATGTTATACAGGTGTATATTCACGCGGTCACATATACATTGCCCATATATTATTCCGTAAATTGTGAAAGAATAATTTCAAGAAAACAGTCACAAGTAATTTTCAACAGGACATGTCGTTTAAGATTTAGGAAGCATTTTGTAATGAAAAACCAGCAGCTAAGTTAAAAATGCTTTTTTGAAGAAGAAATTGTTTTTCGTTAATTGACAAGACCAATCACACGTCCATTCTAGGTCCACACAAGTTTCTTAAATGCGGTAACTTTCACAAGGAGAATTTTGGCACCAACGGATGAAACAATGCTTTGAGTGCGAAAATTTTACCATTAGCGTCTAAGATGATTTCCAAGGCTTAAAACTTGATGCTGAATGAAATAATCTTTCAGATTTCAGTTCAAACTAAGTTCAAGTTTAATCAAGGTAGGCTTACTGCTTTTTTTCTACAGCATACATTTTCTTATGTTTGGGGTGGAAGGCAGAGGTATAAATGATGGAAGACATGGACTTTATTACAAATGTGATGCTCTCACACATACACAGAGAAGTATTAGTCTTCTTATCTTATAATTGGCAAACCAGTGAAGCAGAGGCAAGGTGGCTTGTTGAAGGACCCGGGAGGACTGGTCACTCGGCAGGCAGCCCCAGAGCCGAATCTCTGCCTCTCAGCCAGACTCAGCTGTGATGAAAAGCCAGATGATGTCAAAGACAGCCGTGAAAGCTAAGCCCTTTCCACAATTTTGAAACAAATTCTAAACCTAGGATATTTTCTCTGGAGAACAGCATCTTAAAATTCAAACTTCTTCGGTTTCATTTGTATAAGATATTATTCACTAACAAATGATTTACTAAAATACGTATTTCTTGGTACTTATCATGTAATGACAGAATGACAATAGCAAATCACTAGGGATGGAAAAATTCCTCGATATTTGATGCTGAGAGTAGCAATATTTCTGACTATATATTCATTTAACTGTCAGAGTTGTTTTTATGGTAAATTACATTCTTCAGAAGTTAATAATAAAAAATTTGAGTCTCATCAAGGTTAGGAAACTTAAGCTGTAAGTTCAGTATTAACATTTTAAGACCATTTCTAACATTTGTAAAGCAAGATTTTTGAAGCTTTCCTGGGTAATTTTAATGTTACTTAAAATTTTTATACCAGTTAATAAACTTTCTGTTCACATTTTTAAGAGGTCTTGACTTGTTTGACTAGAAAATACCCCAATTTTCTGGACTGGTCAGAGAATGAACAAAATTTCACCAAAAACAAAATAAAAAAAAAAATCCTTCAGAAGTGATAGGCATACATATAAAGACTATCAGCAGTAAAGCTATGCTGTATTTATAGTTCCAGGATGTGTTCTATCATTTAACATATTTGAGTTGTATAAAATCATTTTTCACCTTATGTATTTAGTTTCTAGTGCTGGCCATTTGTTACTTTCACAGTGAAGTACACTTTTTACTTTTTATTTTTTTAAATGTTTATTTTTTGAGAGAGAGTGTGAGCGGGGGAGGGGTAGGGAGAGAGGGAGACACAGAATCCAAAGCAGGCTCCAGGCTCCGAGCTGTCAGTACAGAGACCAATGCAGGGCTCGAACCCATGAACCGTGAGATAATGACCTGAGCCAAAGTCAGACGCTTGACCGAGCCACCCAGGCACCCCACAGTGAACTATACTTTTGTTATTTCTGTTCTTGAGAAGAATTTCATAGGCTAGAAGACTTAAGTATTAAATAATGGTTTTGAGAAGCTTGTTATTAATTCTAGCAGAGTCCAAGGAAACAATTCACGACTGAAACTTATAGTCCAAGGGACTAAAGAAGAACCAACAATTCAATTTTCAAAGCTAAAGATCAGAGTATTTGAGACCTCTTCAGTATTCTTTCTCAGTGAGTATCATACAGCTAGGGTCCTTTCCACAGACACTCTACAACGATGTGTAGATCGTAGAATTACTTAACAGATTGATTTTCAAAAGTGTATGTGGAAAGTAATTTGAACAAAAATAAATATACCAAAAAATATGTATACCCACTCAGGAAGGACAAAGGAAAGAATTAGGAATGGTGATCACTTAGAAGGGGAGCATGAAAAAGAAGAGATGGGAGGAAAAAAAAAGAAAAAGGATCAAGGTAAACTATAACCACATTATTCTCTTTTTACGATCTTTCTTGGGATGTTTTTATTTGCGATTGCTATAAATAATTAAGCATGAATACCAACAGCAATAATGTAGCCATCATATCTAGGTATGCGTAAAACGATGCAAAACTGGTTCTACCCTCTAAGAATATTCTAGTGAAGGTTCATTCATATAAATAACTCAAGTTGTTTAGAAAACAGAGACCTGGACATCTCATCAGTATTCGTGGATGCTTGAGGTCTAATGGAATAAGTCCTCCAAAAACTAAGGGAAAATAATTTTAAAACTAGCATTCTCTATCAGTCAAACTACCAATAAAGTGTGAAGGCAAGATAAAGACTTCCAGAGGGTACAAGGATTCAGAAGCCTTATTAGGGTCCTAAATAGGGTTTGTTTTTTTTTTTTCATTTAAACATGGCAGGTTGAACATATATTTGCCTCCCAATTCCCAATAAACTTACAGCTCAAGGATTTTTTTTTTAAGATAAAAAATTTAATGATAAGAGGCTCAAGAGAGAAAAAGATAGCAGAAAAGGGATGGCCACCAGATTCTGGGACCAGAAAAGCAGATGGCTGTCTAAGAAGAGAGGAGACAGCCAAATGCCTACTGGAGTTAATCTGAGCAAGCAAGGTAATTTACAGCACCCTGGAAAGGTTCCAGATACTTCCTTTAATGGAATGGTCGACAACTGGCACATGAGACAGAGCCTTAGATTCTCTGCAGCCAGGCAACAGCCTCACAGGTCTACTCTTGGGAGGGACTCCTGATTGGAAATGCCAGAAACAACTGAGAACAGAAACTGAGTGAGTCTCCTTTCTGAACTGTGAGCCCCCCACCCCCCACCCCCAAGGTCTCTCCACCACGTTCTCTGAGATACTGCAAGCAGGGGCATATGCTTCCCTCCCTCACTCCCACTCTGTTCGCTCGCAGCAGTATGTTAGATTCCTCTCTGAGGAAATCCATCATCCAAGAGAAGTGACTGCAGGTACTGACAGTTAAAATAGCCAAGTTCCTGTCCGATCACTATACAGGGATGCCTGGGTCTCGACGTGAGAGTGTCCATCAGTGCTCACAGAGCTTCCTGTCAGCTTTTTAATTCTCACTCATAAATATAAATGAATAGTCCAGGACAAGCAGACACTTGGGGAAAACCACTAGCAAACAGAGAAACCAAAATTAAAAAGAAAACAATCAAACAGCAGAACAAACTCAGAGGCAATAAGCAATGCCAGAATGAAAAGAGATGAAATAATATCAGTTGCGAAATAAGAACAGGATGCCCAGAAAAGGGAACATTAAAACCTTAAAAAGGAGAATTAAAACCTCTTGGATATTAAAAAGTTTGATAGGAGGGGCGCCTGGGTGGCTCAGTTGGTTAAGCATCTGACTTCAGCTCAGGTCACGATCTCATGGTCCGTGAGTTCGAGCCCCGCGTCGGGCTCTGGGTTGATGGCTCAGAGCCTGGAGCCTGCTTCCGATTCTGTGTCTCCTTCTCTCTCTGCCCCTCCCCCATTCATGCTCTGTCCCTCTCGGTCTCAAAAATAAATAAAAATGTAAAAAAAAAAAAAAGTCTGATAGGAGATATATAAATATTGTAAAATTTGGAAGTTTAGCAACATTTCCCCCAGAAAGTAAACAAAAAAATTACACACAGAAATTAGGAGACAAAAGATAAAAAATCAGAAGATCAGAGACCCAACATCTGGATAATGGGAATTCTAGAGACTACAAAGAAACTAGAAGGGAGATTACTAAAGAATAATACGTTTTTCAGAATTTAGCATATGCATTTCCAAAGCCACT
Source organism: Panthera onca (assembly GCF_046562875.1). Taxonomy (NCBI): domain Eukaryota; kingdom Metazoa; phylum Chordata; class Mammalia; order Carnivora; family Felidae; genus Panthera; species Panthera onca. The sequence goes on along the minus strand of NC_138356.1, from coordinate 23,135,069 downwards.
AGGTGTCTGTCTCAGTTAAAAAAAAAACCCAAAAAACAAAAACCAAAAAACAGGGGCGCCTGGCTGGCTCGGTTGGAAAAGTATGCAACTCTTGACCTCAGGGCTGAGTTTGAGTCCCATGTTAGATGTAGAGATTACGTAAATAAATAAAACTTCAAAAAAAAAAAGAAAAAAATTTTACATCCAAGCACATTACCATGCAATTCTAGATCATTGGAGACATAAGAGAATCTAAAAGCTTCCAGAGAGAAAAATGTAGATCACATGTCAAGGATTAGTAACCACAATGGTTATCAGACTACCTAAAGCAATATTTGGCAACAAAGGCAAGAAAGCATTGCCTTTGAAATTCTATGACAAAGTATTTTCCAAATTAAAATTCTATATCCCATAAAATTATCGGTCAAATACAAGGATAGAATAAGGATATTTTCAAACATGCAAGATGTAATAATTTTCCATCCTATGCATCTTTTTCTTGAGAAGGTACAGAAAGAGGTGCTGTACCTAAATGAGAGTGTAAACCGTGAAAGAGGGTCCAGAAAATAGGAAATCCAATGCAGAAGAGATGACTGGAGTCCCCAGGGCAAAGATGATAAGCTTGACAGCTGTGTGGCAGGCCTGGAGGGCGACCAGATGCAAGAGAGCAGGAGGAAGGGTGTCATCAAGAAAACAATGAAATCAACAGAATATCTGACATATTTCAATGTCTTCAGAGATTTTCAGTTGGGTCAGAGAATTTGGAGATGATAAATGATGGGTACATACAGCTCAGGTGTAACGGAGAGTTGTAATAATACAAACACTCATTCCTGACTTAACCAAATGTGGGTACAAATACCCTGGAAGAACCGGGGAGGAGAAGCATGCATATGGTGCGACATGTGTGTTTGTGGGAACTCGGGGCAGAGCATGCAAGAGACCCAAAAACCTCATCCTATACAGCGGAGGGTCAATAATCTAATAGCTCCAACTGGAAAATAACAAACAGCAGTATGAGCATATTTTTATTAACTATAAAAATCAATCCTTGAGAAGAGAGTTGAAAGAGTTCAGAGTGGTCGGTCACCTTTAAGGAGAACTGTGGGGGCAGTGAAAGGGCAGAATGTTTTCCATTTTAAGCCCCATGTTAAAATTTTACTTTTGAAACTATGAACATGGATTACTTTAAAAATGGAGATAAAAATTCCAAGGAAAAATTGAAAATGGAAGTATGGTCAAAATGTGAAGCAAACTAAAATATGGCATGATTTTGAGCTACTGGGGAAGGGGGAATGGAGAGAAAGAGAGAGAATACAATTTACCTTGACACTTCTTTGAAATGCATAAATTCATGCTATAAGATTACATTTTTTGAGTTAGTCACACTTCTAGGATCTAATGTGAATAATATAGTCGCTCTATAATCATAATACAGGTTTATTGGTTTCTGATTTTTTAGAATCAACCCATATCTAAACCACAAAATATTCCATTATAATTATTAGACTGAAGGCTAAAAACGAACCAAATCAATCCAAACAAACAGAGCCCTTGACCATGTGCTAGCAATAGGAGGGTGTGGGAAGCTGGGGAGAGCAGAAACGCAGAGTTTAGGGGTCCTGATTTTCTCATCCTACATCATGGAGTCAAGGAATCCTGTCTGAAGCTGATGGCTTAAGAGGAGCTTCAGTAACTCAAAGAAGTACGCTGAACTGAACGCAACTCAGGAGGAGTACCGGGAGGGGAGGAAAGTGGAGGGGGGAGGGGAGTTAAATGTCTCCTGTATCACATCAGGCAGTTACTGTTAATAGTAACAGCCCAGGGTAAGTACTCAGGAAGCACAAGCAAAATGACTCATCACAGGATTCACTTGGCTAACAACTCAGCAGAGTTGTTACTGTAGTTTTTAACCACTTAGTGGTGGTAGAAAGCCTTAGAATTAGATGCTTAAAAAAAAAAAAAAAAAAGCATCTCTGAAATAATGAAAAAGTACTTGACAATGAAAAATACGCTTCAATTACAGGCACATTTTGAGCAATCCTTGTGTGTTATGCTGGCTGCTGCTCCTGCTGAGCTCCACTGGTATTGAGAACAGTGAGCTGGGCTTTTTTTTATGAGGGACATCAACTTCCATGGACTAAAGAGGGGAGAAAATTCTTTTTTCTTTTTTTTGATAGAGAAAAGTGTTAATTATGGGCCATCAGGAACACAAGTTCTGTCACTCACAATGCAATTCTGCCAATGCAAGTCAAAATAACTGAAGCTCGATTCCTCATCGGTGACCTGTAATTATTAAAACCGTTGCACCTCATCAGGGTTTTGTAAGAGTTATAATCCATGCAAAGCAAAGCACTCACAAATATATAAAGACAAAGACAGATGTGAACGCCTCAAGGACTCAAGTGGAAAAGGAAAACATTCTTTAAATAATTCTCTTGTAAAAAACAAAAACACTGAGAAAGTATTATTCTTTTCCTTTGAGACTTGTAGATTTTACAAAGCATCGCATTTCTTATGTCAAATTTGTCTTCTATTTTTGCTCTTTCAACACAGATTAGATTTCAATGAAGCCTTACTTTAAACGTTGAAGTATTTGACATATGAAGGGTTATGTGGTGGGGAAGGGTAAGTAAAAACAAACAAGTTTTTGACTCTGGGCTGCAGTTCCCTCTTCCTTTGCCTTCCTTTGTGATTCTGGAGCTGGGCTCAGCAAACATCTCTTGAACTAACAGTTAAGCTTTATCAACAGAGGGCGCTGGAATAACTCCTAGTGACGGCAGGCCACGCCCTTCCTTCCAGAGATCCTATTATCCAGCATGCTAGCTCTGTGGTAGAGTTCCAGCTGCAGCCTCCCCACACCACCCAGCAATGGTGGGCTGCTTTGCCAGGGCAGCACCACCTGCACCCTCTGCCAGTTTCTTCACCTCCAGCGGGCTGTGCTCCGCCATTGGGCAGAGGAAAGGGGCGCCATTTTACACTCAGAAGTTCCATTATCGCCTTCCTCAGCAAGGGAGGCAGAATGCAAGCCCAAGGCCACACTGAAGTGGGGTATTAATTAAACAGGGACACCCAAAAGACTGTATTCTTGGAGGAAAACTGAACTGGAAGTAAATCCAAAACTCTCCCCCTCTCCCTAAGGAATTGTGGGAGCATTACCTTGGCTTAATTCTGTCACCACAGTCCGCTGTCCTGTGGATTTGTGCCCCAAATTCTCCTTACCAGGCTGGTCTTTAGAAACCCCATTTTGTTAGCTTACTTTAAAAGTGGTTCTAAATTTGGAAACTTCCAAACCTGGAAGAAAAAAAAAAAAGAGAATTAAGACATTCCCAGCTTCAGAAGTAACTGCTTACCGAACAAAGTCCAATATATTTTAAAGAAAACACAATCTAGAACTCAAAAGCAAAGGTCAGCAAACTAAAGCCTGCAAGTTAAATCTCGCTGCCGGTTGTTTTTGTAAATACAGTTTTATTGGAACACAGCCACACCTACTCAGTATTTATGTGTATGGCTAACTCCAAGAAGACTTGACACACTGTTTGGCTCACAAAGCCTGAACTATTTTATCTGGCCCTCTAGAGAGAAAACTTGCCAACCCCTGGCTTAGACCATTGATATTTAATATAATTATTGACATGGTTGGATTCCAGTGTGCCATATTTTTGTTTGCCCCTGTGGTTTTGTTTTTGCTTCCTGCCCTCCCCCGCCCCAGTCACCTTTCATTTTCTTTCGGGTTATTTGAATAGTTTTTAATATTCCATTTTATCTGTTGGCTATATATTTGGGTTCTTTAACATGGTTTCCTAAGAGTTACAATATCATGCCTAACTATTCAGTTTATTTAGGAGTCAGTATTATTCCTAATATTAGACTTCATGTAAATTGGAAAAGCCTTGTAGCAATAAACTGAAGCAATTCTGAGACTGAATATAAAAATGGACCTCATATGACCTTACAGACCTTATATGACAACAAACCCTGACCCACAAACTCTGCAGCAACCAGTTTAGGTTGCCAAATGAAACGTCTGTAGCAATCCACCCAGAACGGTCAGGACTTGGTCGATGACTGCCAACATCCTGATATTTTGTCCAAACTAAGGACCAATCCGAGTAAGCCAAATATGTTCCCCAAAACAATCACATAAGATGCCTGCTGCTAGTTGGCCAGGCTCCAGTTTCCGCATGCCAATGGCTTCCAAACAGAGCATGCCTGAAGCTTTGTGTTTTCACCGTAAAGCTTTCCCATTTACAAACTTCTTTCGGCCTGTGTCTCTGCAAAACACAAGTAGTCGTGGCTGACTCCCTCGCTATAACACTCCCTGAAGAAAACACCCTGTCCTTACTTCTGAGTGGTTTTTATCTCCACAACTCAAAGATTCAACATAGTAAAGGTGATATAATCATATATTACTGTATAAAGATGAACAAACTACCGCTACATCCATGAATCGAAAGAAAAAACACCATAAAATTGGTTGTTTCATTTAATCAGCTTAAATGCCTCAAGTCAAAAAGAGAAACGAGACATTCTCCTGGCCTTTGCAAACTGGCTGAATTGGGGCTCGTTCAACGTTCAGCCGATCACTTACCACTCTGCTTTATCTTCCACCTCCTGTATGTGTGAAGCTCAAAGATTAGAGGTAGAGCCCTAGGGTCCTGCCAGGTCTGAGACTGTGCCGTCTTGGGCACGTGGGCGGCCTTCTGGATTCTGGTTTACATGAGTCCTTCAAAGCGCCTTTCCTGCGCACCTCCCCACCCCCACGTATCTTGCTCCCCAGATTTTTCAGTCTGTGTGCCATCCCTGACTCTAGGCAGCTGTAGGCAATGTTTTTAAAGCCCCTTGAGAGTTCAAAAGGGGTAAGACAAAGGGAAACTTCTGGATTAAACTCTCAGAGAAATGCCAGACAGGTCAAAACACAACAGTGTGGTGAGAATGAGGTGCCCTTCCGGCACCATCAAGCCACACCAAGAAAACCAGCCACTGTCCCAAGTGCGGAAAGCGGGAACACCAAAAATGTCTCATGCAAGATGTAGTAGCCTCTTTATAAGCACTCCTCCAGTTGTCTTAATTATATTCTCGAGTTTCAAAAATTAGATTCTCATAGTATTTGCCAGCTTCATGGTTGCCTCAGTAAAGGGAAAAGTCTTTGGAGCTCCCTACTCCACCATTTCGGTGAATGTCACTACACGGCATCTTACAAAGATGAGACTTTAGAGATGGAGGCCGCCAGGGGCTGGAGGAATGACGCCAACAGGGAGAGGAGTGGCAAGGGGAGGCACCCCTGTGGTGGTGGAACTGCTCAGGATCTTGCCTATGGTGGTGAAGATGTGAACCTACACAAGTGATAAATTATTTAGAACTAAATACACACCCACCATACGGCACAAAACCGGGGAATGTTCAGTACACTGGTGGATTGTCTTAGTATCCTGATGGTGAGACGCTGTAGTTTTATGAATATTGTGGGGAAAAAAATTGGAGGAACAAGTGTACAAGCAACCTCTCTGTATCATTTAACAACTTCATGTGAATCTACAATTATCTCAAAAATTTTAAAGAAAAAATTCAGATTTAAGATGAAGTTTTAGAAATACATTATTCAACTTATTTTGCTTCTCCTTTTTACATATCCACAAGTCATATGACAGAAATTTATCTTTAAACTAAAATAGCTCTTTTAATAAGTAAAATAAAATTCTCAAGAAAGCACCATAGTATAGCATAAACACACTGATCTTTTTTAGTGGCACATAAAATAATTGAGCATCTCACAGTTAATGGAAACTTAGAATTTGATGATTTATGGTATGTTTGGAATGAGGTTTACTTGACAGGTCCATTTTGGCTCTTGTCGCTAGCTTTGGCACAAACCATCAAAATGTCTGTAATAAGCAACGGCAGTAACTAGTAAAGGACAGTTAAGAAGCATATAGTAATTATCCACATTTCCGTTTACTAGATGTATAAGAAAATAAATTCAGGAACAATGGGAAAGTAATGTATGCAACTTTAATAAGAAATGAAACACGGATTACAAAATACTCCCATTTAATTTTGTACACCAATACTTCAGTATTTTCACTCATTAAATAAAGCACATGTGACTCCAAATATCAAAGAATGCTCTTGGTTTATGACTAAATCCTCTAAAGAATAAAAGGTTGGTGAGAACTTAAAATTGTTAAGGTATGATGACATTGTTTATTTAGCATTTAACACAGACATCAAATAATCACGGTTAATACCAATTTAAGCATTTACAGAATACTACTTAGGCCCAATACTGATGTATTAAATGAAAATATCATAGAAACTGGTATTTATGGGACCATATTATAAAGCAGATTTAACACTGAAACAAAGTTAAATGTACCTAAATGAGACATGAAGCTATTCTTGGTAATAGTACAAATTTTGTTGTATGGATATTACTATTTTTAAGTTTTCTCCCTTATATGAAACTACTGTAAGGAAAATTTAAGTATATTACAAGTCATGGATTGCTTTGTACATTCTATAAATAAGCATATTAGTAACTAATATATTAAGGCCATAAATCAAGTCTTAGAGAAACTTTACTTTTATGTGTGTTACCAAGGTGAAGTCAGCCTACAGACGCAGAATAAGTTAACAGGAATACATTTTTTCTCTTACCAGGTTTTCATGGTTTTGTTTTTTTTTTTTGGCGGGGGGACAGGATTCAGGGATAAGATTATTGAAAGCACCAGGGTTCAACAAATTTACATTTTTTCAAAGGAAAAATATTCTTTAAGAATGCAATGACGGCATAGAATTTTACTCTTATAGCATCAATCTTCAGATTAAAGTGACACTGTAATCATACTGTAAAGCTTTAGATAAGAATTTTAAGACACATCAATGACCACCGGTTTCAAACAAAATGCCGTGATCAAACTATTTAACTGCCCTTTTACCAAGCTTTTACAAACACATTCAGTCTTCACTGTCTGAGCAAATTAGTTTTAGCTTCTTCATAGTCCTCCATCTGTCTTTTAACATGACGCCTGTTCGGTTGTTGAATTTATAATGTAATAGTATTTTAGACCAGTTTCCCTCTCCGTATTTCCTCACACCAGATCTCAGATTCTTGTCTTCTTCCCAGAGCCATGCCTTATGATAAAATATAGAACAGTTATTCACAGAAATAAAATTCTTTAAAAAATTAAAGAACATACTTACTATAAATCCAACTGTTTTTAATCAAAATAATATTAAAGTTTCTTTTTTTTTTCTTAATGTTTGTTTATTTTTGAGAGAGAGAGACAGTGTGAGTAGAAGAAGGGCAGAAAGACAGAGGGAGACACAGAATCCGAAGCAGGCTCCAGGCTCTGAACACAGAGTCTGACACGGGGCTTGAACTCACGAACCACAAGATCATGACTGGAGGGAGCCAAAGTCGGACGCTTAACCAACTGAGCCACCCAGGCACCCCAGTATTAAAGTTTCTAAAGGAGGAAGAATTTGCATGTACATTTCTTAGATTTCTGTAACAGCTTATAAGCTGTGGATCCATTTCACAGACAACAGAAGGTATACAAAATTTTACATAACATTTCAGAGGCTACTTAGACTCCCCTTTAAAATATCTATCATGGGGCGCCTGGGTGGCTCAGTCAGTTAAGCGTCCGACTTCAGCCCAGGTCATGATCTCACAGCTTGTTGAGTTCAAGCCCCGCATTGGGCTCTGTGCCGACAGCTCAGAGCCTGGAACTGCTTCAGATTCTGTGTTTCCCTGTCTCTCTGCCCCTCCCCTGCTCACGCTCTCTCTCACAAAAAAAAAATAAGTGTGAAAAAAAAAAATCTATCACTTTTACAATCCCTAAGAATTTCTGTAAGAAGTTGCTACGGTTTTGTTCAGTTTTTTAAGTTTATTTTTATTTATTTTGAGAAAGAGAGAGCAAGCGGGGGAGGGGCAGAGAGAGAGAGAGGGAGACAGAATCCGAAGGAGGCTCCGTGCTGTCAGCGCAGAGCCCAGTGTAGGGCTTAAAACGCACAAACCGTGAGATTATGACCTGAGCCAAAATCAAGAGTTGGATGCTCAACTGACTGAGCCACCCAGGCACTCCAGTTTTGTTTGGTTTTAAAAAGTATCCCGGTGCTTGGACGGCTCAGTCAGTTAAGCTTTGGACTTCAGCTCAGGTCATGATCTGGTGGATCATGAGTTTGAGCCCTGCGTCGGGCTCTGTGCTGACAGCTCAGAGCCTGAAGCCTGCTTGGGATTCTGTGTTTCTCTCTCTCTCTGCCCCTCCCACTCATGTGTGCACTACTTCTCTCAAAAATAAAAAAATAAACATTAAAAAAAATAAAGAAAAAAATAAAAAGTAGTCATTGGTTTATGCAAATTTCAGATATACACCACAGTTTTCTTGTTCTAAGCTGAGCTAATTACTTTTAATAGAATGCACAGATGGTACCTGATACAACACAAAAGCTCAGATCTCTTAAAAAATAAATTAATATTCTCTGCCTGAATCCCCTTTAGGTTTCTGGGTACAAATTTAAACAGTATTTTCCAGTGGATCACATACAGCAGAGGTTAGCAAGCTACTGCCAAACTCCAGTCTTAGGCTGTTTGCACTGACCAGAAGCTAACAACGGTTTTTACATTTCAAAATAAGGTTTTTAAAGAAGAAAAAAATATGTGACAGAAACACTATATGGCCCATAAAGCCTATTAAAATATTCACTACCTGGCCCTTTAAAGAGTTTGCCAACCTCTCACCTAGAAGTTAGTTATAATTTTGTCAAGTGAAGGTTAACCTCAGTTTTTAACATTATTTAATTTTTTCTTCTTGAAAAAGAGTAACTTTAATTTGATGTATTATTACTCTGTGATTGTTTATGCCTTCTTTTGTTTGATCTGAATGTTTGGAATCTTGCAAACTTAATTTCATCTATGATTTAAAGGCAAGGGTCTTGCAAAACATCATATGGAACATGTGATCATATAGCAAATAATAACATCATCTTTAAAAGTTTAAAGAGGCCCACTCCTACTTTCTATAAAAGGAGTTGATGCCACAATTGGCTTCACGGTGTCAGAACAAAAAGAAAACACAAGGGCAGTACAATTTCATTTGAGTCTACTCTTTCGTTTCCTCTTTTTCGTTTCTTCATTTTCTATATCTGACTTCTTAGATTCCATTCATAATATCACATAATAAACAAAGAGTTTAAGATGACATTTTGGGACATAAAAAATCTGTATTCCTTGTGCTTTTCTGTCTTTTGCTTTCTTTTTTTAAAGTTTATTTAATTATTTTGAGAGAGAGAGAGAGAGAGAGAGAGAGAGGGAGAGGGAGAGGGAACACGTGTGCGCATGAGCATGAGTGGGGGAAGGGCGGATGGAGAGGGAGTGAGAGAATCTGAAGCAGGCTCCACAGAGTGTGGAGCCCGATGTGGGGCTTGAACCCATGAAACGGTTGAGATAATGACCTAAACCAAAGTTGGATGCTCAAACGAGTCACTGAGGCGCCCCTGCTTTCCTTGAAATATTATACATAGAATCAATAAAAAAAATGATAACAACCCTGGTCAAGCCCATAACCTGCAAAATATAAAGAGCATATAACAAATTAAAACGCACCATTTTCTCTCCTATGGTTAAAAATGTTTTATGTAACTTATATTTGAAAATCGTATTGTCATTTTTAATGTCTTTCAGAAGAAAAAACCAATGCTCTATAATGCCTTAAAAAATATTTTTGGTACCAAAAAACCTCCAGTTACAGTAATTCCCATTACATACCATCTCTGGGGAAAAAAGTCTTTGTTGTCGAAAGACATTTACTTTTACTCTTTAATAGAATAAATTTACAAAAGGAAGTCTCTTTTTAACCTGTGACGATGGGGCACCTAGGTGGCTCAGTTGAGGTAGGCATCCAACTCTTCATTTCAGCTCAGGTCATGATCTCATGGTCAGGAGATCAAAGAGATCGAGGAGATCAAGCCCCAAGTGGGGCTCTGTGCTGGGTGTGGAGCTGGCTTAAGATTCTCTCTCTCTCCTTTCCTTCTGCCCCTCCCCTGCTTGTGCACATGTGCTCTCTCTCTCTCTCTCTCTCTCTCTCAAAAACCCATAAAACTGTGATGAGGCAGGCAGAAATACCTTTGTCTGTTTCACAGACAAATGCAGCAAGGAGAATCTGTCCAATCAGGTACAGACTGCTGCAATAAAATTTTTTAAAGAACGAAAATGTTAACACAAAATAAAATGAAATCTGTCACTCAACTGAAAAAAATTGTCCCACCAAGAAGCCAACAGTGGAAAGCTAAAAATAAAATGAGGTACTTGTGATAGCCAAAGAATTCTTTTTTGGCAATAGTAAACAGTGACAGACAATACCATCTATGTTCTATTATTTAAATTATGTAGTTGATAAACCGTATTTTTTTTAAAATACCAAAAAAAGAAAAAAACTTTTTTTTTTTTTTTTTTATATATATCTATAAATAACACGTACAATCTCATTTGGAATTGTTGCCAGAAGAACTACAGGGAAAGGTCAATTAAAAGTATGAGGCAGGGGTGCCTGGGTGGCTCAGGTGGTTAAGCGTCTGACTTTGGCCTAGGTCATGCATGATCTTGCCATTCCCGAGTTCAAGCCCAGCCTTGGGCTCTGTGCTGACACCTCAGAGCCTGGAGCCTATTTTGGATTCTGTGTCCGTCTGTCTGTCTGTCTGTCTGTCCCTCTCTCCCCTGCTCATACTCTGTCTCTCTCAAAAATAAATAAACATTAAAAAAAAAAAATTATGAGGCAGATGGGCACCTGGTGGCTCAGCTGGTTAAATGTCTGACTCTTGGTTTCAGCGCAGGTTGTGACCTCGTGGTTCATGGGATCAAGCCCCGAGTGGGGCTCTGTGCTGGCAGTGGGGAGCCTGTTCGGGATTCTCCCTTCCATTCTCTCTTCCCCTCCCCAGCTTGTGCTCACTTTCTCAAAATAAATTAATTAAAAAAAAATGTATGAGGCTGAGACTTCTAGTTCTGGGACATATAAAAAGCTTGGAAAGATCACTCCAGTTCTCAAAAGAAAAAAACTAAACTGAAAGTCAACGACTCTTTGTAGATCCACTAGAGAATTAATGCCAATAGGCAAACTGCTAACATAAAAACTAGAAAAACAAAAAGGGCGATATAGAGAATCACAGCTTATCAGGAAAAGAAGCTCACAGCTAGAGCCAGTACTGATAGAAACATGTAACTATGATGGGTGAAGTGATGGAGACTCACTGTGGACAAGTTTCAATTAAAAAACTCCAGGTGCCCACAACTCCAACTCATCTCCAGCCAACTCCAGCCCCCTCTAGAGGAAATAAAAGCTGAGAAGCACGTTGGATGGTTTTAGCCCAGGACACAACTCAGTCAACGAATTAGAAAAATCACAAAACTATAGAAGACTTCCCCTCCTCCTGCATCTCACCATGGTATCTGGGCTCCTGTAAAACAACTGCCTCAGCTGGAAAAGCTGCTTCAAATTCTTACTAGGGAGTCTCTAGGGAAAACCAAAGACAGGAAGGGAGACAAAAATAAGGAAATATAATGAATACCTGTTTTTTCCTAGATCGACGTTTTCTGGAAGTTACTGGCTGACTGTTCAAAATGTGTCTTCTCTTGCTTTCAGTGGTTTGTCTGTTTTTTTCCTTTCCTCTACCTAAATGTAGAAATATAGTCATCAAAAACTGTGTCACATTAAAATAAAAAAGGGGATTATATTTTTAAAGGTTACCATGAAATTCCTATCTAGTATTTAGCTATTTTAAATAAAAGAACTCTGGCTGTTTAATTTTTTCCCCTTTGAATCTGGAAGCAGCACGGTACAATGCAAAGATCAGTTTCCGAAAATCATAGGGAGTATTGAATGCTGATGCTGATTCTTTTATATGTCTTTAAACAAGTTATTTTATCTCCCAGAACCATTTCTCATCATCTGCTTAAAAAAAATAAAAAAATAAATAAAAAATAAAAATTGAGTAATATTTATCTTACAGGATTGTTGAAATTTACTTAGGATAATGCTTAAGGAATATCTGACCTAGTGTAAGAATTGTAACCCTTCCCCATTCCTTCTTTTTTACATATAGTCAGTTTAGTAAGACAAAAATAAATGTACATGTTACTGAAAAGAAATAGAACTTAACTATTGAAAGAAAACTGTTTATGTAAAAACACTGAAAATCTCTACAAATAAAGAGTTTAGCAGGATGGTTGGATATAAGATCATTAAACAAAGCTCAATAGTATTTCTGTTTATTAGCAACAGTTAAAATACTTAATTAAAACAAGCAAAAGATAATATATGCAATAGTAACAAAAAATACAATATTCTTATAAATAAATCTAAGAAAAGTAGTCAAGATCTGTATGTATATAGTAAATTATAAAGCTTTACTATGTATGTCTATATATATACACTACACATTATAAGAAAATATATGAGACAATCTAAATAGAGAAATATGCTGCATAGGAAGACTTCATATAATTAATATAGTCTATAACTAAAGTCTATAATTAATACTAATATATAATAACTGTGTCCATTTTTTCCAAAAGTATCTATTGTTTACAATGGAATTTCATCTTTTAAAATATTTTTTATTAAAACACCTTTTTCTAATGTTTATTTTTGAAGGAGAGAGAGAGAGAGCGAGTGGGAGAGGGGCAGAGAGAGAGAGAGAGGGAGACACAGAACCCGAAGCAGGCTCCAGGCTCTGAGCTGTCAGCACAGAGCCTGACATGGGGCTTGAACTCACGAACTGTGAGATCATGACCTGAGCCGGAGTCTGATGTTTAACTGACTGAGCCACCCAGGTGCCCCTAAAATATTTTTTTCTCGTTTACTTATTTATTTTGAGAGAGAGAGAGAGCATGCGAGCCTGTGTGAACAAGGGAGTGGCAGGGAGAGAGAATCCTCACTGTCAACACAGGGCCTGATGCATGGCCCCACCTCACAAACCATGAGATCATGCCCTGAGCTGAAATCAATAGTCAGATGCTTAACCACCTAGGTGCCCCTACAATGCAACTTCAAATAAAAATTTTAACAGGGTGTTTTGTATAACTTAACAAGATTATTCTAAAATTATGTGTTATGAGAAGTAGTCCACCAATGGTCCTGAGCATCCCTTCAGTTTTTGCTGAATGTACAAGGCTTCTTTGTTTCCTGATATGAAGCAGTTTTGTAGTCAAATAGGCACCTAAGTAGGTCAAAGGAACCACAGCCTGCGCACCACATAACTACTCTTTCCTGCAGGGGTGTTTGGGCTGGGAGGGGGGTGGGGGGGAACTAGCTTGTTTGCTATCATGTTTTGCTGCTTATTCAAAAAGTGCTAGGCCCTTGGCATCAAGTTCCTCAGTTACCATACAACCCATTGCCTGCACAGTGTCTATCTGGGGCCATTACACTGTCTATGGGACTTGGGATAAAGGAATCAGCACAACTATGTGGACGCCATGCTATTTGCTGTGCTATAACAAACTGTATTGCTCTGACTTGTTAGGTCTTATTGTCTACTTGTGGCACCTGCAGAATCCTCTATGAAGTCGGGTTTTTTCCTGACAACACAGAAGACCAAAACACCGAGAACAGTCAAAATATTTCTGTAAGATGAAGGGAACTGCTCTATCACATAAGGAGTTATTATAAAACTACAGTAATTGATACAATATGGTATTGTTGCAGGAACAGACCGTATATGCTAGTCAGGCTCCAACCAGGAAAATGGAAAACACACTAGTTATGAACAGAGATTTTCCTATTGCAAATTGTTTAAACAGGTGCTAGAGGACTATAAAAACAAAAAGGAAATTAATAAATTAGCAGAGATCAATAACTAAATTAATCATTACAGTTGGAGGTCTCAGTATTCTCTTTCAGAAACTGGTGGAACAAGTAGGCAAAAATAAGCATACCCAAATTGGAACAGCACTATGAACCAACTTGACCTAACTGACATTTTACAACACTCCATTCAACAACAGAATTCACATTCTTCTCAAGTGTACATCAACACTCACCAAGACAGACCATATTACGCACCATAAAACAATTTAAAAAAAGAAAGAAATCCTACAAAGTATTTTCTCAGTCCCAAACAGAATTAAATTGGGAAGCAATAAGAGAAAGATTATCTGGAATACCTTTCAATATTTTGAAATTAAACAAAGAACTTGTAAATAGGCTGTAAGTCAAAGAAAAAGTCTTAAGGGAAATGAAAAAATATTTTGAACTAAATGAAAAAACAACATTTCAAAATCTGTGGGATAAAACTAAAGCAGTAATTCAAGGGGAATTTATAGTATTAAGTGCAATTAAAAAAGATCTGTGAATCTAGAAATAAAAGGCAACTCATATACAAAGTGGGGAGAAAGTCAGGTTGGCATCAGACTTGTCCACAGCAGCCCTCACAAAGTAAAAAAATAATGAATTGATATCCATAAAGTTATAAAAAAAACTATTTCCAAAGAATATTACATTTAGCCAAATTTCCCTTTAAGCAAAAAACACTACAGATTCAAGATATAGCATAGATCCCTATGTCAATGGCATTGCACTAACACTGTATGGGGACAGATGGTAACTACCCCTAGGGTGAGCATAGCATAATGTATGGAGTTGTTATAATAACTCTTCTCTATACATGAAACTAATGTAACATTCTGTGTCAACTATATTTCAATTAAAAAAAAAAAAAAAAAAAAAAGAGGTCCTCCTAGAGGGGAGGCCAACAGAGCAAAGCAGAGCTGAGAGACACAGAGGAAGCAGGTCTGATGAAAATGCTTGAGGAGCAGGATCCAGCCACACCTGAAGGTGATGTATATCTGAACTTAGAAGTATCATGAGCAAGTAAATTCCCTTTCTCATCCCAAAAAGAAAAAAGAATAGACATTCTCAGTGATGTAAATCTTTAGAAATTATAACACCTATAAACCCATCTTTAAAAAACCATAGCCAAGGGGTGCCTGGGTGGTTCAGCCGGTTGAGCATCTGACTTCAGCTCATGATCATGTGAGGTCATGATCTCACAGTTTGTGGGTCCAAGCCCTGTATAGGCTCTGTGATGACAACTCAGAGCCTGGAGCCTGCTTCAGATTCTGTGTCTCCCTCTCTCTTTGTTCTTCCCCCACTCACGCTCTGTCTCTCTCTCTCCCTCAAAAATAAATAAAGATTAAAAAACCATAGCCAAACAAGAGTTAAGGAATGGGGACACCATGGTCAAAGGGTCAGTAGTCAGCAATAAATTTAAATACAGATTAAACTACTTTGGGAATTATGGCTAGAAAAGAATGCTACAAACCTTGAACATATGAAATGAAACTAAGAAAAACTGGGTAACTGGGTGAGATCTTTTTTTTTTTTTTTTTGCTAATCTCACCCTTTTTAAATAAAAATCAATCAACAGTCTAAGGTTTAAATCTATGATTACAGAGGCAACCTGACCTGACCTCTCGAAGCAGTTCATATTCTTTATCCTTCATTTTGGAGGAATCATATAGATTACTGATATACTTCTTATGAAACATGAAGTATTTACATAAAGTCAGTGAATTTTTCAGTTTCATTCTTTAGAAACTAAATGTAAATAAATTAAAAAAAATTTTTTTTAATGTTTATTTATTTTTCCAGAGAGAGATTGATAGAGTGTGAGCAGGGAAGGGGCAGAGAGAGAGGAAGACACAGAACCCGAAGCAGGCTCCAGGCTCTGAGCTGTCAGCACACAGCCTGACGCGGGGCTCAAACCCATGAACTGTGAGATCATGACCTGAACTGAAGTCGGATGTTCAACCAACTGAGCCACTCAGGTGCCCCTGAAACTAAATGTAAATATATTTTAAAGTAACATGTAACTTGATCACATTTTTCTAAATTTTTATTTGGCTATCTATTCTTCCATTGGAGTAGTCTAGTCCAGCAATTAAAGGTATGGGCTGTTCAGTCAGAATGTCTAATTTCACCCGTCTGGCTCAGTTGGTAAGAACATGAAACTCTTGATCTTGGCAACATGAGTTCAAGCCCCACATTGGGCATAGAGTTTACTTAAAAAAAAGAATGTCTAATTTCAAATTCTATTTCTGTTCACTGTTTCTGTGACCACGTGCAATTTACTTAATCTCTTTTTGTATCAGCTTCCCGACCTGTAAAATGGGGATGATAAAAAAAAAAAAAAGCACTTGTAAGACTGCTGAGAATTAAATGAGTTTACATACAGAAAGCTTTTAACTCAAATACTAATCATCACCTCACTGAATGCTGGTAAGTTTTTTCTGCACAGAAAGAATTTAGGGGATTTTTTTTTCTTTCAAGTTTTCTGAATCACTTGATTTTTTACAAGTACATGGCAGTTTTACAAATCTGAAAAAAAAATTTTTTTAAAAAGGTGTTTTAAAAATTTTTGAAAAAAACTGTTTAGCACAAACAAAACTAATATCCTCTAACTATGAAGAGAGGATACTGCATGCCTTTTAACCAAACTGGAAGGTTAAAAAAAAAAAAATGTGTATGTATGTATTACTAACGTAACAAAAAGTCAAGAAATGTACAAAAACTCACAAGATCTTCCAGGCTCAACATCCACAGTCACTGCCAAACCACTCTGCAATGAGGTTATTTATTTATAGTTCTCAGAGTTTAGCCACTGATCAACTATTTAGAATGTAAAGAAGTATATGTTTCCATTTCTTTGAGTTTTGTATTATGAAATTAAAAGCCCAGAATCCCAAATTATTTTAGTTTATAATTGATTCCTATTTTGCAGCAATAGATGCAGAACAATTTTGGAACAACATGAAGCAAATATTTCTTTGAGTTTAACTTTGCCATCTTTAAACTGAGGATGATAGTAGTACCCATGAATGTAAACATTTCAGAGCTGCAATTTACAAATATCGATGAATACCAGCCCTGTCATCAGCCATCAGCTATGAATAAATTTATCCATTTAGCACCTACTGCAGCCCCACTCTGTCCCTGGCATCAAGCTGGCACATCTACTAGTGTTGTATGGATCAGGAAACAATACTGTGCAGCAACAGTTTAAATATCCTTGCATTCATTCATACAGTACCCAGAACACAGTGTAGGTTCAATAAACATTTGCTGAATGAACACATACCAAGAAGAAACTTACAATCAAATTGTAATTTAAATAATTATGGACTGCTTTCAAGATTTTTTGATTCTTGTTGCTTGTTTTTTAAATCCAGAGATGCCTTTTTTGAGAATAAATTCTAAATGCAATGAAGAGGGTAGCTAGATTCTACAGTCAATCCTCATTATTCCTGGGTTCTGTAATTGTGAATTCACCTCCCTACTAATTACCTGTAACTCAAAAATCAATACGTAGAGTGCTTTTGTGGTCACTGCAGAACAACAAAAAATTTAACTCCCCTGAAGTGTACATTCCTAGCTGAGGTTAAGCAAGGTGAAGCTCTTTCATGTTTTAGCTCTGTTATAAATGTCTTTTTTACATTCTATTTAATGCTACATTTTGTGTTTTTGGGTAATTTTGCGGTTTAAAAATGGCTCCCAAAAGCATTGTGGAAGTGCTGTCTAGAGTTCCTAAGTGCAACAAGACTGTAATGTTCCCAAAAGAAAAAATATGTGTGTTAGGTAAGCTTCATCCAGGCATGAATTACGGTGCTACTGGCCTTGAGTTCAAGGTAAATGCATTAACATTATATATTAAGGTGTCTTTAAACAGAAACATATAAACACACTGAACAAGGTTATATATTTACCAGGTAACAAAACTGTGGTGACAAGAAGCTCAAAAGAATCTGGTCTTGTAATTCCCTTGTAATGGTTCAGTATTCACTAATCATGGTGACTTCATAGAACATAACTACCATGATCACAACTATACGTTTCAGGTAAGTAACTACCTCAAGTTCCTGAATAAAGTTAAGGTAGAAAAGCAGTGTACCAGCATAGCAAAATTAAACTAGGCAATCAGAACGGTTAACTTTCTAAATTAATCACTAACTTTTTAAATTAACTCTATGAGGTTATGACATTTAATCCTCTGTTTCAGTTTTCTGAAATGTGTCTGTGTGCTGTGGTGGGAAGGTCAAAGGCTGGATCACTTTCAAGGACACCTCAATTCTCCACTTCTAAAAACTGTAATAAGAGTACTCACTTTGAAGAGTTTCCACTCTTTCCTCTTTCTTATTAAAATCTTGCTGTCGGCTTCTGTGTTTCCATTTAGATAGAAAGAGATTCTTGTGAGACCTAAATTAAACATAAAAGCATAGAAAAGCTATAAAAAGGGTAGATGATTGGTCTCAACCTCTGTTCTAGGACCTTCTACTTTGGCCTTTTTCCTTAGGTGCTCTCCTTGCTGAGTGCCCCATCTTAACCTTGGCCTCTTAAGATTTTTGTTGTCTTTACTTTCCTCTCTTCCCGTCACTTATTTCTTCCATCTCATCTACTTAGAACTCTAGATTCTTTTGGCCTTCTAATTAGATGAAGACAAAAAAAAAACAAAAAAAAACCACCTCAGACTATCAGCTATGAACTTTCATTCTTTCCCATGCCTTTTAAGTTTATTTCCCAAAAGAGAAATTCCGAAATTCCTTTACACATAATGGCAGGTATCACTTATCTTTATAGCTTCCAAAGAGAGCTTTTCTGACAGGAAGGCTGGAAATACAGAATGTGGCAAAATTTTTTGACAACCCTGCAAAGTTGTTATTATTTCAGTTTTATAAAGGAGCTAGTTTAGATGAAAAAAGTAGCTCATCTAAGCCTAGGAAATGATTTTATCACCACCTAAAATCTCTATTTTTACCCCGCAACCTGCTAATCCTTTCTCTCCCTTCCAGAACTTTCTATCGTGCTCTCTGGAATGCTGTTTTCAATCTCTTCACCAGTTCCCCCACCTCTCCCCATTGTCTAAAAACTAGCTCCCTCTTAGGGAGGGCTCTGGTACCCCAAGGCCCTCCAGACTGGGCTGGCTCCTGAAGGGCTAGGAGGCAGCCTTTTGGTGCCCAGCCTCCTGGCTGCAACAAAGCTGGGGAGCAGGCCTGCTCAAGTAGAGCAGGCTTAATCTTCTTCCTTCTGTGACCCCAGGGTCCCAGAGATGGGTCTCTATACTTTTCATTTCCTAATGAATGCCTGCTTCCATAGAAACCTTAGCCCTTGCAGTTCATGCCACTGACGTGTACCACCTGCTACCATTCTTCAGGATCATTCACTATCCTTGTAAGCACTTCCCATCATTAACAGATCTTTCTCTACCCCCAAGTGATGCTTTTATCATGTTATTTCAGTGTTCGCATCCCAACTGCTCCATCTCTGAAATCATTCATGTAGACTTTCTGCTCTCTGAATATGTTAGATTGTCTGTTACGAAATTTCTAGTAGATTAAACACACTTTTTCAAGTAATTTCATAAAATCAGAATGTGGGATATTCATCAGAAATGTAATCAACCCCCTAGCAACAGATCCTTGTTTCTGGGCCAGAATAAGAGTTTGTTAAACATCTGCTTTAAGTTCAAGCACTCCCTATATGTGTCTACCAAAAATGGCCTTGTGGAAACAATGTGTGACAACCCAGGATCCCAGAGGCAGGTCTCTATCGTTTTGAATTTCAAGACATGTCAGGGTCTTGAATATCTGCTGAGGTAAGCAGGCACCTGCAATATTCTCTAAATCACACCATTTATATGACAGTTATAACATATTTAGGTCTGCAAGAAGTGCCTCAATCAAAGATTTTAAAGACAGAGAAGAAAAATGTCAATTTACTTCACCTCAATAAAGATACTGTACCCTCTGAGGATTCAGTTCCAGCAGACTTTTTGTCAGTAGTAACACTTTAAAAGAAAATTTGTAAGAATATAAACAAAAGAAACGTTTCACAAGGATAATACTATATAATCAAGTCATACTTCAATTTATACAAAATATCTTTGAAAGAAACCTTGGTAACATTAGAACATATAGATAGTCCATTACAACATGGATAATTTCTGCCCAGATATGAGACCAGATATTAAATCAAGCTTTCACAAACATACGTCAAGCAAAGTTAATGTACTCCAGCATTCATGTCACTTTCAAAAACTCTCCCATGGATCCTTATCTCCATGAATGCAAGTATAATTTCTCGCCCTCCCCACGAGTCTCCAACCGAACTTTTTAACAAATTCATCTGTTTTGCTGAAGTTAAACTTAAGCTTCCACAAAAAAAGCATGACCATTTACATACCTCTGTGTCTTCACTGGAACTGTTCTTTTCTCCTAAAATGACACTTCCTCCTCAACCAACTGTAAAAATCCTAACTATCCTTCAAGGCCCTGCTCAATGCTCACCCCTCCTTGAAGCTACCCATCTCAACTTCTTTAGCATTTAAGTCTATCTATAAATTTTAACAACAAACTAGGTACTGTTAGTGTTTCATGTCCGTACTTCTCAATGCCTTGAAATAGTTTATAAGCTTTATCAGAGCAAAGTTGGCATCTACCATTGATAACATGAAGGCTTCATCTTTTGTCTGATTTCACAATCACACTTTTGATTCTATCCTTGTTCACTTATGTTCTGCTAACTTTTGTCCTCATATTGATAAATCTGATGTTTTACTTGTCCTGATCCTATTTGCTTCTAGAATGGTTTTGATAATTACTTGGTTCTTGATCTTTATTTTGTCTCTAGTTTTAGTTTTGCTCCCCATGTTTAGTGCATTCCAAGTTCTAATGTATGCCTCGTAATGAACTACATACCAAGGATACAAGGCTAACTAAGAACCTTTAAAGGATCCTCAATCTGGTGAGAAATACAGAAAAGTAAATAGGTATGTTACTATCCAAGATAAGTCCTTTTACAGAGATATGACTCAATACTGTGGGAGCACAGAAGTGACAACTGATCCAGAGATCAGGTGATGTTTTGAGCTAGAACTTGAATGGCAAGTAAGGGCATGCCTTGGAGAGAACAGAAAGAAGGGAATTCAAAATTAAAGCAAGAGACCAGGCATGAAAAAGCTTGTCATATTTGAGGGTCAGGACTAAGTTCTGTGTTGCTAGAAAGTACCATGTATGTGGGCAGGGAGAGGTTAACGCTTAAGGGTAAGGTTGTATGTGAAGAAAACAGAAAGTGGGGGGGATGTAAGGCTTTGCAAGCCATGGCAATAAATTCTAACTAGAAAACAGAAAGCCAAAAGAGATTATTAAGCTGGAAAGTGATTTAAACAGATTTATTTTTATGGGATGTTAACTCTAGAAATCATGTCAAGGATGGATTTGTATGGTACAAAGCTAAGTAATAACCTAGGACACAAGTGATAAACAATATATTAAAGAAGCATGAATCATGGCAAGTTTTAATTTTATTTTAAATTAAATTTAAAATTTTTATTTATTTAATTTTATTTTAAAGCAGCACTAGCCTGAGCAAGAAGGCTAGGCCACCGGAATGTATTGGGTCTCAGTATTATCACTAAACTGTGATATACTAAACAAAATAAAATAAATGAGCCAATAAAAATGAAAGACCTAGGGGGCACCTGGGTGGCTCAGTCGGTTGAGCATCCGACTCCGGCTCAGGTCACGATCTCATGGTTTGTGGGTTTGAGCTCCACATCAGGCTCTGTGCTGACAGCTCAGAGCCTGGAGTTTGCTTCAGATTCTGTGTCTCCCTCTATCTGCCCCTCCCTTGCTTGTGCTCACTCTCTTGGGCTCTCTAAAATAAACATTAAAAAATTAAAAAAAAAAAAGATCTACTTCTTAAAATGGATCTTAGAAAATCATAAGACTTTAATAGAGTTTTTAGGGAGATGAACCAGTAAGGGAGCAGATCACATTAACAGGTAGGGACAAGCAGGAACTATAAGACAACTAAGCTTAGTCCTGAGGTCTATCCAACTTGAACCCCAATCCCCATCTCTAAATAAGTAGTTAAGATGAGGAACCTGCAGCATTCGAGTGATGGCCAGCCCCCCCTCCCCCCCGCCCCGCCCCCCAAAACGAGAGACACTACATCCGTTGCAAAATACATCCATCTGGAGACCACGTGACTATCTGGCCATGGGTTAAGGGTGGAAGAATAGAGGGAATGGACCATAAGTTCAACAGAAAAGAACTTTATCATGGTAGAGTGTATCTTCTTCAACAAGGTTAGCTCCTAAAGCCAAGACAAAAGGTAAAAATTACCCTTGAAAATCTCTAAAACATAATTTTGGAGACTGAACTTGTCTCTCAATACAGTAGTCCCCCTCATCTGTAGTTTCGCTTTGCACAGTTTCAGTTACCCCCAATCAATTGCATCTGGGAGCAGATGATCGTCCTCCTGAGGATCTTATCAGCCGAACACTACATCACAGTGTCTGCGTCATTCCCCTCACTTCACCTCATCACCTACGCATTTCATCAGCTCACATCGTCACTAGAAGGGGAAGTACAGTACATGAAGATGTTTTGAGACCACATTCACATAACTTCTGTTCCAGTAGATTATTGTGGTTCATGTCTCACTGTATTTAATTTATAAACTAAGCTTTATCATAGGTATGTATGTATAGACAAAAACATAGCATATTTAGGGTTTGGTACTTTCTGTAGTTTCAGGCCTCCACTGGGGTGTCTTAGAACACATTCCCATGGATAAGGGGGATTACTATGTGTAGGACTAACATAGCCTATTTCCCTCCCGCGTTGGAGCAAATCCCAATTTCTTCAGTTGAGCACCAGATGAAGTGGTTAGCTTAAGGTTAAAGATGTAGGAACGGTATCTTAAAATACTAGAATAATCCTCAGGATAGTGAGTCACATGATGAAGGCATGTGGGATCTGAGAACTAAGGGGTACAGATGATTCAAGTTTCCAACTTCAACACTGTTCCAGAGCACACGTTGCCTGAGAATGGTAAATGGTATTACTCATACCATTTAAACTGTACTGTTTCCGCTTAACACATATAACAATGTGCATAAAACATGAAGTAACTATACAGTACTTCAAATATCCAAATGTTAACAATCAGTAAAACATACCCTCTATAATAATAATTTTTGTTAAAAATGGCTCACTAGCAACACTTTCACATAAAGATTGTATCCATGAGACAAACAATATATTAATGAATTTACAAACCTTTTTCCTACATCCAAATTAGCTTCAGTTTCCATTTCAATACTGTTACCATCAGGTTTCTCTTGAGAAGTTGTTCTTGCTCTTTTACTTTCCACTACTTTTGCTGCTGCCTTAAAAAATGGGGTTGTGAAAGAGGAAGGAATTCATGAAGCCATTTTGAACAAAGAGCATTAAAATTAAGCCTTCTAATTCCTTGACAGTCATAACCAAAGCATCTGTTGACAGGTCAATAAAGGGACTGCGCTGTATTTTTCTCCAGGAAGTATGATATCAGTAGCAGCTGCATTAGTTACCTGCTTGGTTTTTAAGCCTTATGGAGAAGGTCTTTCCTTGTACATGTATTTCATATATAAAATGCTTGCTAGGCAATATTAAGATAAAGGGTTACTTAAAAAAATAAATAAATAAAAGTTCCAGATATTTTAAGACAAAACCCCCTTACTCATTGCTCCACTGAGGATAAAATGTTACAAAAGAAATTTTTTTTTTTTTTTTAAATTTTTTTTTTTTCAACGTTTTTTTATTTATTTTTGGGACAGAGAGAGACAGAGCATGAACGGGGGAGGGGCAGAGAGAGGGAGACACAGAATCGGAAACAGGCTCCAGGCTCCGAGCCATCAGCCCAGATGCCTGACGCGGGGCTCGAACTCACAGACCGCGAGATCGTGACCTGGCTGAAGTCGGACGCTTAACCGACTGCGCCACCCAGGCGCCCCCAAAAGAAATTTTTTAAAGGCCTTTCTTCAGTCCAATTTTACTTTTTACAAAAAAATGCAAAAATTTTCTTTAACCTATTTTTCCCAACTTTTTATTTTGAAAAATTTGCCCAACTCTTGTTTTAAAAAATTTAAAAAATACTGCGAAGATCACTGATAAACTCTTGAGATTCACTAATTGTAACGTTTTGGCATTCTTCTACAAAATCACTAAATAAAATTCCAATTAGTTTTTAAGGATTTCTATTCCAAGTATTCTCCTTTATTATAACAATTTATTCTTAGCTTATTGTTCGAGTCTCTTTGAAATACGCATACCTTCATAAGAAAGGCTGATGATTTTTCACTTATTACACAATTCACATAACTCTTAATTTTCTCCATCATGTGGTTGTAGCTGAAGTGTTGAAAAATGGAGTGGAATGTATCTCTCTGAGAGATTACCATAAGCAATTTCCTTTTTAAAGGCTAAAGAAAACAGGAAAAACATATTAATACATAAATCACAAATAAGATATTACAAATTTTGTCACATATTATTTAATTTAAAAAAGTCACATTATAAACTCAGGGATACAGGAGATTTTAAAAAATTCTGTTTCAAATGGCCCACCAATATATTTTTTCTTACTTAAAAAAAAAAAAAAAACTACATTGTATTTCACACATATAACAAAAAGATTAAAAAATAAATTATGAACCTGAATGTCCACTGCCAAGTTTATGGAAATAAAACATCATCTGTACAACTAAAGCTCTTGTTTATTACCAAAATGATTGCACTTCCAGCTTCTCCTCTGCTCAAGGTGACCATTATCCTGAATATAGAATTTATCATATTCATGCATTCCTTTAAACTTGCACTATGTATGTATGCACCCATAAATATATGGTACTGTTTAGCATAGTGTATTTTCTGAAACTTGCTATATTTTGCTCAGCTCTGTGACACTTATTCATGTTGATAATATTTTTATAGAATTAGCTACTTTTACTGCTGCACAATATTCCACTGATCAAAAATACCATTTATTCATCCATTCTTGCAGCCTTTTGAAAGCAGTTAGAGGCTATTTTCTATTACTGTAGCACTGGTAAACATTTCTCTACATGTCTTCTTGCGCACATTACAAGTTTTTCTTAGACATCAGTTCTTTAAAGGCTGGTTGCACAATTAAAGCTAGAGAGCTTTCAAAAAATTCTACTTCTCAGGCTCTATTCCAGACCAATTGTCTTAGTGGGGCCTGTTTTTTGTTTGTTTGTTTTTAAATAAAACTTCATGGCTTTTAAAATGTGCAGTAAAAATAAAAATTTACTCCAGGGTATTTATCTAGAAGTAGAATTGCTGGAATGCATACTTACAGATTTTACTAAAATGCTCTCCTAAGTTTAAGTACTAATTTACATACACCTCTGAGAGAAAGGTATGGCAGCCTTACCATTTCTCCACTCTTTGGGCCAGCTGTTGGTATTCTAAGATATTTTAATTGTTGCCAGTCTGAGGTATAGGAAATACTATTTCAATATATTACTTGGGATTGCCTTGATTACTCATGATAGTGAGATTAAGTGCTTCCTCTTATGCTTCCTGGTTGTAAGGAAGGTTTCCTCTTCTGTGAAGTAGAGTGGAGTTTTCAGTAGCCTCACAGGGCTAAGGCAAAAAAGGTGGGGGCAGGAAACTCAATAAACATATCAGGCTTTCAGCTGAGATCTCTGGAGGGTTACACCCTAGGAACAGGGCCACATTAGAGAAAAACTAAGTCTAAATAAAACTACAACCTGCTCTTGACCTAGCTCAGTCCCTCAAGTGGATTAAGGTGACCACTCTTCTACTCTATACCAGCATAGGAAAAGGTGCTCAACTTCACTATTCATGAGAGACAGAGAAACTAAAACCCAACGTGATAGTACTACATATTTGCCAGCATACTAAAAGGAAAACAACAGAGAAGGTCTGTGAAGCAACTGGAACTCTTGCACACTACCGAAGGAACTGATATAACCACTTTGGAAAACTATTTGGCAGTTATCTACTAAAACTGAGTATGTGCATACCTTATAACCCACCAAATCATTCTTAAGTATATACCCAACAGAAACACATACATTTATTCTACAAAAGACGTATAAAAGGAATGTAACAGCCAAAAACTGGAAATAACTCAAATGTTTCTCAACAGTAGAATGGGTAAGTTGCATATTCCAACAATGGAACAATGGAAATAAATGAAATATTGTTAGAAGCAACACCATGGATCAATCTTATATAAACTTGCTATATGACTGTAATATATAAAGTTTGGAAACATGTAAAACTAATCTTGGATGTTACAAGTCAGGGTAGTGGTTATCCTTGAGAAGGTAAGACAGTGACTGGAGGGGTGCTGGTGATGTTCTTTTCCTTGATATAGGGGCTCATCACACAAGCATGTTTCTTTTGTGAAAAGACATCTGTTTATACATTGATGGTATACGTATGCTACTAAAGGTATACTACTGTTCAATAAAAAGTTCACTAAAAAAATATGTAAAAAAACGGGGTGCCTGGGTGGCTCAGTCACTTAAGTGTCTAACTTCAGCTCAGGTCATGATCTCGCGGTTCATGAGTTCGAGCCCCGCATCGGGCTCTGTGCTGACAGCCTGGAGCCTGCGTCGGATTCTGTATCTCCCGCTCTCTCTGCCCCTCCCCGACTCACGCGCTCACTCTCTCTTTCTCTCCCTAAAATAAATAAACATTAAAAATTTTTTCAAAAAAAATATATAATTATCTTTTATTTCTTTAAATAAACTTAATTTATTCCAACACTGTAATACTGAAAAACAAGTTCTACTGACCTTAACATTACATTACACATACACACAAAAACTACTAATGATCACATAAGAGACTTCTAAAAAATAATTATGTTTCCTATACCTCTGCTACCCAATATGGTAGCCATCAGCCAAATGTAGCTACTGGGCCTTTGAAATGTGAGACCTGAATTTAGACATAAGTATAAAATACACATCAGATTTCAAAGACTCAGTACAAAAAGGAGAGTGTAAAATATCCCATCAATACTTTTTTATGTTGATTAAATGCTGAAAATGATGCTTTGGGATATACTGGGTAAAATGAAATATTAAAATTTGTTTCAGTCATTTCTTTTGACTTTTTTTAATATGGCTACTAAAACACGTATGTGACTTGCATTATTTTTCCCTTGGACAGCACTGTTCTATCCTGTTTAAAAGAGAAAGCATCCCCTTCTTCCTCCAGTGTTCTTTGAATCTACCTCACTCCATACAGACAGTTCTAAAATTGTGATTGTAGGGCGCCTGGGTGGCTCAGTTGGCTAAGCGTCTGATTCTTGGTTTTGGCTCAGGTGATGGGTCTCACAGTCCGTTGGAGCCCTGTGTTGGGCTTTGCACTGAGAATGGAGCCTGCTTGGGATTCTCTCTCTCCCTCACTCTCTGCCTCTCCCTGGCTCATGCACACACACTCTCAAAATAAATAAACTTTAAAAAAAAGAAAAGAAAAGAAAAGAAAATTATAGTTCTAGTTTGACCAACTACCTCATAAGAATTTGGGTCATCAAATATTCTTTCAAAGACTTCTTCTGCTTCTTTAAAATTGCCATTTTCCATACAAACAGCTATCGCCTAAAAGATAGGATGACAAATACATACCTTAGGCTGCTTTTCAAAAATGTATAATTGTGGTTTAATATTGAAATAAGTCCTGTTAAATCTAAATGACTTCACTAAAAAATGTGATAAATGATTTAAAATACCTTTTCAAAGATGAAGTAACTGTGGTTTGAAAAGGATGTAACAATTTTTCATTGGCCCCTTGTATCTCTATTAGTAAATGCCCAGCATTCTACCTCTTTCGAATTTAGGCCAATTAAAAGCAGACATTAAGGGGTGCCTGGGTGGCTCAGTTGGTTGAGCATCTGATTCTTGATTTTGGCTCAGGTCATGATCCCAGCGTTGTGGGCTCGAGCCCCACGCTGGGCTTTGCACTGAGCATGGAGCCTACTTAAGCTTCTCTCTCTTTCTCCCTCAGCCCCTCTCCCCCACTCACACGCTCTAAAATAAAATAACCAAAAAAAGCAGACATAAATAAATAAATTAGGAGCTACATTATGTACATTTAGGGCCCACCTAAATATTAATACGAGCAAAAGGGAAATGAGAGAGGAGGTGGATGGTGTTTCTGATGATTAGGATGTGTAAAATTAGTTAGGATCCTTAAAAATCTCTAATAGAAACCTAGGAAACCAGATGTTTCTGAATAATCATTTTATAAACTGGCCTTTCTGATATTTTATGGTAAGATATGGGACTACTATTACCATCTGGATAGTTTTGTAAACTTTGGCAAGCTATTTAACCTCATGTGCCTCAGTTTCCTTGTATGTAAAACAGTGTAAATAATAGTACCTATATCATAGGGCTATTGTAAGGATTAGACTTCTATGTGAAAAGTGCTTAGAATAGTACGTGACGAATAGCAAGCAATATATTATATTTGCTATGAATTTATGGTAACCCGCTCAACTTTACCTTAGTATATTAATGATGGCCTGCTTCCTCTAGAATCCCCTCCAAAAACTGGGATAACATGACAAAGCTCTTCATCCCAGGCTGAAATTCTTAAAAGTAGCAGTCATATTTTTGCCTGTTCTCTTCTGGTCTTAATTCCACTTGGCAATCACCACACTAACAATAATTCATTTTTGGGAAGGTGGGCTTTCATCTGGAGTTTTTTCTCCTACCCAACCATAAAATAATTTTCTAAAACTGAGGAAAAATTTATTTAACTAGAACAATCCTTAGTATTTGCTTTGCCTGGTAGCAAAACATATTTTCCCTGCTACTGTATCTTTGAATGACTTTTTTGGCTCTCACTCTTTAATGGGTTACTCCTAAAACTCCCTCTACACAGTTAAAATTTTACATTCCCTTATTCACAAAAACCTATGAATTTCTTACCAAATATTCTGTTTTTCATATTTGTAATTTTTAATAGAAATTGAGACAGTACAAACTACTGATTTTTGAAAGTTGCTTTGTGATCTTTAAACTGATGCAGTGTATTTTCTCAAGTGGGGGCAATATATATATACATACTTAGGTAGCAAACATTAAGTCCCAACTCTCAGAGCTTGTGTCAAAGAATATAAACCAGAGGTCAAATTTCTGAAGAGAGTAAGTATGTTAAATTTTACTTTGGGTTTACCGCCCAACTTCTATTAAGTAGCTCTTAATTGCTCTAGATGTTGTGTGCTTAGATTCTATAATAATAATAATAATAATAATAATAATAATAATAATAATGTAATACTCATACCTGAATTTTAATTAAATTCTGTATTTCTTCATGAAGTTTGTCATGTTCGTTTTCAATTGAGGCCCAAATCATCAGGGCGGATTCCAAGGGTGTAATTCGTTCATCACTTTCAAACTGTGCATCTTTTAAAACCAGAACAAAAATAAGTAATTAAGGAAGCTAAATAGAACCTTACTTTGGTCAATTTTTAATGAATTCAGTTCTTTAAATGTTTACGGAGTATATACTCTGTGCTAGGCAGTATTCCTGTACACAACAGTTTAGGCAAGTGATTTGATTCAAGTTAATTTCCTTTTCTTCCTTTGAAAAATCTGAAGGAGCATGCAATTTAAATGTCAGGAGTTTCAACGATTTCTACTTTATTTCCTGTTGTCTTCTAATTGTGTCTTCAACATTTTGATAATTTACTTAATGTTTACTTATTTTGAGAGAGAGAGAGAAAGACAGAGAATCAATCCCAAGCAGGCTCTGCATTGTCAGCACAGAGCCTGATGTGGGGCTCAATCCCACAAACTGTGAGATCATGACCTGGGCCGAAATCAAGAGTTTGACGCTTAACTGACTGAGCCACCCAGGCACCCCTCCAACATTTTAAACATAAAAATTTATTAATTTGTAGAGTAAGTCTTTTTATATTCCTGGCCCTGTGCCAGGTACTTAGGATACGACCAGGAAGAAGAAATGGTTCCTGCCCTTATGAAACCCGACTGCTAGCTATGAAGAAAGACAAACTGATGTGACTGGTACTTTATTAGAATTATGTATTATGCCAGCGCTTCTCAGCTCTAGCTATACCTCAGAATCATCAGAGGAGCTTTAAAAAACTACAGGGATGCCTCTACAGAGTCCGACTCTTGATTTTGGCTCAGGTCATGATCTCACGGTCAGGACGTGAGATCAAGCCCCAAGTCAGGCTCCGCATTGAGCGTGGAACCTGCTTGAGATTCTCTCTCTGCCCCACCCCTGTGTGGTGTCTCTCTCTCTCAAAGTAAATATACAAAATAAAATGCAAATAACCTAGACCCATCCTTTAGAGACTGATTTAATTAGTACAAGGTAGAGCCCATGCATCTGTATTTCCCAAAAACCCTCTAGGAGGGTCTAGTGTATATGAGGAATAGAATATCAACTCTACGAAAGGATACTAGAAGAGAATCCTTCATGGAAGAGAAACAATCCAAACTGGGACACTGAGGATAAATAGGAGATAACCAAGTGAAGAGGATAAGGATGGGAAGGAGAACATTTCAGGAAGGCAGCAGCAGAACAAAAGGCAGAGGAGTACAAAAGATATTCATACTCATAGTCAACACATATTAACGTCCTATTACATGTTAGGCACTATGCTAAGTGGTTAACATGCAGTAGCTCCTTTATCCACACAATTTCTTTAAAAGGGGATACAACGTTATCAACTTTGTCTTTTATAAAGTAGGACCTGAGACTTGGAGAGGTGACACAGCTAACAAGTAGTAGAAGCAGACTCCAGAACACTTAAACACCACTTACTTTGTCTCAAAAAAGGTGTGTTTCAGGAACAACAAGATGCTTGGTAAGGCTAGAGTACATGCTGGAAAGCATGAAAGATGAAAATGCAAAGGCAGATTGCCTAATCCTTCTAATTTCACTTTTTTTTTTCTTTTAAAAACTCACTTCAGGGGTGCCTAGGCAGTTCAGTCACAC
Source organism: Panthera onca (assembly GCF_046562875.1). Classification (NCBI taxonomy): domain Eukaryota; kingdom Metazoa; phylum Chordata; class Mammalia; order Carnivora; family Felidae; genus Panthera; species Panthera onca. Next base: position 23,104,240 of record NC_138356.1, on the reverse strand, counting down.
CAGTGTCCGACTCCTGATTTTGGCTCGGGTCATGATCTCATGATTCGTGAGAGTGAGCCCATCAGCTGACAGTGCAGAGCTTGCTTGGAATTCTCTCTCCCTCTCTCTCAGCCCCTCCAACCCTTGTGTGAGTGCTCTCTTTCTCTCAGAATAAACACTTACAAAAATAAAAACTCACTTAAATATTTATATTTCCTATTAGGTTTCTGGACGGACATTATCTAACCCATCTCATTAATCTGCCTTCCTTCTCATAAATGTGAGATGTAGGGGAAAAATGTATCACTGTTAAATCTTAATTTCAAAAACTTTAGAGTAGACTTTCACTTTCAGGCAGAATGTGGTAGGCCAACATTCCTATTACAGCTAGAAAAAAGTGGGATAAATTGCAAAAGCATGTTGCTAAAGGCACGGGATAGTGGTGGAAGCAGAGAGAACTAGATGAACTACATCTCCAGGGAGAGAATCCTTTTGAGGGGAGGTGATGAGGGGCAGCTTTTCTTCCCTGGCCTCATTTGTTTATAAGGCGAAGGTTCAGTAAGTGCATTCCAGGCAGGGAGATTTTACTGGGGTAATAGCAACAAGGAAAGCTTCTGGCGGTTTCCTTGGGGCTAGCTTGGTGGACTGGATAGAAGAACTGAAAACACATGGTTGGTTTTCCCCTCAGGACATTTGCTGAGTTCTGGGGCAGTTCGGAAAGCTGGGGTAGAAAGGTAGGGAAGTCTCCCAGAGCTGTACAGAACTTAAAAAATAAAGTCCCATGAAAGAATGAAACCTGTCATAAACAAAACGTTTGCCCTTCAACACATCTGCCACATTTCAAAGCTATGTGGGGCAGAGACTAAAGCTAATATGGTAGCCACTGTCATACATAATTGTTAAACAGGTAAAATATGGCTAGTTCCAAATGGAAATGTGCTTTAAGTATAAAATACACCCAAGGTTTCAAAGACTTACTGCAAAAAGAGGGGTAAAATGTCTCATTAACATGTTTTATGTTGATTATATGTTTATGTATTTTAGAAATATTGGGTTAAATAAGATATTGCCAAAATTAAGTCCATCTATTTCTTTTCAATTATATATATAGCTCACATTTCTAATAGGCAGTGCTGCTGTTGAGCAACCACTTTAAAAAAAAAAGGAAGAATTATATATATAGCTGAAAGTCTACCATATAAATTAAAATAAAATTTTAATTGCTGCCTCACTTGAGTCCATTATGGTGAAATACATTGATTGTTGATAATTGACATGGGCCTATCATGTCTAAGATATACCCAAAGGGGGATCCTGGTGAGCTTCAAGATTAAACCATGGCGCCACACACACATTCTCCATTTCTTTCCAGAAAGAAAGGAGAGGCTAGAGGAAGGGCCATCCGGGAGAAAGTTAAGATCCACTGAACAACTGCTAACATGTGAAACACAGTTGGGCACTTTAGAATATTTTGTCATATTTAATTTACAAAACAACTGTTAACAACCATGTTAACTTATTGTCTGCATGGTCAGGAATTCTCTGATTGTGTCCACATCCAGATGCTTTTCTTCTTTAGCTACAGGCCCAGACTACCTATAGTTCTGTCTCCCTATATCTACTCTGCTTCTAGTCCTAGTCACTTATGGTCATGGCATTAATTGCAGCCCTTCTAGTCCTAGTCACTTATGGTCATGGCATTAATTGCAGCCCTAGTCTTACCCCCAACATGCAGCATACTGTATGAGCCAGAGCTGGACAGTGAACGTCACGAGAGTGGTACTAATGCACTGGGATTTTTCCATACTACAACAGGATTATAAGTAAACAGTTTCATGTTAAGTACTGCCTACCACTTAGCACTGTTGGGAAAGCATTTGTGTAAATTATAAACACCAATATAAATATGTAATTATTTGTAGCAAAAGGTCCTTTAAGTGACCATGTTGTAAATATCACCCGTTACTAATAAACTGAAGCAGGCTTGCCCATTACAATCTAAAATTACCTGTAGAGATAAAGGAGAGAGCTTTTATAGCTATAAATCATATTCACCTATCTAAATAAGTACTGAAATCAAGTTCAAATAAAAGGTTTCAATTATCATAGTTGTGAGTAAAAAACAGAATGTGTATGGAAGAGTCACCACAAAGTTACCATAGTCAAATTTAAAGTAAATCTCCAAGAGAGTCCATGAAGCGTGGCTCCCCATGTGTCAGAATCACCTGGGAACTTATTAGAAATATAAACTCCAGGGCCCCTCCCATCCATCCTATTGCATCAGGAATTCATGGTAGGGAAGGGGACTCAGCATTGTTTTTTAACAAGTGTTCTAATAATTCTGAAGCAAGCTAAGTTTGACAACCAGCGCTCTAAGGAGATGAGAACTATATTTCTTTTCCTTTAAAAATGCTTGTATAGATGTACATGCCAAATACATAGTGCAAACTCTCAAAAACAACTAACAGCTTCCATGTGTTTCCTCTCATTGTTTTACCTTTAGACATAGATTAAAACATTTCACAAATAAGATAAAAACACATATTTACCAAGGGTTTTTCCTGCTGCAACTCTTGTCAAAAACTGACATATGAATATAGTTCTCAACTGATAAGCGGTTAGACTGGACAGCCCATGAATAATAGCTGAAAAAGAAAAGATGTGAATTTTATTAAAATATTAAAAAAAAAAGCCAAACTTGACCCAGCAGTGCCTCTGTGTGGTTGGTTGAGTAATAGGTTATAAACATGCAAAAATCATAAACCGAGAGCTATATGCTTTTATTTATAGGCAATTTTTTTTAAAAATGAGAAAAACAGCAATGAGCACTTTTCTTGTAAAATAAAAACAGATTTTCACATGCAGAATAATAAATACTTAAAAGTACTTTCACAGGTAGCATTCTATACTAATAAAAAGGGAGATTTAGACTCAAACTGTAAAATGTGTCTAATCATTAGCTGGAAGTTTATTTTATACCTTAAAACTCCTACCTAATATTATAGGAAATATTTCATATTATTTTGGTCAAGGTTTCAGTTAAGGGAGTCTGTTAAACTTACAGAGATTTAAAAAACCTATTTATTGGGGCAAGCTGGCAGCGAGGAGACGGCCCTAGGTGTGGCCACCTGCTGCACCCGAGGCCCCGTGGCCTTTCCAGAAAGCCTTGTGGGTCCAAAGAAGTGAGCGCACAGCCTGGTCCAGCAAGAGCGTGTTGGCTTTCTCGCCATGGCCATGGGAACGTCCTGATAAAGCCTCTGCTGGGGCAGCTGGCAGCTCTGGCACTCCGCAGCCCTGACCTTGGAGCTCCTGGAGGGCTGCAGTGTGAGTGCTCCACTGAGGCACGAGGCCAGTCAAGCTGGTCCCCCTGTCCCGAAAGGTGCGCAGCCCAGCACCCCAGGCTTACAGGCGCGGGGAGCCCCCTCTGCTGGCAGTTCTGCGCTCTCACCTCAACGCTCTGCAAGCAGTGGCCCCTGTGCATGCAGAGATGGCAGGGAGCACCTCAGGCTTGCCCTGCCGGCTGGTGGAGGACCCTGCGATGGCGGGAGAATGTGCTCCGTGTGCGAATTCCAGACTAAAACCACCTGAGTGTGCTTCCACAGGGTATGTGGAGAAAATCACATGCAGCTCATTTAAGAGGAATGTTCCAAAGCTGCTGCTCAGCTCCAGTAGAACAATACTTATTCCAGAAATCGAAGGGGCCGTCAGAGACGCGCCCTTGGTGTTCGCTGTGTTCGTCAGTGACAGCTGGGCAGAAAAGCTCTGGAAACAAATCAAGTCCACATTGCTACCTTTTACTCTTTGATAGATGTTTTAGGGATCGTGTCTCAGACACAGACCATAGTATAAACGAACTTGTGGCGCTCCTTCTTGGGAACTTGTGGTGGCAATCCCCTCTTGGTCTCCAGTCTAGATCATTACCGGAGCAAAATAAAGAGCAGAATACTTCCTTTATTGTAATTTGGTTTGGGACAAGAAGTCATAGGGGCAGACACGGAAAGGGGGCAGCAACTTTAGGCCTCAGTTTACCAACTACCTATCTTCCCTTTCTTCTGCTACTTATTTAAAACTTTCAGGGTACAATTTCAGCAAAAAAGTTTATTTCTCAGCCAAAACCTGTTTCTCCTCAACCCTAACCCCAAAGAAGAAATAAAACTGCAGATGTATAAAAAAAGTATTAATGTTAGTCTTCCAAATATTTGAATGCCCACGCAGATGTTATGCTAGGCATTGAGTATGATGCTGGAGTAAACCATAATCCTGGATCTCAGTGAATTTATTACTATGTAGCAATGAAAGACAAATGATTGAACAATTTAAGTAAAAACGTGGAGAAAACTGAAAAAGACAAGTACAGAATGCTATGGATGCATATAACAAAGAAAGCTTAGAATGTGTTTTAGTAGCTAGTTGGAGGAAGGAGATAGGAAAGCTTTTCTGAGGAAATTATGTTTAAAGTAAGACCTGAAGGTTCCACAGTTACACTTCACCCAGGGCTTGGTTGGTGTATATAAAGATTAAATCAACTAGCAAAACCAAAAAGTGGTCTTGCAGCTACTAAGCAGATAAAAGACAAATACGTTGACTTGTATTTATTTCCTCAATTCTAAAATAGCATAATCTTAAACTACACCAGAGATTATCTGGACCAAAACCAGCTACAATTTAATTAAACAAGATTCAGAGAGAGCACAAAATTAATATAAAATTTAAACAGTTCAATACTTACTTAACAGCTACTGCTAGCCAATGTTAAAGACAGAAACCAAAAGTTACGCAAGTGATTCATTAAAATTTTAATGCCACAAAGATTAAGTATGCTATAGGAGCAAAACAAAAGAATCTACTCTATGCTAGGGAAGAAAATCGGACCTCTATCTCACCTCCCTCCATATTCAATTTAGTCCATATGCAGTACCTACAGATACCACTGCCTTTCTGTTCTTTGTACCTGCTAGCCAAAAAACAAAATAAAAACAATGAAAACCTCCCCTGGTTGAACCTGGCTACTTGCTTTCTCCTCACCTGTAACCAAACACTGCTGACAGAAACACGTTAGGGAGATCTACTGACTGGCTGCAATAGCCACTGTATTTAAGCACTTCTAACACCAGGCACTACTCTAAGCACTCTATACCAGTGGTCTTCAAATGGGGGTGATTTTGTCCCTTAGGGGACATTCAGCAGTGTCTAGAGACAATTCTGAAAGTCACGAGTAGAAGGGGAATGCTGCTAGCATCTAGTAGTTGAGGTCTGGGACGCTGCTAAACGTCCTACAAAGCACAGGAGAACCCTCACCTTCACCCCCCTCCACTCTCGTGTGTATGCAGAACAAAGAATCATGTGGTGCAAACACACAGTGTCAACAGTATTGAGGCCGTCGAGAAACCTTGCTTTATATCGATCAGTTCATGTGTTTCTCTCAACAACTCTCTTAAGTAGATACTATTATCAGCACTTTACAGATGAGGAAACTGAGGGCGCCTGGGTGGCTCAGTCGGTTAAGTGTCTGACTCTTGATTTTGGCTCAGGTCATGATCTCATGGTTCCTGAGTTCGAGTCCGCATCAGACTCTGTGTTGACAAACAGGAGAATCCCTCCTTGGGCTCTCTCACTGTCTCTCTGCCCCCCACCCCAAATAAAAAGATGAGAAAACTGACCTACCAAGAGGTAAGTAACTTGCTTCAGGTCTAACAGCTATAAAGTAGCAGAGCCAGGAATCAAACTCAGACAATTTATTCTGGAGCCCATGCTCTTTTTTTCTTTCTTTCTTAAGTTTATTTATTTATTTTGAGATAGAGAGTGAGCAGGGGAGGGGCAGAGAGAGGAAGAGAGAGAATCCCAAGCAGGCTCTGCTGTCAGCGTCAGCCAGAGACCGGACTATATCCCATGACCTGACCCCTGAGATCCTCACCTGAGCAGAAAAAAATCAAGAGTCAGATGCTTAATGGACTGTGCCACGCAGGTGTCCCCCGGGAGCCCATGCTCTTAATCATTATCTTAAACTGCTTCCTAGTCTGGAAACGGCCTAAGTTAAGTGAGGTGTGAGAATAATTGTGAGTCAGAATGAAAGAGCTAAGAATTTTCTAGAAAGCATCAAGAGTTGTGTGTTTTTGAAAAGTTTTGAAAAGTAAATGAAATTCTATAAAAGATAAAAGGAAGTCCTTTCAGTCAAAATGGAAATACAGAGACAACACTATGTTCACAATTTATAGGTCACTGACTAGCAGTGCAACTTTAAAAAATAGTTTACTCTCTCTGGCTTTCTGTGCCCTGATCCTAAAAATAATAGAGGTGGCCTAGATTATTCCTCGGGTCTTGACCTAGAACCTCAAAAGAAGTCTTTAATTTTTAGAAAGGTTTTCAATTTATAGAATTATTGTGAAGACAGAAGTCCTATATACCCTCCCCCCACTTTCCCCTATTAATAACATCTTGTATATGTATGGTACAGGTTACATTAATAAATCAATATTAATACATCATTAACTAAAGTCCATGGTCTTTTCTGACTACCTCAATTTTTACTTATGTCCTTTTTTTTCTGCTGATATCACCCAGGACACATTACATTTAGTCATCATCACAGTTTCCCAGATTTTCCTTGGTTTTGATTACCTTGGCAGTTTTGAGATATTTTGTAGTGGGCTTTGTCTGATGTTTTTCTCACAATTTGATTGGAGTTAAGAAGTTTTGGGAGGAAGATCAAAGAGGTAAAGTTCCATATTCAATACATCATATAAAGTATATATAATGCCAAACTGTCACCGTTCCTGTTGACCTTGATGACCTAGGTGTGAATTAATCTTTGTTAGGCTTCTCTACTGTAAAGTTATCCTTCCCCCAATGCCATACTGTACTTCTCAGAATAAAGTCACTCTGCACAGCCCACACTTAAGGAGTGGGGTGTTAGGTTTCACCTCCTTGACGACATAGTAGCTTCATAAATTACTTGGAATTCTTCTGCAGGAGATTTGTTTCTTATCTCATCTCCTTATTTATTCCATCATTTATTTACATCACTATGGGCTCACAGATAATTATTTTACCTTTGGGTTAGAATTCAAACTATTTTCTTGCTCGAGTTGCTCTGGCCATTGGGAGCTCTTACAGCTGGCTCCTGTTCCCTTTGTACCCCCAAAAGTTCTTTTTGTCTGGGGGTTTGCTGTTAGCACTTCCTTACTTTCTGGCACAAGATGCTCCAGGTTCATCTGTCCTATCTCCTGTCCCAGGGTCAGATTCAGGCCATTTCTCCAAAGAGCGCTGGTTCCCTTTATTAAGGAATGGTATTAGAAACCAAGCCTCCAGTGCTAGGTTACTACGTAGGGTTACATTGCTTCTGTGCCCTTTCGTCTAACAGAATAAGTAAATGAATATATACTAACTAACCTGTGTCTAGACATGTATAGAAATATGCATAAACATTTCTATATGTAATCATTGTTAAAAGAAAACCACAGGCCCAAAATGGTGTCACTCTGGCTAAGTCCCCAAACTGGGCTTACCACCAAATCTGGCTGCACTTTCAACCTTCCCCAAATAGTCTAAACCGGTTGGTAGGAATTTTGTGACTGGAGCCAAAAAGTCTGCCAAATGGGCCTTCTCCATCCCCCAAAGAAAGATGAGGTAATCTGCGTAAGACGCCTGCTGTTCCTCCTAAAGGGAATGGACCTAGACTGGAATAATCCTTTTCTTTTGCTTATAACTTTCTTGCCCTGCCCTCCTTCCTATAAAAATCTTCCATTTTGTACAACTTCTCCAACCTCCTCCCTGCTTGGCTGGGTGGGATGCTGCCCAATTCATGAAATTGTTTAATAAAGCCAATTAATCCGCAAATTTACCCAATGAATGATGTTTCTTAACGCCATTTATGCCTGTATTGAGCCAAACAGGAGCTGATACTAATGTTTCCAACTCAAATTCATTAATACACAGATAATCCTACCTTTCTCCCCAAAGTGGACTTTTTAAATAATTTTAAGTATAACGAACTGGCTTCATTTCAGGATTTAACTTTCTAATTAATGGTAATTAATCATGGCTCTAGTGCCATCTGACACAGTCAGTATATGGAAAGGTTCTTGGAGCGGAAGATAAGGCACAGGTGTGGAACATTCCTTTTAACCTACCAACACTTTATTTTTTTTTTATTTTTTTATTTTTTATTTTTTTATTTTTTTTTAAATTTTTTTTTTTTCAATGTTTTTTATTTATTTTTGGGACAGAGAGAGACAGAGCATGAACGGGGGAGGGGCAGAGAGAGAGGGAGACACAGAATCGGAAACAGGCTCCAGGCTCCGAGCCATCAGCCCAGAGCCCGACGCGGGGCTCGAACTCACGGACCGCGAGATCGTGACCTGGCTGAAGTCGGAGGCTTAACCGACTGCGCCACCCAGGCGCCCCCCTACCAACACTTTAGACTGCTTGACTAGTCCACTCCTCTATAAACTAAGATTACCTGCCTAATTTACGGGATGACCATGAAGATGAAATGTGTCGATACTGTTTTCTGAAGTGTTTAATTTTATATTAAATACCAGCATATCTTTCTGTTCTCATTGAAAAAGCCAGTCTTCTCTGAATCTGTTTTTGTCCATCGCTTACAGACTGTGTTGTGCAGGCAGTAAATTTCATTGACAGTTACTTTTATTCTGCAGGCAACCAAGCCAAATGAGATTTAAAAAGCTCACAAATAGGGGCACCTGGGTGGCTCGGTCGGTTAAGCGTCCGACTTCGGCTCAGGTCATGATCTCACGGTCCGTGAGTGCGAGCCCCGCGTCGGGCTCTGTGCTGACAGCTCAGAGCCTGGAGCCTGTTTCAGATTCTGTGTCTCCCTCTCTCTCTGCCCCTCCCCTGTTCATGCTCTGTCTCTCTCTGTCTCAAAAATAAATAAACGTTAAAAAAAAAATTAAAAAAAATAAAAAGCTCACAAATTAATAGAAAACACTGATGCCTGGGTCACTTGGAGGCCACTGTGACCGCTTAATAAATGCCATCACAGGAATACCTGAGTCGATAAAAACAACAAATACAAGCGCCAAAGGAGAAAAAGGACTTGAGACGCTGGGCAATTTTATACATTTTAACTCGTTTGATCCTGCATCAATTCTAAATGGCGGTCTAATTCTAATTCTCTCTTCACTGAAGAGAAAAACAGAATCTGAGAAAAACTGAGAAGCTGCCAACAGGCGGGTGCGGGATTCGAACCAACTTCAACTCAGAGCCTCGGGTCTTGCGCCGCAGCAGCCCGGGTCCCCCGACCCCCCCCCCCCCCCCCAAGGGGTACTGCGCTGCAAACTGGGCTTTGACAGCTCGCAGAGGTTCCCGCCCCGCTCCGCGTCGTCGCCCCCGGCCTCAGCGCAGCCCCGAACCAGGCGCGCCCAGCACTCACCCTCTGCGCTGTCGCGGGTCCGGTGGAAGTCCTCAGAGCGGCCGTCGCGGAAGGCCCGGCAAAGAGAGAGGCAGAGGAAATCAAGCATCCAGCCAGCAGCAACCGCCTCGGCCTCGGCCACTAGGCCCGGGTCTTCCTCTTCCTCCGGGACCCCCACCTGCACCTGACATTCCAGCAGTTCCTGGCACTCAAACTGCTCCTGATCATCTCTCGGCGTTTCTGCCATTCGCTCTTCCGGGGGCTCCGCGTCCTCCCCATCCGCACGCCCCCGCGGGCTCGGAGCCGCCAAGACACCATTTTCCGCCATGTTAAATCACTCGCGCGAGTCCGCCCCCGCCCCAGGCGCCGAGCGACGATTGGCTAGTGCGGGAGGGCCCTGGGCGGTGCCTCGAAAGGTCTCTTCCGCCGGCGGGAAACCACCAATCACACCGCCAGGGTGGGCGAGCGACTTAAGCCTTGCATTTGATTAGCCGAGGCCTGCTCCCGCTTCAGGATGTTGAATTCCCCGCCACGCTGCAGCCGGGCTTTGTTGGTAAACTGGACTCCTATGGACTGGGCGACTAGTGAGGTTAGGAGGTGAGGAGCCTGCTTTATACTCCTGATAAAATGCAACATTGACGGCAACAGCAACACGGTTAGTTAAAATAGAAAGCATTTTACCCGCAGTGTACTTCAAAAAGGTAGGTGATTAGAACTTGTCACCGTTATCCACGCCTAACGCTTTAGGCGGTAGTATTCACTTAACACAATACGTGATCACCAACCAAAACCGTTACAACGGACTTACATCCAAGCCTCTGCAACCTTAGCGTGCATCACAGTCAGCTCGGGGGCTTGTTAAAACGTAATTGCTGAGCTTCACGCCCAGAGTTTCTGTTCTGTAGGTCTGGATGGAGGTCCTTGAATTTGCAAGTATAACAAGTTCCCAGATGATGCTAGGTTGCTTGTCTGGGGACCACATTTTGAGGATCACTACTCTAGAAAGAGTATATTACTATGGAAATGAATTTAATTAGGGTCTTAAATAGATATAGAGTTCAGCTTGTACAACACTAAGTGAATGATTATTTTGAACTTTGAAATTTAGAGCATAAGAGGTGATGGGAGGGACTCTAGTTATGTTCTGTTTCTCTATGTGGGTGATAGTTACTTTTGAACATGATTTATGCACGTTTCAATATTCAATATGAATAAAAAGTTTACTTTAAAACCCTTTCTCTTTATAACACATCCAACATTATCAATCCTTTATGTGTTTTAATTTTACACACAGTTTAAATGTTGTCATTTAAAGCACAATATTGCAGCGGTTAAGAATGCCTAGGTTGGAATGTCCCCTACCAGTTATCCACTAGCTGGGTGACCTTGAAGGAATTATATCTCAATTTCCTTTTCTGTATATTGGGTATAATAATAGCCTCATCAAAGGCTTGTTGGGAAGATTAAAAGACTTGACAAATATAAAGAATTTAAAACGAAACCAGGTACATAATAAGTGCTCAATATTAGCTGGAAAAGCAGGGCATTTGTACTATCTGGAAAGAGAATCATGAGTCAGACGGGAATGCACCTTCAAGCTCTAATGGCCCTATAGAAGGTAAGTCCTGCTTGCAAACAACGGGGAACAGGATCTAAGGGAGTAAGGGTTAAGGTACATTATGAACATAGCAAACAAACACTGGGTTTCCAAACTGAAAGTTTTTTTTGCCATGCAAGGCTCTCACGTGGAGCCTGCTTCTCCTTCCTTTCCTCCAAGCTTCCTCTTCTTCCCAGCTGGAGTTAAGGGTTATTCTTAGGTGTATCGCCAATTTATTCAAAGCCACAAAGTAAACATATTTTTCTATGGCATCAATTTACTGAAAGATTCAGGGAAGTGAAACATTTTTTACTATTTAAAGCAATGGTGTATAATGAAATGAGGTGAAGAATTTCATTAAGATTTAATCCTAATCAGCAACAAAATTTAGTTTGGGGCTACATCCAGCTATATACTGCATTCTCTGTCTTCTTCCCTTGCTGGTATTTCACTGAAGAGAATTTAAGAAGCGCTGGCCTAATAGGGTGGGTCAAAATTTTATCCCAACAGAAAGTCAGTAATACAGAGTTTTATTGGGTTGTGGGCCAGAAAATAGCCTGGAGGAGGAGGTCTCTCAGAAAAAAAAAAAAATTTCTTAATTTTTTAAACCTGCCCATCAACAACAACATGGATGGTAGGTTTGTTCCTCTAAATAATACTTTGACATCACTATGATCAGAAAACTCAGCTGTAATAAGTATGAAATACCTACAATAAAACTTATAATACATAAAGTCCCAAAAACATTTTAGCCATATTTAATTTAATGGTATGATAGATAATTCAAACACATGGCATTTCAGGAAAACTTACGTAATTCGTAAACATTCTGAGATGGTGCTTTTTTTCTTTTTTTCTGGCAGGCAAGTTCATAATGTATCATTTCCTTCGGGACTGCTTTCAAGGTGATGGATTCTAGTAGTCTGAGGTGAAGGAATCGGTGAGTGGGGAGAAAATCCTGAGTGTGGGTAATATTAGAAGATTATGTTTCTTGCAAACTTGAGTGTATGGACTGAGATCCATAACTGCTACAATTATCTTCAGTTAAAGGGCTGTTATTAGGGGAGGGATTTGATTTGTTTTGTGATGTTCTTAAGAGCACATCATGATCTTACTTACGGACCTTGCTCTATTTACAGTGGGGTTATGTCCCAATAAAACCATCATAGGTGGGAAATACTGTAAGTCAAAAATGCATTTAATACATATAACCTACTGAACATCACAGCATAGCCTAGCCTACCTTAAATGTGTTCAGAACACTTACATTAGCCTACAGTTGGGCAAAATCATCTAATACAGAGCCTATTTTATAAGAAGGTGTTGAATATCTTATGCAATTTACCGAATACTGTACTGACAGTGGAAAACAGAACAGTTGTAAGTATGTTGGTTGTCTACCCTTGTGATCATGTGGCTGACGGGGAGCTGCAGCTTGCTGCTGCCGCCAGTATCGTGAGAGAGTATCTTATCAAATACTGCTAGTGGGAAGAGATCAAAAGTCAAAATTCAAAGTATGGCTTCCACTGATTCACACCATCAAGAAGTTGAAAAATTGTAAGTCAAACCACTGTAAGTTGGGGATCATTGTAGGTACTTTTGAAACATCCTTTTTTTTTTTTAAACTAAGTACCCGGTGTGTGATGTGCATTTGCCTAAAATGGGGTGTGGTAAACATAAAGATGTTATCCTTCTCCTTAAAGAGTTATAGTCCAGTTGGGACACACTCATGCACATATACACCCACCGTACATAAACATCAGACTAATGAGTGATGCTTATAAAAACCCTAGTAGGCGTTTGGTTGAGGGAAAGCATCTAAGCCAAAGAGATTTGGTAAGAAATTTGAGCAGAGGTGCTTAGTATCCTTGCAGGCACAGAGGACAGAAGAGAGATCTGGGTGCAAACTAGTTTCTTTTTTAAAAGTAAGTTTAGGGAGGGGCGCCTGGATGGCTCAGTCAGTTAAGCATTGACTTCGGCTCAGGTTATGAACTTGTGTTTCTCGAGTTCAAGCCCCGCATCAGGCTCTGTGCTGACAGCCTGGAGCCTGCTCAGATTCTGTGTCTCCTCTCTCTGCCTCTCCCATGCTCTCAAAAATAAATAAATATTTATTAAAAAAAGAAGTAAGTTTAGGGAGCCTAAAACACTAGTTTTACTGTCCTCACGAATAGTTCTCAACCTCAGTTGTGCGTCAGATTTTCTCATTGGGCTGACGGAGACTTCATATTCACTAAATCAGAATTTCTAGGGGCAAGGTTTGAACATTTGGGTTTTTCAAAATTTCCCCAGTTGATTCCAATACAGAAACAGGGTTGATAGCTACTGAACCACACAAATAAAATGATAATAGGTAAGTGCCAGATTTCGACTCCACTTGGAGGTAGTGGGTACTATATGTAAATATGTAAATATACATATACATATACATACACATATACATACACACATATGCACATATATATGTACTATGTATGTGTACACATATATACATATATACATACACTATAATTCCAGTAAAGAAGCACACTCTTACTTATGAAGACTTCTTCCTTAGTCAGAATCAAATTAATATCAAGGACTAAAAGAATATTTAGAACTAAAATGAAGCAGGTTTCAGGAAGGAACATATTTTAGGCAATTCTTATTCTTTAGTGATTTAAAAATATTTAGAAGATCTTTCTAACCCCTTGAGATATTTTAGGAGGTATTATGTGCTTTTCAGGATTAGTGTGCGACATGGCTGACAGAATGCAGGCATCACCCAGGTGCTAGTTCACCCTGCAAGGAAATGCAGTGGGTTAAATGCTGGATGTCCAGTATTGACTCCCCATGATCATTGTATTTTATTGCTTTATTTAAAAAAAAAAAAAAGCAAACTTCTGGTGTATGTCTTTAACAAGTCATTGGTTAGCTAATATTTTTAATAAAAATGAATCTACCAAAAGTGAAAGCAATAACTTGTGTGGGTGCAAAAGAAAATGACTGTAAACAGCTGGGGACCAGAGGAAGAATCCTGTTTCTAACTATTTCCTCCAGAAACAAACCAACTTTGGATAAAACAATGTATCTGGTGATGTGTTCTACCCTGGATGGAAAAATAAGGGGAAATCTCTTGACTGCAACACTAAGAAATAAATTGTTTGGTCAGCTTCTGTTTATTAAAGCAGTGTATGAGCTACATATTTTTAATTTTCTAGGAGACACATTTTAAAATGTAAAAAGAGGTGAAATTCATTTTATTATTTTCTTATGTTGATTTATTTTTGAAAGAGAGAGACAGAGCATGAGTGGGGTAGGGGCAGAGACAGAGGGAGACACAGAATCTGAAGCAGGCTCCAGGCTCTGCACTGTCAGCATAGAGCCTGATCCGGGGTTCAAACCCACGAACTATGAGATCATGACCTGAGCCAAAGTCGAATGTTTAACCGACTGAGCCACCTATGAAATTCATTTTAATACGATAATTTATCTAATTCAATATATCCAAAATATTGTTTTAACATGTAATCAGTATAAAAAATCCCTGAGATATTTTATATTTTTAAAGTGTCTTCAAAATTCTATGTATATTTTACATTTACACGCATATCAATTTGGAGTAGCCACATTTCAAGTTCTCAAATAGCCAAATATGGCTAGTGGCTACTGTATAGGACAGCACAGTATGATGCAGCTGGGATTTCAGGCTCTGAATTCAGAAAGACCTAGATTTGAATTTTTTCTCCACTAATTTCTAACTCTTTACCCTTGAGCAAACTGATTAACCCCTTAACACTTAACTCCTAAAGGTTAAGAATAACGGCACCTGCTTTAAAGAGATGCTTGATGAATCAAGGACTCAGTAAATAGTCCTAGTTGTTGGTGGTTTATCTGTTATTTTCCCACTGTGCCAAGTGAAAAGAGGATCTGTTTCAATCTACCTCTTTCACTGAGGAGGTTTGTGAGACCTTGGGCATGATTCTTTACTTCTTTGTGCCTCTTTCTTTCTCTGTCTTATAGAGAAATAATGGTACGGCAAATGGGGAAAAGTTTTTCCTCAACCCTCTTAGGGTCCCTGGCTGTGTCTGAAAATTAAACTGACAATGACAGATTCATAGGAGAAAATGATACAAACTTTATTGAATTTTTACGTGTACAGGGGAGCCTCCACAAGAGAATGAAGAGCCAAAGAAGTGACCAGAGTAGGAAGCTTTTATACCTTTTAGATGAAGAAACAGTCATTTTGTGAAGTTTGGGCGAGAGGTAGTAAATGGTGAAGAAGTGTCTAGGAAGATAAAGGTTAGTTTAACAAGGTTTGTTTATATAGACTTCTTGGCCCCAAATTCCTGGTCTCTAGTGATGTCTTCCCTCCTCCTGGCGTAGGGAGGGTACGTTTCACATGGGAGTTTTATGGCCTGTTTCGGGGAAAAAGAGTGATGGAGGCCAGAGTGACCTTCCTGGTTCTGCCATTTACACAAAACTTTTTAAGGTTAAGATATTTAACGTGCCCAGGTGCCACATTTTGGGGTAGTGTGTCCTGAACCCCATCACTGTGTAGCTCAGAGAACTGGCATGAGGGTTAAGTGGGATAATATATGTGCAAATGTTCACAAACCCTCAATAAACATTTCCCAAAGTGGAGCTAGAGACATTCCACGTTGGCCCAATTTGTGATTTAAAATCACTTAGGTTGTGGTGGTAGTTACATGATTGTATAAAAACTCACAAAATTGTATTCCTAAAATGGTTGGATTTTACTGCTTATAAATTACTCCCCAAAATCTCAATTAAAAAAACAATTTGGAGGGGCGCCTGGGTGGCTCAGTCGGTTAAGCGACCGACTTCAGCTCAGGTCATGATCTCACGGTCCGTGAGTTCGAGCCCCCCGTCGGGCTCTGTGCTGACAGCTCAGAGCCTGGAGCCTGCTTTGGATTCTGTGTCTCGCTCTCTGTCTGCCCCTCCCCTGCTCATGCTCTGTCTCTTTCTGTCTCAAAAATAAATAAAAATATTAAAAAAATTAAAAAAAACAATTTGGGAAATTCCTGGTTTTAAAAAAGGTAGCAGTTTTCTTTTCCATTAACTTCTCAGAGCCACACACTAAATGCATGCATTAATGTGGACTATGAACTTCTGAGTGAAACATCACAGACAGCATGTCTCATAATTGATCATTGCACTCATTTTTCACAGGATGTTCTGTATAATTATTGTACCAACAAACATGCTTTGCCACTGTAAACTGCCATACAGATATATGCAGATACCAGCTATTAAGATTATTTCCTGATACCCGTGGTGCATGGGTAGCTCAGTCAGTTAAGTGTCCAACTCTTGATTCAAGCTCAGGTCATGATCTCACGGTTCATGAGATGGAACCCGTGTTGGGCTCTGCACCAGGCATGGAGTTTGCTTGGGATTCTCTCTCTCCCTCTCTCTCTCTGTCTCTCTCTGTCTCTCTCTCTCTCTTTCCCTCCCTTTGTCCTTCCTCCACCTCTCTCTCTCTCAACAAAAACAAACAAAAAAGATTATTCTGTGATACCTAAGAGTTATGGAAAACTCAACATCACAGACCAATTGATCACACCCTCCTCCTGATACATTTTCTTTATTGGACTTGCAGGCTGTCATCCGTTTCTAGTTTTCCTCATACTTACTAGCCACTTGTCAGTATTCCTGTTGGCTATTCCATGTCTTTCTAAACTCTAAATGTTGGAAAAACCTCATCCTCAGCTTTGAACCTCTTCTTGATTCTCACTATATTCATTCTCGTTAATCTCCTTTTCTCCTGTTTTATTTTTTTAAGGTTATTTATTTATTTTGAAAGATACAGAGACACCGTGAGTAGGGGAGGGACAGAGAGAGAGAGAGAGAGAGAGAGAGGATCCCAAAAAGGCTCCACACTGTCAGTGCAGAGCCCTATGTGGGGCTCAGACTCACGAAACCATGAGATCATGACCTGAGCCGAAACTGAGATTGGGACGCTTAACCAAGTGAGCCACCCAGGTGCCCCTTTTCCTCCTGTTGTTTAAGGTCATTTAGATGTTGTTGAGATTCAGACATAAGTCTCCCTCCCCAACATTTCTGCTGAGCTACCCCATACCACTGCTTGGATTGCATGCATCTAAATTTGACAAGTCTGTATATAACCCTACTCTATCAAACAAGACCCACCCCTCATCTTCCCCCTGATGGGTTTCAGGGCAGGCCACCCTAAAATATGCCACTTTGATTACTGATTATTGATATTATTTTGATTGATATTGATTATTTAAAATTAAAGTTACTTAAGAAACAGCTGGTACAAGAAGGACACTCTGACCCTTCTCTGTTCCCCTAAAAGTAGGAAATAAATTCCCATGCGAAGGGCACCCTCCTGCACCTGGAGGGTAAGAGGTATCCCTGTCGCCAGAGATAGGGAATTCAGGACCAGGAAGGCTGTGTAAACAAACCTTGTTACTTCTTTATCAATTTCCTCCATCAAGCCCAAACTCCTTGTCTTGTCAGTTTTTCACAAATTTATTATTTCTTTGTCTAAAAGATGCCCACTTTGGTCACTTCTCTGTCCTATTTTTGTGAGCTCCCGCACATACAAGATTACATTTTTCTCCTGTTAATCTGCCTTACGTCAATTTAATTATTAGAACAGCCAAAGAAACTAGGAGAGAAGAGTGTTCCTCCCCTACACCTCAGTAAATGGCAGTTCCACACACTTAGCTAATTAATTGGGCCCCAAACACAGGCTTCATCCTTAATTCCTTTCTTTACCACACACAACACTTGTAGTCCTTCAATAGCTTGGCTCAGCTCTACTTTCATAATATGTCCAGACTGTGACGACTAACCATCGTCTTCATCTCCACCTTCAGTTACGTAGTCATCATCTCATTTGGACCCCAGTAGCCTCCCAATGGATCTCTTTGCTTTTACCCCAATCTTTTGTTTTCCCACCTGCTCAAATCTATAATGGTTTGTGATCACTCTTTAAAAAAAAATTTTTTTTTTTAATGTTTGTTTACTTTTGAGACAGAGACCGAGCATGAGCAGGGGAGAGGCAGAGAGAGAGGGAGACACAGAATCCAAAGCAGACTCCAGGCTCTGAGCTGTCAACACAGAACCTGACATGGGGCTCGAACTCACAGACTGTGAGATCATGACCTGAGCTGAAGTCGGACGCTCAACTGACTGAGCCACCCAGGCACCCCTGATTTGTGGTCACTCTTAGAGTGAAATCCAAACTTTTCACTAAGGACTAAGATGCATTATATGACCTTGTTTCTACTTATATTTCTAACCATAGCTCCTGCAAACTCTGCCCATTGCTCACTCTGCTGTAACCATTCTGGTCTTCTTGCTATTCCTTAATTAAGCCAGACTCACTCTTGCCTCAGGGCCTTTGTGCTTGCTGTTCCCTCTGACCTGATTGTTCTCTCAAATAACTGCATAGATCTCTTGGTAACCCATTTCATTCAAATGCCACCTTCTTCAGAGAAGCTTTCTTTTTTTTTTTTTTTAAGTTTTTATTTAAATTCCAGTGAACATACAGTGAACTAATATTAGTTTCAGGTGTACAATTTAGTGATTCAATACTTACATACAACACCTGGTGTTCATCACAACAATTGCACTCCTTAATCCCCATCACCTATTTAAGCCATCCCCTCATCCACCTCCCCTCTGCTAACCATCTGTTCTCTGTAGTTAAGAGTCTGTTTCTTGGTTTGCCTATCTTTTCTTCCCCTGTGATCATATTTGTTGTTGTTTCTTAAATTCCACATATGAGTGAATTCATACGGTGTTTGTTTTTCTCTGACTGACTTATTTCACTTAGCATAATGCCCTCCAGCTCCATCCACATTATACACAAAAATAAATTCAACATGGATTAAAGAGCTAAATGTGAGACATGAAACCATTCAAATCCTAGAGGAGAACACAGGCAGTAACCTCTTTGACATCGGCCACACTAGATACATCTCTTGAGGCAAGGGAAACAATACCAAAAATAAACTATTGGGACTTGAGAGAAGCTTTCCTTGACCAATCTAAATATCTCTCATCTGCAATACTCTGCATAGCATGTATCACTAACTGATCGTATTTGTATTTTAGGTTTTCCTTTGTCAGTTTCTTTCATTAAAACATAAAATTTATGAGGGAAGGTATTTTGTCTGTCTTGTCCACTACTGTATTCCTAATGCTTAGAAAAATCCCTGTCACATGGTAGGTGTTCGATCAGTACTTATTGAGTCAATGTATGTTGCAGTTTTCTTAGACATGACTAGAAGAAATTGATATCCAAAAGAATAGAAAACATTCTTACCATTGAGATTTATAGAATTTGAAAACTTCAGCTATTAAGTACTAAATAATACTCTAAGATTTATTGCATGTATTCAGAAAAAACCCAGAGCCTTCCAATTCTGTCCTTACCCCCTTTCTTCTCTTCAGGAGGTCAGAGCAAGTTCCATCAGCTAGATACTGATGATGATGATGATGATGATGATGATGATGATGATGTTGGTGTCAATCATACCTAATATTTATTGCATGTTTAATGGGTGCTGGGGACTTTCCTAAGGGCATTGTATGCATGGTCTCATTTAATCTTCCAGCAAGTTTATTAGGTAGATACTATTATGATCCTATGGTTTTATAGAGGTTGGGCCTGCAGCACAGAGGATTGTTAACTCACCCATGACTGGTAAGTGAGCTAGCTACTTAATAAGATAAGGACCGAGGACCTGAAACCGGGTACTGTGACCCCATGCTATTCCTGCTTATCCCTAGAAGTCTCCCTCTAGGGGAGCAGACACGAACCAGAGTCGATTTTCTTTGTCACTTTTACTTAGGCCTGGAGGTCTACTTCCCCTTTCTCTCTGCTGAAGAATTAAAGCCAAAAGCTCTCATGCATATCAACTTTTGCAAATAAGTGCATAGCACTGCTAGACGCTCCTATTTAATGACTCAGGATGTCACAGCACATTAAATTATTCTTTCTCACAACAAGATTATTTCAAATGGAAAAGGATAATATTTTGCCTTAAAAGAGTGGATCCAGAGAAGTTGTTATATTTGACTCCTCTGAAGTCCCAGTTGCTGGAGTCAAGAACAAATCCTAGCTTCTCTCATGCCAAGGGATCACAATCTTAGTTTTTCTCATGTCAAGGGACCAAGAGGTTTTGCATGCAGGAGGGTGCTCAATTTCTGGCCAGTTAAATTTCAGAATAGAGAGAAGAGAGCCACTGTCACCACCCTTTGGGGCCCAGCTGGGAGTCTCAGAAAGCCACAAGGAAGGGAACGTGGTAGAAATCAAGTGCATCCACATCAGTAGTACACTAGAATTCTTTATAAGCCTTATCTACGTATCAGAGTTCAGAACAGAGAGTCAGAGGGGGGTTGGTCTCCTGGCCTGCAGCTCAGCAGTGTGACCTATTTGATACCTACAAACTAGGTAACTTCTATTCGCCTTGGTTTCTTCCTTTGAAAAGTGGAGGAAGAGTTGCCATGAGGACAAATTACTTAACCAAAGAAGTCACTTAAAATGCTGTCTGGCATATTGTAAGTGCTCAATAATACTAACTCCTCCTGGTTTTCTCCTTTGTCCTGATATTCAAACACTGTTGTACAGAATCCATTTAGAAATTATCTTACCTACCTCTATTATGAAGAATCACGTTTTCCTTATCAGTTTAAGTCTCAGTGTTTTGGGTTTTTTCCCCAAGGGAGGGGGACAAGATCACACTAACAGGACAATTCAACCAGCAGAAAGGGGTAAATTTCAGAAAGAAATGTGTGTGTAATCCCATTTTTATAAAATCCCAGTTTTATAAAAAATTTAAAACCTGCCACACATTACACTCTATATTATATATGATACTTTCATATGAAGGAGAAAAAAATTCATGAGAAAGATGAATACTAAGTAATGCCCCCTTGACAGGGGAGGAGGGAACTGTTTTCAGGAAGGGGGATGTAAGAGGCCTCACATATATGTAATTATTTTACTTAAAAAATGGGAAAATGTTAAGATTTGATAAGGGTGGGTGACAGGTATATGTTTATTATATTATTTTCTATACTACATAACTTTGAAATACTTCATAGAATCATTTTTGAAATAAAGATATTCAGAGCACAGTTGTGCCTTAACAATTCCTATTTATTTATTTATTTATTTATTTAGAGAGTGCAAGAGGGGTAGAGACAGAGAGAGAGAGAAAGAGAGAGGGAGAGAGAGAGAAAATCACAGCCAGGCTCCATGCTGTCTGCACAGAGCCCAACACGGGGATCAGTCCCATGAACTATGAGATCATGACATGAACTGAAATCAAGAGTCAGATGCTCAACCAACTGAGCCATCCAGGGCCCCCCTTAACAATTCTTAATAACAGATTTGGCCAGCATTGCCTTTCCAAATTAACCAATTCCTTGACTAAAGAGATGAATTTGACTACTTATTTTGTCAGCTTTGGTGATATATTTCTTCTTCCCAGCAGAGGTCACTATCTAATGGAATATTCTGGTAAACAATAGAATACATAGTATATAATGCCCCCTCATGCAAAGATTTTCAGTCTTAAAAAAAAATCTGTCATATTCTTTATTACTAGCTTACTTGTAAGGCCAACATACAAGAGGGTAGAATGTGAGGTGGGATCGGGGCCAGAGATGTGTGAAGCTGGTTTGAAATCTTCTGCACAAAAACAAGTAACATACATCAATGTGGCTTACTATGTTTCCTCTTTTGGCAACCAACATCTGTAAAAGTGTGCCCTTACTCTATGTATGGGACCTTACTATTCTTGCCTAAATATATACTAATTCTCCCTTCTCATTGGATGGATAGTTTGAATACAGAATGCACAATTACAAATTGCTGGGAGAGGGGCGCCTGGGTGGCTCAGTCGGTTAAGCGGCCGACTTCGGCTCAGGTCATGATCTCGCGGTCCTTGAGTTCGAGCCCCGCGTCGGGCTCTGTGCTGACAGCTCAGAGCCTGGAGCCTGTTTCGGATTCTGTGTCTCCCTCTCTCTGACCCTCCTCCGTTCATGCTCTGTCTCTCTCTCTCTCAAAAATAAATAAATGTTAAAAAAAAAAAAAAAAAAGAAGTTGCTGGGAGATAATTGTTCCATTATTATTATTATTTTTTTTTAGCTTCCAGGAATACCATAGAGACGTCTGTTGCAATTAAAGTTTTAAAGTTTTTAATTTTTTAATTTATTTTTGAGAGAGACAGAGTGTAAGTGGGGGAGGGGTAGAGAAAGAGGGAGACACAGAATCTGAAACAGGCTCCAGGCTCTGAGCTGTCAGTACAAAGCCTGACGTGGGGCTTGAACTTGGGAACGGTGAGATCATGACGTAGGCTGAAGTCACAGGCTTAACCATCTGAGCCACCCAGGCGCCCCAGCAATTAAAGTTTTTAATCTCTGTTTGGAAATTTTTTTTCCTGTCTGGAAGCTTTTACAATTTCTTCTTTATTTATAGTCATCTGAAATTTCATGATACTCTTTCTTAATGTAGTTTTGTTTTTATTTATTGTACTAATCCCTTGGTGATTACTTTGAATTTAGAAAGTCATGTCCTTTAGTCCTATCTCATATATGTGATCAGCTGTATTATTTCTGGTAATTTCTTCCCCTGCATTTTTTTTTCTGTGTTCTCTTTCTAGAACTCCTAATAAAGAATGACCCTCTGACTAATTTAGTCATTTTCAAAGTCTTTTCTCTCTATAAAAATAGTCTCTTTATCTTTTTGGTTTTACTTTCGGGGAAATACTCTCAACTGAGATATTTCTTTTGAAATTCTTATTTCTATTAACTTATTTTTTAATATCTAAGAGCTCTATCTTTTCCTTGGAATATTCCTTTTTAAAAGTTGCTTATTGTTCTTGTTTCACAGATGCTATATTTTCTTTTATCTTTCATAGGATATGTATTATGGTTTGTCTTTACTATGATTACTTATGTTTTCTATCTGATGTCTTTGTTACTTGCTTGTTTGTTTTGGTTTCTCTCTTTAATATTAAATGCTTTCCTGGGTGCCTGAGTGGCTCAGTTAAGCTTCCGATTTCAGTCAGGTCATGATCTCACAGCTCATCAGTTTGAGGCCCACATTGGGCTCTGTGCTGACAGCTCAGGGCCTGAAGCCTTCTTCAGATTCTGTGTCTCCCGCTCTCTCTGATCCTTCCCTGCTTGTACTCTGCCTCTCTCTCTCTCTCAAAAATAAATAAACTTAAAAAAATTAAAAAATATATTAAATGCTTTTCTCAACTGCCTCAAAATCCTTGTTTATATCTGGGAATGGAATACTAAGCACCTAACTGGAAGTGTAGGGGAGAAACAACGTTTACTCTACCCTGCTGGCTTCTTTTGGTTGGTCTATTAATTACATTGATATTAGATTCATAGGAGAAAAACAAATTTAATTACATATGCACAGAAGCACCACAAAGATTTGAGAGTCTCAAAGAAGAGCCAAGCAATTGAGGCTTATATGCCATCATGAACAAAGGAAAAGGGACAGGGGTCTGGGGCTCCAAAGAGAAGGAAGACAGTTCACAAGATGATAGGAAGAGCAAATGTTTGGTAAACGAATGTTTGCAATGTCATGCAGAGACAATGTTCAAAGAGAAGACTTTGAACAAACAGGCCCTGCCAAGTTCCCCCACAGCTTAGCACACAGAGCCCGTATACTCTTTGTAGTTATCTCTGGTGATAGCTCTGTTCCTGGACCAGGCCCTCTATCTAAATTCTTTTAGACAGTTGAGGAGGGTGTCAAAAGCTCTTCCTGAATCTTTGGGACTTTAATTATCTTCAACTCAAAACTAATCAGCATGCCAAAGTGGCACATTCTGGGGAGACTCGTTCTGAACTTAGCAGCCATATATATTAGTGGGACTTGTCTACTGTGGGCCACATACAGAGTGATTGGAAAGACCTGAATCCTTCATGAGAGCCCCTAACCTCTGTGCCAATTTTTATGATCTCTCTTAGTCAGTTTGGGCTGCTATAACTTAAGTACCATAGACCGAGTGGCTTAAACAACAAACATTTATTTCTCACAGTTCTAGAGGCTACAAGTCTGACATCAGGGTGTCAGCACAGTCAGGTTCTTGGTGAAGGCCCTCTTCCTGATTTACAAATGACTGACTTCTCGTTGTATACTGACATAGGGGGAGGACGGGGGAGAGGAAGCAAATTCTCTCCTGTCCTATTCATAGGAGCCCCATCCTCATGAATGGTTACCGTTCAAAGGCCTTGCCTGCAAATATCATCACATTGGCATTCAGGCTTCAACATACGAATTTTGGGAAGACACACATTCAGTCCATAGCGGCATCCATAGGTGTTTTCTCTTGAACTGGATGGTTTCTCGAGGGACGACTCCTGTTTCCAGCACAGTGCCCTAGCTCACCTCAGCTGGGTCTGTGTACCTGAGTATATGGCTGATGAATCTAATCATGTGCTTGGGTGGTTGAAATAGCTGGGATTTACCCACACTTTTTCAGCCTCAGGCTGCACCTCTGCCTTCAGAGGTCCCTACTTCTCCTTTCTTAGGTTTTCTAGAGTTAAGAATTCCCTCACTACCAGACTTTAGTTTTTGTATTATGCAAAGTTAAAAACCACTAATCTAGCTATTTTCCATAATTTTGTGGACATCTGTTGTCTAACTGTTGTCTCCCCATCTATTCTCTATGTCACTGAGGCCTTCTGTCTTTAATTTATTTATTTACTCATTGACTTTCATTTTAGGGAAGTTTCAGAAAGAAGATAAGAATATGTTCAATCACCATTATAAACTTGAATTGTTTTAATGGATAAGTTTGTTTGTTTGTTGTTTTGTTTTGACCATATCACATACAAGAAAGTTAAAGCCACAGAGGTATATCTTGCCTAAATTAGCAAGTGGCAGAGAAGCTAACATTTACTCCAATGGCCCTCTCTAATGAGGGATACAGGTAATGTTACAAATACCCACCACACGAGATAATGTTAGTGGCATGAGTTACCTTTTACAGCTGTGAGCTATGTAGCTATTGGGAAACCCTTTAGTTCAGTGAACTTCCAGAACCCATTTTCTATCTTGCCTTCTCTAACCTCTCTAGCAACATGACAAAAGCAGGGTTCGCTTTGAAATGACAAATCACAATGTATATTTTTAAACATTCAAAGCAATCGAGCAACACAGAGGTTTCCAGAAAAGTTTCATATAGATCACTTTTTGTAACTTTAGTGTTCCTACTATTGACTGATTAACTCAGGATGGTTTTGTCCTAATTGAGAATTGCCTTTCTTTTTCCTGTAATTTTTGTTTTAAGTTTCTGTCTAATCTAGTTTTTCATCTTTGTTTGCAGTCTTCAGTGAAATATGTAATAGATGTTAAAATGCCAGGGAAGTTGCCATCAGGAAATAATAAATGTGAAATTTCAGATGAGAGATCACAAATCACCATAGGTTTTTACGGTTTTCAGAGGAAATAGTTTAGAGGCTATTCTAATCTCCTTACCCATTTTAAGGTTGTAGAATTATCTAGAGAATGGAAAAGGTGATTTTATGAAAAATTTCTTTGCACAGAGTTGTCATCATATTATAATCCTGCACCTCTTCCCTGGGGAAGGTGTGAGAGTAGTTTTGATGTCCTTATCAAGTCTAATGAAGCTTCCACAGAGAGCTGGTGAATTTTCTCATACCGGGATCTTAATTTGTGGCCCGGCAGTTGGGGGCATAGTAGAGAGAGGTATACTCCTTCTCAGAAAACGTAGAGTTTAAGGGAAGAGCTATGTCTTACTTTGATGGGAGTGTCAAAAAAATAATGTTTTGGGAGTTTGTGAGGGCAAGGGAGGTATGGGTGCTTCTCATGGACCAGATGTGAGTAGCACCCAACAGAGTTGGTGTGGGTGGTCT
The DNA here is from genome assembly GCF_046562875.1 of Panthera onca. Classification (NCBI taxonomy): domain Eukaryota; kingdom Metazoa; phylum Chordata; class Mammalia; order Carnivora; family Felidae; genus Panthera; species Panthera onca. Next base: position 23,078,414 of record NC_138356.1, on the reverse strand, counting down.
GGGTCTCAGCAAGAAGCTGAAGGTGAATGCCTAGAAGATACAGCAATGCTAAAGACCCATATTTCATAGAGATACTCCTGCAATTTATCAAGGGAAGAGGGGAGTACTATGTATATTGCAATATACTAACCACCAGGAGTCAGTGTCAGACTGTACAGGTTCAAGGGCATCCTCCCCAACAAGACTACTTTTACTTCAGATCCACCTGTCCTTCTGACCAACTAGCTATAAATTTGGGGTTTTCCACTATCCTCTCAATCAGTTATTTGCTATAATGCTCATATAACTCAACAAAGTGCTGTACTTATGATTATGGTTTTATTATAAAAGATATACAGAAAGTGAGGTCTGGGAAAGAATGTGGAGATTCCACACCCTTTCCTTGTTGAGTCAGGGTCTGCCACTTTTCTACACATCAATGTATTCACCAATCAGGAAGCTCCACTGAGCTTCCCTCCAGAGTTTCTATTTGGGTCTTATTGTATAAGCATGGTTGATTAAATCATTGGCTGTGTGGTTGAACTTAATCTCCAGCCTACCTCTCCTTCCCAGAGGTCTGGCTGGCCAAAATTCCAAACCCTCTAATCTCATGGTTAGTTTCTCTGGTGACCAGTCCCTATCCCTGGGCCTACCAATAGTCACCTCATTATCATTACAAAGATTCTTACCATTCAGGAAATCCCAAGGGCTTTTAGAAACTGCCAGGAGACTGGGACAAAGACAAGATAAATTATTATGCGGTAAAATGTTCAGTGGGAAACTCTGAAGAGCCCATGAAAGCAACAGGAGGCAGAGAGTCATCTTGAAACTTCTGCCTGGTCCAAAAATGTGAAAAACCAGCTGATGATGGTAATAGTTCAAGTAAGACCTTTCCTACTTCTGTTCTTCTCTTCCATTGTGCCAGCCCTGGAGGCATAACACTTAGGTGGTAAGGGAACAGAGAAATAGAGATGCCAACCAAGTCCCCATTCCCCATTGCATACTATGCTTCCACCCTGAACCACACTCAAGCTGTGGGAAGAGAAGACCCTAAATCAAATTCAGAGTTTTGATTAACCTTCTGGACTAAACATTTGAATTCCTGTATTTGGCCTGTATTTGCCCATTACAATGATGATAGGACCTAAGAGTGAAGAACAATAAAGTCAGGGATTTGGCAGTAATTTTCATCAAGAGTTGTGGTAAAATAAATGAAATAAATGAAATGAAATTTCACATTTTAAATTTCATTTAGAAGAAAGATGAAATGAAAAAAAGTAGGTGAGTTTGGTTTAAGTCATGATTGGTGCTGTTAAATGTACCAATTTCAAATACTTAAATACACACAAAAAAGAGTGCATTTATTTAAAGCAAGGTTTCACAATCTTGACACTATTGCCATTTTGGACCAGATAATTCTTTATTGTGGGGTGCTGTCCTGAGCCCTTAGGGTGTTTATAGCAGTGTGGCCTCTAGCCCCTAGATGTCAGTAGCTCCCCCCCCACCCCCCACCAGTTGTGACAACCAAAAATGCCTGGGGTAGGGGGGGCAAATTGCCCTCCATTGAGAAAAACTGATTTAAAATATTATTTCCCATCTGTTGGCTTTAGGCTTTGTTTGTTGTTCTTTTTCTAGCTCCTTTAGGTGTAAGGTTAGGTTGTTTATTTGAGATTTTTCTTGCTTCTTGAGGTAAGCCTGTATTGCTATGTACTTCCCTCTTAGGACAGCTCTTGCTGCATCTCAAAGGTTTTGGACCGTCATGTTTTAATTTTCCTTTGTTCCTATGTAATTTTTAAAATTTCTTCTTTGATTTCTTGGTTGACCCATTCATTGCTTAGTAGCATGCTATTTAACCTCCATGTATTTATGGCCTTTCCAAATTTTTTCTTGTGGTCGACCTCAAATTTCATAGTGTTGTGGTAAAAAAAAATATGCATGGTGTGATCTCAATCTTTTTGTACTTGTTGAGCCTGATTTGTAACCTAGTATGTGATCTGTTCTAGAAAATGTCCCATGTGCGCTTGAATAGAATGTGTAATTTGCTGCTTTAGGATGAAATGTTCTGAATATACCTGTTAAGTTCATCTGGTCTAGTGTGTCATTCAAAGTTGTTCTTTCCTTGTTGATTTTCTGCTTAGATGATCTGTCTGTTGATGTAAGTGGGGTGTCCCCTACTATTATTGTATTATTATCAATGAGTTCCTTTATGTTTATTATTAATTGTTTTATATATATATGGGTGCTTTCAAGTTGGGGACATAAATATTTACAATTGTTAGGTCTTCTTGTTGGATTGTCCCCTTTATCATGATATAGTGCCCTTCTTCATCTCTTGTTACAGTTGTTGGTTTAAAAACTAGTTTGTCTGATATAAGTATTGCTACTCTGTCTTTCTTTTGACATCTATTTGCATGATAATGTTTCTCCACCCCCTCACGTTCAATCTGCAGGTGTCTTTAGGTCTAAAATGCATCTCTTCTAGGCAGCATACAGATGGGTCTTGTTTTTTAAATCCATTTTGATACCCTGTGTATTTTGATTGGAACATTTATATCCAGAGTGATTATTGACAGATACTTATTTAGTGCTATTTCATTACTTGTTTTATCACTGTTTCTGGAGATCTTCTCTTTTCCTTTCTAGTCTTTGTCACTTTTGATCTTTTCTTTCCACTCACAGAGTCCCCTTTAATATTTCTTGCAGGACTGGTGGTCACAAACTCCTTTAGTTTTTGTTTGTCTGGGAAACTCTTTATCTTTCCTTCTATTCTGAATGACAGCCTTGGTAGATAGAATATTCTTGGCTGCAGATTTTTCTCATTCAGCATGTTGAAAATATGCCACTCCCTTCTGGCTTGCCAAGTTTCTGTGGAGAGATCTGCAGCTAGCCTTATGGATCTTACCTTGTAAGTTAGGGACTTCCTTTGTCTTAATACTTTTAGGATGTTTTCTTTATCATTATATTTTGCAAATTTAAGAATAGTAAAATAATTTAAATCAAAGAATTTTTGTGATTCAAATATTATCTTCTAATTTACTTGTTTTGAAAATCTGGATGGTCATACATTATGTTTTTTTTAAAAGCAGGAATAGCTACAATCCTACTTTTGTGGTTGTTCTCATCTTGAAACAAGTTCATGGATTTTTGTGGAAAGTATGTCTCACATTGGTCAAAAACACTGACAGAGGGGCACCTGGGTGGCTCAGTCGGTTGAGCATCGGTTTGGCTCAAGTTATAATCTCGTGGTTTCTGAGTTCGAGTCCTGCTTTGGGCTCTGTGCTGACAGCTCGGAGCCTGGAGCCTACTTCAGATTCTGTATCTCCCTCTCTCTGCCTCTTCCCTGCTCACTCTCTGTTTCTCTCTCTCTCAAAAATAAATACACATTAAAAAAAATTAAAAAAAAACACTAACAATTTGGGGCCAGTCAAAATGAATACTCTGTTGCTTAATAATTATTTTATAATGCCTTTAATCTTATTATATGAAATTTAAATAATATCAGTGCTGCCTTTTATTTTGGGAAATATCAAATGATGATTATATTATCCCAATTTATTAGTGTTGCTGGACTCTTATGAGAAAATATCACCCAAGGGAAACCCTCTTGCAGCATCTGGTGCTAGAAAGACAACTTAGATGTATTTAAAACAACAACAACAACAATAACCTGTTTTTCAAGATAAAACAAAAATGGGAACAATTATTTATTGCTCATTGGCTACATTGCAGACACTGCTAAATGCTTTACAACGTCATCGTGCTAATCCTCACACAGTCCCTGTCATATGTTATCCACATATTCTAAGTGTGGAAAATAGAAGCTCACAAAGTTAAATAACCTGACCAACGCCATGTATTTAGCAAGTGATAGAGCTAGGCTTAGAGTCCATGTGCGCTGATGTCAAATCCTTATTCTTTTCACTCTTAAAATGACTTGTTGGACTGTACAAATACACAAATAAAATATTCCACTGAGAAGACTAAGGTTTCTACATTTAATATCTTCATTAAGTGATATTCTCAGGAAGGAGGCATCCATGCTATGTGCTACGTCAGTGCTACTTACTCAGAATGTGGTCTGCAGCTGGTGCCAGCTTTTCATTGCATGGTGGCTGGTTTCCAAAGGAAAGCAATCTCCCATAGAGAGATTGCTAGGCAGAAGTCATATGGCCATTCATGACCTGGCCTGGAGAGGTATAAAGCGTGACTTCCACCATACTCTATTAGAGAATTGCTTCGTGTACACACTATTGACATCTTGGGCCACATAAGTCTTTGTTGTGGGGCTGCTCTGTCCATTTTAGGATGTTCAGCAGTGGTAGCACCCTTCCCACCACTTGTGATGACTAAAAATGACTCCACACATTGCCAAATGTTCTCTGGAGTTGAAAACATCACTAGGTAAAAACCACTGCTCTATTTTTTGAGGCAGTCACAAAGGCCTGCTCAGGTTCCATCTGTTTATGGGAGAACGGCAGGGTTTTGGAAGAGCATGTAGGACAAAACTTATTTGTGGCCATTTTTGGAAAATATAATTTGCCATGGTAGCCTTTTGATTAATGCTATGGGCTAAATGTATTCCCCTCAAATTTAAACATTGAAACTGTAATCCCCAGTGCGATGGTATTTGGAGATAGGGTCTTTGGGAGGTAATTAGATCATGAGGGTGGAGCACTTAGGTGGGATTAGTGCTCTTAAGAAGAAGAGACTTTTAAGGAGAGAGCTGGCTTCTTTCCTCTCTCCGTGCCACATGGGAACCAAAACAGGAAGAGGGCTCTTCCCAAGAACTGAAGTGATGACACCTTAACCTTGGACCTCCCAGCCTCCAAAACTGTGAGAAATAAATTTCTGTTGTTTGAGCCACCCACTCTATGGTATCTTGTTACAGCATCCCGAACTAAGACAACTGAAGAGTATACATTTTTTCTACATATTTTTCTGTGCTGAGTTTTACAGATATTCCAGAGCTATGGCGTGGTCTCTGGCTGTACAGAATTCTCATGTTATTTGTTCTTATTAAAGAAGATGCTTCATTTTGAATGCACCATCTTGGAAATTTTGTTAACATCTCAATTATATGGAGCAATGCTCCAGGTGAAAGCCCTTAATATCATTAAATTAAATTAATTGCATTATCGCCCAAGAAATTGGAGCATTTACCTTTATTTTGCCTGGCATTCTCAGGCTACAAATTTGTGACACATAAGCATAATAAATTTTCATTAGTTTTCAATATTTATTATTTTCTGATTTTTAGGCTGTTGATTTCCTTTCTGTGCTTCTACTGTTGTATGGTCTCAGTGAAACCCCTTACTGTATTCTATGAAACCTAACAAGAGTCACATTTTTGTGTACTTCCTCTGGTTTATCAGTGATTCTGTTGTGCAGCATCAGAATAAAATAAGTATATTAGATGCCTATTTTCATATTGACAAGAAGTCTGCAATTTTTTTACATCTTCATTTAAGAAGTAACTGGAAGTAGCAGTTTTCTTTTTTAAAGCAGAGCTTAAAGCTTTGCCCCAAAATATTTTAAGTTATCATTTAGAAGTATTCCCTCCTACAGATGTATCCCGTGAAAAATGCCCTGTACCATTTCTTCTCTAATCCTTCCAGTACTACCATGACAACTCCCTGAAGAAGGTTTGGAGGGCTATGGAATGTGGGCTTTTCATTCTCAGTTTCATTTTATAAAAAGATTTTAAAGGATATGACTTCATTTCAGAACTTGTAAAGACTTTCCATAAAAACCTATCTCATGCTTTTGAAAAATGAGGCTGTCTAACATTTCAGAGTATATTCCATGTAGATTATCACATTAAATGTCCACAAGAACTCCGTTGAGTGCTTACTATTATTATCCCTATTTAACAAACAGGATAACTTGCCTCAGGTTGCTCATCTTATTAGTGGCACAGCCCTAATTAACTGGAGGCAGTGTAATTTTAGAGCCCATGCAGTTGGCCATTTCTCTATGCTTCTAGCCATCAAATGGAGGCAGAAGCTTGGCTGCATTGTTAGGCTGCTCTCTGTCCTTAGACTTAGTACTGGAGTGGGGAGCCTGGAGAAGCCAGGCCAGATGAACCAGCCAAGAGCCACGTGAGTGGGTGTTTGTCCTAATTATCCTTTGCTATGTAGAATGCTACTCCAAAATTTAGTGGCTTTAAACAGTTATTTCTCATGATTCCATGGGTTGGTAACATGGATAGTCTTGTGTGGGATTACTCATATGTTCACAGTAATCTTGGATTGGGTTCTAGGTGCCTCACTCACATTTCTGGCTGATGGTGTTGGCCATTAGCTGAAGTGCCTTGGCTCTTCTCTAGGTGACCTCTCCACCTCCACTAATTTAGATTAAGCTTTTTCCAGTGTAGGGATCTCCAGGTTCCAAAAGTGAGGGTTGAAGCTGCATCGTTTCTTGTGGCCTAGGCCCTAGGACTTGCAGATTCTTTTGGGCAAAGGAAGTCACAGGCTTCCACCTGTTGCTTGATAAGAGATATAGCAGTATCGTGTGACAAGGGGGGAACAGACATAGGGTATCATAATGTTTGGGGGGCCATTATTATAACTATCATCATAGTATTTCTGAATCAGGAATATACTGCTGTATAATAAATCACCTCCAAATTTAGGGGTTGCTCACAAATCTGCAGGTCAGGAACTCAGGCACATCTTGATGGGGCTTGCCTGTTTTGGGTCCACGTGGTGCTGACTGGGACAGCTAGCTGGGACTGAAGGGCCCAAGATAGCCTCAGTCACATGTCTGGCATTTCATCAGGGATATCTCAAATGATGGGCATCTGTGTGGGCTGACTGGGCCTCTCTCTTCTCATGGTGTCAGCTGGGCTCATGCATATGTCTGGCTCCTCGGTTTTCTCCATGTGGCCTTTCCTTCCACATGGTGTGTCCTCTAGAGCCTTCTTCAAAGCCTCTCTCTTGAGTTGGATAGACTGAACTTCTTTCCATAGCAGCTAGGCTCCAAGAGTGAGAACAGACATGCTCAAGCCTCTCATGACCCAGTTCCAGAGCCACACTGTGTCATTTCTTCCTTGCCTTTTCAGTCAAAGCAAGCCATGAGACCATCCCAGATTAAATGGTGGGCAAGTAGACTTCACCTCTTGATAGGAGGAGGAACGTAATTTGCACAGGGGTGAAAGGAACTGTTGAAGGCTCTCTTTGTGAACTATGTACCAGAGTGTTTGACTGAATGTGGAAAATGAGAAGCTAGGGTCAAAGGGTTCGTCTAGGCTGGTGACTACCCAAACACATTGTAGCTATAGTCAGAATGACTCAACATAAGAGAAGGCAACTATACATGAAGGAAATACAAAGATTTCTATCAAGTAGCAAATCAGGTAGAAAGAGACAACGTAAGGATAATGGTGGAGAAAGTAGGTGGAATACGTTCAGGACACTGTTACCATGTTAGCTTGCTGTGAGGTGGTTAAACAGAAAACCCTGTAACCTCTGCAGCCAGAGGGAATGTTCCCTTGAAAACACCAAGGGGGTCCATGTATCTTCCCCAAAAGCATTTTGTCCTGATCAGACTAATGTGGAGTTTATCCTCCCACTAAAAGAATGAGATCATAAAATACCTCTTCCCATCACCACAGCTTGGGCAGAACCCAGAAGCAGATGGCCAGACAATATGGAGACTCTAATTAGGGAGAGAAAGCTGCAGGGCCACCAAAATAGAAGGAGACATCTTCTGTTGGTAGTAACTAGGCAGTTGTAGGCATTTTGCAGAGTGTTTTGGAAGAAAATAAAGGCTTATTTTGTCTGAGTGTGCTATACAAGGTCCAGGTGAAATTCTTACTGCTCCAAGTGCCTTTTTTTTTTTTTAAACCATCCATTCCACATGGAATTATTTTTGGCTTTTATTTCTTAAGCTTTGAACCATTTCTGATATTCCTGACCTTGGCAGAACTGAAGGTGATAAATGTTTTCAATTTTATTCATTCAGTATTCTGTGTCCATACAGATTCTCTTTCCACTCCCAAGGGCTAGTATTTTTATGACAACAGCAACAACAATAATAAGAAACAAATAATATTTAAGAGAAATGTTTACCTTTTTCAATGTACATTCACATTTATTATTTATTTTTTTAATCTTATTTTGCCTTGCTGGTCAGTCTGGGTTTCCCATCGTTCATGAAACTCTAGAAACAAAATGGTGCTACACACATCAATTTCCTTTTAATTATTTGAGCATTTTATTATTTCCTGCTCTAGTTTACAAGTTTCACTATTTTTAGCGAAAAACAAAAAACATCATGTTTGGAAGCCAACATTTAATTAGAACCCATAAATGCTAATTTTGTTCTTTCTCTAATGAGAAACATTACTTGTTACTCTATGTGTCCCCATTAACACACAAAATGAAAAGTAGTGGTGATATATGTTTAATTAGATTATTAAGGTTTGTTCATAGCTAATGAGTACAGTGGTCACCCATAAGTTGACTTAGGGGGGAGAGAGAAGGGATTGGGTTTGTCGCTTGATAACTTTCTTCCTCTGCCTCAGTCTGGGAGCTGCTGTGGAGTGTGACTGTAAAAATCCTCAGCAGTCCCCAGATTAAGGAAGGTTCAAGTCACACGAGATAGGCCCAGAGCAGATCCAGGTTTTGTGTGGCCTGAAGCTGGTGCTCCTTCAGGGACTCGGAAGGGGCCCTTGTAGTGAGCTGCTCCTTCACAGAAAGTGGATCCTCCTGGGGCGGGACGAACTGCAAGCCTGGGCTCTGCTGAGCAGAGAGAGGTGAATGGGAAGAAGGGCTGCAGAGAGGAATGGGGAGAAAGCAATCATACAGGAAGACTGCTTTAAAACAAAGATTGACTAATATTCTCTTTTTAATTTTCCAATGTTCAGTCATAGTGCAAGTGGGACATTTAGAAAAACAGTAATGGTAACAACAGCATGGCACATTTCACTCCTGGACACAAAACTTGGACAAAGTGAAAAATGGCCTTCTGAATCTTTCTGACACCGACAATTTTTTCTGCATGTAATTTTGTTCTTTTTGGAAAAGGATTCTAAATCATAGTAAAACTTTATAAGCTGAAATTTGACTGTATCCTGGACATTTATTGTTTCAAGCTTAAAGGGAAAGAAATTACAAACTCTAGAGGATTCAAAGTAATAAATTACAAAGCAGCACTCAGCCTGGTTGTCTTTTCTCAGCCTGAACCATCAGGGAAATTTCAGAATTCTCTTCCTAGCAAAAGGCTTCTTGGGGGAGAGTGGGTTGGTTATTCAGGAGAGACTCCTCAGACCGCCATGCTGCATAGGTTTATATGATGGTAACCGGAGGCAGCAATAAGAATAGGCAAAGGAAAACATTTGTAAGCACCTGCTTGTTCCCCAGGCCTTAGCCCAAAAGTCACTTCCTCTAAAGACCTTCCTGACCTTGCCAGGTACAGCTGAGTGCTTATCATTTGGCTTCCCTGGGGTCTTGTTCATATTTTTCTTAGGCTACTTAATTCACTGCACAAATCATTCCTCCATACCCCATGCCTATGTCTTTCAGCCTTTAAATCATGAAAGATAAGGATTATGCCTTAACCCCCCTTTTTAAAAATTCCCAGGCCCTCGAGGTAATTGGCTATGGTAAACTTTGGTAGAGTTTATTATGGGAGCATTCTGGTTTACATAAAATAAAGTGCACTCATTTTAAGGTACAATTCCATGGATTTTTGACAAATGTGTATTCCTGTGTAACCAGTATCCCTAAATCCCTTTTTATTTCAGCACTTTAAATATTTCTCTTCGTTGTCTTCTTGCATGGCTGGTTTGTGATGAGAAGTCCACTGTAATTACCATTCTTATTCTTTTCTAGGTAAAATTTTCTTTTCTCTGGCTTCCAGATTTTCTCTTTGTCTTTGGATTTTGTAGGTTGAATATGATTTGCCTGGATGTAGATTCTGCTTGATGTTTGCTGAGATTCCTGGACCTGTGAGTTGGTGTCTGCCATTAATTTTGGAAAACTTGCAGCCATCACGACTTCAAATATTTCATTTGCATTGCTCACACTTCTCCTTCTGGTATTCTAAGTATGCATATGTCACAAATTGCCCTACAATTCTTGGATATTCAGTTCATTTCTGTTTTGTTTTGCTTTCACTCTTTTATCTCTCTGCCTTTCTGTTTAAAAAGTTTCTATTGACATATCTTCAGCTTATTTCTTCAGTTATGTCCAGTTATGTACCAATGAGTCCATCAAAGGTATTCTTCATTTCTATCAGTGTTTTCTCTTTCTCACATTTCTTTAGATTCTCTATTAAACTTTTCATCTCTCCGGTTACTTTACCCATCTGTTCTTCCATGTTATCTACTTTCTCCTATAAGGTCCTTAACAAATCAGTTATAGTTATTTTAAATTTCTTGTCAGATAATTCCAAGATCTGTGTCCTCTCTGGCTCTGATTCTGATGATGCTTTGTCTCTTCAAACTGTATTTTTTCTTGCCTTTTATCATAGCTTGCAAATTGTTTTTCGGTTGAAAGCCAGGTATGTTGTATCAAGCAATAGGGAATGGGGTAAAGGCCTTTAGTATGGGGTTTTATATTAATTTGGCTAAGAGTTGAGCTACATTTAATGTTCGCTATTGGCACAGATATCAAATTAACGCAGTGTCCTTGTTTTTGCCTCCCTTGCTGTCACTCAGCTCCCCTAAGGACTCCTCCTTAAACAGAGTCTGAGTCTTACAACTCTTCCAGCTGTAAGCACAGTTATTATACTGGAGCCTTGCTGATGTGGTGGTCAGTGTGGGGGAGGAAAGCATTCTACAATCATATGATTAAATCTCAGTCTTCTAGTGGGTCTGTGTCCCTAACTTGTCAACTTCACAAATGTTTCTGAGCTCTTTTTTTTCCATCCTTAAGTGAGACAGGAAGGCTGGATGGATTGGAGTTTCTAGATGCCCTTTCTGTTGGTGGAATAGGCTCTGGTGAAGTCTTTCTGCCCGGGGACTGAGCCTTTGCTAGTGGGAATGTTCTGGGGCTCTGATTGTATCTCAGAAGGGCTACTACCCTTCCATTCTTCCCAGAGCCACAAAGGGATCTTTCCTGGCTTTTCACTGGGAAAACATGGTAGAGTTGCTGGAGGTAAAGCCCATGGAAGTGTGAGGGTTCTCCTATCACTACAGTTCCGAGGAGTTTGTCATTCTCATGTTCATCCACACTCGGCCTCTAGCTATTTGTCACTATGACTGTTAAAATGTTCCTACAAGTTTGTAACTTCAGTGGAGTTCTCCCCCTCCCCTCCAGCCCTCTGTAAGCAGGTCTTGGCTGTTATTCTCTGTAGTCAACCTCTCTCTCCAGATTTATGGATGGCAGTTTGCCAGGTGACTTCATTTCTCTGATGGGTCCAAGAAAAGCCATTGATTTTCAATTTGGCTTTTTTTGTTGTTGTAAGGATGGGAGTGGCAACTTTCAAACTCTTTACATGTTGGAGCTAAAACTGGAAGTTCTAGTTGACTTTCTGTAGCTATTATTATCCTGAATTTACAGATGAGGAAACTGGAACTCTTTGATACTGAGTGACTTACCCCCCAAAAACCCAACTTACAAATGGCAGTGCTAACTTCAAACATGGATCTTCCAACTTCAAATTTAGAGCTCTTTCTACTATATCTTATTACCACATGAAATACAGTTTCTATATTCTCAGGAGTTCATAGCACAGCTGGAAAATAGACCAGGCCGATTTAGAAAACAAGTCTATGTGTTTACTAGAAGGCTGCAATTCCTTCTAGCTGGAAGGAAACTAAGAAGGTCTTAATTAGTAGACAATTTCAGTTAACTAAAACATAGTTTTTTAGTTTCATTTTAGTTATCCTTGTGGCCATCCTTTTATTAAGTGCCTTAATGCACCACCTGAATTCTCTAAGCCTATTTTATTTTATTTTATTTTATTTTATTTATTTTTTTAATGTTTATTTTTGAAAGAGAGAGAGAGAGAGTTGGGGAGGGGCAGAGAGAGAGGGGGACAGAGGATCCAAAGCAGGCTCCATGCTGACAGCAGAGAGCCTGATGTGCGGTTTGAACCCATGAACCATGAGATCATGACTTGAGCCAAAGTCAGAGGCTTAACCGACTGAGCCACCCAGGTGTTTCTAAGGCTGACTATTTTAAACTTCAAAATTCTACTCAGTAGTAGATCTTGAAATATATTTAAGGGGTCTCTAAATTTTTTAAAAATAAGAAACATAATAAGATAGTAGAGAAATATCAGTCTCAGCTTATACTTTTTAAATATTGTTTCATTGAACTTTTGCTTATGAATCTTGATGTATTTCTATGTATGTATGTGCTGGGTCACAATGTCAAATGTATTTCTTGCTGTGAGTTATGGTAAAATAAAGTTTTGTAGTGCTTGGTCTCAGGAAATGAAGGGTGTGCGGGATAAATCCCTATTTTTAAAAGAGTACATTCACAAAATATACTAGTTACTTAACCTTCCCTTTCTCTGTGAATTCATATAAAAATGAAGAAAATCAATTACATACCAGATAAAACATGAAGATATTTGGAAATGCACAGAGAGTTAACTGAACTTTCCACTTGTCATGTGGTGTTTGATGATAAGATTTTGTCTGATGTCCCTTTGGAGTATTTAATATTTGGGGGATAAAAATCCCTGGATAGAATCTAAATGTTTCAAGAAGATAGAAAGTTAGTTTGGAGAAACTTATATATGTTGGTGGACTCTAATGTTAGATCAGATTTTACTTAATGCTAAACTGTCATGTTAATGAATGTCATAGTGCTGCCATTGTAAATTTGGACCCAGATGAGCTTAAATTAGAAAAAAGTTTTGTTGTTAATAATTAGTCTCTTCTCTTTACTAAGGTCTAATTTTTGTAAGCTCTTGATAAACCTCACAATGTAAGCATCTAACATTATTCCTTTTTGAAATAGTCCTTACTGTATATTGATATATTGGAAATAGCATCTGTATTTTCATTTGGATAATTCCTGTTTTTCAGATTCTCTAAAGACATCAGGATTTAAAAGTTTAACTGTTCGACCTTAACATGGGTCTTATGCCCTTTTACCTGATGTGGCAGGATTTTCATCATATAGCTGGACCTTCAGCTATGCCTGAGACCACAGTGGTATGGGTACACCAAATCAAAGTTTTGGTAGCTTGAAGAAGTGCACGAATATAGTGAACTTGGATAGTTCTTTTTCTACTCTTGGATATAACTTGGGCTAAGGAGCCTTCATTTGAAACTTTTGTTTAGCTACTTAAAATGTCAGATGCTTTTTTGACAAACTCAAGGCAAAGGAAAATAGTATCCTTATAATTTGGAAGGGCGGAAGAGGCCTTTGGAGGGAGAGATGGAATATTTAAATGAAAAATATCCAGCCTGTCGTTGGGGCCTCACTATCTTTTTTCACTCATGTTGGTGTTGCTTTCTCACTAACTGTACTTTACTAATATAATAGTGCCAGACACTTTCATGGATTAAATTCTTTAAGGCTCACACGGCCCTGTGAGTTAGGGTCTGTTATTACCTTCATTTATAGGTAAGGAAACAGGTTATGCAAGTTGCCTAAAGTCACACATCTATAATGAACAGAGGTAGGACTTGGATAAGCCTCTGGGTCCAGTGTCTTCCCTCTAAATCCATTCACAACACCATCTGTTACTTAGAGATGAGCTCTGAAGAAGCAGCCTAGATGAAAGGAAGACTTTTCTAGGCCACATAGAATTGATGGTAACAAGCAAATTTTCTGTTGAGTCATTGTGATTGTTCTTAGAAACCACAGATGTTCAGAAGGGGGTTTAGCGATCATCCAAGCCAACCCTTTCATTTTTACAAAGTAACCAAGACCCAGGAAACCAAACACCACAGAGTCAAGATGTGGTAAGAACAAGTTTTCTTTTTGAAAATGACTCTAGAGTCTCAGAGAAAATGAGTTTTACTTTCTCTTAAAGATTCAAAGCTAAACAAAAGAAGAAATTTCTTCATATTCAGAACTGTTAAGCATTGAACGGATAAAAGAAGAAATTGTGGAATCTTTTCAATTTCCCTAATAATTGAAGAAGTATTTGCCCAAAACAAAGGCAATTAACCTGGGGTAGGTGGTTATCTACCTCCCCCAGGTAGGTTTTCTCTGCTTTCACTCACTCTTAGGAATGAGTGACAGGAATGAATGACATCCTGATTTTTCTTAGGGGAACACTCCCTCTAAGGTCCTCTGTGCAGGCCTGTGCTTGATCCGCTCTATCCTGGCTGATCCAGGCCAGACCAGTCAGAGCTGTGCATTTCCTTGGGCACAGTTCAGCGTTGGGCACCAAGACTCTAATTGGGGAATATTAAGGAGGCATTGAGATTTCTGATAGAATACACTGTTAGGGAGAGTCTGCTTGAGAATGGAACCCATCACAGGGAAGGCAGGGGGGCAGGGGGCATTATTTGAGTCACTGGATCCAGCCCTGTCTAAAGCCAGAAATCCTTGCGTCTTTGAATACTTACTTGAGTCCCTATGATTATAAACATAGGGAACACTCATTGAGTGCTTCTTTCTTTTTAAAAGTTTATTTATCTATTTGGAGAGAGGGAGAGAGAGAGAGCACACTCGTGTGTGTGGGAGGGACAGAGACAGAGGGAGAGAGAGAATCCCAAACAGTCTCCTTGCTCTGTCAGCGCAGAGCCTGACACAGGGCTCAATCTCATGAACCATGAGATCATGACCTGGGCTGAAATCAAGAGTTAGCCACTTAGTCGACCTAGCCACCAATGTGCCCCTATTGAGTGTTTCTTAATTATCAGGTAATGCTGCAAGAACCATATGTGGGTTATCTCATTCATTTCTCAAGACAATCTTATTAAGCAGTTACTATTTTTCTTTCCATTTTATAGGTGAGAAAATGGTGGTTTGGGAGGGTCAGATTAGTAGCCTGAGGCACAAAGGTAATAAAAGGTGGGCAGGAATTTCTACTCAGCCCATCTAACTTTTGGACTTGGATTTTTAACCATCTGCATTTTTATCCAATTCTAAAAGACAGCTTGGACTTCAAAAAGGTTAGAAACCACTATCACCCGCTTTTGATAGAGACTAGATAATTGCTCCAGATCTTTTTTATAATTGTGACAATTCTATATTGTATTGCTTTTATATTTTGCAAAAATGGCGGCTGACTTCCTCTTAACCCTGCATTTTGGTTCATCTGGACAAACGGAGAGTTTTAATCTTGTTGAAGTGATATTTTCCCTCACAAATTCAAATCTGCCTGATTTTTATGTTGATGATTAAACCATTAATAATACTTGGGGTTTTGGAATTGCTTGGCCCGTTTTTAAACACTGCAGCCTAAAAGGCAATGTAGACAATTTCTCAGAGCTAAAGGAATTGTTCCTCTATTACCAGACCCTTATTTCCTGGCTTGCTGCTTCCGTCTTTAATGGTGGAGTGGTTCTTTTGATGGCTGCTCATTTATAAAACAGTTAGATTTATGAAAACTCCTAAATGGGCATCACTGCTCACAAAGGGGGAAATGGCTCTTTGGAGAATAATGGTTGATTACTTGTTCAGTGAGAGCAAAGTTTTCCATTTCCACAAAGAAGAATTTTTAGTCTGTTTATGAAATTTCTTTCAGTGCTTCAGTATCTGGAGATTGCCAAGGCAATATCAAACAAGTTTGAGAGAGAGTCCCATCCCCCGAAGAATGTTCACAGGAGGTGCTTTAGGAGGCTCGTCTGGAAGCAGAGTGTTCTCAGCAGGCAGTAGGCTGCCAGGAGGAAGCAGCTACGATTCTGTACAGCCACGTCAGGGTCAGGGTCAGGGTCAGCAGTGCCCAGTACAGAATTCATCACCTCACCTTCTCTTATCTTCCCTTCTTATTTTGAGAATACTTCCCTTAGTCTTGCTCTCCAACCCTGAATCCGTGATAAGTAACAGAGTGGGCTATGATCCAGAGTAACTAAAAGGAAGGGAAGGTGAGCCCAGATGTTCCATTTCATGGATTTTTCCATTTAGATTACCCCTAATTCCTGTGCACTCCAGCTGCAGTCTCTCCTGTTTTAATGAAAATGTTATGACCACGTTTTTTGTTTTTCAACTTGTTTTTTTTTTAATTTGGAACAAAAAGCTACAAACATAAGAAAAAATCCAAATAGTACAAAAATTTATAGCAGAAAGTGCTACATCTCCTCCCCGATCCAGCCCTTGACCCTCTTTCACAGAGATGGCTATGGTTACCATTCACTTTTTTCAGTTGAGGACTTGTCTTGGAGATACTGGTATTTCATGGAATTCCATTCTCTATTTTAGGATTAGTAAAACCCCTTATTGACAGTGTAGGGGAGAAAAAATTGTCTCTGGTTAAATCACAAAATTTAACTGAGTAAATTTAAAGATCTACTTGGTTATATTCAAAGATTCAGCATCCCACCTAGCAAACAGAAAAAGCTCCAAGGAGCTGTGTTTTCACAGGGGGTGGGGGGTGGGGCAAGTGGGACAAGGAAGTCATAAGTGCAAGAAAAGATTGTTTCAGGCACACTTTCCTTTGTGGGAAGGTGGGGGTCTATCATGCCGATGACCTCATGAGTGCTGACCAGGTAATTACAGATTGACAATTAAAGGTCACATTCCTGGGAGAGTGCCTGGGTGGCTCAGTTGGTTGAGTGTCCGACTTTGGTTCAGGTCATGATCTCATGGTTCATGAGTTTGAGCCCCACATCAGGCTCACTGCTGTCAGCTCGGAGCCCACTTCAGATCCTCTGTCCCCCTTTCTCTCTGCCCCTACCCAGGTCTCTCTTTCTCTCAAAAATGACTAAACATAAAAAAAAAAAAAGTCACATTCCTGGAGTGGGTGACAGTGCCATTAAGTCTTTTCTCCCTGTTGTGGGACCAAGTGACTCCATTTTGGGCCTGTTCCTTTTTTACGTTCTCTACCCTCTTTGGTTCAAAAATAGCCGAGTTTATGAAATAAGCTGACACCAGGCAGATTGATGAGAGAAAAGGTATACAAATGTGTTTTTAGTAGTACATGCACAGGGGCATCACAGGAAAAAAGAGTGAATATCCTAAAAAAAAAACCCATGAGATTTGAGAGCTTATATCTTAATAGGAGAAGGGGAGGAGGGCTGTAAACCTCTTGGGGGAGAGTAAATGATTTTTAGGACAGATGAATCAGCCTGTTGGGAAGGAAGAATATTCTCTGCCCTTCAAGGTTCTTCTAGCTAGACTAAGAATCAAATTGACATCAAACAGTTTAACCAGAGAAAATAAAATTTAATAGCATACATACAAGGAATTCACAAAGATACAGAAATTACAAAGACAGTGATGCTATGTGATGCTTATTTGAGCTGAGGAGAGGGGTAGGAGTCTGAGGATACAAAAGGAAGAAAGACAATTGAAAGGTGAAAAGAGGGGCACTTGGGTGGCTCAGTCAGTTGAGAGTCTGACTTCGGCTCAGGTCATGATCACATGACTCATGAGTTTGAGCCCCGCATGGGGCTCTGTGCTGACAGCTCAGAGCCTGGAGCCTGCTTCTGATTCTGTGTCTCCCTCTCTCTCTGCCCCTAACTCACTAGCATTCTGTCTCTGTCTCTTTCAAAAATAAATAAACATTAAAAAAATTAAAAAAAAGAAAGATGAAAGGAGATATTTGGGCAACAAAGATTGCCCTGTAATACAGATAAAGTAAAGAGGAATTTCCATTAATAGCTTTCTTCCTATACATGCTGGCAGTTGAGAGGGAGGTAAAGAGCTTTTCCTGAATCTGTTGGGTTTTGATTGCTTTTAATTAAAAATAATGTTCATGCCCAAGTGGCCCATCTTGGGGCAGCCTGCCCTTGGCCCCTACAGCACTTAGAAGAATAGAGGAGAGGTATGATGGTTTGTGACAAAATTTGTCTGGGTGTGGTGTCCACTTCTAGTCTTCTCTCTTGGCATAGGAATCAATCTTCCCTGATTCATGACAGATGGAGAATGTGTCTTTGGGGCAAAAAAGAGGAGGTCAGAGAAAGCCTATCCCTGCATTTGCTTTTCTTCAAGTGCCTGCAGTTCAAAACAAATCAATACATCAAAGCCCCACACTGTGGGGCAGTATGTCCTGAACTTCTACAGTGGACATTAATTAGGTTTTTTTCAGTGTGGCTTTTTTAAACTAAGCTGTGGCAAACATCTTTTTGCTTGTGTGGGAACATTTCTTTAAGATAAATCCCTGAAAGATGAATTGGCACGGCAAATCAAATTTTCGTCTTTTAACAGATATTGTTAGGTTTTCCTCCAAAGAAGTTACAGCAGTTTAACACTCCCACAGTGTATGAGAATGCTATTTTCCCACACAATGGCCAAATAGTTTGTGTTATTTAAAATAAATCTTTGCTATCTGATTGGCGAAAAATAATATCTAATGGTGGTTTCATTTGCATTCTGTTTGAATGAGGTTGAGTACTTTCTAGGCATGTAAAAGGCCTTTGGAATTCTTGTTGTTAACTGTTTCTTCAAGGCCTGTGCCCATTTTTCTATTGGGTTGTTCTTTTTCTTCCTGATTTGGAGGAGCTCTCTGTAAATTAAGTAAATTAGCCCTTTTATAGTTACATGTGTTGCAAAGATATTTTCCCAGCTCTTAATTTGTCTTTCAAATCTATATATGGTATCTTTTAAAGTTTATGTTGCCAGTTTTGTTGCAGGATTTTTTACCACAATACCCAGGAATGAAGAGGTGGACACAAAATGAGCAGCAGGCAAAGGTTTACTGGAGTATAAGATCAGAAAATAAGAATAGTAGGAAAGCTCTCTTAATAAAGAGGGGGCATTCGAAAGTGAATGCCTGCTAGACTATAGGCAAGGGTCCTTGTTTTATAAGGTTCTGATCCTGCCCCCGCACCCCCTTCTCTTTCCCCCCCTTCCTTCTCAGGTCCTATTCTTATTGGCTTGGCAACGCTAGGTGCTGGGTTGTCCATTCCTAATTGCCTCAATTCCATTGTGTGAAGAGTCAGACTGGTCATACTGTTCCTGCTGTAACATAAGTTTTATGGTTTCCTTTTTTTAGTTAGGTATTTTGATTCTAAAATTCCCACAGGGAACCAGAGGGGGAGGAGGTGGTGTCTTTTACATTCTTTTTTTTTTTTCTAAGCTTTTCTTAATGTTTATTCTTGAGAGCAAGAGAGACAGAGCGTGAGCGTGGGAGGGGCAGAGAGAGGAAGACACAGAATCAGAAGCAGGCTCCAGGCTCTGAGCTCTTAGCACAGAGCCCAACGCGGGGCTGGAACTCACAAACTGCGAGATCTCGACCTGAGCCGAAGTCTGATGCTCAGCCGACTGAGCCACCCAGGTGCCCCAATGTGTCTTTTACATTCTTAAGAGGGACCTTCCACCCAAGGGGGTTTGCTGTGGTCAGACCCTCCAAGAATTGTTGCAAAATATGTGTTTTGCCCCACCCTGGGACCTCAGGTCCCAAGCTTTCTCTCTCTGCCTACTGAATCCTGTCTTTTTCTACTACAGTTTTATCAACCTTTTCTTTCTGTCAGTTCTAGAATTTGTGATCAGGATTAATGAAGAGGTCTTCATCAATCATCAAGTTCAGTGACGACTCCTCATTCTCTATACAACATTTGACAGAGTTCAGCATTCCCTCCTTCCTCCTTCCTAGGTCTTTTTCTAACTCTTTTCCTGCTTCCAGCTTCTCTTCTGCATCTCTCTGCTCTTAGAGAAGAGACATAGCTGGACATTCTCAAGTGTTCCTCTGTTGGAAATTACCGTGAGTGGCAAAATCTGATCATAGAAATTTAAGTAAAAATGTAGAGATGCTAGAAATCTATTTAATTCTTTCACTTAAATGGGTCATGTAATATGCACAGGAAATTGTATTTGTGAATCTCAACTTTACCATATTAAAAAACAACAAGACTATTCACATGAGATTCCAGTGTTTATTAGTTATTTAGTTTATTGATTTATTTAGACCCCACCTGGTTCCAGGAAAGATTTCAGGCAAGAGGAATATTACATGCAAAGATCGTTTAGTAAAGTGAAAAAAATAGTTAGAAACACCCAAGAATAATGGTATAGTTAATTCTCAATTAACCAGAGACAAAATCTTTTTGAGTAACATAGTGTAGGGGAGGAAAAATCATTTTCCCTTTGCCCATCTAGGTTCTTGGCTGTAATAAAAGACAGATTAACAAGAGGAAAACAAACAGAAATTTAATAACCTGTACCTCCAGATCTCCATCTCTTCATAAAGAAGAACTTTATTTAATCTTTACCAAAAAAAGAGATTCAAGGTATAACAACTCAGCTTCATCATTCTGAATCTCAGTTCTTATTGGTCATTAGCCAAATAACTACTTCCCAACCATTTGGGAACACTTTTTATTGTTACCACTGGGGAGTGCTACTGGCATCTGGTGGTTAAGGCCAGGGATGCTACTAAATGTTCTAATAATCACAGGACGCTCCCCCCAGAACAAAGAATAACTCATCCAAAATGTCAATGGTTGAGAAATTCTGGTTTAGATAAGAGAAAAATAGGGCTGAATGGATCCTAAACCTAGAAGAGAGGTTGACAAACATTTGATAAACAGAAGTGAAAGATGCTTGTTTCTGAGTTTAATACATTCTGATTTGATTCTTTTTCCTCAAAGTGTTGGCAGAAATGCTCCATTCATTTGAGAATTCTAATTAGTTGAATTTTTAGCATACTAATCGCCATGGCTATAGTTATTTAACCTGGGGCATTAATCCACTGTGAGATTCATGTCTGTTGTCATGCATACGTTTATTTCCCTTGTAGGAGTAGAAAAATACTTTTCCCTCCACTCTTCTAGGTTTTTAGCTGAAACCCCTCCATAATAAAAAGATCAAACAGGAAGAAAACCAAACAAAAGTTTAATAATATGTGTACTTCTTGTATCTCCATATCATGGAGGATACCCAGGAAAACTGAGTAATTCCCCCCAAATGGCCTAAACCATCACCTTAAATACCATCTCCAGCTGAAGAAAAAAGATGTTGGGGGTAGGGTGGGCAGCCCATGATGGAAAGTTCTCAGGCAAAGCACAGTAAAGGAGGGTATGGTTATTATGCAGATTTAAGTCTCTGCTTTCTCCGTTAATAAGAATTTCTAGAGATTTACTCATCCCCAACTTCCTATAGAGAGAGAGGGAGACACCCTTACAGATGGAGATTTCCCTTATAAATGTAAGTGTCTCTTACAAAAGGGTTTTCTTATGTCTGCTGTTGATTTAAAAATAATCAGCCTAGGGGCTCCTGGGTGGCTCAGTTGGTTGAGCCTCCCACTTCGGCCCAGGTCATGATCTCGCGGTTGACTATTTCCAGCCCTGCATTGGGCTTTGTGCTGACAGCTCAGAGCCTGGAGCCTACTTCGGATTCTGTGTCTCCCAGTCTCTCTGCCCCTCCCCACTCATGCTCTGTCTCGGTCTCAAAAATCAAATAAACATTAAAAAAATTTTCAATAAAAAAAAAATAATCAGCCTGAAATAATCGTTTATGTCAAAGAGGCATATCTTAGGGTGGCAAATTCTGTTGCCTTCGTGCTCTTTTATAACTAACCAGATTATTATCTCTAAATCACTTAAATCTTGCTCTTCTGTTTTGACATCTAGAGAATTTAAAAACTAAGGAATGTCTGCTTACCCTCCATTTAATCTAGTGGGTGGAATAATTTTTCACGGGGGAAAAAGTGAAAACAATAACTAAGTTCCATTTTGACATCACATCATAGAACATACTCCCTGTTCCCTCCTCCCAGTGTCTGTTAAAATAATCCTGGTCAAATCACACCTACTGTTTATTCCTAGAACCTCAAAACCTTGTTTTGTACATGACCTCATCCATCTTTGCTTATGGTACTGTTGTATGTATTTCTTTTCAAGATTTTTTTCTATTTTCAATTCATACCTAAGGGGAAAGGTGCTCGGTGACCTCTAAGTTTTCTTGTAGCTCTCCAAATGTATCGTTTTATAACATTTTCAATAATTAGGTTTTGGCTTTCATTCATGTTTTTAAACATGTGTTTGTGCATGTGTGTGTTTGAGTGGCATTTGATACATTTAAACTATACAAAAAAAGTATGGCTTATGAGCTCCTTGATGGTGAGGACTATGAATCCCAGTGGCTGTTTTTACCAAAAAGTTCATGAAACCAAAATCTCAGGGTCCCTCATAGGTAGGCATCCCCTTCCAAGGTTCCTGTTCTCTGGAGACTGGGGGAGAAAGCAGCAGCTCCAGCCACTCATGAAAGGCATGGAGTGTGGCTCTAGACTGGGGTTCATTCTCTGTGCTGGACTGGCTGTTCTCAACTTTGTATGGAAGGGGAGCAGGACGCCTGACCCCAAAATATGCCACTTTGGCATGTGAATCATTTTGAGTTAAGGGCAATCAAGACGTAGCAGATTCAAGAAAAACAAAACAAAACAAAACTAAACTTTACCTCTCCCTTAACTACCTGAAAAGATTTAGAGAGGAGGCTGGCTCAGAAAGAGAGCTCTCACCAGAGATAACTTTTCTCCCCCTACACCATCACCACACCCCTCTTCTATGGTCTCCTCTGCCAAGAAGTACACTTCCCAGAATCTTCTTTCCTGAATGATTCCGAGTTTGAATTTGCCATCGAGAGGAATTTGTGTGAGATTTGGAAGGTAGTGGTGAGGAGAGGCCATCACTCTTGGGAGGCCTTTGATGACGGGTGCTGCAGCTTTTCATACCTCTCAAGGAGTACACATTTCACTGCTGCAGACTCAGAGAGTTGGTGGAAGCTTCCTCAGAGAAACTCGGGAGTTGTGATAGTTTGCTGGTGAGATTTGTGAGCCATTTGCTTTGGAGTCAGGTTGTAGCCTTCCTGCCCTTTGTTTCCCCAGCTCTTCCCACACTCTGTGTGTCCTATATAAAATTCTATGAATTTGTATATTAATTTGCTTGATTTCTATAATACTTTATAGCAACTCAATTTTCTTAACTGAACGCAGAGTGGTAAAGTTGTTGGTATCAGTCATAGGGTGCTGCCTTCAGTGCATGTGGCATTGGCTTTGGGCCAGGCAGTGAACAGGAAAGAAATATTATAGGGTATTAAAAAAGTGGTAACTCATGTGATGTAGTGGAGAAACATTGGATAAAAGTGTTGCCTATCTTTTTAAAAAATATAATTTATTGTCAAATTGGCTTCCATACAACACCCAGTGCTCATCCCAACAAGGGCCCTCCTCAGCGCCCATTACCCACTTTCCTCTCTCCCCCTCCCCCTCCATCCACCCTGGTTGTTCTTTGTATTTAAGAGTCTCTTGTGGTTTGCCTCCCTCCCTCTCTGTTTGTAACTATTTTTTTCCCCTTCTCTTCCCCCATTGTCTTCTGTTAAGTTTCTCAAGATCCACATATGAGTGAAAACATGATAGCTGTCCTTGTCTGTAGTGTTGCCTATCTTAAAATGGAAGGAAAAGGTACCCAGTGAACTCATGGCATTGGACAAGTGATGAAATTTTGGGGTGATGGTGGGGGGTGTCCAGAGCCAATGACCAAGAAATAATTCTTGAAGATGTCTTTGGTGCAAAAAGGTAATTGTATTAAAGCTTGGGGACAGGACCCATGGGCAGGAAGAGCTGCATTGGGTAATGACGGGTAACTCATTATATACCCTCAGGTTGGCAGGGGGTCAGGGATAGAGTAAGTCTCTAAGGTATTTTGGAAGCAAGATTTTCAGGACCTTGAGGGGCTAGGTGTTGCTAGGGAAACACCATTTACTACCATTTAATAAAACCTCAGTCATGAGATCCTTTAGATGTATATTGGGGGGCTTATAAGCTTGGAGTATGATTGCCAGAATATATCTTGGGGCAGTTGGAATAAAGGAAGTAGACTTACAGCATACTGGAGGTTGGGATAATGTCAGGCTAAGATTCCCTTTTGCCCCTAGCAAAGTGTCATTATTGAGGCAGCTGAGCTCTTAGAGGGAGGTCACTCCTCTGGTTTCAAGGGCTTATGTATGGGCTGTAGGCAATAAGGGAATTTAAGTTTTCATTTGCCTTAGTTTCCCACATTACCATGGCAAGCATGTAAACCCCTTTCCTCTGTTCATGGGTAGCCAGGAGTGTCTGAGGAATATCACACATATTCCCCTGGGCAGGAGGGGCAGGTGTTGTTAGCTTGTATTTTGCCCTTAGCTTACCCCACACTCCCTCATCACAAGGTTTCAAGGTGGAATGTTGAGGCCAAGAACTGGTTGTAACAGTTACATTTGATAAGGTGCTACAAAAAATGGATGAGCTCAGAAATGAACCGGCTAGTTTGCAAGCAGTATTGAGAGGGACTGTAGAGGAACCAGAAATTCTGAAATATGTAAGCTTGAGAAATGGAATTTAAAAAAAAAAAATCTCCAAGCAGTAATAGATAAAGTTTAGAAATCCTTTGAGTTAGAAAGGGGCACCTCAATCCTTTGAGTTAGAATAGGGGCACCTGGGTGGCTCAGTTAGTTAAGTGTCTGACTTCTGCTTAGGTCATAATTTGGTGGTTTGTGAGTTTGAGCCCTGCTTTGGGCTCTGTGCTGACAGCTCAGAGCCTGGAGCCTGCTTTAGATTCTGTGTCTGCCTCTCTCTCTCTTTCCCTCCCCTGCTTGTGCTCTGTCTCTCTTTCTCTCTCAAAAAGTAATAAACATTAAAATAATAATAATAATAATAATAATAATAATAATAATAATGTTGCACTTACAAGTTCTGGTAAGTAAGTAGAAATATGAAGGCCAGTGAGGCCAGTGAATGAAATGCCATCCCTGACGCTCTCTTATTAATGATCAGGTAGCTATATATTTTTTTTAGTTATCAAGTAGCTATTGAATTTTTCCCGTTTCCTTTAATGCATATCTTGACTATATTTTTATGATAAAGACAAATCGAAAAAGCCATATGATTGTATTAGTTGTACATACCTCCCCTGCTCACACTCTGTCTCTCTCTCAAAAATAAATAAAACATTAAAAAAAAATAAAAAGAAAGTCTTACAAAGCTTCACCACAGGGCCATAACCAAATCAGAGATATAGCCATCATAGCTTTTGTTAAGACTTCTGAAAGGTCCTTTCATCAGGACAAAATGGCCTTAACAAGGAGACTAAAAGCATGGTTTTATGAAAGCCTGATATGACCAAAGTATCTGAAATTAGGTAGAGATGCAGATTTACTTTTTTTTTTTTTTTAACTTTTTAAACAAGTTTATTTAGTTTGAGAGACACAGAGAGAAAGAGAGTAGGAGGGACAGAGAGAGAGAGGAGGGAGAGGGGAGAAAGAATTCCAAGCAGGCTTTGTCAGCACAGAGCCCGATGTGGGGTTTGAACTCATGAACTGTGAGATCATGACCTGAGGTGAAATCAAGAGTTGGACGTTCAGCTGCCTGAGCCACCCGGGCGCCCCGAGATGCAGGTTTCCAAGAAAATTCTTAAAGCTGACTGGGATCAACTAGTAACTTCCAGAGTCCTGTGAAGTGACTGTGGCTGAAGTTGACTCCAGCAATGGTAGACAAAGGGAACATCTGGATGCTTGGTCTCACAGCTTGAGACGCTGAATAGGTCACAATTGAAGTTATTACTAGCACTGGAGTCTTCACTTTCTGAGCCAACAGGTTCCTTTTATCACTGAAGCTATTGTGAGCTTTTCTCTTTTTTTGTTTTAAGACAAAACCTCCAAATACAAACAATAGTGGACAATGCATATAAAATGCAATTCTCTAAAATACCATTCGTTCTTTTTGTTCCTTTTGGATCTTGTTGGGTCCTAGTTCAGACTCTCATTTCTCATCTAATTTGTTTTTTGGGGAGGCTATAATATATTTTATTTTAATTAGTTAATTCATTCATGCATTTACTCATTTTTTAACAGTTTATTTATTTTGAGAGGAAGAGAATGAGTGCGCAGACATGTGTGTGCACGCGCAGGGGAGGAACAGAGAGAGAGGGAGAGACAGAATCCCAAGCAGGCTCCCTGCTGTCAGTGCAGAGCCCGACTTGGGGCTAGATTTCATGAACCATGAGATCACGACCTGTGCCGAGATCAAGAATTGGACACTTCACCAACTGAGCTACCCAGGCGCCTCTAGTCGTTTATTTTTATTGAGCTATACTTGGCACAAAATGTTGCATTACTTTCAGGCGTACAGCATAGTGATTCAGTTTCTGTATATGTTGAGCTCAGTGCAGCTACCATCTGTCCCCATACAGCGTTATTCCAGTGCCATTGACTGTAGTCCCTATGCTGCGCCTCTTATCCCCGTGACTTACTCATTCCATAACCGTGAGCTTGTACTTCCTGCTCCCCTTCACCCATTTTGCCCATCCCCCTCTTATCGCAATCACTAAAAGAATACTCCTGCTGCCAAAATTCAGTTTCTAAACCTCAGTTTCCATTCTCTAAAGTGGGGGTAGCAGTAGCACTTTTCCTACTTATATGCTTATTACAATAATTATGTAAGATTAGGCACAAAAGAACAGTAGCATATTCTTTACCTAATAACAACTGCTTATAACAGCTTTCCCCTCTCAGGTCCACCGCCCCCCACCTGCCCTTTGCTTGAATGCCTTATTTGCTTCACAACAGATCATGTTTTTCTCCTCTTGAAGGAATCTTCACTCCCTGTTAAGTAAAGGTGACATTCCTTAGCATGACTTTCAAGGTCCTATACCTATAGCCCCAGTCCACTCTGGGAGGTTTTTGTTGTATCTGGAACAGACTGGGTACTTCCATCTCCTTATTCATGGTGTCCATCAAACTGGGCACTTTCTTTTCCTTTCTTGGCTTCTCAAAAACTCTTTAGCACGTATCTTGCTAAAGAAGCCCTCTGAGATCTCCACATCTAATTTCTATATCCCCTGTAGCACCACTGTGCTCTGCTTGCATTTTGTCTTAGTATTTATTCTACTTTTCCCTTTTTTTTTTTTTTTTTTTTTTTAATCGATGATAATACAAGGAGCCCAGTTTGGCAGGGCTCATTGAAGACATCAGCCTTTTCAGGTACCTCCTAAAAAAAGGATGTCCTGGCTCCCATCCACATTAATACTGTTTGTTTCTGAGCCAATTACTGTGACTTCCTTGTGTCTATTCCTGCTCTCATCTTTCTGGGTTATCATCTTTTCTTTCCGCGCTCATTTTTCTCTTTGGATAAAGTCGCTGTTTCATTCGATATATATTTCCGGAGCACTTTCCAGGTACACTATCAAGACGAGCAGGTACACTCGCCTCTGCCTACAGGAAATGTTCACCCTCGTTGGGGAGGGGTGGTGGGAGTGGGAATAATAAATAACAAATAAATAAATGGATGAGAACATTTCAGAGTAAGACAAGGTATGAAGAAGGTAGATCAGGGAGATGTGATAGAGAAAGAACATCATGGTTAGATGTCCAGAGTTGAGTAGTGACGAATGATTCTGTCTTCAACAGTGGCTCAGCTCCTCATGTGAGGTATGTGCCCTTCTTGAATCTCCGGGTCCTGCAGCCCTTTTGGACACTGCACCTTGTGATGTGACCACCACACATGAGGCCACAGAAAGGTCTGTGCCCTCAAAGTGGAAGCATTCATTTGACGAGGCTGGCATTTGGCTGCGGGCTGAGTTAAGTCTCTAAAGGGCTGCAGTAGTCAGGACTCATGATACGCTAGACTCTCTCTTTCCCTCTGATTTTTCCAAAATGCGGTGTGGAACTAAAAAAGGAAGACATAAAAACAATTCTCTCCATGAAGAGAAAGAAGCCTTCGCATGTTTTCTTGTGCCGTATTTCTTGACTTGACAATGATCTTGAAGTTTATAAATTGCTCCTCCAGCTTCTCCTTTCTCCTGTGTCCCTTTTCTTCTCTCCATTTCAGCTGGCATGCGATTTGTTCTTTCCCTAAGTTATTCAGGGGAAACTGGAATTTAAATTTATTTGGGAAGATCTATGTCAGCTTTACTCTGCGGGGAGGGTGGGGTCGGGAACCAAGAGCCTAATAGATAGGACTTCACACTATAGACAAGGGTTTAAGAATGGATAAAGTCAGATGGTTCTATGTAATAGCACGTAGTGTTGGGATGGCCTTATTTAAAGGGGAGAAATGGAATGGGATTTTCTTATTTAAAGCTCTAACTTCTTTGGGAAATGACTTCTACTCTGAAGCATCACAAAACAATTTCTTGCTAAAGTCAGATGCAACAAATTATGTTTTCCTGTATTAGAGTTAGTGAAAACTTTGAATTCTTAAAATAGAAAAATGTTATCTAATGTTACTGCTTTTGTTTTTTAAGTCACTGTTTTTTAAGTCTCTGTTCATTGTGACTCTCCTCTGAAGGTGCTTTAAGTTCATCCAGGCTATTTGTGAGTGTAGTTCAGAATCTGTTTCTACAAGGAATAAATGTTTATGAAATTACATCCATCCTAAAAGAAGACATTTTAGCACAAATTAATTTATTCATACAAGTTATAGTGATTCATTTGCTTGGGTTCCTAGGACTTTACCTTTGCATCATGTCTTGTGTGTCCTTTGAGATATTTTTGAGAGTAATTCTTTAAACAGGATGTGTGCTTCAGCATAAGATGTAGATATGTGATTAATAGAGGTTTAAAAATATGTTTTTGCAAATTGCTTGCCTCCCCCCTTCGCTAATTTGTCATCTGTGCTAAGTGGATGTGGAGACAATTTAACGAATACAATTTACCACAGACTTTAGTAAAAAATAAATTTGATTCTGGAGCACCACAAATTGTAGAATCTCGGAAATGAAAAGAACACTGAAAGGTCATCTGGTTTGTCCTTCTTCATTCAGACAGGTTTGCACTTCTCATTACAGCTGGGTGAGAATCTATCCTAATTCTGAAGACATCCTGGAAAGAGGACTCACCAGCTTTCTCGTTATTGCTAATGTGAAACATCCATCACTTGTGGAAAATTTGTCTGAAGGACATCTAATTTCCTCATACTGGAGTTTATCCCATTTTCTTTAAATGAGTCTT
The DNA here is from genome assembly GCF_046562875.1 of Panthera onca. NCBI lineage: Eukaryota > Metazoa > Chordata > Mammalia > Carnivora > Felidae > Panthera > Panthera onca. The sequence continues at coordinate 23,049,498 of NC_138356.1, read as the reverse complement.
CAATGACGACCACATAAAATTTTTGTGAACCAACCATTTCAGAGAAATGAGATTGAAGAAGGTGGTGGGTATAAAATGGTTAGAATGGAGTCTGGTTCTCTTAATGCCATAATAATAATTATGATTATCCTCAGGGTCTTTGGTGATAAAGGAACATCAGGTGATTTGGGGATTAGCTGCTCTGACTGCCTGGTGGTGTCGTATCCCAAGGCTGCCTCCTGGCTCAGGGGAAGGAATGCATGATTAATGGTTGACACAGGGGATGGCAGAGGGCATAGAAGGAACGGTGACAGTGGTGCCAGCTGTTTGTCATCCCCATGATGATGACCGCAGGCTTTTGGCGGGCCGGGACCCCAACTTATTAGTTTTGGGTCTTTAGGACTTAGCACAGTGCCGAGCATAAAAAGACACAATGTGAATTGAATAGTTAAGTGTTGACTATTATGAAAACCACTCGACAAAATATTTACGTTATAAATGAGTATTATTCCTGTCTTTCAATATGATTTATAACTTTAAAAAATTTGACCTTGAACATATTGCTGTTTCTCAGGTCAACCTTCTCTTTTTCATCTTTTCCATTCTCTTTTATTTGGACACAGGGGTCATTGTGACTCTCCTCTGAAGGTGCTTTAAGTTCATCCAGGCTATTTGTGAGTTGTAGAGTCCAGAATTAGACTCTGTGTCTCATTACAACCTTGAGCATTGTGTTGAGTTCTGATATTTCATGCTCTGTGGTGATGCTTCCCGGCATCACACTGGTTTTGTGTGCATGTAAGGAATGATAAAGTTGACAGCCTTGTGAGTTGTCACAGTGTTTCGGCTAATGGAATCAGAGGCTTCCACGCAAAATTTTGCCCTGATCAGAGTTGCTGACCAGTTTGCAAATCGGCCTCTAAAGTTCTTGCTAGGGGGCTTTATCATCTTTCACTCTCAGAAGACAACCAGAAGAGTCATCAGGGTTGAGGAATGCAAACCATGGGGCTGGGGTAAGGACTGTTTGGGATCCAGGATGCTCTCTGTTCTTCCAAAGCTGCCTGAGTTAAACCAGTTAAACTCACGAGGAGGTGGGAGATGAGAAAAGGTGAAAAGGGAGCGAGGAAATCCTTTTTAGTTCTCTTAGCGTAGATTCTATGATATTATTCCCCGTCCACCTCCATCTTTTTGTGGCCCAATCTATGCATTGTAGGATTTGTGTTTCTGGGGCTGAGGGTGGAGGGTGAATGGGGTAGACTGGAGCAGAAAGAAGAGACCGTATCAAAGGAGCAAGAATTTTGTATTCACCTCGGTCAACAGGGGGAGGAGCCGAGTGCTGCTTTTATTCCATTTGTCTTAGATTAGATGGAATTCTGGGAATGTGACTCTTCCCCTGACAGCTCCCCATTGTTTTCTCTCTTAGTCTGTGTCTCTTGAAGTTTCTGAAAAGGAGGATTCTGGAAACGGACTGTGGGGGATAGAATGGAGAAGCTTATGTGGGAAAAGATTTACATTTCCTCTTGTGGCTAGATTGCCATTGCCCTAGGGGCTGCTGACCCTCTGGGATGACCAGAGAATCCTGTGGACGTTTTGACTGACCCAGCTGCTCCTGGGTGGTACCGTTAAGCCTGGAGAGTGTGAATACAGCAGACTTTTGAGGATCCCTCTGTCCTCCTCAATGGTTTTGGATCTTGAGCATTAGCCCAGAGCCAGAAGGGCTCTTGTAGACTGATGAGCAGTGAGCACATTGCTCCTTGTCTCATGTTTAGAATCCAGCACTGAGTTTCTCTACATCACCTCTTATGTCCATACAGATTGCATCCTTTATGTGTGCTTCCTCTTTTGAGTGAAATGACAGCCAGATGGGGCCCTCTTGCTTTCAGGAAGGTGTGTGGTGGCACCTGAGCTAGGCAGGCAGAGGGAGTGAATGGAGAAAAGCGTCATCAAGACCAAGGTCAGCCCATTCTTCTCGTCACTCCTTTCCCCTCTGTCACCAGTACAGGAGTTGGGCATCGAGAGTCTGGGCACTCTGTAGTCACATCTGTGTTGGGCCACAAATATACTGGCAATACTTTACTCAATATTTATAATCATCTCATTAATTTAACTCAGGCAAGTGCCCTTGGCATTAAGAGCAGGAAAATGTTGCTGTGGAGAGTTGGAATTTCTTGGAAGGTATCATCCTTGAAGCTTTTAGACTATTCAACAAAGGTCTTTAAGACACATCCCTAGTGCTCTAACAAAGTAAGGAAATTTTCTTTGATGGGAAGGCAGCATAGCAAAGCAAGGAACCAGCACTGGCCTAGACAGTCAGGTGTCCAAACTAGCCAGATGCCTGACTCAAACTTTTGGGTTTACTAGCTGTGACCTTGGGCAAGCTACTTAACTTCTCTGTGCCTCAGTTTCCTCCTCTGTCAAATGGTGGACGTTATTGTCAGGATTAAATAAGCAAATATATGTATAGGTCTTGTTGCATGGTAAGTGCAATATAAGAGTTTGTTAAATAAATAAGCCTCTCTTCTCACTATCCGCTAACCTTTTGCTTTGGAGAGCCTGACTCAATCGGTAGTTTGCTTCACTGGTCAGGCAGGGCTGGGTATCTAACTTGTGGGGCCTAATACAATATGAAAATACAGGGTCCCTGGCTCAAAAGTTACTAAGAATATCAAGATGGCAAAAGCAGGGCATTAAGTGTGGGCCGTTCAATGTGTCTGTACCCTGAGCAAATGCACAGGTCGCGTACGGATGCAGCTGACCTTGGGGGCAGGAGTTAAGACTTGATTTACCCAACAAGGGCTGTCCTGAATTGGTTTCAGGAATGGCAGTTGGGAGACTGCCTCCAAAATCTTTGATGAGCTTAGCCGGGTTTCAGCAAGACGCTTTGCACTGAATTTTTAAAAAATATAAACCAAGTGACATACATCTGTAGGCTATCTGAGAGGGTTCATTTGAAAAGGAGAGTAAGGGATCCAACTTTTTTTTTTCCCCCAGGCTGAGCGGTTCTATCCAAAAGCTACCTGCCTCAACAGTCAGTAATGAGGTGTCAAGAAACCATGGATTGTTGGGTGGCGGGTGTGTGCGTCATGCTCAATGTGAAGTGACTTCATGCAGAGAAGTGAAATGACACAGATGATTCATTTACACATTTATTTTCTATCTTGCTTATTCTACCAGACTGAAATGGAGAACAATGCCAGCAATTTTATAGACATTTTGACACAAAGTAAACAAGTATTTTGATGTTGAACAATTGTATAGACTACTACATGCATATAAGTATGCTGATTGGTGCAGAAATACTGAATTGATCAGCAAAACTACTAATACAAAATCACATTTTCTTTTTATGGAGTTAAAATGCAGCAGATATGGGGACATTGATACAAACACCATTAAATGGGAGAGAAAGGCATTGTATTAATGGTGCAGGATGGACAGCTGAACAAACACGCGTATGCTAAATCGTATCTCTTCACAAAACTGAAATCAAAACACCTTGTGTGCAAATATGATGAAATAAAGCATGTTGATGCAGTGAATGACACTAGACGAGACTTACCACTTACGCGTAAGCTTTAGCTTTTACCGAGAGTTTGTATTAAAAGTATTTCAACATAGTATAAGATGAAATGCTAATGCTATTATGTGTGTGGGCAGGACAGGATAACCCAACTGAGAAATCTTAGAACGTAAAATACTGATTGTGCTTCTTTTTCTCTGCAGCATTCAGAGCATTCATAGAGTAGTATGAAAACCCTCTAAAACATTGAAGTTGATAAAAGTGAATGATGCTTCATGCGACTGTACCTATAAATCTAATACCATGTGTAATAACATGGAAATATGAAATTGTATTACTTAATGTACACAGCAATTGTAGGAACTATTCATTTAACTTGTAATGTCTGTTACTCTATATTCCTTAGGCTTTAAAAATAATTTTCAGTCTTTTTAATTTGGGAGATGTTAAGACCTTAATAGAAACTATTAAAATCTCTACAACTTGAGAAACAAAAAAGAATAGGTTGCATGTCAACCTGTTTTGTAGGGAAATCACCCATGATTTTTCCCAGCAAGGCTTTTTATGTGCATTAATTACTGATAGCTTTGTAGTTTTGCCATAAGGTTTCATACACTTACTTTGTAAATCTTCACAGAGTTGTCCTGAGTTTAACAATGAGATTATAATTCTAACATTAAACATTGAATGAATGAATTTGGGAGTTAGACATAGTTGTTTTTTTACTAATATATGACTCTATTTAACCAAAAAAGCAATGGATGATGCAGGCTCTCCCTCCTGATCCTAAACACACTCATATTCACGTGCACACATGTACAAATACATACAGCCTTCCCAAAAGTGAATCAACTTTTCAAAAAATATACACTGTGAACTTTAGTTTCCCCCCATTTAACTCAGCTGCAGGTTTGCGTTTTTCTATTAGCTTTTCTTTTTTTCTCTCTTCTCCCTCTCCCTTCTCTTCTTCTTCCTTCCTCTTCACTCCCACCTCCCAAGATGTGGCCTTTGAAAGTCTATATGTGTTAATTTTGTAGATTTCCAACTTTAGTTTTTGGAGACCGAAGTGAAAATGACGTTATCCTCTTGACTACTGGACAGCACTACATGGGTCACTCCTGAGGAATGTCTACCCTTGGACTAGTGAAAACAGCTAATGTTAAGACAGGTAAGAATGCCCTACAATATCCTCCTTTTGTTTTGCACATAATAGTGGTGAAAGAAACCATTTAAGGCAGTTCTACGATGGCAATGGAAAATGATTTAAGCAACTAAATAGGAAAATTGGTAGCTATTTTTCTTTAGTTAGTAGGCAACACTTTTTAAACTGAATTATTCGACATATTTAGACTATGTAGATGTGATATAGAGATTTGTTTTACAAGCCTGAAAAGACAGTTAAAAAATACTACTTCAGTATTTATGGTAAAAAATGCACAGATGGAAATGATTCAGTGGGCCATTTTAACTAAAGGCATTACTGTACTGCCTCAGCCCTTTTTTGGGCTAGGTGTTGAGTAAGCAGTTTATAGTCACTTTTGTTCTGTGGCCTATGTACAGGACACTGTAACACAGTGTGTTGACATAATTAGATGAGACAATCACTCTGGCAGCTTTTAAATGCGGCAGACATGGACGGTCAACATCGAGCTTTTACATAAGCTATGTAGAGACAGGTAATAAATACATTTAGTGAGCTGGTCGGATGGCATAGTGCTTTACCTGAATACTATTTAAATAAGCTAGGATCTTTAGTTTTTGCGAGAACAGGTAGGAACACAGTATTCGTTAGGCTATAACTAAATAGTAAGACCTAAGCTGTCGTGCAATTCTGCTTTAGAACACGAATTATTTTTCTAAGCATCAGAAGTTGGTTGAAACCCCAAACTAAGGAATATATTATACTAAAGCTCTCATAAAATTACTAGGCAAAACAAAACCCCCATTAAAATAAAAATACGATTTTCAGTTTACCAGTGATGGATACTGGATATCTGAAGGTGAGATTTTAGTGTATCTTGGAAATTCCTTTGCAGATTCAGTGGAAGGTCTTCCCCAAGTCAGTCTGTCTCTAATTTTGGAGATAGCTGCACCCTCCGATTCCCTCTAATTTGCCTGGAGTCGTTGCACTTAGTGTAAAGACTTTGCAGCGGGCTGCATCATATATAGTCCCTGGTCATGACTCAGCTCTGAAGCTCCTTGTAGGAAATCTGGGTTCTACGTAAATTTTTTGTGACATGGCATTTTAAATAAAATGAAATAGAAAATGAACCTCCTCCTCTGTTACCTTTCTTCATCAGTAAAATTTTAACATTAACAAAAAGGCAAAACAAAAAGTCTCTGGTAAAACCTAATGATAATCTATCCTTTAGAATATGAAAACAAAATTTTTTAATAAAGAATTCTTTTTAACACTGAAAGCTTTTATTCTCATTTTATAGTTTATTCTGGCAAATAGTCAATTATGGTAAATCTAGAACCAAATTTGGTTATGAATTACTATATATATATATATATATATATATATATATATATGTTTACAAATATTTAAAGCATAAAGATGCAAGAGTATGTTGAATATTTACATGACTAAGTGTGTTTAATTTTTTGGTAATAAGGAGAGTAAAAGAATCTTCAGATAGATAAAGCTAAAGTCTTATAATTGTAGGAAGCTGATTTTTCTTTAGGAGAAATTGACATTTTTCTATTAAACATTAAAAATGTAAAGCTGTTAAGTAAAAAAAAGAATGCATTACCTAAGCTTTCATAGCATGTTATTTGTCCAAATAATGTCAATTTCTTTTTAAAGCCACACGAGGTGGAGATACATATATATATATATATATATATATATGTGTGTGTGTGTGTGTATGTACATATATGTACACACACACACATATATATATATATATATATATAAACAAGTAGGATACATATGTATGTAATTTAGCAAATAAAATATTTTCTATTTTAAGGTAACAGGGAGTGGAAATCTACATTTATACTCACACAAATTTTGAGTGAAAATCTATATTTATACTCACACACATTTAAGATTTTGACTGTTTAGAAAGCCACAGAAAAATTTTAGAAGACTAAATAATTAGCACACAAATGCAAGTTGAATGATTTCTTTTGGAATAGTTTCAAAAAAGAAAACAAATACCTCCTGTCAGGTTTGTGGTAGGTGGTTAACTATATACTATCTAGTTTAATTTATAGTAGCCTTTTTTAAGAAACTCATAGTAAAATGGGAAATATTAATTTCAAATGACCACCTAAAGATACTTTTATACAAAGAACTTAAAAAGAAATCTTAATCCAAATCTGAATTATTTCTAATTGGAAGTACAGCAAAGTACATTATTTCAAGATGGCCTTTTCTTTACCCCTAATATCTTTTGCTGAAGTTCTATAAATTACTATTACAATTTTGGCCAAGAAGCATATAAAAACTACCGGAATAATATCTGTTTTTTCTGATTGAAATGTTTGTTACCATTGAAAAAAAAACAGGGTTATATTGGTATTTTCCTTTTTGGATACTGCCCTAAAAACAGACCCATTAATTGGTTGCATACAGAAATTTAGTGGAATGTGCATTTAGGATGATACCTGGTAACAAATCAGTGGGTTAGACATCACTTTTCTCATCAACCTAGTTATTTACCTTTGAAGTTCAAGAACTTACTAGAGGCTTTAAAAATGATTCTTTCGTTAATAGGGAGAGAAATATATAGTGTCATTGCTTTGTCGGTCAAACCGTATCATCACCCTGTGTCGACACTTCCGTTGTCCTTAGGCTTCTCTGACCACTGGACAGCTTCCTGTTACTCTTTGCTATGGGCTTCAAGTTGCTATTGCTAATGGCTCAATTGGTCCTGCCCTTGACTTGATACCTGAAGTACCATAATCAGGCAGACCCTAGGGAAGGATTACTGGTGGGCACTACAGACAAGAGAGAAATTGAAAACCTGGATGAGCAGGATCTGAGTTTGATCAAAAGAATCTGTTTCCAAAACAGGATCGTGAAACTTGAGAAGAAAGTAGAAGGGAGTGAGGTCAAGTCCCTTCTATAAATGGTTTCCATTGTAACCCCGGGCACAGTAGGTGATGTTAATAAGTTGTCCAGTAACTTCCCATTTGAACACGTTTTTCCACTTACCCTCACTTCTTCAAACAAAACAAAGCAAGCAAGCAAACACTCAAGCAACCATATAAAACAGAAAAGTTTTCGGATTGAAAACAAGGTGCTAAGAGCAAGATATAGTCATTACACAGTCAAATGAAAGATTATTAAAAATGCTTCAGTGTGCTAATGGTACCTTATGTTTGCTTATAAACCTTTTCTCTACACTCACTGTTGAATTTTTAATGGTTTAATATAATACCTCTTTAAAACTGCATAAATTTGAAATGTGGCTATTGTACGACAAACCTGAATGTGTTGTAAATTACAGGTTTTCTTTTTTTTCCTTTCTTTGGTCTTGAACTAAATAGGAAAATTCTGCCAAGTCTTTTTTTTAATTGGGGGTGGAGGGACAGAGAGAGAGAGAGAGAGAGAGAGAGAGAGAGAGAGAGAATCCCAAGCAGGCTCCGTGCTGTCAGCTCGATCGCACTACCCTGAGATCATGACCAGAGCCAAAATCAATAAGTCGGACGCTTAACCTAATGAGCCCCAGTACGTATTACTTGCTATATATGTGTTTTCTTTCTAAAAATCCTCCTGACTTCAATTTAACATTATGATGTATTTGCAGGTTAAAATCAGCCTAACCCATATGCTATAAATAAGAATGTTAGAAGCCTCTGTTTGGTTTAAAGATGGCAGAAATCTGGCTGTAACAGAATTTCTGGCCAGCACCCACAGATGTCTCTTGGGAGTTTAGAAACCATCTATTTTTTTCACCAGGGTAAATTCAGGGGCAGTTTGGGTTCTATTCGTAATCTTCAGACAGTGGAAAATGGAGACTGTGGGCTTTGGAGTTAATCAACCCAGTGGCTTTGTCTTCACAGGTTCATGATTCTTAAAGAAAAAAAAAAAAAAAACAAAACAATCACTCTTTCACATTCTCTCTAGCTTCCCACTCATAGTGGAAAGTTCAAAGTAGCATTTACTGTGCAGCCAGAGTCCACACTGGGGCTCTGCTAAATATTGAGCGAAACTTGTGATTCTATTTTGATTTGAAGGCGGCAGGTAGAAATATTCTGAAAGCGCTTTGCAGAAAGTAGCAACAGTTTTATCAGATATTTTGGAATAAGAAAAACTGAGAAATGACCACTGAAAAACAGGTCTCCAAAAATGTCTAGGATGTAGTTTTGATTTTGGCTATATGCATATGTAATGGAAGTTGTAAAATGATAGAAAATTTTCTTTCAAATTCTCATTACCATTTCTTTTCTAGGCAAATAGAGAATTCCACTTTCTCTCAGATTGGCCACTAGGAGGTGCTCAACATGAAGAATAAAAAGCAGAGGGCAGCCCATGACCTCTTTTCTGAATTTGTGTGTTTGCCTCTGGACTCTTTTCACTATTCTGTCTGTTTCCCTGAATCTCAATTTTGAAAGTAGATTTTTATTGGTTGGTATGCCACCTAAAAATATTTTTAGGTTAAGATGAAACAAAAATAACTAAAAGAAGAACGATTTAGGCATATCGTTTGCCAGCACTGCCCATAGTGGATGGGAGATAAACTACTTGCTCAGATCGGCATTACGTTTTCATCAGATCAGCAGGTTGTGATGGCTTCTGGCACAGCATATAGGCTAAGATTTTTAAAAAGTCAAATGAAACAGTTATGTGAGTATAAAAATGATTTTCAACATCATTTTTGCTAGAATAGTGTTTCCTTTGGTGGAAGAAGGCAATATCTACATTGAAATACACCGTCACTAGATTTCAGATAGCTAGCTCTAATTTTAAGCATGTATGTTTAGAAAGTGTATGTGGTGGTCATTCAGATTCTAGATTGGGGAATGAAATCATTTGATTCTGAGGGAACATAAAAATAGATTATAGGAATTTTCAGACTATAAACTGAAACATACTATTTCCAGCCCTCCCTGTGGAATTGGATTTCGCTTGGGAATATAATCTTTTTAAATAGAAATCTCTAGTAGACTGTAAAATTGAGGGATAAACTGTGCATAAATTAATTTCTGGCACATGGTAGAGCATAAATGTTAGTTGAATTAAATATTTTATCACAGCAATCTGGAAGTATCTGTTAAATCATAAGAAACAAATTCTTCAGGACACAGATTAAAATTGGAATTATGGTCTCAATTGTGAATTTCATGTCAGTAGTAAGTCTAAATTTTATGAAAGTACATACATGTACCTAATATAAATTTCTATGCTTAAAAAACCTCTTTAATGTACTCACACACTTCTTTACCTTTCTTCCTTTTTTTGGTACTTGTATCCTTTGCTGACCTTGGGCTGTCTTATTACTAAGAGAATCTCCCCCACTTCCCTTTATATGTGTATTTATAGATTAAAACCTTTTGAGACTTAATAATGAAGAGATTATGCATTAATGGTAATGGTAAATAGGACTTATGCAATTAACTCAGGCTGTTTTTAAAAAAGGCAAGTAGAAGAAACGATTATTGAAACCAATAGCATTATAAGGCAGGGTGGCATTCTATTATAGTAAGAACTAACTTCAATAATATAGAACCATGGTTTTAGAGTTGGGGCCTTTCCTCTTTCCTAGCAGGGCAGGGACTTTGAATGTGTCCACTTTTTACTTGGATATTGTAGAATCTTCTTTTTCTTTTTTTTTTTCTTTTCTTAGTTCTGTTTGGGTGAGGACAATTACAATGGAAAGATACCCAATGTATTTTCAAATTTACATGGACCTCGTGAATAAATCCTTTGAGTCAAGCTATATAATTGAATTTTAAATATCCTGCATTTAGAAACCTAGAGGGCTAAACAGAGAATAGTGATACATTGCTAAAATGTTGCCTATAGTTAATGGGAATTAAGAAAAACCTTTAAAATGGTTTGTTTTTAACCGCATAACCGTCATCAAACTATTAAAATATAAAATGTGTTATAGACTTTTCACTGGTATTAAATCTTGCTCTAGTTATTAGTGTTAGACCATTATTAGCTATTTTGACAAGCAATATATCCGATTAAAAATTATTTTTCTATTTATCAGATAATACGGATAGCAACCTCACTCAATCAGGTTAACAATTTGTCTCACGTGTAATTTAAATTGTGATTCAAAGATAATTATGTATCAGATTTACATTCATACCATCTTGTCTGTTTCTTAGGAAAACAGTTTGTTGGAAAAGTATTTCACTTGTTCTGGTCATATGCTTCCCTGGTTTGATAATTGAGTGATTTTTTTTTCCATGTTCAGAAAGAGACATTTTTCAGTGACCCAAATGATCCTCAGCCTGGTTGTAAATGAGGCCAGGCAGTTAGCTCCGTGAAGTTAAGGGTTGTACTCTACCACCAAGCACAGTACCTTCTATGGAATACGGGGGTGCTCACCTAGTATTCATGGGTGTAATACCTAGTATTTAGTAATATCGGGGTGCTCACCTAGTATCTGCCGAATGAACGAACAATGAAATAACAAATTCAAGTAGACAAAATATTTGAACTTAGGCTAGAAGCAGTTCTAAAATTCTACTTATTTTGTTTCAGAAAATCAAGTGGCTTCCTTGAGCCCTCTGCCTAATAAGTATGTCATGTTACCTCATGAGCTATGGATTCTTTTCTTTAACCCAGGCGTGTGGCTCTTAAGATGAGAATTCTAAATTTGTCAAACATATGTGCTAACGACGGTCAATATCATTTATCTCTAGTCATTACCATTTGGCATGAGCCACCGCTGCTTTAAGCAAACTGCAGGACTATAAATGCACTTCTAGGTTTTTTTTGTTTTTGTTTTTTTTTGTTTTTACATAATTTCAGATATTAATAGGAAAAACCGTAATGAAACATACATATGTTGGAATGCTGGACTTGATGCCAGACGACATGGATGAGGCCACGTTCTACTATTCACCAGTGACCTGTGTCAACGTGAGCAAAATGCATAACTTCTCTGGTCCTTTATTGATAAATGATAGCTAATTCAGAAAGCTGTCGTGAGGATTAAGTTCAACAAGAAATTAACTAGAAGGTACTCTACATATATAAGGCGTTTTTTTTTTTGATATTCAAATTCCAAGTGAAAATAGTTGAATTGTTGGCTTTCCCCAGCTTGTGTCTACAGGAGAGTGAGACTGTTTTGACAAGAAATTAATGGGAACAGACATTTGGCATAAATCCTCCTTGTAACCAGATCTAGTCATATCAGGATAATGTTTGATCTGAATGCTGGCTTCAAAGCAGTTGGTTTTGCCAGAGTGGAGAAATTTCTAGTGGAAATATTTAGAGACCATTTAGGTCAACCCCAGGGACTCACTCAATTATGTCACTCTTGTATTTGCGATCCAACCTGAGACATTTATCCATGTTCCCATTTCTATACTTTTATGATTGATCTCAGTTTTTGAGCTAAGATGATCTTGTGGCAATTTTCACTGGTTGTTAAGATAGCTAGAAGAATCAAGTTAACCATTCTTGAGATTGTGTTCTTTTTTCATTCATTCAAATAGTCTCTACTCACTGAAGTTTGTCCTTGGTCACTGAGCTAGCTACCAATGAGGACACTTTCCTAGCAGCAGAAACTTCCCAGGGGCCTCAAGGAGCCAATCTATGTCCTTGTCATCCGTGCAGTGCTTCTTAAACTAGGGATATATTTTCCAGGGGGGTACAAAAGAGGTATATGAAGTTATAAGAGTATCAGTTTTACTAGTTGATAAGCAATATAAAACATCATTTCGTTTATATTGAAACATATGGAGTAAAATGCAGCATTTACATGAATTTTTAATGTAAAAATAAGACTTTGAAAGAATTCTGTGCTTGGTATATTTGCAGACCATCTCAGGCATACACACGTTCATTCTCTGCGTCAGGTGCAGTTCTTTGAAAAGGTTTAGCAAGTGCTGCAGAAGTGCATTCTGGGATCCCTTAGTTCCCAAACTGCCTCCCTATGAAACAACAAAGTCAGGTTTTTGTTTTGTTTTGTTTTGTTTTTGTTTTTTTAGAGGAGCATTTTTTTCTTTCCTAGCTGAAGACTTTTAGGCTCAGAAGGGCTAAGAAGAAGTGAAGGCCAAGCTTTCCATAAGATGTTCTTGAAAACTCTTTGAAACTAAAAAAAATATTAAAGGGAAAAAACTTTTTAGGGAAAATGCTTCCAGGGTGCAATGTTTAGGATTCTTTATCTAGGCAAGATTTCTAACATTAAGCATTCTGGAGCAAGGTTCTCAGTAGAAAGCCTAATGGACACATGAAAGTGGGCATTTGTGAACCATCAGGGTAGTAAGACAAATCCACCTGTGCATACAGATAAATTAAAAAAAATTTAGTTCAATAACAGACATTAAAAAATAATTCATGAGACTATGTAAAGAAAATGCTTTTCATAACTTATTTGCTCTTCTAACAGCAGACGTAACTGACTTAAAAAACTCTAGGTAGAAAATTCAAACACTCTAGATTTACAAAAACAGATCAACATTTTGCTTTAGACACTGAAATAAGTATGAATAATGTAAATATCAATAGTTAATGACCACAAACCCGACAGGTTGTGTTTTGAGACAAACATGAAAACCTTAAGAAATTCTAAGCACAGTGAAAAAGAAATATTTAAAATTGTTTTTTAGCAGTAGGGATGCTTGGATGTCAACTAAGCATCTAACTTGTTTTCTTATCTGAGATATAATGACCAGATTCTGCTAATAAATGTTACTCCTTAAAGCCTGATGATCTAAACATGTGGGTTGTCTTTTCCAGTGTTTTTATCATAATTTGAAAAACAGAATAAAATTTAGCATTTTTTTTTCTTTAAATAAAAGTTGTGCTTTAAATTTGGTCCAGAATTTTCCCAACTCTTTCCATGAACCACACACACACATACATACACACGCACACACACAATGCACACACATACATACAAAATGCATTATGCTGAGGCAAAACTTGGACGTTCCTGAGAAACCAAAGAATCATATTAATTTGGAGTCTTCAGGGAGCTTAGAAATAGTTTTGTCTGGGTTTCATTGGCATAAAACTGAGACTTAGAGGTTTACAAGGCTTGTCCAGCATCACACATCTGGTAGTTGCAGATCTGGAATCAGAGCCTTAGTTTCCTGCGAAGCAAAATGCATTCAAACGACCTGGGTTCTTAGTACAGACTTCACCAGCAGGGTAACCACCAGCAAGTGTTTTAAGTCCTCTGGATTTCAGTGTTTTCAGTGGAAAATGCTGGAAGTGGCTTTCAATAACGGTGATCCTGATGATGCTTGGGGACGTTGGAAACGTGAGGGTGTTTCCAGTTGCTGCACTTACTGGCAGGTGCTATGGCACCTGGAGCCCTCCCCAGGTGGCAGCCGTCCCTCTCTCCACTGGGAAATACTGGGTGACCTGTTGCCAGGCCAGGGCTCTTTTTATGGTAACTCATTTCTGAACCCAGCTATCTATGAGAGGGGTGGCAGTCTCACTTAAATAGCTTTGCTTTTAGTTCATCAAAAATCACGTTTGGAATTCCCATTTTGGCATAGCTGCATTCTATCTTTAGTTCTTTAGACAGAACAGTTGATGTTGGATACAAGTGGAAAATACAATCATCTTTAGATGGCCAACATACAACTGAAAAAAAAAAAAAAAGAAAAAGAAAGTGATTTCCAAATGTGGAGTGACGTTAAAAAAAAAAGTTTAGTTGTATAGCCTTTGAAATATTTTCAGGTTTTTAGGCTGTGGCAGGATATATAATTGGCAAAATTTCAAGCTTAAATTTCAAATTTGTTGATATCTGGTCATTAAATCTTGCCTATTTTCATGATTTATAAATAGAACCACAAATGCCACGAGTAAGCAGAAGCACAAAAGAAAAATGCACCCTATGAATTATGTCACAATAAAAATACTGTATTCCTTTAAACAAATGTACTTATAAGAGCTTTATGACCCAAAGCAAGATATGTGAGATGGTTTAAGAAGAGGTTGCAATTTCGCAACAAGAAGTCTGTACAGCCCCTCGGGGCAGTAGCTGTGAAGGAAGTACCTGTGTCTCAGAAACTTGTTTCCATATGTTCTTGACAATTTTGCATCCCAGGTCCCATTATTTACAAAGTTAGGCATTTTGCAAGCTCAAAGCACCTTGATCCTCATAATTATGAATACATGCAGTGACATTTCATCCTTTCATGTGCAAATTCTAAAATTCATTGTAACAGAAAAGCAAAAAGTTGAAAATCTGTCTACAATTTGAAATGAAAGGATCAAAAATGTCAGACATTGCAGAATACTGGTTCCTAATAGAGCTCTCTTTATTTGTTCACTGTTCCTCAGTCATTTTGTGTTTGTTACAAAATGCAGTCTTGACTCTTTATTTAAACAGTACTTAAACTAAACTGTTCATGCCATGCAAAAATAACATTTTATGCACTTTTTTGGGGGGGGGGCTTCCCATTTTTTTAGTTCACAGGCATTATTACCTCATTTTTAAGAAACAAGTTTTTTTTTTTTTTTTATTGCTTTTGTAACTAGTCACATGCTGGTTTCACGTGTGGGACAATAACCTGTGTCTCCTGGGTTGGAATGAATTTCTGGGGCAAACAAGTGGTTTTCCATCTTGCACCCTTCTTGACTATTGTCCTTTTTTACTTCAGCCACAGCATGGTAAATGTCTTGCCTACAGTTGTGACTTGTGTCCTGGGGGGAGGAAGAGCCCACACAGGCCTCTTCTCTTAAAGGGTCTCTTCCATCACTAGGTTTATCTGCACAGCAGTTTGGGCTGGGGTCGGCCTGCATGTCCCGTCTTGGCCCCTGGAGCTCTAAGAAGTCATCGTCTTCGCCAGTGTCTATTTCCGTGAAGCTCCTCCTCTCTCTTGACGAGAAAGGAAAGAGTTTCTGCTTGGGAAACCGAGGGGTCAGCCCTTTGGAAGGTCCCTGACAATGTGCCGAAACCTCGGTGCCCAGCAAGGGTCTGTCTCCCTGGGAGGGGGTCTCTTCTAAGAGGATGGTGCTGATGAGCTGCGGGGTGGTGAGGGAAAAGTCAGCCGCGGTGACGGGCAGTGGCCTGGCAGTGCTGGGCGGGGTCTGTGGGGCACTGCCTCTGTTTTCCTTAAAGTTCACTTTGAGGGATCTGGCTTTTAGCGGGTTGCTGCCTTTCAGCGAACTCTTAGGGCTCTCGGAGGTACTGTCAGACTGCAAAGGGCCGTGGAGCCCGCTTTGGGAAGCGCTGGCATCCAGGCTCACAGTTATGTCGACTGGAGCATATTCCAGGGTGGCATCCCTGGCCACAGGCCCTTTCTCTCTGGTTAGTGTGAGAAATGGGGGCCCCCTGGCTCTTTGGTGCTCTTCTGTCCCTGTGAGGTCGGGCGGGAACTTCATCTGCAAGTGAGAGGCGGACAGTGGCGGCAGGGGCGACCTCTCCGTCTCTGTGAAGTCGGTGGCACAGCTAGTGAAGCTGTCTATGCTGGAGGTGCTCTTCATGTCCACAATGACCTCGGTCTGTGCCACAGCCAGCTGCTCCTGCGGGCAGACCACTTCTTCCATTTCTATCTCTTCTTCGTACCCAGACGGCCTCTCGGGCTGTTCTTGGCAGTCTGGGTTCGGGTGAGAGTGAGGCTGGGTCTTGGTGATTTCGTTGTACAGCATCTCCAGTTTCTGGGCACTCAGATGCTGGGGGCTGGAGGAAGAAGTGTTGTTCAGCTGCTCGTGGGAGTCTTTCTGGCTAACCTCCTGGTACTTATTCTCGAAAGATTTGTTGGAGCTTGTTTCCGACAGAGCTTTCCTGGCCCACTTCCACCGGCTTGGAGAGAGGTGATTATCATCAGCCGAGTCCTTCGTGTTGGCCGACTCTCCTGCCTTCTCCACGGCCACGTCTATCAGTTCCATGCTTCGGGCAAAGGCATCTTTTAAGTTCATAGAAACGATGCTGCCATTCCTCTTGGCCCGCTCAAGAGCCTCTCTCCTTTTAATCGCCTTCTCCTGGCGTTTTTGCTCCTTGTAAAATTCAGAAAAATTGTTCACGATGATTGGGATGGGAAGGGCAATAACCAGGACCCCGGCAATACAGCAGAGGCCTCCCACGATTTTCCCCAATAATGTCTTCGGGTAAATGTCACCATAGCCTACGGTGGTCATGGTGATGGTGGCCCACCAAAACGATGCCGGGATACTGGTGAACTTGGTAGCATCTTCATCTTTCTCAGCAAAAAACACCAGGCTGGAAAATATCATTATCCCCATGGCCAAAAATAATATCAACAAGCCCAATTCGTTGTAACTCCGTCTGAGGGTGAACCCCAGAGACTGCAGGCCTGTGGAATGTCTGGCGAGTTTCAGGATTCTGAGAATGCGCATGATCCGGAAGATCTGAACCACGCGCCTCACGTTCTGGAACTGCAGCACACTCTTGTTGGACTCCGTGAGGAAGATGGTGACATAATACGGCAAGATGGCCAGCAAATCAATGACATTTAGTGGGCCTTTAAAGAACTTCCACTTATTTGGTGAGGACAGGAAGCGTAAAAGGTACTCCATGGTAAACCAAGCAATACACACAGCCTCCACGTGTGCTAATTGGGGGTTGTCGTTGGGTTGTCCAAATTCATCCATTTCCTGCAGCTCTGGAAGGGTGTTGAGAGACAGAGCAATGGTGGAGAGTACGATGAACAGGATAGACACGATGGCCAAGATCTGGAAAAGAGAAGGAAGTCCAAGTTAGCAAATCCTCTTAGTTGCTTAGGCAGCTGGGAGACATATGGGTTCCCCGTTCTTTAAATGATCTGGATTGCTCAAAGATATTGCAAGAAGGGAATTTTACAACCTAAAATTCCCTAACCAATGCAAACACTTTCACTTTTTATGAGTTCATCTCATTTAGGAGCCCAACACAGTAAACATTTAAATTCTAGGGCCTAAGAAATTTGAAAAAAGTCCATTCCCTCGCCCCTGCCATTGCTCCGAGGCACACCTGTGTCAGTAACCACCCTTTGGAATCGCTTTGGGGAGCAATCTCTCCTCTCTTAGTTGTCGGTTATTTTTCTCTCTCAACCACCCGGTTTGTGTTTCTTTAAGTGAAATTGCCTGAGAAGCACAATAGGCTAGACAGAATTTGTGGTTTCTAGAAGCTTTGGTCTACAACTAAAACCACGAATGCAGACCTACACATGGAGAGATACTATGGCACTCAGTACAACAATGCTTCTCGTACAACAGATACCATTTATGCGGTAAGCACTGATGGCAGAACCAAGTCAGTACAGCCTTCATCCTGGGAGGTGCGGACTTCTGGCCAGCATCGTGTGGGAAAGGAAGATTAGAGCTAGCTTAATTTAGTCAAGGAAAATCTCATAAATTTTAGAATGAAAGACAGCAGTAGAATGAAGACAGCAGTCATAGCTGTTACATGGTGGTTGTGAAAATCGCATGACACACAAATATTGCTAAACAAATGAAAGGTACCCATATTATTAGAGGCTGAAATGAATAGGGGAACTTGGTAGCATCTTTCTGGGAAGACAAAGGCCAAGAACAGGTATGTGGGAAATTGTGGAACCATGCACAATAGAGGCGGCCCAAGTAGGGACTTCTTTACTGTAAGCTGGTGTTCTAGATTTATAAGGACGAGAATGAAGACGAAAGTTTGAGAGCAACAGGAGGAAGCACTTTTTTGGTTTGTAAAGGTGGTGTGTCTGGGACACACAATTCTTGGTGATGTAGGAAGCCTCTCTTACCTAGATTAGGTCTGGCTTGCTTGGTTTCATCTGACTTTTGTCAATGGTCTTGGGAGCTGTCATTGGTCTCAGTTACTATGTGCAGCTCCAAGAAAAATATCCTGACAGTGACCATTTAATTTAAAGATTCAGCATCAAGTAAATATTTCAAAGGACGATGATTAAGCAGCTTGAGACCCTACAGCGCAGTAAACCTGAGATCATGAAAAAATTAGTTTGTCTCTGACATCAGGACTTCTAAACAAGAGTCTTCTCTTGTTCATCTTTCTCCCTCCATTTTCTTCTCTTTATCCTTGTCAGTTTCTCTACTTCTGGGTTACTCTCCTTACCCATTCTCCTTTTATGCCTCCTTTATACCTTTCATTGTTTTTTTGTTCCTGTTCTTCCAGCTTCCATCTTTCTCCTCAAATCTCTCTCAAGTAAAACCACAGTATAACATATGTAAGAGTGTGTTACAGATATTGAATAAAGATGTATGTTTCCTTAACTTAAAGAACAGTATTTTACTCTTAGTGTTTTAAATCTTTTTCTTAAACAAAACTAAAGTAAGTACTTTTGACTTGAGTATCCTTCAGAATTTCCTTTAAAAATGTGGATCAATGAATCGCAGTAGAAAAAAGGTTCTATTCATCCTATTCTAAGAGATTGTGGAGGCTAAAGTTAGACATCCTCCTAGAAGGTTTAGATAAACCCATGGATAATGGGTTCAGAGGGTTTATTAAGGGCAAGTTGGGAATGCTCACCTCAAATTTCCACCCACAGAGGCCAATGGCGGGGCGGCACTAACAAAATTCTGTCACTACAAGATTCCTTAGGGAGCACTGGCCAGGTCCCATCCATTCTTATGCTCTTACCATAAGTAACCAGTCCCTCTGTATTTTCTAGGCGGTCACACTGTTGTTTAGTAAGTGTATTATATTAAGTGGGCATTTTAAGTACTGGGGTTGCTGCCATCATTCTTACATTAATCCATATTCTAGGTTTTCTATATCTTATCTGTTCACCTGCCCATTTTGGATGCATCTTACTAATGACTGTCACTTCAAAGATCAAGGAGAAGAGTAGAATTACAAATGAAGCCATTCCATTATCTTCCAACCTTTTGGACAAAGGGCAAAATTGGATGGTCCAGGGTGGACCTTCAGTTTTCCTTGGCTCCACAATCACATTTTGACTGTAATTAATTTGACTTCAGTAGCTAACTTGGGGAACTAATGAAACACTGTAGAGTCCTAATACAGTCTATAGGCCAGATGATGGCAACTTAACAAACTAGGCTGCCCTTTATACCTGTAAAGTCAGCACATGCCCAACGTGATTTGGAGTACATTCTTGAAGGAAAAGAATGACTAAAAATACCAAACACTCAAGCTCTTAGCAACCCCATATTCATATTAAAGAAACCATAGGTACTGAAGCGCATTATTTTCTGTCTCATGTTCAAATTTAATCTGTCAAAATCCATTTGCTCTCAGTTTAGAGAAATGGTTATTTTAAATATCTTGTGAAGCTTGGAGTTCTCCCAGAAAGACGGCGCTTTAGATAAATTATTCAATATATACCAAAGATGATGTGTGGTGCAATAAGCCAAATGCGAGCTTATTGTTTTATTGTAGCGTTTAAACAAAATAAATATAATAAATGTGGCATTTTGGTCTAAGCTACAGGATACACTTCTAAACATGGATATTTTTTAGTATAGCAAACCCTTATGGCACTTAGGCATTACTTCTTTTATCCTAACCACGCACAAGTTAGATGTTGAACTCCTGTGGCCTCTAACAACTGGACTTGAGAGCTGGCTGTGTATCTCAGCTCTAGCAAGCAGACTTAGGTCTGCACATGGCAAATGAAGGGGAAATGCAGAAATTCCAAACAATTATCTGTGCGATATTGGCCGCACAGATAATTGCGGAGATAATTGGAGATATGGACTAGGTCATCTCCATGGTCCCTTTCTTTCTAAAAATTTTTTTTAAATGTTTATTTATTTTTGACACAGAGAGAGAGGAGACAGAGCACGATCAGGAGAGGAGCAGAGAGAGAGGGAGACACAGAACCTGAAGCAGGCTCCAGGCTCCGAGCTGTCAGCACTGAGCCCGGTGCGGGGCTCAAACCCACAAACTGCGAGATCATGAGCTGAGCCAAAGCCGGACGCTCAACCGACTGAGCCACCCAGGCGCCCCTCCACAGTCCCCTCCACCTCTTACGTGTGATGATTCTCTTTCTAAACCACCACCTTTTGCTAATTCCAGTCATGTGTGCCATCTATACCAAGGACAAATCGCAACTGATCCTATCATTTGGTTGAATGGCCAAAATATACTTTTGTTGCTTAAGAAATAAAAAGTCAGATGAGAAGACTTTGAAAACTATTGCCCTGTTCTAAGCATTTGGTTACTGGGAATAGACAGTCTTTCTGGAAAAAACTTTTCTTTCATTTTGAATCACCTGGAAAATGACGTTAATTCTTCACATAAACACAGAAATTCAGAGGATCACATGGAGTTAAGATTAGGGCCCCTGACACTTGCATTAATAGGTACCAAAAACTGGTTGCATTGATATCAGTGAGAGGAAGTAAGGCAGTTGGGAGACTTGCCTCAATTGCACCAACTTGTTGATGTGATATCCTTTGA
The DNA here is from genome assembly GCF_046562875.1 of Panthera onca. Classification (NCBI taxonomy): domain Eukaryota; kingdom Metazoa; phylum Chordata; class Mammalia; order Carnivora; family Felidae; genus Panthera; species Panthera onca. The sequence continues at coordinate 23,028,534 of NC_138356.1, read as the reverse complement.
AGGGATATGATGGTGTTACTGGGTGTTTTGTGGTGGAAAGAACACAAGACAGGGAATTAAAACACATGCCTCTACCTCTGTGGGCCACTTGGACAAGCCGGCTGCCTCTCTGAGCTTCAGGTCCCTTATCCGTAAAATAAGGTGAACCACACTTGTCTTGTCTGCCTCCCAGGGTCGGTAAGGATCAAACTAGATAATGCACACGAAGCAACCTATAAAATGTAAAGTCGGATAAGTGCAAGGAATGCTGGACGTGTGTCTGGACACAGTCTTTGGCCAGCATCAAGAGGAAATGAAATATACTTGGACTGTTTATCCCCCATTTAGATACAATTTCATATCTGCTTTAAATTCACTGATGTCCAACAGTCCACAAAAGCACGTGGAAACGTCTGTGCTTTGCACTGAAGGTCAGTGTGGGTACATTCTCTCTCTCTCTCCCCTCTTCCCTACCCTCTCCTTCCTTCCTTCATGGATATAAACTGGAAGGTGAAACTGAGTTTCAAGCCCTGAACTACATAGCATACAGGCTTTCTCTTCCTAGCGGGATAGAACACATTTAAAAACAAAACTTATCAGAAATAGAAAACAATATGGGGAATGTGATGATAAGAATTTTTAGGAGAGGGGCACCTGGGTGGCTCAGTCAGTTAAGTGTCTGACTTCGGCTCAGGTCATGATCTCATGGCTTGTGTGTTCGAGCCCCGCATCGGGCTCTGTGCTGACAGCTCAGAGCCTGCAGCCTGCTTTGGATTCTGTATCTCTGGCTCTCCCTATCCCTCCCCTGCTCGCACTCTCTTAAAAATAAACAAACATTAAAAAAAAAAAAAAAGGAAGAACTCTTTTTAAAAAAAAAGGATTTTCTGAACCAGCTTATTTAAATTGACAGGAAGGAAAAATCCTGTGACAAACATTATTAGGAGCATAAATAATTTTCTACTTTCAGAAAAAGGACAAAGCATGAACACATAAGCCAAAGTTTAAACCATTTGTCAAGGGAAGAGACTAGAAGTTGGTTAGAATATCATGATTTCACCCACTGATCTACTTAAAAAAAAATTTTTTTTTGATGTTCATTTATTCATTGAGAGAGAGAGAGCGAGCGAGCACATGAGCAGGGGAGGGATAGAGAGAGGGGGACACAGAATCTGAAGCAGGCTCCAGGCTCTGAGCTGTCAGCACAGAGCCTAACACGGGGCTCGAACTCATGAGCAGTGAGATCATGACCTGAGTCGAAGTCGGATGCTTAACTGACTGCTACCCATGTGCCCCTTTTTTATTTTATTAAAATTTTTTTCATGTTTATTCATTGAGAGAGAGAGAGAGAGAGAGAGAGCGAGCAGATATCCTATTTCTAAAGACACTATCAACCATAGCAAACCAGAAAGTAAATCCTTTGGTTTTAAGAAAAGCAAACCAGAAAGTAAATCCTTTGGAAGAACCATCTAAATTTGCAGTTCTAGCTTCTCATATTCCTAGAATACCTGGTGCTGTCCTCTACACTGGTGGTCCTCAGTTGACTACTAGCTCTTTCTTCTCCAGAATGTTCCCTTGGCTCTCCCAGGACAAAAGGGAATCTGTGCTTAAGTACCCTCTGCTGATCTGCACATGCTAGCATGAAGCCCTTATGTGCTAACTGATGTGAGCATGACACATGCAAAGCAGCCGCATCACTGAAAAGTTCAGTTGCCTGTCCGTTATTTTGGCCCTGTGGGTAACAGGAACCCAGGAATTCAATCCTCCGCCACCTCCATTCGTGTGCTGTTCAATGAGGGTTTGAAAAGACTTAGTCATCCATGCTCAAACTGAGGTCAGCAGTCAGCCTGTATAATGTCTTTCATTTGGGGAAGGGTGTGAGAAACAGTCTAGTTCCACATACTATCGAATTCTTCTTTCAATTTTTTTATTCTCACGTACAAAACCAATTCTTTGAGAGAAGAGTTTTTGGTTATTTTCTGACTGAAGACACTGTTTTAATAGTTTCTTGGTATCTCCGGGAATAAGCTTTGTTTCACTACTCATGATGATATGTTTCTGTATTTTAAAAGGTTAGATTTTAGGAAGCAAGTGATTGGGTAGAAGGCTGGTGAAGGAAACTTGAATTTTATTCACAGTAACTCTGCAGAGAAAGGAGCAACAGAAAGATGGAGATACCTTGCATCTTACACACACTCCAACAGTTGGGTAACTTCTTTTTAGGTCATTCCTTCTTGCAAGTCTTCAGGAGCCAGAGAGTGAAAATGGAGACTGGCCAAGCTTGGCTGGGCACAAACTTCCTGCCCCTCCCAACCCCTCAAGGGCAGCGAGCATCGCTCTCCGGTTTTGTAGACTGCTTCGCCTCCCCTCCTTCCCCAAGAAAGCACAACACAAATGCTTAGATTCTTCCATTTAGTCTGTGAATGAATGATGGATTTGGGGGGAGGGACACAAGAAGAGAATGAGTGGAGTTTATCCTCGGAACAGATTTCATTTAACTTGATACTAGGCTGTAAAAACAAATCATAGAACACTCAAGTTAGAGGAGAATTTGGAAATATTCCATTTCTCATTGTATAGAGGAAGAAATGAAGATTCAGGGAGCCTCATAAGTTCCTGCGAAGTGGAGAGGGGGTGGTGACAATATAGGACTTAGTGTTGAAAGGTTAGAGTTTGAAACCTATTCTGATATACTTTACTGGTTTTGTGACCATGCGCACTATGATTAGCTTTTCTGGGACTTCGTATTCCCATGTAGAAAATGTGGAAAATAAATACTTGTTTCACTTAGCTACACAGTATTGTTTTGAGGACCTTGATGGTTAATTTTATGGGTCAACTTGTCTAGTCTGTGGTATCTGGTTGTTTGGTCAAACACCAGTCTAGAAGTTGTGGTGAAGGTTTTTTAGATTTTTAGTTTTTTAGATCACATGTTTTTAGATGTGATTAACATTTAAATGAGCAGACTCTGAATAAAGCAGGTTACCCTCCACAATGTGGATAGGCCTCATCCAATCAGTTAAAGGTCTTAAGGATGAAGACAGGTTTCCCAAAGAAGAAGCAATTTGATCTTAAGACTGCAACACAGAAATCCTGCCTAAGTCTGCCTGGCCTGCTCTGTGGATTTCAGACTCAAGGCTACAACATCAACTCTTACCTGAATTTCTAGACTGCTGTCTTGCCGTATGGATTTCAAAGTTGCTGGTCCTCACAGTTGTGTTAGTTACTTCCTTAATCTCTCTCTCTCTCATATATATATATATATATATATATATATATATATATATATATATAGTTGACTCTTGGATAGCACAGTTTGAACTGCATCAGTCTACTTACATGCAGATTTTTTTTTTCATACAGTGCAGGACAATAAGTATTTTCTCTTCCTTATGATTTTCTTAATAACATTTTTCTTTTCTCTAGCTTATATATTGTAAGAATACAATATATAATAAATATAACATACAAAATATGTACATGTTAATCGACTGTTTATGTTACTGGTAAGGCTCCAGGTCAACAATAGGCTATTAGTTAAGAATTGGGGAGCTAAAAGTAATATATGGATTTTTACCTGTGTAGGGGTTCGGTGCCCCTAACCCCTATGTTGTTCAAGGATCAGCTGCATACATAATCTCTCTCATAATCTCTTTCTCACATCTCTAATATCTATCTATCTATCTATCTATCCATTCTCTATCTCTATGTCTATATATACATAATGTATTAGCATTTATTTTAAACTTATCTTACCACTGGGGCACTGACTACCGCACCATGGCTGGTCCCTGCTGTTTGCAAGACAGAGTCTGGAAAATTCCTGGCTACCACTCTGTGTGTCTCACTATATACCTCTATATCTACATATATAGTTTCTCTCTCTCTCTCCACACATTATCTATCTATTTGTCTGTCTATCTATCTATCTATCTATCTATCTATCATCTGTTGAATCTATCCATATATTATATGCTTCCTGGGTACATCATCCCCTTCATCACGCTGTCCTCCATCTGTCCTTCCAGAAGTCCTCCCTTGGCACTCCACATTACAGTGGCCTCTCCTGAATGCTTATGGCATTGATTTCCTGGGTTTACCAGATACACAGAAGGTATAGAGGACACATCTTGCAGTTACTTGGACTCACATGGTCTCCCTTGGCAGCCTTGCTTGTACTCAGAGAGGTGCCTCCCAGGAGGACTGCCAGACTTAGGAAACAGAAAACAGGATGCTGTTATATTTGAATCAAACTTTCGTATGCGAATACCTATACTAAGAAAAATTTGTGGGGCGGCTGGGTGGCTCAGTTGGTTAAACATCTGACTTTGGCTCAGGTCATGATCTCATGGTTCGTAAGTTAGAGCCTTGCATCAGGCTCTGCACTATGAGTACAGAGCCTGCTTGGGACTCTTTCTCTCTCTCTCTCTCTCTCTCTGTCCCTCCCCAACTCGTGCTTTTTCTCTCAAAAAAAAAAAAAACCTACAAAAATTTTTTTATATGAAATTTACGAGGCATTCTGTATTTGCTCTGGCAATCTTACTTCTTTGGTATGTTAATCCATTGCTTGAGGCTTGCCTGATCAGATTTTCTTGCTCCCGGAAGTCTGAAGTTTGAACTGAGAGCTTAGGAGGTGCTGGGATAGAGTCACATTAACAGCAGTGCTCCAGAAGGAGGAGTGACAAATTTAAATCGTGGGGAGTCTCTTGGGACAGTGCTTGGGACAGTACTTTCTTAAATAATCATTTGACAATTTCATAGGAGATATTTTTGTTTCTCAGGCCAAAATTTTAGAATTCTGGAAGGCACTAACTCCCTATTTGTCATAAAATTTCTTACAGTGCCTACCACAGAACACCCAGAAGAATAAAACAGGTTCTTAGTCATGTTCCATTGCTTCCATGTGGCCCAACGTCAACCTAAAAGCTTTAACCAGCAATAGCATTTTTTTAACAATAGAAATTCATATTATACATAGATCACTTTATGATAACAGACCAGCTTTACAAGTTCAGCAACATAATCTTTTTATAGGTTTAAGTTATACTTTTTATTAATCCTTTCTTTTCTCATCATGTTGAGCAGACTTTTTTCTTTTTTTAATCTTATTCTTCAAGAAGCCTGCTTTTGACTATATATTAGCTTTGGGCTTCACCTTCACAGAAGGATACGTTTTATTAAAGAAAAGTGCTGTATTTATTCTGTGTCACATTTTTTGCTGAGTATGGTTTGGAATCTGCAGTTCATTCAACCAGTAAAGGAAGTGATGGTTCCATGTACGGATCCAGGGTAGATTCAGGTTTATGCAATAAAACGTTAAGCCACAGAGAAGAATTAATAATGGAGGTTATCCATTAAAAAACATTCACAAGAAAGACAAATATCATATGACCTCACTTATATGTGGAATCTAAAACAAAAGCAGAACCAAAAACAAAACAAAACAAAACAAAACAAAACAAGTACAGAGAACAGACTGATGGTTTGCCAGAGGTGAAGAAATGGGTGAAGGGAGTCAAAACATACAAACTTCCAGTTAGAAAATAAGTCATAGGAATGTGGTGTGTGGCATGGTGACTATAGTTAATGATACTATGTGGCATATGTGAGAGTTGCCAAGGGAATAAATCTTATAAATTCTCATCACAAGGAATTTTTTTGTAACTAAGTATGGTGACGGATATTACCTAGACCCACCGTGGTGATCATTTCACAGTGTATAGAAATATCGAATCATTATGTTTGACACCTGAAACGAACGGAATGTTATAAGCCAATTACACTTTAACTTCAAAAATACATACACATGCATGCGCACAAACACTCATATGTACATACTTACATATAAATATGTGCACACACACATCAGTGTAATCAAAAGTCAAGCATCACAGAAAAGAAGTAAAAAACTTTATAAAGGTGTAAACTTAAGAATGCTGTATGTTCGATTTGCAATGTTTATTTACAAATGTAATTTGTTAAAATACAAATTTATTTGTTAATTTGTTAAAATAATAAAAAATTATTTATTATTGGGGCACCTGGGTGGCTCAGTCGGTGAAGTGACTGACTTCGGCTCAGGTCATGATCTTGCGGTTGGTGGGTTTGAGTCCCACACTGGGCTCTGTGCTGACAGCTCAGAACCTGGAGCCTGTTTTGGATTCTGTGTCTCTGTCTCTCTCTGTCCCTCCCCCGCTCATGCTCCCTCTCTCTCTCTCTCTCAAAAATGAATAAACTTAAAAAAACTTTATTATTGTTATGTCATATAAAAACACATCTTAGAGATGTCCAGACTAGAACAAAATAAATGGAAATAAGCCTCCCTCCATTTTTCCTTATCAACTTTCTAGTTCTTTGAAAAAAATAATTCATGTAATCCTGAAGGAGAAAAAACAGATTTTGAATACTTAGCATGTTCTGGACACTAGAGTATTTACAGTTGTATCCAAATTCTAGAACATTCTTCCTTTTCCTGTTGGAAGAATGTTTCCTTTGCTCTAAGGACAATTCTAACTTATAAATCTGCTCTTTGAGAGGGAGGACTTCAAGGATAAATTGAAGTTGCCAATGCAGAAAAGGGAATAAAGGGCATTATGGGGTGAGAGGACTAGGTGGGCAAAGGCTTTGAAGCCCAAGACATATGGTTTGCTCAGAAAATTCCAAGTAACTTTGTATGGGTAGGGATATCTACAAGGAGGCATGGCATGAAGGAATCCATGGTGATTCCAGGGCTGCTACATGTAAGGGTGTAGGCTGTGCACTAGTCAACGCAACGCCAGAGGGTATCAATAAAGAGACCATGTGAGTGACGCCTCCATCATTTGTGCAGTGTGCTACTTTCACAACTTTCCCATAACCCTGATTTCAGGAACTGAGTAGTATGGTATGACTGGATGCAGGTGGAGATATACAGATGAGTGGGGCTGCGTGCTTCTCAGAAGTCAGACAATGGACAAATTCTGAAAGGCACTGACTGCACTGATGAAGAGTTTGGTGGGCCTCCTCCAAAGGCCAGTTTTCCTCCAAGTGTGGCCCCCAGACCAGCAGCATGGGCATCATGTGGTAACTTGTTGGGACTGCAAATTCTCAGGCCCCGCTCCATAGTACTGAATCAGAAACTCTGGGGAGAGGCCCAGAAATCTATGTTTTAACAAGTCCTCCAGGTGATTCTGGTGCTTGCTAAAGCTTGAGGGCACTGCAGGAAGGAGTAAAAACAAAAACAAAAAACAAAACAAAACAAAAGCTAAGCAAGGACCGGCATGCTCAGATTTGCACTGTAGAAAGATCACTAATTACAGTGTGTAGGGCTGATTGGAGGAGGAGAGCAACTGAAAACAAGAGAAGTTTCTACTGCAGTGGCAGGAGGAAAGGGGTTCAAGAAGGAAGTATGTTACTACGTTTATAGGGTGGAATCTCGACCTCACTTGCTGCAAAGATGACTAGTCTAGGAACCCCGCCCCCGGCACCGTGTTTACCACGAAGTTTACCAGGAAGACAGCAGCTCTGACCTATCTCCATGAGTATCTCATGCTGGTAGAAAACCCAGAGTGATCCTTGACTTAAATCAGCACTTTCTTTGAAAACAGTATTTCTTCAAATCAAAAAATTCTAATAAGCACTTCAGCGTTTGGAACAGAACTAGAAAAATCTCTTAGAGTTAAACAACAGTTTATTGGTACATGAAAACATTATGAGACACACACTGTTATTTGCCAGAGCTATTTTCTTTTATAAAATTTTACCTTACGTGTACATTCTGACATCACACAGGGCAAAGACTAGTGGGGGAACCCATTTATATCAGCTGTTCCCTGAAAGCGCGCTCATTTGTTGAATTATTTCTCAACCACTCCAACTTCTAGTTTCTCCAAGGAAGTCTTCTAAATTTCCCGAATTAAAGCACCATTGAAACCTGGCTTTGTTCCTTGGCCACCTCGTTGGCCTCATCAGTTCATCCATCATCATGGACAGAGAAATGCAAGGGTTTATTTCCACCATTATCCCCGTATCTAAAGACTGTGTCCCAGCAGTTTCAAAGAAAAGAAAAAGCCATAATGCAATCATTATTTTTCCCTTTAATGAATCTCTGCAGTAAAGCTCTTCTGAAAAATACTTTGGGGTCAACATCATTGAGACCACATTACAGGATGCCAGAAGCCAGAAGATGTGTGAGGGCCACACTCTGCCAAAGGAACTGTTGGATGAGAGCCAGTCAGGCTGTGCCTGCAGCAAACTTGCGTGATTCACTTTACAGCTGATCCTGGGGGCAGGCTGCTGTGCGGTCCAGGGTCCAAAAGGAGGAGCAGCTTCTCTTGCACAATGATGGGTGTTTTTCAGGCCAGGAAGCAGAGCATATCCCAAAGAAGGGCCTTTATTTGAATCCTGTTTGGCTTGTTTTGACAGCACTGATCAGGGAATGATGGGAATGGGCTCAAGCACGTCTGTACTTATTAGAAACTAAGGAGGTGTTTATTGGGCAGAGGGATCCTGCTTTTTATATCTGTCTGGTGTGGTCATTTTCTACAATCCCTTAGATACATTCTGTTATCTGTACAGAGTCGCTCCTGTATTCTCTGTCGGGAGGCTAAAAGGCCTTGTCGGAAGGTGGTCCTTGAGCCAGCAGGATGACCTGGGAGCTTACTGGAAGTGCAGAATCTTAGATCCCATCACAGGCCCACTGAATCCAAATCTGTTTTCATGAGGGGTTCATGTGCACATTTAAATTTGAGCAGCTCTGACCTAAGGCACAAAACCATGCCATTAAAAAAATCAGCTTCAGAGGCTCTTCTACAGATTTTTAAAGTGGATCTCAGTTCTGGAAACCAGGGTGGTCTGTGAGGCCCTGTGGACTTTTCAACACTGTTCAGAGGTTCAGAGGGATGGGCAGGTGTAGTTACTAGAAAAAAGTCTTACAGGTGATGCTGCTGTGGCTTCCAATTCCTCCCTGACCTCCTGTCTAGCCTGCAATTGACAGCCATTGCTTTAAACACTTTCACATAATAAAATTCAGCTTGACCGTAGTAAGAATGCTGGGTTAGGAGTCAGAGAACTTGACCTTCTCTCTGGGTCTGCATTAGTAAATTAACCGCATGACCTGAGTCAAGACGGGAGCCACTGTTTCTCCTTGTGCAGCCTGGGGGTTTCTCATGACAATTTCATCTACATTATTGGGTTGTAGTGATGATGACATTATATAGTGCATGTGAGAATGTTCCGGAGGTCATACAATTCCATTGAAATGCTAATATTTTTACGCTAACCAAATACATTTTTTTCCTATGGACTACAGAGTTTGGGACAGAATTATTAGCTAGTATATAGTGTTAGAGGTAGAACAATTTTATTCTTACAACTTCCTGTTTGAAGTTGGCACACTCTTCCCCATAAAGTTGCTATTGAGCTCATTTCTTTGGATGTTGCTGCCTAATTTCAGTAAGTTTGGTAGAGATAAATGTCTGGTCCTTTTGGAAAGTTAGCATACTGGGTTGAATAGTGCTCTCCTGGGGTGCCTGAGTGGCTCAGTCGGTTGAGCATCTGACTCTTGGTTTCGGCTCAGGTCATGATCTCGCAGCTTTGTGGGTTTCAGCCCCGCATTGGGCTCTGTGCTGGCAGTGTGGGGGCCTGCTCAGGATTCCCTTTCTCTGCCCCTCCCCCACTTGCACTGTTTCTCTCTCCAAATAAATAAATAAACTTAAAAAAAAAAAAAAAGAATCGTGCTCTCTTCTCCTAAATTCATGCACACCCAGAACCTCAGAATGTGACCTTATTCACAGATGCAATTAGGTAAGGTGGAGTCATACTCATTTAGAATGGGCCCTACATCCGATGACTATTGTCCCTATAAGGAGGCCATGAGAGATACAGAAAGACACACAAAGGGAAGATGGCTATGTGACAGTGGAGGCAGAAACTGGAGTGGTATGGCTGCAAGGAATCCCAAGAATTGATAGCAACCACCAGAAGCTAGGACAAGGTAAGGAAGGGTTCCTCTGTAGAGCCTCTGGAGGCAGCACAGCTCTGCCCACACACCTTGATTGTAGACTTCCAGCCTCCAGAGCTGTCACAGAATACATTTCTGTTGTTTTGAGCCATCCAGTTTGTGGTATTTTGTCACCCAAACGCTAGGAAACTAGAATAGTCAGGTTGTGTTCTTCAATGAGAGGGTCCAATCTTTAGTGTTAGAGCTGAGAATGCTTTTTTTTTTATTATTGAAAAAGAACTTTTTAAAAATATATATTTGTTTTTGAGAGAGAGAGAGAGAGAGCAAGAGCAGGGGAGGGGCAGAGAGGCAGACACGGAATCTAAAGCAGGCTCCAGGCTCTGAGCTGTCAGCATAGAGCCTCACGTGGGGCTCAAACTCACAAACCGTCAGATCATGACCTGAGCCGAAGTTGGACGCTCAACTGACTGAGCCACCCAGAGCTGAGAACACTTAAAGCCATTCCATATATTCCTTTCAAAAGTGGACTTGATGTTATTTGCAAAGGAGAGGAAAATCAAAGAGGTTTGGAACCTTAGCAGGAAAAACAGTTTAATTGGGAGAAACTAAGTTGTATTTACTGTTGGAAGTAAATAGCTAGGATTTGTTAAGTAGGTAATTAACACCTGCATTCTAAATAGCAGCCCATTATAAGTTAGAACATGTGGGTCCAGAAGCTGTGGAAGTCACTTATACCAGCAACATGCAGGAGAAAGATAAATAAGGAAATACTACAAAATAACATTAAAGTGGTAAAGTAGGCAACAAGAAATTTCTCTGATGTTAGGAAATTAAAAAACCCAATTTTAAAACACTTTCTGTAGTGTTGCTTTATAAAAGTATTGGGGAATTCTCATGCTGCTGTCTAGATAAACCAGTTTTACATAAAAAGCACCAGTAAGTGTACTTCCCTGTCTCTCTGCTATTTAAGTCCCTGGTAAGCAGGTCCTACCAAAATAGCTACATGTGTACAGCTCCTTTTAAAAATTACTTACTTACTTTATCTATTTAAAGTAAGCTCTATCTATCATCTAGCTATCTATCATCTATATCTATCTATCTATCTATCTATCTATCTATCTATCTATCTATCTATCTATCATCTATCATCTATCTACCTATCTAAAGGAAGCTCTACCCCCAAATGGGGCTCAAACTCTGAGATCAAGAGCTACAGGCTCTACCTACTGAGTAAGCCAGGCACCCATGTACAGCTCCTCTGAATAGCATTTTTCAAACTGAATAGCAACCCCTTTGTGGATCATAAATCAGTTCTTTGACTCATAACCAGCAATTTTTTTTTAAGGTTTAAAAACTTTTTTTTAAGTTTATTTACTTTTGAGAGAGAGAGAGAGAGAGAGAGTGAGCAAGCGAGGTGGGCGGGGGGGGGGGGGCAGAGAGACAGGGAGAGAGAATCCCAAGCAGGCTCTGCGCTGTCAGCATGGAGCCCGATGTGGGGCTCGAACTCACAAACTGTGACATCATGACCTGAGCTGAAATCAAGAGTTGGATGCTTAACCGACTGACTGAGTCGCCCACGTGCCCTTTATTACCAGCACTTTTTAAAAAAAGTGAAATAGCTGAAAATACAACAGAGAATATCAGGAAGGGTGAGTAATGTTTTATAGAGTGTTTTGTTGACCCATAATTCCTACCCCTATATAATGGTAACAATAATAATAGTTACTAAATTATACTTATTACTTTATTTTGATGACCTATATGAAGCTGACATGATCCTAATGTTTCCCAAGCTGAGCTTTAGATAATTTTTATCAATGGGAGAGAAGGAAGGCTACTTTCTCCACCTCCCAAAAAGGACAAACCCTTAGTCTTTCTTTTTTTTTTATAATTTTTTTTAACCTTTATTATTTTTCAGAGAGAGACAGCGTGTGAGCAGGGGAGGAGCAGAGAGAGAGGGAGACACAGAATCAGAAGCAGGCTCCAGGCCCTGAGCTGTCAGCACAGAGCCCGACACGGGGCTCGAACTCACGAACTGTGAGATCATGACCTGAGCCGAAGTCGGACACTCAATCAACTGAGCCACCCAGGCACCCCAAACTCTTTCAATATTACTTTGTGACTTAGGACTTCGATGAGTTATCTATATATAGCTTCTGTATTATATTCATATTAGCCCTTTCTTAATTCTGACAATTAGATTTCTGGCCTTTTATTTACCACTTTTTGTGTTTCTTTTGCTATTTGGGTTTTAAATGGATCCAGGTGGTTTACTTCATAGTATTTTCTACGATAAAGCTGGAGTGATAAATTTTCAGTAATAACTAGTAAATCCATTTGTAAACCATTGTTACAAAGTTCATAAGGTTATACACCTCTGTTGTAAGGAACTGTCATATAGTAAATCATGCCTGGTGATTATTGCCATTTGGGGACATTTTTTATTAACCTCTGAATTAAATAATTCAAAATTGAATAAAAGTTGGTATTATTGACACAGACCATTGATTTATATTGGTTTCTAAATATCATGTGGGCTTTTCAGTTATATGATTTGTCTCAAAATAAAAGGCCCAATTTTTGATTAGGTAAAGATTTATCCCATAAGAGTTACATATGACTTACATAGTTAATATTAAAATAGTTGATTCCATCATTTTAAACTACAACCTTAGTTTATAGGTCACGTTTTGGATTCAAATCCCAGTTCTGTCACTCATACAACTATGAGGCATCCACTCTTCAGGTAACAGAGCTGATAAGATCAAGATTAGAGCCTAAATATATACAGCATCTAGTAGGTCCTTATTTAACAGTGGCTATTGTTTTGTATATATTCAACAGATAGTTTACAGATGAAGACTTATGTCTATAGTGATTCCTGGTTAGCAATGCAAAATTCAACCACCCCGATATCTACATATAAAAATATACCGATTATATAATGACAAATGTTCAGATCTGTTTCATCTACAGCCTAAACATCCTCATGTCTGAATTTCTTATTTTTTAGGTAGAAGTTTGTCAGTAGTTTACTTACACATAGTCACCCTGTCACAGCCTCTGGCCATGGCTCATTTTCTACAGCTTGTAAAATATTCACCAGTTACAAAGAGAGGTGGAAGGTCAGGTCTAAAGGCTACCACACATCCCTGTCCTTCTCATGGCAGGAAAGAGTGTCTGTTCAGAAGCCTATGTTCTGGGTGGTATACGACTATTTTGAATCAGGCTCAGTTTAAATGCCATGGCTTCTAAGATCTTTCTTGATCTCCATAGTGAGGATCACTTCTTTCTTTGGTTTTCAAAATGGCTTTTCTGGAGACTTTGTGTTCTATTGATATGCCTTAAGGGGCCACTGGAGAAAGAGGAGCTAGTGGACAGGGCAATGGGAACCCCATCCTGGTTACTTATGGGGGATGCTGTCCTTCCATATGGTGCTGAAGACACACAGATATGTGAAGAGGTGGACATTTTTCATAGAATGACCTTAATTTCATGGTGTAACATATGCACACCTACAAACGCATGCCTTTATATACACAAACAGCTCTATCTCTCCTTTGGAGATGACAATACGGATTAATATTGCCTCCTATGTTTGAGGATGTGCTGGAAAAGACCTACGTGTGACCAAAAGACTTTCCACACTTTTTACTCACAAATAACTGACTATTTTATTTGTGGCCACAGCTGTTGTTCGCAGGGTTGGTTACAGAGGACAGCTTTGTCTTTTAGACTTCTAGGTCTTCTGTGTGCCAGGCCAGTTTAATATATGCCAAAAAGCTAAAATTTGACCTCCCCAAACATGCAGAGGGCATGACTAACACATTATATTAAGATAACACATAAAACTGCAATCCAAAGAGGCCTGGCTGTCACCGGCCAGCTGTACCACATTAAATGGCCTCTAGGAGGCCGGGAGGTTTGGGCTCCAGGCGAGACCGAATCATTGGTTTTCTCATAGTATCAGAGTACCATTTTATGGTTTTGGATCATTTAGATAAACATAATATACAAAATTCATTTTGCCACATTATGTGCAAATTGGCTTAGAATTCCTGAAAAAGCATTTTCTAGGATTTTGTCCAGGTCTGAGTATTCAACCCAAAAATGCCCGTTGAAGATGTGTGTTATCTCATCAGATTTTTATTTTTATTTTTATTTTTATTTTTTTTATTTTTTATTTTTTAATATATGAAATTTACTGTCAAATTGGTTTCCATACAACACCCAGTGCTCATCCCAAAAGGTGCCCTCCTCAATACCCATCACCCACCCTGCCCTCCCTCCCACCCCCATCAACCCTCAGTTTGTTCTCAGTTTTTAACAGTCTCTTATGCTTTGGCTCTCTCCCACTCTAGCCTCTTTTTTTTTTTTTTTTTCCTTCCCCTCCCCCATGGGTTTCTGTTATGTTTCTCAGGATCCACATAAGAGTGAAACCATATGGTATCTGTCTTTCTCTGTATGGCTTATTTCACTTAGCATCACACTCTCCAGTTCCATCCACGTTGCTACAAAAGGCCATATTTCATTTTTTCTCATTGCCACGTAGTATTCCATTGTGTATATAAACCACAATTTCTTTATCCATTCATCAGTTGATGGACATTTAGGCTCTTTCCATAATTTGGCTATTGTTGAGAGTGCCGCTATAAACATTGGGGTACAGGTGCCCCTATGCATCAGTACTCCTGTATCCCTTGGGTAAATTCCTAGCAGTGCTATTGCTGGGTCATAGGGTAGGTCTATTTTTAATTTTCTGAGGAACCTCCACACTGCTTTCCAGAGCGGCTGCACCAATTTGCATTCCCACCAACAGTGCAAGAGGGTTCCTGTTTCTCCACATCCTCTCCAGCATCTATAGTCTCCTGATTTCTTCATTTTGGCCACTCTGACTGGCGTGAGGTGATATCTGAGTGTGGTTTTGATTTGTATTTCCCTGATAAGGAGCGACGTTGAACATCATCAGATTTTTATTTATGCAAATGCAAATCCAACAAATACCATCTGTGGCCCTTAGGGCTTCTAAATCTTATTTCCTAAGACATTAAGCTGAGTAAAACAGATTCCAAGCTTTATATATAAATAAAAAAGTTAATATAATAAAAATAATCATAAAAACTCACAGTGTCATTCCCACAGCCCCATGCTCTCATTGCATAAATAGATTTTTGCTTCTGAGAATCTAAGCAGATAAGAGAACAAAGCACAGACAGATGATGGTGTAGCACCGCCACAAAAGACATAACTTTTATGCTGCTTGATCCTTTTGCTTTAAAGTTCTCATCGTAATGATATGGTTGGGAGACTGTCAGGTACCACATCTTTGGCATAAAAACAAAGGACACCAAAACACAATAGAAATGGTTTGAACAGAACTAATTTGCTCTCTGCAAAACCATGATGAGGTAGGTTGAAAATGAGAACATAATTGCCCAACCGTATACTGGCATTCCGGGCTAGCCTGGGAAATGTTGTGGGGCAAGTTTTATTTATCCTGGGTTCTCTTCAGCCTGCTTCCACTTCTCTCCTCTGCACCTTTCACACTCCTGCCTACCCCTCCCTGACTTGTAGCATCAAGTTCTCAGCCTCTTTGGAGCTGCTCAGGGCTTTGAGCAGGGCTCTTAAGGCCCCTTCCTTCCACTGTCCCCGTTCTCTGTAGCAATAATCTGTCCAGCAGCCTTTAACTCTGGCTTGTGTTCTATTAACCTGATGGCACTATGAGAGCTGGATTGTATCCTGACCCAAAGGAATATATCCTCATCGTAGAATTTCAGGCAATGGAGATGTTTTTGATTTCTAGAATCTTTTAAGTTATACCACAAAACATTCACCTATGATGCCTAATTATAAGGCTGATATTACTGGAGAAGTGTATTCTGGTACAAGGAGTCATCATTCTTTTAAAAAATTTACCACTTAAATAAATGGTATATAATGCTTTTTTTTCTCTCCTAGTCTCAACCCCATTGGCAGAATAAAAATTCTGCTTGAACTGGACCTAGATACTTGCTTTTATTCACGTGACATACACTTACCAATTAAGGACATTTTAAATAGAGTTGACCTATTGATTAGATCTCAGGTTTTGAACTCTGGAATTTATTCTTTGTTTTTAATAAAATGATCATATACTCATTTAAGGATAGTATAAATAAATTCCCTCTTATTTCCATTGTCTGTTTTTGGCTTTTTTATCTGAACAATATAATAAGGGTGATATCTCACATATTAATGACTGCTTTTAGCAAACTGATTATAGTATTTACTCTCTTCCACTGGAACTATATTTGGTGCTAACTTCAACCTTTTGATTCTTGGTGTCTCTTAGCCATAGACGGGTTTATCTCATTTTATTCACTCTCTAAACACTTCAATCATTTCTCAATTTCAGTAATCATCGAAAAAGTTTCACAAGGAAAATTTTCCTTCTTAGCTGAATGATTTATTGCTTTTCATGTCTAGAAACTTCCTTTATAATGAACAGTCTTGTATATTGAACTAACCTTCTACAAAAGCACATGGGAGGGAAAGTGATTTCAAATTACCCCCTAATATAATCATTTAATATAATTTCTTTGCACCAGGTTTCAGGGGGTTCACAAGATTTCAGACTCTTGCCACAGATCTCCTGATTTAGAAATAGATTCCTGAGACTAGTTATAAAGTTTCTGACTTCCCAGGTGATATTTCCACCTGCATATCCCCTGGTCCATCTTGGTTGAAAAAGGAAGCTCTTGATGTCACCCTCCACCCCACCTACCTGCAGCAAATCCCTCTTGATTTTTTTTCTATTTCTATCAGTATGGCTTTTATTTCATTTTTCGAACCCGGGAGTTAAAGTACTTCCCCCCAGTTCTAATATGGTACTTCTGTGTCTATGTTTATGTACAGCTCTTCTTCCTCAAGTTCCACACCCAAGTCCTCAAGTTCTATTCATTCATCCCATTTTTCCAATCCATCTCTTCTTTCCCCTTCCCAGCCCCTTAATTTTTCCTTCCTAAACAATTTCATTAACCTTCCAATTGTTTCAACTACCTCCTGCATTGCCTATTTTCCGTCTGGGGATGAAATAGATGTGAGGGAAGAAGGAGTTCAAAGAATACAGGATGCTTTCCTTGCTCTTATCTTTTTCACGCTGCCAGTGGATTTTTTCCTATGGTCTTAGAGATCAGTCATCTGTCTCATCTCTCCCTCTGGATTACAACTTCTCAATGGTCGCGACAGATCTGACTGAAATTTGTTTTCTTTAGAGTTCGAAACATAATGCTTATACTCAGGTGCTCAATAAACACAATTTAACCAGTAATTAATCTAGTTAATAGTATTCACGAATTTATTTTTAATAGTTAGTGGTACATCTCAATAATTGGCTATATTCTCAATGTCACTATACACATTCCTCATTAACTTGTTTTCAATTCTCTCATCTCCCCCATGAAACTACCATGCTTGGATCACTGGGTGCCTTAATCACTTTTGTATCATTCAATTGCACTTTCAGGTAGGCAACTTCTCTTACTTTAACTCCAAATTCCACATCGAAACTAAAACAAAGCAAAATAAACTATTACATCCCAACAACCCAACTGAGGACTATTTCTCCTAAAGCCATCAAGACTTTTCAATTATATACATGGTTATTGCTAGGAAGTTTAGAAGGTTAACGGAATCCAAAGTGTTTTAACTAATGGAACCAAAGCAAAAGAGGAGTGATAATCCCATCTCCTTACAAAGTTTTCTCCTCTCCTAAACTTCATTTTCCTCCATCCATTTAGTTTTTCTAAACTCCTTCTCTTAGGAAAAAGAAAAGTACACTGTTCAGGGGCACCTGGGTGGCTCAGTTGGTTGAACATCCAACTCTTCATTTGGGCTCCATTCATGATCCCAGGGTCGTGGGATTGAGCCCGCATCAGGTTCCGTGCTGAGAGTGGAGCCTGCTTAAGATTCTATCTCTGTGCCCCTTTCCCCCGCTCATGCACTCTCTCTAAAATAAACAAAAAAATCAAAAAAAGAAAAGTACACTTAAAAACATTTTTAATAAATGCTTTTTAAAGTTTATATATTTATTATGAGAGAGAGAAAGTGCCCACAAGCTGGGGAGGGGCAGAGAGGGAGGGAGAGAGAAAGAATCCCAAGCAGGCTCCACACTGTCAGTATAGTGCTTGATGCAAGGCTTGATCTCACGACCATGAGATCATGACCTAAGCCGAAATCAAGAGTCGGACACTCAACTGACTGAGCCACCCAGGTGCCCCAAGAAAAGTATACTTTTCAAAGTACAGTTGCAACTCCAACCAACTGACATGGTATAGGAAAGAATTCAAATGACCATCCATTCATGAAGTTTTTGAGGGAAGAGTGTCATCTCTGGGGAAGCAAAGTAACATCTGAGTGCCCCAGAGGAGATGAAAATGTCTGATCTTATCAGACCAGGTCAGATTTCTGGGAGCTCCAGACTGGATGAGGAGCTCCTGTCTAGGGCCACCCTGAGATGTCTAGCATGATGGGCATCTTGGCTCCTGCCTTCTGAGATGGGAATGCATTGTGGGACAGGCTGCTCTCTCACCTATCCTTGGAATGAAAGTATTCAATCAGAGTCTGTTGACTCAAAGTGAGAGTAATGAAAGTCCCAAGGGACCTAGCACCCAGCCTGGTGTTTGCCTCCCCCAGACAGAGCTGATTGATGCAGGATCCTAAAAAGTAGCTTGGTATTCCTATAAGGGACAATAGAGATGCTGTGCTTGAGTCATTACATAACTAGTTGGATACATCTGATTTTTTTCTGATTTTTTTCCTTTTAAAGTGTAATATCTTGACGGGAAGATTCGGTTAATACCCAATACATTTCAAATAATAATGAGAATTGCTGTCATTCATAAAATAAATGATAGAAATCTATGAAGTGAGGCTTGTTCTCACCAGTAGGTGTCTCTGTTCCATCACACTGTCCAGCAAACTCCCCTAGGTTTCCCCTGGAAATACAGACGTTACATAAAAGGTATCTTTTCTTTAGAAACGGTATACTTTAAAGAGAAGATATAAGATGACTTCTCTTTTTATTTATATTCACTGTAATTCTGAGTTTGGCCTTTCTTTGCAGCACTGGTTGCCGATAACGTCGGAGAGCATTTTCAAGATAAACCCCCTTTTCACTTTTTGGTACTTAGATTAGCTTTGTTGCTAGGCTTCATCTCACTTGAATCAGTGGTGCATTTCTGAGCAAAACAGCAATAACTAAGTTTCTAGGTATGTGAGGCTGCTCAAAAGGTCAGACTCTTTCTCCTGAACATTTATTTCCTTGCCCATAAAACCAAGCCCTGGGTTGAGCAGCCCCTGGAGCTGTCACAGGTATTAATTATTAAGAGATGGGTTAGGCAGTATAACAGTTTTTAAGTATGTAGCCTCTGAATCCAGACTGTATGAGTCCAAATCCTGGCTCTGCTTCTCATTACTGGATTGATCTTTCAGCTACTCATTCCTTTTGTGCTTCTGTTTCCCCATATTAAAATAATGGTAGTATGAATACTACCTGATAAGTTGTTATAAAGAATAAATATATCTATATAAAGTGGTTAGAACACTGCATGGCATGTAATCAATTACATAAATATCTTTTATGTGTTTAATATATCTATCTTTTGTAACAGATGTCATATATGTGAAAAATAAAAGCTAGTTCCCACTTTGGCATAGCTGTACTCAAGGCTACTGTTGGGCATATGTGCCCCTTCCTGGCGACTGGTCTCTCAAAGAATATGGACGTTAGGATAATGCAACTAAATATTGTGGAGGTGTTCCCTGAAGTTGGCTGTTTCAACCAACCCATGTATTTTCATAAGGAAAGAGCCACCAGACACCTTCCATCCGTCACAACCCAGGAAGCTCCTTTGCATGTGGCATTGGGTTTCATGCTTTCAAGCTTTTGTTACAAACACAACTAGAAAAATGGAGAAGTGAGTGATATAAATAGGGACTAAATCAGTGGGGGCAATGAGCCACCATGAAGATGCACAAAAATTTGGGTGAAGCTATCCTGATTTTCCAAGCAAGCTGTGATGAGGACATAAACTAATTAGAGGGAGATGGTTACTAGTGTCAACAAAAGACCTCCATGCATCAACTCATGCCAGTGTCTCAAACACATTTTAAGTAGACCCTATTATCATCCTTAGTTTACGGAGGGGAGGAGGAAAGACCCAATGGCTAAAGGCCATGCACAGTGCTAAATATCTGACATACGTTAATTCATGTTGTCCTCGCCACCACAACTGTCCTCAGCTGATATGACCGTTGTCCTGGTTATACCAAGTGGGAAACCGAGGCACAGAGGGATTCACTAGTTGCCCATAGCTGGTAAGCAGCAGAGCCAGGATTTGAACCCAGCCAGTGTGGCTCTAGAGAGGGCTCAGCTAAGGAGGGAATTAGTGCAGCAGTTCTCAAACCTGAGGTGGCCCAGTGAGAATCACCTGCAGGAACTTATCCCATTGAGATGACACTCAAAACTGAAGACTCCTGTGGCTGCCTGGAAAACCCTGGCTGTGTGGGCGGTGTTGACTCACGAGAAGGGTTCTGCTCCAGCGTGACTAGTGATGCCTCAGCACTCGTGTCTAAAAATGAATCTCTGGGTTCCTCAGTCGCCTTGTCTGTTAAATGCTATTTGCAGGTAAACGGCTTTGAGTGGTCTGTATGTGTGCATGTATGAATGTGTGCACCTGTGTATGAGTGAAAGCGTGTGCCTCTGTGTGTGTGTGTCTGGAGGGAATTAAGTTGGTTTGCTTTGAGGGTAAAGGCCATAACACAGATCACATACAACGTCCACACGAGGACAAATCCTGAGTGCAAATGCCAAATCTGTGTGTTCTTCATGTTAGTGTCGCTGGGGAGGCAAGGCTGGTTTTGAGTCCACAAAAGTTACCGAGAAGACCCTGAAATGGGGCCTAGAGATGTAGGCTGTTGTCAGAGTTTCTGCTCAATAGAGACCGTATAATGCTCTAAATGGAAAATGAATTCTCCCAGTGAATACGCACGCAGTGCAGAAAACTGCTACTCATTCTACATCCAGTTTAATTCCTTTTCAAAAAAGCCTTGAGAACAGAATAAACACATTATGCTTGGATGGTGTACTCAAGAAGTCTCCTCTATAGGAAATGACTTTAGAATTATTATTTTCCCTTTCCTTTGCCAGCGCCTGACAATGCATGATAAAAACCTAGAATGGGGCATCCACGTCCAGACCCTGAGGATCTTTTTGTTACACACTGAGCCAGAGCCCGAGGCAAAATCAAATTTCTATAGTCAGAAAACATTTTTAACTTTCTCTTATGTCCCTGCCCTGAGCTGTTTTTAATAAAAAGTGTTCACATACTAAATAGTGATCCATATCTACCCACTTCTCTCAAGCTCCTGACATCTTGCTTTTTGGTCCCTGCCCTTCTACTGAAACTGTTGTCTCAGGGGTCACTGATCCTACTTTGTCCCAGAATTCAGTGTCACTTTACAGCCCTTACCTTTCTTTTTAAAAAATATTTTATTTTTGAGAGAAAGAGAGAGAGAGAGAGCACACACAAGAGTGGGGGATGGGAAGAGAGAGAGGGAGACACAGAATCCAAAACAGGCTCCAGGCTCTGAGATGTCAGCATGGAGCCTGACGCGGGGCTTGAAACACAAACCATGAGATCATGACCTGAGCCGGAGTCGAAGGCTTAACTGACTGAGTCACTCAGGCGTCCTGAGCCCTTAATTTTCTTGACCCATTGGTAGGATTTTACTCTACTGACCATTTCCATTCTTGAAACCTTCTCTTCCCTTGGTTTCCATGATGTTATGGTACTCTCTTCCTATTCCTCTTACCTCCCTGGCTACTTCTCAGTCTTGGCTGTCTCTGTCCTTTATGTAGCCCTTCAGGGTTGATGTTCTCTTCTCTCCTCTCACCTACTCTTTCCTCTTCTCAACATCTCTTTCAGTGGTTCCAAACATCTCAACACTGGTAGTTCTCAAGCCTACATTTCTAGGGTAGATGATCCTCCTACTACAGCCACCACCATTAAAGATTTATTGAGGTTAAGTGCTTTACGAGCACTATTCCAACTATTTCTCCCTATTTTCTGTGAAGGAGGTTATGTTATTGCCCTGGTTTCCGATGAAGAAATAGGTTTAATAACTTAATGCCCGAACTCACACACCTCATAAGTGTGGGTCTCCCCCCGACTCAAAGGCCCCTGTCACTATGGACTATGCTGCCAACATATGAATAACGATCAGCAAGAGAAGTCACAATGATGAATGAAATCTCTGTCCTTAGTTCTGGGTGTGTGGGTCCAACTGACAACTGAGTATTTTCCCTGGGATGTTCTATGGATACTTTTTGCCCAAACACACCTCAGACTGAATTCGTCTCTCCTCTATCACCTCAAGCTATTCCTTTTCTGTGTGTCATGGCACAGCGCCAGGCCCCAACATCTAGAAGTGAGGCCAGCATCCCCGATACCTCTCTTCCTCCTTTCTCACCCATCAGTACCCAAAGCCTAAGAATCAACCTCTTAAATATCTCTCATATACATCCATTGCTCTTCACCCCTTTTGCCCCTCCCTGAGCGCGTCACTGTCATTTCTTGCCCAGATTGATGCCTCAGCCTCAGAACTGTCTTTTCTCCCCAGGTCTGGCTCCTATGGAGTGTATTATCCACACTGTAACCAATCAGCTTTCTGAAATGCAGAGCCCATCTTCCCATTGCTCTCACCAAGACACTCAATCCCTGCCATGGATTAGAAGGCACTGTGTGCCCTTCTTCCTGCCTAAGTCTTCAGGCTTTCCCTCACCTCCTGCCCCCTTTGCTGCCCCCACCCCCACCTCGTCTCCTGCACCCCATGCTCTAGAATTCCTCTCATTCCCTCTCTGTGTTGTGTTCTCTCTTGTTATGGGTCTGTGCACATGGTAGTCCCTTTGCCTGGAATGTCCTTCTGCTTCTCCACCGAGGAACTCCTCTTGGCATTCAGTTTGCAACTTCGACCACATGTTCTTTGGAACCGTGTATCCCCTGGGACTAGGCTGGGTGCTACTCTCTTATATGTCACAGCACTCTGTGCCTTTCCTATCAGGACACTTACCACACTGAGCCACACGTGCTCATTTGCTGTTTTGATCATTAGTCCCTAAGCTTTGCAAGGACAGTGGCCATAACCATGTCCATCTTTCTACCCTTCTATCCCCACTGCCTGGTATATGGCCAATGATTTATAAATACTGGTAGAGTGTCTGTCTGGCTAAACCCGGATTTTCAACCTTCCCAAAAACTGTCTGAGAAATGGCCAGGAAGAAACATAGCAAATTGTCATTTGGCTGATACTGCCCCAGCTGTCAAATCCAAGTCTGGATTAGCCCCTGGTTCAAGGACATTTTTTTTGCTATGTGGATCCCCTGGGTCAGGAAGTTTTTACAAACCAGGTCTTACTCTCTCTATAGCAGGGGATTCATCTTTTGGAGGATACCCCTTGCACAGCATACTAATCTAAGAAAGTATAGGGATGTCTGAGATACTGTGACTCAACCCCTCTGTTCCTGCTGTTCTGCAGCTGTTGCTCTTGTGTAAACCTCTTCATCCATGACTGAGCCACTGCAGCACCTCCCTGGTTGTCCCTGCCTACTGACTCCCCCTTTCCCTGGCTGCTCTCCAGCCTGCCACCTTTGGGAGCTTCCCGAAGCACTAACTTAATCATTGTTGTTTCAACATCTTTGTTGGCTTCTCATTGCCTGTAAGATCATGTTGAAGCACCATAACAAGGCTGTTTTTAATTTTACTCCAAACCCATTTTTTTCCATGCCCCGCTAGACTTATTCCCCTATGATACGCTACGAGCTCTTGGAAAAGAAACTATGCTTCATTTATCAATCCGTCCATTCGTTCCCCACCAATCATTTCACCAAGTAATGGAGCATTACTGTGTGCCAGGCACTAGAATAAACTGGTGAGAAAAATCAGACATGATTCCTGTCCTCAGGTCGCGAGACAGGCATTAGTAAAATAATCGATAAATGAGTTTATTTACAAACAAACATGTTTTATGAAGGAAAGGCTGAGGTTCTATACAACAAAGAAGACTGACCTAGGCTGGGGATCAGAGGTGCTTCTCTGAGGAAGTGATGGTTAATATGAAGGATAAAGAAGAGTTAGGTAAGTGTAGAATGGGGAGAAAAATTTATACTCCTTCACCTTGCAAAGTTTTCCCTCAGTGCATGACACAGAAAGGGGGCTCAATAAATATCTGCTGAATGATCAGGAATGGTGGGGGGAAAAAACCACTTGAGGAAAAGTCAATTTAGACCTTATGATGGAGGAGGACTTTAAACCAAGCTATGCTGGGAGTTTCTAGGATGTGCCGGAAGAGAGATGCACACAGTCTTTGTTCAAGCGGAGGATGACAGTTTCTGTAGACAGGTGTACAGGTACCAGTGTCTTAGGAGGGCGGGAAAAATTACTTCTCTATCTCAAGTAGGAAGGAAAAAATGAATTGGAAGTTAAATGTAAGAACTGATTAAGTCAGGATGTAAACCTTATCACATAACATTCAGCAGGTACCAAAGCTAAACTTTGTCCATTGGGTTCACAGACCCTTACAGTAGGGAGGCCATCCCCACCACCAGGACCTAAATTACTAAATACGGTGGGTAGCAGGTAGACAGAGTTACTGACACTTTCAGGCCCTACCTTTGGCACATTCTGACTTTGGAGTCTTTTAAACACAGCTTTAATTTCCATTTCCAAATATTTTTGTGTTCAGAGAATCCAGATGGGTCCCTGTATTTCTCCAGGTCAAATTCTTCTACGTTTTCATGAAGTCTTTAGTCAAGAACTTCAAGTAGGCTCTGTTCTACTGGGCATATTGTATACCTTGGAGTGACTTTGTCAATCTATTATCTACTTTGCATAATGTCCAGCTTTCTTTGGTAAAAATTATAATTTTAAATAGCTTATGAAGATTGCAGGCTAGTTTTATTTATTGAGGACACTTAATGGTTGGTTAATTCTTTGTAAATAAAAGTAGCAAGGAACACATACTTATCAGCAAGTACCTATTTTTACTTCTAAGCAAACAAACATTGATTTGCTTCTCTGCAATTAATAGACGCAATCTTATGGTGGTGCTGATTGGACCACAGCGAGGGTTAGAACATGAGGAGATACATCTTTGTAATGATAGATACCCACAGTCATAATTGCCCCGTGCGTCCTTCAAGGACAGGTAATATGAGGTCACAACTGGTAGCTCTGATGGCAAAAGTGTGATATTTATAAAGGAAAACTTAACATTAATTGGAAAGCAATCAAATGACAAGGCAGTCTTTGCTGTCTGGAAGGATATATTTTAAAAAGTCAAAACATTGAGTCACTCTTTTACAATGCAATTCTCTATTTTGCCTCCACCTTGTTAATGTGCAAACCGGCTTCTTCTACTCTAACAGAGGAAAAGATTTTTACATAAAATCACCTAAGCAGCTTTCTTTCACTATACGGTTTAAATTCTACAGAGGACTATTTAAACTCTTTTTAAACCACTGAATGTGTTTGTTGTAAAGAAACTGAAACAAAGAACTTTTTCCAAATTTTAAAATTATCTTGTTTAATTTTACCCAATACTAGGACTAATGCAGATGATCCAAGTCTCTCCCTGGAAATGTTTGAGATAATAGCTAAACTTGTAAGATCTAGAGAGGAATATAAAGCAAAAGGTTCATTGGCTTCTTAAAATGTGAGGCTTGTATTAACAACTGTAGAAAGCTTAAGAAAATAAGGTATCAGAAATATATATTTTTTAATGGAGAATAAAGTGCAAAAGGCATAATGCCGGGTTCTCACTTTGCTTTGTCTTTTTCCCCCTCCCCTAAAACTTCCTTAGATACAGTGCACAGTTTTACTTATATGCAGAACTGAACCCTAAGGTGTTCATGTGCAAATGAAGATGGCAGCCCCAGGGCTGCCTGACAACTTAACAAAAACATCAAGAAGAAGAAGACAGAAAATTGAATACTGGCTTGCTTTTGATGATAGAAGCGAAAGGTCTTGTTTAGGGTTAATCCTATGGATTTGGCCTGGAGTTAGGTGTCCCTACTATGGGCAGTGGCCCTATGGGATTCTACACTCCTTCACTGGCACTCTTGATTTGCATCTCAAATAGCATATTAATTCCTGATGGTCTGGTGGCTTTGCCGAGCACAATATGTTGGAGGAATTGTGGACTGAGCTGGATAATCAATCTCTCAAGCCTCTTAGTGGGTTCAGGGTTCAAGCAGGGGCCTTTGCAACAGACAGGCATCTGACTGATGGCCCTTTGCTAGGATCAAGCCTGTGTCACACGTAGAACAGTTGAAATGTTCTACTTCTTGGTGGACAGTCAGTGGCATTGCTGTGTGTGTGCTCTCAAGTTATCAGAAGCAAGTGTCCCCAGCACAGGACTGCAGTCAGCTGCCCTGAGCAGCCCCTCCACTCTGCACACGTTGTCACTCCTCTTTTGCCGAAAGCTGTCTTCCTTGTAAAAAAAAATGCCTCACATCATTAAAATTCACAATTTTCTAATTTGCCTATCATTTTAGCATCTTCCCTTAGGTCCTGAGTTTTACTTTTATTTTCTGCAATTACACTTCCAAGCGTCTCTACGTTCCATCTGAATGGCTAAAGTGAGGTAGAGAACTGCAGGATCCAGTTAATTGGGAATCTTTTAGGTGGCCAGCCTGGAGGAAAGAATGGGAGGAGAGAATCCTCAATAAAGCTCTGTGAATTCAGCCTAAGAGCGCATTTTATCAGTCTGCTGTGAGCTTTAAAAATATTCAGTTATCTTTGTTTTCAAAGGCTAAGCTTAACTTGCAGAAGTTTTTGAGAAACTTTTAAAGCCATTGGTTCTTTTTCCATTTAAATACACTATCTGATATAACTGGAGTCAGAATCCTGTTGAAAGTGAGGTTGATACCTGGCAGGTATTTCATGGCTGAAAGACAATCATGAGTGGTTCTCCAGATCTTGTGGAAGATTTCAGTTGTTGCTGCCTCCCATCCATCCATCCATCCATCATCCATCCATCCATCCATCCATCCATCCATCCATCCACCTACCCACCCTTCCAAACACCCACCCAGTGTTTATCTCTGTATAAGGTACAAGGAATACAAAGTGAATAGGACAAGGTTCCTAGCTGCTGTGTTCTGGTGACAGAAAAGAGGGAGGAAGGAAAAGAGGGAGGAAGGGAGAGGAGATCGGGGGAGACATCTGAGCAAAGGTTTACAGTATAATGTGATAAATTTTCAAGTATAAGTTCACATAAAGTGTTATGAGGATATCAACGAAGAAGCCTTTATTATTTTTTTAAAATACCAAAGCTACTTAGAAGCAACCAGCTAAGCTAATTTAATGTGTATCTTTGTTTCTTTCTCTTGTCTAATTGTTAAGGTATACGGAATACAAAGTGATCTTTGAAATGTCTAAGATTGTTTCAAGGTGAAGAAAAGCAGGGAGAAGTTAATATTAAACAGAAAGGGAATAATCCACTTTGGATAACTAAATTGCAAGAGTCTAAACCTATTTATACACACTTAAAAGTAGCATTGTGTTGTGCGTCTTAGTAATGCTACCCATTCTCACCTGTAAGCACACTGACACTGAATAAAAATAATTGGCAATATGGCCAACTTCTGTATACAAGAGCAAATCACGTAGATAAAAATAGAAAGAGCTGAAAATAGAGTAAAGATGGTATAAAAATGAGAAATGGAAATATTTCAAGTACTCTGTACTTCTGAACACCTTTTTTTAATTTTTTTATTTATTTTTGAGACAGAGAGAGACAGAGCATGAGCAGGGGAGGGGCAGAGAGGGGGGGAGACACAGAATCCGAAGCAGACTCCAGGCTCTGAGCTGTCAGCCCAGAGCCTAACGCGGGGCTCAAACTCACGGACTGAGATCATGACCTGAGCTGAAGTCGGACGCTCAACCAACTGAGCCACCCAGGCGCCCCACTTCTGAACACCTTTAAAAAATAACCTAGAAATCTATTTTTACTTATACTACTCACATGGGATTTGGCCTGCTTTGGACTGTGATTATTTGTTTATATTTCCATGTGTTTTTATCTCCCCTATTGGTGTGTAATTTCCTCAAGGGCAAAGAGCCATATCTTATCCATCCAACCCCTACACAAAATTGTGTTTTGGTTGAATAGAGAAATGTATTTTTCATTGTTAAATCTAGACTAGGTAGAAAGAGAAACATGTTATTTACCTAATCAAGACTGAGGGATTCGGCTTCTCAGATGTCTAGATTTCATGGGGAAGATCATCTTTTCAGAGCCAACCTGTGATTTAGGGTCATGGAATATTTGAGAGATGTTTTCACCATCTTGAATCTCATTCTGTGGCAAGAAAACTGGCATTGTTTCCCTTAAGTAATTTTAAAAGGTTAACTCAAGAGTTTCAATATATACCTTCAAAATAATTTGAAACCAAAAAATTTCAGACTAGATATGTAAATATAAGAAGAATTTTTACTTTACTTTCTGAGTTACTTCAAATTACATCATCCCAGAAATCTTAATTTCAGAGTTAGAAGGGAATCAAGAGAGTATCCAGAACAATACTTATTTCTGAAGATGAAGGTTCAAGGTAACAGGTAAGGAGTGCAACAATCATACCAAAACTCTGATTTCCCAATTTATCCTTTATACTTCTTTCTACTATGCATTTCTTCACAGATAGAGCAAAATAAGATATAGGGAAATAAATATGCCAATTCCCCTTACTAGTCAGCTCTTAAAATCACAGAATAAGTCAGTAATGCCATCCCAAATATTACTGGCAAATGTCACTAATATCCCTAAACTAGATCGTCTCCCCAAAGCTGGTAAGTCTTTTCTACAGCAATTGGGTTTTTCATTTTACAATTATTTTATGAACTTCAGCTGTATGTTAGGCAATAGGCTCTATCAGAGTGAAATGATAATAGACATTTTCTCCATTGATCACCTAATTTGGTCAATTCCTGTTGCCGGGGATTTCAAAGCCCTTCTTTTTTTTTTATTTAATTTTTTATTTTTTAAAGTTCACATCCAAATTAGTTAGCATATGGTGCAACAATGATCTCAGGAGTAGATTCCTTCATGCCCCTTACCCACGTAGCCCATCTCCCCTCCCACAACCCCTCCAGTGACCCTCAGTTTGTTCTCCATATTTATGAGTCTCTTCTGTTTTGTCCCCCTCCCTGTTTTTATATTATTTTTGTTGCCCTTCCCTTATGTTCATCTGTTTTGTCTCTCAAAGTCCTCACAGGAGTGAAGTCATATGATTTTTGTCTTTCTCTGACTGACTAATTTCACTTAGCGTAATACCCTCCAGTTCCATCCATGTAGTTGCAAATGGCAAGATTTCATTCTTTTTGACTGCCGAGTAATACCCCATTGTATATATATACCATATCTTCTTTATCCATTCATCCATCGATGGACATTTGGACTGTTTCCATACTTTGGCTGTTGGAGATAGCGCTGCTATAAACACGGGGGGTGCATGTGTCCCTTCGAAACAGCACCCCTGTATCCCATGGATAAATGCCTAGTAGTGCAATTGCTGGGTCATAGGGTAGTTCTATTTTTCGTGTTTTGAGGAACCTCCATACTGTTTTCCATCAAAGCCCCTTCTAAATCTTTTCTCAGCTTCTCAATCTTCTTAACTTCAATTCCCTTCCACTTCCTCTGTCAACTTCCGTGGTCTCCAGGACCTTGGTGTCACCTGGAACTTCTCCATAGCTGAGATCTCAACTTCCAAAATTGCACACTCTGATCACAGGCTTGCATCCTCCTGGCTTTGCGGTTACTCTCCTCCCACAACACCTGTCTTTGACTCTTCATCATGACATTCTGTCCTGTAACGCCTTCCTGGTTGGGCCCTTGTTTAGCTTCACTTCCTTGCCATCTAGCTGAGACTCCATTCTCTTGGCAATACCTCCAATTCGACTGACCCCTTGACTCTCTGCCACTCCAACCCTGCCGCAGATTAATCCAACCATTCATCTTTTTAAAGTCCTATGCTTGGCCTATGCACCACTGCTGAAGAGATGTGCCTGACTGATGCTAGGAGAAACTCAAAAGGCCAGAGTCTAGTTTGAGCCCTGAACCCTCCACACTGCTGAACACTTCTATCCTACCTTGCTGCTTAGCTCCTTCCCTGGCTGTTCAGAAACTTCCCCGCTCCCCTCTAGACACCCGTTCCACATCCACCTTTCTCTGTTCACTGATGACCTTGTTTTCTATCTCAACAGAAAATAGAAGCACCAGGCTCCAAGTGTCTGGTTTAGGAATCTGCTTCTCCAACGTCTCATCATCCGCACTTGATCTTCATTGCCGATGGGAATGCAAAATGGTGCAACCTGTATGGAAGGGATTTGGCGGCATCTGGCAAGAGTGCACACACCTGGAATCAGCAAACCCACTTCTAGGAATCTATCTCAAAGATAAAATGGCAAAAACACAAAGTGACCTATGCATGAGGCTATTAATTCTAGCACTGTTTGTAAGAAGAAAAGCTTAGAAACAGCCCAAGTGTCCTTCAGGATCATAAACTATGGCACAGCCACCATGGAGCACCATGCAGCTGGAAAAAAGAAAGGTGGAAGCTTTCCACACAGAAGCTTCCACAGACTATAACCGTGTGATCTTCTGCATTCATTCAGTGGAAAAAGCAAGGCGTAGGAGAAAAGTTACAATATGCTACTTCTGGTATAAAAGTGGTGGTGACGGTAGGGAATCTATACACACATTTGCTTATGTGTGTTTTTTTTTAAGCAATGTGTGGCTCTCTGACTCTTACAGTTTTTGGAAACTCTGCTACTGTTTCCTGCCAGTCACTTGCTAAAATGCGCCTGAGATTGTCATTCTGCTTGGATACCCTGCCGCACCCTGCTCACTGTGTTGCCAGTGTTGCCCTCTAGCACAAGTCTGTGCCTCTCCCACCAGATTCCAGCTCTCTGTCCTTGCTTGGCTGGCTCTGTGTTCCCACAACCCTCTCTGACCTACCACTTCTAGACGAGAGCAATGCAGAGGGCTGAAACTACAAAATAAATGATGGTTTCAAAAGCAACCTATAGGCATTCAGGACTACTAAACTTACTATGTATATAATGCAACCTAGGGGCATCTGGGTAGCTCAGTTGGTTAAGCGGTTAAACCTTCGACTTCGGCTCAGGTCATGGTCTCACAGTTCATGAGTTCTGGTCCCGCATCAGGCTCACTGTTCTCAGTGCGGAGCCTGCTTAAGGCTCTGTCTGCACCCCCCAACCCTTCCTCACACTCTCTCACTCTTAAAAAAAAAAATGGAAACTGTATTTTGTTGTTTCCTGTACTTAAGGACAGAAGTTCTCAGTTAAAGCAAGTGCCCTTCAGTTGGGCAAATCACTTTCCTGGAGCAAAAAAGATAAAGTAAGCTGACAGGCTTTCACTTAGAGAAGTGTGTAAATTAAAGTAAGTCTAGAATAAATTTATCAGAAGCCAAGCTCATTGGTACATGTGAAAGAAACCCTTGGAATTCTATTGACTTGGCATAGTGCTGGGTCTATAGTGAATATTCAGGGAATAGTTATTGAATATTTGTTGAATTCAGATAGCTTTTGTAAAGCTGTCTGAAAAGTAAAGTAATGTTCATTAGCCCATGAAGAAACAACCTCTTAAAATAAATTTCTAGGTAGCTCAGCAAAAGTGGAAAGAAATGTGAAAGAGCAAGGGAAACTTCTGGCTTGGTTTGATAAGAGCCCTGGCTTAATTTCAATACACTTGGTAAGTAGAGTGTAGGCTAATGTTGCTCTGGCCTCCATAATGCAGTCCAGGGAATAACTACTATTCCAGACACAATAGGCGGTCAGCTTTTCAACATCAGTGGTGTTTTTTGCCTATAGTTGTAATCTGTAGACACCTCGGTGGTTACAAAAGACTCCTTAGTTCCCTCCAAATATATTAGTCCTTGTTAGACATGCAAATCTTTCGAATTCCATAGGGAAATAAATCCCCATTAAAAAAAACCCCAGAATTTGAAGGATGAAACGAAAGACAGGTAAGACAGTTCCCAGAGTCCACATGCTGCTTTCAGAAAGCCCAAGCAATCCTTAAAATTCTAAAGCTATCAGAGGTGACTGCCCTCAAAGCACACAGGGCACCCTGTGTAAATGTCTAGGGCGCCCCTGTCTTTCCATCATGGTCTGTTATATTCTCTTCTAAGGCACACAAGTCCTCCCATGTCTGAGAATAGGGTGTATCCAAGAAGTCAAATTGCAAATGAAGAATACAATATCAGGGTGAGAATCTCTTTTACTTGATGGGATTTTTATATTGATTTCCCATATTTAGGATTTATTTCCAACAGTCATCCTTCCTCCCCAAGCAATAATGATTTCAAAGGAGAGATCAAGACAGTGCAAAGAAGGGAGAATGCTAGAAACAGGAGTTCTGAATTAATGAGTTTGGGAGAAGTAGACAATCAATCTGAATAATTAGGATCAAACCCCAAGCTTTGTTTTTGCATGGCTGTGTAGTTCTGGTCAAGGAGCTAATTTTAAATGATTAGCCACTCCTGTCTTTTAAATAGGTTCTTAAATAAAACACTTAATCTTGATCTATGAGTACATATGCAAAACAAGGAGAGGGGATTGGAATATTCTATGGATAATTTGTGATGAAGATGACTTATACTTTAAACATCTCGGTAGCAGCAAGAGTTGTTTTTCAAAATTTGATGTTTACGTAACTTCTTAAGTTCCCTATTATCCTGCTAAATTGAATGATTTAGGGTGTGGATGCTTTAATTATCCAGTTTTATTATTATCACATTAAACTTTAACATTAATTAGATAAGTTTTTACTTTCACTTGACTTTGCATTGTTTTGTTAGTTTCCTATTATCTGCAGAGTGAAACTCGACAAAAATTTAGAGGGCCACAGTGTTCTAAATATAAGGCATTATATACAGTTAATTAGTGTGGTCTCTGTCCCAATATAGGGGTATGTACAGGAAAGATCAAGGTATTTTCCTATATTGTAATGCTGTAATGAAAAAGTTTGGTCTGGAATTGTCTTCAATTTAGATAATTTGTAGGCACAACCATTCTTATATTTTCCATAAGGCTATTCGATTTCCAAGCAGTCCAGAACAACAACAAAAATATTATTTAAAAATGCCCATTAGGGGTAAATAGATATTGACAACAAAAGGGAAAAAGAATCTTCTGGCCTTCATGTCTTTATCAGGCTGACAACATGAGTTTCTCTGAATGACTCATATCTTGGCTTTTTCTTTCTAGCAACAGAGCCTGGATCCAGAAGAACCCTCAATTAAGATACTATATCGAAATCAGTCATTTTGAAAAAGTATGGCAAGAAAGAGAATTTCTGACTGTTAAATACAAATGCTTTCTTTTGAAACATTTTCTGGATCACTGGAATTAGTGTCTCTGACCTAATAATTTAGGGCTCAATAGTCTGATACTTTGCAGCTGACAAAATTAGATGTATTAGGATGAACTTGCTATATTTCCATATATACATATCTGCACAAATGTATAAATACAGAAGTTTCTTCTGTAAGCATGTAGATCCATACATAATTATGAATCTAAAAAGGCTACTTTTTTGATCAACATCTCAGCTATAATAGGATATTTCCTTTATTTTACTCATGAAGTATCATTTAATGTTGACTCTGTGAAAGGTACTGTGGTTGTAGGTGGGTGGACACAAAGGTGAAAGATAGATGTTA
This sequence comes from Panthera onca, assembly GCF_046562875.1. Classification (NCBI taxonomy): domain Eukaryota; kingdom Metazoa; phylum Chordata; class Mammalia; order Carnivora; family Felidae; genus Panthera; species Panthera onca. The sequence goes on along the minus strand of NC_138356.1, from coordinate 22,994,836 downwards.
CATCTGTCCTAAGGGAGGAGAAAATTTAGAGAGAGACAAATGTCAAGTCCACAGCAATTCCCAGAGCAAGGCACGCAGGTGATGGTCTCCTCCCCAAACTGGCTTATGTAACGGACAAACACAGACAGTATCAACTTTCTAGAAGAGGGACCGGCTGACACTTGTCATCAGAGTCGAGCTTATTAAATATCGATGGGCACTTAAGAGGATTTTCTGAGCTAACTTTCTCTTAGTCTGGAACATTCAGCAAAATAAAACTCTGCCAGAGTATAGATTATGCTTCATCATAACGCCTCTCAAAGATCCAAGGAAGTTTACAGAAACTTATTTTAGAAACTTGAAAAAAAACAAAAGCTCTAGGATTTTATGCCCTGCTAATTTTATGAGCAGTAAATGACAACTTAAATGGTTATGAAATATAGACTTTTAAAATTAGGAACAAGATCTATCCTCTAATCAGCAGCCATATTAATTAGCCCAAACATTTTAAAATTTATACAGAAATCATTCAAAAACACTTGGTACCCTGCATTAATTTAGTCAGGCTGCTGGTCATGAGTGCTGGCCCTGAGGATGTTAAGAGCTTTGTTTGTCTTGTCTTCTGCAGAAGGTTCTCTATCACAGGTCTTTTGGACCACGATTTGTGTCCTTTGTGAGAAACTCTCGTTCATCACTCCCGTCTTCACTTCTTGCACTTCCTCACTTCCTCCACGATGTAGGGCTTTATTCTACTTACTGCTTTTCTGTTGCTGTGGTAACCATTTACCAACTTAACAAAATGCAAATTTATTATCTGTCGATTCTGTAGTTCAAAAGTTTGAAAGAGGTCTCACTGGGGTAAAATTAGCGTGTTGACAGGGTTGTGTCCCTTTTAGGAGGCTCTAGGGGACAACCCATTTCTTTGCTCGTTCCAGCTTCTCAGGGCCAAGTTCCTTGGATCCTGGCCCCCTCCTCTGTCTTCAAAGCCAGCAACACATGCCTTTCTCCTTTTGTCACAAGTTCCTATGACTCTATTCTGATTCCTTCTTCTACTTTTAAAGACCCTGGTGATTACATGGGGCCCACCTGGATATTCTAGGATAATCTCCCTATTTTAAAGTCAGCTGATTAGTAATCTTAATTCCATTTGCAGCCATAATTGCCTTTTACCATATAACATAACATATTGACATGTGCTAGGAACACAGACATTTCTGGAGTGTCATTTTGCCTATCACATTATTATAGAAGGCTAATAAGTATCATTTTTTTGGGGGAGAGAGAGAGAGAGAGAGAGAGAGGGAGAGAGGGAGAGAGGGAGAGAGGGAGAGAGGGAGAGAGGGAGAGAGGGAGAGAGGGAGAGAGGGAGAGAGGGAGAGAGGGAGAGAGGGAGAGAGAGAGAGAGGGAGAGAGGGAGAGAGGGAGGGAGGGAGAGAGAGAGAGAGAGAGAGAGAAAACGCAGAGGACAGGCAGAGGGAGAACAAGAAAGAGAATCTTATTCAGGTTGCACACCCGGTGCAGAGCCGACAGGGAGCTATCTCACGACCATATCAGGACCTGAGCTGAAATCAAGAGTTGGATGCTTAACCCACTGAGCCACCCAGGCACTCAGTATCATTCTTTTGTGCTCACTGATTGCTTCATGACTGTTGGTCCATTTTCCTGACCATTTTCTAAGGGCCTTAGGGGCAAGGCTAGTGGATCACAGGAGTTTTTGCTACCTCACTCATTGTAGTTAAGGGATCTATTGGAACAAAGCACAAAAATGCTTAACCTGAATGTTTACAATACGTCTCAAATGTCCCCCCCTTAAGTCTAGTATCTATCTGTGCCACCATGACTGACTCCTCACTGAGTGTCCACGAGCTCTAAAACATTTAATGCAAATCTGTTGTAAAGTGAAATTAATACTCTTGAGAGGCAGGATTTCATAAAGTTATAGGAAGTGCTGGAGGCTTGCTTGTAAGGCCACTGTGTAAGGCTACACATGTAAGGCTACCGGCAAATGGGAGTTTAGACCAGACAACATCGAAGCAAGATGAACTGGGAAGGAGACTCCTGCCTCACAGGAGAAGCCCTTGGAAAGACTGGTGAGCGTGTCAAATATGGCCTCTTTATGGTCATGCTGCACGGAGAGAAGTGAAATGAGGAAGTGATGTGATGTCATGCAATTTGACCTGATCAACAGGTAATTTGTTCATTCTTTAAGAATCCGTATACAGTCACAGTGCTAACTTGCACAGTGAAAACTTTCAAAAATGTAAATCCTCTTAAAAATCCTCTTGAAATCCTCCAATGGCTTCCTCTCGCATTTAGAATGACATGCAGACTCCCTGCCTAGGCCTGGAAAGCCCCGCGTGGCCTTGCATCTCATACAAAGATGAGGTCTGTCTGACCTCATCTCCTCCACTCTCCACCTTGATCACCGGCCTCTTGCCAAGCTCCTCCCCACTTTTAGCATTCTCACTGGTCTCTAGGCCTGCAGTGCTTGTCCTGCAGACTGCTGCATCTCTGGCTCTTCTTGTCATTCAGACCTCAGTGAAATGTTACCTCCTTAGTGAGACTTTCGTCATCTCTCTACCCCAACTCCTTGTTTCACTTCCTGGCACGGCGCTATCACAACTCTGAGATTTTTCTTGTTAATTAGATAATTAGCTCCAAGAGAGCAAGGTAGGTGCCAATCTGGCTTACTGCTGTATCCTCTGTGCCCAGAACAGTGCCTGGCAGAGAGAAGGGGCTCAATTACGGGTAACATGCAAGAATGTGCAATTGGGTTTATACATGACTTTGTTATGGTATCATTTGGGCTGGCACACATCTACGTTCAAAACTGACTTTACAGTGTTGTAGAATTTACTCTGCTCTCTGTGAACGTTTCTAATAAACGTCCGTAAGCAAATCAGTTCAATCAAACTAGCTGGCTTTTAAATTTGTATAATAGACCCCTGGATTAAAAAAAAAAAAACTCATTAGATATTTTGGCGTTGCGCAGACATCACCCAAACCTCAACATTTTTTTCTGTGTTATCTGCTAGGTGACCTCCCAAAAGTGAGATAATAATCTGAGGAGGTGCTTTAATCTTAGTTATTTCAGCTATTTTTGGTAATTAATATACACAAAGATTGAATAAGCTGATGCATATATAAAAACCACTTTGCACAGCTTAGTGCTACTATGAAAGGTTGTATGATTAAACTTTAGGTCTCAGGGGCACCTGGGTGACTCAGTTGGTTAAGCATCTGACTCTTGATTTTGGTTCAGGTCATGATCTCATGTTTTGTGGGTTCAAGCTCCATGTTGGGCTCTGCACTGACAGTGAGGAGCCTGCTTAGTGCTTACTTAGGATTCTCTCTCTCTCTCTCTCTCTCTCTCAATTCCCTTCTCTCTCTGCCCCTCACCCACTTACACTCTCACTCTCTCTCTCTCTCAAAAATAATTAAACTTAAAAAAATTAAATAAACTTTAGGTCTTGATTATGTTTACTAATATTGTGGGCTTAATATGTTAAAACAGGTAGAAGTCCCAGAAATGCAAGTAAAGTATCTAAAAGTATAAAATGCTGATATAAAATCACAGGATAAAGTACTCAAATGACTTGGAAAGAACAAATCAAAGATATATTTTCAGCCCAATGCTGGAATGGAAAATAAATTTAGAGTAATAGGACTTGGGGACAGGAAATGTATTTACCATGCCCAGATAGCGAACTGATGAGTGTGAATTTTTTTTAATAAGCAGAATAAATGTCAGGGTAGATAAATCTATCACAAAAGCAAACAGAATCTCTTCATAAAGAGCAAATCACACGGAGCCATAGCCAGCTTGTTTTTTGTCAACTTGCATAAACCTCCTTCCTTTTATCAGCCCTCAGATCTAAATCACACACATTCATCATCCTAAGGTCCAACTGAATTTTCTGGCTGTGCAGTAGTCCGGGACAAAATCATTAAATATTCCCAAGGGTTGATCAGCTGAAACTGCAAAGCTCATGGTCTCAGAAGTGAGATGCTATCATGGCCATTTCCTTAAGCACATTTGCTGCTTTTAAAGATTATTTTGCATACTCGTTTGAACAGTGATTTAATTTGATTTACAACCTAATGGCTTTGTGTCCAGAGTCATCAGACAGCAGAAAAATTTTCATAGGCAACAATTTTCTTAGGAGATTTAGTAAAAATTAAACCAGAATTGAGTGAACTACAGAATTAGGATATGAGGCAGTGCGGGAGCAAGAAAAGAGCAGAGTCTGGGAAGTCCTGTACCTGGGTTTGATTTCTGGCTTGGTCACTTTACAGTGACATACACCTCGGGCAAGCTGTGAAACCTTTTGGAACCTCAGTTTCCTCATCTATAAAATAGGGATGGTCTGCCAACTTTTCAGGAGGTCGGAGGTCCAGTGCGGTGATTTATGTGAAACACATGATATGTGCTGGGTACCTAGTAAAAGTCTCTGGATTAACAGAGAAGAGCCAGTTGTCCCATGCAAAAATGAAAGAAAAGGATGAAGTAGGCTTAGATGTTTGTGCCAGGGCCTTTTAATTCGCCGAAGAGGTCATTTTTGACTTCCCATGGTGGTGGCCCAGCTGGCAGCTTCCTGTTTGGCTGCCATTCCCAATGATGTGGGGCCCTGTCCTGCGGTCATTGCCCCCGGCACCCCTGTCCACACCCCAGCTGTGTTCTCTCTCCATTCTCACGAGGGAACAACAGTGAGTGTCCTGCACTTAGGAATCACATAGTGAGAGCCCAATAGTGGGAAAATACTGATCGTGAATAATTCCCAGAGGGAAAGAGGTTTAAAATGGACAACCTAATAAAGCCGAGGGAACAACTGCAGATTTCCTCCCCTACCATTGTTTTCAGCGAGCAGTGGCAAGGGAATGGAGGAAAACTGACGGTGTAGACATGATATCTTTGGCTTTCCCCCAGGTTCTAACCCTCTTCCTGTTTCAGGTTGCTCTGGCTTCTCAGATCTGTGAGCACACCTCAGATCCGACTGCCAAGCTCCCAAATTCTCTTCTCTCCACTCAGAGCCTACCTAAACTCCCATTTGATCAGCTGTCCATTACAAAGATGACATCTTATGGGAACGCAAGCTGGTGCAGCTACGTGGGAAAACAGTATGGAGGTTCCTCAAAAAACTAAAAATAGAACTACCCTATGAGCCAGCAATTGCACTACTAGGCATTTATCCACGGGATACAGGTATTTCGAAGGGACACATGCACCCCCCGTGTTTATAGCAGCACTATCAACAATAGCTAAAGTATGGAAAGAGCCCAAATGTCCATCTATGGATGAATGGATAAAGAAGATGTGGTGTATAGATATATACAATGGAGTATTACTTGGCAGTCAAAAAGAATGAAATCTTGCCATTTGCAACTACATGGAGGGAACTGGAGGGTATTATGCTAAGCGAAATTATTCAGTCAGAGAAAGACAAAAATCATATGACTTCACTCACATGAGGACTTTGAGAGACAAAACAGATGAACATAAGGGAAAGGAAACAAAAATAATACAAAAACGGGGGGGGGGGGGACAAAACAGAAGAGACTCATAAATATGGAGAACAAACTGAGGGTTGCTGGAGGGGTTGTGGGAGGGGGGATGGGTTACATGGGTAGGGGGCACTAAGGAATCTACTCCTGAAATCATTGTTGCACTACATGCTAATTAATTTGGATGTAAATTTTTAAAAATAAAAAAAAAAACCCCAAAGATGACATTTGATTAAATTATTTACACTAAGAAGTAATGCTTGATAGTGAATGTGATGTGTTAACTCCTGAGAGCATATTGGTTTTTTGTGTTTTGTTTTGTTTTGTTTTTTGAGACCTCATTGTTTATTAAAAGGAAAAAAAAATCCCTAGGTACTTCTGGCCACAGCATCTCTTTAGTTTAGGCTAAAGCATCACCTGCTCTGTCTGACCAGGATCAGCTTTAGGAAAATGTCAGAAAATGTTCCACAATGCAAAGATTTATGAACCATGAGTAGATGGTTAATGAAATTATTCATTCAATCAGTCATTTATTCATCAGAGTGCTTGCCTGCATTTCAGATGCTGTATGTAAGTGCTAAAGTGGATTACAAGACACCAGGTTGCCCAAATTTTTAACCTTGGCTTTCTTTCCTTTCCTTTTTAAAAATATATATTTTTTAACATTTATTCATTTTTTTGTTTTTTGAGAGACAGAGTGTGAGCAAAGGGAAGGGCAGAGAGAGAGGCAGATACAGAATCTGAAACAGGCTCCAGGCTCTGAGGTGTCAGTCCAGAGCCCGACGTGGGGCTTGAACCCACCAACTGTGAGATCATGACCTGAGCCGAAGTCAGATGCTCAACTGACTGAGCCACCCCGGTGCCCCTAGCCTTGGCTTTCTTGATACACACCTTGGAAAGGACGTAAGTCTTCTATAATCTAAATGGGAGAGTTACCATTTCAGACAATTGTATCATACAAACTCTGTCCATCAATAATTTTATTAGCTTATCCTTTTGCTATTAATCTTCCTTCTTTCCAGTTCTTGCTACGTAAACATGTATGATAATTTTTAAGGAGGCAATGAAACTTTATGCAGGACCTTGTAACCATGTTGCAAAGGGAAGCAGTAAATGTTATCATCTCCAGCTCTACTTCTGTATTCCTTGAATTTGTTTCTGTCATTGCTGCCTAACCATGACATAGGGCCACAGTGTTTACAGTTCCAAGAAAAAAAAATTGTATTTTATACTGAAAATATGTAAGCAGCCTGTGCTTTTATAGCCACTAAGATTTTTGTCTCAAGCCAGGAAATTGGTGTTCTATTTTAACCGCATTTATTTATAGATGATAGGTAAGACTGACGTGATTAGAATTAAGGAAGGTGACAATCCTGGTCCCTGCTCATGTTGAACTATGTGTCATATGGATGCAGGCTCCCTGTACATAACTGTATTGGCCCTGAGGACAATGTGGCTTGGGCCCACAGTCTCGTGGTAGGAGAGCTATGCTTGGTATTCTTGAGAATTCTTCGGTGTAATCCTAAAGTGCACATGATGAGCCACCTTTGGTGGAAGTTAAATTTCTGCCGTGGATTGCAAATTACACGAAAGAAACTAGACTGAGTAGACAGGGTTATCTCCATCATTGTTGTCTGCAATTATTTTTGGGCAATAGCAGTGGGAGCAGTGAAGTGTAACGAAGGGAATGTGGTCTTTGAGGGCAGAGGTGGCTCCTTCGATTCTTACTCTCTGATAATGGTACCACGTAACTTCTCTGGGCCTCCATTTTCTCGTCTGGAAAATAAGGTTGTGGTGAGGAATAAATAAAATAACAGCCTCTGTAGAAAATAGGTGCTCAAAGTTCACACGCATCCACTTTTTCCCCGCACAAGTTTGGTGCCGTGATTCATGTAGTGACAGGTGGGAACAGGGGTGGCAGGTGGTTTTCAGGGTGGTGGGGTGGGGGAGGGGACCTGAGCTCCACAGGTATGGAGAACACTGGATTGGTGGACAGAGACTTACTGGTCCTGCGCCCTGTCTCTGCCCTGCCACACTCTATACCTTCCTCCATAAAAGCATGGTCATACCTACTGTGATTGCCAGTGTCTTTGCCCCCTGACTAGACTTGAAGCGCCTTCTGTGGCTTGTCTTTTCACCTCTGTGGTCCCACTGCCTGGCACTGTTGGCAGAATGAGTGAACTGACCTTTAGGTATTTGTATTAGGTAGATTGGCTGGCTGTGGTTACTTGGCTACAGAGAATGTTCTAGAACTGCAGAATCTGAATCTGATCCTTTGATAGATGATTAGAGAACTTGTTCTCCATCCCTATCTTTCCTTCTACCTTCCAACCTAACGAAGCATGAAGATGAAAAAATGAGGAGTTTGGCGTTTATCACTTCATATTTATTGTTCATGGTTTTTTTTTTTTTTTAGCTTTCTGATTAGCCTCTCCTCATTGAGAGAGGTGATGTGAGAATGTACCTTTCCATTCTTTTCTTAGCCCTTGGTTTCTAGCCTCAGTGAGCATGTCGTTTTAGGTGGATAATGAGGATCTGTATATTCAGTGATGCCGGGAGCAGTCACAGCAAATGTTGTGAAGGATTTTCCACCATGAAATATGGGACAGTACCCAGTACTACGCTGCTGTCGCCCTCCCTCTCCCCTGATGAGCACGTGGTGCTGCCTGTCAGATGTTGGGGAAGCCCTGCAGAGAGCATGCTCTTCCTCGCGCACCAGAGCTTGCAGAAGTCATCCAGAACATTTCCCTCAGGCTACAGATCCCGAGTAGATTTTCCGAGTCCCACAGTCGGTGTTATACAAACTGCAATCTGTGACTCCCAAATTTCATAAGAGCAGTAGCAGCAGCAGATGGTGAAAATACATTTCTAATTCATTTAAAACCTGCTCCAAGAAATGAGTTCTCCCTGTGCTCTTCACATTGTTTTTTTTTTCTATATGTCTCTTCCATGCCTTCTAAATAAAATAATTACAAAGGAGACTGGCTTTTATGCCCCTCTGCTGAGAGGCAGCAGCACTTTATGTACCACAGTCTTACTGGGGAGTCATAACATCAGCCTCTATTACTAAAGAACAAGGAGCTTGATTTTGTTGTTTTCTCAAGTCCGAGGCTTCAGTGATGGCAAGGTGCTGCGTGTAGCTTACCTTTATGTCTGTGGAAGGTTTTCTTGTTGTAAAACGTATGGCTGTGTCAAAAGCAACAGTCAGGTCAAGTCAAGGGCTTAAGGAATCACTTCATCCCTGGCTTTTCGTGAATTTTATGTATCAAAAGCGAAGTCTGAGTAGCTTTAAAAAATAGCTTTTATAATCATGACTATGATTATAGGTAGATTAGAAAATTAACTGACTGGAAACCAATCAAGACATCTCTATTAGGAGACTGCCATGTGCAAACCACTTGATTAAAATGTAAAGGCTCTTCTCTGAAGGAGCTTAAAATCTGGTGGAGACAAGATACACATGGCATGAGGCAGACCGTATTTATGGGGTGCGTCTTCCAAACTGCACACTTCCAGGAACCAGGGAGCAGGTTGAAGGATTGTGATGGGGTGTTCCCTCCCTGGAGCCTCTTCACATCCAAGCTCCCCATCTGGGCAGAGAGGAAGTCTATGGCCTGGGCTAGGAATGGGTTTCAAAGCTGGTCTTGATGGAGTGAGGGGAGTTGGGGCAGGATTGGGGTGGGTCCTGCCTGTGGGTGTAGGGCAGAGGGGAGCAAAATCCAAGAAGGATGACCAGTTTGGTCAGAGAGTAAAGCAATTAAGAAAATAGAGCTGGAAATATCCCTGGGAGCCACTGTTTGCCCTGGAAGGAAGCCTTTTACCACGAGACTTCTGCTCTGCTCTGGCAAATGCACTGTCGGTTTAGACAGTGGCTCTTGATCGGACACCCTCTCCCTATTCTTGCCTAGAGAGTGGGCCAACCTTCTGATATGCTCAACAAGGGGTGACTGTTTAAGACTGGACCATCCAAGAAAACCAGGAACCATGTCAGCCCCCATCCATGCAACCAACAGACTAAACTTAGTATGTGTTTTGGCAAAGTTCCCTCTCTTCATGTTTTCCATCTTGTTTTAGATCTTGGAAGGTTGTGCACTAAGTAGTCAAGTGCCATCGCCAGCGTGACCAACTTTTAGATATAGGAAACTGCGTATGCTATGATGCTGATTGCATTTGTATTAGACAAAGAGGTCATTTTGGGGTGGAATGAGGCATTTGTTAATGCTGTGGTTTTGTTTTAAGGTCCACAGTCAAGATCTAACTTAGCTCCCTCACTTGATGGGTCAGGTCAGAACACAGTTACAGAAAATTCTCATGAGGCTGGCTTAGGGTATTCTTAATCTCCTTTCACTAATACAGATCAACCATAAGCAGAACATGTCCTTTGTCCTGGAGAGCTTGCATGTGGATGCAAAGTGCTTTGGCATTGGACAGATTCTCCTGGCCCGAGCAGCTCTAGCTGGTGGAACATGTACCATCCCCTTGAATATTAAGGCCCAGCGTCTGTTTAGTTTGACCTTGGTTAAGCCATCAGATTATGCTTTTGTCTCTCTTCAGTGCCACTGGATAGCTATTGATTAATATTTACTGAAGGTTCACAATGTACCAGCTGCCACTGTGATGAAAGTAGCTGATTATGTGTTGAAATTGCTGCTATTTTGTTTCGCTGGAAGAGTTGGGGTACTTGAAACTTTCTGTGAACCACACTGCCAGGGGTTGTGCCAAGGGCAATTGCCCCATCAGGGCTGGCGCTGCCCTGGGCTTTGTGGGGACAAGCCTAATGAGCTTAGGGGCGCAGGCAGCTCTCTCCCTTCCTGAAGGAACCTGCTTTGGAAAAAAATACCCTTCTTGGCTCAGAGAAAACTAGATGGTGGGGAGTTACTCTTCCCAGATAGAAAGATGCTTTACATCTAACTCTTTGAGGGAGGCAGACTGTCTAGGAAAGGAGGAGAAGATCTTTCGAAGTAAAGCTTTTGGCCAGGAGCCAGGAGATTGTCACAAGAATGCTCTGCCACCCTCACCACCCTGCTTTCCGTTTGATTTGGTTTTCTTCATGGTATCTGGCAGAGAGAGAGAGACTATGACAGAGCAGCCCTTGGGATAATAAAAACATGTCAGGGTCTCTGAGGTGAAACAAGTCCACAGATCCTGCAAGGGTAATAATGCACGGCTTGAGGAAAGGGGGTAAGGTGTGGGAGGGCAGGGTGCGAAGATGAGGGGGCAAATGAAGAAGCTCGTGGGCTTTCTTTGTAGTTAAGCACAAGAATATATGAAAGAATATCTAAAAGAGAATGTATTTTTCTTCAATAAGTTCAATTGAAATAACTTAAAATACATACAATTTGGCAATTAAACTTATTTCTGACATAGCGAAAAATCATTTGGAGGGTATGAAGGCAGGGAAGGATAAAGCATTACTTTTTTTTTTCTTCTAGAGCAGCTAGTTTGGAAGTCTCAGGGTTGGGGGGGGAAGGGGTCTGATTATACTCCAAGTTGCAACTTTGACGTCTTTAGTCAGAATTTAAAAAATGCCATGGAAGACAGGAGATGAAACTACCAGAAGACAATCTTTCTGGCAGCACATTCTACCTAAATTCATGAGTATTTAGAAATAGTCCTACTTACCATCTCAGAAATCAATTATAATTTCAAAATTGTAGCAGAAGGAATTACTTTTCAGAGTTGTGCTTTGTGATATGTGTAAATGAAAAAATGAAAAAATGAAAAAGACAGGAGAAAGAAATGATGGAACAGACAGAGGAGTAGAAAAAGTGATAGAAAAGAATAGAAACTGTAAAGGGACTGGAACTACTGATACTGTCAAAGTTTTTAAAAATCATGAAGTATTATGATGTGTCTCCCTGTGGCAATAATGTTGAATACTAAGATGAAATGGATAATTTCCTAGAACCATCAGTTACCAAAACGACTCAAAGAGAAGTTGACTGTCTGAAAAAAATAATAATCATTAAAGAAACTGAAATCAGTAATCAAAAGACACAAAGCCTGAATGGTTTTGCACATGATGCTTAACAAATCTTCAAGGAAAAAATAATCTCTTTATTATATAAACTATTTTAGAGACTAGGAAAAGAGAAAGCTACCCAGCTCGTTTGGCTAATAACTAAAAGTGAATACAAAGTACAAGAACATGACAGACTCATCTCAACAATGAATGTGATTGAAAAAATCCCTAAGTAAAATACTAGCAAATTAGGTCAGCGGTATGTATGACCAAGGACAATATATTCAAGGAATGTAAATGCAGCTTAATATATTAAAAACCTATTAATGAAATATTAATGAAACTAATCAACAGATTAAAAGAGATTATGTCCCAAGCCATATGATCATATCAATAGACACAGAACTTTTTTTTTTTTTTTTCAACGTTTTTTATTTATTTTTGGGACAGAGAGAGACAGAGCATGAACGGGGGAGGGGCAGAGAGAGATGGAGACACAGAATCGGAAACAGGCTCCAGGCTCCGAGCCATCAGCCCAGAGCCTGACGCGGGGCTCGAACTCACGGACCGCGAGATCGTGACCTGGCTCAAGTCAGATGCTTAACCGACTGCACCACCCAGGCGCCCCAGAACTTTTTTTTTTTTTAATAGAATTCAATACTCCTTTAGGTTAAGAATTCTTGCCAAACTAATAAAAAGAAACTTCCTTAACCTGATAAAAGATAATAGCTCTTTGAAACAAAATTCCAAATCAATCTATAGCACTGCAATTCCAAAAGAAGTCTCAAAAGAGATTCTCAAGATACACAATAAGCTGATGTTGAAATTCTTACAGAGAAACCAAAGGTTAAAAAGAGTTAAGTTTGATATACAAAAGATAGCAGGACTTGCTTTCACTTGAAGGCTTCCTTGGTAAGGAAGTCATATGGTAGGGGTGTGGGATATATCAGAAAGGACCAGGGAAACAGAAACAGCTCCAAACATATATGAAAATATACTTGTGACACGGGTGACATTGCAAATCAGCACGGGGAGAAAAAAAAGTCTTCAATGAAAGTGGGAAATTGATAAGATTCCTATTTCCTAACATATACAGATTGGTCCAGAGGGATCAATGCTTTACATGTGAAAAGTGGAACTTTAAAACTTTTAGAAAAAAACGTAATTTTTTTTTAACATTTATTTATTTTTGAGAGAGACAGAGACAGAGTGCGAGCTGGAGGCAGAGAGAGGGAGACACAGAATCCGAAGCAGGCTCCAGGCTCTGAGCTGTCAGCAAAGGACCCGACGCAGGACTCAAACTCACAAACTGCGAGATCATGACCTGAGCCATAGTCAGCCGCCCAACCAACTGAGCCACCCAGGTGCCCCTAGAAAAGGCTTTAAAACTTAAAAGAAACTTTTTAACATAGGGAAATGTATGTATGATCGCAAGGTAGGAAAATCTTTCTTATGTAAGACATAAGCATAAACCATAAAGAAAAATATTAACACACTATACTATATTAAAGTTCAAAATCTCTGTAAAACAAAATACCCCACATAAAACACACCCCCACACACATCTGCATGGGTGTGCCCCTCCCCCCCCAACGAAAAAGAAATCTGTGATGCATACAACTTCCAATTTCTTATTAGAATTAGAAAACATGCGTACAGATCAATAAAAAAAGGTAACCCAACAGAAAAAAAAAAGTGCAAAACCAGTGAGCAGGCAATTCACAGTATGAGAGATTCTCACGGTCCCTAAACACATAAAAAAAAAAAAAAAACAGGGGCGCCTGGGTGGCGCAGTCGGTTAAGCCTCCGACTTCAGCCAGGTCACGATCTCGCGGTCCGTGAGTTCGAGCCCCGCGTCGGGCTCTGGGCTGATGGCTCAGAGCCTGGAGCCTGTTTCCGATTCTGTGTCTCCCTCTCTCTCTGCCCCTCCCCCTTTCATGCTCTGTCTCTCTCTGTCCCAAAAATAAATAAAAAACATTGAAAAAAAAATTAAAAAAAAAAAAAAACCAAAAAAAAAAAAAACAAAAAAAAAAACAACTCAGGCTTTCCTGGAATCAGAGAAAAAGTTACACAATAAAAAGATGTCATTTCATTCTCAAATTGGCCCAAATCAAGAGCCCTAACATGCCAAGGAGTGGAAAAGATGGGGGGCGGGGGGCGGGTAGGAGGAGGCTTTCATGTATGGCTGCTGAGAGAGCTAAAGCAAGGCAATTATTCTGGAGAAGGATTTGGCAATAACATAAAGGTAAAGAAGTGCTGCCTTGTGACTCACAATTCCACTTCCAGGCATATAAAGAGACTTGTGCACATGTGTATAGGAAGACAGATACAGGAACATTTATTGCAGCGTTGTTGGTAGTATAAAAAGTAGGAAACAATCTGTATGTCCATCAAGAAGAGACAATAATCCATCGTGGTGCAGCTTACCATGGAACCCCACATAGCACTTATAAAGGAACCTGTATCGAATAGTTAAATCTAAAAACTGTATTTTATATAATGTAAGATAGATAATTTGGGCTGCTGGTAACCTCTGGGAAGTTCAAGAGAATGAGAGCAGGGTGGGATACCTGTACTATTTTATTCCTTAGGAAAAAACAATCTGGAGCTTGTGTAGCAATGTGTTAGGTTTCACTAAAGTCAGGATGTGGATAAGTTATGCTGTCCTCAGTTCTTTTCTATATATCTGAAATAACTGACAATGAAAAATTAAAACAAAGGAATGGTTAGAGAGGAGTCGCTTTTCTAGGATTAAAGTGAAATGCAGCACCAAGGGGCACTGAGTAAACGGAGACTGATAGCTTCCTTGCAGCCAGGTCAGTGAGAATGAAAGGGTCTGCACCCAGATAATACATGGCTTGGATGGCAGAACATTCTTGAGGAGTAGCTGAGCCAGAGAGATGCCCAGAGGAGGGCTGACAGCAATAGGAACCTGCTAGTTAAACTGCCATTAGGCTGGCGCCCTGTTTAATCACTATGTAGTTTCATCACACAGTTTCCTCATTTTCTTTTCAATGCATGCCTTAAAAAAAAAAATCTGATGTTCTAAGACAAAGAAACATTTTAGCGCTTTGTAAACCAAATGAAGTAGACCCTCCCATCAGCCTCGTGCTCAACCATCTGGCCTCTCAGACCCTGGCCCTGACTGGGAAAAGGGTCTGGAGTCAGACCCGCAAAAAGGGGCTGGAGTCAGAAATGCCCTCCTGGACCAGGTAGGTCAGAACCCAGAGTGAGGCAGCCATGGGCAGGAATGGCGAGGTGGGGTGGGTGGGGGGATAGGAGGACCGTGGGGAATGGGAAAGGGCATCTAAAGTAGGAAGTGGCTACAAGTTAGGCTGACTCTTGCCACATGGAAATGCGGGTGAGTGTCATCAGACTTTCCAAGTCAAAGGAGGCCAGAAATAGGGATTAAAGAAACGTGAAATTTCCTGATTTTTAAATGTTTTGATTCAAACATTTAAAAAAATTACATAAGACAAAACAACAACAACAGTAGCAACAAGACATAAGCAAGACGCTCCTTGGGGATCTCTGCTAGCACACTATCTTGTTTGGAGTTCACAGAGAAAGCACCAGCTGCTGGGAGCCATGATGGGTCACATCACTCCATTACTTCTCCGTAATGTAGAGGAAAGACAGTTGTGGGGCAGTAATCATCTCTCTCTGCCCCCCCCCCCCCATGCCCTCAAGAGTTGGTATAGTCAAAAATAATGCAAAGATTTGCCAGGTCAACTTTGTGAACTCCAAACTAGACCCCTGAATGAGCTAGAAGGAGACAGGGAAATTCCCTACCCACGACCTCCTGTTACACTCTCCCTTTGCTGCACGGTCCCGTCTCACCCCTCATTCACTTTCATTCCTTTGTGGCCCCTGATGGCATCTGAGCTTTTATAACAGCTTATTGTAAAAAGGGGAAACCGAGGACGAGACACGAGGGCTGCACTGTACTGTTACATCAAGAGAAACTGTCCCTACCGTGGAGGAATGTGAGCGTGCTCTGTGGGCACAGGTAGTGCCCTGCGGGCCTAAATGACACCTGTGTGTTTTACTCCAGTTTTTTCCTGCTAAGGAGAGAAGACTGTAGAATCAAAGGAAGACATTTAGAATTGTTACAGAACTGCTCTTATTTGCAGCTATAAAAAGACACCGTACATTTCCCCAGCCTACTGAAATGATAACTCTGAGTTTTATTTTTGGAAAAAGTACTTTTCATCTTGTGAAAATTTAATGGCCTCTGAGTGACAGGGAAGTTCCAAGTGGCTTTCACTGGCTCTTCTCTGCATGTAGCACAAGGTGGAGGTGCGGGCCTGGGTCTCCCCTGCTCGGAGGGCAGACAGGCAGTCAGAGGAAACACTCCCTCCCCATTGTCTAGGTGCTTCTACTTAACAAACTGCCAGCACAGGCTGTTTTCTCTTCTCAGGAACCTCTCTGAGCTGGGGGCAGGGCGAAGGTGGCCAGGCCTCTCTAGAACATTGCCAATACCAACAGCCGACATCTGTGTAGCCCTGCTTTCCAATCTGCAGAGGTCTGAGTGTCTTAGTTACTTTTCCTTCTAAGATTTGGAATAGGCAGAGATTTTCTTCCACTTGGCATTAATATAAAGTGATCATACATCTGATCATTAACATAAGACTCAGAGGCCTGTTCTTGACCCTGACCATGCATAGGAATCACCTGGGGGTCTTGTTAAAAATGCAGATGCTGATCCCGTGGTGTGGGTGGGGGTGAATCTGAGATGCTGCAGGGCTCCCAAGCTCCCAGGTGCTACTGATGTTCCTGGCCCGTGAACTGCACCTTCAGGAGCAAGGGAGGTCAAGGCTAAGAGAAGGGGTGGGGTGGGGGGCGCAGCTTCCCTTTCTTCACTCTGAGGATATGCCTTTTCTTCTTGCCCAGGATGATAATCTGTCATGTGAGCCTCGCCAGGAGAAGCCCCTGGCTTGGCTGTGGCTGACACAGCAAGGGCCCCGGGGGACACGTGTGTTCTTTTGTGGAGGAAGATGACACTGCCAGCAGTTGTTGTTCTCAGAACAGCAGCTCTGGAGGAGGTGAGCTTGAGGTCAGGGGGTGTCCTAGAAAGAAGCTCCTTGGACTCATGAAAGCAGGAAAGTATCAGCCGTGTGCTTGCTTTGTGGCCGTAGCAGGTTAGGGAAGTGAGAGGAGGAGGAAAATGCTGTTAGTCTGTTCCAGGATTTTCCTTGTTGCAGACTGGATGGAGTGAAATTAAGCCCTCGGGTGCCAGGCCTTTTGGCCCCCATCCCTGGCACACAGATGGTGTCACAGTTGGGCCCGCCCCCTCCTATTTCTGACATGGAGGTGATGAGGGCCTGTGGGCCCCACAGGACTGCGGCGGATGTTCGGTTCCAACGGACAAGCAAGAGCCCCACCTGCAAGGTAAACATCTCGTGTATTCAGCTGGTCCCACCGCTGCTCTGAACAACTGTCTTGTGACAGGTCTTTGCATCTACCTTTCCACGCTAAAGATGCTAAGCTCTCAACAGGCAGGGGTTACAGTGTTCCCCTCAAGCTGGCCCTGCCTGCTATTTATGAGCAGTTGGAGAAGCCCCAGATGCCGCCCTGGCTGGAAACCCCACCCGCCCATAGTCTGTCAGGACACGCCAGTGGGTGAATCTGGCTCGGTACCATGCCGTGAAAGCCTCTGGCACGTCCATATCCATCCGTGTCTGGAATAAAATGGAGCCTTTGGGCCTCATTTTAGGACACATTTAATTACTGTGGAATGTCTCCAAGTAATTCTGATCACTCCTTAGGACAAAGCCACATTACCCAAGATCCTTCCTAAATAATTTTGGGCAGTGGTGGGGTGCCTAGGTGGCTTAGTCAGTTGAGCGACCGACTCTTGATTTTGGCGCAGGTCATGATCTCATGGTTCGTGAGTTCGAGCCCCACACCGGGCTCTGTGCTGACGGTGCGGAGCCTGCTTGGGATTCTCTCTCTCCCTCTCTGTCTCTGTTCCTCTCCTGTTCATTCTCTCTTTCTCAAAATAAATAAATAAACTTAAAAAAATAATTTTGGACTATGGTAAAGATTTTTTTTTAATATGTATTTTTAAGTAATCTCTACACCCAACATGGGGCTCAAAATCATGACCCCAAGATCAAGAGTCATATGCTCTCCTGGTTGGGCCTGCAAGGTACCCCTATGGATATTTATGATATTTATATTAATTTAATGAGAATTATGTCCTACAGAAACTAAGGGGGAAAAAGTTAAAAGAAAATATGGCCTTCAACTGACAAAGGAGCAAATAACCTAATTTAATGGAAATTGAAGATATGAATGGGCATGAGTAGGCAAGTCCACACTTGGCTATTGATGCTTCTTCCGGAAACAAGGAAAGTGCTACATACACTACATATATTTCATGGAATGCCAAATTTGTCACAACTGTAAGCAATGCTTTATCTGCTATGAGAAAACAGGAGTTTCAGGAAAAGCTATGCTAGGGGAGAATCTATGGGGAGAAGTAGGTGGGCTCATGTAAAGGTAGGTGGGCTAACAGGTATGACTTGGGTGTGGATGCTGCAAGCCTCCCAATCCCCAGCTGTCCCACCATGATCACTTGCAGAGGAAGACAGGGGTGTCCCTTTGTTCTAAATGGGAAGCCTCTTGTAGGAGGCATCCCCTGTGGAGGATCACGGATCTGCATCATTATCTCTGCCTCCCCGTTGCTGTCACACAAACATGACACACCAAATTATGCCTTATTCTCCTTTGCCATGCACTCATCACCTACGATCCTAGTTTCTTGCTCCCTTGCTGCCCAGTCTGGCCCTGCCGGGGGCTCTTAGGAAGAACAACCAAGTTTCGTTGAGAAACTACTTTGTACCAGGTGCTTTCAAGTGCCTCACCTAATCCCACTCCAAAGAGTGTGGGGCGGGGGCGGGGCACCGTTTCTTTCATTCCAACCATGGGAAAACGAAACTTAGGTTAAGTTCTTTGTAGTTTTTTTGCTTGTTTTTTAAATCAAAGGCTGCATTTATGCATGCATATGTGCACGGCATATATGTCAGAGCCAGGTTTCAAAGTCACATGGATTCTTAGTGTCCTTTCTCTCTTAGTGTCCTTTCTCTCGGTTCTGCACAACAGTGGAGGGGTGGTGGTTCCTTGCATTTGTGAACTGCTCTGCGGTTCCCAAATGAATGAAGCAGCCTCCGCCTGCATGGTACCCTCTGTGGAGTAAGAGTGGATGACTACACTGAAGAACTGGCCATTCTGGCTTACTTCCAAGTTTGGATTTTCATGATAGGGGTTTTGAAGAAGAACGTCATCACTGAGACACCCCATGGGGGCACGGCGGGATGCAGAAGGGGCCAGGGGATCTAGAAGAGGGCAGAACTGAACTCTGCTAGGCCAAGTGCTAGTGCTGCTGATCCAGGGCACGTGCATGGGTCTATGTGACTCTGTCAGCTGAGGGACTCTGTTAAGCTCCCACTGCATGCACGGCTTCAAAAGGAATATGCACACACAGCCTTTATTTGGAGGAGACACAACTCTTCAAACGGTTTCAGGACCAAGCTGGCCCATCCAGAGAAATGCAGAAGTTGTGGTAGGCCGATAAGGTAACCCCCTAAAATATTTTACAAGACTATGTGCCAGGACTTTCTTTTCATCCTGAGAGTTGAATTGCTTTATGCTAATGAGATAAGGTTAGACACCGGTTGAGGGCCACATCTCTAGCTTTATGCTTCTTTCACATAAAGGTAAAAGTTTCTGTTTTGAAAAGCTGTTTCATGTAGAACATCTTGCTATCATTAACTGTTATGTGCCACTCTTGAAAATTTCCTGGTCATTTTCAGTACAGAGGTAAATCACATAAACCTCCACAAACTGTAAGTGGAATCTAAAGACTTCCATTGTCCCCCACCCCCACCCCCCCAAGAACCAAGGATAATTAACATCCAACAACGCTCTAGGGACTCTCCCACTGCACACACAACAACAATACATTAGGACTAATGGGGAAAGGATACAACCATGTAGAAGGTGCACATCAAAGAGGGACAGCGAAAGATGTATCTTTTAAAGGATGATCGGGAGATGTTTGCAATGGGGCTTTTCTGACAGAGCTATCTGCCTGAGAAAGATGGTCAGTGTCTTCTGTGCTGAGAACTTCAGTCAATTATAATCACAGCTGCACCGCTGAGATGCCAATTTAAACTCAGACGCTACCAAAAGGAGCAATTTTCACAAAGTGCACCACACACTAATACTCCAAAGAAAGTCTCTATTGCAACAGGCAAGTGGTCACAGCTTCGGAGATTCAGCAGGCTGTGTGATGTTGGCAAGCTGGCATGAGAGTTCTGTACACTTGAGCACATTGTTTTTGAACAATGAGGGGCCACCCTCCGGGACTGAGAAAAGAGTATGCAGGGCTGGTCCCATCAATGAGAAACTCCTAGATTTGGTCACGATTCTCTTCCAAGGTATAATGGATTCGTATGATGATTTATACGAGCGAGAATCATGAATGGGATTCTGAAGTCTAATTTGATGAAAGTACTATATGAATTTAAGCTATTCTATTGTATCTCCTACGGTACAAAGGTGTACTTTCTCAAGCATCTGCTCGCTATACGGTTAGCAACACAAATTTAAAATAAATGTACAGTGGGAAACTTACTTATTCATTCAGATAATATTTATCAAAAAATTTTTTTGAGAGTCTTACTGATACAAATAGCCAAGGAAGCGCTTGGGGGAAAGAATGGAATTAAGAATGTTCAGTATGGAGAGAGATTAAGATTGGCTACCAGAGCAAATCTGGTTGGATAATTCCAATTCAATCCAGTTTCCAAGCATTTGCTGAATGCCTATTGTGTATCAACAACGGGATGGGAAATGTTGGGGCTACAAAAATACAAGACATGTGTACTTTCCCAAAGCCTGCAATCTGAGACACTTAACATGTTAGTGAAGGTTATCGTTATGAATTATTAGTTACAATCTCCTCAAACGAAATAATTTGTCATTTTTCTCTCCAGCTGCCTTTGCAATGCGTTTCACCATTAAGTACACCAGTGGTGATTTTAGCGTTCCAAATGTTGAAAGCTTTGTGAGGCATCCATTCACTCAAAAAACATCCACCAAATAGCTTTTGCGTGCCAGGCAATGGACACTTCCCTCTACAGAATTTTCAACTTCTTTGGTAATAATAATGCCTATATGTAATGCTTTTAGCTAGTGATAAACATGCTTCTACATCCATTATCTCATTTGTTCTTTCAGGCAATCTTATAAGTTTGGCAGGGCAGATATTATTATAGATGATGAAACCGAGACTCAGGAAGGTTAAGTGCTTGGCTCAAGGTCACACAGCAAAACAACAACAGTGACAACAACAAAACACCAGAACTAGAAGCTACCTCTTTTGACTCCACTGAAAGGGTTTTTCTATATTATCACCAACTTGCTGTTACTATTGACAGCTACCATTAATTTAGTGCTTTGAAACAGGTAGTAGGCAAATTATTTTGTATATATCTCATTTAAATACTCAAATTACAATTTATGAGGAAGCCAAGATTCAGATAAATTAACTTGCTTAAGTTATACAGCTCGTAGGTAGAAGAAATGACATTAGAGTCATTAGGCTATGACATTTTCTATTCTCAGACACCCTGTTTCCTTCTGATGAGAGTGTAGTATAAGGAATGTTCAGGTCCTCCCTGATGTGGCCGCCTTGTCTCTTAGGTGCAATTTGCACTGTGCCCAGGACAATGATACCTTTAGGAGCCCACTAAATGTTCTCATTTTAAGTTCATTTAAAATCAGAAGAAAAAATGAACATAGCAACTAATACATAATAATGAATCCAGCCTGGATTATATTCATCTTTATTCCAATGCAGACATAAAATATAGTTTAAAAAATACGGTTTTTTAAAAAGTTTATTTATTTATTTTGAGAAAGCGTGAGAGAGTGAATGGGGGACAGGCAGAGAGAGAGGGAGAGAACGAATCCCAGGCAGGCTCCCTGCTGTCAGTGTGGCCGACATGGGGCTCTATCTCATAAACGTGAGATCACGTCCTGAGCTAAAATCAAGATTCGGATGCTAAACTGACTGAGCCACCTAGGTGCTCCTTAAAAAGTGTTTTTCATGAAGGGAAGCATCCACAAACACAGAAGTGCCTCGGGTCTGTGAAAGTCAAAATGCAGCCCTGTTGCGTTGCTCCCTTCCTCACGTATAGAAACCCTTGAAGAGAGTCTGTGAGGTTTCCGTGTGTTTGTCTCTCCCTCCAATCCTAGCTAGCTTGGAGGCACACACTCACTTCTCCCTGCTTTCCAAAGTCACTTAAACCTGTTACTGTCATCACCCACAGGACAGACAACTGAAACACAGTCCAGTTCTTACCTCCAGGCTGCTTCCTGAGTGAATGGCTTTTCCCCTCCTTTAGCACGCAGTGAAGGAACAGGTGCTAGCTAGGGTTGGACGCCCACCTTCCTGGGCGATCAATTGTTTTTACCCCATATTATAACCACCCCCCTGCCCCTGCCCCCAATTCTGGCCACCTGCCTAGTTCCGATTTTCATAAATGAGGACTTTGGAGGAAGAAAGAAAACACTATCCCATGGAAGGGTGGATGGCAGTGATGGATGGTGGCAATATTGGGACACAGGGAAGTGGCACTTTTACATCGTCCGTGGATGCAGATGTGCATCTTTAGCCCAAACACATTCTTCCCCTGATACTCCCTCTATTCTGAGTGCTTTTATTTTTCTCACCAAATCAATTCAGAATAACGCATTTTACATCTTCCTGTCTGGGCTGTAACTCTGCAAACTAAGGTGGTATTTTTTAAATGTTCACTTTATAACATAGACAAACTTCAAAGAATCTCTCAATAACAAGGTCCTTATTGAATCGGAAAACACGAATGTGCAATAATTACGTTTATAAAAGCTAGAATAAAATGGGAACCAGCCTCCACTGGCTTGTAGACTATTATTTCATTGACCAATGACATGGATATCTGCCATGTTTATGTTATTCATTTCAAAGAACTGGACAGAATTTTTCCTGTGAATCCTTATGTCATCCTTGTGAGGTAAAAGGTGGGAAGAAGTGGGGTGCCTGGGTGGCTCAGTCAGTTGAGCATCCGACTTAGGCTCAGGTCATGATCTCATGGTGTATGAGTTCGAGCCCCCCATCAGGCTCACTGCTGTCAGCGTGGAGCCCTCCTTGGATCCTCTGTTTCCCTCTCTCTCTGCCCCTCCCTTGTTCACAGTCTCTCTCAAAAATAGATAAAACATTTAGAAAAAAATTTTAAAAAGGGTGGGGGGGGGGGAGGAAAAGATAATAGTC
Source organism: Panthera onca (assembly GCF_046562875.1). NCBI lineage: Eukaryota > Metazoa > Chordata > Mammalia > Carnivora > Felidae > Panthera > Panthera onca. Next base: position 22,972,070 of record NC_138356.1, on the reverse strand, counting down.
AAGGAACATTAGAATATTCCTAGAGCAAGTGGCCATTGCTCCTCTGCCCTGATCTAGAAAACAGTAGAAATGCCATCTTCATTTGACATATAAGAAAAAGAGACTTTGAAATGGGAATGTTGTCACTAGATGAATGTTTCAGGGCACACCTGTCTATTATAGATTTGTTGGTCTGGCCTTATTGAAACCCCAATAAACAGGAACAATAAATGTGTCCCAGCTCACTAGTTAGGTTCATGAGAAAGGTAGCTTGTACCACTGTGGACCACTTTTTATAAAGGTCTCTTTTTAGATCACAGACTCATTTGACAAATTTAAATTTAAACAAGAGCCATTATTTATTATCGAGAAGAAGATCTGTGGCCTGCAGCTTTAAGGTACTTACTGCCCAGAACATAGGTAAGAACCGTTTGCTATAGGGGCGCCTCGGTGGCTCAGTCGGTTAAGCGGCCGACTTCAGCTCAGGTCATGATCTCGCGGTCTGTGAGTTCGAGCCCCGCGTCGGGCTCTGTGCTGACTGCTCAGAGCCTGGAGCCTGTTTCGGATTCTGTGTCTCCCTCTCTCTCTGACCCTCCCCCATTCATGCTCTCTCTCTGTCTCAAAAATAAATAAATGTTAAAAAAAAAATTAAAAGAAAAAAAGAACCGTTTGCTATAAATTGAGTAACGATTCACATCTGGAGCTACATGACCTTTCATATCAAGCCATATGCTTCACAGTGTGGTATATTCAGTGATATTTAATCAGGTGTTACTCATATAGATAGAATGAGGTCTAAAATAGAGTAAAATAAAGCAGCTTATAAATGGATGAGCAATTGACTAACCAATCTCCAAGCCTTTGACTAACTCATTTGTTCATTCACTCATTCATTCCCTCATCATTACTTATTAAGCCCTTACTCTATGCCAGGCAGAATGTGGCACATAGTTTGGGAGACAGAAATGTCTTAGAATTCAGAGCTGAAAAACACAGTACCTGTCCTGAAGGAGTGTGTCTTTTGTGATAGTGTGCAATACAGTTATATTGCACAAGCCTGCAATTGATTTCACTGGGAGTCCTACCCTTTTAAAAAGTAATACCTTCTGACCTGCTTCAAAGCATTAAAATAAATGACATGATAACTTGGCTTTTTTTTACAAAAAAAGATAATTCATGAAGCAAAGTGTCATTAGAGCAGTTGTGGTTGCTTGTAGGAAGCACACCTACTTCTCTGAACATCCCTGCAAGTAAATTCTGACAGGCTCAAGAATGTTATCTTGACAAAAGTGTGTTCCAAAAAAGGATTGTTCTGTGTGAAATGTGTTCAAACAGAGAGACTATAATGACAAGAATATTCCGAGTCTTCCTTTTAAGCTTTTTAACTCACCAAGTCAAGTACTTCTGGCAGGGGAAACTTCGTAATTTTCAGATTCTGTGTGTGTCTATATTGTACTTGTTATGCAAAAGTGTTCAGTAGAAATTTAAATTAGGTAATTGAAACTGAGGTAAAAATAAATCTGTGCAAAATACACTTATAGGACATTTTCCCATGTTCCGAGCTTTGCTCCATCTACTTTTCATATAGGAGACTCTACTGAATGGGGAGGAGCCCTTCAGTGTTTGGGTTGGAACGTTTCTGTTTTCCAACAGAACGCTCTGAGTATTAACTGGAACTGGCTTGTCAAGCCATACATGGGAAAAGCGATGGGAGCATGTTCCAGGAGCAACACAGGACAAGTTTCACAATGTGAATGTCTTTTTTTTTTTTTTTTTAAGTCATTCTCGGCATAGTCAGACTTACTTGTTAGCTTTTGTCATTACTGATAAGTTCTTTGCAGTCCTCGTTTTCATTGTCTGAATGTATATGTAAATTTTGCATATGTGGTTCTGATTGAAAGTGATAGTACTGAACAAATATTTATGGAGTGACCACAATGGGACAGGTCTCGTACCAGGAGCTGAAGATACAGCAGTGAATAAGACACCATGGCCTCTGCCTTCAGGGACCCGACAGAAAAGGGGAGAGGCAGATGGCAACACATGAACTACTGCCAACAGATTGTTACAAGTAGTGTTGAGCACCACGAAGAAGTGAGACAAAGTGAAGTTAGGATAGGAGGGGGTTCCTTAGAGATGGTCAGGGATGGTGACATTTTGGAGAAGACCAAAAGGGTAAATCAGAGGCAGCAAGCTGAGGAGCGGGAAGACAAGCATTCCACAAAAATGCATGAAAGAGTTTATGGGGCACCTGGGTGACTCAGTCGGTTAAGCGTCTGACTTCGGCTCAGGTCATGATCTCGCGGTCCATGAGTTCGAGCCCCGCGTCGGGCTCTGTGCTGACAGCTCAGAGCCTGGAGCCTGCTTCACATTCTGTGTCTCCCTCTCTCTCTGACCCTCCCCCATTCATGCTCTGTTTCTCTCTGTCTCAAAAATAAATAAACGTTTAAAAAAAAAGTTAAAAAAAAAGAGTTTAGTATGTCATTAATTATGAAAGTTAGCAGCTTTTTTTGTTTGTTTTTAAAGATTTTATTTTTAAGTAATCTCTACACCCAACATGGGGCTCAAACTCACAACCCTGAGATCAGGATTGAATGCTCTACCAACTGAGACAGCCATGTATTCCTAGAAGCTTTTAAGAGGGAGAGTCTGTCATATTTCGGGGAGTCTGTGAATGCCTCTTACTTGTAAGCAACTTGAAGAGGAGGAAAGACTAACATTTATTAGGCAATTATTATGTGTCAAGGATTATTCTAAGTTATTTAATCATAATCATAAAATCATCATAATCATTATTCTTTATTGATTATTTAGTGAGTGCTAAATGCTATGCTATAGGCACTCAACATATATTTCCTCACAAAATCTATACAATAAAGTATGCATTGGAGTAAGCATTCCAGTCTTTCTGAAAGAAGCTTGAGAAGAATAAGGCAGAGCAGAAAGGATGGTACATCCTGGGGACTGGATGTCTTGGAGCAGAGCATTCTTACGTTAGCAGAGTGACACCTGGTAGCTGGTCAGAGTGATACCTAGGGACCAAGCAATGGGTAACTGTTGGCTGCTGAGATGGGGGATGAGGACGGGAGTGGTCAGGCATTTCTGAGTGGAGGTGAGATAAACTCAGATAGTTTTGTGGCTATAACTCTGCCAACAGTGGGGGTGAAGTGAAAGGAAAGAGAGGGCCAGGGTGGTCCTCAGAGGCCAGCCAGGGGACAGCTGCAGTAATTCTAGGAAGAGACTCTGAAGGCTAGAAGAATGGCCACAGATAGAGGGGAGAAGACAAGGGTGAGACAGGTGGAAGGTGAAGTGGGCCAGGCAGGAGGTGTGGGGAGATGATGAGTTCCATAGTAGAGGTTTTGATTTGAGGCATCAGCAGGACAAACACATTTCATACAACGCTGATTCTGATTCCTTCTTAAAACCATTTCATTAAACCAAACAGAATCCCTTCTGAGGGACTTAATTAAGAAGGGCTCTAATAGAGGCTGGCCACCAGCAATTCTGATTCCTTTACAAATGCTCTTAAAGAAACAAATGCTCTGAATCAAGCCAGGCAATGAAAGAAGAGTGAGTGCTCAGCACGGCTCCACGTTACATACTATATGTAGAATCCTATTACATTTATCTTCTGTCTGCCTGTTATTTTTCATATCTGTGTTGGTAAATTACATGTCAGGACACAACTGTACTTACTGAAAGCCAAAGAAACCTTCCCTATCTTGATCCTTGATCATTAGCTCAGAGCTCATACTCCTCTGACACATACACACTGGACATAATATACACTCTGGTTGACCTTAATGGAAACTCAATAAATTATTTATACCTCCTCTACAGCAGGCAGAAGGTGTCTACTAAAAGAACTCACAGAGGGCTTTTTGCTTTGGTTTTTGTTCCTGTTCTTATGAACCAGAAGAGACAAAGAGAAGATACATCTGTAGAATAAATAGCCCACTATAAGGATATAAAAGATAGACTTTACAGCACAATAGTTTCATGTTTTCATAGATCTATTTAGCATGTTTTTGTTTTTGTTTTTCTGATAAGGAGCATGAAAGTGCTGACACTGGTCCTCTGGGTGGACAGTGTGTAGACCACTGGACTCTTTAAAAAAATTTTTTTTTAAGTTTATTTATCTATTTTGAGAGAGACAGACACAGTGAGTTGGGGGGGAGAGAAAGAGAGGGCAAGAGAGAATCCCAAGCAGGATCCACAATGCCAGGGTAGAGGCTGACTCGAGGTTCGAACTCACGGATCATGGCCTGAGCAGAAATCGAGAGTCGGATGCTTAACAGACTGAGCCACCCAGTCGCCCCAGACCACCAGACTCTTCAACCTGATGAAGACTTACAGCTCATTCAATGACTTCTGTATTATTTAAGCTCTGATTCCATAATCATACCCATCACCCACCATTCTACAGAGGAGCTACAACTGATTTGAACTAGGATCAGGGATCAATTGAGGCAGTGAGGAGGCAGGCTCAAATTGGGTTTTAGAAAACAGTGATTTCCCCTCACGCTGCCACCTGGACTGAGCACGCAGAGATATTGTGTGTACTGTCACACTTTCACAAGTTGGCAGACTTCCATGGGGGCTCCACACTGTGTCAGAGGCTGGAGGCCCACGGAGGGGACCATTATAGCTCCAGTGAAAGGAACAGCCTCTGTGTAGAGACGCCAACTCTTTGAATGGTGACCACTGACGACAACATTGATGGTGGGCAACCCAGGTGGCACTCCTGCTAAAAGGAGGAGATACTGACGGTGAAGCTGATACAAAACCCCCTTTTTTGGATGCATTAACTGATGGGTTTTTGGCTAATAATCAAAAGTATGAGTTCGAAATCCATTAAAATATACAAACACCAAATAAAAATTCCACTAATTCAGAATTTATTATCGTTTTGACAGGACCAAGCTGGGCTGGCTTATTTTTTGCTTGGTAAAACACTTTCTTAATAGTGTAAAATTAATAGTGCAAACCAGATTGTAGAGGGAATGTTTAAAATACTTAAAGGACAAATTGTTTTCAGCACTGACAAGCCCTGTAGGAGTGCTGTTTACATAGAAACAAATGACATGCTGCTTACAAACCATTAGAATTTGTTAATTAAATCAGATCTTCCCTACTAGGCAACACTGAATTGGCTTAATTTGAGTTATTGTATGTGTTTTTGAGAACCCAAACTGCACTTCTTAACATTCTAGTGTAATTAGAAGGAAAACTACTTGGAATAGTGCAAAACACATGGGATTGAGAATCAAGCAAATCTGGATTTGCAACACAGCCCTTTTCATTCAACTATCTTGGTGACTCTGGAGGGGTGGCTTAATCTCTCTGACACTCCTTTTTCTTGTAGGCAAAGTGAAGCTTCTATACTGACCTTGTGTTATTGTGAAAATACCACAGTTCCATATAACGCTATTAGAACCAGTAAGCATGTAATAAAGGCTCATTTGTGTTTCTATTATTTTATTTTATTTAAAAATTTCATTTATTTATTTATTCATTCATTCATTCATTCATTCATTTAATGAGAGAGAGACAGAGACAGAGACACACACACACACACACACACACCGGGAGCGTGAGTGGGGACGGGAGCTCGATGTGAGGTTGCATCTCACAACCCTGGGATCTGACTTGAGCTAAAATCAAGAGTCTGACATTTAACCAGCTGAGCCACACAGGCGCCTCTTGTGTTGCTATCTAGATGGCCTTTGGATCTGAGAGGTAAAAATATGACTACAGAAATACAATCTCACTCACTGGAGAGAAAGTAAGAATGGTGATTCGATTATAATAATAGTAAAAATAATAGCTTCCATTTACTAAGTATCAGTTATTACAGAATCCTCTTTTTAAAGATGAAAAAACTGTGGCAACTTCTGTCCTTTATAACTTTAGTGTTACGTTTGGTGGCTTAGAATTAGAAAAGATTTTCAATAAAAATGCTATCTTAAAATTCATAAAAATCTCTTTAATACAAATATTTTGGAAATTTTCATACGTTTTAAATATTTAACAGCAGTTTCAATTTTTTATAGGTCTTAGGTTTCACATAAGAGTATTAAGAAAGGGATTGACTATATAGTTAAAGGCCACTTTTAATTAATGTCCACAGCTTGCAAAAACACTGGCAAGCTCATGATTTTTATTCCTCTTTACATCTCTGTTTATATCTGAAAATTAATGATTTGTTTAACGAATTAAATAAAAAAATTACATCTGGCTTGTTTCTAGACTTGAAAAAATAAAAAATGGTGGTCATTTCACACATCTCTTTGAGTTTCAAATTTTAGTGCTTCTCAATGAAATGAAAACCCAACCGAACATTTGAACTGAGTAACAACTCTGATTACCAAAGATAATGTTGACCACAAAATACATAAACCATCCCTGTTTTATAGAGCACTCATGGGACATTAAGAAATCATCTTAATTAACAGTAAGATTTAAGCACAGCATTTATTTTAATAAGATTAATGAACTTTTGTGAAACAGACTTTGATTTGCTTTGTCTTCCAGGTCAGGCAAATTGAGATTCTCCTTTTGGCAGGGAGCATCCAGTCCAGTCCTGACACAGGAAGGGTCAATGCCAAACCCAGGTTGGCCCCCTCCCACATTCTCTACACAAGGACACCCCTGACTCTAATTTAATGCATTTGATTTTGAGCTGTCAGGCTCCTCTGGTGAGCTTTGACCACCTCAGGACCAGCCTCTGGGGAGAGGTGCTGTAAACTACCTCTGAAAAGGTTGCAAGTAAGAGGAGTTAGTAAGCATTTCTTGGCTTCAAATTGCATGGCTATGAGCAAAGGCTTATTTTTACCCAAATTGCATTATGCCAAGTGACATAATGGCTTTGAGGTTAAATATATACAGAAAAATCACAATTTGTGAATTTGATCATTTTTATTCATTTCCACTGGGGACATTAGCCAAATGTGTAGGAGCTCAACGTCATAAATGGCCTCTGCTCAGACAAGACAAGCACTTAAGCTGAAAAGGAGGAAAAGTCACTCTCCTCATTATGGACTGTACTATTTTGAGAATAAATAAATAAATGTGTATGGGGAAGGAAACTCTTGTGTCCTTCTAGCTTTTTTAGGTGAGTTTAATGTGTAGATTCTTCTAAACTAGACAATTCACTTACTACTGTACTTATTTGTGAGCAGCTATGTATGTTCTGCATTTTGTAAGGTTCTTTTGTGTCATTAAAAAATAAAACACAGTCCTTAACTTAGAGTGGTTTATAATACAGTATATACATGTATGCATATAACAAAACAACTGGTGTGTAATTATAGACGATATGGATAAGCTAATATCATACAGTAATAACTATATGTTAGGATACATAAAAAAATTTTATATTGGGCCACTGGTTACTGTATCTAAATGACTAAAAAACGAGACAAAACACGCCAAAAAACCAAACTTATCACCACCAACAAAAACCAAACAGCAATTACATATTTTGAAAGGTGATCATGTAATTAATACATGTAATGATATGGATTTAAAGCCTACAATACGCTTGATATATGATGATATAAATAAAAACTTCTCCCCAACTTTTACTAAAGTAAATGTATAATCTTTTGGTTAGGAAGGAAACAGTTTCAAAAAATTCTCTAGATTGTTCTTAAAGACTGCATATTTTCAAGCATCGTCTAACACATTTCGTACTGTTGCTTTGTTTTCTGTTGTGTGAATGTGTCTTTAAGTAGTGATAAAAAATTTTTATTCAAATGCTGAGCAAACAGAGAGAACACAATGATACGAGAAAGGCTTTATCATCATAGAAGACTTCTCAGAGGAGGAAGAAATTTCAAACCAAGTTTTAAAGGAAACAATAGACACTGTTGGATTGAAGCAGTGAAGGCACTTCTGGAAAGAAGAATGGCATGAGCCAGGGCTTAGAGATAACAGCCAGAATTAAGTCAGGAAAACAAAACCTGTCTGGAGCCCTCCTAAGCTTTTTGGCAAATTCCTTTCATGAGGAGGTAGCAGGGAAGGGATATCCTAAGCAACCTCATTCTTCTTACCCTTCTCACCCTCTCAGACAGGGAGTACTGGTATGGACACTAGAAGGACACCAGAAGTTACAAGGAATTCTATTTGCATATTTTATCTCGAAGTTCAGCTCTGCCTGTACAACTGTAGCCTGTGTGCTGCTGTTGGCCCTATGGCTCCAGAGACAATTTTCTGGCAGCAGAATTACACTTGTGCAAGAAAGAAGAACTTTTGTTTGCTCGGTGGGCACAATACACCCTCAGATACTTTGTGCAGGCAGATTTTTGTTTTTGTCCCTAAATTTTAGCATTGTAGTTTTTTTCTTAAAAGTTAAACATGGATTCTAGCCTCTGTCGCCCTCTTTCCATGTAATCAATTATTTCCCCACTAACCAGACTAATCTACAGCAGGTAATAATTGGCTCTATATGCCCAGTTGGCTTTGCCTCTAGGTGTGGTTTTGAAGAGGGCAACACTTGTTTCCCACCCTTGTTCTTCCTCTTGAGTCTCTTTCACACTTAACTGGTTGCCCTGGGCTACCAGGGACTCTTCACTGTTGTGCCCTCCATCTCTTGCCTCTTACTCCCCATTTGGCAGGGTCACCCCATATCCTAGACTCTGGACACCAATAGTAGAGTGACCCCCATCTCCACCAGCCTACCCACAAAGCCACCCAAAGAAACATAAAGCTAGGTTTAAAGCAGTGTTCTTTCTACGCACATGTAGCTTCAAGAATTGTCAAAGGTCCCATCCCTCAACCAAATTTCCACCCCCAAATCCATGTATAGAGAGAGCTGCCAATAAACTACCATTGGAAAGGAGATGCACCATTAGCATCCTGGAATAAGGAACTAAATCAGTTAATTCATGTCAGTAGTAACATAGTAGTCACATGCTCCATAAGCAGCGGTTTTGGAGGCAGTGTGGTCTGATAGTTAAGAAGGCAGACTTTGGAACCAGTCTGTCTGCCTGGGGTCAAATCCTACCACTGCCACTAACTAGTGGTGTGATTGCAAACAACTCTGCAGATACCTTTGTATCTATATACAGGATTAAGGAGTTAATAATACGTGTAAAGCACTCACACATATTAAGTGCTTAATAAATGTGTCTGTTGTTACTCCAATAATAGCTTAATCCAAATTGCAGATTGGGGAAAGGAAATCAATCTCCCACACTTTGGCAGAGACATCTTTGTGGTTCATGGGCCTTTTGGTACCCTGAAGATAACCTCATGTGTGTGACTATATCCTTCCCTGTCTCTGCTTAAGGAAACTTTTGTACTATAAAACACACACATGCACATGTGCGCCTGCACGCACGCACGCGCGCACTCTCTCTCTCTCTCTCTCTCTCTGATTTTATGATCCCCATTTGGATTGAGACCTGAAGTTTGAAAACCACTGGCTTAGGGGCAGCTCTGTATAAATGAATATATCAAGTCCAGTCATTTCCTCAGTCTGAGTTATATAGGAAATGGCTTTTCTCTTCTAGGACACTGGATTCATAATTCATCTCCACAAAGCTAGAACCTTAACATTATTTTCCTAATATAAATTTGAAGTCATTCACAGGCAGTGATAGAACTTAGAACCAGCAGGGACCTTAGATGGGGTCTGGTGCTGTGAAAAATATATTGAACTGGGGAACCTGACAAGTAGATCCTGGTTCCGTTCCAGGAGGGGCAGAGAGGGAGAGAGAGAATCCCAAACAGACTGCACTGTTAGCATGGAGCCCCATGTGGAGCTCACACCCATGAACTGTGAGATCATGACTTTAGCCAAAATCAAGAGCTACACTTGATCTTAGCCAAAAGGCCGAGAAGCGATAGCCAAAATCAAGAGCTAGACACTTTACTAAGCCACCCAGGCTCCCCCACCTTCACTATTATGTATGCATATGAGATGAGTCCTTCAATGTCTGATTCTGCTTTTCCCCATTTGTGAAATGAGGAGCCTAGGTCCTTTCCAGCTTTCTGACACTTAGAAAAATGTGTACCCTTGTAATTTCACATATTACAGACATCAACATTCAAACTTAATAAACCACGTAAGAAAACCATGTAAGAAAACCATGGTCCAAACCCTAACTTTAAATACTTTTCCATCAATTATTTAAGCTATTTGGTTTTGGATTTGAGCAAAGGTGAATTAATTGTATGTTCATATGAAGTTGACCATTTTCCAGGTAAACGGAGTCTTTCCTTTAAGAGTCATATTGGTTCATCCTTCAAGAAGATGCATCATGCATTTGAAAAATATCTGGGGAAATACTCATCTGTTCTTGACTGTTTGCAAATGGATTAAGAAAAGGGAAAGGGAATGTATTTGGCCTTTCAATTTCCTTACTACCTTGAGGGTACGAATGATGTCTTCTTTTTAAAAATATGCCCTCAGACACCAGTAAAGGGCCAGTTTGCTACAGGACATGCATCTCCAGGGAATGGAAGTACAATTTTATAGATACAAGTAGAAAAAGTACAGCCCAAGAGCCAATCCTTTATTTGAAAGTCTCTGGCCACTCACTACCTGGCATTTAAGTGGTGTTTTAAAACCCAACAAAGAAATAGGTTTAAAAAGAGGCATCCACTGCTTCCGATTCTGTGTCTCCCTCTCTCTCTGACCCTCCCCCATTCATGCTCTGTCCCTCTCTGTCTCAAAAATAAATAAACGTTAAAAAAAAATTAAAAAAAAAAAAAAAAAAAAAAAAAAAAAAAAAAAAAAGAGGCATCCATACAGATGGCTAATAAGCGCATGAAGAACTGCTCTACAGCACCAGCCATCAGGGAAATGCAAATCAAATCTGCAATGAGATACTACTTCACATCCACTAGGAGGGCTAGAATCAAAAAGATAAGTGCCAAGTATTGGTGAGGAGGAAGAGAAACTGGAATGCATCATATACTGCTGATGGAAATGTAAAATGGTGTAGCCTTATTGACAAGCAGTATGACAGTTCCCCAAAAGGTTACACAGAGTTACTGTATGACCCAGAAATTCCATTTCTAGATATATACCCAAGAGAAATGAAAACCTATGTCCACACAAACACTTATACACAAACCCTCATCACAGCATTAGCATTAATAGCCCAAAGGTGGAAACAACCCGATGTCCATTAGCTGATGAATGTATACAGAAAGCATGGTATATCCATACAACGGGATATTATTTGGCCATAAAAAGAATGTTACAACACGGGTGAATCTTGAAGTTATTATGTTATGTGAAAAAAAGCCAGTCACAAAAGAGTATATATACAGTATATATACTGTATGATTCCAGTTATAGGAGATGCCCAGAATAGGCAAATGAATAGAGATGGAAAGCAGGCTAGTGGTTGCCTAGAGCTGGCAAAGGAGATGGAGAGATTGGGGATAATGGCTAAGGGATTGACATAGTTTCTTTTAGAATATTTGGAAAATATTCTAAAATTGTGATGGTGGAGGTACAACTCTGTGAATACACTAAAAACCACTGAATTATACATTTTAAACAGATGAGTTGACTGGAATGTGAATTACATTTCAATAAAGTTTTATTTAAAAAGTCGTCAAAGCATATTGCCAACTTATAAAGAAAACAGCACTGCTTGATAATAACTCACACCTGAATTCTCAATTTGCTTGCTATCCCTGAGGAATCCCAGGTTAACCCCTTTTGATGCTTCCCCATCTGTAAAATGGCAGTAACCATGGCAAACCACTCTCCCCTTTTGTCCTCATGGGGACCTGGTGAGACACAACACTTTTGTGTCCTTGATTCACGCTGAGATTTGTTTTTTCTTAAGAAGACTCATGCTTCAAAATTGGAGGCATTAGTGTGGAAACGAAAGGTTTTAGGGCTCACCCATAAGGACATTTTGCAGGAGCAACAGTCTTAGCATTTGTGTAATCTTATATCTGTAATGGAGGAAAACAAGATTAAAAGCTCCATTCTTGAAGGCAAGAGTAATTTACACGAGATAAAGGGTGCAGAACACTGAGAACACTACTCCCCTTGGAGAGTTGCATGTATTCAGGGGAAGTTACCAGGCAGAGGAGCAACTCATACAGTAAGACAATATGCGCTCAGGAGGAGAGGCAGCCAGGATAAAAGCCGGATTCCCAGGTGGTCCCATCCTGTAGTCACTTTGTGAGGCCACGGGTAATCATCGCAGGTTCCCATGGGGGAGCCTGATAGATTTATAGTGACAACTATCTCGAAACCTCATATATTGCCCACCTTGTTTCCAAAGTTCTTCTCGATAAAACTGATTTTAACCTCAGTGTTAAGCTGTAGAGAGCCGTGAACTTGTGCTGCCACTTCGGCCCCGCAAAATGGGGTTCCTGCTTCGTTTCTGTATCTGAACACCTCAAAAAGGCAGTTGTGGAAAATAATTCAACAACTGCAGTACAAAGATGGCTGCACTGCACATTGTGGCAAAGGAGTAAAGTTACTCCTTTCTCTAAGTGTATTTTTTTTTTTATTGTAAAAGCACTCTTCTTTTTATAAAAATCAGCGTAGTGCTATTTTTAATAGATGTGGTTATGGTCTCATTCTAAGACATATCTTAAAATTATAACATACGTTTCACAAAATATTATTGGGCCAGTGCAATTTAATTTGGCCAATCTTTTTAAACATATTTTAAGACAAGTGATAATTTTTAAAAATGGCAGCTATATGATTTAGAAATGCGATAATACGTGTGGATTAATATGTGTCCCCTTTCTGCTAGTCCATATATTACCTTATGACTGTGAATGTAGAAAGGTAATAGAACTAGCAAAATTCTCAGTTTTAACATTGAGGCCAAACAGATGAAGTTTTAACAACTTTTACGATATAATTTTTAATGTCAGAGCGTGCACATCATTTTAACTCTAAAGGTCACTCTTTAAACGCCACCTAAGATTGCCTATTTTGATGAACGTCACGGAAAAAGCGAAGACACTGTGGTCTGACAGAACTGAGTTTATATCCCTTACGCACCACTTACTAGTATATAATCTTGGGCAGTTGACAAAACCACTCTGAGCTTCAGTTTCTTCATTGCAAAATACACTGTTGGAAGAATTAAATAAAATCATATGTGCCCAGGGCTGAAAATACCAAGTTTTTTGATGAATGAATCTCCCTTCCCAGGTTACTGCATCTCGGTAATTGGTCCAAATCCAGTCTTCATCTTTCACTGTGATTAATGATGTCTTCTAATTTTTTTCTGAACCTTCATTCTTCTTTACCTTTTGTCTATTTACTGCCTGCTGTCTTGCCCTGTTGTTCCCATTTCATCTATGTACCTCTACTTCCAGCCACTCTGCCACTCCTTCCCTGTTTCTAGTCATTTTAACCAATTGAACCAGCCATCCCTCAGGCACCTGCAACTGGAACAATTTTAGCTCTTTCTGAGCTGATTCCTCCAGCCTCATTAATGGCCCGCCCCCGCCCTTAAGTTCTACCCTTCGTTAACAATGGATTCTTCCAGTTCCTGGAAAGTCTTGCTTCAAGGGGCCAAGACTGCCATATGCTCTCTTAAATTTGTACCTTCTACATGCTCTTTCCTTTGTCTGGCTGATCTGTTCCTTTCAATTCAAGTGGCCAACTCCTATTCCTCTCACGGTTCCCAGCTTAATGACTCTTCCTTGGGAAGGCCTTCCCTGAGTCCCTCGACCAGGTTCCATCTACCTATCTAAAAGCTCTCCATCCATCCATCACCCATCTACGAGCTCTCACACCTTTCATCATGGATATCACCTTTCGCCATGATCTAACTTCTCCAAGGGGATGCATGCTCCTTGAAGGGAGTGATTGTGTCATCCCAGAGTCCAGCACAAGGTGTGCACGTAAGTGTTCAGTAAGTATTTAGTGAACAAATGAGTAAAAGAATGATGGAAATAAGATTATATTTCTCAAGTGCATGCCAGTCCTTGAACTGGGTACAAAGGATGAATAGACATAGTAAAGAGAATCACAGTCCTTCTATCTGTAGTCTACTTCAGTGTTTTCATATGTTTCTGTGGTGAGGGAGGGGAGGCAAGATACTTTGCTGAATCTCAGTCACTCAGTAATATTAATAAATTGGTCAAGTGAGAAAAGCTATAATGCCAATTCTGGGGAGTAGAGAGAAATGTTGTTACTAGGCAAAATATTGCACTTGTTGGCTTCCCTCCCCCCTGCAATATGAATTTTTAAAACCACTTTATAATGCTCCTTGACTGCATCCAACCATTTCATGTGTTTGTAGTTTTAGAAACAAGAAGAGTGATCCATAAAGAAAAGAGGAAATACTGGGTTTTTTTTGCAAGTTATAATAATACTTAAACTATCTCCAGATATTATGTAGAAACTGGTGGAAACATTTTATTCCAGCAGCAGAGAAAGCCAAATCAGATAATTCAAGCCTCTAAATTCTCAGACAATTGTCTCCTTCAAGGTCTTTTCAATGAGTCCCAAATCAATTCTGTTCAACTTGTTCTCAGGTTGTTTTTGTTTTTGTTATGTTTTGCTTTGGTTATTGCTGTTGCTGGCCTTACCTGGATACTAACTATCTAGATCTGCACTGTCCACCAGCCACATGTGGCTATTGAGGATGTCAAATGTGATGAGACCAAGCTGGGACCTGCTACAAGTGTAGAATACACACTATATTTCTGGCACTAAGTATGAAAAATGAGAATGTAAAGTATTGGTCATTTTTATGTTGATTACATGTTAAAATGATAATATGTTGGATATATTAGGCTAAATGAAATATAGTAGTAATGTTAATGTCACCTGTTTATTTTTACTTTTTTGATATGGTTATCAGAAAATTTTAAATGTGGCTTGCATTATTATATCTCCTTTTGACAGTGCTAGTCTAGGTTCCCAGCAGTTGATTTAATGGGTCTGGAGAGTAAGCTGACCCACTGCCCGCTCAGTTCTGTCCAGTAATCTTGATTATGTTTTGCCAGAAATTATGCTAGTCCCTAGAGATACAGAGGCAAAAACAGATAATGTATTCAACTTTGTGGACCTCAAAGTCTAGTCTAGTGGGGAGTGGTTCTTGTTATATAACTGAATAATGTTAATAGCTTGGAAAATTCAACAAAGAATATGGAAAGATGACATTGGAACACAGGAGAGGGTCAGGTAACTAGTTTGGGTTAGGGCAGTGAGAGGTTAGGCGTTAGGAAAAGCTTCCTTGGAGAGGAAGGTTGTCCGAGCTGAATGTTGAAGGAGAGTAGGGGCCAGAGGCCTCAGATATTATGGTAGGTTCCACTTTTGATGAGAACCTTGGGGAAACCAAAAGCAGTCTGGAGTTGCTGAAATGTAATTGTGCTGGGAGAAATGAGAGAGAGAGAGGTGGAGAGAGAGTCCAGTCTTGAAGCATTTTCTCTGCAAAATCTAACTGTGTCATGCACGCAAGGTTTAAAGCAAGGAGACATCAGGCGTATTACCTAAAAAGCTACAGTGGAGAATAGATTTTAGCCTTCATAAATATAGCTGTGTGATAAGGCTGTACCAGCTGTTAGTTGCCTTGGTGCAAGAACAATTCAAGATTGACCAAGGGTGACCTCTGAAAAGCAGGAGAGGGGACCAGTGCCATGGTGCTGACAGGTGTTCATGGGGTCCTCACTGGGAAGGCCTTCTGGATCTAAAGTGAGGATGGCCCCATGCATGTAGGGGGCACAAAATTCATTTAATTGGATTGATACAACTCATTGTTGAGTGACCTTCTTCTCTTTTTCAATTCTGTACTTGGCTTCTCTGGGTTATTGCTCTTAGGTTTAATGCTTGTCTTATCATTTTAGGCCCTCTAACCGCACCTGTGACATATTGGTCATGTTCCCTCCTGCCACAGTGGCTTTGCACATACTGTGCTCTCTCCTTGGAATGCTCTTCCTTCTTCTACTTCCTTCTGCTTTTTCTCCAATGTCCGCTTAATGATCACTTCTTTGGGAAGTCTGTGATACTCGGAACTGCTCAACTTCCACTTTCTTCCTGGTACCTCTAGTGGTTACCTTTACTCATTCCCTGATTAAAGTCAGCCTTGCTATCTACGGTGCATTTGAAGAGGGCAGGCATTATTCATGTTTCTGCTTATCAAGTTTTTAGCACAGTGTTTGACACCTAATAGAAACTTGAGGGGCGCCTGGGTGGCTCGGTTGGTTAAGCGTCTGACTTCAGCTCAGGTCGTGATCTCATGGTTCATGAGTTCCTTCCCTATGTAGGGCTCACCACTCTCAGCACAGAGCCTGCTTCGGATCCTCTGTCTCCCTCTCTCTCTGCCCCTTCTCTGCTCTCTCTCTCTCTCTCTCAAAAATAAACATTTAAAAAAAAAGAAACTTGATAAACATCAAGCAGACAAATGAATTCTAACTCTTCAAGACATCGTGAAAATCTGAAAAAGTACTAATCCTAGGGTCAGCCTTTATGGAACATCACAATCCCTTGGCTGAAAATAGACATTAAAAGCTAAATTTTAAATAGTCTTCTCCTAACGCTTAAAAAAAAAAAAAAAAAATATATATATATATATATATATATATATATATATATATATATATATGACAACTGCATATTATCTGAGTTGTATTTGCTAAGTATGTGTAGAGGAACATGAGATTTTACTCATTTTGATTTTATTTTTTCTGCTTAGAGAAAAATGCATAATAACCAAGAGGTAGCAAGATTCAGTTTAGGGAATGCCATAATAACTCCTGATGAAGACTGACCAGTCTAGGAAGCAATCAGATGCTACAAATAAGTAAATATCCCATAAATAAGTAAGTAAATATCTCATCAAAGTAATTAAAATAGTTCTATAATGTTTCCAACTTAATTGGGAAGAAATGTCTTAGACTTACAGATGACTTATCAATTCTTTTTTATTTACACTAATAAGAGAATAATATCCCACAGATAGTGAGGAGGGTAAGAAAAGAAAGCTGAACATTGCAGAAGTATATATCCACTTGCATGGAAAAATGCCACTTAGAATTTAAAAATAAGTAGAACTGGGAAGCAACTGGGAAATTCTTCATTTAAACCAGGCTTCTGTGAAGGTGCAGAGAAAGATGTGTCACCTTTGATGCACCCAGAAAGGGCAGTTATAACACATTTTGGGAGAGGAGGAATAGTAAGGCCCAGAGAATTTTAAAAATCAGCTTATTATCATTAGTTAAAAAAAATTTTTTTTATTGTTTATTTTTGAGAATGAGAGAGAGAAGGAGGGAGAGAGAGATACAGAGCACCAGTAGGGGAGGGGCAGAGAGAGAGGGAGACACAGAATCTGAAGTAGGCTCCAGGCTCTGAGCTGTCGGCACAGAGCTGTGAGATCATGACCTGAGCCAAAGTCAGATGCTTTGCCGACTGAGCCACCCGGGAGCCCCTCCTTAGTTTTAGTAATAACACTGAAGATGGCAATAGCTAACATTTGTTTAATTCTTCACAGGTTACAAAGCACTTCCATATAATGACATACCACCGTAGTTCTCACAATGATCCCCTGAGTCAGCTATTATTCTCGTTTTACAGTTAAAGAAACTGAGGCTCACAGGTTAGACGATAAAACTTAGGTAGGTCAGGTTCCCTGAAGCAGAACCTGAGACACGGATTTTCTTGTTCAATGATGAACTGGGAGAGTGTTTTCAGGAGCAGGTGAGTGGGGAGAGCAGGAGGGAACAAGGGAAAAAAGCTTTGTAAGAACACGGCCTCAGGGGGACATCAGCTTCAGCCTGAGCCCACAGGAGCTCTGAAGCACGTGGTATGTTGATCCCGCCTTAAGGAAAGGGGGGTGGCCTTTTCTACCCTGTGCCAGCTCAGCCATTGGCTGCAGCCTGTCCTGGGTGGAGCACATGAGGTAGGATGTGTAAATTCCTCAGCAAGGTGGCTCCTCCTGGCCTTCCACCGGTAGGGAACAACTCTGCTCTGTTAGCACAATTGAGGATGGGTTCACTGAGCCAGTAAAGGGAATCTGGTTGAGGGACAATGTCTACAGTAAGTGGACTGTGCAAGATTACTCAGATAATAGGCATCAAGTACGCTTTGGATCCAAACCTACTGATTCCAAATTTAGTGCTCTTTTCAATAGAATTGAATAGAAACCAGTGACTTCACTTAAAGGGGGGGGGGGGGGGGGGGGGGAGAAAAAGAAAAAAAAGAGAAAGAAAAAAGAAAAAAAAGGCCTATTGCTATATTGCTATATGCAGAGGTAGAATTGATTAGCTCTCCAAGTAGTCAGTTTTGTTGTTACTCATTATACTGTGTTCATGAGAACGCATTACGATCATAGACTTCTTTTCCGAATTCTAGGCATGTGAGATCCAGAAGTGAATCATCCATATCACCTAAAAGGCTACCTTATATAACAAAAGGCTCAACTTGATAAAATACAAATGACCAGGCCTCTAAAACCACTGGCGACTAAATAATTTGTTAATATTTGCTTACTGTTGTTGCGCATTCATGTATAGAATATTCTATAAGAGAATATTTCTGTAAGAGAAGTAAGACCGAGAAATTAATTGCCCAATTCTATTGGAGTATCTCCACCATCTCGTGAAGAGAAATGATTACAGATGAACCGACTCAGTTGTAGATTACCCACTGTAGAATATGGCTATTGATTGCTTTCTCATCCCACATGAATATGTAATCATACGTTCTGCTATAAAACTAAGATTAATGTAATAGAACTATAGGGCCTGCAATATTTCAACTGTAGTCTGTACCAGAGCAGCACGAGCATACACAAGGCAGTAAATATAACAGAGAATGTAATATAGCCGATAAATAATATAAATCCTTTTTTTTTTTTTTTTGATTAGTAGAAAAGCAGTAGAAATGGCTATGGGATGCATGGTGCAATAGTAAAAGAAGGATAAATCTGTTCTAAAGAATATATCTGGGAAGAAAAACTTCAGAAACATTTATAAACTGTCTTCACTGAAGCTAAATCTGTAAGAACTGGCAGCCTTTTTAATTAGTATAAATCATTTAATACTTTTTTTTTAAGTTTATTCATTGTTGAGAGAGGGGGATAGAGAGGGAGGGAGGGAGGGAGGGAGGGAGGGAGGGAGAGAGAGAGAGAGAGAGAGAGAGAGAGAGAGAGAGAGAATGGGGGAAGGGGAAGAGAGAAAGACACAGAATCTGAAGCAGGCTCCAAGCTGTCAGCACAGAGCCCGATGTGGGGCTCGAACCCACGAACTGTGAGATCATGGCCTGAGTCGAAGTCGGATGCTTATCCCACTGAGTCACCCAGGCGCCCCCATTTAATACTGTTTTTGAGTGCCATACTAGGGAACCTCAAAAGAAACAGGTTTCCTTCATTCAGTTTTTAGGGAGCAGAGAGAAACCTATCTGGAGAATGAGATTTTAAGGTGTATGGCAAGCATTAAGCATTGTTGACAGAATTAATATCTTTTCCCATGGTTTTCCTGACTATATTCCAACAATGAAGAGATACTGAGGGAGTGAAAATCTTCCAGAATAAACTGCATATTAACTTACATTATCTAAAGTGGCCCCGTCCAACCGAAGTGAAATATGAGCCACAGGTGTGATGTGTAAATTTCTAGTAGTCACAGATAAGAGGTGAAATCAATTTCAATAATATGTTTTATTTAACCCAACGCATCTAAAATATTATCATTTTAAAAATATAATCAATATAAAATTTACTGAAGAGGTATTTAAAATTCTCTTCTCTTTTTTCAAGTAGTCTTCAAAATCCGGTGTGTATTTTACCCTTGGAGCACATCGCGGTGTGAAATAGCCATATTTCAAGTGCTCAGTAGTCATGTAGGTAGTGGTTACTGTATTGGCCTCTTGAGAACAGAGGCATGGCCTGCTGGAATTAAACTTAAGAGACCCCTCTTTCTCAAAAATAAGAGTGCTAGCTATACACTCTTTCAATACTGGATAAAAGAAATGAGTTCTTTGCTTCCTATGCCCCTTTTTTTGTTCTCTATATGTACACATCAAATTTTCTCATATCTAATCAAGAGTCTGCAAAGACAGTGGGGGAAAGTTCTGGAACTCAGCAGCAGGTGGCTTTCTACTAGCCCCTATATTTAGAAAAAAGAAGGAAAGGACAGGAAAAGAAAGAACGCTTTGCTCGCTTCAGGTAAACATCTGCTCCTCCGGTAGAGCTGCTGGGCGGCACAAATGCCTGGTGAATACATCACACCAATGGTACTGCTGGAATCTTCTCCTCCCTTGCACGCAGCCACGTGACATTTTAGAGCAGTGGGACCTCACTACATAGGTGTTCAGTGGGAGTCCTGGAGAGAAGTCACTCACGTGCTCTGGAAGGGTTCGTGCCACTTACTACAACGTGACAGAAGTTCAGTTGAGAGGTGTATCAAGTTTCGTTTTTGGAGGAGAGATCTGGCTCTGGTATTCGTGTCCAAGTATTTAAGAGAGATTTAAGGTCATTTCAAATTCTCTAAATCAAAATTAATTTTTGAATCTCAAATTACAGAAATAATGCAAAATGAGCGTGCGATGTTACAGGGTGCTAATTAATATAGTGCAGACACTGTATTATTTACTGTTTAGGTGGCATATTTTGTTTTTCCTAACTAGACTTCATTGCAACCCCATTGTGCTCAGGTCTCAGGGCTAATCTCACAGGAGGCACTCCCTAAGTACTCAAGGATATAAGGCAGTAATGCTGAGAATTTCCTATGTTTAGATGTCAGCAGAAATAAGGAGAGGTGGAATTTTCTGTAGTTCACTTTGGGAAATGTTCTACTTCATTCTATAGAAAGGCTCAGTATGTTCATATACTTTTTGGCATCGCTGTATTAGCTTCTAGGAAAATAATCAAGTTTGGTGGTCATCAATTCTTTTTTCTTTTATTTATTTTTGAAAGAGAGAGAGAGAGTGCGAGTTGGGGGGGGTGCAGAGAGAGAGAGAGAGAAAGAGAGAGAGAGAGAGAGAGAGAGAGAGAGAGAGAGAGAATCCCAAGCAAGCTCCACACTGTCAGCACAGAACCTGATGTGGAGCTCGAACCCATGAACTGTGAGATCATGACCTGAGTCAAAATCAAGAGTCAGATGCTTAACCAACTGAGCCACCCATGCACTCCTTATCAATTCCTTTTTACAGGCTGTAGTTTAGTGTCCGTGTCTGTGTTGTTGTGGTTTAGGTATTGCCAATCATGGTGGAGAGTTACTCATTGCACACAGATACTGGAGGATGACGTTAGGAGCTATATGGGATACAGAATTAGACGCAACCACAAATACTGGATTCCCATTACATGACAATGAAAATGACTGTCTCAAGATCATATGACTGTAGAAAAAGGAATTTTTAAGATTGACACAAAGAAGTCCTGTCTTATAATCGCACATACAAATGGGAAGTGATCTGAATAATTGGTCTCTTCTAATTTATGCCGTGCGTTAACTTTCCACATCTCATTCACCCAGGGTTACAAAACTGTTCTGTAAAAATTTCTCCTCCCGCCCTCACACATTCACTGGAGTTTGGGATTTATAAGATTGTATGGAGACTACTGTACCTCATAAAAGTCTCCATCAAATAATTTTTTTATAAAGCAGAATCTGAGTTTTGCACTGTAATTACTCATCTGGCACCCATGGACAGGGAGGAATTTTCCAATTTATCAAATGTAAATGATAAGAACAATCTTAAATATGTACAGCCTTTAGATTATGCAAAATTAAATCTATGTACAACCATAACTGAAAATGTGCTATTACTGCCTTTAGCATTCACTCAACAAACATTTGTTTGGTTTCTACTGAGTGTCACAATGGTGCTTGATGTTGGGATACAAAAGACAGGCTAAGTATGATCCTTGTCCTCAGGACATATATATTTCTGTTCGACAAAGTTCTGGGTAGACAACTAGACCTTACCATACCTTGGATGGCAGGGCATTAATTGCCAAACACACAGCATTGTTGGATGTTAGGTTGCCAATTTGAAGTCTCATTTTGTTTTTGAAGACTACCTCCCAAGCCTCATATTTCACAGCAGTGATTATAGAAAAAAAGATATCTTGTACTATTGAAGAATGACTAAAAAATGAATCCCACCACAGCATCTGCATTTCAAGAGCATTTTTGGCCAGCTCTCCTCCAAAGCATTAAACAGATTTAACTTTCTCATTTTAAAGGTCTATACATTTTCAATGGAGAGAGGATTTTAAAAAGTAAGCAGAGTGATGGTTTATATGCTCTATTTTAAATGATGATTGACAGACTCTGAGTAAGAGAAATTGTATTTAGGAAAAATGGATTTTATAGTTCTATCATATGCATGCTTAGAATTAGAAAGATTGCTAGAACTAATCCCAATGAAACTGAAAGAAATTTTAATTTGCATATTGTAATAAAGAATTGCAAGGCTGGTGAGCAAAGACCCTCTTTTTGTGGCTAAGAAAATGAGAATAATGAATACTTCGCTGGGCCTTAAAATAAATAATATGTGTGTGTGTGTGTATGTGTGTGTGTTGTGGGTGTGTATTAATCTCAAAGATGATGACACTACTGAAAAAATTAAAAATAATGTTAGAAATAAAAGTTACAAATGTATAATAATTTTATAATGTTAGATTTTTAATCTCAAATATTTTGGATAATTCTACTGAAAATATTTCCAGTAGTAAGTTCTTTGAGGCTGGAAATGGGGCTCTGTCTATTAATGTATCCCTAGCATTTAGCACAGTGCCCAACTCTTCTTTTTTAAAAACCGTTTTTATTTATTTGTATTTTTTAAAGTTTATTTATTTTGAGAGAGAGAGCATGTGAGTGAGCAGAGCTGGGGGAGAGAGAGAAAATCCCAAGCAAGTTCGGCACTGTCATCACAGAGCCTGATGGGACGCGGGGCTTGATTTCACAAATTGTGAGATCATGACCCAAGCCAAGATCGAGTCAGATGCTTAACCGACTGAGCCACTCAGATGCCCCAGTGCCCAACTCTTAATAAGTGCTTACTAGGGGTGCCTGGGTGGGTCAGTCACTTAAGCGTCCGACTCTTGATCTCGGGTCTGGTCATGATCTTAAGGTTCATTTTGAGCCCCCAGTAGGGCCCTGTGCTGGAGGCGTGGAGCCTGCTTGGGATTCTCTCCTTCCTTCTGCCCTTCTCCTACTCTCTCTCTCTCTCAAAATAAATAAACTTAAATAAGTGCTTAATAAATAATTGTTGAATAATAGGTGGATGGTTCAATTAATAAATTATTTGAAGAATGAATTCGGGAGAAAGGAGATGAAAATAACATTATTTAGACCTAATATGTGTTATGCCTTGTCTTGTTTTAGGTGCTTTACAGAATAAGTCATAGATCAGTCCTCTAAGGCAGGCAGTACTACTCAAAGTGTGGTATGTGGACCTGTGCACATCTGCCAATTGTTTGTAACAATCCATGACGACATAGGAACAGGAAATGATAGTAAACAGTGAGAATTTTTTATTTTTATAGCAATTTGACATTGCCCAAACAGCCAAGGGCATGATCATGTTTATCCCAATTTATGTTTTTTATTGTTATTTATAAAAGTATCAGTCCTTAACAAATTGGAATCTACGAAAAAAACCCAAAAAGAATGAACCAGAAACGAATCCTTTAGCAGAGAGTTTGAGAAGCACTGTCCTAAGATATGTACTACAATCCCCTCTTTTACTGATAAGGAAACCACAGTTTATAAGACAATTAGCCAGTAAGCCTTGGGACTGTTAGAGCCAAAAGCTTGAAGCTTTCATATTTGGAAAAAAGATAAATCTTCCAGCTAAGGGCTTGATTTTATGACCCATTTTTACTGATAAAATGAAAACAGACCTGGTTATTTTTCTATATTCCAAATGCAAATGGAGCCTCACTGATGTAAATGACAGCCTCCCTGGCAACACCAGTATTTAGGATTCATGCCAGAAACAATGCAAGGCAGGAAAAAACACACACATGGAATACATGGAAAGGGAAAAGCTTTATGCAATGGAGCAGGCCTGGCTTGTAATATAGGATGAGAAGAATGAATGTTTAGAAAGAGAATTGAATTTACTTCCCACAGAGACCTGTTCTACCCTAGCTATCCTGCTGAAGCCAATATGGGGGTGGGTGTGTCTGTCTATTTATAGTAAGATGGGAAGGAGATGACTAGCTGAGCTACATGGGGGAAGCATTCATCGATGGATTCCCTCAACCCACGATCTACCTGGAAAATCCAGGATACTGTGGCAAACAAACATGTTTGTTGTTTTGTGCCTTGCCTTATTTGGACAATCTCTTCTAATTTGTGTTTTCTTTAGTTTGAGCATAAAAAATCCTGGTGATGTCTCAGAAAAACCAAGGACTCCTAGGTCAGTATTGGCAGTATTTGATTCTGTCAAATGAAATTAAAATTTCATATTTTACATATTCAAAGTGAGCTCTCACTCTTTACTGGTTATACAGATGCAAAAGGAAATATCATTTCCATGCAAGAATACTGAATTTATGCATATGTTAACAGATATCTAGGAAAGTAAACAGTTAAAGTAGCAACCGTGGGCTGGAAGCTGTAAAGCAACTTGTTTATAGAAGCACTGTGCAATCCTAGCAGTAAGACTGAAAGATGCCTGGAAGGCTGGCCTCCTGGGAGGTCCCACATTCAACCACAAGTTGAAAGGCCACTTGGGGGCGATGTTGTAAAGGGCACTGGGGGAGCGCTTGGCCACTGCAAAACATTCAAGGTTGCTTCTAAACCCAATCTCTTCTTGAGGGAGCTGATTTTTATGCTGTTTCTTGAGTGGAATCCTAATCCAACTCATGGAATCATTTCAAATTTTAATGTGGGAGTCTTTCAAAACTCAGCTGAAGGATCACTGTTCATTACTTTTCTTAGCCTTCCCTTTGCAAGTGAAAAACATATTTTATTTAATAGCACTTGTAGGAATTGGTGAATATTTTTTTGGTATGTTTTTTTCCATATTAAATTATGATTTCCTGAAAGGCAAAGACAACCTCTTATTCATTGCTAGACTGTAATGACTAGTTATGTGGCAAAATATACAACTGATGTTCAAAAGATGTTTGTTGAATGAAGATACAATGTGAGGGTTTCTAAAAAAGGACAACTCCTATAAAATTGTTTTCTGCCATTTACTTATTTATTTTTTTAACACTTATTTATTTTTGAGAGACAGAGACAGAGCATGAGCAAGGGAGGGGCAGAGAGAGAGGAAGACACAGAATCCAAAGCAGGCTCCAGGCTCTGAGCTGTCAGCACACAGTGTGATGTGGGGCTTGAACTCACAAACTGCGAGTTCATGACCTGAGGTTGGGCACTCAATCAACTGAGCCACCCAGGTGCCCCTGTTTTCTGCCATTTAAATGGTATTTAACCATTAACATAACTTTAATATTAAAAATCAAATAACTATGTACAAAATGTGGAAAATACTGAATTCAGAAAAAAATAGAAAAACATTATGCAAATCATGAGTTACCTAAAAAATGTATACATCTGATAATGAGAAACGTAAGAGAAATGCAAGATGATAAATAATTGTACTGGAATGATGAGCATCTTATTATAAGGAGTGACTTTTTATTAATATGTATAGGAAATATTATTTGAAATATATGTATGGTATATATACTATTAAAATATATGTAATATATTGTTACAAATTTACATATGTAAATACATGTTATATATATCCTTATATATTAGTTTATATATTCATACTAAATAATATAAAAATAGATTGTTATATATAAACAGATAAATATATGTAAAAATGTGTTGCTTTAATTTGTTGTTTTACATAGTTTATTATATTAGGTTACCTTATTAGTAAAAATAAAAAAAAATTAGGATAATGCTGAAAATAAGTTTTACTTATAAAATTATTTTTTTACAAAAAAAGTGGAAGAGGATATCTTGTTTATTCAATATCCTAAATTCATGTTGGCTTCAAAATATTTGGAAATTTCATATGAATCAAGGATTGTTTTTCTTTAAAATTTCACAAAAATCACATGTATGAAATTTTCATTTTATGTATTATTTTTATCCACTTTGCTGTATATGTAGACTTAAAGTTAGTTATATGTTACAGTTTAGATCCAAAAATTTTAATGTGAAGTTACCATACCAGAAAAATAGCTATAATATGTACAACATTTACTCAAGTACTTAGTTAATGAATAATTTAAGAGAGTATGCTGGATGAGTGCATTTCATAAAGATAATAATATTAACACCACAGCCTAATTAATGTA
Source organism: Panthera onca (assembly GCF_046562875.1). Lineage (NCBI taxonomy): Eukaryota > Metazoa > Chordata > Mammalia > Carnivora > Felidae > Panthera > Panthera onca. The sequence goes on along the minus strand of NC_138356.1, from coordinate 22,945,866 downwards.
ATTTAAAAGAGAATGCCAGTAGGAATGTATAAATCAAACCCCATAAATAATTTAAAAAAAATTTTTTTAACATTTTAAATTTATTTTTTGAGGGACAGAAAGAGACCGAGCATGAGTGGGGGAAGGGCAGAGAGTGATGGAGACACAGAATCTGAAGCAGACTCCAGGCTTGGAGCTATCAGCACAGAGCCTGATGCAGGGCTTGAACCCATGAACCGTGAGATCATGACCTGAGCCGAAGTTGGACGCTCAACTGACTGAACCACCCAGGTGCCCCGCCATAAATAATTTTAAAGAAATTTATCTGTTTTTTAAATATTAGTACAGACCCAAACATTGCTAATATAATATTTTATAATCTTGGTTGGTTTTTAGTAAATTACTTCTTTAATAACTAATCTTGAAATTAGCAGAGCAAATGTTTTAAAATGCCTGAAAAGGTTTGTGTTTCATTCTGTAACATTTGCCCTTCCTATGGGAATAATTGCTATGGGATTAATAGATCTTCTTATGCTATTAATTAATTCAATAACATTTTGTTGACCAGGTAGTGTGAGATGATAAGACTTTAAAGACTTATTATGTAAAAATCACGATTCCTTACTGATAGGATTAGAATTAAACAGATTCCCCTCTATGTGTACTCAGTAACTTCCCCTCAAATAGCCTAGGTTCAGGGAAGATTGAGAAATCATCCGACCAATGGAAAAGTCCGACCAATTTAAAAAGCAACTTTTAAAAAAATTTTTTATTTTAGAGATAGAATGAGCTGGAAATAGGGGCAGAAAGAGGGAGAGAAAAAGGGAGAGAGAAAGAGGGAGAATCTTTAGCAGGTTCTATGCTTGATATGGGGCTCGATCTCACAACCCTGAGATCATGACCTGAGCCAAAATCAAGAGTATACACTCAACCTCTAATGGTGCAACTTCTAAGTGTAGTGCTCATCAGTCTCATTTAAGAATCCATTCAGGTACCAGGGGACTCTAGTGAGAGAGATCACTGGTAATTGTCAAAATCCAGGTCCTGGGGTGCCCAGTGGGCTCAGGTGGTGGAGCATAAGACTTTTGATCCTGGGGTTGTGGGGTTGAGCCCTATACTGGGTGTGGAGATTATTTAAAAAATAAAATAGGGGCGCCTGGGTGGCGCAGTCGGTTAAGCGTCCGACTTCAGCCAGGTCACGATCTCGCGGTCCGTGAGTTCGAGCCCCGTGACGATCTCGCGGTCCGTGAGTTTGAGCCCTGCGTCAGGCTCTGGGCTGATGGCTCGGAGCCTGGAGCCTGTTTCCGATTCTGTGTCTCCCTCTCTCTCTGACCCTCCCCCGTTCATGCTCTGTCTCTCTCTGTCCCAAAAATAAATAAAAAACGTTGAAAAAAAAAATTAAAAAAAAAAAAAATAAAATAAAATAAAAAAAAATCCAGGTCTTTAAGAAATATCTTTGGAAACCAAGAGGGTCCACGTTATCCCAGCAGTTAGTCATCGAGGGCATGACAGTTTTTCAGTCAACGAGCACAGTTGTAAGAGTTCCGAATTGGAGGAGGTACCCCTGGAGTGCCAGTTGGCACAAAGCTCCAGGTAATGTAGAGGATGTGGCTCATCTGAGAAAGACCCATAAACCTCAGGGGGCCTTTTTGATTGAGAGAGAAGGGCAGCTATAGGGTGCTATTCTTGAGAGCTGCAGCCCAGAGACCAGTTATTAGTAAAGATTTCTGTAGTCTGAAGCGTACTATGTATGTATGATTCTAAATACACTGAATTGATACAATTGGGCTCAAACTCCTTTTTACAGAATCAGAAGCCACCATCTGGGGAAATGGTCTGACCTTAAGTGGCAGTGCCCAGTGTGGAGAAGTGTTTTTTGTGGTCCACCTTGTATCTGAAATACTTCAGCAAAGGGAGAGAGCAACTGATAACGTTATGGGTAGTGAACGTAGAATAAGGCGATTAACAGGCAACAGAGTAACTTCCACATTCCTTGGCACAGAGTAGCCACTTGTGAAAGGGATGCTCCAACTTGTAAAATTCCTAGGAAACAATGAAAATTCCAAGAAGAAAGAGTTAACTTAGTTTTGCACTACCCCTTGCAATGAGCATCTACCTGCTGCCGGCCACGGTAACAGGGATGTCATGCCTCTTGCAGAGCACCTCCACGTTTAGATTTTTCTTCCCCAAAGAAACACATCTGGATTTTTCATTCTCGTTACTCGATTTAATATAAATTGATGATAAAATAGGCTTGTTTTAAAATAAGTTTACTTTGGGGCTCCCAGATGGCTCAGTTGGTTAGGCGTTTGGCTCTTGGTCTCGGCTCAGGTCATGATCTCACAGTTTGCAAGATGGAGCCCCGTGTCGGGCTCTGCGCTGATAGCATGGAGACTGCTTGGGATTCTCTCTCTCCCTCTCTCTCTCTCAAAATAAATAAATAAACTTAGAAAAATAAAATAAAATAAAATAAAATAAAAAGCTTACTTTGCACACTGTAGCCAGTTTAAAAAAAAGCAAAATTATAGCCTCAGTATGATAGCTTTGAATAATATCTCATTGGTGATGTTTTTTTGAACAATAGTTTCTGTTACTTCTTTCGCACGTGCTTGGCAAATTCAAGAGAAGAGAAACCATGGCAGGTGAACACAAGTGGAACAGATCTGGTGTTGACATTTTAACTTTAAATCTACAGCAAAGGAGCCCAACTGAAATTTTGCTGCTATACTCCAAAATTAATAAAGGGTAGAATATTAAATATGAGTTGCTATGAAGGGACAAAGAAAAAGGAGGCCAATCCAAGGATGACATGCACCCAAAAAGCCAAATGTCGATGCCTGTATACTTGGAGTTCTGCTAATGTTCACAGTTAGCACAACACCCTTTTGAATATAATGACTATTCATAGGATTTCTGAAGGAGTCAATGAGTATGTGAATGAATGGATGTTTTCTAGAAGTGAATTTGCAATGACTAGGGCAGGAGGTAGGTTTTTTAAATCTGATTTATCCAATTTGGCTGTCTACCTATCCATCAATCAGATGTTTATGAAATTTCAACTTGTGCCATGAATGATTTGGACTTTTAAGGTGTGATCTGTGCTTCCTAGTTCACTCACACCACCAGGATCCTTGGGAGCCACACATCTGGGAAGTCTTTGCAGGGGAAGTTCAGAATAAGTGCAGGTTTTGATTTCGAAGTACTGTAAATACCGTCAAGTCCAGTTCCATAACTCACAATGCCAACCGTAAAAGACAGAGGCTATTAGTGTGCAGATTATCCTGCCAGAGTTGTAATGAAGAAGACATGATTCTAGGAATGCTCTACCACGGGCACCATCCATCTTTCTTTCACCATCTTAGAGTTTCTGCTTAGCCTTTACTGCTTTTTTGGTTTTTGGTTTGTTTGTTTTGTTTTCTACTGCTTCCTTCTTTCTGACGAGTCCTTAATTTTAAGGATGGTGAGATGTACTACTTCTTCTTATAATAAAATGTCTTATTTGCAAATTAGGCTAAAACGTCTGAAAACTCTATTACGTCCAGCGTTAATGTGAAGTCTTAGGAGCATCCTTATAATCTGAAGTATTATAAACAAAGTGGCTTTGGTTAGCATGTGCCTGGTTTGTTTCTGTCCTGCCTGCATGTTTCACTCACTTAATCCCCTCCACCCCCACCACCAACCCCAAATCATGCGTACGTTGAGTCACTCTTCAAAGGTACAATTGTTTTTGGAACATGAGAAATGAGCCTCCCTACAGGAATATTCACTAGAGGACTAGCACGATTTCCTGTGTTCTGCCAGTTTCCCATTCATGAGCACTGGCATGGTCTGGAGGAATCAGTTGTCCTGTGTGCAGGGCTTGATGCAGAGTGAGAGCAACAAGAAGGCAATGCTGTATATATTTCTGGCGTGACTCCCTGAATTATACTCAAAGATGGTGATTAATTTTTTTCTACAGTCATCATAGTAATGATTTCCCTAAAATATCTGTGGGGGCACCTTGCCTTGTGTCCTACTTAGAAAGGCACGACTAGTTTGGGTCCAGCAGTATTCTGGCCATGGAGCTCACCTCACTAGTCCTGAACCAAATGGCAGACTGAAGACGTCTTAGGAAAGTCACAGCTCCTTGGAAGACTGTTCCAGGACTGGCTTGGAGTATGTGTCTGAGGATGTCCGGCAAGGAATTTTTGTTTGGTTGTGGTAGGTATCAAAAACTTTCAGTTATTTTGTGAGTTCCATGATCAAGTTGGGTTTGATCACGAGTCCCTCAGAATAGTGTTTCCCAGGAGGTAGTGTCAAGGCTGGCCCTCTGATCTCTTCAGATCTAATCCAAATTCATGCTCTGCCTACTCCAGATGTTGTTTTCTCCAGTGAATTTCTTCCTTCTTCCTCTACCAATGTTCCTCCAAACATCTTGCTAATTAAAATTCTAGAATCACCTCATAGTATGTAACTGCAGGGTCAGATGTCTCTTCATGCCATCTTTCCTTATCATTATCATGACATAATTTGCCGCTTGGACATCCAATAGAGGGAGAAACTTAAGGATGCTAATGGATCGATGCAATGTTTAAAATTTAGGATACACAATTCCCGTACAGGTTAAAAGATGTCTCACACAGGGGCACCTGGGTTGCTCAGTCAGTTAAACATCTGACTCTTGATTTTGGCTCAGGTCATGATCTCATCACGGTTTGTGAGATCGAGGCCCACATTGGGCTCTGTGCTGACAGCACAGAGCCTGCTTGGGATTCTCTCTCTCTCTCTCTCTCTCTGTCTCTGTCTCTGTCTCTCAAAATAAATAAACATTTTACAAAGCTGTCTCACACAGATGTATAAATATATAGATAATTAGAAATAACTATACGGAAAACTGAATGACTCACAAGGCCACAAGTATGTCTTTCTCAGTTTAGCATTGCTTTAAAAACCTTGTTTTTTTTTTTTTTAAGAAAAGACACAAAATTAAGGGGAAGTGATGGTGGATCCCTTCATTGTTCACCCAGTTTTCTTCTGCCTTCATAATAATTCAACTGATGGACAGGCCTTTTCCTCCCAAATGTGCAGTTCCTTATTAGCTTCCTCATCTCTAGATGGTTTCATCTGAACTCTACTTTAACCAGCCACTCCTAAAGCCCCCTCTTATTTAGAATTGCTCCTCCGTCAAAGTTCATACTCCTTCTTTGCAACCACAACCTTTTTACCTTCTAGCTCTTGTCCTTCCATACTTCTGATGGACGGCTCCTTGTCTTTGACACTAATTTTGATTTACTTATACATTGTTCTTCCCCTCGCCAGACCTTCCGCCACTCCCACCCTAAATAATTTCTACCATCTGCTTCTGTTCCTCTTTCATAAAGCGGAGCTGCAGGGCAAAGACACCAACCATTCTGATCTGCCCTACTAAGAAGTCCCACAATTTCTCTCTCCTTGGCTGGACCCTCACTACTTCCAGCAGCCCTGTTATTCATTCCTTGTTGGCAGCATGTCACATGCTCCACAGCAGCTATCTAAAATCTATGAAACTTTTTTGTATCTTCATCTCACCTTCCCCCTCCCCTCAGCCTTGATCCACCCTGGGTAGGTCTTCACAGTTGGCCTCCTCTCTTCCTTACCTCCCAAGATAAGGGCATTCTGATCAAAGTTCCTGCCGCTTTCCACCTCTCTTCCTTAATATTTTACCACAATATACCTATTCTTCTCTGGCTCTATCGTATCTGTCTCCTAAGAGATACAAACCATCTCTTCTCCTTTCCCAAACCAGTGGTTCCTTCAGTATTCTTAATTCTAGCTCTTTCAACTCCTTCTAGAAACTTGCCATTAATTATTTATCTTTTATGGTAATCAATATTTCCCTTTCCACCAACAACTTCTCTACCTACTGTTGAGAAACAATTCTCCAAGGGTCTCTTGAGTTTCTGCATGTCTATGAACAGAGGCAGGGCTGCCTTTGTTTGAACTACTTCTCCAAGGATGTTTGGATAGCAAATATCCTTGGAAGACAGAGACAGTATTTCCCTTCAGAGCAAAGGGTAAGTTTGCTTACTGTTCGCTACAAAAGATTTGGGATCCTTAAACGTAGTTTTCCTCTACTATAATGCAATCCAGGTGTCACCCACTCATCTATGTCACTCTGTGGGAGTTGGGCCTAGGGGAACAAGTACACGGAAATGCTGATACCATAGGTACTTCTACTGCTGTGAGCGATCAAGTCCTTTGTCTGGCTCCTGGAGAGCATACAGAGTGGCTCCGAAATTTTCATTGCTTTCCTTTGCCTGGTGTCGCAAAGCAAAGAAAAAAAATGTCTGGATGAGATTCAAATAGTGTCCGAAACACTGAGAGGCCAGGCACTGATTCTCAGCTGTGGTATGACGCAGAGGACAGAGGCATGCATGCCTACCTGCCACCAAGCCAGATGCCTGCCCGAGTACACACAAACGCTGACAGATAAATAGTCCATAACCAAGAAAAACAATCAGTAGATATTAAGATGTAAAGTTACCATGCATCTGGATTTAGGAGATTAAATGAAACATGGAAGAAGTTACTTCTGGAATGGGTGGGATGGGTAGTAATGAGAACTTGACAAGTAGTTCTTACATGGGTGAGGGTGGCTTACTCTATTTAGTACACAATGTCCCAAGGGTCCTTATTTTTCGGTGTGAAGTAGCACTAGCATGGGTTTTGAATGGCCCTATGCGGTTCTCTTTGAATAGTCACATCTCGACGAGCAGGCCCTATGGGTGAGTGAGCATATTTTCACATGTGAGGATAACCTATTTTTTGTGTTACCTTCTGAACAGGAAAGCTGAAGTCTCCTTCCCTCCCTCCCTTCCTTTTTGGCAAATATCTATAAAGACATCTTTCAGCTCTAAGAATTTCTACGGTTATAGCAACATGTGTGGGAGTATGTCATTTGAAGGCAAAGAGACTATGATGGAGTGGGTTGTGTTACACTAAAAGCAGAAGAAATAGTGAACAGCAGAAGAAATACGGTTTTGAACAACACTGGATATTCTCAGTTGACAAAGAGTAGCAATTTTGAGCAACCAATTATGGAATAACTAGGCTTTTTTTGTTTTGTTTTAGGCAGCAGTTTTTTTCCATCTCTCTTTCTCTTCCTATTACCCTTACCTTGTTATTACTGTAACAAAGAATAAGAATTCTTGACACGATTTCTCACTGTCTCACAATATTTATATAAATATAGCCACCTGTAGCAGTGGTTAAAAGGCCAGTCACCTACAAAGATTTATTAAGACATTTTCATTTCAGACAGATATATTTATTTTTGCTTTGTTTGTTTTAAATCATCAAGTCCTGAGGAAGGATTTACAAAGCCAAATAGAACAGTATATTAAGAGCTAATATTTGGACTGTTCAAAGTAGAAAGAACGTGCAGTTTAGAAGTGCCAAATCTGGGTTGTCGTTCTGACCCACATTTATTAGTAATGTGACCTGAGGCAAGTTACCTCATTTCTATAATTCTCACTTCCCCCAACGGGAAAGTGGTAAAAAACAAGATCCTTCCTAGAGAGTTGTGAGGATTTATGAGAAAATATTCTTTTAAAATGTCTTTGGAAATTATGAACTGTGAAAATATTCATTCTTCTTCATTATTATTCCATAGACTCTTTATACCAGGGCTGTTTTAGCACTGCATCAGAGAACACCACTGTGACAATATTAGTAAGTTTCTGTTCATCCTGAAGATTTCAGTTGGGCCCATTTACTGACGAAGTTGTATCTGTGGTAGGCTGTTTTTCCAAAGTAATGTGCAGAGTTGGATAACTACTGAATCTGATTACATACATAATGTATTTTGTGAGCATGTCCGTGTACATAAGTACTGTAAGACTGTCGTTAGTAACAATAATTCAGGCCTCCCACATCCTTAAGTTTGGGGAATACTTCCGGGCAAATAAATTACCGGCTTGACTCTTCATTTCACTTTTCAGCAGTAAAATTTAGTCTTTAAGGGCAAATATTCAAAATCTTCTCTGGGCAGAACCATGAGGAGGCAAATGAAGTGACAATGAGTTGCAGGAGGAAGCTTGCCTCAAGGGGCCTCAAAGTTAGAGTTGAACAGAGATCATTACCCCGGAGATCAGGAATTTGTGCAGGTATGGCACCCGTGCATTTATGTTTAATAAGATCTTATTACAGTATTCTGAACGAGACAGAAACAAGAACTCTAATGTGCTATTTTCAAGCTATCTAAAGTGTCAAGCTTTCTTTGAGTGCTAGAAGAGAAAAGGCACGAGCATTATTACCAGTTTACATTTTACTTTGAGACTTTTGCTCAAAGTAGTACTAGGGACTTTCTAGGCTTAAAGTATTAGGAATGGGTGAATATAGCATCCTCATTCTTAGAGGGTTTGGAAAATGAATGATCTTATCTTGGCTTGAGAACTATAGAATAGAATATATTTTTAGCATAATAAATCCTTTCAATCCTTCCAAAAAATAGATCCATAGAAAGAGCTAACAGATGGAAGCCCATGTGCTGTTTTGTAACATGTCCAGGGTTTTAAAATTGGATAAATGCTGAAACCCTGCAGGCGTAAATCTGTCCTTTCTCAAACAAAATCCTAGGAGATCAGGAGAGCTGGTCTAATCAAATACGTACATCAAAAAAAAAAAAATCTAGGAACTCCTGCCAACTTCTCTGCTAGGGCCATATGATAAATGGTCTCAGAGCATGGGCATTAATCCATTTCTTATTGATGAAAATATGCATAAGTACTTCTAAGATGCTTATTACTATAACAATCCAAGCACTCAGGATATTAGACCAAATAGAAAATCATACTGAAATACTGTAAAAACTAGGTTAATTTCCCATATACTTACATCACATTAGTTAACAAGATACTGTAATAATTTAAGGCCCTGAATACATTTTGATATTTTTCCTTTTTTTTAAAATTGAATTATGGTTGACATATATTAATTTCAGTTGTATGACATAATGACTCAACAATCATATTTACTATGAAATGCTCACCAGAAGAAACATAGTTACCATCTATCGCTATACAATAGGGAAGCAACCTAAGTGTCCATCAAGAGATGAACGAAAAAAAAAGATGTGGTACACACACACACACACACACACAACACACACACACACTGGAATATTACTCAGAGATAAAAAAGAATGAGATCTTGCCATTTGAAACGACATGGCCCTACCTAGAGGGTAGGTAGGTAGGTAGAGGGTTATTCTAAGTGACTGAGAAAGACAAATACCACAGGATTTCACTTATATGTGGAATCTCAAAAAACAAGAAAAATGAGTGTAGAAACATACAAAAACAAAAATAGAAACAGACTCTTAAATACAGAGAACAAACTGGTGATCAGTGGCAGAGGTGGATGGGTAAAATAAGTAGAAGGGAGTTAAGAGGTACAAACTTCCAGGTATAAAATAACTTATAGGAACAAAAAATACAGCACAGAGAATATAATCAACAATTTTGTAATAACTTTGATTATTTTTTTCAAAAATCAATCCTTAAGCTGAGTCCTGAGAGAACTGGTTAAAAATAAACTTTATATTTTGACCTTGTTCATCGGTCACATATTTCATATTATTCCTTACATCAACTCTTTCTTTTTCTATATGGTTGCAATTAAAAAGATACTTAAAAAAATTTTTTTTAAGTTTATTTATTTTTGAGACAGAGAGAGACAGAGCATGAACGGGGGGGAGGGCCAGAGAGAAAGGGAGACAAAGAATCCAAAGCAGGCTCCAGGCTCTGAGCTGTCAGCACAGAGCCCGACGCAGGGCTTGAACTCACGGAGCGCGAGATCATGACCTGAGCCGAAGTCGGCCGCTTAACCGACTGAGCCACTCAGGCGCCCCTTAAAAAGATATTTTGTTGAAGGAAGAACAATATCTATTGGATTTTGAATGCACAGAACAGAACGTGAGTAAGAAATAAGGCCTTTCTGAGGCTTTATATCGCCAGTGTTGGCACTGTAATCTATTTGTAAATATCAAGTAGGTATTCATCAATGCTTGCTGAATGACTAAGTGAATCAATCAATAAATAATTGGAGGTTAGGATCTATTCACAATTCTTAGGTGCTGTGTAGCAGTTAAATGTGTTTTCCTCACGTGTCCTTAATTTACTCATTTCTCCTAAGATCACGGCTAAGGAACTATTTGGTTGGAATTTTTTACCATTGTAGAGTATAAAGGTTTAAAAGATCTCTATGGTGTATTTAAACTTTTTAAAATGTTTATTTATTTTTGAAAAAGAGAGAGAGAGAGAGAGAGGGAGGGAGGGAGCATGGGAAAGAGAGAGGCAGAGAGAGAGGGAGAGAGAGAATCCCAAGCAGGGTCTCTGCCGTCAGTGCAGAGCCTGACAAGGGTCTTGAACTCAGGAACCATGAGATTGTGACCTGGGATGAAACCAAGAGTTGGACGCTCAACCATTATGATACCCAGGCAACCCTCTGTGATGTATTTTAAAGGGTAGATTTTGTTTCCTGACTTAAAACAATCCAATAGCTACAAATACCTGTTTAAATGCTTTAGAAATTCTAGCTACTGTTGGGATAATGATTTATTCATTTAATTACTAGCAACATTTATATATGCCAGATGCAAGGGCTTCAAGGGTGAACAGGCCACATTCCTTTCACTGAGAAGCTTAGTAGGAGTGTAGAGAATGTTGGGGCTGCCACATACACGGACAACTACATGGTGTTGACTTCCGTGATGGGGGAAACCCTTGATACTCTTCCTGGATTAAGCTCAAGAAGTAGAAAAGCTTTGAAGAGCCTGAACGATAAAATCACTATGTGTTCAGGGCAAAGCAATGGCCACACGAGAGAGCACAACGTGCCCAGAAGAAAGGATACATAGTGCCATGTGGCTGGCCTTGAGGATTTCTGTTTAGGGGGAGGGGCTTGGGCTGAGACAGAGTGGGGGAATGGTGGGTGATGAGGCTAGACTGGCAAGGAAAGGTTAGAGCCAGGGATGAGCTACAGGGGAAAAGCCAACTATAACTCTGCAACATCTGACAGCTTCACTTTTCCCGTTAGTAAGGAAGGAAGTAGTAATAGTGCAGTGATATGGTTGGTCCCGGACTGGGAAGACAAACATCCTAAGTGCAACGTCAGTGAGGATTCCTTGAATTTTCGAAGAAAAAAAAAAGAGGCCTGAGAATGCTGCCGTTATTAGGTCAGCTCACGTGTGCTTAGTTAATGAATTCCCTGTGGAAAAAATCTCAATGCTGAAATGACTCCCAAGATACATCCAAGTTCCTCCTCTCCCTCTCCCTTCTTCTCCTGAGTCATTGGTATGTGTTCAGATATGCAAAAAAAAAATTACTATCATTCAGCTTCCCTCACATTCAGCTATGATACAAAGGTCAATCTTTCTCTGCTGAATCAGGTGATATATTCTAAAAAAACCCGATTCTTGGGTTCTCGGATGTTATAGATATTTAAGCCAGGTTCCCTTTGCTACAGTGATCAGCTAACAGGGGACTCTAATAGCAATGCTCAAGTATGAAACAAATATGGCAGAGAATGAAAAAGCGAAAGTAACACAAAGATGCTATTTTTGTTGCTTACATTTTCGTTGTCATAAATGGCACAGGAATTGTATAAAGGGAATAGTCAGCAACATATGTGGAAGTTATATCTGAGAGCACTTTAGGTTTTAATTCTTAGTGTTCAGAATTACTAACTAGTCAGATAAGGAAATTAATTCCTTTCAAATCATGTATTTTTTCCCCCCCGCAATATCATTTCCCAATAGGAAGAGACTTTAAGAAGCCCTTTATTTCACCCCACCCCCACTCATTCTTTATTTTCTTTAAAAAGAAAAATCTCCAAAGAAAGAAATTTACCATCCTCGGTAACCTAGATACACATTCTCAGGAAATATCTAAATTAATCCCTCATGCTTCAATTTAAACTTATTTCCTTTTATTCTTTCCTCAGTGAAGTAAGGGAACAGCTGTCTGCAACCCTTGTCATATGCTTGCAAACTATTCTTATCACCTCTCAAGTCTTCTCCTCTTTAAGTTGAATACTCCTTTTGCCTTTCCTTATTGTTCATAGATACCAAAAATTTTACACTGTTTTCACTTTTCTTAGGATAGGAAACTCCAAGTGTAGACCTGCTGTCCTAGTAGGATTTCTGCCACATGGAATCCAACTGGGGAACAGCTGATAACGTAGTGTTTACTTCCTGTATTCCTACCATACAGATGTTAGGTTTAGATTCTTCTGACTCAGCTCTGACTAAAGTATCAATATGATAAATACTGGAAAAAGTGTAAGGAAAACCTGCGTATGAGATTTCTAAACAAAACCCCTGATCCATAGCAGATCAAAAGTTTAAAAAGAGTTGGGGTGTCTGGGTGGCTTAGTCAGTTAAGCATCCAACACTTGATTGCAGCTCAGGTCACGATCTTATGGTTGTGAGATCAAGCTCCGTGTCAGGCTCTGAACTAAATATAGAGCCTGCTTGGGATTCTCTTTCTCTCCCTCTTTCTCTGCCCCTCCCTCACTTGCATGCATACACACTCTCTCTTTAAAAATAAAATAAACATTAAAAAAAAACCTTTAAAAAGGAGTCAGCTACCTTACCATATACAAAACTTAACTCAAAAATGGATTGAGACCTAAAAATGAGAGCTAAAACTGTAAAACTCTTGGAAGAAAACATAGGGAAAGATCTTTGTGACCTTGGATTTGGTAACAAATTCTTAGATAGGGCACCAAAAGCACTGACAACAAAAGAAAAAATAGATGAGATGGGCTACATCAAAATTAAAAAAAAACTTCTGTGTATCAAAGAACACTGTCAACAGATTGAAGAGACCATCCATGGAACAGGAGAAAATATTTGCAAATCACATAAAAGTATCCTTGCTTTCTTGCGCTTCATAGATACTGTGCTTTTTTACAAATGGAAGGTTTGTGGTAACCCTGAGTGGACTGAGTCTGTCAGCATCATTTTTCCAACAGATTTGCTCACTTCATGTCTCTGTCACATTTTGATAATTCTCAAAATATCTCAAACTTTTTCATTATTATTATATTTGTTATGATGATCTGTGATCAGTGACTATGACTCACTGAACGCTCAGATGATGGTTTGCATTTTTAATAAAGTATTTTTAAAGTATGCGCATCAGTTTTTTAGACATAAGGCTGTGCACATTTAATAGACTACAATATAGTGTAAACATAATTTTTATATGCACTGGGAAACCCAAAAAATTCATGTGATTTGTTTTATTGTGCTATTCATTTTATTGCAGTGGTCTGGAAATGAATCTGCAATAGCTCCAAGGGATGCTTGTATCTGATAAGGGACTGACGTTCAGAATATATAAAGAACTTCTACCGCTCAACAACCACAAAAATAAAAATAACCCAATTTAAAAATGGGGGAAGGGTTTGAATAGATACTTCTCCAAAGACATACAAATGGCCAATAAGCACATGAGAGCATCACTAGTCATTAGGGAAATGAAATGAAAACTACAGTGAAATACTACTTTACATTCATTAGGATGGCTATCACATTAAAAATAAACAGAAAATAATTACTGAATAGGATGTGGAGAAACTGGAACTCTGTGCACTGTTGGTGGGAATGTAAAATGGTGTGGCCACCATGGATAACACCATGAGGTACTACCATGAGTCCTCAAAAAGTTAAAAACAGAATTACCATATGATCCACCAATTACACTTCTGGGCATACACCCAAAAGAAGTGAAAGCAGAGATTTAGATATTTGTACACCCATATTCATTGTAGCATTATTCACAATAGCCAAGAGGTGGGAGCAACCAAGATGTCCATCAATGGATAAAAGGATAAAGAAAATGTGGTACATAGATATAATGGAATATTATTTGGCCTCAAAAAAAGATGAAATTTTGACACATGCTACAACCTGGATGAAGTTTGGAGATAGTATATTAAGTGAAATCAGCCATTCACAAAGGGATAACTATTGTAGGATTCCACTTATATGAGTGCAGAGAGTAGTCAGAGTCATAGACAAAAAGTAGAATGATGGCTGCCAGGAGCTGTGGGGAGGCGGGAATGGGTACAGAGTTTCAATTCAGGAAGATGAAAATTTCTGGAGATGGATGGTGTGATGGTTGCTCAACAGCATTAATATACTTTTTGCCACAAGAACTGTACACTTAAAAAAAAGTTAAAATGGTAAATATTTATGTTATGTATATACTATCAGAGTAGAAACAGAAGTCAGAGCGTAGGAGAGACAGAAGGGTGGTTATGAAGAGGCTCGCTAGAAGAGGCTTGCCCTGGATCTCCATCTTCTTTTCTCATCTCGGGGGGTCGCTATTTTTTCACTGCAGGTCTAGTAGGGGATGGGCTGACTCTGCAACTGGGATACCCAGGATATCCAGAGAAGGGCAGACTCCATGCTTTGGTCTTATGACCACAGACTGCTGTTTTGAGATGGGCACTTGCAGAGCTCTGAGGGACAGAGGACGTGAGTGTGCATATGGTCCAAGTAGAGAGAGAGTTGTTGGGTTTTCTTAGATACCACCCACCAGGCCTGTCTCAGGGGCAAGAGTACCTCAGCAGCCATGGTCTGCAGTACACTACAGGATGTCTGGCAGATGAGGAAAGCCTAGGAAGTGACCAGTGGGCCACTGCGGGAGGGCCAAGGCATGGGACAGGAAGATTCAGTAGGGGTCCTCCAAAGACTCATGGGCACATGGTGCAAGAGAGTCAACTTTTAAACATCTGCCAGGCCAGGGAGCATGGAGCTGGTTTTCAGGAGCCATGGTTCAAGTAAGAACACTTATTTCCTTGCCTCCCTACCCTTCTGAGGGGGATGGACACAAGAAAGGGGCGAAGCCAAGGTGGCCCAAAGCAAGCCAAGGCCAGAGAACAGATTCAAGCAACTTTCTGAGTTTCAACTAATCCCTTGGACTGTATACATTCAGATGTCTCAATTAAGACTGCCCCATGAAGTGGCTACACTGAGTGAGCAGAAAAGTTATGCGAGAAGAGGAATATCACTTCTATTGCATAGAGCTCAGAGGACCAGCAGGAGACAAAAATGTAGCTGCATTTTGATCACTAACCATGACCAGCTACAAGATGGAGGCTCCCTTGGGGTCCGTAAAGAAGTGATGCAGGAACCCCTAGAGGTGAAAAGAAAGTCAATGGGCCCCATGGCAACATCTGGGCTTTCTTCTGGTTTTATGTTTGTGTTCTCTGTAATAATTTACTTCTTTGAGCCTCGGTTTCTTCATTTGTAAAATGTAACTAATTATATCTGCCACCTTGATGGTTTTTTTTAATTAAATGAGACAATGAAAGTAAGTGCTTAATACATGTGAGCTGTAATTATTATTAGGGGTGGAAAAAATTATGGGTGTTTGCCTTCTGAGAATTCAGTCTCCAACAAAGAATATCGCCTTCCTTTCTGAAATCCTGGAACTGTGCATTTGGCAAGGGGTTTTGGAAGCAGAATATCAGGTGTCAAAGTCTCAACTCAACTCAGATCAACACTAACAGGGGGCCTACCACGAGCAAGGTCCTTTGCTGGGCCCATTTCGGGGATGGTGCCTGTGCAGAGATTTCAGGAACAGTGGAGAACCTGCTTCTTTCTCTTTGGCTGGATTTGCTTCATAAAGCCTTTACCATGGCAACAGGGAAGCACTTGCAAAGAATTGCAGCTGACACTGTGAAAAATATCACCTGCTCTCAAGGTACTCGAAATTGCACAGCATGACTCATGATGGCTTTCTCTTTCTTGCTATCTGCCGGATCATAAATGCTGAGCAAACACAGGTAGTAAAAGAGGTTCCTAAGTTACAGAGATATCTTCTGAGGCAGAAGGTATGTTCGTGAAAGCAGAGAGGAAGGATTTGCAAAACGACTTGCTCAGGATACGAGGGAGTCAACAAATATTTGCCACCTGCTTTTCAGGAGCCAGGTACCGATCTAGGCACCTGGAAATTGGTGATGAGCCAGATGGACAGGTTGCCATTCTCTAGCGAGAGGGCCTGGGCACAGTGGAAGACAGGCCATGTACACATAAATAAATAAGCCAGAAGTTACCCACAGTGATAACTGCCACCCAAAGAGTCTTTGGGTGCTTGAGAAAATGGGGTGGGGGTATTGAAGGTGAGATGTGAATGACAGGAAGTATCTAGGACATGGGAAAACAATACCAGTCACACAGAAGAGCTAGAGGCCAGAGAACTAAAGAAGTGTCTGAATTTGGAGGACTCTGTACTAACTTTGGACCTTATTCTAAGTGTGAAAGAAACTCATGAAAGAGTTCTAAACAGGGCAGTGATGTAATCTGATTTATAGTTACTTAAAAAAGATCACTGTGGCTGCTATTGGAGATTGAATCCAGTAGTAGGTAGCAGGCAGGGTGGCAGGAGGGAAGCAGAAAGAGACTCAATTGTTCAAATGATAGATGATGGTGCTTGGTGGTAGAAGTGGAAAGAAAGTAAGTGAGAGATGTTGAATGTGCTTGCTACTCTGCAAGCAAGACAAGAACACCCCATGCAGTACTTACATTAACTGCCTGTAGTACGTAATCAGTAAATATTGCCTCTAAGTCATTCTCCACATTTTTATGTCTGTGTCTTATCTTTGCAACTTGTCTCTGCCCATCGTTCAATACAGAGACACCAAACACTTGCCATGTGCGTGGCGTTAGTCCTCCCCACCAGGGAACTCATCAGACTGGAGGGAACATAAGGCAAATGCACAATTAACCAGCAGACAATACAGAATATGGCAAGTGCCACAAGAGCAAAGCTACCAGTCTTGCTAGACGAGAAAGGGCAGCAGGCACAGGAGCACACAACTATTCCCTGAAGAAAGACCCTTTACAATGACCTGGGAAGTCCCCATAGAGTTTCATGGAGGATGGTGACTCCATCAGATTGGCAAATGGATTGGAACTAGGCAAAAATGGTGTAGACAGACTGGTTAGCAGACAGGTGCAGTAGCCTCAGATGAGATCTCGTGCGGGATAAGTGAGGATGAACACAGAGGGGAGGGGATGAATGTGAGATACATTTAGGAGGTGGATGCCACGTTAGCCCCTGGACTTGGTAACTGACTGGATGGAGGGGGGAGCACCGAGGAAGAAACAAGAGGAAAAGATGACTCATGACTTCTCTTCTCTTGCTTTTTGGTTCCTTTCATTTTTGTTATAAAAGCAACAAATTCTACTGTTGTTGTAAAGAGATATCCATGACTGCTTATAAGAGGTAAATTTCATGGGCTACATTTTACTAATCACTGTCTAATTTTTCCAGTTCTATGCATAGTGGGGCTCAGTGTGTGTGTGTGTGTGTGTGTGTGCACGTGCGTGTGTTTTACGGAGTAATCAGTTTAGTAGAGTGTAGAAACTGACTTGGGATGGGTAAAAATACAGATCATTAGCTTTACATTCTTCAACAGATTCTGATATTCACACTTACATAAAATTTAAACTGCTGTATTATGTACTTAGTATAGTTAACCCGTGAACAACATAGGTTTGAGCTGCACAGGTCCACTTATATGAGGGGTTTTTTTTAAATACAATATAGTACTATAAATGCATTTTCCTTATGATTTTCTTTTTTTTTAAGTTTATTTATTTATTTATTTAGAGAGAGAGTGTGAGTGGGAGAGCAGTAGAGGGAGAGACAGAGAAAATCCCAAGTAGGCTCCACACTGAGTGCAGAGCCCAATGTGGGACTCAATCTCACAAACCGCAAAATCACGACCTAAACTGAAATCAAGAGTCAGAAGCTTAACCGACTGAGCCACCCAGGTGTCCCCTCCTTAACAACATTTTTTCTTTAGCTTACATTATTGTAAGGATACAATACATAATACATATAATATATAGAATATGTGTTAACTGTTTATGTTATCAGTAAGGCTTCCTGTCAACCATAGGCAATTAGTAATTAATTTGGGGGGAAATCAAAAGTTATATGCAGATTTTGACTGCACAGGGGTCGGCACCCCTAACCCCTGCATTGCTTGAGGGTTATCTGTATTATCTCAGCTCCAGGGAAGAAACTGAGATTCAGAGCAGCTAAATGTCATCCAAGGTCATCTGGCTGTAAGGGGTTGAAGCCAGGACTCCAATTTTAGGTCTTTACATCTAAATTTATTGTCCCCTCCACAACAAGTGTTTGCAGATCTTCTTTAGTCATATGTTAGAAGACTAACAGAATAATAATAGGACTAATAATTTGTCCTATTATTAATAAATACTACATATTTATTCAGTAGTTTTAAAAAGCAGATGGAAAGATTTCACAGAAAAGCTCAGCAATCCTTAACAGCACCCCTCATGAGTACACAGGAACCAGGATGATGGTTCTTGGCACCAGATAAGAATATGAAGGGGGGGTGTCAATGAATACTCATGGTTAAAAGCAAGTCATAAGAAGACAAAGCGACTAACCTCTTTATTTTGCCTCTTAGCAAATATTGTCTTTGATAAATGAAAATTGTGGAAGAAAATATAATCCTAATTCATTGGATAAGGGCATTTAAATCTCTAGGCAAAGAATGCTAGAACATGCTAAAGAATATCATAATGAAACCTTAGTAGATTATAGTTCTTTTCGAGGAGGTTAGAAAAGAATACATTTGGCTTGTATGACAAGAATGAGTAAGAATGGAAACATGCCATGGACTTGGTAGCAGGAGAGTCTCCAAGGAAATGTTGAGAAGAAAGTAACATAACCAATGAGCTTAAGGAAAATAGGATGTTCTGTCTGAATAAATCAGAATGAGTGAAGTGAAAGACTGTTATAAAATGATCTGACAAAAAAAAAAAGATCTGATAGAGGGAATCAAAAGTGAGGTTATAAATTTAGAGGGGATAAGTTGAACAGTTTTGAAAGCTTCAGGAAGTAAAGAAAATAACATTAATTTAATTTGGGGGACAGAATTAGAATTAATTACAAAATTCACAATGATGCTATTTCATAAAGTAAAAGAATTGAAAATTTAAAGGGAAACCACCACAGAGCAAAAACAAATCATAGGTTGGATCCAGGCAAGGATTTCTAGCAAGGATTTTGCAACAGAGACACAGATAAAGGCAATGTGATTATGTGCAAATTATGTGTTTGTTTTGAAGTCTGGAGTTGAAAATCCCACCCTGAACATGTTTGAGGAGTTCACCTGGAAGGCCCACATGTTTGGAGAAATTCGTTGTGCAAATTAATCGGAAAGGAGTTTATGGAATAAATATATTATTCAGGGAAAGGTTGATTTGTGAAGCTATTTATTAAAAGGATATAATTTATTATGACAAAATTATTTATAATACAAAGAGATACATAATCCAGTTATTGCTGGGGGCTTACAATCTAGATAAAAATATATTTGTGAGAAGAGTTAACTGTGGAGGCCACTTTTAGGCCACAGGCTTGAGCACTGGAGACCTGAGCAAGGCAAAAGGGCCCACAGTGACCACTGAGCTGATGAAAACAGGCTCACTAAGTGACCCACCTCAAAACAGCCATAGACCCTAACTGACCAGTGGGCTACTTAACAACCAGGCACAGTTCCTAAGATTATCAAAAGAGGGAAAATCCCATACTTTCCCATAGTCCCTCACTCCACCCTAGAAGTAGAGTCCCTCAGCACCGCTGTCAGGGCAGACAGCTTCTCCTTTGCTATCCTGCCCACCGCTCCTTTATAGCATACAGTGTTTTCACTAAACTTCCATCTCTTTATTCTGCCCTGGGTGAATTCTTTCACCACCCCCGCCGCCAGCCCCCATCCAACCAGAGCACACTACAGTAACCATGTAAAGTAACCACAAAATGCGACAACTCTGTAGAATAAACAGCAAGGCTCTGTGTGGTTCAGAGGGGATGAGAGCTCAAGGAGGGTCCGTGCTGGAGGAGGAGGGCTTTGCAGCGGGCTGAAGGGTGAGCAGTATTGGGCGAGTTGGGAAGGAAGTCAGGGGGCCACCACAAGATGGGAATTTGCCTTGAGTAAAAGTGTGCAGGCCACACATAAGCCCTACTTTGGGAGCCAGGAAAACACCACCCTCCTGGAATGGAGGCTCCTTGTAGGACAACACGAAGACGAGTGTCATTATTGTCCATATAGCAGGGGCTGGATATTAGACTAAGTTTAGACTTTATTTGACAGCAATGGAGAAACACTGAAAATTTCACAACAGGGGTATAAATGGATGAGAATAATTTGAAGCCCCATGCAGGGTAGTTTGGGAGGGAGAGGCTGATGGCAGACACCAGTAAGGAGGGCATTATAATAATTCCGGTGATAACAGTAACAAAAAGAGCAGCTAGAATTTATTCGGTGCTTACTATGTGCCACCTATCTTTGCTTTGCATGCATCATCTCACTAAATTCTCTCAGCATCCTTAAGGGAATGATGTTATTCCTATTGATAGATCCCAAGTAATAGAGACAATTAGAAACACACCCGGGACAATGAGTCCCGCAAGGTAGGGTTATTCAACTTGCTGCAACAAGGGAGAGCCTACCTCATGGGAAGTCATGGAGAGTCTTGGGAAGAGGGGGGAGGTAGGGAGCTTTTTGCAGGGTTTGGGTGTGGCTGAATGACAGTGAAGATGAGCTAAGGAACGGAGGCCATTCCTGTTCTGTTGCCTGGCTGTTGCTGCCATGCAGTGAAGGTAGTTCAGCAATCTTTTTTCAGGAACAAAGTGGGGCCGGGGAAGTTGTTGATACAAGAGCAATCACTATTCCAAAGAAAGGAGGCAAGACATTTTGTGGCTGTAGCTGACCTCGGAAGAATCATTGTTTTGTGTTGGCTTTGTCTCTGACTTTGTCTGTTATTACAGCCCGAGAGTTACCAGGGTGAGTCTTACTTTCTCCTCCTGGGTTTTACTCTCTCACCATTCTATAGTTGGGGAATCTGAGACACAGAACAATGGTCCATGCTGCTGGTAAGGAGTCTAGCCTGGATTTGAACGTGCAGTTGTTTACACGTGAGACCGGGAGGGTCTAAACTGGAAGATAAGGTGGAAAAGAAGTGAACCATGAATGAAAGCACTGGCAACCTTGGTGATTAAATGTGGGCAATGAAAGGGAAGTCACTAACCACACGGTCTCTTGGTACACAGTTAGGTGTACTATGGAGCACATCGGGAGGGGCAGGAGAGGAAGAATTTTATTTTAGGCTAATGAAGGGAAATGTACATCCTAATGATCAGCATTAAGAAGGTAAAGCAGATAGTTTCTAAAAAAACATCATAAACTATGTTCACTCAATATCGGTTAATTTGAAAACTTACATCATTATTACCTAAAAGATTTTTCCACCCACTTGGCATGGCACAGTGTTAGTTCATATTACTTTGTCCTTAAAATAGCGATGTGTGAAGGAGGTATGACTATGCATTTTCCAGGTGAGTCCTAGGAAGTTCAAGTGATATTCTCAAGGTCACAGAGCAAGTCAAGGGGGGAGGGGAACGAGGGTTGCTGCCCCCTATATAACTATTCCAAACCAGATTCTCTCCTAAGGTACAAGAAGTATTGGACCTGGTGTGAGTCTTGATGTATCTTAGTAGGAGTAACAGATTTAAATTTAGCAAGTTGATTGTCAGGGAAAAAAAATCTTGACATTATTAAAGAAATTATATAATATTTTTGTTGCATACAGGATGGTAAGTCCTGGCATTTAAATTTTTTTCATTTTTCTTAAAGGATAATACATTTCACTTGCCTACAAATAGAATAATGGCAAGATTTTTTTCCCACTTTGAGTTAGAAAGGGCAGCATGTTTTAAGGATGAAATTAAAAGGCTATGAATCTGGCATTAAGTTATAGGTCATTAACTATGAGGCAAAGCTATACATATCCATCAAATTGCTCCTTTTACACACTTCTACATTTGTAAAATAACAATATTATTAGTCAGTCCTTCCTCCCAGACTAAAATTTCCTATTTGGTGCTGGGGGAGACATCCATGATGTTTACAAAATATTTTATTTGTACACAGTTTAATGTAACCTATTTAAATTTTTAAAAACAAAATTGAATTTAAAAACACCATAAAGAATGTGAATAAAAACATGTCCACTAGTACACTATGAGAAAATGTAAAGATTTCTATGTGGAGAGAATTGTGAGACATTCTAATTGTCTTCACTTTTATTTATTTTTTAAAGTTTATTTATTTATTTTGAGAGACAGTGAGAGAGTGCAAACAGGGGAGGGGCAGAGAGACAGGGAGAGAGAGAGAATCCCAAGCAGGATCCACATTGCCAGAGTGGAGCCCAACGGAGGGCTCGAATTCACAAACAATGAGATTGTGACCTGAGCCAAAACCAAGAGTTGGACGCTTAACTGACTGAGCCACCCAGGTGCCCCATGTCTTCCCTTTTAATAGTTACTGAAGAATCCCCAATAAAATTGGCTGCTGGTATTGCTAACAATAAACTGAGCAGAAAGGCTGACAAGGGGGAGAGTAGGTTTGGTAAGTCATCATTATGTCTAAGAGAAACAATTCTTTGGGTTTTTGGTGAGAAATTTACTGAAAGAAACATTAATGCTCTAGATCTAGAGTGACTATTACAGAATCCAGCGAGGTAAGGTGAACAGCAAAGGCCTTAGAAATCTGACCCATAGGCCTAAAAGTTCTTGAGAAATGATGCCATTTTGCTTTTTATAGGAGCAGAAACGCTTCGCACCAAAATCTGAGATAATATTGAGTCAAAAGTTTGATTACTCTGCTTGCTCCAAAGACATTACAGAAAAATCAATGACTATTTGGGTGTTCTATCACATCTTTTAAAGATGTCAGTGAGAGTAGGCATTGCCTGTTTTCAGTTTCTACAGGCTAGACTGTGCATGAACCTGCCTGGTGAGGGGGAACATTAGGAGACAGGAGGGCAAGGCTATTTTAAGCACTGCTTGCCACAGCCCTCACCAAGGTTTTGCCCTATGAATCACAGTTTGCTCCAGAAATACAAAACCATTGAGAAGTTGTCATAAGCAGAAACCCTTTTATTCATTAAAAATGCTTTAGAGTCTTCTCTGGAGACCATGTTTTTCTTTCCTCTTGGAAGATTATTTTTCTATAGGCTGTGTCTTCTTTCAGATCTTGCACACCAGGATGTACAAATGTGTTTAGGAATTCTCTGGCTTTGGATATTTGCAGAATTCATTGACCTCTTCACCGTAGCCAGGGTGAGGGGTAGAAAAACCCTCCACAGATAGTCAAGGTCCTGGACCTTTTCCCTGTGAAAGCACCGGCAACGGAGGTCCACCATCGATCTCTTTTGTTTACCATGGGGAAAGGAGCAAGTAATGCTATTTCATTTCATTTCTTCCTTAGCAGAAGTTTAAAAAATAAACATGTTCTTACAACCCGTAATGGAAGAACTCCATTAATAAGGATCAAGAGTTGTGGTTTTAGGGTAAACTTGGTAGGGTATCCCTTAGGAAAAGGCATTATTCATGAATTTCTATTGTGAAACTATCAAAATGTTCAGCACATCTATACAGTCTGATTAAACTGTTTCAGAGCACATTTCCATTTAATTCATCTGCTGCCAGGCTACTTGAGAAATTGCTGTATTTTGTGCATATTTTGGACTAACTGCTTCAAAACCTTGACAATATGTTTAGTTTGCATAAATCAGGCAAAACATATTTTGTTTTGTTCAGCATGCTCTGAACTTTCACAGTTATTTCATTATCTGTTCAGATGGTCCCCCAGCCTTGCTTCAACTGAAAGGGAAATTGTAAATGTTGTTAAAATAAAACCCAGCTGATGCATTGGCAGCTGTGCAATTTGCAAAGGACCTAGGTTCAGGGATCTAGCTTAAATCCAAGAAGCTTATCTTCACTAACTTCTCATGGTGATAAGCATTACTACTCACATTCTGCAGAAATCTGTCCAATCTTCCCTCTTTAAGGAAATCTGTTTTCATTTTAAAAGGGATCTATCTTCCCTTCCTGTCTCATGCATTACTGCTTGTAAGTTTTTTCCCCTTTGTAAAATATTCTAGAATTTGTCCAATGTATGGTGATATAATTTTGAGTCAATTATGACATCTTTATCTTTCCTATTTTCTCTCTTCTCCCATGACTGTCTTTTATAGTTAATTCAAAATAACTGTATTCAAATTTTTTTTTTTTTGTCTTTTCTATTATGTCTGTTTCTCCATACCCTCATGTGATTCTCAGAAACTTTTACTATTAAGGTTTTCATTCTGGGGTTTGTTCTCAGAGTTTTAGGAAATTCTTTTTACCCTCTCCTGACCTTCCTTAAGGACAAAGGTAGGCTTTTAATTCTCTCCCTCACTCTTTGGAATCCTTCAGCAAGAATTTTCTTTGTGGACAAGAAATTTAGTATAACAGGACTAGATCTCAACCTTCTCCTTCAGTTTGAAACATAAGCTACGAAAGAAAAGATCTGGGGATTTGTCAATAAAAGACAAAGGAAAGTGTGTTAACTAGGATTCAGTCCCCATTTGTTTTGCTCATTCATTCGTATATTTAAGACATTTATTGAGTGGTTCAGGTGCTATGGCAAGCAGTGGAGATACAAATAGAGGACAGCGAAGGGTCAAAGGTCCCTGCGTTCTCTGTATAGCATATGGGGGAAAAAGACAAACAAACAGGTATAACACTGATAAGTGCTGTTGAAGGGGAAAGTGCACGTTGTTACTTTATATTTAATACTTTATCTTTAAGAATTAATAGGAAGAGATAAAACAGGATTTTCCAGTCTTTTTAGCCCTTATGTCTGAGTACATTCTGGGGATAGTTTGCACTAAAAAATTAAAATATCCATCAGCAACCATTTCAGAACATTCCAACTCCTCTGCCTGTGTCTTGTTCATTTCCATTTTCTTCGTTCCTCAGTATAAAAGGAGGATGCGTTCAGTATTTGTTTTAATGGGTAGAGCTGACTTTTACCTGGGGAGATTTTGTTAAAGACCTCCTGGCTCATGGTGGAGAAGACATCCTACAATTAAAGTGCACACTTTTGCAACTCCTTCTTCATAACCTTTAACTTACCAGTTTGCAAGGAATTCTCCAACCTCAAAAAAAAAAATGTGTCTCCTTTCTCTGTTCTGCATAATTCCTCTTTACCTATTATTGACCTTCTGATAGATATCTTTAATTTTGCCAGTAATTATGATAGTTCATCCCACTGTTTTCTCCGTAATTCAGACACTATTTTTTGGCTCATTATCTTGCATTATTTATGCAGAACAATTATTATTCCCCATACTTGGAGATGTCATTTATTACAACATGGCGTGCAGAATAAAGTAGCAACACGGCAACTGGAAAAAATTTAAAAAGTCTGAAAGAGTGCATCCTTCTAATATTAGGACTTTGCCCAGTACTGATTTAAATGAAAATGGCTTCAGCAGAATGATTTTACCCTTTGAATGAATAAACTCTTTGTCTATTTAAAAACTTTCTTCCTATATTTTTATTTATTTATTTTTTAAATGAGTCCTTTAATCAAAATTAGCCAAAGATTTACTAAGCGGTGAAACTCACTTTCATATGTGGCTTTCAGAGAATGGCTAAAACGATAATGAGGAGAATTAACAAGTTTTGATGAAGATATAGAGTAACTAAACTCCATACATTGCTGGAGGGAGTGTAAAACGGGTGGGTACAACCACTTTGGAAAGCTGTTTGGAGGTACTTACGAAAGCTGAATATACGCCTATCCTATGACCTAGTAACTCTACTCCTAGGTACATAACCACAAGAAGGATGATGAAAAATCATGAATAATGCTTACAGCAGTATGAGCATTCATAATCTCTCCAAACCAGAAACTATCTAAACACTTACCAGTATTAGAATGGATAATAATGTGTGATGTATTCATATGATGTAATACTATACTGAATTGAGAATTTCAGCACACATTATACAAGGCTGAATGTCACAAGCAAAATATTGAACAAAAGAAAGTAGATACAAAAAAAATTTACTAGAAGATTCATTTATATCAAGTTGGAAATCAGGCCAACTAATAGTCAGGAGTGTCCCCCTTGGCAGATGGTTGAAGGGGCTGATGGTAACAGGAGGGTGTTTAATTTGTAATAATTAATCAAATTATCTAGTTTTTATTTGTGTACTTTTGTGTATGTATATAATTCTTCAATAAAAATTTCCAAGGAAACAGAACAGGAGAGAGAAAGAAAGAGAGAGAGGTAATAGACTCAGACAAATGAGCCAGTTTAACAAAGTCTACCAGTGACACCACTTTCTTTCTCTTTTGGGACCTCCTCATTCATCTCACATCATTGGACCTGGGGGCTTTACAATCTCTAGCCTTTCTTTTTCTCTACTGAAATTATGATCAGGAACAAATGTCTATCAATCATTTCCTTCCGAGTGTAAAATTAAATGGGTGTTTCACCTCCTCAGGAGTAGCTGTGTTTTAAGCCTTGCAATGTTTCTAATGTGAAATACAGAGTGACCAGTTAAGTGAATTTCAGCAGCTGAAGGTAGGTTTGGAGGCAGGGGGGTGGAAATAGTGCTTTTGAAATCATACCGGTTAGGCTTAGGCTTGCTTTCCTCATGAGCAAGCCAATACTGCACATAGTTTGGCATTTTCTTAACCATTCTTTACAGTCTCATGGCACCTCCTCTACATAATTTTATTACAGAAACATACTACTCCATTTTGTAACATTATTGACATGCTTATCACCTCCATTAAACCACGAGTTCCTTGAAGGCTAGCACTATCTTTCATTCACCTCTTTGTCTCCAGTGACCAAGCACTGTGTTCAACGTAGGGTAGGCAATCAATCAAGCCTGCTGGGAATTTTACCATATCATGAAAGATCATCTGGTTCCCACACAATTTATACTCTTCTAAGACATAGGGAAATAAAGAAACCTTCAAAATTCTTTATATGGTGTCTGTACAACATTGATACCAAAATCTGACAATCACTGAACAGAAAAGAAAACTACAGCTGAATGAAACTTACGCGTATCAGTATAAAAGTCCTGTATCAAAGGGTAGCAACCTGAATCTGGCAACACATTAAAATAATAAAACTTCATGACTAAATAAAGATTATTCTGGAAATAAATGGATTGTTATTAGGAAATGTGTTAATATAACATCATATTTTTAGACTTAAAGAAAACATATGATCATGTCCCCAGACCCAGAAAATGTAGTTGTACAAGTCCGGCAACTATTTTTTTTTAAACAACATCAATTAAAGTAAGAATTGTTGACATGATAAATATATCTCTATATCTTTATCCATTCATCCATCCATCATCCATGACAACTAAAAACTGGCATTAAAATTAATGAAGACACATAAGAAGCATTCCTGCTAATGTTACAGATGGAACAAGGGCCCTCACAGTTACTACTGTGTTTTTTTAATAAAATTAGATAAGAAAAAGGAATTAGAAGTACGAAACCATAAAGTATAAAAAAAGTATAAAAAAGGAGGAAGCAGATCTATTACTGTATTTGGATAAGAGTTTTTAATTGGAAAATCCAAGAGAATCAACAACAAAAACACACAATGAGATAATTCAGTAAGACACAACATGAATTAGAAATCAATAGTCTTTGTATACAAATACAAGTCAGAAGACATAATGAAAGAAAAGACCCCATTTAAAATAGTCCTCCCAAAGATCAAACTTAATGAGAAATGTGGAAACTCATATGAAAACTTTAAGACATTTCTGAAGGACAGAATATGAGGCTTTTGCAAATGAAAAGACTTGGGATCAGAATATGTGGCAAGAGAGAGCTGTTATTCCCCCAATGGAATTGATGAAGTTAACATAATCCTAATAAAAATATCAACTGGGGACAACTGGGTGGCTTAGTTAAGGTTAAGTTTCCGACTCTTGATTTTGGCTCAGGTCATGATCTCATGGTCATGAGATTGAGACCCATGTCAGGGTCCATGCTCAGCGTGGGAGTCTCTTTCCCTCTCTCTGTGCCTCCCGCCAAGATAAGTAAATAAACATTAAAAAAATATCCATGGGTTTTTAAAGAAACAAACTAGTTGATTATAAAGTTCATATGGAGAAACAAATAAGCAAAAATCCAGGAAAATTATGAGAAAGAAGAGGGATAACATGATAGTAACCCTACCATTTGTTGAAACACACTATAAAGCCTTCATAATTAAATCAATGTGGCATAAGTACTTAAATAGACCAACAGTAGAAGATTTAAAAATATAGACCCCATCACTTATAGGTATTTAGAATAAATGTGGCATCCTTGGGATAGGGGATTAGCCAAATGGAAAAGGAGAGTTGGATCCACTTTTTACCACAGGATAAATTCCAAATGGGTCAAAGATATAAATGTTACCAGTAAATGAAAGCATAAAAGTTATAGAAAAAAATGACAGAATACCTTTATCTATAACCTCAGAATAGGTAAAACCATTTTAAACTCACTCAAAATTAAGAAGGTTAAAAAAATAAACAAAAACAAAAAGAAAAGAGATGGAAATCCCTTCATTATCTGTCATCGTGTGTACTTGTTCTAGATAACTGAAGCTTTAAGCAAGATGTCAGCTGAACAATAAATGGTTGAAAAGGTAGGATAATAGATAGCATAAATATAGTTTGGACAGGTCTCTTTTCATGAGATGATGATGTTCATCATTTCTCTTTGCTTTTATGCTCTAGCTTGACAACTATGACAGTTATATAACAAACTGGGCCATAATTTACATATCACAACTTACATAGCTGATACCATGCCCTTCTGATAGACTTTATCACATCTTAAATACTTAAGAATGTCCACCCAAAGACATGTAGGATTTAGGTTGGGATGTTCATGGGGCATCCCATGTTTTCCCTCTTCCAAGTCCCCAAATTACTTGATGTCCAGTTCCAAAACTTTGAAAATTAATACTTCCTTTTTAATGGATGTTCTTCTAATAAATGGAAGAAAAATTTTGGATTAACTATATTGGAGAATATTCTTCAAAAACTTGAAAATAAAGGACATAAGTCTGTCTTCCTCTGTAGCTATATTATAAAACCAACACTCATGTTAAAGACACTAGGTGGTACAAAGACAAGACTTGACTACACCTGACTGAAGGTACTTCTTTATCTAAACAAGAGAAGGAATCTACGTGTCCATCAGAGTGCAGTTGGCCAGAAGTGGACATCTGGACAAAGAAGGATGGAGAGACAAAGTCCCTGTCATAGAAGAACCTGCAGGATTACTCTGGATCCTTTCTCCCTGATGATGGCCATCATCTGGCTTATATCAGGGACAGTCCAGTTTTATGCTTCTCATTGTGGTGTAACTATAGTGCCTCCTTTCATTCTCAACACAAAATGGATGATAAATTATATGGGTATTCTGTCCCTAAACCATCAGCCCTCTATGTCTCATCTGTTTTCTCATCCTTGTCCCCTTGGTGTAGACCCTTCTCTGCTGAGTTTCTTCAGACTGTTTGGATGATCTGTTCTGATTTTTGACTGGCATCATCTCACAATATTCCTCCTTCTTATGGCATCTCAAGTGCAAGTGATGCATCCACCCCACAACTACTTAGGCTCTAGGCCAGAGGGCAGCTTGATGCTACAGGTAAAAACCACCCAAGAAGCATCAAGGTGAGAGGGATTTAAGCCAATGGGGTTTTAGTGTTCTGGTCCCCTTGAGAGTAATTAAAAGAGTGTGGTAACTGTAGTTAGGGTAAAGGATACTAAGATAAGACTGACAAAAAAATATATAAAGAAAAATAATAAGGAAAGGCTAATACCCTTGGAAAAGGCATTAGGTGATTATTTCCTTTTTGTTTCTGTGTGTGTGTGTGTGTGTGTGTGTGTGTGTGTGTGTGTGCGCGCGCGCGCGCGTGCGCACGTGCGCCCACATGCAAAACATAAATGTTTATTGATGTAGGGCACTGATATATTGTGGTTATTTGTTATGCTGCATTATCGTGGCATTAGAAAACCATAAAAACACATTCCTATATAACAGTATTTCTTTGTTTCTTTCAAAAGAATTTAAAAGGGTTACAATTTAAGAATGGCCTTTGTTTCTAAATTTTAAGGCATAAGGTCTGATTTAGCCATGGCAAGCACTGAATATACTGGAGAATCTACAGCATTTGGGATCTTTGGGGCTTCCTTAGGAAGAGGCATTTTTGCATATTGATTATCCTTGCCAGAGAAGTGATAGAGGTTATTTAGGGGCAATAGTAGCAGTAGGAATTCATTTTTGAAAAGTATTTCTCTATTCTCTAGTAAGGTTTGAGGGAGAAGCCTTGCTTTATCTTAGAGACCAATGTCCCAGAGGTAATCATCCTTTTTCAATTCTCCAGAGTAATGGCAGCTGGCTGCATGGAGCTGACAGAGGAGCAAGAGCTACTCCAAGTTCGGTTTTCTCTCTGTTAATTTTAATTTTAATTTGATTATAATTTGTAAATGCCATGTATACTTTGGGGGTACAAATAAGGTTTATAAAAGAAAGGACAACTAATTCTCATATATTAGAAGAAAAATTGATTAGGGATATTGGTTAAAAGGTTGGTCTTGAAAAAGAGACAGGTTATTTGATGTCAGAACTTTATCTCCACCTGGAACAGTATTATCCCCACATCATCACGTCGAGCCGAGCATTCAGATTAAAATGCTGGATTTTAATTTACTAGATTTAAAGGCTGCTTTTGTGATTACTTAAGATGACTAATGGGCCACACAGGTCCTGGACACAAAAACACTTCATACATTTATCCAACGAATATTTATTGGACACTCAGTTAGGGCCAGACACTGTGCTAGAATAGCAAGCAACATTTGTCTTGATCCTGTCCTCAAGAACTTTATAGTCTAATGTGCAAAACAGGCACGAATCAAGTAATGAACCAAACAGATACAAAATTATAATTGTGTGAACAGTTAGAGAGGACTCACCTTTGATGTTGTGAGTACAAGTCTCAGCAAGATTAATATTTAAAGGTCATGTACTTGGAGCTATACGTGTGTAAAAGGAGATCCAGTGCAAATTTAGGATCAGGAAGCTTCCCTTAGGATAGGACTCATAGTCTGGAGGATAAGTAGGCATTACCTTGATAATGAGCTGGCTTGGGATGGGGTGAGGGAATATGTCCAGTACAGGGGGGTCCTTGTCTATTTTCCCATTAAATGATCTAATATTCAATGGTATTAGAAAATTTCTCCCAAAGACACTAAAAGTGTGTTGTGACTAATATTTTCTAACTATAAACATCTTTTAAAACTTTTTTCCACTTCATAATTGAAGCATATGGATTCCAGTTCACATTCAAGATTAGTATGGGGGCTAGACTACAATGACATTTCTTAGAGATAAAGACTCTACTTTAGAGGAACCTTGATGTCTCTGTCAGTTAAGTATACACCTCTTGATTTTGGTTCAGGTCATGATGTCACAGTTGTGAGACTGAGCCCCATGTCAGGCTCCACATTGAGCATGGAGCCTGCTTGGGATTCTCTCTCTCTCTCTCTCTCTCTCTCTCTCTCTCTCTCAAAATAAATAAATAAATAAACAAACAAACAAACAAACAAACATTACAAAAAGACTACAGTTTCCATTTAAGAAAATTATTGAGTTGCCCCATACATGCCATACTGGGCATATAGTAAGACACCATACTAGGTGTTTGTTTGTTTTTTAAACTGTGATATGAAATGAATCACTTGATGGCCCAAGCATTTGTTGTCATCTAAATATTCTACTTTAGGAACATAGTGAAACATCAAGAAATATTGTGAGATTACTGCACAGACTTAGATATACCGATTAAAGCACATATCCTGAAATATATCAACAATGTGCAGGTATTGCTAAGAAAATTCATCCAATTACACGGCACCAGAACTCATATTAGAAGACTGTATTTCAGAGCAGAACAGATTCCTGGCCATGTAAGACTTAGTGAGGTCAAGTGGAAGGCTATTTTTGGCCAAACCAAGAAGCACTGTAATATGAAGATTCCTGGCTCTTGTATAACTTGTACTGAAACTGCTGGGAAGGTTAGCATCAGGAAAACTGTTATGGCAAGATATTTTAGCAATTTTTCAGTCTTTTAAATAGTATTTCTGTTTCCTTCTTTCTGTTTTTTTATTTCTCCCAAAGTCCCTTACTAACTCAATAGAGGATTTAGAAAAGCATCTGCTTCTTTTTTTGGCTCATTTTTACCTAGGTTTCTTTCTT
Organism: Panthera onca; assembly: GCF_046562875.1. NCBI lineage: Eukaryota > Metazoa > Chordata > Mammalia > Carnivora > Felidae > Panthera > Panthera onca. Next base: position 22,913,682 of record NC_138356.1, on the reverse strand, counting down.
TCACCTATTGTTTACTGAAGACATGTGGACTCAGACTGAGACAGAACTTTATTCTTATCTCACATCTGTGTGATACAGAAGTGGCTATATCTCCCCTGCCCAGGTGCCATCGAGATGCTGTTTTCTGATTCGTGCTGCTGAGCAGTTCCCTGGGATTCTGTGAGCAAATCCAACACAAATCTGTCTGTATGAGCAATTACAGGTCAGACCTCACCTTTGTGACACTATGAGCAGGATCTCAAGCAAGATTGGTCGGGTCTGTGCAAAGGAAGACAGAGGCAAGAAAGAATAGGGCTGCCCAAAGAACCAAGCTGAATGTCTAGAAGAGAACAGTGCTTCCAGAAGCCATCTGGAAGGTCTATATTAGCAGTAAGCATAATAATAACTCACACCTGCAGGGTGATTCAAGTTTACAAGGGCTTACGCACTTACGAGAACACCGTATGAGTCTCACAACAACCTTGGATTCCAGAAAACAGCTTGCTCGTGTTGGCTTGCACACAATATATGGTTCGTATGCTTCATATTAAGAGCTCTATTGGGAGCAGGCATGTTTTGAGATATACGACATAACTTGCATGGTCTGCATGCTGTGAAACCAGATCTCTACAGTTTCCAAAAACAGCTATAAATCTCCCACTGGCTGTTACTATGTGCATATTTAGGCCTGGGAGTTGTATTAAAAGACCCAAATATCTTCCCTACTTGAGGGTTTTTGCAGTGGGCTGTCCTCTCTCTTAGAAACCTCTCTCTCCTCCTTTTCCTCTGTGGCAGACTCATCATTCTGGTCACAATTAAAATGTGCCTGCCTCAGAGAGGGGAGCACGGAGAGACAGAGAGAAGGGTGGGGAGAGATCCATGAGCACTCTCTCTAGATGTGCGAGCCCCCTTCTGCTATTCCTTCATTAATTGGTTATTTCCCTCAGAGTACTAACAATCTGAAATTATTAAACAATTTTTTTTAGTGTTTATTATTGAGAAACAGAGAGACAGAGCATGAGCATGGGAGGGGCAGAGAGAAGGGGTGACAGAATCTGAAGCAAGCTCCAGGCTCTGAGCCCTCAGCACAGAGCCCGACGTGGGTCTCAAACTCACAAACTGCAAGATCATGACCTGAGCCAAAGTCGGACACTCAACCAACTGAGCCACCCAGGTGCCCCACAATCTGAAATTATTTTGATAATTTTTTTACTTATGGTCTGTATCCCCCATTGGAAAATATGCACCAAGTGGGTAGGGACCTATCTTTGCTACCACCATGCCCCAAGCACTGTACTTGGTCCAGGTATATACCAGGCATTCAAAAACTGTTGCAATAACAATAAATAATTCATTTCAAATAACATAATTTAAATAATTCACTTAAAATAACAATAAATTATTTTATTGTTGAATAAATGACTGAGATAAGTAACATTTCTCTATTAAGGCTTTCACTCAGTTATATCATTGACCAAAACTTTTATTGCTTTTCATTAGTTGGGAACCTAAGATAAATTAAAACCGCAGCAATCACATAGACTACTCCCACCCTCTTACAAATGATGAAATTGAAGTCCTAGAAGTTGTGGTTTTTCTGAGGTCAGAGTCAGGATGACAGCCAGGTCACTTTTCCTTATCCAGCCAAATGCCTTTCCTACCACAACTTAATCACTCATAGAGAAGGATGATATACAAAAGGTTCCAATGGTCAGTCTTTTTTTGCACAAAGGTTACCCTTGTGGGCTTCATGCACATTGACTGAAGAGAAAGTATTCTGAGAAGTACTTTGTAAACTCAGAAGGACGTCACAACATTGGTAGGGTCCCATACCTTGGAAACAAATACCAGCATTTGAGTTGTTATTTTATTTAAATAACGAGACTGAAAATGGGTTTGAAGTTGAGAGGAGCATGAATCAATCTGGTAAATGAAGGGTAAAAGGGGGTAATTTAAAACACTACTGAGTCAATAGATTGGGCCAACTCTATATATCACTGTTTCCTCAAGATCTTTATTTGCAGCAGTAATAACTCTTGAAGACATAGCTATATGCAGGGAGACAGATTTGTACTCTAAGATAATGTTCTTAAATTCCATCTTATAATTCCCTTAGGGGCCCTACACTCTGCTATGTCATCCTTGGAAAGCAAGAACAACAGTAATATCCTTCTTGTGCTTGTCTGGTTTCAGAGATGATAACTCTCTGATTAGAACCATGGCCAGGCTGAGCATCTGACTTTGGCTTGGGTTATGATCTTATGGTTCGTGAGTTTGAACCCCACACTGGGCTCACTGCTGTCAGTGCCAAGCCCCCAGATCCTCTGTCCCCCTCTCTCTGCCCATCCCTCACCTGTGCGTTCTCAAAAATAAATAAACTTTTTTTTTTTTTTAAATAACCATGACCAAAGAGGAAAGTTTACCTCTGTAGAGGGAGGACAGATATCTGGGGAAAACATCTCTCTCATAATATATTTGACTATTGACTGTTAAACTTTTTCTACTTTGTTATCATAAGTTGTTTGGAGTTTGATCCTAATAGTAATAATAGTAGATAACAAGGATTGAGCAGCTACCATGTGTGAGGCACTGCTCTGAGCTCTTCATAGGTACCAGCCTATATGGTCCTCACAATTATCCTTATGAGGTGACGATCCCCGCCCCCCCCCCCCCCCCGCCTTTACCAATGAAGGAATTGAGCTAGTAAGTGGTGAAGATAGGATTTGAACCCAGGCAGTGTGGCACCAGTGCCCAGCCACACGGTCACTGCATCTCACTTTTAAGCTCATGATTTGAAGTTGATACTCTCATTGTAACGTTTACTATAAGGAGCAAAAAGATCCACTTCCCTGTGAAGCCCTGCTTCCTTTTTCAAAGCTGCCACTTGACCAGATCTTTGGTCACCTCTTCATGCCTCTGCTCCAGCTCTGAGAAGCAGGGACACTGTTTTTCACTTTGGTATTGCCAATTGTTAGCTGACAAATACAGACAACAGATGTTCAAATAGTGTTTGTTCAATGAGCGAATGAATTTTCCAAACTGACTGACTGCCTTTCCTTTCCTTCTATTAATAATAAAGCAAAGCCTCACAAGTCATTTTCAAATGTTATGGTTTAATTAGTAGTTAATTTGGCTTAACCTGTGTGGACGGGGTCAGTGTGGAGAGCAAGAAAGTAGAAAAGAAAGGACAATATTGATTAAAGCCTTTAGTGGGACATGGTCAAATATGAATACTAATCCTCATCAAAAGACTCATTTTATTTCATTTTTGCTGTCCCTAGGCACTCAATCTTTCCCACTGGGATCCAATTGGTAAGTGAGCATCAGCAGTTTCTATGTCCTAGTGATACTTTATGACACAAAACACACTAGATTTTCTAGGTTCCATATTCCATCACAACAGTGAGTAAAGACAATGATATGCAGTCATATGTAGACTTGAAAACAAAAAGCAAGAAACAGGCAGGTATACTTACTCTTGTTAGCTGTTGCCCTGGACTACAAGGAAGCTTAGTAAAACACTCTTTTGGCTTCCCTAAATCTCTCCCCACTTCAGTATATATGCTACTATTCTGCTAACAGAAGTTTGATCTCATCACCCTTCTTCTCATTAAAGTCCTTTCACAGCCCCCACTGCCTTGGGGATAAGGGTGACTCCATATATACACAGGGCTCACAGCTAGGTTCAGCTTCCTTTCCAGACTTTCCACCCTACTGTGTCCACTCACCTCTCTTCTCTCTGGCCACAGTGAACCATGGTTTTTTGTTTTGTTTTTCTGGAACATGCCACCCTCATATGCCTTTGCACAGAGTCGTGTCGATAGAAAATGCCTTGCTGCCCCCACACATATCCTTCTTCATTTAGGATGGAAAGGTAAAGCTATTGCTCAAAGCCAGGCCTACCTACTCGGCTCTTCCTTCCCACCTTGTCCTGGCCCTCCAACCCCATTATCACAGCAGCTTGTTAGAAGTGCTGTTTGGAACTCCTCATTCATGCTTCCTGCTTTTCTCTGCCTTTGCCAGACACCCGCATCAAGCCCCAGTACCTTGGTTCTCGTTCACGTTTCTGTCACAGTCCACCTGTCTGTGCACAAAAACTATCTCTGAGACACTCAGTTCTGGTGTCACCGTCTATAGGAACTCAACGTTTGCTCCTTCTCCTCCAGACTGAACTCTCAGGATTATAGGGAGGAATCAGGAGCAGGAACTGGTATCTGCTAGATAATCTTACGTGCCAGGATGTTTCTGAAAGCTTGATATGCCTTTTAGTTTTCACAGATGTTGTGGAAGTATTATTATCCCCGACTTACGGAGCTGTGATGTTGGTGGTGCAGATAGGTTGCTACCATGGGTACGTAGTTCCTAATTATTTAGAGTGGCAGTCACCCTTTAGGGATTTTTCAGCCACTAGGGAAGATGTGGCAAATGTTGGTGAGATGCTATTATCACAAATCAAAACATGCACATCTGGTGTGGGTCAGGTGTGAGGGCAGCAGGCAATACAGGAAATGTTATGAGGATGGACTGCCCAGGAAAGACAACGACCATGGGGCTGGCTAGTTCTTAGCAGTCCCAGCCTAGGGCAGTAACCGCTGTGGTGACTTCCCTGGTGCAGATGCTGGCTGCTCTGTGCTGCCTTTGCCTGTCACATGTCCCCTAAAGCTAATGAAGAGGTTCCTGTCTTACGTATTTCTACAGGTTGAGGCCACTGGCACAGAGCTACGGCTGTCAGCGGTGAGTATGTGCATCTCAGTGGTGACCACATTTACTAGATCATGTGACTGCAAAGATCTGAGTGATAATGTTTAAGGACATTTGGGTAGAAATGACATCCTTTAGTGAACATCAATTCTTAGTGGATGATATTTCAGATGCTGTACTATATTCATCCAAAGAGCAAAGAAAAACTTCTGATGTGAGAAAGATAGAAAAAGGAAGCTGTCTACATTTCTACTGATTAGGTCATTATTACTTACCCTGGGCTTGAACACTAACCCAAAGTGAAAACCATAATGGATGGCAGAGACGGCTCATCTCCATTAGGGGTGTCAAACGTGGCACTTCACCACAGCAGCGGCAATAATGTGGGTCCCTAAGAGGAGCCCTGAATTCATTAACACACTGAAGTCAGGCTTCAGAGTAGCTTTTAGTTGCAGACTTTTCAATCTTTGTCATCCCCAGTCAGATATAAACAAACAAATGATTGAAAGGAGAATGGCTACACAGCACATTGCCAAACACAGAAATGACCTAACAAACTTCCTCTAAGTTGATTAAAAAACAAAATGAACATCTGTTCTTAGTACACTGCGGTATATTTAATTAAAGCCAATATGATCTCAGCAAAGTAGAAGATCATCAACACTTTTGAGTATAGGTCAACGCAGAGACAATATCTACAGAAACAAGGATTTTTCTCTGCATATGTGAATTTGTAGACCAAAGATGATGCTCTGGGTTATTCTAAGAGCAGTGACTCTATGAGTAGTAACCACTGCTATCAATAATTAATGCCACGCATCTACGCATTTAGGGATTATTTGTCATCTCAAAGCCCTTGCAAATTGCCTTATTTGCCCTACAGGACTGAAATCACTGCATCAATTTGCACAAGAATATTCGGCTCTGTGGTAGAACGTAACAGCTGTTTGATACCAAATAATGACACTACACAACAATTGCAGAGAAGGGCAGTTGAATTCTGAAACCAATTAAAACTACAGGGATGAATTAGGTAGGAGGAATGTAATTATCCAAACAGATCTGGGCAGGCTAATAGGACTAATAATAAACTCATCTTTCAGAGAGTTTTAATAAGCAAATCAGTTACTTAATTTTTCCTTAAATGTTAAGTTTTCCCCTCCTTGGAGGCTGGAGGAAGTGACTTAAATGATTCTGCATTTGTGTTAGCAAATGTGTAAAATGGGAGATAAGGACAAGTGGCTGCTTTTTGGCTCTCTCACAGCCCTCACCTGGTGCATCTGGAAAACTTCTCTCCAAGCTCTGAATACAAGCTACCTCTTCTTAGATACCTTCTCTGATGTGCCTGGATAAAGAATCTCCTTCTTGGTGGCTTTACTGCCTTGATCCTACCTCTTTTATAGCTGTCATTATACAATACTTTACAGGGGGGTTCGCTCAGTCTGTCTTTCTCACTAGACTCACTAGACTCAAGGGCAGGGGCTGTATTATCTATTCTTATATATCCCCTGCCTAAATTCATGCATAGTAAATGTATTTTGAAATCAAGAAGTGCTCCAGAAAAAAATTTAAGGATTCTGGAAAATATTAAGGCAACAGAATGATCTACAAAAGTAAGTTGTCTTATTATCTGACCTTCAAAATGTAGATTCTAAAGCATAAACTATAGTTGGTACCATACCCATCTTCCCAAGAGGGCTCACCAAAATAGGGTTCGGGGACATCAGTGAGTATGTTCTATTCTTTTTACAAACATAGGAAGAGGGACACTGCTGTCAATAAAGATATCTCGGGTCTTTGGGACAAGCATCTAAGAAAGACAGTATATGATGCCCTAGTATGCTATAGAAAACTTTACTTCAGTCAAACAATAGCATCCTTCTGAATCAAAGGACTCTAGCAGGACTTAGTATTGGTCCCATTCTTTCCAGATCTAACAGGGATTTAACTGGCACTGTCCTCCTTAGGGGGGAACATGAATCTCAGGGTTCAAGTCGAGGTTTTTCCCTTTCATGGTTTGAGCCACTGGTGAACCACCTCAAACAGGACACAGAAAAAATGTAGCAAGAGGCAAACTTTACAAAGAGCGTCTTGCACCAATGTCAGCTGGAACAAACATTTCACTCTTTTAGGGAGACTCTGGACCTGCGAGGAAGGCTTGACTCAGTTGGCATTTTTATTATTGGAAGCCAAACACCAGCACATTAGGGGCCAGTTCTGTCATCAGTAACTGTAAAAGCAACATCACTCTACAAAGTGTCACTTCAAATAGAATCTGAAATTCTGTTACAATAATAAACACAACCACGGCCAACTGCAACCTTGCCTTTGGAGGGCTCTGGGACAAAAAAAAAAATCTGTGAAAAAGTAGTAGAGGTTGTGTCGCTGGCAAAACTTATTTATTGACTCCCAACAGACAAATTAGTTATTGGGCCTTTTATGGGGTTCTAAAGTAATGACCATAGTTTCTCAAATATGGAGCCTTAGGGAACTAGAGGCACTAACTCAAGTGAGCTATTAGCCTCACTGGGGATTCTTTACAAACATACATAGGTTTTTGTTCAGGAATAAACATGCTACCTCATGATCTTTCTATTATACAAAATTCAAACTTATTCAATAACCAAAATTTGTTGGCCAAGAGACATAGTGTCCCATAGTTAGCAGCTGAACTCTGCAAACATTCATGAGTTATAGTTGAATAAAATGTAGAAATGCAGACTGCTGTATTTTCCATTGAATAAACTGGACTGCTTTCTCGAAGGAGGATGGTTATATTCCAATGACACCATGTTTCTGCCACGCTAGGCTTCTAAACATTTTTTAAATTGCCCTCTTCATCTTATGAAGACAGTACAAAAAGCAAAACACATTCACACACAACTGTGAGTGTGTGCACATGCATACACACACACACACACACACACACACACACACACTCCTCAAGGTATTCCATGGACACTTGAGTAAAAGCCCAAGCCTTGGGTAAAAACACCTAAATACAGATAGTTCTGATCCGTTCAGTCCCATCTTAAAAATTTTCAAAGTCTAAGGGGAACAGATGAAACTCAGATTCATTAATGTGGTTTTTATGTTGCACTAGCCTCAACATGAGGCTAGCTTGAAGTGCCCTTATTCTCCCTTTTGCACCAATGTACCAGGCAAATGGAGTGTGGCATTCCTGGAAAGCACCCCAACATATAAACTTTCCTGCCACGAGCATGTGGTATTTGTAGCTCCACTTACTGAAATTCTATTACCCTTCAAGGTTCACACTGAATGCAGCTTCTTTCAAGAGTCCTTTCTGACTGAAGTTAATCTCAGACCTCCCACAAATTCAAATTTCTCCTTTGGTTTTATGTATGTCCACGTCTTGAGATACCTCCCTTTTTCAGCACCCAGCACAGTGCCTGGCCCATGGGTGCTGAATACATATTTGCTGCTTTACGTCAGTCCTCTTCCTGGGTTTTCCTAATTGCAAAATCTAGAGTATAAGGTTACCATCTTTTTAGATACTTGATGGGCCTAACATTCTACGACTCTATGGTCATGGAGGTTATTCTCTTGTCTAATCGTCTACTCTTTTTTATAAGTCACATTGTGGTTTTTCATTTTCTAGAACATATGGAAAGCTAAGACAATTGTTTTCATCAGTGTTTTCAAAGTATTATTTTTGTTTCAATAGTACCATGTTTTGTGAAGTTTTGAAAACCAAACATGTATTGTGGAAAATAATAGTGATGTGTTCTTGGGCAGTGTATTTTAGTTGACAAAAGTTGAGTCCTTTCCTTATATTTATTTGTTATTCATTTAGTTTTTTAGACTGGGGGTCAAGAGGAAAGTATTGCTATTTCTGTTTTATTGTTAAGGAAGCTGCACTTGATTTGCTCAAGGTGTCAGCCCTAGACTGGAACTTGGGAGAGATATTCTCTAGAACATGTCACATAGCCCTCTGAATCGTGCAAAACAAGTGTGACAATTTGACTAAAGGGCCATCAGTAAGAGTTGAGCAGATGATAACGAGCCATTCTCTCATTATTTTCACAGAGGGTATATGGAGCGTGAGTGTCTGCATTTTGGAACTAAGAGCTGTGCCTTAAGACTCCAACTGGAGATACTTCACAGTGATAGGGTCCCCCAGAGATGGTGCTGTGTTGGCAAAGATGGTCCTAGAGAAGCACCACTCATCAAGACGCTGCAAGAGAGACAGTGAGAGATTCTCCTCACTTATCACTTCCTTGACCGACCAGATAGTCATCTGGGAATATGCTCATCCAGTGTCTCTTCCCCTGAAAGACCATTCTTAACAGGAACCTGGCCTCCAAAGTAATCTGCCAGAAACCTACCAAGCTGCAGCACAGGGCAGGCAGTCTCTACAGTTAGGACAAGTCATTTTGTACTAATGGAGCTGGATGAAGTAGGGAAATAGAAACAGAATACCAAAAGGTCTGTGTACATGGGGGGAAGAGGGGAGTGAGCCAGGAAGGAGGGAAAGCAGGCCTTCTCTATCCCGTCAAAAAGAAACCCATCTTTTATTAGCATATCTCACCACCAGGATTCCCAAGTTGGCAGAACTGGCTTTACCATTCGTTATTTTGAGGTTTCCAGCAGTAGAAGGGCAGAACAGATAAAGGAAAAATCCACTTTCATGTACTTATGAGTACTTATGAGTAAGGTAATATGCTCAGTGCAGTGGTAGGTATGATACAAAAAAATACACAGAGAGCCTGCCTTCAAAAAGGGCTTAAGTTTCAGTGGGTGTGTCAGGGCATTCATGCTTGGGTCACTGAAGAACTAACTGCATGTCTGGTTTAGATTAGCAAATCATGGAGATGCAGAGATTTGGAGTAAAATTCTGTCTTTGTAGGCATAGCTAAGAAAGTTCCCATGGGTATCACACATTTAGGCAGAGCCGACAGAGTTTCAAGCCTGGGACTATTTTCTTCAAACTTATAAACATGCAAAAGATATAGATTGTTTTTCAGGATTAAGGGCAAATGTAGACTTCTGTACATTTTCCAACCTTGACCCATCCTAAAACATCCTAATGAAAGTACCTTGGGGAACAGGGTTCAGTGTATACATATTAAGAAGGGAAAAGATGGGGCGGGGCAGGGTTAGATAAAAGGACAAGGAAACAAAATTGTAAATGGCAAGTGGGGTAGAAAAAAGGGATCTAGGAAATGGTTAGACACATAAAATTTTGAAAGTTTTGTATAAGAAACCATTCAAAAAAAATTGGAAGACAGTGGGAGTTCTCTTGCTGTTTGCCCATCTCTTCCTCCCCGACTCCCCAAAAGACATGCATGGGATATGTCCTAAGAGCATTACAAACAACCCCTTGGAAGCTCTCATGTCCTCGCAACAGTTGGCATAACCGCAATATAGTTCAGGCCACGTTACTGTAAGCGATGTGGATAATTGGTTTCGCAGAACTAAGCTTTGTCAGCATGGGTTATCCCAGATGGATGAGAAAATGCTCTAAACCTGGCAGGTGCTAGATGTTGAATCCCACAAACCTCATTTCATTTTATTAAGCTACTCCCATTTGTAGCACATTTTCTTGGCAATAAAGTTAAAAATATATGTGCAAGAATAAACTGATCAGATTGATAGACATTAACAGCTGACTCTTATGGTCTCTAGCACATGCCGGTAACCGCTGGAGGGGGCCCCTCTGGGACATGGCCTGGGGGAGTTCATCAGCTGACTCCCCCATTGTAACCGAGGTTACTTTCTTATTATGCTCATAGCTTTGAGGTAATTTATTGTCAATCATATGTATGTACAGCATAGAAGCCAGAACTTCAGGCTTCTGAGATGATAAAATAGGAAGACTCATTCCACCGTAAAACAATCTTTTCAGAAGTTCCTGTGGGCACTGTGTTGATAGTCTTTTAAGACACTTTTTAACAATACTCTTTGCAAATTAAATTTTTTTTTATTTTAACGTAACTTGGGAAACTTAACAGAAGACCATGGGGGAAGGGAAGGGGAAAAATAGTTTCAAACAGAGAGGGAGGCAAACCCATAAGAGAGTCTCAAATACAGAGAACAAACTGAAGGTTGATGGGGGGACTGGGGGAGAGGGCAAAATAGGTGATGGGCATTAAGGAGGGCACTTGTTGGGATGAGCACTGGGTGTTGTATGTAAGCAATGAATCATGGGGATCTACCCCCCAAACCAAGAGCACACTATATACATCGTATGTTAACTCACTTGACAATAAATTATATATAACAAATGGTGCTGGGAGAACTGGACAGCAACATGCAGAAGGTTGAAACTAGACCACTTTCTCACACCATTCACAAAAATAAACTCAAAATGGATAAAGGACCTGAATGTGAGACAGGAAACCATCAAAACCTTAGAGGAGAAAGCAGGAAAAGACCTCTCTGACCTCAGCCGTAGTAATCTCTTACTCGGCACATCCCCAAAGGCAAGGGAATTAAAAGCAAAAGTGAATTACTGGGACCTTATGAAGATAAAAAGCTTCTGCACAGCAAAGGAAACAACCAACAAAACTAAAAGGCAACCAACGGAATGGGAAAAGATATTTGCAAATGACACATCGGACAAAGGGCTAGTATCCAAAATCTATAAAGAGCTCATCAAACTCCACACCCGAAAAACAAATAACCCAGTGAAGAAATGGGCAGAAAACATGAATAGACACTTCTCTAAAGAAGACATCCGGATGGCCAACAGGCACATGAAAAGATGTTCAACGTCGCTCCTTATCAGGGAAATACAAATCAAAACCACACTCAGATACCACCTCATGCCAGTCAGAGTGGCCAAAATGAAGAAATCAGGAGACTATAGATGCTGGAGAGGATGTGGAGAAACAGGAACCCTCTTGCACTGTTGGTGGGAATGCAAATTGGTGCAGCCGCTCTGGAAAGCAGTGTGGAGGTTCCTCAGAAAATTAAAAATAGACCTACCCTATGACCCAGCAATAGCACTGCTAGGAATTTACCCAAGGGATACAGGAGTACTGATGCATAGGGGCACCTGTACCCCAATGTTTATAGCGGCACTCTCAACAATAGCCAAATTATGGAAAGAGCCTAAATGTCCATCAACTGATGAATGGATAAAGAAATTGTGGTTTATACACACAATGGAATACTACGTGGCAATGAGAAAAAATGAAATATGGCCTTTTGTAGCAACATGGATGGAACTGGAGAGTGTGATGCTAAGTGAAATAAGCCATACAGACAAAGACAGATACCATATGGTTTCACTCTTATGTGGATCCTGAGAAACATAACAGAAACCCATGGGGGAGGGGAAGGAAAAAAAAAAAAAAAAAAAAAAAGAGGTTAGAGTGGGAGAGAGCCAAAGCATTAGAGACTGTTAAAAACTGAGAACAAACTGAGGGTTGATGGGGGGTGGGAGGGAGGGCAGGGTGGGAGGGAGGGCAGGGTGGGTGATGAATATTGAGGAGGGCACCTTTTGGGATGAGCACTGGGTGTTGTATGGAAACCAATTTGACAGTAAATTTCATATATTAAAAAAAAAAAAATAAAGGAACTTAAGGAAAGCTTAAAAAAAAATTATATATAAAAAAAACTGAAAAAAAATTTTTTTATTTTAGAGAGCGAGTGAGTGGGGAAGAGGGGCAAAGGAAGAGGGAGAGAGAGAATCTTAAGTGGGGCTCGATCCCGCAACCCTGAGATCATGATCTGAGCCAAAATCAAGAGTCAGAGGCTCAATGATCTGAGCCACCCAGGCACCCCAGTCCTTGCAAATTTGACAATAATCCTCACAAATCTAGGTAAACAAATATTCTCCTTAGAGATTACAAATGTCATCACCAGCATCACCTCAATCATGAAATGAGGAGTATAGAGGGATCTGAAGTTCTCATTATTGTCATACACATATCATATATCATATCACCATTATTAACCCATGGAGGTCATGATGCATACAATAAATAGAATTATTTATAGCTTACAAAGTACTTTCACATGCTTGATCCCAACTGGTCATCAGATTCACCTAAGAAACATTTCCAAGAATATCTAGCAAATGCTTTGCTCAAGAATTGTCAGAAAATAATTTTCTGGACACTTGCAAAGTGCAACTAGAATTCTCTACGGAAGACACACACACTCAGGAGCATCCTTTCTGGTATACAGTTGGTAAGAATTTGGTGACAAATCAAAGTTCTCATACGATTACTTTAGCCACAATAAGATCTAAAATATCTCTGTTTGGCTTATTTATTCTGCACAATAGATCAAAAACTATTTCCCTGGTATTCATTTCCAGAGGTGTATAGAAGGGCCTTGTGATTTTGTAATTTTTAGTAAGTTAAAGTAAATCTGATTAGACTGAATAGGTGTGTAAATTCCAATGTTATTATCTCAATAAACTCCCTGAATGTTTATATTCTCCCACAGCATTAGCGAAAAGCTGAAAAACAAAATTTTTACATTCGACATAACTCACTTTTCTGAAACTGTCCCAAAGTCACAGGAATAGTGATGAAATAAATGTATTGTCTAAATCTTTGGGAAGTTACCAAATTGCTAACTCTACAATTAACATTAGCCAGCTGTTTGCCTCAATTAAAAAAAGGCAAACATTTGTCTCTCCAATCCTTTTATAAGTAGGATCTTTTATTTAGCTCCTCTGTATTTTTGACGAAGACACAGGAACATACGAGAAATGTTACATCTCTGTTGTAAACAGCAATCGAGAGGCTATGCTAATTCGAGCACTGGTTATCCCAACAGCTCTGCACAGGTGGTCACCCCACGACAAACAAACCTGAACAAATATTTCCTTTGGTAAATATTTCTGGTGATCTAAAAGATCATGGGACATAAATGTGGCTGCTTAATGCAAGGCATGCCAGATGGAGCCTTAAAACGGTGGCTATTATGATCTATTTATTACTGAAAGAAGAGAGCTTTACCTTTTGGGTATACCTTTTTCCCGGGTGTTACACACTAAATTGCAAGATGAACAACAGCTCTTAAGGCTATGTATTCACATTTCAGTCACTTGGAACAAAAGACTTACCTTCTTTCATACTCTTTAAAATTACAGAAGCTAATTTATTTATCGATGCATCATTAGACATGCATCTCTCGAGACAGATGCTTGCCTGTGTGCTTGCTGTATGAAGAATAAATAAAATATGCTGTTCATTATCATTAATATGAATAGTGGTTGTGCAAATGTTTCTGGCTTTATTTGATATGAGGTTACAGTCATGTCCAGGGATTTTGCATTATCTTAATTTTTCACAGTTCATCTTAATAGGGAACATTCTAGGACGTTTGAGGGGAGAAATTTTAGTTCCAGTGTTTTTGTTTGTTTGATGTTGGAAATGAGAACCTCTGATAAATAAATCACTAGGCTCACGGTAACTAATATGCGTTTGATTTCCTGTAGTCATTGAAACAGCGGACTCCTGTGGCACGTGCATTACTTCGTGTGTTGCACTCTCCTTTAAACAAATTAAGGTTGCTTAAAAAAAAAACTTAGTACTGCATTTGCATTATACAATGTTCAACGGAAATCTCAGACTAGTAGTAGAAAATGGTGAGGTTATTTTTTGAGGGGTCTTTGTAAATTTGCTCCTTCTAGTCGCAAAGTAGGTCACTTGACCAATTGAAATTTTGAGCCTAGCCCCAAACTGTTGTTTCTTACACATCAACTCTCCTAGGTCCCACTGAATTTTTAAAGAAAAAGGAAAGTAGAAAATATGTAAAATTTATGGAGTCACTGTTTGTCTACTTTGGAATGCATCGGCCTACTCTGTTTTAGAAAGAAGTGTAATACATATGCTTTTTTTCTGTGTGGCATTAAAATTCTAAATCGTATTTATCTCTTAATGAGTTTGCATTAATTTTGCACTTGTCTTGCATGAGAAGCACGCCCACACACCCACCCAACCACTTTTAACATCTTCACCTATATGTTTTCAATCTAGATCTATTTTGCCAAATGTACCCATTAACTTGTGGCAAGAATCTTAGTGTTACTAACAGAGTTACCTTTGGTGACCGTATTTCCCAAACCCTAAATTGCGGCGGAGACTTTTCCAGTGGTCATGTCTCCATGGCTCAGTACCATTTGCACCAGTTGGTCATTCTGTCTTCTTCAAACATTTTTTACTTTGACTATTTTCTCTCCATCCACTCTCAAGCAGTTCTCATGACTTTGGGGTCATTTATGTAGTTTTAATACAATGGGGGCTTTTCTGGCCTCAAATTGGAGCTGAGCCCCAGAATAATCTATTCAATTGCCTACTTGATATCATCATTCAGCTGACCAACAGACAAGTTGAACGAGTTGTAGGGTCTCCATATTCATATTTTAGTCACCCACCCTTTACCTGCTCCTCTTCCAGGCTTCTCTTAGTAAAGAATACCTCTATCCACACTGCTTTTCAACCTCAGCCTAGGAGTAATCCCACCTCCAATCCAGTAAAATGTTGTTGACTGTATACCACATGTCTTTAACATGCCAAGCCTGACCATTTCTTTCTACTGGTTCAAGACGAGGACAAACCACCATCATCTCTATTCTGGAATATTGCAATTACCTCTTAATTGATTTGCTTCTTTCTGATGTTGCTGAGCCTACCCCAATCGATTTTCCAGTAAGTGGTGTCATTTCCTTGTGTAAAACTATTCAGTTAGTTACTTCTTATTCTATGTAGAATAAAATGCCATACTTCTTAGCCCTGGCTTTCCTTTTCTTTCTTTTTTTTTTTTAGAGAGAGTGAGCACATGAGCAGGGAGAAGGGTAGAAGGGGAGAGGGAGAGGGAGAGGCAGGGAGAGGCAGGGAGAGGCAGGGAGAGAGAGAGAGAGAAAAAGAGAGAGAGAATCTTAAGCAGGTTCCACATTCAGTGTGGAGCATGACATAGGGCTCAACCCCACCACCCTAGGATCATGACCTGAGCTGAAATCAAGAGTCAGATGCTCAAACTACTGAGCCACCCAGGCGAACCCCTTAACCCTGGCTTTTAAGGCCTCGCTTAGTGGATCTCAATCCTTTCTACATGTTAGGAACTCATATAGAAAACTAATCTTGAAACCCTAGAAATTCTGAATAAATAGATATGCAGTGGACCTAGGCTTTGGTTTTTTTCTTCTTAATGCCTCAGGATGTACAGATAGGGCTGAAACCATGCTTCCATGGTCATCTACCTCTATGTCCATGTCTTCTCTGGTACTTGCTGTCCTTTTTCGTGTTCTAGTTCCAGTGGCATCCATCACACTAAGCCTATTCCTGCCATTGGGACTTGCTCTACCCTCTGATTTTCACAAGGTTGGCTCCTTCTTGTCATTCAGTTTCATTCAGTTATTTTTAAAACATTTTTAATTGAAGTATAGTTGACATACAATATTATGTTAGTTTTGGGCATACAACACAGTGATTCAGCATTTATATACATCACGAGATGCTCATCATGATAATCAATATGGTTATCATCTGTCCTCACACATAGTTATTACTATATCGTTGTCTATATTCCCCTGCTGTACTTGTCATCCCAGTGATTTATTGTATAACTGGAAATTTGTACCTCTTTATTCCCTTCATCTATTTCACCCATTCCCCCACATCTTCCCCTCTGGCAACCACCAGTTTGTTCTCTATGAGAATGTTTTAGTTTGTTGGTTTGTTTGTTTTATTTTTTAGATTCCATGTATAAGTGAAATCATATGGTATTTGTCTCTATCTGATTTATTTAACTTAGCCTTACACTCTCTAGATACACCCATGTTGTCACAAATGGCAAGATTCCATTCTTTTTTATGGCCAAGTAATATAATATTCCATCACGCACACACACACACACACACACACACACACACACACACACACCTTCTTTATACATTCATCTACCAGATCACTAATCATCAGGGAAATGCAAATCAAAACTACAGAAAGATACCATCTTATACCAGTCAGAACGGCTAATATCAAAAAGACAAGAAATGACAAGTGGTGAAAATGTGGAAAAAAGGAAACCCATGTGCACTGTTGGTGGAATGTAAATTGGCACAGGCAGTTTAGAAAACAGTATGGAGGTTCCTCAAAAAATTAAAAATAGAAATACTGTATCCAGTAATTCCACTAAGAATTACATTTACCCAAAGAAAATAAAAACACTAATTCAAAAAGATAAATGTCACTCGGTTCTTAGCTCCATGGTAGCCTCGTCAGAGAAGGCTTCCCTAGTCAGTAACTCTTCAGGTAGCCACCCACTGGTCTCTGTCACACCCCAAAATTGTTTTTTTGTCCTAGCCTTGGTTGTTTCTAGTCTATTTGTTCATTCCTGCACATCCCTTTAGACTGTAGGTCTGATATAAGCAGGAACTAACCACGGTACTTAAAATATAGATTCTCAACAAATACTTAATAAATGAACAAATGAATGTGGTATCCATGTAATCATGAGAAAAAAATGAAAGAATACTTGAAACTCATACCTCCCTGGAAGATCTAGGGCTTTTTAGTTGCTTAACAACTAGAATGTTTAAAATTGCATAGGCAGTCTTAGGTTTAAAGCATAAATCTTTGGTTTGAGGAAGGGAGAAGGAAGAGGTGTTACTGTTCTTTTTTTCCCAAATGTTCCAACAGCTTAAATTTTAAGATATTTAATCAGTAAGAATAAAAAATTTCTTGCAGCCAATGGTTTTAGTGATGTTTTACTGATCCATCATTACGTTATCTTCCACCATCTGGCTGATGATATATGGAAAGATTAAGGCAGGACACTGAACTGAGGATTCTTGGCTGTCCTATAAACACATGATTCGGCTCTGAGGCTATGGGTCGGGTTATCAGATGGTGGAGCTCAGTGGTTTCCAACTCTGGAAATTAGAACCTTCTAGGGGAATCTAAAGTACACATATGTCTGGATTCCACTACAAAATAATTAATATAGAATTTCTGAGTATGGGGCCCTGATATCAATATTTTAATTTTTTTTTTCTCTAAGGCTTCCCAAGTGATTCTGCTATGCAGTCAGGTTTTAGAGCCGCTGACAGTCAACACAATTTGGCCTGCGGGGAAAGGGAATAAAAAACCTATTAAATATGCTAACACAGGTAGAAAATATCCCCAATAAGAGAAATCCTTTGCCGACAAGAGAAATGTTCAGTTTTTACCCTGAAACACATTGATTTTTATTCCATCATCTTGCTTTACAAAGTCACAAATGCTATTAGTGCTCATAAAAAGAAAACACATAGAGTTTTGTTTTTGTTTTGTTTTGTTTTGAAGAAAAATATTTTTAAAATGCTGATAATGCCAGAGAAATGCAGAATGTGCAGTTTATTGAGAAAGGGACTCAGGGTTTTTTGTTAGCTCAACTATCTGGCTGCAAGAAGGCAGCCTGGGGGCAATGGAGACTAGGCCTCAGGGTGAGAACTTTCCATTTGACACTTACTTGGCTATTTACCAGTTGTGACCCTGGACAAGTTACTGAGCTTTTCTTCTTAGCCTCTTTTATTTCTGCCGCAGAATGGGATGCTAACATCTTCCTTACTGGACTGTTATGGTTTACACATAGTTAATGTATGTAAAGTGCCAGGCATTCTTGGTGATTTTTTTTCTCTTTCTTTTCTCTCTCTCTGAATTACAAGTATATCTATCAATAGGATTGTGCCTGGCACACCCTAAGTGGAAAAGGAGTGTCTGAAATGTCTGTTACTGTTTTTCAATTTCTTTGATGTGGACAAATTGTACTTCAAGCCCTAAAGGTATTATCTCAAACATCTTCTTCTAACTTTTTCCTTTCCCTCATTTTCAGGAGTGTATGGATCACTTTTGTGTCTCTGGGACAGGTTACCAAGCCAGAAAAATTGGAGAGTGAAAGATTATTGAATATGCTGGTTGCTCTCAAATGATTATCAGTCAGCATTTCTTGAAGATGAGCGGCTGATGGGAGCTCTGTCATTCCACTGAAGATGGCTTTCCATCCAGGCTACTTTGTTTCCTCCAAGGACTAAGTGAAACCTGGACCCAAGTCTTCTCTACTGCTGATCAGTGTCCTTCTGGCAGCCCAGAAGGACTGGGACATTTGGAACATTTCAGCCAAATTTTGGGGATCTCTCCCTTTCAGTGCCCCAAATATGCAAATCTTTGGGAGGGGTCATTTGGTTACTCATTCTTCCCCTACCTGGTCTTTGCTTATTCATGGAAATGCTCATATGGGATGTTTTCTTTATTCTGATCATATTTTAGGATAAATCAAATAACTCACAGATTTACAGGTAATTTTTATTGACATTGCCAGAAAAAGCAAATATAAAAGTATCCTGAATTTGATACTCCTTACCAAAGATATTTTTGTTAAGGCTTATTTGTCAGCTAGACACATAGTAAGCATAGGAAAATCTTACATACAAATTTCAAGTACAAACAAATTTTTATTTATCACTACCAAATGAAGTGAAACTTAAAAAAGAAGGTCTGTAAGGTGTTTTTCAAAGGCCTTAAAAGCTAGGATATTGTTTGATCCTTAAAAGTTAGGATATTATTGGAAACATTAGATGTAATGGGGAAAAACCCAACAGCACTCCATTGATCCTGCCTCCCCGCTGGCTCCTGTCACAGAACAATCCTTCCCCCAAGTGCCAAAGTTCTTGAAACCGTATTTCTTATTAGAAGCGTCCATTTCCTCACCTTCCATTAACCACTACAATTTGGCTTTCATCCTTACATTCCACTGAAAATACTTCAGCAATGTCACCAGTGACCTCCTAATTATCACATTCAATGGATATTTAAGAAATCCTCCTTATTTAACCTCTGCAGCACTGAATCCTGCCCTCTTGAATTCTCTTGGCTCCAAGACTTCTACTCCTCCTGCCTTTCTGACCTCCCCGGGGTCTCCTAATCTACTCTATGTTCCTCTGGGAGCTGACCTTGAAAGGGTTCTCTTTCCCTAACCTGTTCCCCTGGGGGCTTTCATTTACTGTCTGACTTGAATTGTCACTCACTATGTGATGGTAGCTTCCTGATCATCACTTCCAGTCCTGACTTCTTTTCTTAGAGCTCCAGAACTGCATTTCTGATTGTCTATAGATGACATTCACTTAGATATCCCACAAACAACTCAAAGTAAGGCATCCTAAATGAAACCCTGTCATCCAGTCTGAGCCCCTCCTCCTCCTGTTTTCCCTCTTTAGCCTCAGAACATGGTGTTTCACCCAATTCTTTGAGCCAGGAACCTGAAGGTCAGTTTTGCCTTTTCACTCAACCTCATTTCTCATGTCTGATTAACTACAAACTACTACAAGTCTTTCTTTTACCTATATCTTTTCAAAATTCTTCTTCCGAGCTCTACTCCCACCTCCTCAGTTCAGATCCAAACCACTGTTTGCTTAGACAACTCCAGTTGTAAACTGCTCTTCCTCTCTCTAAATGTTACCACCCTCCCCATCTCAGCATACGCATCTTCACCAGAGTGACCTAACAAAATAGAAAGCATATCTCATTTTGCATTACTTTTCTGCCAAAAAAAGCTCTGAGGTCCTTTCCTGTCTTTGAGACAAAGCATGACTTCCTAGGTCCTTGAGCAGTTGTCCTCAAAGTAGTCTCATACAGGGCCATACATACATGTCTTACCTTCCATTTCTGAGGAAGCTGTGTTCCTTCACCTCTCTCAGTCTTCCTACATTCTTGCTTCCTCTTCCACCACCTGACAACTTCTGCTCATCTTTCAAGATCCAGCTTAATACTAACTTCTTCTAATAAATCTTCCATGGCTCAAAGAGATTTAGATACTCTTCTGTACTTCTGGCACAAAGAGGCAGGACAGACTATAGTTAAGAAAACGCCCTCTAGAATTAGATACCACTAAGTTCTCCTCTTTGCTGTACAACTTCACAACTAGGAGCCACTGGACAAAACACGTAATGTCTCTAAATCTGCAAAATGTTGACAATAACCACATAGAGGTCAATATTTCTGTAAATACTGGATGAGATAATGAATATAAAACACTTGGCATGATAATTGGAATATCAAAGTAAGCACCTGGTAAATGATATCTATTATTACATTTTCATTGCATTTAATTTTACAGAAAATAAGTATACACTATGTTTCTGACTTACTATAGTTAATATGTCTGCCTTTCTCAAAAGCCCATGAGCTACTTTAGGGTTGTGTTCTAGAAACTGTTTCCTCTGAACCCTATGTGGCACATAGTAGGTAATCAATACATCTTTAATCAGTGAACAGAACAACAAGTAAATGTAATATCAAGGGGAACAAGCCTGTTTTGCCCCTTGGCATTTACTTTATGAAGAAATCTCAGACTCATTACTGAACAATGTCACGTTAGTCCTAATACATCCTCATGAAGCAAGTAGATTATGAGCTCATTCATAATTTGATTTTATATGTGGATCTGGGTCTAGGTAAAAGGGAAATGAACAACTACAGTTTCATACAGTGGATCAGGAGATGTAGGCATGGAACTAAGGTTTTCTAACCCTTTTGAATCTGTGTCACTATGGACTGAAACATGTTCTGTCTTTGGGATTCATCCTACATGCCAAGTCATTTCTGCATCCCAAAGCTACTTCTAGGTTTCATTCATTGTAAGTAGAGTACAAATTTACCTGACGTTATGGACTAAATTGTGTGCACCCAAAATTCATATGTTGAAGCCCTAACCTCCAATATAATGACATTTAGAAACAGGGCCTTTAAGGAAGTATTTAGGTTAAACAGGTCATAAGGATGGAGGCCCTAATCCAATATCATGGGTGCCCTTTTAAGAAGGTGAAGAGACACCAGAGCTTCCTCTCTCTCTTTCTCTTTCTCTCTCTCTCTCTCTCTCTCTCTCTCTGCCTCTCTACACAGAGAAAGGCCATGTGAGGACACAGTGAGAAGAAGCCATTTTGTAAGCTGAGGGGAGAGGTCTCGCCAGAAACCAACACTTCCGGCACCTTGATCTTGGACATCTAGTCTCCAGAGCTGTGAGAAAATAAAATTCTGTTGTTTAAGTCACTCTGTGGTATTTTGTCATGGGCAGCCAAGCTGACTAACATACCTGTGTTATAATTTTTGCTATAATCATTAAAATATATAAATTGATATTATGTTATTATGATATTATGTGATATTACGTTCCAGACACTAACACAATGCTAAATCCTTAATATGCATTATCTTCTTAAATCCTCTTGAAAAACTTAAGAAGTAGATACTATTCTTATCATCATTTTACAAATGAGGAAACAGAAGATCAGAATAGTTAGGCAACTTGCCCAAAGAAACAAATAACAAAAAGCATCAGGTCTGGAATTCAGGCTGTCTGTCTTCAGAGCCCATGTACTAACCACTATGCTATGTGGTAAAACCGAATTATCTGGCATGAGCAAGAATATTAGTGGTTAATTAAAAAATTAATTAAAGTGAGGAAATCAATAAAAATATAATACATAATTTAAAATGTCATTTTAATGTACAATGAAAAAAATGAACATTCATTTGCCAATATTTTACCTGGGGGAAGAAGAAGAGGCAAGGCAATGCTTATTTCTTTGATATGCATTATTGGAATTCTGTATTATCTTTCTTCCAGAAGCCTACTCTGAAATGCATCATTGACAATCTCCAGTTTTAGTTACTTCAAAGTGGAATGGATCCTCAAAATCTCTTGCTAAGCAAGTTGTGTGAATATCTGCCTTGGTCTGTCCTCCTCTCCCCAGTCTTTGAAAGTTGCCATTCCCACACGTAATTCAAAAGAACTTTTAAAAAAGTCATTTATTTAAATTCAAGTTAGTTGACATACAATGTAGTATTGGTTTCAGGAGTAGAACCCAGTGATTTATCACTTACATACGACACCCAGTGCTCATCCCAACAAGTGCCCTCCTTAATGCCCATCTCCCTACCCACCTCCCCTCCAGCAATCCTCAGTTTGTTTCTATATAAAATGGTTTGCACCCGTCTCTGTTTTAATCTTATTTTTCCTTCCTTTCCCCTATGTTCATCTGTTGTGTTTCTTAAATTCCATGTATGAGTGAAATTACATGATATTTGTCTTTCTCTGACTGACTTATTTTGCTTAGCATAATACACCCTAGTTCCATCCAAATCATTGCAAATGGCAAGATTTCATTCTTTTTGATTGCTCAGTAACATTCCATTGTATAGAGCCACACACCCTTACTTATCTCTCTAAAATACTTTAGTTTTCATGAAAGGAACAACCCATTTTTTTATTGTGCTTGTATTTCATGAGTTTTATACACTATTAATTTAAGTCACCTAAGTACAATAATCTCAACTGGCATAAATAGGTTGGGGGAGCAAATACAACAGATTCTGAGCAATAAGTCACTGAGTCTAGAGGGAGCAGAAAGTGAGTGGGTATCCTCTTAGCCCTGTGTGGTGGTCAGTATGCTCTGGAACCATTCAGTGTATGTTGGAAGGGAACGGAGAGCCTTGGTTAATATGGGTACTTGATTAAATGAAGTAGGTCAAGAGAGCCTCTGTTGTAGTGATTATGTATCCCACCCCTTCCCCACTGGTACTTTTGGAAAATGGTTTCAACATTCATTGAAACTTTGTATTTTGGGTTTTAATCTCAGTGTTTTCATGATGTGACTTGCTGTTCTTGGGCAAAGAACTTATCATTTTATGATTTACTTCATAGGTCGACGGAAAATTAGACTCATTTTCTAATTATGATTAGAGGCAAAAATGACAAGTATGTCACAAGTGGAATGGGATAGTTTAGAGTCAGCAAATGATTAGTGTGGGAAGTACTAGCATGTAGCAATGAAATATAATCTTTAGGCATTGATTTCTTATCACCTTCACTTGTGAATTTATATGAAATACTATATCCCTGAGCTCCAGGAGAGGTGCCCATGGTGAAAGGAAAATGGGAAATGAGATGTCTGTTCTTCTTAAAGAGTCTCTTTTTCAAATGATTGAGTATTATTCTCTCCTGTTTGTATTACAGTCCCTTAAAGACTGTTTTTATTTTAGGGTAGACATAACCAATTTAAGATGTTTGGAGTTAAGCAAATCAAGGCTGTCAGAAGATATCCTCAAGTTATCCTGGTCTTAAGGATGCCCAGATGAACTGTCTGATCATGTAAAACAATCTGCCTAATGAATCCAACAGAGGAAGAGTGGAGCTGGCAGGACACGGTGATAATCGATGACCTCAGAACTAAGCCACGGCTCTTTATTTAGTGGTATGGCTAGAGGAGATATTACCCATGGGAAATCCTGCAGTTCCAGAAAAATATCACGTTGCACCCTGTCTTGCCCTACACAGAGCCTGACAAAGGCTGAGCATGGGTAACCCAGGCAAGGGAGGAAAGTATCCTCTCTATGTATACAAGGAGCAAGGTGTTGGGTAGATTTTTAAAACATGGGTACTCTTCCTAAAAATGTCTCAAACTCACTGAGCAACCTCTGATAAGACATGTATTTATAGATTACTCATTCTAAAATTGCAGCTAAAAATAAATTTGCTATACAAAGCCTTAAGGATTACAGGGATTTATAAGCAAAATGAAGATTTTTTTTAACTCTGAAGATCTAACTAAATAATGATTAGTAATGAAATATGGACATATACATATATAAGGTTTCCATCTATATAACACGCAACGTATTTTGATAAATGCAATGCTCTGTATGTCATTGGGGATGAGTGTATGTATTTTAAATAACATGGCTATGTTGTATATTTTCAACAATACAGTTATAATATTATTTTTGTGCTTGTAATATCTGACATGAAAATCGAGGCTAATTTATGATTTTATAAACACATGAACAGTGAGGCTGTGAAGATGTGAGAAAAGCCTTCTTGCCTTTTTTGTTTTCAGGACTTTTTTCCCCTTTGCATTTAATTATGAACAATTTTATTTTTGCAGAAAACCAGTGACCTTTTTGTATCTGCAATCCACATTTCGATATGGAAATACTTATGAATTTAAAAATGGAATTGCCCTTTTCAATATGCTGGTTATAGGGAAAGGTCTCATTAAATATAAACCCCACGATGTATCTCATCTGGCACCTGAGCCATGGCTGATACACAGTAGGTGCTCAATAGTTACCGAAAGAATGAATCACATCTTCTATATCAAGTTTCAGAAGCTATATAAATCACTGGCAAAGGAAAAGGGGTCTATGGAAGACAAAGTTACTTTGCCCAAGAAGAAATTTTGGACATACATCAGCAAAACAAATGACTTATAATTCACGGAAGATATCTATAATCACAAAACAGAATGTCAAAGAAATACCTGATTAATGGTATCATCTTCCTTTATGGCAAAAAAAAAAAAAATGTCTTTTAATTAAGAACATGGTTAAACCTGAGCCATTCTTCTTTCTGGTTGTATCTGAATTGTTAACTGGATTAATGTCATTTACTTCCTTGAGGAAGAAAAAAAGGAGCAAAACACATTTTATTATTTCCTCAGTGGCTCTCATCACCCCCTGGGATGGACCTGACAGTCCGAGGGAAATGCAAGAAATGACTAACACAAATTTAGGCAGCTCTCAATTATTCAGGAGCTCATTATCCAGCATGTGGGCTGTTTATAATTCCTTTTATTCTTCCCTTTCTCCCACATGTTTTTGTTAGGAAGATAAATGTAAGGAAGTTAAGCTCATATCAAATACAGTTCCTTATTGGTTATCAACTTTGATCAAATGTTTGGTGTGATTAATTTCTACAATGAGGTTTGGGGATTATCTGTGGATTTAACTTATCCCTAGCAACTACTCAGATTATTTTTAAAATTATAGCAGTAAGCCACATTCCCCTTATGTTGAAAACAGTTTAAATCTAGTGGCATTGGATTATGAGGTGATTTTTGTTTTTTAACTCTGAAGGTCTAACTAAATAATTGTAAGTAATGAAATGTGGGCTGAGATATTGATGGTTTCCATCTGTAGAACACACAATGTATTTTGGCAATACAATCAACCACAGTCCCTGGTTTAAGATTCTGGTCTCCTTCAGCAAATTTGAATTGAACGTGTGCTTAGTGGCATGCTCTTGACAGAAAATTAAAATGAATTGAACAGTCCCCTCCCTGCAGTAGATTCTGGTCTGGAAGAGCTCAGAAACCAAATCCATAATGCTAAAACAATGTGTTAAGTACAATGGTAGAGACTACCGGGAGCAGAGAACTGGTTACCTCACCAGCCTGAGGAGGTGAGGGAAGGCTTCCTAAGTGGCAGGCAGCTGGACTAGTATCAAAACATGCTAGAGCCCATCCAGAAGACCCACAATCTTCGAGAAAGAACAGCATATGAGCAAGGTCACGGAATCAGAAATATTGTGGCATATTCATAGCAACAGGAGTTGTTTCCCACTCATAGTGTGACTGGCAGCAAGTTTTATGAAGAACTTGGATCATAATTTCTCATTTGTCCAAACGACTATGTGCATGGCTTACAGCACTGAATGAGAGGCAGGCCTCAGCTCTGAAGAGCTTACACCTAGTGGAATCAAACAAGTAACTTCTGATAGCGTCAGATTCTGTGAAGCAAACAAAAAAGGTTAATGGGATAGAGAGTCCGGGGATGTGGGAAGGGCAGACCTCTTTAGACAGTGAGTCAGCAGCAAAAGGTTCTTGGAGGAGGCGACATTGAACCATGAAGAACATCAGATTTCTTTGAAAGAGATTTCCCAAGCAGTGGGAGCAGCATTGCAAGAGGTTTGGGGTAGGGATAAACCTGGATGCCGAAGGCCCTGAGAGACGAGTGGTTTGTCTGCAGAATAGTGAGAAGAGGAGAGAATGGTGGGAAAGGAGACTGCACAGTGTGCCCAAGGCCAGTCCTGAAGGGCCCTGAAGCTCAGGGCAGGGGCTAGATTCCACAGGAAGCCCCTGCAAGGAGTAAAGGGCTGCAAGCTGATGTATGTTCTTCTAAAAAGGTCACAACTGCTGCTATGTGGGGAATAAATTAAGGGAAGCACTTGGAAAGTAGAAGCTGGGGCCCCTTGTAAGAGCCTAGAAATGATTGTGGCTTGAATATTTTGTAAAGTGGAAACAAATGGATCCCCATAAGATGTTTGTAAAGTTTCTAGAACTATCGCAGAAGAGTTCTGTAAGATGCGCCATGAGACCTATCTATATCGTAGAGTAGATGCAAACATCAGATGATGTTGCAGGAGGTAAATATTAAAGTTTCTTACAACTTTAATTCACTCTGAATCCATCCCCATTATTATGCATAGTAGAAGCATTTTCTATTAAGTTACAATAATATCTACTTGCAGGATTCTTAAGCTAAACCTTGTAGTAGGGGCACCTGGGTGGCTCAGCTGGTTAAGCATCTGACTGTTGATTTTGGCTCGGGTCATGATCTCATGGTTCCTGAGACTGATCCCCGCATCAGGTTCTGCTCTTACAATGACGAGTCTGCTTGGGGTTCGTTCTTTCTCTCTCTCTCTCTCTCTCTCTCTCTCTCTCCCTCTTTCTCTAAACAGATACATAAATAAACACTTTAGAAACCCCCTAAACTTGTAGTAGAATCAAATGTACAGCAGAAAACTACAAGACCAAGAGAGAGAAAAACTTAAAATTAATAGCTAAGCACTTTCCTCAAGGTCAAATACTCTGTCAAGGTCAACAGAAATTTTTCAATATGAAATTGAACTTCAACTTGAACTTCACTACTAGCCAGCAAGACAAATATTGGGAAAAATCACTTATGTGAAGTGGGTCTTATTCAGGAGTTAGCCAGAAAAAGTAGATGGAAAGAGCGACTTAGGATGGATAACTTGGAAGGATGGCCATCTCATAAAAGCAATGGATTATAATAAAACACTCCAGGCTTGGGGTCTTCTCAGAGGTTTAAATAATCAAAATGGAACAAGGTTAAATAATTAAATGGATTGCCCTGGAATTCTTAATAACGTGAGGAGTAGACACTTGGGAGTAACTGCAATCAAAAACTTCTTGACATTTTATATCAAAATGCTATTTGGAAAGAGTGGACTTTCCTAATATGATTTAAGCACAATGCTAATCACTAAGGAACTTTAGTCTGAAGGGGAAAAAAAGATAATTTCTTAATGATTTGAGATTTACACAATTAATTTAAAAACTGAAACAGGTTTAAATTTGGTTCCAAGTTTGGGAAGCTCTTTGGTCTTGAATGGTTTAAATTTAGAGTTCTCCTTCTATTTGAGAATATTAACATTTTTCAGCAGCTAGAAGATACTTATAGTCATAGAAGAAACAGAAATGGAATAATGCAAACCAAAGTGGGATGCATACATTAACCCTATCATTTAAGATGACATGATTTCAATTTCAGGACCTTGCAGATATTTTGATCTTTATTTGTCAAGCTGGCCTCAGATTTTCAATTCTCTCTGAGCACAGAAGTGGCTGGAAGTCATACAATACAGTAAAGGTGTCTGGGCTGAGTGCGAAACAAAAAGTATTTGGCTCCTAGCTCTGACTTTGAACCACTAGATTCCACTTAGAGCTTTGGAAATTATTAAATAACATTTCAGACATAGAGGCTTTGATTTACAGTGAAATGGTGGCTTTACAGCACAGCTTTATCCATAGCAGCTGCTCAGAATAAATGGGTAGGCCCATCGTCTGGTCCAAGAATTGTGCATAGTAATTGGAAGAAGGGTACTAAATAAATCTCAATAACATGTTCAAACTAAACGGATAATCCTGAAAAGTAGTGGAGGATATTGAAATACTGGGTCACTGGGAAGCAGCAGTCCATTTTTATACAGCTCTTATATATTCAATTTTGTGCCGAGCTGAGGATAGGAACATTCAGCTTGACTTACCCTCTATATCATTCAGTCATTGTGGTTTTACATGTTCTGATCTGGCACCTTTTCTTCATTTATCTGTAATTTTATATTCTGAAATTGTCAAGTTGCTTTTTAAAAGAAGTGCTCCACAGCCAGAGATGGTCAGATTTTCTAAGAGACCTACAATTCGCTAATCGAGGACTTTCAAATCAAATCCACGGACTGAATTCTGGAAAAGGGTAAATGAAAATTAATAGGATCAGCATCGGAGCACCGTGTCAAATGCACTTGGACGCTTTCTTGTTCGTGTCCTCATTGGGGAAATCAGGCACCAGGCAGTGTGCAGCAGTGTGTTAAGCTTTGTGTTTATACAGCACTATTTCGCCTCTAGGTACTTGATTCATTGGTGTAACAGGGTACCACAAAAAGGCTGGAGACGCTACTGAAAGGCAGGTGTCTGGTTTTAATTCAGCCTCAGACAGGCCGGCCTGTCTGGCCATTCAGCCCGAGAAACAGGGACATTCTGTGTTGAAGTTGTCCTGCATGCAAATCTCTGTGTGGCTGGCTTTTTATCCTTTGTTCCAATGGTCAGCACTAGGGGGGGCTGAAAAGGTTCTCTCTTAAATAGAGACCACTGCCTTCATTTAATGGAGGCAAAACTTATTTTACAAGGACTACAGAATAGAGAAGTGATGAAAACACTGTGCTATCTTTTGCTTTGCAGATTGAAGATAAAGCCCACCTTTCTCTTCCTGAGCTTCCTATACCAAAGTCTTGGTTGGCTTCTACTCAGAAAGCAACAGGCTAAGCTGTGACTGAGCCATAAGCCAGGCAGGTATTGGATCCTCTCCAGCAGTTCCTGTACTTGCTGACTGGGGCACAGGGAATCACCACAGACAACCGGCTGCCAAGCAAGGTATTACCTGGCTTCTTACCACCACCTGCTCTGCAGGTAACACTGGCAGCTATGTCTAAAAGGGAATGCATCAGCCAAGCCCTACACTTGGCTTTCCAAGTGACCCAGGAGGAAATTGGGCTACTAAATTGGCTTGGGATTAGAATATATACTCTGCTACTGTGAACCTCACTGAATCTGAATGATTTCTAGAGAAAGGAGATGTTAAAAATCTAGTTACCACTGAATATCCCCCAAGCAAGGAGATGTGCATTCTTAACCTCCTTGGAGGGAGGTGAGGTAACACAACTGAACATAAGGATTGGTAGGAAGCCAGAGGCCAAGGGAAATTAGTTTCTCTTCATAATTCTTCATTTTCCAGGGAAGTAAAAACAATAATACCTCTGTGTGCAAACTCATTCTTTGTTTCCATAATTAGAAAACTAAGCTGCATAACTACTGGCTACAGAAGAGAGAGTATTAATTATAAATATCACACAGCAAGTGATGGCAGAGTTATATGGCCCGCCCACAAGAGCTATTAACTCTCCATACATGCTATTTTAGACAATTCATTTTTAGTCCAACGTTAGTTTATGAGTACAAAAGCATGGAAACAGCAGCACTTCTGATATCCTGTGCTAAAGAAAAGAGAGCAGGGGGAAAAAAGGCCAGCTTTATTTCAGATGTCTGGAATAATATTATTTTTAGTAGAGGAGGAGACTTCAAACGGAAGTTCAGTACTGGAGTTTTCTTTGGGAGAAGTAACAAATTACATGCTCAGTAACCAATCAATGGATATGTAAAATACTCAAAGATTGTACCAGGCAACTGTTTTTTGAAGAGCTGTATGAATATTTTTTTTGTCTTAAAATCAGGCAGAATGTCATGTGATACTACGCTTCCTTTCACTTCTGTGACCGCTGAACCTGAATATAAGCAGTAAATTGGATATTTTAAGCACGTGTGCAGGTACATGCACATATACACACACAAACTATTTTAAAAGAGTATTTCTAATAATAGGACCACATTGTACATTCATTTATCACTTTTTGAAAATCTGGGATTCTGAAAATTCTTGGGAAAAAAACATGGTGGCAACAATGAATGGAGACAATGCTCTTTATAACATCAATTTTATAAAGAAGGGGAGACAGGGTGACTTTCCTAATAAGGCACATTGAATGCATGCGCCCCTGACTTCCTGCCCTAGGGGGCTGCCTAAAATGACTCAGCCTGCTGAGTCACCACAGCTCAATCTTCTCATAATCTCCATCATTTCCAATGACGGGCAAGAAATTTTCACTGCTTCCAGCCCCTTCCCAAATCTCAGAGTCTCAATGTCTCATTTGCCAAAGGCCACACTAAACTGGTTCACAAAATGACTTAGTAACACTTTGCAATACAGAAGGCTAAAATAACAAAAATACGATATTATTCAGCAGTCTGTTAAGCTTCATGTCTATATAGCACTAACTATTTCGCCTCCAGGTACTTGTTAAAACAATGTGCCACGCAGCAAAAAATCAGATGCTACTCAAATTAATTAACATGAGAATTCTTTAATGTCCCGGTGCAATGCAGATTTAGTTAAATAAGGGAATTCATCGTGTTTGCTTTAAGATGGTTTCTATATTCCCTGTGAATTTTTCTGAGATCTATTCCATTTAAATCACACACAGCATCAAATCAAAGAATCACAACAAATCATAGAGTCACAGAGTGTTAAAACTGGAAGGAATCTCTGAAGTCATTCAACCTCGTTCTCATTTCCCAGCTGAGCATGTAAGAGCTTAGGTCCAAGATCACTCCGCTGGCACAGGGTCTCCTCTCTCCCTGGGGCTTTGCTCTGCAGGCCCTTAACCCGATACCATGATCTAGAACTGATTTACAGAACCTGGATTAATGCATGCTGATCTCTGCACTGTATATCATGACGATCACCCCAGTACCCTTCTCGTGGCCCTGTCACATTCATCTCCCTCAGGCCCCAAGTTCCCATCCCACAGATGTTTGTAAAGGATACTGGTCAGCCACAATCATAGAAACACAAACAAGATGCTGTGAACGAGGAGTTCTACACCGAAAAAGCCAAAAATATTCACCAGTGGAGTTGATAACATCCTCCGGAGAGCCTGATGCCCACATAAAGCAAACATACGTAAATAAGGACAGGAGGATGAATGAAGAGCAATGTGTTTGTAAAAACACAAGAAACAATTAAATAGTTTTTAAAGAAGGACACAGCCTTGGGTTTTGTAGTATAAGTGTGAGCTACCTGGCTGTTCTCACCTGTAGGTAATTTTTTAAAAGGTCATTAATACGGCCCACCTAAACTTGTCCTCTTTGTTGATACGAGGGTGGGGGTGGGGGTGGGGGTGAGGGTGGGGGTGGGGAGTGGCAGGGAGAGAGACAAAGTGTTCTTTTGCTTTTGCTCCAAGGCCAAGGGGCGTTGCCTTTGGATTGTTTACTCTGAGTCACAAAGTAAAGTCACGCATCTGTGTTTTTTAAATATCTATTTCCTTAAGGGAGAATAAAGAACATGCTTTTAAAAATACATGCACACATCTTGTGATGGAAGGGAGAGCCACAGTTCCTCTTAGGTCAAACTGCTTCTGTTCTGAAGGAATTCCTTGAGCCTTCTCATTATGGGCGGTTAGCATTTAACAGAGGTCAAAAATTGGTAGCATGGGGCCACAATCTGGTCGCACAGGGTTTTTCTCTGTAGGTGCAATATTTAAAAAAAAATTAGAATTGTCATGTTTTTCAACACTGCCTACACACTCTCCTCTTTGGGGTCCACCGTCATGTCCGGATGCCTGTCAGCAGGGGCCAGCCCCTCAAGGCCTGAGCTTTCTGGGGGGTGGAGGGGGGCGGAGAGGAGGCTGTGAAGGCTCTGACTGTGCAAGGGGAGGATGACCTTCCTGGCCCTTCCTCCGCCTCCTCCTCACTCTGCTCTGTCCAAGGGAATTTACAGTTTTGAGCTCAGGGTAGGAAGTGAAGTACGAGCTGTGTCACGAATTCTCTACCTTGGTGTCAGCACGAGGGATGACCTGTGACTTCCCTGGTCCCTTGGCACCTCTTCCACACGGAGATGCCTCCACTCAGCCAATTGCTAATGGGCTTCTCCCCCACCTTTTCCCAATGCAAACTGGTTAGAGTTGTTCTTTGCCTCCAGAACCTGTAGGAAGTTGGATTCCTTGAACGACAGTGATGAAGAATTTCAACAGGTCTCTACATAGGAGGCTTTGGAGTGACTTAATATCAGATATTATTACTTATACCTCATCATTTTAGCGTTCCGTTGCCATAAACACACTGCCAACTATAATTCAGGGACATACAAATGTACACTAGGGCATGAGAACTCTCTTATTTATATGTTATGATTGACAGGATTTTAAAAAATCTATATAATTATAATGATGGAAAGTGAGATAAATGTGAAAAAAAAGTGGAAAGTATAATTACAAAAACAGCATCCTTTGGTTCATATATAAGAGAAATGGACAGAATAGTATAGTCACAAAAGTGCAAACTCTGTGGAGTTAAATTGTCTCGGTTAAAATGCTGGCTTCATGATTCACTAAACCTGTGACTAATCTTAAGCAAGTCACTTACTATGCCTCAGTTTCCTTATCTATAAAATGGGGATAATAATAGTAAAAATCTTACAGAGTTATAAAAAGATTTTATGACAAATGCATATGAAAGTTCTCGATACAGTAGCACATAATAAGCCCTTGATAAATTTTTTATTGTTGTTATTGTTACTATTTAGTACAACTTAACAACTTGACCTTCACGATTCTCCTTTTAAGAATTTCAGAAGCTTTATGAGACTACCACCCTAGATTCTTGAACTTCTCACTGATGGTTATATTTCATGTCAACCACAGCTCAGATCTTGGGATGAATGGGTAATTTGCCTAATACTTTATCTAAATATTTTAGCAAAAAAATATATTTTAGCATAGAGGTCTACAGTTTAGTTCTTAAAATTCTCAGGTACAAAATTAATTATGAAGGTGAATAAACTCCAGGAAAATAAAAGTGAAAACTGACCAGCTTAAATTACTTGAAAAGCTGAAAGACTTTTACCTAACATCCCAGACAATACCCTAGTAATAAGATTTAACATTGCAAAGAATAGCTTGGGTAAACTTTAGCCCCACTTCCCAATTTCCAACAGCACCCTGAAAGCCACGTCACATCAAAAATAATCAGTTAAGTAAAATCTCTATACCCCTTTTATGGAGAAATTCTGGAGCCACCCTATATATGTTAATAAGAAATTGAATGAATAATCAAATGGTAAATTTTGCATCATGTTCTCCTCAGGTAGCCCAAATAGCCTTGACAGGTTTTTCTGTGGGATTTCATGAAGATCTTTAACAACCTATTAATTATCATTGGCAAGACCAGGTGAGATTATATTTTCTTCCACCCTAACAAAAACTCAGCCTATTTTTACCACATATTCAAAGATACCAGAGTAATCGGTAGGTCTGGGCAATACAAAGCAGGCTGGGTAAATTTTCATGATGCTCAGCTCAACATGGCAATAGCAGAGTGACTGGCTCCTATAGATCAAAGACAGCACTTGGCCGATGTTAAGAAGTGTTACCTAGAACATGCCTGGGCCAGAAAAGATGCAGAAATTGTTAGTATCATTTGAGTTACCCTTCTGGATTAAAACATGAGTATGGTCCTTCCATTCACTGACTATGTCCAATTGAGAGAAATGCCTGAAGAAAAAGGCTATGCAAAATTTCTCCAGTGGGCAGCAAGGGCCAGACCATTCCCTTGGCCATTTCAAACATTAGTAACCAGCTAGCAAGAGAGATATTTTTTTCCTATGTTTACTTATTTATTTTGAGAGAGACTGAAAGTGAGAGAGAGAGAGAGAGAGAGAGGGAAGGAGAGAATATCAGGCAGGTTCTGTGCTATCAGCACAGAGCCCGAAGCAGGGCTCAATCCCATGCACGGCAAGATCATGCTCTGAGTTGGATGCTTACCCAACTGGGCTCCCCAGGCTCCCCAAGGGATATTTTTGAACCTGTGGACTTTTCAGAATGCCTTATGTGACATCTCAGAGACAGGAACTGACTGGAAATCAGAGTCACACATCCACTGGAGCAAGTGTGGAGTTCTCCATCAAATAGTGGACACTGTATATGGACAGTGTAAACAAGGATTCTGGACAGAACATCCCCCACCTAGCTATTTATATTACACAGACAAGCCAATGTATTTGTAATATAACCTTGTAAATTACACAGGTATGTAACTGCTTCTATGGTAAATAGTGAATACTGTATTTACTTCCTACTAGCACACTACAGAAGAATCCAGAATGACGTCAAACATGATCAGAAAGGACTTGGTGCTTAAGAACAAAAAGGAAGT
Source organism: Panthera onca (assembly GCF_046562875.1). Classification (NCBI taxonomy): domain Eukaryota; kingdom Metazoa; phylum Chordata; class Mammalia; order Carnivora; family Felidae; genus Panthera; species Panthera onca. The sequence continues at coordinate 22,878,923 of NC_138356.1, read as the reverse complement.
TCCTCTAGGAAGTCCAGATAGGGAAGGTGAAGAAAACAAACTTGATAAACAACAACAACAAAACAGAAGTTGTGACTGCCTAATCACCTACTGACTTTTCATGTTGGTATTCTTCAAACTTGAGTAGCCTTGCCCACTTAACCCAGAAGTTCTCAACCAGGGGAGATTTTTCTCCTCAGAGGTCATTTAGCAATGGTTGGAGACATTTTTGATTGTCATAACTAGATGCTGATGGCAAGAGGCCAGGTATGCTAAACATCTTACAGCGCACGGGACAGCCTCCACAACAAAGAATTATCTGGTCCAAAATGTCCACGGTGCTGAGGCTGAGAAACCCTGACTTGACTCTTAGCTATGGGTACCACCTGCCTTAGATTTGGGCTAATGCTGGTCCTGGTCTGGGTCCGCTAGCCAGTACCTTAGTGGCTCAAGAGCATCAGCCTTGCTCCTAACCCTGGTGCCTGGTCCTTGCTTTCTCTCCCTACCCATATCACTGACTTCTCTTCTAATTTCCTGACTGATGTTTTGCCTGGTTCACCAGGAACTGTGTGGGCTTAACTTTCATCTGAGTCCTTTAGGGACTAAAGTCTTAGTCCTGCACTCCAGTACTCTGGGCCTGGCCTCTGTGGCCTGCCATGGGATCTTCCTGATGCCAACTACTTTATCTGCTTCATTTTCTGCCCCATGGACATTCCTGAAGACTATAAGGATTGAATAAACATGCTTACCTCTGAGGTTTCAGGGTAGGCTTTCTGTTTACAAGATTATACCAAATGGTCTGCTCTGCCTGGTTCCTGGAATACCTGACTTTTGATGATGGCTAGACTTCTTTCGGACCCAAATTCCCCAATACCCTCTGCTTGTACTTGCCCAGAACCCCAGGTCTCCTGGCTCTCTGATTCTGTTCAGCCTGTCCTATCATTGACTCACTGAGACCTGGTTATTGGAGAACCGAAAATCCCCATCCCAAGCTAATCCTTCAATAATACTGAAACATTAGGCTGACCTCTTCATGACTAATATTTATCAGGTATTAGTTTATATTTAGAGAATCCAGAGAAAAATCAGCTCCTTTAAAAATTATTCATTTAATAAAATACAATTTTGAATGTTGATGTGGTGAAAGCAGAACTCTGTAGCTCAATAAAAAAAAAACAGAGAGAGGAAATTACTTTATCTACAGGCAGGTAAATTAAACATTTAAGAACATGCCACAGCAAAACTGGATGCTTTTCAAGACAGCAGTTCTGTGAAAAGAGGCTTAGGTAACCACTGATGTTAGCTGTTGGAAAAGCTAATTACATATCATCTTCCCCTTTTTTATCACCATAAACTTTTTAGTAATGTATCCTTTCCTTAATTATATACTTTATGTCCATCTCCTGTGTAGTAATTGCTACCTCAGATGACTTTTCTGGAGAAACCATGGACTTCAGCTAAATCTAGCTCTGGGCATATCTGTCACCCAATAGCTGGGAGTTTTTTCTTCAACAAGACACAAATCATCATAAACAAATGTAGCTGATTCCTATCACAAGGGAATGTTTAAAAAATATCATGTGGACAGAGAGAAGAACAGTACAATTTTCTCAGAAGTTAATGAATGTTGCTTACAGTTAATATGCATATGGCTGTGTGGTTTGGCCAAGAACTCAGTTCAGAAACTTTTATACACAATAAATATACATCATTATTTTCAGTGTACTGTATCTATGTTGATTTCTGAAGTGAAATAAGGAATCTCTCTGGCCCTAATGATAACAGCAGAGATCATTTATTGAGCACTTAATTTGTGCCAGGTAGCAAAGCTTTTTACATGATTATCCCATTTAATCCCCACAGTGGCTTTATGAAATAGGTGTTATCATTATCCTTCTTTTACAGATCAAGAATCTAAAGCTTCAAGAAGTAACCGGTCCAAGATCACAGAGCTGGTAAGTGAGAGACATAGGGTTTAAATACAGTAATATGACTGCCTCAATACTCCACTACTATGCTACCTATCTTCCCACTAATTTTGAAGATTTTATTTATCTGTTACAGTGTTTTTGGAACATTTTCTTGCTCTACTTTTACAAATAACAGCACTTAGACTTTCCTCCTTGGAGCTCAAGTTGGCCATTATAGATTGTTCTCTTAAGAGGGCTTTTCAATTCACACACACACACACACACAGCTTATGTCTTAATGGGAATCAACAAACCATTAAGGTCTTTGGAGACATAGATGGCACATGGGCAGACAGTTACAGGTAGGTATTTGTGTTCTGGCTCCATTAGCATAAGAAAAATGCTTTTTATTATTTACTGAGCTATCCCTGGACTGTTAGTGAAGGGGTATTTTTGAGCTGTTGTAGTCATTAAGAGTAAGCTATGGGGTTTCTGGAGCTATGGTGTTTCCATGGCTTCAAGGACTAGTCCCTTTCTCCTAATAAGATGAAATACTCCAAACTGATGAGGACTGGTTGGCCTCTGATTAGATACTGTTAAGTTTTGGAGAAGTTATTATTTATCTTACTTAGGCTTTCATTTTTATTGGGTCCAGAGCTTCAGTATGAAGAAGGGAGTTTGAGCTGTGACTGGAATCCTTGAATTGAAATACTTACTATCTAAGGAGAAATGTAAGCACCTATGGCAAGGTTTGGAGACAATAAAAGGTCTATGATTCATTCTCGGCCAGTGATGTCAAACCTGGGATCACCTTTTGCCAAAGCCAGATTCCCAAAGAAGGTCTGGCAACCTCCCAGGAACTCACTGAACTACCTCTGCCTAAGGTCCTTCAGTGGTTCCCTCTTGCCCACAGAATGCGGCCCAAACTCCACAAAAGGGCACACAGAGCTCTTCACAATCTGATTGCCTTTCCATCTCATCTCTAACTACTCTCTATCCTCCACACACACTCGAAGCCTCCAGTCCAAGAGAACTCCCTATGGATCATTTCTCTCCACTCCACTGTCCTTTCTCTTCTTCCAGGAGTGCCCTTCCCACCTTCAAGGCTGAGTTCAAATTTCACACCAGACTGAGTAAGGAACTAGGCCACTCTGTTTCTATTTTATTTGTACATATTCCTTATCAGAACATTTAGCATATTGCTATATTTGTTTGCTTACTTATTTTTCCAGGTAGACTGAGAGACTGTACAGAAATTATGGTTAATTCACCTTTCTTTCTCAGAATCTAGCACATAGGAAGTGTTTAATCAGTGCCCAGTGAATGCTGAGGAAGGCTCTTAAATTGTTCCAGGACACTAACAGTATTCAGCATACATATCTACCTTATCTTATTCTCAGTGAATCTTTTAATCTATGAAAATCTCAGTATTTTATCTTTTTATGTCACTTAATTTTAAAAGAATGAGGAGGGAGGCAAGATAATTCAATGGGGGAAAAACAGTCTTTTCACCAAATCATGCTGGGACAACTGGATACCCACATGAAAAAGGATGAAGCTAGGTTCCTTCTTCATACCATCCACAGAAATAACTCAAAGTAGATCATAGTCTTAAATATAAAAGCTAAAACTATAAAGTTCCTAAACAAAAATAGGCATACTTTTGTGACCTTGGATATAAGGCAATGGTTTTTCAGATATGAGACCAAAAAGCACAAACAACAACAAAAAAGTAGATATAATGATCTACATCAAAAGTGAAAGTTTTTGTGCTACAAATAATACAGCACAAAAAGTAGGAAAAACAATACCAAGAAAGTGAAAAGACAACACACAGAATGGGATAAAATATTTCCAAATCACATATTTCATAAGGGACTTATCAATGTATCTTTTTTTAAAGTTTATTTATTTATTTTGAGAGAGAGAGAGAGCAAGTGAACATGAGTAGAGAGTGAAAGAGAGAGAGAGAGGGAGAGAGAGAGAATCCCAAGCAGGCTCCATGCCATCAGTGCAGAGACTGATGCAGGGTTCGATCTCTTGAACTATGAGATCATGACCTGATCTGAAATCAAGAGACAGACACTTGACTGACTGAGCCACCCAAGCGTGCGCCCCTCAGTGTATCTTTATCTAGAATACATGAAGAACTCTTACAACTCAACAATACAAAATTAACCCAGTTAAAAATTGGGAAAAGGGTTTGAATAGACATTTCTCCAAAGAAGATACACAAATGGCCAAAAAACACATGAAATGCTGCTCAACATCATTACCCCCAGGAAAATGAAAATTCAAACAACAAGATACACTTCACACCCACCAGAATGGCTATAATAAGAAAGACAAAGAATAACAAAGGTTGGTAAGGATGTGGAAGAATCAAAACTCTCATTCATTGTTGGTAGGAATGCAAACTGGTGCAGTTACTTTGGGAAACAGTTTGGCAGTTCCTCAAAATGTTAAGCATGGAGTTACCATAGGACCAAGAATTCCACTCCTAGACTAACGAAAACACGTCCATGTAAAAACTTGTAGATGGATGTTTATAGCAGCACTATTCATAATAGCTCAAAAGTGGAAATAATTCAAATGTCCATCAATGGATGAATGGATAAATACAATGTGGTACATCCATACAATGAAATATCACTTGAAAATAAAAATAAATACAGATAGATGCTACAACATGAATGAGCACGGAAAATATACTAAGTGTGGGGCACTTGGGTGGTGCAGTTGGTGAAGCATCTGACCTTGATCTTGGCTCAGGTCATGATCTTACAGTTTGTGAGTTCAAGCCCCACACTGGGCTCTACACTGATGTTGCAGAGCCTGCTTAGGACTCTCTCTCTCCTTGTCTCTGATGCTCCCCTGCTTGTGCTCTCTCTCTCTCTCTCTCTCACAATAAATAAATAAACTTAAAAAATAAAGAAACTATACTAGGTGAAAGAAACCGGTCACAAAAGGCTGCATACTATATGATTCCACTTATGTGGACTAGGGTACAGAAAGTGAATTAATGGCTGCCTAGGGTTGAGGAGGGAGGAAGGAAGGGGTGAGTAACTCTTGGATGAGGGTGAGATTTCTCTTCAGGGTGATGAAAATGTGGTAAACTTAGACTGTGATGATGAGTGGACAACTCTTTCAGTATACTAAAGTCATTAAACTGTGTACTTTAAATGGATGATTTTTATGGTATGTGAATTATATAATGATAAAGGTATTTTTAAAGATCCAAAAGATGGGGACTAGCAAGGATCTGTGCAAAGACATGGACATCCCATGTCTCAGGTCACGAAGGAAAAATTATCTGCTTCTTTTATTTGCTTCTCGTAGTCTTCTTAGAACCCCAAAGAGGATCTGATACTCCAGGTGAGTGAGTTTTAACCATTCAGGGATTATGTTCAGAATTGGTTAAAAAGTCTGGTGAAGAGTATGGACCTTCTCTCCAGAAAACATATAAATGGATATGTCAATTCCTGAACATACACACATACACACACAATTTTAGGACGTTTTCTGAAACTCAAAACCTATTTAATAAGGTGTTCCTCAAAAAATGTTCCTTGGTAAAATAATTTGGGACCTGTCATGTGGAAGAGTGGTTTTGCAGGGGCCCTGAGGAGCCTGGTGTAAATCGACCTAATAACTTGGTTTAACCCAGTGTTCCCTGGTGATATTAGATTAAAAAGATAATAATTACAAACATCTGTTGGATCACAAATTCTCTTGAGGAACACAGTTTAAGAAAGGACAAACTTGGAAGAGTTTATCCATAGGCTATCTTTCCATGGCAGTGGTTCTTGACTTTGGCTGCACAGCAGAATCTCTGAGAAGCTTTTCAACATTTCAAGGTCCAGGTTGCACTCAAATCAATTAAATCACAATCTCTGTAGTTGGAGCCCAGTAATCTGTGTTTTTTAAAGCTCCCCCTTCCCCCAACCCCTGAGTGATTCCCAGATGGAGCTAAGGCTGAGAATCACTGCTGCAGGGCAGCTCATCCCTATTTCTAGGGAGCTCGTCCATCACACCAGCCCCTGATCTAGAAGTCTGGGTCAGGTCCCACTCAGTGGTCACAGCCATCCCAAGTGATTTGGATATACGTGGTCCTTAGACCATACTTCAAGAAGCAGCTTTATAAACGAAAGAGGGAAATATCTGGCTTAATTAACTTACCACCACAGACAGAATCTTTAAAATGGTTCTTAGAGTGTGGATTCCAGACTACCAGCAGTCAGCATCACCTTGGAATTTGCTAGAATTTAAAAACAGGGGCCCAACCTCAGACCTAGAAAATTAAAAACTCCAAGGGGTTGGGGGGGGGGCAGCAATCTGTGTTAACAGGTCTCCAAGGTGATTCTGCTGTATTCTAAAGTTTGAGAACTGCCAGGATAAAGTGTAGCATAAATCAATCACACATACATTTTTAATAAACTAATGAGTATTACTGATTATATAATCATCAGATTGTGCTTATCTCAACTGTACAGATAGAGGTCCCAGATTATTTTAGAAGGGACTCTTTTCCATTAAACTTACTCTGACCTTCAAAATAGTTAACAAAACACAATTGGAATTATTTTTGAGGAAGAAGAAGGTTAAAGCTGAATAAGATGCCTCCCAGGGACAAAAATTTGGATATGACCATCCTTCACACTGATTTTGGGAAAAATATCCTCTTTAGTTAAAAAAAACATAAAACATATTGACTGAAAACCAGCAGAGAGCTTGCCATTATATCTGGTTTAATAAAATCTGCCAGAGAGGACAGTGGTGGTGAAACGAATGGCATATATATCAGCACAACAAACAAATGGAAATCAGATAATCCCATTTTTAAAAAATGTTTCTTTATTTATTTTCAGAGAGAGAGAGCATGCATGTGAGCAGGGGAGGAGCAGAAAGAGAGAAAGAGAGAGAATCCCAAGCAGGCTCTGTGCTGTCAGCACAGAGCTTGACATAAAGTTTGATCTTACAAACCTTGAGATCATGACCTGAGCCAAAATCAAGAGTTGGAGGCTTCACTGACTGAACCACCCAGACGCCCCCAGATAATCCCATTTGAGGTCTTTCCAAGCTTAGATACTTTTCCCAGGAATTACCTCCTCCATGGAACAAAACTGTCAACAAACAACCCTGAGTAAGAGAGTCCATCTCTCTCAATGGTGTGGAAGTTGGGCTACTCCGTAGGGGACAATAATGAATGGTTTAGGATGTCATTTCCCACAGGAAATGAGGATCCAGAAACAATGTTTGCCAGTGACTGGACAGACACTTCCTCTCAATTATTGAGGGTTATGTGAGTCTCTTCTAACTTTATAGATTCTTGGGATAGTCCCTAATGGAGAGCCATTAACTTTATAAACTTAAAAATGTTTGTTGAATTGTATTAAATTATATTGTTCTGTATTAAAAGGTAAACCCTCCCCTTTACAACAGCTGCCATAGTCAGTTCAGACTCTGTGCTGAGAGACGTACCCCTGTCATTGCTTGCCAGGGAATTTCTTCCAGGGAGTTTTATAGATATATTTCCTACACAATAGGCACTAACTCTGGTCTACTCTTCTGTTGGGTAGGAAAGCACCAAAAGCAAATTAGCCTGTTACTGCTCATTTTCTCCTTGATAAATTTGAGAACATACTTTCCTAACAGAAGTTGGGTAGGCTTATTCTGTGATTACTACTGCATATTTTCTCAACTAAGAGAGAACATAGGCAAATGGAATTTAAAACTAGAGACAATGGCAAAACAAGCAGCCTTACCCTCAATCTACAAGTGAGCTGCCTATCTCATCAACAATCCGACAACCAATTTGGGGCCCAGGACAGAATCTCTACTCAGAATTGGAAGTCAAGAGGACAGAAGCATCTCTTTCCCATTGCTGTGCTTCCTGAACCTGCACCACTTGCTTGAACTATGAGCCCTGTACATTTTTCCTCCTTCTCTAGCTCTTCCTACCCATACCATCCTCCCTCCTGGCCATGCCTATTCTGCCCTTCAGAATCCAATTTCCCTACATCTTCAACCTCTTCCTGGAATGTCGTTTCCACTTTCCTCACTTTTAGTGAAAACTGACTTTCTCCCTTGCCATATCTTGAGTAAAGACGGCACACTCTCCCCCATCGTTCTGTTCAGATGTTGGTTCTCTATCACCTGGCAGAGAGGTTCATTCTACCCATCCCTTCCACATGTCTCCATCCCTGTGCTCTCCCGACTCTTCGAGTCACATCTCTTTCATGGAGGAAGCTGCATCTAGCTACCAGTCTTCCTTTCCACCTCAACCTCTGAAATCATCTTGCTGGATCATGGTTTCTTAGTCATTGGCCCTGCACCTGTGGCACACCTGCCATGCAGAACTATCTGGAATTACTAAGCAAGACAAGGTCTCCCTTATGTCCATCCTTTGTACATACTGTTTCCTCTGCCCGCGATGCCATTCTTCATCTCAAAGTCCTGCATCTTCTTCAGGGGTCACTCAAATCTCACCTCCAGAAAGCTTTCTGTGTCTGTTTTCCAACAGTGTGTATGTAGGCCCTTACAACAGCACTTATTTAAGTCTATGATACATTCTTTTTGCCATTCAATCATTTAACATAAACTTACTGGATATCTGAGTTGTGCTAGGCAATACCAAACTTCACTATCTCAATCATATACTTGGGTAAATGTTTAAAGGATTCTTTTTTTTTTTTTTTTTAATTCACTGGCAACTATTGGCATTGCCTGTAGATACCCAATTTCCCAAGTCCATGCTAAGCTGTTTCTCAGAAACAGAAGTTTGGTTTTTAAATAATTACAGCTAAATGGTGCCTCTCCCCCCTTGGGCTCTATGTTAAGCACATGGGTCTGCATTTCACTTCTCCACTCGGACGCTGATATGGCAGACCCTACCATATGAACTCAATTACAGGTTTAATGTGTTCAGAATCTGCCGAATGCCCATTTTGAGAGGCATGTTTGCCAACAGGTTGTCAGAGATGACAATAAACTAGTGTTTCTGATAGTTCAGTGTTGTATCAAAGTCAGCATTGCCTTGGGGAAGGGGAGTGTGTTAAAAATGCAGACTCACAGGCTGCTCGGCAAGTTATGATTTCTCAGGTCTCCGTTGGGCCTGGGAATGTGAATGTTAATAAGCGGTGGGTACTGTTACTAAGCGGTGTCCTCAGGTGCACTGTTCTAGATTCCACAGGCTCCGCTTCTGACCTAACACATGTCGTCAATGAGAAAATCCCTAGAGAAAAATTCTTTTTGAGTGACTACCTGATATCAGACTCTCAGCTTTAGGGCAGCACTGTTTCAAGAACAGCTTGTTTAAGAGCACTTTTGCAAAGCCCTGGTTGAAGATATCATTTGCTGTTACCAAACAATTTTTGTACAGGGGTCCCACATATTACTTCATACTGAACATAATTCAAAACAGGATTTTCTGCATAAGTTTATAAGCTTTCTTTTGCTATCAAAATGAAGATTTTACCCATTGTATGTATGTATGTGTATATTTAAAAATATACATATTTTTGTATATATACATATACATATTTTTGTGTTCATATACACAAAAATACACATATTTATTATTACTATTATTTGCTTTTCACTTCCTTTTTTTCCTTAGCTACCAGGAAACAAAGTCAACTTTTCAGTGCTCAAACTGAGAAATATAAACCCTAAATTATCTATCCTTACATCTCCTGGAACAGGTAAGCATAAACAGAATAATAATAATATTTCGCATTTATCGAGCACTTTCTATAGACCAATACATCTTATTTTCATTTAATTCTCTAAAACCCCATGAGTAGGTATGAATGCCGATAATGCATATTATCTTACATACAAGGAAGTTGAGGGCAACAGTCCTTATGAGGTGGAGTAAGGTCCAGAATGGCGTGAAGGCAGTGGGCACCCTGGAGAGACTGGAAATGCTCAGTGGTGACGGGGGCTCTGAAAGGGTGGATTCTAAGTGGGATTCCACTAAAAACTATATTCTTATCAGTTTTGGCTTTGAGGCATACCAAGCCAATTTGTCCCAACACGTGGGCAGATCACTTTAAGATGGCTCATACAACTGTATTGGAATGGGTACAGTTATCATATCATTCCCGCCTGGAAAATATGAACGCTATGCATAAAACTTTTAAGGACCCCAACTCACAAGTTCCCTCTTCTGGCCACTCTCTGTGTCAGAAAATCCCATCTGCTGTGAAGCAGGTGGTAACTTGCAGTGACTTCCTAATGTAACTCTGGTGACATGACTGCCTATGTTCATTCAGGGCAAGGGGAAGGCATTACTCAGAACTCTTCATTGGAAGCGCCATGAATTCCATAAAGAACCTATCGAGATATGAATGTCTACAAACCCAGGAAGTAATATCACTTTAAGCCAATTTTTTGTTTCAGATGTTGAATTTAAATATAACTACTGGGGATCTTATGGACTCCAGTAGTCTCCTGGTTGAGACAGACACATTATCTTGTGCTTTACTAAAGGGTTATACTTTTGCCAGTACATCTCTCCCAAGGCTTATACAGGCTGTCGGCAGTGGAGATACTAGAATAGGATTTCCTTCTTTTGCAACAGCATTTTATTCTAAAATCAATGCCATAACTTTCATAGCTAATGGATTTTGTTGGTATGCATTTATCTGCTGCAGAGAAAGTCATTGCTTCCATCAGGCTGCTCCAAATAGGATGGACTAAAGCAAGCAAGACGGTATTCTTGTCAAAGCCACCTCATATTCCAATTGACATACTGTATTCTAGTGCTGACAGCTGAAGGCTAGAGTTTTGATTAATCCATGTTCCTCTCATTATAAACACAACCTCTCTTCCCTGAAGGTTCCAGCAATCACTCTGGCAAGTGTTAGACCTTGACAGAACAACATTTATCCTTTGGTGGCCACTGTATGTACAAGAGAGAAAGCTGGTTTTGTTTTCCAAATCTCCTTGGGCATTGTTGAAAAGGGCTCATTTGTGAATGCATGTGTTTCAACAAGCTCAAGGCTGTGTTTTGTTTTTCTCTTCCATAGAAGAGGGCAGTGAGGGAGAGGAAGCAGGTGTACAGTTAATCCAAAGCATGACGGACCCCGGGTGAAAAGTCATTTCAAAGTGCACTGTGAGGCAGCACCCAGTCAGGGCCTGCATGACTGGGTTCAGGGTGAGGGCAGGGCAGCGTGCCTCTAGCTCCACCTCCACACTAGACTGGGGGAGTCAGAAATGGCAGATTGACCCCCACTCCTCCCAGTCCCCTGGCTGAACTATCAAGGCCTCTTGGGAGCTTATTCTCTGGACTGCTCGTGGTCATGACTATTTTTGAGACTCTGCAATAGTTGAAAGCATCCCAGGGTACTCAGTGGCCAGTCTGATATTCAGTCACCAAATAACAGCGGAAAGGAAGGGCAGAGGGGTTGAAGGTGCCCACTAAGAAGTATTTTCGCGCAGTACAGCGTGATGACTATAGTTAACGATACTATATTGTACACTTGAAAGTTGCTAAGAGACATCTCAAAACTTCTCAAAAGAACAAAATATGTAATGTGTGAGATAAACTTATTGTGCTAATCATTTCACAATATAGACACATATCAAATCATTATGTTGTACACTTTAAACTTACACAAGGTTATATGTCAAATATAATAAAATATTATTGGAAAAAATAATCTTCCCGTTTTAAAAAAAAAAAAAAAAAAGAACTGGATTCATGCAGCAGCAAGGTGATGAGCTCTACATTTGTTTCCCAGACCTTGGGCAAAGGGAATGACTTGTTTTACCCTATTTGAAAAATGAGGGTTTGAACACAGGCTTCCATTATTTAGGCTGTTCAAATGTTTACTCATTAAAGGGAAAGAGAGTAATGTTTATTCAGAAACTGTTGTGTGTTACATAGTTTCTTTTTTTTAATGTTTATCTTTTTTGAGAGAGAGAGAGAGAGAGACAGAGAGAGACAGAGAGCGAGTAGGGGAGGGGCAGAGAGAGGGAGACACAGAATCTGAAGCAGGCTCCAGGCTCCAAGCTGTCAGCACAGAGCCCTACATTGGGCTTGAACTCGTGAACCACAAGATCATGAGCAGAGCCGAAGTTGTCTGCTTAACTGACTGAGCCACCTAGGCACCCCTAGTTACTTTCATAAATTACCTCGTTTAATGCTTACAACAACCTGACAGGTTTTTACCCTCACTTCTCAAGAGAATGGAAGCACAGAGAAGTCAGTTCACTTGCTTTAAGTTCACGAAGATGGTAAGTGCTCACGCTGAGATTCAATCTGGGTTGGTCTGGTTCCAAACCTCTAGACCTTGTGTGACATCCAGGCCTCTCCTTACACCAGCTTGCCTTCATCCTTGTAAAGGGTATCTTGCAGGGCTTCCAGAGAAGGAAAAAGCAAGGCTATGTCAAGGCATACATCTGAGTTGATTACATGGACCATGGATTCATTTATTTTAGGCAGAGGATGTCCAAATTCCGGACGCTCCACCCCAGCCATGCTGAATTTCTTTGTTTCTGCCTGAAACGTTGGTAAAATTATCTGAATTCTTATAGCTTTGCCCAGACCTTGACCCTGATCTGGTCTCACTCAGGTATCAAGATACCACCACTACCTCTGAACAACCTGCTTATCTTGCAAAGGTTCCTGGTGAATCCTCCCATGAATACAATCGTCTGCCATACCACCTGCCTAGGATCGTGCCCCTCATAACTGGGGCAAAACCCCATGCCCCATCACACCCTCCCTGGCTTGACCTCTTCCAAATAACAGGAATGGTAATTTTGTCACTTGTAATAAATGGTGTGGGTCATAGCATTCCAGATCAGCCATGTAATAGTTTGGTTAATTCACTTCACACAAAGGCAGAAATACACATTCTGTTGAAATCCTAGCATGCTGTGGTTGCATAATTTTAGGTAACTGTGGTAGGAGAAAGAAGCCAGCAGAGTTGGAGCAGGGAACCAGATTTAAATTCTCATGACCATCTATTAATATTTATTGTCTACAGGACCTATGCTCCTGTGCAGGATTCTTCCCAGATGATCCAGGTTTTCCCCCCATAAATTCTCATTAAGACATATTTCATGCCTTAATTTCCAGTAAAAATATAGAAAGGTGGCATTCTTTATTCCTCAGAGTGAGTTTCATTTCCATATTTTATAATGCAATAGAATGTCACAAAACAGAATAAATGAGCCAAGAATGAAATTTCTTCTGCTGAAACTGAAAAGACTCATACCTTTCCTTCTATCCTGCTGACTTTTACTTACCAGGAAAAACAAGGCTCTTTGTAAAACAAGAGGGGAAGTAACATTCCTCCCTCTGCTCCCACTGTATCCTCCCCACACTGGCCCCAACATCACAGCCATTGACTGGTTCAGACTAAGTTCATTAAACAAAGGTGCGAGAACCGCTAAAAGTTCTTGTAAAATATCGGCACAATTTTATCCTCATTCCCAGCTGCCCTTTAATTATCTGGCAGAGCTAGGGCATGTAATAAGTAATCTGGATAAATAGCACTTGGCATATTTTAAGTAAATGTCAAACCAGGTTAGTTTGTGGAGTCTGCTTTTTCTCCATTAATGGGATGCCCATGGGAAATAACCAATGTTCTTTCTTCAAAAAGCATGGAACTGTGGGCCCTGAGTTTTCAGTGACTGCCAATTCAATCACTATTTAAATATTAGGTACTCTCTGCAAAAGTACTTCTGGAACTTCAGCTGCATTTCTGTCTGTCCGATAACTTGCAACAATGGTAAGAGAGAGTAAAACATCCTCCTTTCCAGAGGGATGGAAACAGAATTCTGTGGAGAGAACATGGAGCAAGGTGATCTCCTTGAGTGAAAGAACCAGGGATTTTTCTTAGAAGTAGACAAGTGCCATCTAAAAATGGGCCTCGGTTAATTCTGACAACTGTGAGAGCCATTCATTAGCTATATAATTGTAGAGCTGTATTCATACCTGTGTTTATAAGCCTTTGCACCTATCTGGCTCATTCTCTGCCCGCCCCCTCAACTGCCCAGGCCTGGACTTCTGCCACACCTGCCTGGCAGGTCAGTTTCGCAAGGCTCTTTGTCTGCTGCAACACCTGGGCTGCTGAGGTGACAATAATTCAACAACTCAACCACAAGGGCCGATGCTGCCACAAATTTTTCGTCTCCATTTTTAACCAGACCATTTTTTCATTTGTCTTTCATCAGCTTCCTTTTCTATTCTCCTTAGGGGCCATCCCAAAGCTTTACTGTTCTCCTGCAATCTCCTTACCACACTCTTATTCCCTTTTGCTCAACAGACACCACCAACCCTGCTTTGTTCAGAGCAGAGAGAAAGAACAGCTCTGAGGTGGGCAGTCTTGCAACTTTATGACTGACCCAGGTGATGGCTGAGAAAGCATCAGCTCTCGGGACTCTCCTTACCATCTTTGATTCTTCCCTGCAAACCATGCACATCTCATGGACACCTGACCTCGGCTTAATATAGTGGTATTGGCCCCACTCTGAACCTTTTAACTAGAAGAACAGTCTTGACTTCCTTGACTGATACTCAGCACTTCTTGGGATTTAGCTTCCACTCACTCCTTGGCTCCTTCTGTTCCTGGAAATCTCATTTTTCCTCTGTTGTCAGTGCCCAAATTCCAGCATCAGCCTTCACTGCACCAACCCTGGCCTCCTCCAAGGAAAAGCCCCAATGAAAATGTTTTTATAACAAATCCTTCCTTATAGAGCTCTTCCTTGATTCTCTGGGCTCACAAAAAAAAATAAAACAAAGGTGTCTGTTAGGTCAAAGCTCTCAGCTTTGCTGGCCCGCTTTCCTTGGCCCTAGCGGTAAGCACATGGGTGCCCACCTCCACCTGTTTTCCCAAGACAATCTCATTGACTCCCAAGGATTCAGGTATCCTTTTATGACAATGATTCCTAAATGATATTTCTGGTCCCCCTCTATCCTAAGCATCTAACATACCATGTGACATTCAACACGTCTGAAACCAAAATAATTTTTCTCCTCTTTCTGTATTTTTTATACAGACTTAACAGAACCCTAAACCTGTGCCTTATCTAGACTCTCCCCTCTTACTCCCTGTCTCATTTCCTGAAGCTCTGTTGATTTCGCCTTTCGTGATTGCTTGAACCTGCCTCACCTCTCCATCCCTAAATGCTCTTGTCCTCTCTTACCTGATCTACTGAAATAACTTTCTAACTTGGTTATAGGAAGGGCCAGATAGTAACTTGGTTCCTTTTTTCTTCCCTGCTTCCCATCAAATCAGTTGTTTCTAACTTTAGACAAATATGAGAATCACGTAGGAAGCTTTAATACTGGTGCTTGGATCCCAATCCCCAAATATTCTGTTGTAATTTAGTCTGGGGAAGATCTAGGAATTGAGATTAAAAAAAAAAAATGCCCCAGGTGACTCAAGTGTACCTGTTAGGTTGAGAGCTGTGGCCCTGCCTGTGGTTCTGTGATGTAAAGACCCCGTCTATGTGCATATAGGAGACTGGTGTTAAGATATCCCACAGGTGAGGATAACAGGATGGGTGCAGGGATGGAATGGGAACATAGATCTACAGAAAGGGGGAAAGCAGAAATGGCAGGAAGTAAGGGGGAGCCATCAGCCCCAGAAACCCACTGGCCTGTGTGTGCAATGTCACAGAACATCTGCCTCCAAGAAGGTTGCTACCTGCTTTCAGGTGCTTCAGGGCAAGCCTCTGACTGCACAGCCCATGTAGTGCCTCCAGCCAATTATGGGCTGGGCCTTGTCCTGGCATGTGAGCCTTAATACTGTCCATTTCTAGGCTGAGCCTACTGTGAGAAGATCTAGAATTTTCTGGCAGCCCTGGCTAGAAGGTGACATCACCCGTACTGCTGAAGGCTGAAGAAGGCAGCATTCCCCAGCTGGCAGGACTCCTGGACATGCTTCTTCAGCTGGCCTCTATAGGAGGAAGATGCTGCCTGTTCCATACTCCTCCCAACCCTTCTACTGCAGACATGGAGTTATTGCAGGAAGTAAAGAACTGGGCATGGTGGAGCAAGTTGTCCTTCTCAATGAGCTACAAAAAATGGAATTTTTCTCTTGGCTCAAGAAAGTCAGAACATTTGCTTTTATAAAGCAAGCAGCAATCTCCTACTTGTCACCACGCTGCTACAAAATGACAACCAAGACCTCTAACTCATGTTAACCAGGTATTACAGGTTGAATTGTGTCCCCTAAGAAAAGATACGTTGAAAGTCCTAATCTCCACTACCTTAGAATGTTACCTTATTTGGAAATAGGGTCTTTATGGAGGTAGTCAAATGGAAATAGGGTCTTTAGGGTGGGCCATAATTTAATATGACAGGCTTCCTTATAAAAATAAAGGAATTTTGGACACAGAGACAGACCCATCCCAGACACATTACCTATCCCAGGGGTAAACACTGTCAAGACACAAGGGAGAAAGCCACATGAAGACAGAAATGCAGAAGCATCTGTAGGCCAAGGAATGCCAAAGGTTGCTGGCAAACCATCAGAAGCTAGGAAGAAGCAAGGAAGGATTCTTCTACAGGTTTCAGAGGGAGCATGGCCCTTGCTTTTGGACTTCTAGCTTCAAGAATTGTGAAAAAAATGAATTTCTGTTGTTTTATGTCACACAGCTTGGGGTACTTATTATACCCCTTAGAACACTTATGCCTTAGAACACTAATATACCAAGTATACTATTGGTCATCAGAGGCGCAGGCTCTCTGGGATGCATTCTAGCCCAAGAACCGTCTGGAGGTAGGTGTATTGTTCAGTAATGTGAACCTCTCCTGATTCCAATCCTCCATAGGCTGTTTTGTGCAGACATCAGTTACTCGCTTCTTTGTGCAGGTTCAAAGCTTTCCTCACTACCTTCTGCAGATAGGAAAGGCCATTGCCTTATGATTTATCTAGCTACCATTAAATGCCTGACTAATTTGTACTAGGTCTCACTTATATTATAACCTTTAATTTTCACAATAACCTTATGCCATAGGTAGTAATATCTTCATTTTAGGATAGAGAAGCTGAGGTTCAGAAGCACTAACTTCACAAAGGTAGAAAGCTAAGAAAGGGCAGGCCTTGGGGTCTGGCCCAAGCCAACCTGGTCTCTAAGGCCTTGCCAACTTCACCATAGCCTGCTGCCTCCTGGGCACAGTAAGTTCCTCAGACCCTTGGTGGTGCAGATCTTGCTTCAGATATTAGCAGCAGGGACTCTGTGGGCATCTGTCTGCTAACTAATTGGTGACTACAGGCTTTTTGCTCAAGCTGGGACACCCTGATGGCTGTTCTACTTGATGAATGAGCCATGATCCCACCCTGAGTTATAAAACAATTCACGGAGACTTTAATCATTGACCCAACCAACATTTCTTAACTGAGATATTACAGTAGGCCTGAGGGACCCAAACTCTCTCCATTCCATCTATTCTTTAAAAAAATATTTTTAAGTTTTTAATTTATTTTTGAGAGAGAGAGAGAGAGAGAGAGAGAGGCAGAAAGAGAGGGAGACACAGAATCTGAAGCAGGCTCCAAGCTCTAAGCTGTCAGCACAAAGACCAATGTGAGGCTTGAACTTATGAACCGTGAGATCACAACCTGAGCCGAAGTCAGATGCTCAGTCTACTGAACCACCCAGGTGCCCCACTCCATCTATTCTTTAAGTGAATATATTTACTTGCTGTTGAGTTTTAAAAATTCTCTATATATTCCAGATACAAATCCTTCGCCAGACTTGATGATCTGCAAGTATTTTCTCCCAGGAAACAGTCTCCTGTCCTTCATAGGTCTGTAATGTCAGGGGGAAGACAGAAATGCCATCCTGACTCCAGCTTCGTTCCTTCCATTTTTATCAGTGGGCCCAGGGCACCCTTCCCTAAGGAATCCAGGCCTGGCCAGCCTGGGGCTACTATTCCTCTTTTTATTTTCTTGACAGTCTGGGTCTATTATGTATCTGATGGATACAAAAAAAAAAAAAAAAAAAAAAAAAATCCCAAGACAGCCAGTTTACTGAAAAAAAAAAAAATCCCAAATAGACATTTTATATTTTAACTGCCATCCAGACCAGTGAGTCTGTAATTAGTCTAGAAACTGTGGCAGTTCAAATAATCCAAATAATATGGATGCTATAATGCAATTTTCCCGGGGAATAGCTACCATAGTCACACGTCCACCCCCACCCCCTTTATTTTATTTTGTATAATACCTGTATCTGAATCCACAGGCAGTCACACATTTTCAGCACCAACACAGAAATGAGGTTAAGCATTACATATCCATATGCTGGTATGGTCTCTTTCAAAATTCAGTGCAGACACCCCTACCACATAGCAGGGTTTACTTTCTACAGAAGCTCAACAGATATACAATTTGCATAAAGTTTTAAAATGCCTGGATCAAACTCCTTTGTGAAATCAACCGCTACATTTTTAAAGAGTCTAATTTATTAGCTGAATAATGACCTCATGAAAACCATCTTAGCAAGAGGTTGCACACTTTTTAGTTGATATTTGAATGTTAAAAAATTTTCTTCTAGGAATTTCACTGACCCAAATATCCCCCAAAGGAAAAATCAGCCATGATGTCATTTATTGTGGGGAAATAGGTTCAAGAATTCCTTATACTTACATAAATGGGTTAGAAGAAAGTTTGGGACAGAAAGCCCTCACCACAGAGTGAAAGCACCCGAGGTTAGCTAGGGAGATAGTATAGTGGGATCACGAGTAACTTGTTATAACATCTGCAGGAAATTACTTTCCATCTGATGCCAGTGTACCTTGATCACAAATGCCACTTGCCTCCCAGACCCTTTGTTTCCACATATATTAATGATTACTGTCTGATTGTTTTCTTCACGTTCACCATGTGGGTACTATCTTGTGAGCTCAATAAATACAGAGACAGAACCCCTGTTCATCAATAAATACGGAGACTGAATGCCTGTTCAGGGCTCTTGTCTCCTCCCAAACATTAGCCTCTCTTGTATTCAGTTCTGCATCTGCTCTGTTGCTGGACAAGAAAGAACTCTAGACTCATAATCTGTGACAATTTATAGTCATTGAGAAGCCTCTGCGGGAAGGATGATATCCCTGCATCAGGACCACAGATGAGTCTCCATCTTCTGCTTTTTTAAGCAGGAGGTGGACATTCATGTAGAGTCAGATTTTCCAGCTTTCAGATAGGCAATTCTCTAGAAAGGCCCATTTATTTTTTAACAGAGTTGAGCAGGTTTTCTAGGATCTATTTTTACTTATTTAAAATATATATGTTTTTAATGTTCAGTTTTGAAAGAGAGAGACAGAGAGAGAAGTAGGGGAGGGGCAGAGGGAGAGAGAGACACAGAATCCCAAACAGGCTCTGCGCTGTCAGTGTAGAGCCTGAGGCAGGGTTCAAACCCACAAACCATGAGATCATGACCTGAGTCAAAGTCGGATGCTCAACTGACTGAGTCACCAGGCACCCCCCTTTTTATTTACTTTAAATTTTATTTTTTTAATTAAAAATTTTTTTTAATGTTTATTTATTTCTGAGACAGAGAAAGACAGAGCATGAGTGGGGGAGAGGCAGAGAGAGAGGGAGATACAGAATCAGAAGCAGGCTCCAGACTCTGAGCTGTCAGCACAGAGCCCGATGCGGGGCTCGAACTCACAAACTGTGAGATCATGACCTGAGCCGAAGTCGGTTGCTCAACTGACTGAGCCACCCAGGTGCCCCTCTTTTTATTTACTTTAAATTAAGAACAGTGGGGTGCCTGGGTAGCTCAGTTGGTTAAGCTTCCAACTTCGGCTCAGGTCATGATCTCATGGTCCAAGGGTTCGAGCCTTGCATTGGGGTCTGTGCTGACAGCTCAGAGCCTGGAGCCTGCTTTGGATTCTGTGTCTCCCTCTCTCTCTGTTCCTCCTTTGTTCATGGTCTATCTCTATTTCAAAAATTAATAAACATTAAAAAATGTTTTTAGGGGCGCCTGGGTGGCTTGGTCGGTTAAGCGTCCGACTTTGGCTCAGGTCATGATCTCGCGGTCCGTGAGTTCGAGCCCCGCGTCGGGCTCTGTGCTGACAGCCCAGAGCCTGGAGCCTGTTTCAGATTCTGTGTCTCCCTCTCTCTCTGCCCCTCCCCCGTTCATGCTCTGTCTCTCTCTGTCTCAAAAATAAATAAACGTTAAAAAAAAAAAAATTAAAAAAAAAATGTTTTTAAATAAATTAAGAACAGTAAAATGAGGTTTTTTTTGGTGATCAGTTCTATGAGTTTTAACAAATGTGTATATTCATGGAACTATCACCACAGCCAGGATACAGAACAACTCCATGATCCCCCCAATACTACCACTTAGTAGTCACACCATCCCTTTATCCCTGGCCCCTGGCAAAACTGAGCTGATCTCTAACAGTTTGCCTTTTATAGAATGTCCTATAAATAGAACCATATAGTATGTAACCTTTTGATTCTGGCTTCTTTCACTCAGCAGCATAACTTTGAGATTCATCCAAGTTGCATGTATCAATAGATGGCTATTTTACTTTATTTTGGAAAGAACACTTAACATAAGATCTAAGATTTTTAAGTGTACAATACAGTATTGTTGACTATAGGTACAATGTCATACAGCAGAGTTCTAGAGCTTATTCACCCTTGACTGACATTTTATGCTTGCTGATTAGTAATTCCCCATTTCCCCACTCCCTCCAGCCCCTGGCAACCACTATCCCACTCTTGGATTCTATGAATTTGAATAAATTTTAGATACCTCATGTAAGTGGAATCATGAAGTTATTTGTTTTTCCACGATTGGCTTATTTTATTTAGCATAATGTTCCCAAGGTTCATCCCTGTTGTCATATAATATAGAATTTTCTTCTTTTTTTCTTTTTAAAGCTGAATGGTATTCCATTGTATGTATATACCACGGTTTCTTTATCCATTCATCCATTCATCCCTGTCTTGGCCACGTCTCAATGAACAAAGAGACGATAGTATCTCAGGTATTAATATCTCTGATTTCAGTTCTTTTGGGCAAATACCTAGAAGTGGAACTGCTGTATCTCATAATGGTTCTATTTTTAATTTTTGGAGAACTTCTGTTTTCCTTAGTGACTGAAATATTTTGTATTTCCATCAACAGTGTGCAAAGTTTCCAATTTCTCCATATCTTCAACACCTGTTGTCTTTCAATCATTCAATACTTTGTATGGCTTTTTTTTTTTAACACCATATGGATATACCATAATTTGCTTAGTCATGTACCCACTGAAGGAAACTGCCAAATTGTTTTCCAGAGTGTACCATTTTGCTTGCCCACCAGCAATGTATAAGAGTTCTAGTTTCTCTACATCTTCACCAGGACTAATATTATCTAAATTTTTTTATTTCAGCCATTCCAGTAGGTATATAGTAGTACCTAATCGTGGTTTTAATGTGTATTTTCCTTAATTAACAACACCATTGGGGATCTTCTCTTGTGATTTTTGCCATTCCTATATCCTCTTTGCTGAAATGTCTGCTTATTTTTTTTGCCTTTTAAATGTAATTTTTAAAAATAAACTTTTTAGAACAGTTTAGAGTAACAGAAAAATTGCAGTGATGGTAGAGTTCCCATGCATCCTAAACTCAATTTTCTTTATTAACATCTTACATTAGTATGGTGGGTTTGCTGCAATAAATGAAGTAATGCTGATATATTATTATTAATTAAAGCTCATACTTTATTCAGATTTCCTTAGTTTTTACCTAAAGCTGTTGTGTAAAAACTACCTTTTCTATTCCAGCATACTACATTACATTTAGTCACCATGTCTTCTTGGTCTCCTCTTGGCTGTGCGACAGTTTCTCAGACTTCCCTTGGTTTTGATGACCTTGATAGTTTTCAAGAGTCCTGGTCAGGTATTCTGCAGAACATCCTTCGGTTGAGGATTGTCTAAATGTTTTTCTCATGGTTAGACTGGGGTTCTGGTTTTATGGGAGCAAGGACAAAAAAAGGGAAAAATGCTATTTTCATCGTATCATAGCATAGTGGAACATGGCTTATCTATGTTGATGTTAACCTGGATCACCTCACCTGTTTAAGGTAGTGTTTTTCCACTCCTTCTCCTTTCCATACTGTAGTCTTTGGGAAGAAGTCATTATGTGCAGCTTGCACCTAAGTAGTGGAGAGTTGTACTCTTCCTCCGTGAGAGTGGACTAGCTACATACATCATGTAGAATTTTGCTTTTGTACATTTCTAATTGAAGTATAATCGAAATACAGTATCATGTTAGTTTCAGGTGTACAACATAGTGATTCTTCCCTTATATACATTGCAAAATGATCACTATCATAAGTTATTACCATCTGTCACCATACAAAGTTAATATAAGATTATTGACTATATTCCTCATGCTGTGCAATACATTTCCCATGACTTGTCTTGTAACTGGGAGTCTGTACTTCTTCATTTTGCTACTCCCAACCCCCTTCTCTGGCAACCATCAATCAGTCTGATCTCTGTATCTATTGGTCTTGTTTTGTTTGTTTTGTTTTTAGATTCCACATATAAGTGAAATGATATGGTATTTGTCTTTCTCTGTCTGGCTTATTTCACTTAGTCTAATACCCTCAAGGTCCATGTATGTTGTCACAAATGGCAAGATTTCATTCTTTTTTATTGCTGTTGCCCATTTTTTAATTGAGTGTTTACTTGTGAGTTTTAATAGTTCTCCAGATGTCCTGCATACAAATCCTTTGTCAGATACATGAATTGCAAATATTTGCTCCCAGTTGCTGGCTTCTCTCTTTATTCTCTTAATAGTAGCTTCTGTTAGCAAAGGTTTTAAATTTTACTGAGTTCCAAATTCTCCATCATCAGTCCTCCAGAAAGCCAGAAAGCTGGGGCTCTACTCACTTCCATCTTCAGCAACTGCACTCACGTTCCAGGCTAAGTGGAGGGAAGCCAGAGAGGTGGGTTCTCAGCACCTCTTTGGGACCACAGCTCTTCAGACCAGAGAAAAAGGTTATTCTTCCTCAGGGTTTTAGGCACCTGTAGACCCCGCACAGCTGCTGCTATGGAACTGGCTGGGGGCTGGGCCATGACAGAATTGAGGGAAAAACCTGTAAGTAGTCCCATTGGTTCATCTTGAGTCTGAACCTTGATTCTGGGCTGTAGAATACTAGAGGGAAATGGGGAACTTGTTGCCATTGATGGTGCTTCAAATTCTAACCTTCTTCCCCAATCTGCCTGCTACCATTCACTTTGCAGAGTCTTCTAATAGTGGCTCCATGCATGTGGCCCAGGCTTTATAGCTTCAGGTCCAGGTGGGCTTGAATTAGTCTAAAGGAGAATTCTGGGCCATTCTTAGGCTCCATGGGGGTAGCACTTGACCTGCAGACTCCTCCCCACATTTAACAGGTACAAAGTAGAAGGGCTCCCAATTCCAGTTCTCACAGGTTTAAATAAGTAGAAAAGCACTGAGAGTATCTTTCTTAATGAGTGTTCTGTTGGATGATTAGAGACCAAAAATCTTAGGAAGCGTTTTTAAGGCAGAATTTTGGTAGGCTGAATAACCAGTTCTCCCTTTTATCCACATTTATGAGTAACTTGATCTAAACTGTTCTTGTTATTCTGCGTTGATATAGTGGAGAGAGCTTGGGATTTGGCACTGAAGACTTAATTCTAGTCTTGGACTCTTATTAGCTATGGGGCAAGTCAATTAAGCTTATTAAGTCTGTTAGCCTTAGAATGAGACAGTGTCAGATAAAACTCTGCAACTGACAAGCTTCATAGTTGGTTATATCTTTTTCTTATAGGTTCCCATGACATCTGTACTTCTCAGTGTGTACAACCCTCATGCCAACTGTAAACTACTTGTTAAATGACTCTCTGGACTAGACTATAAGCGCCATAAAGTTAGGCACTGTATTTTCCTGATTCACTACTATCTTCCCAAGGCACAGAAGTTGCTAAGCAAAGATCTGTTTAATTGCACTGTTATACAAGTGATGTTGCTAAAGTCATTATTATATGATTATTATGTTATATATCTAATGGCAGATTGTGCTCATCGACATAAACTCATGTTCAGTAAGAACCAAAGAAGGCTTTAAGTCAAAGGGAATAATTAATGGAAATTAATTTTCTGGGGAAAAGATGGATTTCCACCATGACTTCTACTAGCCCAAATCATTACCCTATTCAAAGATTCAAGTTTGCTCTCAAGATACTCCTTAAAGAGGAAATTCTAGCAACCTTACAGCATCCCTCCTCATTGTCTTGACACATTCAGGGCAGAATCTCACCTTCAGTCTCAATCTCTCCTTCAACATTTTGACTCATATAAGATCTCAGAAGTGTAGTCTTCCCAGGAAAGATCTCTTCCCTCCTGGCCTCTACTGGATTTCAAGCTTAAGAGCAGGCATTATGCTTTCTCATTGGATGTGTGGTATGAGCTCACAGGGCACCCAAAAGAGTGTCACACACATATTAAGCCTCATATGGCTGTTTGTTTAATTAAGTATCAAAATGTCTAAGTGGAAACATTACTAGGCTAGATTTTTAGTGTCAAATTTGGAATCCCAAAGTCAGGGTTGATTGAACAATGTGTATTTTAAGTGGAACCAAGTGGTCCTAAGCATGTCCCTATGACTTGCCCTTGTGCCAGGAATTGATATTATCACAGTTACTATGTTGAATGGAAGCACTGGGTCTCCAAAGGGTTCCTGATAAAAGGAGATGCAGTATAGGAATGAGTAAGACCAGGCTTTTAGCCTTTGAAGTCAGTAGACTTGAGTTCAGATTTCAGCTCTACCACTTTTAGCGATGAAATTCTTTACAAGATTGTTAATCCTTTAGTTTCTTCACTTAAAACAATTTTTAAGTGTTTATTTTTGAGAGAGAGAGAGAGAGAGAGAGAGAGAGAGAGAGAGAGAGAGAGGAAAGGCAGAGAGAGAGGGAGACACAGAATCTGAAGCAGGCTCCAGACTTGGAGCTGTCAGCATAGAGCCAGACGCGGGGCTCAAAGCCACAAACCATGAGATCATGATCTGAGCTGAAGTCAGATGCTTAACCAACTGAGCGACTGAGGCTCCCCTAGTTTCTTCATTTATAACCTGGTAATGAAATGTTAATATCTACAATAGGGATGTTGGACAGATTAAGAGAGGTAATTTATATGGAGTGCTTAACACAGCAGTTCATTTCTTCCTCAGGAAGAGAAATGAGCTATATCAAAGGGGTGAGTCTGGCTTCCAGTGGACCATGTTTTCCCGTGGTGGAGCTGCTGCACTTAAATGAGGTGACATAAGTGTCCATCTCTTGTCTATCTCTGTCTCCTACCTCCTAACTCCATATGATGTATGGCGTTGATGATGACCCCCATGTCAGGGCCCAATACATGGACGACATCCTTTCGTGAGTTTCTCCACCAATGAATATGAGCATAAGTAGGGCAAAATATGCAGCCATTAATGTGTATTTATTCAGAAAGCAAGAAACAGATACTGCTGATGGAACTAATTATGGAAGTAAAGACTAAGGGCTTGGTGTATTGGTTGGAAGGGGCATCTGTGAGCAACTAAACTAAAATTAAGCAGAAAAACCTAGAAGACAAAATTCATGTGTTGTAATCACCTTACTGAGACCTTCAGTCCCTCTTTAAAACTGGAAAAGTAATTAACTCAGAAATCATCATTTCAAATCACTTCGGTGGTGCAAACATTGATGGTTTTGGATCTCTAAGTTTGATATACAAAGGACAATAAGATACATGGCTGATAGAGGAGGTATGACCAATCTGGAAAACAATTTGATATTCTCTTGTGCAGATGAGCATAAGCATATCCTGTGACCCAGGAGTTTCACTCCCAAGTATTTAAAAGAAATTCTCATACACTGCTACTAAGATAATGGCAAATGACTTGAAACAACACAAATGTCCACTGCTAGAAGAATAAATAAATTGTGGTATGTTTACACAAGGGAATACTATATAACAGGGAGAAAGAATGAAGGTCAACTACATGCAACAAAATAGTTGAATATTAGATCCACAATGCTGAAGAATAAGGAAGTTGCAGAAGGCTTTTGTACAGTATGATGTCACTTCTGTAAAGCTCAAAACAAGCATACAAGCAGTGTGTGGTTTGAGGATGTGGGTATAGATAAGACCTTTGATAAACACAAAATTCACTATCTGTGAGTGTGGGGAGGCAGGAAAGGAGCACACAAGTAATACTCCAAATAGAATACTGCTAATGTTCTAGATCTTGAATTGCTTGGTGGGTTTGTGGGTCCTTATGACTACATTTTTTTAAACATATATATTCATGTTAACTTTTTGTATGTACCAAGTATACTTATTAGGAGAATCTTCTTAAGCTGTATCATGGTTTGGGAGTCTAAAATGTTACTTCCCTAATCTGAATAGTTCTAGGCAATAAGAAATGGGTTGGATCCTAAGTATTTATATTGATACTTAAACACAGTTTTTGGCTCCTTTCCTGGCATGTGGGGGAATGATATTATCTATTGAGTCCAGAAAAATATAGTGATCATTTATTGCTATAAAACACACATATTTATCAGCTAAAATGACTTTTTTCACAAAATTCCAGAGAAAATGATTGGTCATGCTAGAATCTATGAATGGACCCAGAAAAGGCTGTGGGATAAGTGCCAAGCACAGATATGTATCAGAATAAACCATTATGGTAAAATTTCATGTCCTATTTCTTTAGCTTCCAATTTCTAAAATAAATCATGGGTTGGGTACTTCATAAATTCAGTAGGATCAAAAAAATCAGGAAAACTCTATCTATCTATCTATCTATCTATCTATCTATCTATCTATCTATCTATCTCAGCTTGATTGCTCTTCCCCAAGATCCATCCCTTCAAAGATCTGTAGGGTTGGAAATAAAAATAGCACAAAATCTACCATGGCATAATAAAATATTAGAAGCCTAATCAATGACAGTTTGTTCTTCTAATGGATTTAGGTGTGGGATCAATTGTCCAGCACAGGAATAGGTTGTAAGAATCTGTAGAAGCTATTCTGATAGAAATATGTTGAATGACATAAAATCATCTTACTTGCTACTGTCACTTCAGCAATTTTCTTAATAGTAAAAAAACCAAAACAAAACAAAATTTTGTATTTTGCAAGTTCATGAGTTGTAAACGGATGATGAAATAAATATCCAGGATGTTAACAAATTTTGACAAAAAAAATTCAATTCATTTTAAATTAAGACAACCTACCTGAACTTTTAATCAGTATTGTTTATTTGTTCCAATATTCTTGTTTACCCCTTCCTTGAATTTTCTTTATCTTGCTGTCTGTGAATGTCACCCTATTCTCTACTTTTCATTGCAATTTCACACTTGACCAAAGAACAGGGGAGCTGAACAAAGCTGTTGATATGTAAATAACAGCTTTGAAGATGGAAGTACCAGATTGTTCCTAAACAGAGTAAAATTGCAGTTGCTTTAGTTGAATGTCTCAATATATAATTTCAATGGCTTTCTAAAAGAAAAAGTGTATCATCTATGTTTGAGCTTTCTACTGAGCATGAGAATATTATAGTAGGCTGATAATCACCCTGATAATTTCCTTTGCTTTTAAAAATAACCTCTATATTCTCCCCAAAATATGTTGGTTTCAACATCTTTGGATTTGCAAATGCAAAGGATTTCGTTTATAAAACCAGAACCTAAGTAATCTTCCTTCATGACAATCATTTCCACATCTGCGTGTCTTACCATTTTTGATTTAAACAAATCCCAGGTATGCTTTAAAATACCTCACTAACCCATTAAGATGATATCACATTTCCCCTGGAATTGTGGTCAAGTAAACCTTTACTTGGAATGGATTGGAATGGTGGAGAGGGCATGAAACTGAGTCTCCAAGATAATAAAATTTGGCTAGAAGAAAATTCAGTTTTCTGGATGGTTAGTCTACACAATACTTAGAATCATTTGGGTGATTCAATTTTGTAGCTTTCCATCTAGAAGTCAGCTGTCATGTGATCATCAGCTTCCACAAAGTTCTTCAGGTCAGCGCAGACCTAGCAATCATGGAAAGATGTATCGCAGCTCCTTCAAAGAGTGGTGTAATCATTTTCAGGCTACACCTCACAGCTGTCACACATGTTGGGAAACGCAGAGTTTCTGTGTATTGTTCAAGGTCATCTGGAAAATCAGTACATAAGGATACACATCCCCTCGCTCATGATGCACTAAGACATTAAGTTCTTTACACCATCTTCCTGAGTCACCTAGTTTTGTGTGTGTGTGTGTGTGTGTGTGTGTGTGTGTGCGCGCTATTTGCTGGTAGAAGAACATTTTGAAAAGTTGACAGCTGCCGCTGATTCTAAATGTTAAAGACATCAAAGTTCTATTAATGGCCAATCTCAACTGGACAAGAGGGTGAGCCAGAGTTGTTGCCTTTTCCTCACTGTTTTTCATAATATTTATGTCATTTGTGCAATGTAACATTTGTCAGCCATCGGCAAATATCCAACTTGTGCTCCAGCAGAGGATAGAGCTGAGTTGTGACAACTGTCAGCTAGGAAGGCAGCATAAAGAAATGCTTGAAAAAGGAGAGTGTGAGGCCATGTGAATCTGTAATACTTGTGTAATGATGCCTTAAATTCCATAGCTGGAGTCTGCTACAAAATTCAACAACGCGTACTGCTTCTTCTTTACCCAAGCAATCTGAATCATACTCAGGACTGGTATGCAGAATAAGGGATTGATTACAAATCTGATTTAAGAGTTATAGTACACACTATAACTATAACTATAAAGAATTTGAGTCGCCTTTGTCCTCGGTTCTGGGGAGGAAGCCTCTAAACCCCTGGAATTTCCAGAGTGATAGGGGTGTCATTGTTATTCATGGTGGTCCTGGAGACCACACCTGATGGTTTATGCTAATGAGGTGAGGCAGAATGGGGGCTGACTATGCCAGAAAGACCAACTGCACCTTAGACGGTGGAAGCCTTGAGCCAGACAATATCAGATCCACCTCTAGAGAGGGTAGGGGCACTGCAGATTGAGTTCAGCCTCCTGGCCAATGATCTGATCAATCACGCCCACTTAATGAAACCTCAGTAAAAGCTTTGGACACTGAAGCTTGGGTGAGCTTTCCTGGATGGTAATTGTCTGCATATGGTCACATATCAATGTGCTAACTGGGTAATGCATTCCTGATGATGACAGAAGTTTCATGTTTGGAATCCTGCCAGACTTTGCCCTGTGTGTCTCTTCTGATTTGTATCTTTTTGCTATAATAAAATTGTAATCATAAGCACAGTGCTTCTAGTGAGTTCTGTGAGTCTTTCTGGTGAATTATCAAACCTGACAGGGTAGTGGGAATGCCCGAATTTGCGGCCAGCTGGTCAGAAGTAAGGGTGGCCCTGGGGATTCCCAAACTTGTGGCTGCTGTCTGAAATGAAACCAGTCTGTGGAGGACTGTGCCCTTAACCTCTGGGCATCTAGGAGTACACAAGCCCTAAAATATCCATATTCATTCTCTCTCTCTCTCTCATTTCCTCCTTCCTAATTAACACTGCACATGTTTTTAGGATAGAAAACTCCTTATCTTACATTTATTTTATTAATGCAGTTTTAAGCTTGCTCACTTCACTCTAATCTTGCCAGGGATATGCTTGGTTTCTTTCTCAGGGTGGGTGGGTGGTTGGCACCAGATCTCTCTGGGTGGGTTGGGGGGAAGGGAGCCCAATATGCACATTTAATTCAGGAGGTAAAAGAGAAAGCTGTGGTAGCAAAGTGTTGCCTTCTTTTTGCCTGTGTTCCACGTCTCTTCAGTCAGACAGGACCAAAGAGCTAGACGATACGGGCAGGAGCTCTAGCAGTACAAGGGCAAACTGGTAGGATCAAGTGGATTCGCCTACAATAGGAGGGCAAACAGAATCAAATTCCAGCACCTTTCATGGCCAACGGGGCCTCGGGACTGGCTTACCTTTGTGACTTTTTCCTGTCATTGTATACTAGGTTCCAGTCACATTGGCCTTCTTCCAACCCCCCAAGAACTGAGTTAGGTCCTGCTTCAGGTCCTTGTTTTTTCTGTGGAATGCTCCCTCCTCAGCAACTCATATAGTGGCTCCTTCTCAGCACATACCATTTATCTCCAATGTCACTTCCTCCCACAGGTACCCCGCATCATTCTTGGTAAAGCACCACCACCCTGAGCCCCATGCTGAAGCTCCTTCCCAGGCTATTGCTTGGTGAATTTCCTTTATAGCACTTGTTGGTACAGATATTATATTACCTATTTATTTGGTTACAAGCTTGTTTCCCATTTCTACCTTTTCCACACATACAACTCTAATATAAACACAGATGACAGGGGCTTTGCATATCTTCTTGACACTGTATTCTTGGCCCACGGAACAGTAACTGGCAGCTCTTAGTGAATGAATGACTGAATGAAAGGATACATCGGGTGCTCTCACTGTGGAAAGTGGTATGAGAACTGCAGGAAATGTGTAAGACTGGTTTCCTTTTTAAGGAACCTGAGAAATGGAGGCACATAAACATAAGGAGAGAACTCCAGCTATTTCTGTGGCTGCTTCTAATGTGTGTTTCAAGATTGTGCCCTTGGCTTTCTCTTTTTCCTGCTTTGTGGTCCTCTCCCTGTCCAGACTTTATTTTTTGTTTGTTTGTTTTTTAAAATTTTAATGTTTTTATTTATTTTGAGAGAGAGAGTGTGAGCAGGGGAGGGGCAGAGGGAGAGACAGGGAGAGAGAGAATTCCAAGCAGGCTCTGGGCATTAGTACAGAGCCCAACGTGGGGCTCAAACTCAAAGTGTGAGATCATGACGTGGGGTTCAAACTTACAAACTGTGAGATCGTGACCTAAGCCAAAATCAAGAGTCTGACGCTTAACCAACTGAGGCACCCAGGCGCCCCCACCTGCCCACACTTTAAATAGTATCCTATGTGGCTGATTCCTAAATTGTTCCATATGGTCTTAGCAAAATATAAGAGGCCTGTTTTCTTTCTCTTGTTTTTAAAAAATTAACATTGCCTCCCAGGAAACATAAAATAGAGGCAAAAAAATGGAAAAAAATGTAGAGGAAAGTAAGATTCAGGACTTCAAAATATGCTAAAATTATACCATGAAATATAAGGCCATATTAAATAAGGGAAGAAGACTTAAAAGTGTGATTATTTTCTTATATTAATTTTAGGGCATTTTATTGAGATTTCATTAGATGTGACAGATAAATTTTAAAGGGTAGTTGGATAACAAGTAAAATTTATAGGGAATGTGATAGTATGTATACAGCATGTCATAATTTAGCTGTAGTGTTAAAGATAGAATAAAAATCAACGATTGGTTGCCTGTCTCAGAAGGAAAAAATACAGAAAGCAAGGAGTTTAAAATGAATTAAAATTTATCCAATTTAGAATCATTTAAAAATGCCATAGGCCCAGCGCCAAGGAATATTCTTGGATTGGAATTTGCTCAACACCCTAAATTTAACCAGCTGCAATTCCTTTTTAAGTGCCATCCAATACTACCCTTTGAAATAGAGGGTGTGTTTTTAAAGGGAAATTGGCATTCTATCTGAAAAATGGAACAAAACCTCCCTGGGCTATTTACCCTCAAGATAAATAGATGCAATTACAAAAATATCTTCAACATATGTTAGATAAAGTACAGGTCACGGTTAGGGATGACAGAAACAAGAGCAGTCATATGTCTTCACTGGACCATAACTTCTTAGGTCAGTGCCACATTTATAGATAGGAAACTTAAAAAATTTTTTTTGAATTTTTTTTTTTTTGAGAGAGAGATAGAGCATGAGCAGGGAGAGGGGTAGAGAGACAGAGGGGGACAGAGGATCTGAAGCAGGCTCTGCAGAGCCTGCTTGCTCTGACAGCAGCAAGCCCGATGCGGGGCTTGAAATCACAAACCCTGAGATCATGACCTCATGAAGTCAGATACTCAACCGACTGAGCCACCCAGGTGCCCCTAGATAGGCAACTTTAATGCCTAATATTTAGAGGGAGTATCTTAATATTTCTTAGATCAGAATATAATAGAGCTGTAAGAGACTTTCTAGAGTGTCTAGTTGCAATTTAAGAACTTCATTTTAGAAATGAGCAGACGGAGGCCTTCATTCTAATACTTTCAGGGGACAAATCTCCCCACGACCCCCCTCGCCTTGCACCAGGTCTCACCTGGTACCTATGTCCTCATTTATTCATTCCACAGAGATTTATGGACATAGACTGCACTTCATTAAAAATAAAATATGACTGGGGCGCCTGGGTGGCTCAGTCGGTTAAGCGTCCGACTTTGGCTCAGGTCATGATCTCGCAGTTCGTGGGTTTGAGCCCCACATCGGGCTCTGTGTTGACAGGTCAGAGCCTGGAGCCTGCTTTGGATTCTGTGTGTGTGTGTGTGTGTGTATGTGTCTCTCTCTCTCTCTCTGTCCCTCCCCCACTTGCACTCTGTCTCTCTAGCTCTCAAAAATAAATAAACATTAAAAAAATTTAAAAATATATGACTAAGATTTGTTACCTGTCTGAAAGGTGCTCCTGGTAGAATGACACATAACCCATACCATGTTTCCAGTCCTAGAAACATATGGACTGAGCTAATACAGATTCTACCCCAATTCCAATGGCAAGCATTCATACAATGCTACAAAAAATGTAACCATCTTTTTTGAAAAATGCAGAGCCAAATTTGAAGGAAGAGGTTATCATCAGCTTGGTAAAGTCATAAGCTGACTATAGGACCCACTATGTACTGAACCCCGACTTCCTCCCCAAGAGCAGGTGTGAGTGGTAACCAGGATAGAGAATGCTACAAGAGCCAGAACCCTGGGGAAAAATGCCCCTTCCATGCAAGGGAGAACAGGAAACATTCTTCCCATACAAGTGACAGAGAGGACATGTACAAAGATGTTCATTGCTAAATTATGTGCGGTGTGCAAAGTTAGAGGCCATCGGGATGCCTGAGGCTGGGAGGCAGGGATCATCGACAGGCAACAGACCAGCTTATTTCTGCCCCTAGCTCTGGAATGTGGAAGGGTAGGGTGGGAGGTGTCTCCTGGGATAAATAAAAATCCCCAAGCTTCACCAACCATAGGTGTAAAGTCTTAATTTATACCACCCTTATGGTGCTAGGAATCCTAAGCAAAGATGTAGCTAAACTACTTTTCAGGCTGTGAGAGAAAAACACATTTTCACAAAGAGACCACAAGAATTAATCATTACAGATCTGTATTTGAAATAATTATTAGAGAATGTACATCAAGAAAAGGAAACGTGAATACAGAAGGAGGAAATGAGACTCAAGGATCAATGGTGAACAAATACACTTTTAAACCACGGCAAAATCTAAGAAGCCCAAACCGAAAACATAATCACAATGCAATGTGAAAACAGGGCAGCAAAAATATCAACAACTTGAAATATAAGCACAGACAAGAGAGCCACTAATTTTGTCAGGGGAGTTAAGAAAGAGATGACTTTTTAACCGAGGATCAAAGGATGAGTAGGGATTTAGCAGGCAATGAGAGGAATAAGGCTGTTTCCAAAGGTAAAACTCCCACAGCGTATCACACAAACCAGGTGTTTGTTGGGAAGCAGCAAAATAAAGTCTGGAAAAGTGGGTGCTAAATCTGGTCTTCTTCCTCTCAAACCAATGTCATTGAACTCAGCACATATGAAACGTCAGATTTTAACCAGAACTCTT
Organism: Panthera onca; assembly: GCF_046562875.1. Classification (NCBI taxonomy): domain Eukaryota; kingdom Metazoa; phylum Chordata; class Mammalia; order Carnivora; family Felidae; genus Panthera; species Panthera onca. Next base: position 22,845,350 of record NC_138356.1, on the reverse strand, counting down.
AGGGAGATATAGAAAAAATATGGAATTTAAGCACAATGTTAGAAATAATACCAATTTGCATTATTGGGGGCTTTATTGACAAGATTATTTTAAATAATAATTGTACCATTTTCAAAATATCTCAGCTCATTTCCTTTCCTTTAGTTCCCATGGATATTTATTTCCCTAAGACTGTATTCAACTGGAAGGAAACTTCTCATTTATTGTTTTTTTTTGTTTTCTTTCTATTTTCTGTAGTAGTAACCAACGGTATTTCAGCTCACAGTTAGGGAATGGACCTGAGAAGTGAATATATCTTGAAAAGAGAAAAATACACTGATTAAAATCAGTGAGAAAATGAAGACATCAATTAAAATCAATTAAAGTTATAATACGCAAAATGCAATAGCCCATTGAACAATTTAGAATTCACTTCCCTGTTGCTACAAATGCCACCTGTCTGATTCACAAATACTTCTCACATAAATTCCAAAATGTCTTATTTGGTTGGGAGAACTGTCAAATAAAAGATCTTGAGAGGATTGAGGCAGGTATTTAGGATTTAAAGATAGGCTGAGGGATTGTCTTTAGCTGTAATTGAGATGCAAGCACTGAAAGGAGAATGTGGGCTGGCCAAGTCCACTGTGAGAGAGGGTCAAGTCTGTGCTTCTTAATATGAGCCTTCTTTTGCTCTATCCTTTCCTTTTGGCAGCCATTGGACCCTGGGCATCATGTTTTCCTCAGGGGAACTTGCTCTTTGAGAAGGATTTTATAATCATATTCATATTAGGTCTGAATGCCTGCTAAGGCTTAAATAGGGGGTCTTTCCCTGTCATACTCACTTTGTGGTAGGGGACAAGGGTTTAAATTTCTTATTGAAGAGGGGCGCCTGGGTGGCTCAATTGGATAAGCATCTGACTTCAGTTCAGGTCATGATCTCATGGTTCGTGGGTCTGAGCCCCAACTCAAGCCCTCTGCAGTCAAGTGTGGAGCCTGCTTCAGATCCTCTGTCTCTCTCTCTCTCTCTCTCTCTCTGCCCCAACCCCCTCTCTTCTTTCAAAAATAAATAAACTTTAAAAAATAAAATAAATTTCTTACTGAAGAACATGAGGCATTATTAATTAGGTAAGGAGGTGAATCTTGATCTGGGGCATTCCAAGAGCTCTAGTATTCAACACAAAAGTCCTAGACATAAATCTGCTTCTAAATTTATGCTTCAGAAAATGATATCCTATTTGCTCTTCTGGGTCAATGTCAGTGAAAATAGTAGCTGACTGGCAGGACACAATTTCAAATATCATAGGGGTGCTTGGGTGGCTCAGTTGGTTAAGCATCCGACTTTGGCTCGAGTCATGATCTCATGGTTCATGAGTCCGAGGCCACATCGGGCTTTGGGCCAACAGCTCAGAGCCTGGAGCCTGCTTTGGATTCTGTGTCTCCCTCTCTCTCTCTGCCTGTCCCTTACATGTTCTCTGTCTCTCTCTCTTTCAAAAATAAATATATATATTTTTTAAATTAAAGAAATCAAATAGGCTGATTTCAACTCTTTCTAAATTTATCCACCATTTGAATATTATCTAGCCTCAAAGAGTACCCATATCTAACATATTTAGATAGAAGAAGATGAAAAACATGAGTTCACAAGGCAGTTGTTTTTTAAAGGCAGAGTCCGAACCCTTCAGAAGATGAATATTTACAACAAAAGGATACTCATGAAGTCACTAAGCTGGGCCCAAAGTAGAGTTATCTAGAAGCAGCAGTACTGACCCAATCAACCAATGAGCATTTATTTGTTGAATGCCTGTTTTGTGTACACTATTATAACAAGGCACAATTTGATGTGGTTCTACTCTTCTGGTTAGTTGGAGAAATAAAATTCCCATGAAACAATCAGGAAAAAAAATTAAAGGCTGAACTGTGAGGTACTCATAGAACTGATGACTGATTTGCTTTCCATTTTTTCCTTTTTTATCTTCACGACAAGATCCAAATCCTTTCCAGTTTTAGGGAACCCTTTCTATTTGGTTCTCTGCTTATCTTTCTGGCCTCATCTTCTGGCACTTTATTTCATGAACCCAAAGACTCAGCGCCACCAAATCATATGCAATTTTCCAGATTTATCTTTTCTTTTTCTTTTCTTTTCTTTTTTTTTTTTTCACCAAAAGCCATTCTTTCTGCTTGAAAGGTACTTCCCATTCACTTTTGCTTAATTCATACTCATCCATTTAAAAGTCTACTCCACTGGGAAGTTTCCCCTAATCTCTAAAAACTTTTGTGCTGCTCCCATTTGTTTCCATTGTATGCCTGTATTTAACCATATAATAGCAATTTCACATTGGACTGAAATCTCTTATATGTTTGTTTAGTTCACTTGTTACCTAGTTTTTGTGAGGTATGAAATGAGGATGAAGATCTGTCCTTCATTTATACTTGTGTCCATAGCACGTAATGTGATACCAAGGCACATATAGGTTGTCAATAAATATCTGTTGAATGAATTCCAACATAGTGATGGGAAGCAGATGGCAGGTAGATTTTCTTCCATTGGGTTGAAATATGTGACTATCAGAAAGGAAAAAATAGGGCTGCCTGGGTGGCTCGGTCAGTTAAGCGTCTGACTCTTGATTTTGACTCAGGTCATGATCTCATGGTTTGTGAGTTTGAGCCCCACATTGGGTTCCTCACTGACAGTGGAGAACCTGCTTGGGATTCTCTCTCTCTCTCTCTCTCTCTCTCTCTCTCTCTCTCTCTCCCTCCCTCCCTCCCTCTTCCACTTATGTGCTCTCTCTCACTCTCTCTCAAAATAAATAAACTTAAAAGAGAAATTATGGAGTACAATAGGGTAGAGTGGTTATAGAATGGTAGCTATGAAACCAACAGGACATAGGTGAGATAAGCTTATCCACTAAATCCCATGATATGTTCTAAAGCCAAGACCAATCACTCCATACTTGGAAAACATTTTTTTTTAAATGGATGTTTTAATACTAACAAGTGATATAGTTGGAATGCATGAATATTTTTTTAAATATTAAAGTTAGGGATGGTTATCCATAAACAGTATTTTAAGGTTACATCTTTCCTTTTATCTGTAGTGTGATGTCAAGATAAAAACTACATCTTATGCCATAATGTTCTTAGATGCCTCTATTGAAGAAACACTCTGTCTGGCTAGACCATAGATGTAACATAATATGATAAAACTATTTTTAGCTTACTTTTTAATTCAGTGTGTTATTTTTTTTGCCAGGGATACTCAGACTTGACTCTTTTTGCCCTGGTACTGAATTGCAAAATGATGCCAGAGCAACCAATTAATTTTAATTACCATATGCCAGCTGTGTACAATCACAGCAGGCAGCAAGGAGTGGGCTGGGTGGTTTGCTTTTCTCCCAGAGACTGGTTGGTGGAGGGCAAACACTGCTGCTTGTGACTATCCACCATGATGTATTTGTGTACTCAAGGCCAGGGGCTGGCTCTGAAATGGAGAGGCAACATGGGGGAGAGCCAAGAAAAGAGGAAACAGACTTGGAGCTGGCAGGTGCTCCCTTAGAGGACAACTTAGACAACTGCCCTTTAAGCATCAGGAAGCAATCACAGAAGTCACTTCTGATAGAATGAGCAATCGAGCAATGATGTGGCAATCAACTCCCAGGGGAACTTCCTGTCCAGGGTCAGAATACAGGGTGAGTTGTACAAGTCAGTACAAACTTCTAATGAAAAACAGAAAGATAAACGCTTGTAAGATTAGGAACTGTATGTTGTTATTTTCTCTAAAATGAGGGCTGTGACTCCTTTTTTTGAGGGGCCATGGAGCCTCTGCGAAGTTGATGGACATGGTGGACATTTCACGAAAACATACAATTCCCATACATACAGAACCTGCCCCCGCTCCTTAGAGATCCCCTCAAGTTGAGAACTCCTAAGTTTTCTTTTTTTTTTCTTTTTAGAGAGAGAGAGTGCTCGGGGGTGGGGAAGAGGTGGAGAGGGGGAGAGGGAGAGAGGGAGAGAGAGAGAGGGAGAATCTTAAGCAGGGTCCACATTCAGTGTGGAGCCTGATGTGGGGCTTGATCCCACGACCCTGCGGATCATGATCTGAGCAAAAATCAAAAGTCTGATGCTCAACTGACTGAGCCACCTAGGTGCCCCTCAAGTTGAGAATTCTTTAAAGAATCTCTGAAGATTGTATTTGTTTAGAGTGTGTCAACTTGAGTAACGGGATTTATTTTGGGTTTAAATAGTCTGAAAATTCTTGATTCTATTTATGTGGGGCAGGTCTGTAGTGGGTATTGGGCTGCCATGTTGAAAATCAGGAAAATCCCTCATCTCAAATTTTTTAGCAGCACCTGATACAGGCACTTGTAAATTTCAGTAAAAATATCACCAAAATTAATGAATCTGAAAAATAATTGCTAAATTGCTATGTAACAATCAAGTACTCAGATTTATATATTCTTCTGAGAGGGAATCTAGACTATTGTTTGTTCTTTGACCTAAAGCAGAACAATCCTCCTCCACTGTCCTCTGTCTTCACCCACATTTCCATACCCAACTACTAGTTAGTACTAGTTAATTTAGTAATCTTCCCATCCTATTGCAGAGGCCCTAATCTTTGGCTCACTATTAAAGGTCACTATACCTTCCATGCTGCCATAAAGTTGGCAATTATAATAGCTGAAACTAAACATTGGATCCAGCTATCTTCTGAAAAACATCACAGAAGAAATCTACATTCTCTTTGAATATTGTTACTGAAAAAATTTGTCTTCCACTAATGCATAATTTGCATTAATGAATGCTGGCTAAGTAGGCATGTTTACAAGCTGTGAAGGTGTAACCTTGTCCCATGGTGACTCTGAATTGGAGCCAAGATTTTAGGCAGAACAGGCAATTGATTTTGTCCATAAGGAGCACTCATTACTTAATATAGTTGGCAAAATCCAGACATTATAAATCACAATTAATAGTCCTTATTTGTAAAGCAAGCACATTGCTGTTTATTTACTTGAGAAATTATTTGCAAACTCAACTATAACCCAAACTTCTGTTAGGAATCAGCTGGAGGTGTCATTTGATTCTTTCACAAAACATAAATAATAGCTTAAATATCCTGAGAAAAATATTTTTTACTATTATAAAATATATTTTAAGTAACTGTGGTTTCTTGTATGCTTAATCATATAAATAAGCACAAACAACCACAACACAAAAACACAAATAATAGCAACTATGCTCCAAATATTATACAATTGTGAAACTCTTTAAGTTAATATGTAGGTTACATGTTGTATGTTTACATAAAAGTATATAAATAAATATTACATACATATATACATATATACACATACTTTCAAGGGGCATATCTTCCAAGCAATTGCTAGTACATTTGTTGCAGCAGGAATGATACTGGGTTTCCCAGATGCTAAAGTCTATTGTGGCAGATTTCTCCCACAGACATCTCTGACATTAATCAGAAATAACCATATATATGATTAATTTGGCCCATTTTTCACCATCCTATTTACCTCCATTTCAGATTTCAGTCTTATTAGTGTAGAACATATTATCCCTAGAATGTTGTCAGTTGCAGTCTGAGAAAAAGAAGAAGACTACAGTAGGTATAGGATGGTAGGATATGGATCTAAAATCCAAACAAACTCTTTTTGTTTGTTTCAAGTAGGGCATTTTGTCAGAAAGATGTAAGGACAATGCATGGCTCAGTACAGAGTGAGCATTAACATCTGTCATGGTCCTTCAGTAGAAAGAGTTGATCATTTGCAATAATTTCAAGTTTGAATAAATGAATCTTACCTTGTTGAATTTTATCAGTAGTAACCCTTGAGACTAAGTCAAGGTAGCAGTCAAGTCCCCAGTTCTCCATCATAAATATGGAATAATATAATTCTGATCTGCAACCAGACCAGAAGGTGGCTCGGATGACTTGTCCATGGGCATACATTTGGGGCCAAATGTATTTCAGAATTAAAAAAAAAAATTAAATGATGAAAGGCAATGGGGGTATACACTGACTAGAACATAACATGTGCAACAGGTATTTCTGCAGTAAAACATTTCAATATTTACACTAAATTATGTAATTATGGAATAAGCAAAGGCTATTAATAGCCTCATGTCAGTTTAAGCCAAATTTTGTTGTCAAGTGAATTTTGGTGCAAAACTTGGGCAGTCTTTCAGTCTTCAGTAGGATTTTGGAATTGTAAATTAAGGATGGTGGTCCTGTATGGATGCATGGAAATTATTTTCTAGCATATATATTCTCTAAGCAGGAGCAATGAATAAACAACTCGTCTATCAACTTGCAGTGTGATTTACTGGCAAGCTGTAATTTCTGTGAAATTTGAACTTGAGTTAGCGCTGTCCAATTTCTGTAATACATCTTAATGACATCCATTAAGAACAATCTTGTTGGCATTTGAGCAAACCATGAGCTTAAGGGATTGACTATCTGTTTACTAAATGACTACTCTGCATACCACGCATACCCTATGTGTATTCTTAGACCCACAGTGCCATTACTGCTCCCAGAAGACAGTGTATAGTTGTTCCTCTCCTTAACAAACTAAAGAAGTGAAATGACCTAGTCTAATGTATATTAGCACCTGGAGGGACCATAAGGAATACAAAGGCCAGACCCTGAATTTTCAGCAAGTTCCCTGGATGACTCTACACAGTCAAGTTTGAGAACCCCTCATCTAGACAATACCTTATGTTATAACCTCATGACTTTCATGTGTGGGAGACCTTTATCCAGGCTAAGTATCAAGGCTGACGTACAGATTCTTGTGGGAAATGGGAAATTATTGGCATTTTTTTTTGGTAAGATATACAATGACTTTCATGAGTAAAATAATAAGTCTTGCTGGGAAATGATGTGATTCCAACTGCTTGTAATCAAAGTACTTGTAAAAGACTCAATACTTATCTATAGTAAAGCACAAGAAATAATCAAAAGTTACTTCCTGGTGACCAATTCTTACTTGTACAAATGCAAAATATTGTGTTAAAAATGGAACTGCACTCCTGGATGCTATTTAAAATTGTGAAGATCGTAGATTGGGGAGTCTGCGATTTAAATAGCTGGGGTGGTAGAAAGTGACTATAATTTGACTATGAATCACGGTGATGCTCACAGGAAGATTGTGACAAGGAGACAAAAGGGCCCCGCTGTCCATTATAAACCACTGAATTGCCTTCAGATAAATGCATCTTGTCCTTTGAGTAGAAGCCACCTATCAAATTTCCCCCACAGCCTGCTTTGTTCACAGTAATGAAAATGCACTTTGCACAGTACAAGCTGCCTAATTCATTAGCACAAGCTTGCGTGGACCACCTGCCTGGCTCTGGGAGCAAAGTACAAGGGAGAAAAAAGTCCACATTTTTCTAAAATGGCTGACCTTTATCTGAAACTGTTGAAAATCCTTGTTACAGTGAGATGCTGTGTGTACCACGTGGCCAGGTAACCCCCTAGAGCACACCCCAGCAGAATGACACTCATTTCCTCTTTGAAGAGGTCACTACTTCAGTCTGGATGTTAGGTACTGAAGTCTCAGAGGCAATGGCAATGAGTCTCGTTCAGCTTTCTTCCTCAAGAGACACACACGTATATATGCGTTGGCACCCCATTATGGATTCTGTGGTTAAAGTGTTGGGATGGTAATAGTTGCATCCAGGCTCTTAAAAATAACTTTTCAGTATGGTGATACAGGTAGGGAATGTTCAGACCACTCTTTAAAAAATATTTTAAAAGCACCAAATGACACAGACATCCTATTTTTGTATCAGACAGTTTGTGACTTCATATACACACTCTTGGGAAGCACAGGGAAGCAGTCATTGAACCAGTCTGAGTAATAATAATGGGATAATGTTTTGAAATGGTTCAAGTTCAAAGGGCAAAGTGGATAGGCTGCTGTGGTGTACTGATGTTGGCTCTGGTTTTCACCAAAATTGCCTATATAGGTTGAGCCCATACCACTAGTCTGAAGCACTTTTGAAATGGTAATGCTGTTTTTGCAGTCTTGATGGGTAAAACACTGTTATGCTGAATCTATGCTAGTGTTCATAATGAGACTGTTTTTACATGTTAAAGGAGTATCTAATCACTAATCTAAATGTTGCCTACTCCAGATTGCAGATGCTAAACACTCCATAAGCAGTCTTCCAAATCAATTCAGCATCCTGGGAAAGGACAGTCGCCTTTAAGAAAAATCAGCATCTATAAAAAGACCTGGATCAAAAGTAGACGCCCCATCACACCCCCACTGTGGTTGGGTTGACAAAAATAGCCACTTGTACAGATTTAGTTCACTTCAGTGTCAGGCTTCCCCGCCAACCACTCTGCCTCCCTGCCCCCTCCAGCTCCTTAAACGATTTCTATGGTGCGTTCAGCGCCCATAGCAGGCGCCCTCAAGTCATGGGCACCAAACACAGGGCTCCATCGGAAGCCACGGCATGAGGTAGCTGGCTCCCGCACGCTCCTCCACCTCGCCATTCTAACAACCACCTTCCTGGGAAGGGTGACGTTTTAGTGCTAACGTTCAGAACATATGTACAAGGTGTCGCGCGATGTACTGAATGCTTTAATGCAGGACTTCACTGTGTCCTCCAACAGCTCTGTGAGGAAATGGTGGCTCGGATGACTTGTCCATGGGCACACATTTGCTTGGTGATAGAGCAGATTCTCAACCCTGCTTTCAGCCATTTTGCTGAGCTGCCCATCTGGTCACACATACAGGTTTAGTGCTCTCTTACAGGGCAGCGGGGTAAGCGGGAGGATGTCAATTAGCCACATATCACTCCCCTCCCCAAACCAAAACTCAAATTATTGAGTCTCGCTGACCTGTGTTTTAAAAAGGTGCTATAAGTGAAAAGTAAAGAAACAATGGAATAGAGTTTTGTCAAAACTTGGAATACACCATGAGAACACATGGCTCAAAGAGACTAAATAGAGTTTTAACTCGTAGTGTAACATCTGTCTGTGCGAAACAACAGCCTTAGCTTTTGCAGAGCGATCCCACTTCTTTCTTTCCTTCTTCCATCTCTTTGTCTCTAGTTTCCCCTCCCTAGGTTCCCTTTTACAGATTAATTTATTTATTCATGCCTTTATCACTTCAATTATTTCTTCAGCGCCTTCAACACACCAGGCACAGTGCTGGATGCAAGAGATGCAAAGATACAACTGTCGCTCTCAAAGTGCTTACTTTTTAGTTGGGGAGACAGATAAGTCACAGGTGGGTACGGGCTGAGACATCTTATGATGGGGATATCACATTGAGTACTGTCATAACACTTACGGTGAACCCAGCCTCACTTAGAGAGGTACAAGATATTCTTACATGTCTTTTTTTTTTTTTTTTTGAAAAAAAAAAACTAGCTCTTTAGTAGCCATCTCAAATCTACTCATCTTACTTTCTTGTCATGTGTAAATGTCTAAAGGGTAGAGCGACTAGCATGATGTTGCCAAGTGTTTCCTAGAAGCCAATGGGCTGCCTCCCAGCAGTAAGGTCAGGTCAGAGTGAAGACTGGCTATAGGAGTGAAGATCACAGCTTGTCACGCAAAGTGAGCTCTGCCTCACACTCACTTGTGAAGTCTGGAGCAGACAGACTCATGATCTGTAGTGTCCATGGGTTCTAGCTAAGGAGCAGCACTTTCCAACAAAAGACCTGCAGTTTGACATATAGTAAGTAGATGGACAACTGTGGACACAAGTGAAGAAGTGACTCCCAAGACCAAAAAAAAAAAAAAAAAAAAAAAGAAAGAAAAAAAAAGAAGAAAACACCTTTTGTGAAAAACAGACAAAAAAGCCTATACCAGACAGAATCAACTTCACGAGTGTGGCTGCAGTGACTTCCAACTGATGCATCCTCTTGGCATCTGAAGGGAAAGAAGAATCAGCAGGGGACTCAAATCTAACTGTGAAAACTTCTTCTCTGGGAAGATGAATTAGCTAAACTCATAAGCACTGCCAGATGCCATGTGACTCTAGCAGAGATTGTCTTTAGGCAGCTGGTTCCTAGTAAGGCAAAGTGGCCCCAGACTGGCAAGATTGCCACGGAAAGGATCCAGCTTACCAGGCATGACACCAAAGAATCAATTATCTGTTCAAACATAGAGCACTTTCTATTAGAAGTTCTATGACATACACTGATTTGTAATGTGTTTTTTTTTTTCTCCTCTTCTTAGCTCTTTTCCCACAGTTGTCCTGAAAGGAGTTCACCTTTTCATCCCATGATGCCCGAGAGCCAACAGGCTGAGAAAGGTTAAGTGATGTGTTCACACTCCGATGGAGCACAGCCTCTTACTTGTAAGTGCTGTACTGCATTGCAATATTTATCCTTGAGCAAGGGGCCTTGCTCAAATCAGTCCTAAACTGGTACCTTTTTATGAAGCGTCTGCCTTCATCTTGTTTGTGAAGTATTTTTAAAACCATAGTAACACTTGGTTGATGGCAAACTCTCTTGGCAGATACTTACATGTTTAACATACAATGATGACTGATACTCAAAATGAGGATGGCAAGATCCTGAAATGTCTTCTGAATCATTCAAAAGAAAACGAAATTCTGCCCAATGCGGGTTTTTGTCTTTCGTGCAAGTGAAATATTCCATTCTCTAAAAATGTAGGGTAATTAGGGGTGCCTGGGTGGCTTGGTTGGGCATCTGACTTTTGCTTTTGGCTCAAGTCATGATCTCACAGTTCATGAGATCGAGCCCCGCCACCAGGTTCTGTGCTGACAGCATGGAGCCTGTTTCGGATTCTGTGTCTCCCTCTCTCTTTGCCCCTCACCCACTCACGCTCTCTCTCTCTCTCAAGATAAATAAACATTATTTTTAAAATGTAGGATAATCTATGTACAATTCAAGATGTTTCCCTCTTACTCTCTCCTTTCCCACTCGTCCACCTTTCTATCCAATCCATCCTTACAACCCTATTCTTTGTAGTGTGAGCATTGCACCAGAATCGCCAAAAATCCACATCTCATTTCGAGCAATTATTTTCTAGAGAAATTGGGATGGTACTCAAGAGAAAGGAGGGGATGGGGAGAGGGCTTCATGGTCAGGGGAATACGGCTGGTCAGGAGAGCTACATCTGCCATCATTATTTTGTAAAAATAACATTTTTTTTGTATTACATTTCCCAATCATTTAGAGTCATTTAGAGTTTGTTTTGATGACAGTTATCTAAATAATTTCTTCATAATAAGATTTTAAGAAATGGGCTAAGTTGGCTGGTCTATAGAAGTTCAAACTTGGGCTTGATTATAACCTTATGATTCTGATGTTTTAAAAAAAAGATACGATATATTCTTTCTCTCTACACATACTGTATTTTATGTAGATGGTTTACCTCTGCCATTTTACCTTTGGAGGTACAGGATTGAAAGTAAGAATACCTAAAATAGAGCTAATTGCTTTTTTTCTTCCAATTTCACTATTCACTGGAAAGGAAAAACAAAAAAGGTGACACTGATTTTGAAGAGGCCAGGACAAACAAATTAGTTCACAAGTTATTACCTTATACACTCAGTAAGACTTTGCTGGATTAAAAAAAAGGCCAATCACAACAGGTAAAATTTAATCAATCATTAAGATGCGCTTTGTACTCTGTTCTTTCTTAACATGGTTTTAGTATTCAATTGGCATTTCACTTGAAATTAATACAAACCAATCTCAATTTCGTGAAAGGCTATTATAAACATCCAATTTATTTTTTATTTTTATTTTTTAATGCTTATTTACTTTTGAAAGAGAGAGAGAGAGAAGCAGAGACTGAGGGAGCGACAGAATCCAAAGCAGGCTCCAGGTTCCGTGCTGTCAGCACAAAGCCCGACGCGGAGCTCAAACCCACAAACCGAGAGTCAAAGTTGGAGGCTTAACCGACTGAGCCACCAGGCACCCCTGGAGACATCCAGTTTAAAATATATTGCAATAAGTTTGGAATGGTGGGTGACTGCTTAAAAAATAAGGACAGACTGAAGGAGAAATGTGTCAAGAGTAAACCCATGAGTGTATTGTGGGGTCTAGCCAGCCCATTCCTTCCCCACCACCTAGCAAATCCGAAAGATTTGCTACTAATGTATAGCATAGGGTCTTTCTCAGGAGCATCCAGAATTGGCGGCTTCTCTTATTTGGTACAATGACTAGGGGCATCAAAGAGGAACGCCAGATTAAACAACATCAAAAACACTAAGAGCAGTCACAGAACTAGTAGGAAAATTCTCTCCTATTGGTTACTGAAATTACTATATTAAAAGTTATTCTTTGACCCTCATTAAGATCCATATATTCATAGGAGATGGAGTTATTGAACATTTTGTAATTCGTGAAATTTTTCTTCCCTGAGAAATCTGATCAGGGAAGCGGGTGTCCCAGAGTATCTTAATGTTAGGTAAGACTCTGTTGGATGGTAATTCACTGAAAATTCATCTTTGTCAGTGGAAGGAAACACACAGAGTACCCATGGCTGGTCAGGATAACAGCCTCCCTATCTGTGTGCAGTTAGGAGTCAGTTCTTTCACCATCAGGTTCCTCTATTTCTAGAATCCTGGAGCTGAGACCCCAAGAAATGTTTGCAAATTAAAAATAGAAAATGGGGCATTGGAATGGTATTCACCTCAAATTCTTTGAAGAGTCACATCAGATATAAATAGACAGTTTGCTCTTCTTCCTGCAATGCCTTTGTTGCACTATATCTTTATCCGGCAAACTCATGATACTTCCAGGCCCTGCTTAAGTGTTACTTATTTTCTACAAATTTTGCATTACTTTCCCTCCCCTCCTCCTTTACCTCACAGGTAAAAAAAAAAATTATTAACTAAGATATTAACTAAGGTATAATTAATTTTCCTGTAGTGCTCTTTTATACCCCCATGACAGCAAGTATCACACTATACATTATATTGTGGCTATCCATCTACCTCTGCTGGTCCCACCAGACGGTGAAGATGTCGAGGGCTCCTGCATATTTGTACTCCAGGAGAATACTGTGCTTGAAATGCAATACATGTAGGTGTTCATTAAGGGTTTGTTGAACCAAACATCTGTCTTTCTCAAAACTAATCTTGAATGATCATTCATCTAGCTCTTAAAACACAGGACATTAATAGAATAGCAGGGAATCAGACCACGGAAACAAGACCAGAAATCGGTATTAACAGGCACGGGGAGCAGTGCCATTTGTGACACCTCTTGATCAGCTTCTCTGTGAAGAATAACTAAGTATCACACCAGCAGGCTAAATGAAAGCACTATAAATCACGCGCGTTTTTACTCATATAATTAGTCAACTATACCTGGAGTTAATGGTTACTTCCTCCCTCCCAATTTAAAAAGTGAGCAGAAATGTCAGAAGAACGGGGCCATATTGAGAATAGGGTATCTCAGGGACATATTCGGAAGCCCTGGAATTGGAAGAGAAGAGTTGACTTCAGTCATTTTGCATGGTTTCTCAACTGCAATGCAGTTTGGTGGAGGGACAATCCCAACTTCCCCAAGAAAGAGACCATGTTCTGTTTCCTACAGTTTTGAACTGGCTTTCATGCTTCCCAAGTTACTTAGTTTTCTTTGCATTTGGGGATAAATAATCTTGGTATTTAAATAAAGTCTAAAATGTTTAAAAAGCATTGCTAAGATCATCACTTATGTGCACTCCATAAAGCTATGCTTTAAAATAGCTACTTAAAGAATCATGTTTATACCCTCCTTACATCATGGTTCTGACCCATCTTCAGTGTTCTGTTGTATATTCTCAGTCACGGTTTATGATCCCTGGCCTATTCTTCCTTGTGACAGTCTGTTATGAATTTGTGTGCCACCAGCCATTTCACACAAAGTCTATGTAATTCAGGCATTTCTCCAGGCTCATGGTCACTACATATAGCTGTGAAAACACAAGAGAGCAAGGCTAACTACTCTATGGAAGGTTTCAATTGTGACTTGCTAACTAGGTACAGATTTTGCCAATATTTCATGCCAGGAAATAAGGACCTCATCTATGCTAAGGGTTGGAGGTCACCTAGTAAATGAATAGATTGGCAGCTTTACCTGGCTTTTGACTGTAAGCTATAAAAATGCTTCCATTTTCTAACAGTGAACACAGTTATATAGATGTACTATTATAACGAGCTGGATGACAAAAAGAAGCCACAGAAGGGGAGCACAAGTCTTGGTTAATGAGCTTGCTGTAAGAGCCAAAGGAAGGTAAGGCAGACCCCTATTACTGAATTTGCTAAAATATTTGATAGCTAGAAAAATTTTCAAATTGTGCACAGATGAAGTAAATGGGTGAATGCACTGGGGATTTAAAATAGGTCCAGGGGGAGGTGTAGAGAAGCCAAGTGATACCTTTGAAACAACTAGTATCTGTTTGAAACATTTCTCTTCATTTTGTCTCAATTTCTAAAGATCTCTATAGCTCATTAAAAAAAAAAAATCTTTCTTTCCTTACTTGTTAAAGATTTCCTGGTTCCTTTTTAATTCACTAGTCTTTTCATCCAGTGAGCATAAATATCAGGAATATTGGCAATGAAGGGTGATGAGATTAAAAGCAAAGAGAGGAAAATTGAGAGTATTTTAATTAGGTGGGGTTCATGTTGCTTAATACATTAGGAGGCTGCTGGCTTCAACTGGGAGCTGTCAACCACCATGGGGACAGACCCCAGGTCTAAGAACGTATCTCCCAGACTGCCTCTTGATTTTCAATGTCACTTTCCAAGGTGGGTTTCAGTTCATTAACTAAAGGAAATCTCTTAATTTATTTTTCTGATTACAAAAGTCAAATATATTCACAACCCCAAACTTGCAAAACATGGTAAAGCACAAAGAAAAATTACAAAAAAATAACCTGCCATTCAATCACTCAGAGATGATTATTTATTCACATTTTAGTGTATGGCTTTGCATTTTTTCAGAAGTTTGTATATGTTGTGTATGTATGTGTGTATCTGTATTAGTTTTTTAAAAAACAGCACCATACATACTGTTTGTAGTCTGCTTTTTCACCTAAGTATAACGAAAAATTTCCCATACCATAAGTCTTTTAAAGAATGATTAGAACTACAAAATCATCTACATATGGATTTACCAACATTTCTTTACCCAATATTCTATTCTTGGATATTGTCTTAGTTTGGTTGGACTGCCACTACAAAGTACCACAGACTGTGTGGCTTCGACAACAGAAATTTATTTTCTCACAGTTCTGGAGGCTGGAAGTTTGAGATTGGGGTGCCAGCATGCTAGGGGTCTGGTGAGGACTCTCCTCTTGGCTTGTAGATGGGCACCTGCTCACTGTGTCCTCATGACTTTTGTTGGCCACATAACTGAAACTGCTGCTTTTGTCTAAAATTGTTAGTAATCAATTTGCTGGCTCAGTAACTAGAACCACTCCAGAGATATCAAAGAAGACACCCTGTTCTAAAATACAACAAAGTGAAAATTTCCAAATATTTAATATCTCTTGCCTAACATTTTAATTTTGGAGTAATCTGCTGAGGGGAAAACCACTGATGCAACTAAAAGTTTAATTTTCTTTTCTAAAATATGGTTTCCTTTAATGGAGGAGAGTGGTGGATTTCCTAGAGGTGTTAAGAGAACTAAATTTTACAATTTAGGGAAGTAATTGTGACATGTCTAGGGTTAAAAAAAAGAGAGAAGAAAAGCAACATGTCATTGGTGCTCAAGCTCTCAAACCTAAACCATTTCTCTGAACAATAAAGAATTTTTGTCAGAATGATAACCTATGACTTCTGCATTTATAAAGGAAAGGGAAAGTCATACACTTACTTATAAAGGAAAGTGTGTTGGGCACTATGCTAGATTCTTTCATTTCTATTATCTCAAGAAAATGCTTTACTTCTCACAGTTGCCTTACATGGTAGGGTTACCCAATTTAGCAAAAAACAGAAATACAGGACACAAGTTAAATTTGTATTTCAGATATTCAACAACTATTTTTGTAGTATAAATATGTCCCACGAAATATGTGGGGCACACTTATACTAAAAATTCTTATTTACCTGAAATTCAAATTTAACTTGGCATTCTATATATATTTTTGGCAAATGGGGTAGGTATGGTGATTCACATTCTACTTTCCATACTATGGAAATGAAATGGCCGGGAGAGAAATCAAATAAAGGTGCCACTGTTTGTCCTAAAAGATCTGGTCTCTGCAAATTAAGGCATTAGCTCTCCTCTGACATTCAGTTTCAGAATCTTATGGCATATTTGGCTTGCTTTCTTTGCATTTTGATTTAAGTTTTTCCAAAATGATACATTCACTGTTTTCCATTTCTAAGCCAAGGCACACATTAAATGGGGAAATAGCTATACAACTGGCATTGAAATATTAATTTGTTTAAAGATTGATTTTCCTGGCCATAACCACTCACTCATATTTAATTTATGAAACTGCGGGTACACAATAGAAATACAAAGCAGACAATGACATGAGATATTCTCAAGATTATGAAATAGAACCATAACATTATGACAAGAAGGCAGAGCAAGTATAGGGCAAGAGGCTAATTGGGAGCAGAAAAGGAAAAAGCTCTAACTTGTAAGGGAAAGGTACTTAGCACCTGAACAAAGGAAGCAGAAAGACAGTACTACTCCTCAGGCACAACATGCAAGAATTGTAATCAGACAGGATGAAGAGGAACTCCTAATATGCCCACGTGAATCAATACAGGGAGTGATCATGGTATGAATGCATGCACACAGGAAACTTGCTAACAAGTCACAGCTAAGCCCTTCAGCCTCTAGAAAACTGCCAGAGAGAAAAGTTTGGTTTATAATGTTCTATGAGCAAATGTCCTAGGGTGGGCATGGGAAATTCTGCCATCTCTTGGTTATGCTCAAGAACATTTGTTCAACTGATTTGAAACTGGAAAACATGACCATAATTCTGGGCTTTATGTGTTTTGGGTCTCTGGGTTGTCAGGACAGGGAAGCAATCCTGTCTGGTATCTGAGGCTTAGTGTGTGCCAGGGGTCTATTAGGCAGAGGAGGGGCTGCCACACAGAAGGCAAGGTGGCTATCAAAGAGAAGGCATAGCCCATTGGGTTCCCCAGGTGGTAATTACAAGATTCTGGGCTCCGGGGAGGCCATGATGTTGGCCAGGGCAATTTGATGATGTTCTGCAAGACTGGGAGGAGGGTGTGTAGGCTGCAGTTCGTAAAGGGATTGTTATCATACTGGACCCTGAAGAAATAAGGATAATCAATTCCTCTGCGACAGCGGGGCCCGGTTTTTGAATGGATACTATGGCTTTTAGTGTCTTTAGCTCTAGTGTTACCCCATTTAAAATAGGTTTCAGTTGAAATAAACACATCATACAAAGCATGCTCTCAGCACTTAAAGCAAGGCAGAGAAAGTAACAGGAGAGGAATTTCTGTTCTGTGCACTTCCCAGTCTAATTGAGAATTTAATTAACCATTTTTTTTATAATTATACAGGATAAAAAGCAAAAATTCCAAATGACTGGACATACCCAAATTAAATGCTTCTTAGCCCACTCAGGCAAATATAAATTCTCCATGCAATGATATGTGCTTTCCATAATATCACTAATGTCAAAAGGAAAAGTGAAGCTGGCTCTTCCAAAAGCTTTGGGCAATTTAATTTTGGAGTGACTGGTGAGAAAACGAAGTCCTCTAACAAAGTTTTCTGGACACCTGGATGAGGAGGGTGTGAACTGGGCTTAGCAGATATACAATATCTGGCATTTTCTACAGCAGGTACAAAATGAGTTTGTTGAATTTAATTAATAATATTGTATTTGATTTAGTTGACTTTGTTGACAGCTATCTAGACAGGTTTATTTATTTATTTGTTTTTTATTATTGAAGTATAGTTGAACACACAATGCTATATTGCTCTCAGGCGTACAACATAGTGATTGGACAAATCTATACATCATGCTACACTCACCACAAGTGTGGCTACCGTCTGTCACTACACAACCCTGTTGCAATACCACTGTCTATATTTCCTATAGGCAGGTTTATTTTAATTTGACTTCTTAACTGTTTTCTTCTTAGAGTGTAAATGTCTAGAACAAAGTCTGCTTTAACCATTTTTGACCCATTTGGTCCACTTATTCAATCACCATCTACTGTGTTTCAGGGACCGTGCCAAGAGTGTGTAGAGCAGATTGAGGGAAGGCCCAAGTGGATGCAGGCTGGCTCATGAGGAGGCAATGTTGCCGTGGTGACAAGCTGCATGGGTAGCTTGGACAGGTGATGATGGTAGAGAAGGTGTGGTCATATTTGGGAGTGATGAGGAGGTAAATCAACAGGATCTAATGATAGATGCCACAGACTCAGTGAGGGGAGCTTTGAGAGAGGGTCTTGCAGTTTCCTGCTTGCCCAGTTGTGCAGACCAAGATGTTTGTCACTAAGACAGCGAACCCTGGAAATAGACCAAGCATGAGGAGAAGAGTGTATCTGGGTAATCCAGAGGAATCTGGCCAGGTGATGGCTGTATATACAGATCTGGAGCTCAGAGAAGGCCCATAAAAATCACTGGCTCAAGTTTCTATTGCCTGAGGTGCATCAGAGATGAAGGTGCATGTTTGTTCTACAGGGCAGGAGCCAGCAGAACAGAAGTCTTCAACCCAGAGATCGATTCAGTCTCAGCTCTTCATTTGTTAATGACGTAGGGTGAAGTCTGTGTTACATGACCTCATATGTATGAAGGCACACAGTCAACTGCAGAGTCCTACACCAAGGCTGAATGGCTCTTACAGGTCATTGAACCAGTGTTATCCTTCCATTCCTTCAGTCTCGGACATTTCACTTCTTTCTTCTGACATCTACTCCATCCATTATCTTATTCTCACCTTCTTTTAGACATCAGGGACGTAACAATATTAGGGAACTATTAACTGCCATACCTCGTGTTAGATAGTGAGAGCATGGCTGGAACAAAAGGAAGAAGTGCTTGCCCTCATGACACTTCTATTTTAAAAGAGAAAAGAGAAAAGACTTCTATCAAACTCATTCCCACATGGTAACTCATCAGAAGGGTTCACCAGCAAAGACATAACCTACAGATTATATAGTGTAGACTATGCTTGAGACCCTGTGAAGAAATGTGAAAATGAAGGTCATAAAAATAGGAGTCTACACACCAGAAGCAGTATGAGCCAAGAATGGGATAAAAGGCTTACGGCAGGATGACGAACGTTCCCTCTTTCAAGTATTCCAGTGAACTTCTCATGTAGACATAGCCTTGGAGATAATAATGAAGTCTAAATTTGGGGTCCTTTGTGTCAAATAGAACTTCACCTCTCTCTGCCTCTTCTGCACAAGGCCCTACTCAATTAGTTTTACTAGATGGTACAAAACATCATGTCAAGACTTAACAGAAACAGAAGAAAAAATCTTCAGCAACTTTATAATATAAATATTTGGAAAGTCATAACACTTTTATAAAAAAAAAAGTATTTAGATTACCTGAAGGTTGATGGTAATTGAGTTGGGCCATATTATATACTATTGAGATGCTCAAAATATTTGTTGAATGACTGAATCCAACCTATGTTCATGCATTAATTCAACTAATTTTTATCAAGTACCCACTATGTGCCAGTCATTGTGCTGGGCTCTGGGCAGCAGACAAATGGGAATCATGATGGAACAGGAGAGGGAGACACGAAAACAACTAAGTACAACAGAGTGTGGTGAAGGCTACAAGAGGTAAGTATAAAGGGTGATGGGAGCACAGCAAGGGAAACCACAAAATATGGTGGGGAGGTCAGTGGAAGTGGGAAATGTTTTGGGAAAAGATGAACTTGGCCATGAAGGACTTCTGGAAGGAAGATTTGAAGATTTGAAGATCAGTTGAAAGAAGCTGGGAAAGACATGTTCTGATGGAAATTAAGGTAAATGATTTTTAGGTGAAGAATTGGCAACACAGCAAGGGCTGAGATCCAAATAGGATTTCTCCACAACAGAGAAGAAAAAAAGAAGGAACGATAAAGGTCATCTATACATGACAACTATCTTCTGCTCTCTGACACCTTCCAATTCAGTCTCAGAAAACCTGGCAGCTAATGTGTCTTCTTCCAAGCACCAATTATTTTTTTTATTAAAATTTTTTCTAAAGCTTTATTTATTTGAGAGACACAGAGAGAGAGAGCACACACATGAGTGGGGGAGGAGCAGAGAGAGGGAGACACAGAATCCACAGCAGGCTCCAGGCTCTGAGCTGTCAGCACAGAGCCCGACACGGGGCTCAAACTCACAAACCGTGAGATCATGACCTGAGCCAAAGTCGGATGCTTAACTGACTGAGCCACCCAGGCGCCCCATTTCAAGCACCAATTATTAATCAACCTTGAGAGATCAGGACCCATGACTGGACAGGGGAGAGAAATGTGAAAACTAAGTAGAACAGAGTGTGTGCTGGTATCTAGAGATTCAATAACTAAAATCTCATCTCTGGAGAAAAGGTAGCACAAAAATATGCTTAAAAAGAGAATATCTGGCTTAGGATACAGTTTCTCAAGGCCACACTGTGAAACACATGGGAAGATGAAATGGATGAGTAGCCCAGCCTTGGTCACTCACTGGTTTGGCCTCCATTTTTCTTCAACATCAAGAATTGCCACATTGAATGCTTCACAGCCTCTGAATGTTTCCTTCAGAATATAGACTGGAAGGCCTGGCCATTTTTTCTACGATTTTTTAAACCATTTTTTCCTGTTAAAATTTCTAATAAAATCCATTTTCCCAGGGTTTTCCTTCTGTCTTTTTGGCTGTTTTTCAATTAGAGTTGATTTTTCTTTTTCCTTCTTTTTGTTTACTCTTTCCTTCCTTCCTTCCTTCCTTCCTTCCTTCCTTCCTCCCTCCCTCCCTCCCTTCATCTTTAGATTACTACAAATGCCAGCTCTCACCACCTACTCATAATTTCTCCCTTACTATAAAATGGCTGAGCAGGAGCAAGGGAGAGATTTAACCCTCAGGCCCCAAGGCTTCTTTCCACTTTTCAACTAAAATGAAATCTGTGGGAGGACATTCACAATTACTTAGAAAGAAAATTAAGAGATAGGGGTGCCTGCGTGGCTCAGTTGGTTAAGAATCCTACTCTGGATTTTAGCTCAGATAATGATCTCATAGTTTGTTAGTTCAAGCCCCACATCTAGAATCCCTGCTTGGGATTCTCTCTTTCTGTCTCCCTCTCTCTGCCCCTCCCCTGCCTGTGTTCTCTCTCTCTCTTTCAAAATAAATAAATAAAATTTTAAAAAAAGAAAATTAAGGGATAATTTACATTTTTTAAAAAGAAAATATATTTTAAAGAAAGACCCCAACTACTCTATAAACCAAACAAGTGTTTAATTTGTTAAAGAAATGTATTTAGTAATAAACACAACAGCATATTTTCAGCAGAAGAGATCTGAGATGAGAGGAATGTCATTATCCTCTACCTTTTAAAGGATTAATAAATTAGACAGTTTTATGCCTGAAATCCCTCCAAAAATTCAGTTCCAGGGAATAGAAAAGTAAGGGCATGTCTTCCTAATGCTTCCATTGTTTCTAGAAGAGTGTCAGACATTGCTGGGAGCTAAGTTCTTCCTTTTGGATGTTGTTGAAACCATGGGCTATGCAGAGCTTGACGGTAAAATCAAAAGGAGTCGAAAACAGTGATTAGAGAGACTATTCCATTTATTTCTCAATATGTAGGCATTATTCCACGTAGAAGATATATCATCCAAGACAATGAACACTGATGCCTGTCCCACATTTCATATCTCATACTCCTCTCATTGCCATAATGCTCATCTTAACATTTGAGGTACTTAAATCTACTGAAAGGAAAAAAAGATTATCTCAACTTATGATCTTACCAATTTACTTCCATCTCTGAATCTGTTTTTTTTTAATTTGTAAAAAAGTAGGGGAATACCCACAAAAAGAATACTCATTTTATCATAATAATAATGAATAATTTCCTGACCAAGTGGTTACTAAACATCAGAACATTAAAGCACATAAACTATAGTGCATCTCTGATATTTATCATCTCTAATATTTAATAACCATTCAATAAGTGATAGCTATTGCTGTATTATTATTTTTTAATGTTTATTTAATTTATTTATTTTGAGAGAGAGAGTGTGCACATGAGCATGAGCAGGGGAAAGGCAGAGAGAGAGAGAGAGAGAGAGAGAATCCCAAGCAGGCTCTGTGCTGACAGCGCAGAGCTCAATGCAGGGCTTGATCTCATGAACCCTGAGATCATGAACGGAGCTGAAATCCAGAGTCGAATGCTTAACCAACTGAGCCATCCAGGCACCTGCTGTATTATTGTTACAGAAGAAAATCACTTTATCCAACTCAATGTCAGCCCAGGTCATAGGACCAGTCCAGGAAGGTACTTGGCATTCTGAGTTCAGCCACTAGGCCAATGGTTTTCAAGTACAAAGCATATCACAGGATAAAAGAGGGTAAAAAAGCTGCCACTGCAAAGAATCAGTAAGTAAAACACTACTACTTATTCCATCAGCAAGACTGGGGGGACATTATAGCCTAATGTGGTACATGGCGTGCCTTAAAAAACGTGCTCCTTCTTCTCCTTCCCCTTGTCCTTTCTGCTTTTCCCTTCCCCTTCTAGATTGAACTTGTTTAGATGACTCTACAGAATGAAACACGATTATGAATTATTTGCTTTTCCTTTTATGGAAACCAGTTATCATTAAATAAAAGCATACTTGAACATATATTTAGAATATTGTAAGTAATTCTAATATATAAATAATCAATTAGGACAAAGTCAAGTTAATTAAATTCTTAAATGATCCTCTCAAGAGCCCAATGTTTGGCATTTGCATATGGTGTTCCTTTTCAGGAGTACCACACACCAACCTTCTTCTTTTATTTTCCCCCCCCTCATAGGCTTCTTTTCTTTTTTCCATTCTCTGAACTTTTACTTAAATTCCAGTTATTTATCACACAGTATAATATTAGTTCCAGGTGTAGAATTCAGTGATTCATCACTTACATACAATACCCAGTGCTCATCACAACAATCACCCCCTCAATACCCATCACCTATTTAACCCATCCTCCTGACTAACCACCCGCTCCAGCAACCTTCAGTTTTTTCTCTACAGTTAAGAGCCTGTGTTTTGGTTTGTCTCTCTCTCCCCGCTATGTTCATTTGTTTTATTTCACATATGAGTGAAGTCATATGGTATCTTTCTCTCACTGATTTATTTCACTTGGTATACTACTTTCTAGCTCTATCCGTGTTGTTGCAAATGGCAAGATTTCATTCTTTTTTATGACCGAGTAATATTCCATTGTGTATATATACCACTCTTCTTTATCCATTGATCAGTCAATGGACATTGGGCTTTTTCCATAATTTGGCTATTGTTGATAGTGCTATTAATACAGGGGGTGCATATATATCCCTTTGAGTCAGCATTTTTATATTCTTTGGGTAAATAATAGTAGTGCAAATGCTTGATCATAGGGGAGTTCTATTTTTAACTTTTTGAGGAACCTCCATACTGTTTTCCAGAGTGGCTGCACCAGTTTGCATTCCCACCAACAGTATGAGAGAGTCCCCCTTTCTCTGCATCCTTGCCAACATCTGTTGCTTCAAGTATTTTAATTGTAGCTATTCTGACGGGTGTGAGGTGGTATCTCATTGTACTTCTGATTTGTATTTCCCTGATGGTGAGTGATTTTGAGCATCTTTTCATGTGTCTGTTAGCCATCTGGATGTTTTCTTTGTAAAAATGTCTTTTCATGTCTTATGCCCATTTCTTAACTGTGTTATTTGTTTTTGGCATGTTGAGTTCTCTACAGATATTGTTTACTAACTCTTTATCAGTACGTCATTTGCAAATATCTTCTCCCATTCTGAAGGTTGCCTTTTAATTTTGTTGATTGTTTTCCTTACTGTGCAGAAGCTTTTTATTTCGATGAAGTCCCAATAGTTTATTTTTGTTTTTGTTTCCCTTGCCTCAGGAGATATATCTAGTAAGAAGTTGCTATAGCCAATGTTAAAGAAGTTGCTGCCTATGTTCTCCTCTAAGATTTGATGGTCTCCTGTCTCACATTTCGGTTTTCATTCACTTTGAATTTATTTTTATGTGTAGTATAAGAAAGTGTTCCAGTTTCATTCTTTTGCATATCATTGTCCAGTTTTCCCAACACCACTTTAAAGAGACAGTCTTTTTTCCATTGGATATTCTTTCCTGCTTTGTCAAAGATGAGTTGCCCATATAGTTGTGGGTTCATTTATGAGTTTTTTATTCTGCTCCATTGATTTATGTGTCTGTCTTGAAGTCTGGAACTGTGATGCCTTCAGCTTTGCTTTTCTTTTTCCAGATTGCTTTGACTATTCAGGGTCTTTTGTGGTTCCATGTAAATTTTAGGATTGTTTGTTCTAGCTCTGTGAAAAATGCTGGTGGTATTTTGATAGGGATTGCATTAAATGTGTAGATTGCTTTGGGTAGTACCAACATTTTCACAATATTTGTTCTTCTAATCCATGAACCTGGAATGTTTTTCCAACTTCTTTGTGTCCTCTTCAATTTCTTTTCATAAGTGTTCTATAGTTTTCACAGTACAGATTTTTTACATCCTTGGTGAGGTTTATTCCTAAGTATTTTATTGTTTTTGGTGTAATTATAAGTGGGATAGATTCCTTGAATTCTCTTTCTTCTGCTTCATTATTTGTATACAGAAGGGCAAAAGATTTCTGTACATGATTTGTATCCTGCGACTTTACTGAATCCATTGATCAGTTCTAGCAATTTTTTGGTGGCGTCTTTTGAGTTTTCGATATATGGTATCATGCCATCTGCAAATAGTGAAAGTCTGACTTCTTCCTTGCTGATTTGGTTGCCTTTTATTTCTTTTTGTTGTCTGATTGCTGTGGCTAGGACTTCCAATACTATCTTGAATAACAATGGTGAGAGACACACCCACTTTCTTTGTCTGGTTAGAATCTATTCACACTTCAGCATGCATCATAAATATGATTTCTTCAACAACGTTTCTTAAGTTTAAGAATAAGTTAGCTCCCCTTAGATATGTGTGCATTCTTTTTCAGA
The DNA here is from genome assembly GCF_046562875.1 of Panthera onca. Classification (NCBI taxonomy): domain Eukaryota; kingdom Metazoa; phylum Chordata; class Mammalia; order Carnivora; family Felidae; genus Panthera; species Panthera onca. The sequence goes on along the minus strand of NC_138356.1, from coordinate 22,820,278 downwards.
GACCTTATGAAATGCTGTTGAAGTTGCCTGTTTATGTACCTGACTCTTCAATGTGAACGCGCAGAGAGCCAGAAGAGAAACTAAGCCTGGACTTTATAGAGAGCCTGGCACCTGTAAGCAGCACAGCAGTCATTAGGGCTGTTCACAAATACTCCTGGCTATTTGCCTCCTGGGCACATGGTAGGATTGTACCTCTTGGCCCACTTGTGGTTGTGCTGGGCTATGCAATGTGCTTTGGCCAATTAGTTGTGAAGGGTGTCACCTCTGGGCTAGAACAATCAGTTGCTAGAACAAGACCTGCCTAACTCTCTTTTCTTCTGCCATGGGACCAGCAAGTTCCCAGAGAGTAGGTGCTCCATCAGTGTGGGTCCTGGGGATGGATGAAGCTGAACAGAACCCCCAGCCAACTGTGATGGACACACAGCACAAGCAAGAAACAAATCTTTGTCATTTTAGACCAACAAGATGTTGGCATTGTTTATTGCCAGCTTAAACTAATAGTTTAAGTTATTAGCATAACTTAGCCCATCCTAATACATGAAGTCCACAATACTGATGAACAAATAAAGAAGAATAGCACTCTGGCCTCTCTACCTGCTTTAATAGTCTTGAGAGACCTTCTAAGCCATTGCTTCTCTTTCGGGGAAGACCATGCTTTAAATTTAGTCTCTTAGAATCTCTAGAGATTACCAAGAATACATTTGGATATCTAATCACGTCTTGGTTGGGGAATTCTTTGTATCTAACCAAGGGCATGACATATAAAGTGTCCTTGGCAATACTGAAGGGTACTTTGTGGATTCACTATGCTATTGGTATTGATACATTGTGCCCAAGTCATTGGTAACTCAGCTCAGTTTGAGGCCAATTCTCACCATCGCTGAGGTAGGTGAGCCCCCACTGCTCTTCCCATCCACTTTTCCTTTAGTTTCTGCTCTTTCTCAAAGCGCACGCGTGCACGCACACACACTCATTTTTCCTTACAGCTCAAAAAATGCAGAGACTACACAATATCTAAGACCATATTCCCCGTATCAGTTCATTATTGGCTCTAATTATCTGTCTTTGGATAAATCACTTATCATTTCCAAGTATTGGTTTCTTATTTGGGAGTTATTATGAAACTTAACAGAGATAATATACAAGACACAAAGTAGAACTACAAAGTATTAGCCACATCCTGTGGGTCATATGATTTGAAAGGAGCCAGAAGGCATAACTGCCCTCAAATTGCCAACATTCCTTTGTGTTAGTGTCTCTGAGAGTCCTTTATGAAATTTAGGCATGTCATTTGGGGATGGATTAAAATTAATTACTGTCCTCAAACACCTTGCCAGCTAATGGTCCTGAGAGCAGTGGGACAAGGGATAAAATGTTTTTATGGTGTGGAGGGGATTTGATAGACTCCCTGGACAGGTAAGCATAGACTGAAGGCCATGAACACTTAGGGGTTGGGTTATTCACAGAACAAGAGGTGGTAAATTCAAAGGCTCCATTTTATAGCTTCATCCAGGGTCAATAAAGTTTTTTTCTTGTGGCTGAGCACTCATGGGACTATAAGAGGCATTTCTGTAAAAACCATGGAACATTCTGGGTACAAAGTAACTTACTGAGTGGTTCCATTACCATCAAACAGAGACATACTTGACAAGATAGCTGAAAGACTGAAAGAATCTGGTTATTTAGGAAGGTTAACCAAATTTTAAACAATTAAAAACTTGTTTTGGGGATATTCTTTTGTCTTTACTGCCTGCCAATGAAAATTTATATTTTGTTTTGTTTTGTTTTACAGTGGAAGTGTTACAGATTAGGGAGATTTTTCTTTTTCTTTTTCTGTTCTCCTCCTCCTCCTTCTCCTCCTTATCCTTCTCTTCCACCTTCCTCTTCTTTTGCTTTCAGTAGAAAAAAACAGAATTCCTCTTTCTGTTCTACACATATTTAACCAGAGAAGGTAAGCTCAAATCACTGGCTACTTGAGGGAAATATGTAAAAGGGTAGGAAATAATGTCAGTACTTGGAGAAGGCGATACTATCAAAAGGTAAATGATGTGTCACTTTTTCCAGTTGCCCGCCATTTTTTACTAGCTGTTCCTTAACAACCTGGCAGGGCAGATATCCAGATTACACATTAGGCTATTGATGTCCACCAGGCAGAAAGGCAATCCTGGGAGAGCTTGATTTCTAAAATCTCTCATGTCACTCAGTCTATGGACATGAACTGGATGGAGATAAGAATAAGCTTCTGCCAGATTCTCATTCTTTAAACTATGTCAGACTTTCAGAAACATCTTGCTTCCACTTTTATGAAACAGAGGAAAAAAGACATTATTATGAAGTCCAAAGGAACTGGGAAAACCACATCAGAACATAAAATTCTGATACAAAACAACTCTGTATTTGCTTCCTGACTAAGGGGAGAGAGGGAAGGACAGATTTGTAAAGATAGTAAGGTCAAAGATTGAGAAGTAATCACTTCTACCACTATTAAAGGGTAAAGTGTCTGAATATTTAACACTGATACAAAGAAGCTTATAGAAAGATTTGAGGCTTATTCTAACCCTTGATAAGAGAAGCATTAACTGTAAGATAATGCACCAGAAGATGGCATTCCCCAAAATCAATGGCAACTTCCAGTCCGTTCGCAGCTATTGATTCTTTATTGTGCAGGACAAGTCATTTTAGATGATCTCAGCAAATAAGAACAAAGTTGTAGATTCACCTCCACTAGCACTTACCTGTTTCTTCTACAATCACCCTGCTGACATAACGTACTTTCCAAAGAAAGAAGAAACTAAGCTGAACAGATAACCTACATTCCACTTTTCATAAGTAGACAAAATTCTCCTTACCATCCATGCTGAAAGTCTCTCATTCACCCACAGGTCCATTCTACACATTTCTCCATTCTTCTCTGGGCCCTGGAAGGCTGACTGAAATGGACCACAGCAATAGGTTCCCTCGCCCCCTGCTTCCTGTTGGAATTGTCTGATGGGGCACACTGGCAGGAGACCAGCTGCAGCGAGCCACAGAGTCACAGGGGTTTGGCTACATCTGTCACCCAGGAATCCTGCTTCTCTCAGGGGTTCTCTCCACACAGGTCTCTGGGTCTGGGTTCTGGTTTCCTTAACTTTTCAGGTCTCAAGATGGGAACAGATTCCTACTATTACCAGCTCACTTGGCTCCCCCTTTATAAAGAGTACATTTACTACACTCTCCTCAAATTACCCTAATTTGAGTGTGCTGTGTGATGTTTCCTGCTGGCTGATGCTCTGATTGATAGTTTATTTGAATGTGAAAACGTGCATTTCTTGGGCTACATTCTGATGATCTGGACAGTGGGAGAAAGATAACACTGAACAGGAAAATGTTAAACCGTATTCTTTCAACCTTCTTAGTTACAGGATGTGGCCCTTTTAGTTCTTGTGCTCTGGATAAAGATGGGACATTAGATGTTGGTGGCACTTCTGCACGTGTGAGGACTAATGTGCTGGTGCGACACATACTTGTGAGAACGGGGTCAGGTTTTGTGATACTCTCCAGCTTGTGTCACGACACATCATGCCTCCTCTCTTTCCATTCTGCATTCTGTGAAATGGAGACACAAAACAAAAACTCAAGCAACCAAACTGAGCAAAAAAGTAGTGCTTAAAGATAAATGATCAGGTAGCTAAAGGAGAAGAGAAATATAAAGACAATTAGGAAGCTCCTTTAGAATATAAAGAGCATCCAACCAACCATTCTCTATTCCTTCTGGGCTCTGAAGAATTTTAATTGCAACATGAGGAACCTAAATTAGAGATTTTAAAAAGGAGTCAGTTTCTGTCTATGAAGGTTATTGTTTGTTAAAACACTGAAGTGTCTTAGTAGAGAAAGCTGTGAAATTAGTTTCTCTGGATGTCTTTGAAATTTAGGTGCTTACTTCTCCGGGATGGTTTCATTCTGACTCTCTCTGAAGGCAAGCTCTGAGATTAAATAACCTTTCAAGGTCCCTTCTTAGTCGATAAAATACCAATCAGAAAGCACCAACATTTACCAGGTAATGACAGAAAGGGATACAATATTAGTATTAAACAAAGAAGCTGTACAGCTGACCATGGGAAGCAGGTGACACCAGTGGGAGTGAGTCAGCAGAGAACCAGAGGGGCAATGAGCAGCATATATCCTAAACAAACACAGGTTCATGAGCAGAGACTGGAGCTGTGGGCAACAAAATGGCAACGCAGGCCCATTTCTTGAAAAATTTTTGAGAAGTATGTGATTATGAGGAGGTGTGACCAAATTGTTATTTTAACAAACTCGTAGCAACTTTGCTCATCATTCACCTTCAAAGAAAGCGTCCTTGTATTAATTATACAAAAACTAGAAGCATTTTTTTATAATTACGCAGGAAGCAATGAAAAGACAGATCATGTTTATTTTCCTAACTCATGGAGCGGTTATCACAGCACTATATAGAGATGGAAACAATATGATTCAGGGGATAGTTAAAAAAATAAACAAACCAAACTAATAAATCCCTGTGTCTATATGCATGAGGAGAAACTTGGCGTCATAGCACTAATTGGTAATTTACTTCTCTGGGTAAAAGAAACAGTAATCCTGATGCCTGAAGAATTCACAGTCACCTTAAAGGAAAGACATTTTATTCAATATGGGTCATTGGTAGACTATACTTACTTATTTTTCACTTTTCAAAAAATTGTGGTTAGTGGTTTGAAACCAATACTTTGAGCCAAAACCCTTGATGCACTTCCATCTATGGATCCATAGACAAGTATCAATATTTAGCTATTGGATCAGTGCTACATATTATTTTTAATTGTGGAAACTCAGGACTCCAGCTAGTGAGAGGAGATGGCACTTAGACTGCTTTCAATAGGTTCCTCATCTCATGCTGACCAGACACACAGCCATGGCTCAGCTTGGGCTGGATGCTAATGAAAGGTTTTATCAGTCCTCTTTTTGGCCCTATGGAAATGTAGACACCATTGTGTTCACCTTTTAACTAAACAGAAGTTCTCAGCCTGACCCTCCACCTCTCCATTTCCCAGGATGCTCAGCATCCACCTGCTACTCCATGTTCTCTCAGTCCCCTTCCCCTGTCCAGCCCAGCTCTCTCTCAGCTTTCTTCAGATGAATCTGGCAGTCTGTCTTTCAGTTTTTCCCCGGCCATGGAAGCCCTCCTCCAGGAGGCTCCATCTAGCATCCCTTCCTGTCCAGTGGGTCTGCTTTTGGTTACCCCTGGCTGGGAAACTACAGCTCCAGGAGTAAACTTTCTACTCCAGTCTTCCATCCCAAAGTGTCTCCCAGGTAGGAACTGGTCCCTGCCTTGTCCCTCTGAGTCTAAATCTGCCTGGGTCTTTAAATACTGAACCTCTTGTCTGGACTCCCATTTCCTCATTGAGAGTACTTGGGTGCCATTATCTGCTGCCAGCCGTCCTGGTCAGAAACACCTCACTCCCATACTCCACCACACCAGACAAAATAAAACTCTGATGCCTCTTAGGATCCCTCCTTTACATGTGTCTGGACCTTACATTGTCTACTGACACCCATGGGTACTCTAGCCTGCCTGTCTTGATTGCTTTCCTCCACCCTCAAAAAACCACAGTTCTAGTGGGTTCTTACAGCCTACTGAGCCACCCTACCACTACCACACCTAGTGTTACAGCAGATAAGAGAAACATGCCCATCATGTCCATCTTTGTGGAAACTAAAATGACCTGACAGTAAGATTTATTTCTTCACAGTATCTCAGAGGGTCCTAGTCTTTTTTTCCCTTCTCTCCACTAATACGACCTAACTTGAATTCTTTCGAACACTGCATTTTACATTTATTTACATTCCATTGGAAAAACTGGTTAGACTCTATGTGGGAATTCCTTGATGGAGTTGGTAAATGGGGGCTGTTTCTTGCCTATAAAATCCAGTGAGAGGATAACCAGGTAGGACTTGGATAACCTTACACGGCTATAGGTAACAGAGAGGGGCCTTCTAAAGAAATAGGTCCCAGGATGATACATCTTCAGCTAAATCACTTTACTAGTAAATAGCTTGAGCTTCAGGCTCCGCAGATGATTAGATACAAGACAGATTGAGGAATTGAGAAAATATGTGAAAAGGATTCACTGGTAAAGACAGAAAGAGCCCTCTGAACTAACTAAGTTAAATCACCTTTCGTTTTGTTACCTCTCACATCTGCAGATCTGGAGTTGCTGATCGATTCCTCATCTATAGAGAGATCATTCAAAAGAATAACTCTTGATTTATTTTGAAGCCTACTCTACATTTTTTGGTGCTTGTAGGAGATTCCTTCTGATGGCTGAGATTGTTTCAAGGACATTCTATCAATACCCTAAGTCCAGGACTGCTTGGCTGTTTTACACACACAACCAGCTTCCTCTGGTACCCTGTCTCTGAGAGAGATGTAATAGCTGTGCCATTTCAGTAACTCTTTTTGGACTGCAGACTCCTGGCAAATTTTTAAGGTAACAATACCACTTATCACTAGCTGCTTGAAATTGGGCAGTTTGCTTGCTTTTCTGAACTTCACTTTCCTCATCTATAAAATGGGGACACTAACACAACTCATTAAGTGAGATAATATTAAGCTAAAATATTCTACAGACAATGAAGAATGAGCCAAATGTTAGTAATTATTTCCATTCCACTTTGGTAGTGCCCTACAACCTTTATATAAAAGGTTATTTGCTCAATAAATGTCATTGACTAAATGACTGATAAAGTAATTTGGACTTGAACTCCCTCAATTAACTCTAGTAGCAAAGGTCTGCTTTTCACGGTCACTGACATTATCCAAGAATGGATTTTTGAGCTGTAAGGTTTACATGTGGGATGCTTACCCTCTGGCAGCTGTACATTGAGAATTCAAACGCAGACATCAGTCTTTGGCCTAGTTCTGAAAATTTACTACTGTATTTAAATTTTAAGCAGAGAATCAAAGGCAATATACTCTTAGAGTGACATTAATAGGATGATGTTTGGAAGCATTATCTGTTCTCCATGAATAACTAGCTGTTCAATCCTTCCTCCCTGAGCATACACTGTTCTCATGGGTAGTTTTTAGGGAGTTCAATGATATCATACCTCTTGCCCCAGAACTGCCCCCATAAGCCACTTTAACTACTTATTACATTCAGATTTGGGGGTGGAGGGCTATCCCTGACCTTGACCTCAGGAACAAAGCCCTCATCCTCTCAGATACTGGAAGTACTAGCAGCCAGCAGCTCTCGGCTCAGAACGTTTTTAGAGACTGAGGCTGAAGAGTCATTTCATTCAACATGATGCCTCTTTGCCAGGAATAGCCTGTGCCCAAGGAGTGATCAAAGTAGAGGTATAAAGGCCCAGTTTCATCATCCCCACTGCTGACAAGTCTGGTGGGCCATCCAGCTCCTGAGCAACCTGTGGGATCATCTGAGTCCAAGGTGGTGACATTGGAGCTCTACTTCCTCTGCCCAGTCCCACTCTCCATGCTCCCACACAGATGGTGAGTCCAAGGGCATTTCCTAATCAGGTGGCACTTTTGAATCTCCATTCAGAGATGCTCCACAAGAGTTGGACCTCAATACCCTCAACTCCTGACAAGAGGAGTGCCTCTAACTCCTTGTGCAAGCTGATGGCTAAGCTCTCTCCCTCTGGCAGCACCACAACTGAGCTTAAAACTGTGCAGAAAAAATGGTGCAGCTAGAAAAAGAAAGGTCTTGAACTTCCATACTCTTCTCTCATGGCTTTAGGATTGAGCATTTTTTGATATTTATATAAGAGCTCTCAGTTGCTGCCCCAGCAAGATGAGAAGCAAATCTAAAAGCTTCCTTGATAGAACCAGGCCAGGGAAGTAGTTCCTTAATGGTCCCCGCTGGCCTGAAGATGGGGCCAGGTCAGTGGGAGGAAGAACAGCCCAAATACAGGGTAGCATGGCTCTGGGGAATGGATTTGGAAACCTGGAAAGGACCCCTAAAGTTGTCCCCTAAACCTGGTGACCCAAACTCCTTCCAGCTACTTTCTAAACCTCTTCTCTGGTGTAACAACAGACCTGCATCACAACTCTTATCCAGAGCTGTGTCCCAACCAGGCTGAATAGAGCAGAACATTTAACAGCTCAAGCTCACTATTTTTCTAGCAGATTCTTGGCAGAAAGCTGGCTTTTAAATTAAACAAATGGTGCATCGTGGTTCAATTTCTCCACATCATTTCTTTCCCTCGAAGAGTGGTGGCCTGAGACAGTGAGGGCCTGAAAAGGTCAGCCCTCCCCTCCTCTCTGATGTGCTGGGAGTCCAACGTTTCTCAATGGCCACTAGCAAAGTAATTGACTGCATGCCCTATTTTCTAGGCTCTGGGGGAGAAAACACAAAACAAAAACAAAACCAGACTTCTTCCTGAGACAGACCTGCAACCAGGCCACAAACAGATTGTGTACATAATTTTAGGACACTGACGATAGAAAGTGGTACCAACTCTATCCTGCTGGCCCAATTTGTTTGGTGTTATTTGAAGATGAACATTTCTGTGTTCATAAACTCTTGGTCTCAGTGGGGAATTCTCTGGAAGATGACAAGCTGGAGGGTGGGGAAAAAGCCGAGTTCATTGGAAACGACAGCAGCTGCTCAGTGAGTTCTTCCATCCTTAAACAGGTGTGTACACAACATGTGATCCAGGGATGTCAACTTAATTTGAGTTATGTGTACCTACTGATGAGATCATGTTTTGATACAGTGCTGGGGTGGGCTTGTGACCTCATCATCAATAACAAAGGTAAAGAGGCAAGTATGCCTAATGCTTTGCATTTTGCTGGGCAGTTCATACTCAAGTTAGAATAATCATTGTAGAAAAGTCAGAAAAGACCTATCATTGAAAAGAAGAAAATTAAAATTACCTATAATCTCACTTCCAGAAATAATTATTGTTATTGTTTTGGATAACATATAGAATGCTGTGTACATGATATTTTATATACACATATGTGAAAAAGTACTACCTTGTAAGTATCATTCACTTAATAAATCATATGTCCAGGGGCACCCAGGTGTCTCAGTTGGTTAAGTGCCTGACTCTTGATTTTGGCTTGGGTCATGAATCTCATGGTTCATGAGTTCGAGCCCCACATCAGGCTCTGTGCTAGCAGCAGAGCCTGCTTGGTATTCTCTCTCCCTCTCTTTCTGCCCCTCCCCTGCTCACTTTCTTTCTCAAAAATAAATAAGCTTAAAAAATAATTATATGGGGGGTTGCCTGTGGCTCAGTAGGTTAAGCATCTGACTCTTGACTTTGGCTGGGGTCATGATCTCAAGGTTCGTGGGATCAAGCCCTGCATCAGACTCTGTGTTTACAGCGTGGAGCCTGCTTGGGATTCTCTCTCCCCCTCTCTCTGCCCTTCCCACCACTTGTGTTCACTCTCTCTCTCAAAATAAATAAACATGAAAAATATTTAAAAAATAAATTATATGTCCATGTCACTATAAATAGTTGCATGTTCCATAAATTATTTGTGTGTGTGTATATGTCCCATAAATTATTTAACCATTTCCCCAACTATTGGACATTTAGGTGTTTCCCATTTTTTTGCAACGATAACCATCCTTAGTTAATGTCCTTGTAGCTGCATCTCTGTACATGTAAACACATGCATAAGCATTTCCTCAGGATAAATTCTTAGAAATAGTATTGAAAAAGGTCCCTTTAATGTGAATTCTGTCTACTCCATCATATCCTCTTATCTAGTCAACAAGTATGATAAAATGCAAGTAGGAGGACGTTAAAGAAAACCTACATAAAGGGACAGGTGGAATGTTAACAGACCATGGCTCAGACTACATCTCTACAGTATCAACATGCTGTGGGATGCAGAGCAGTAAAAATGCTAGATAGGCTGGTGTTACTAATAGATAACTTATCACTAAATGACTTCCAGTGCTATGAGATGCACTTGCTTTAATGCAACTGGTTAATCTCTTAAATAATGAATGTAAAGAAAAATGGTTATAATAACACTTTTAATGTGCAACTAACAGTGCCTAGTCCACAAACAAGTTTAGTTTTAATCTGAAATGTGTGAGAGCAGTGGTTGTCAGACTCTAACATGCATCAGAATCACCTGGAGGGCTTGTTAGAACAATGGAATGCTGAGCTCCAGCTCCAGGGTTTCAGATACAGTAGGCTGGGACTAGGCTTGAGCAGGTACATGTTTAACAACTGCCAAGGGATGCTTGATACTGATGGTGTCATGGTCAGACTTTGGAAACTAAAGTTACTGAAAACTTAAAGAATCTGCAGAACTTTCGTGTTTTGATTCAAATGGTGCCTCATGTTTAAAAAAAATCACTTTTTATGTTTCTATAGACTGAGTGTTTGGTTGCTCCCTCCAAATTCATATATTGAAACCTAATCCCCAAAGTGACGCTATTTGGAGGTGGGGGTCTCTGGGAAGTGATTGTAAAAGAGACCCCAGAGCACTCCCTCACTCTTTTTGCCACGTGAGGACACAGCAAGGGGACAGGATCCTATGAAACAGGACATAGGCACCCCCCAGACACCACACCTTGATCTTGGACCTCCCGGACTTCAGAACTGTGAGAAATAAATTTTTGTTGTTCATACATCACTCAGTCTAGGATATTCTGTTGGAGCAGCCCAAAAGAGTCCAAGAGATATATCAATAGTTGCTCCCCAAATGGTCTATTTTGTAAGTTGAAATTTTCTGAAAATGGATGGACTTTAAGCGGCCTTTATTTCTAATACAAATCTGATTACTAGAAGGCGATGATTCCCTGTATAAAATCTTTGCCGAGTAGCATGTGCAAGGTGGTTAGCTGGAGAATCAGGTATTAAAACGGCATATATAATACCTAAGGTAAAAGTAAAAATATCAGTGATGAGGAGAATGATGATGATGACAGCAGCTGACATTTACTAAGCACTTATTCTGAATTTGGGAATTTCATAAGCACTGTACTGAGTATTACCTCATTCAATCTGCACTTCCCTTGTAGAAACTGGGTCTATCCCATTTTTTTCCCTAAGATGAGAAAGCTGAGGCATATTTCACAGGCTATGGAAAGGGAATTGTTTATTTAGTTATCTGCTGTACCAGTCTGTTTATTTTGTTTTTTTTTGTTTTTTTTTTTTTTTTTTCAACTTTTTTTTTTTTATTTATTTTTGGGACAGAGAGAGACCGAGCATGAACAGGGGAGGGGCAGAGAGAGAGGGAGACACAGAATCGGAAACAGGCTCCAGGCTCCGAGCCATCAGCCCAGAGCCTGACGCGGGGCTCGAACTCACGGACCGCGAGATCGTGACCTGGCTGAAGTCGGACGCTTAACCGACTGCGCCACCCAGGCGCCCCAGCCAGTCTGTTTATTTTGAATACGGACCTTGAAACACCCCCCAACAATGCCCAAGGACAATGTAATAAGCTTTACCAATAAGGCAGCAGCACTGTTTACAGTGACTCAGCAGTAATTTGTTAAGGTAGTACGTTTTAGCTTTTCATACTGGGATGATAGAAAGTGTGACAGTTAAAGCTTTGATGAAGAGAAAGCATCTTATCAAAACTAGAAATTTCTGGCATGTCTATGGCCCATGAAGGTCCCTAGATTTTAGCAGGAAGATTTATGCAGAAAACAGGTCCTCAAATAAGAAAGCAGAATCCAGGACCAGAATGAGTTGATCCTTTCTGATCCCCATGCCTTCTTGGTTCCTGGTTTTCTCCTGCTGCTCTCTCTGTCCAGAGATCCTTTCATTACGTCTTCCCCAGCCAATCCGATTCTGACTTGGAAGGGTCAAGTCAAATGCTCATTCTCTGAGTCAGCAAGATTCTTTTTTTTTTTTTTTTTTTCTTTTTTGAGAGAGAGAGAATGAGAGAGCATAAGCAGGAGAGGGACAGAGAGAGAGGGAGAGATAGAGAATCCCAAGCAGGTTCTGCACTGTCAGCACAGATCCCAAAGCGGGGCTCAATTTCATGAACCATGAGGTCATGACCTAAGCTGAAATCTAGGGTCAGAGGCTCAACCAACTAAGTGACCCAAGCACCCCAAAGTCTGGAAGATTCTTCACCTAGGGCCTAGCACCTCCCTCTCCCCCCCATACACACACATACCACGCCCTCTCCCATGTACATGTACAACACACTGCACTTACACTGAATGCACATATCCCTACATATTGCACACCACATATCACACACCACATCACACACAAACCACATACATATACACATACCACACACAGATACTTCACACACACACTTCACATATACACATATCACACACTGCATGCACACATATCATAAACATATAGACGTACCACACATATACACACACCTCACATATACACACTACACACTATACACACACCACATATGCACCACACGTTGTATATACACACCCACAAACACACTGCACACACATAAACCCCATATATCACACATCACACACTGCACACACGCATACTCCATATGCCACATACCACACACAGCGGCAAATACACACTGTGTACACACGCACCGTGCACAAACACATACCCTAAATATCACACACTGCATGCACACACCACGCACCCACACCTCATATACAAACACTGCACGTACATACACTGCACACACTCATAGCCCACATATCACACAGCACACATACATACCCATACACGATACGCATACACATACCACACACTGCACACGCACGCTATGCACATACATACACACATACCTCACCCATACACACAACCACACACACCACATGCACATCATACACATATAACATACACACACACACACTGCACATACACATGCTACACATCACACACATACCTCCAGTGGTTCCAGAAACTCTTTGTAAATACATGCTTAATGGGAGGTATATTTTTCTGGTCTATGAAGGTCTATAGCCTTTATCAGGTTCTGCAAGAGATTCATGTTTTCCTTAATTCCCAAAATGGAAATAATCTCTCCTGTGAATTATCCTATCACTTTAGGCAACACTCATGCTATTTAGCGTATGTGTTCTAGTTATTCCTGCTTTATAACTAGATTATAAACTCCTTTAGGGCAGGATCCATGCCTGATTCACCCTTGGGTTCTTGCCAAAGCACTTAGCACCAAGGAAGCCCTTAATAAATATTTACTGAAGGAAGGAAAGAATCAAGGTAGGAAAGCAGGGAGGGAAACTTCAAAAACCATCAGGTTCATTCCTCGTCTGCTGACAAGGTTACGCCAAACCGCCTCCGATGGATGACTCTGCAAGTGTCAGCTACTAAATCACTTTAGAAAAATCACTTTCTCAGTGCGGTTCACCCACTACAACCTAGGACCACGATTCAACCCAATCTATATTCTATCCCTGCCACTAATTTAATGTGTCACCTTGCACAGCTAATACTTAATGTGCAAAGGGTCTTAGAAAACACAAAACAGACCCAGAAAGTATTAAGCAATTAGGACAAAGAAACTGTTTTAATGATTTGGCTGTGTGTAGTAAACAACGATCAAAGTTCTGTCCGTGATTCATTCAGGGGTAATGAATTATACTGATGCATCAAAAATTCGTTCTAAGAAACACATCGGATGAGTTTAATTAGTCAAGAATAGAAAAATTATACCAGAAAAAAGGGGTATTTGGTAATGTTCCGGTTTAATTTGCTGACAATTCTGTTTAAAGCAACATTTTCCTCTGAACATAAGATTTTCTACGGATGAATGGAAGGAGATATCCAATACAGATGAAGAAGGCTGCTATTTCCTTTAAAAAATGCCCAGTTGTTCGATCACTCAATTAACTTTTAAAAATCCATCATCTTTGAAAACATTTACCGGAGTCTCATAATCATGTGCACTTAGGAAATTCTGTCACTCGGTAAATACCATCCTTGAATACCTAGTCCCTACCTTTTGAAGCAGATATTTTATTGTATTGAGAAAATTATTTCCCGTGCTAACAGGGTTGAAGTTTTCAGGTAGAAGAAACATCATTATATATTCTGTTTTCATTAAAAGGTGAAATTTTTTATTTCCTCGTTTCCTTCTCCAAATTAGAGGAGAGAAATCATGGAGACACTAGAAAAGAGGCTGAAAGCTCATTGTAACTAACAATGACAACTTGAATATGCTGAGCACTGACTTGATGCCAAGCACTGTGTTATTTACATGATATTGATTATGTCATTTATTACTCAAAAGTCCCCTCAAAAACTGAGCCCATTTTACAGATAAGGAGAGACAGGCTCATAAAGACAATGTTAACTCTTCAGTTTTATATATAGATTTAACTGGGGCAAAGATTTAGGTGTCCTTCTTCTCAGGGGGAAATTATCAATTAAAGTGCCTGAAACATACATAAAGTTCAACGAGGTGAGCAAAGAAAATACTAGTTTTGTTTCAAAAACTTGGATTTTATCTTTCTAATGAGAAAGGATGGATATACAGATGCCATAATGTTTTATTAAAAAATTGCTGCTACTACTGTTACTTATTGCTTGATCCAGCTTGATAATGTAGGCAACACACTATCCTCTCCCTTTAAAAAAATTCATTTACGAGAGGCAACACACTATACTCCCCATTAAAAAAATTCATTCATACTCACGCATCGGTATAAAACACCATCTATTTTGTTGTATCGGACAAGACTTGAAAACACTGTTTTTTAATGTCTATGTCTCTATAGGAATTGTCATCTTCTAGAACACTTTGATCTAATTTTTCCATACACATTAAAAAATGTTGTTATTTAAAAACTGCTGCTACGTGATGGATTTATTTTTGGTCTTTAGAATGGTTGTTTAAGGCAGGTTTCTCTTTAAAATGCAGGAATACGTAAATGGAGCAAATGCACCCAGTGTATAAATCCCGGTGTTTCTGAGTCTTGTGGAGGCCTTACTGCGGGAGAGACAAAAGGCAAGGTACACATGTAGAGAGGGAACAGATGTGGCTGTGTCACACACGCAAACTTGGTGACCGGACTCCAAAAGCCAGTTCTTCCTAGCCACCTTATGCAAAGGAAAGGGCTTTGCATGCCTGTCAGAGGATAGTTTAAGAAATGACCTTTGCAGAATAAACAGGCAAAAATTAAATTAGGCCCAAAGCACTTCCATATCCTTTAATAGTTCATAATTTAGTTATGCTGCAATTATTCCTCTTCCTGCCATAAGGACAATAGATGGCATAAAAATGCACACATTTAATACTACGTTTCCATTTTCCTTCCCAATGTACATATATTATTTCATCCTCAGGATAAACACCTTACATTATATTTGGAATAATGGCCAACTTGAATGCCAGTTTTCCTGTTGTTCAAGAAAAGGAAAGACAGAATATTGAACGGTGAGGCCCAGTAGCCATGTCAGGGGGAAAGCTGGGTCTGGGCTAGGTTGCTGAGCTTTAGGTGAGTGGATTTGATGCTTCCTGGATGCAGAGGATGATAGAGACAAGGGACATTTTTACTTTCTCCCTGCCCTGGTCCTCTGTTTCTCTCTGCTTCTTTTTCTTCTCTTTGGGTTCTGAACAGGAACCCTGTTACTGCCGGGAGAAGCAGGCTTCCTTAGATAAGGTTAAACTGGCTAAATTTTAAGTCATTCTGAGAATATTTCTGGAATATTATGAACTGCCTATATATTTCTGAGCCTGGGCCCAAATCCCAGGCAGCATGAGTGACATTCTGTACAGGGAGTTGTTGCTTTTTTTAGAACACAGAGCTTGCCCTCTCTCTGACTGTGGGGTGGACGTGCAGGTTGACTGACAGTAGGATTTATGCTCTTTGTATGACATGGTCTCTCAACAAGTCCCAGAGAACCCTGTACAAGGGCACGGGAAGGACAAAGCTTCTCATAAGGAGGTGTACTTTCAGACACAACAATACGTGTTACGGCGGTGTTTTTGCAAAATAAGATCTAGGCCTCCGAAGAGTGGTCTCACTTTGTGCAGAGGACAGATAACAGATCGGGGGTGAGAGAGGGGCTGTGGGAAGCCCCAGCCCCGGTGCACCTTTCCTGGGTAAACAGGGATCCACACAGACATCATCCACAATCTGGCTGTGAATGAAAATCGGCCAGTCACAAACGGAAGGAGGGAGTGCAAAAGGTACTCAATTGCTCATTTGTTCAAATTAGACAAGGCAGCTAATTCTGGTGACCAAAAGAGGGTTGTCAGTGATAATGATATCATAATATTATTATAATCATAGTATTCGAGTTTCTTCATTATCAAAAGCAAGCTGCATAATTTCGCCATTAGCAAAAAGCCTGAAAACAAAACTCATGAGACTCACATCACCAGCAGTAGTATTATTTGACTTGAGATTTTTCAAGGGCCACGGCTTGTTCCTAGTTCACACTTTTTGAACAAAACCTATCCTGAATTAGGAAAGACATCACTGTATTTTAAGATCCAGTGAATAATCCAAAATCAAGTACCAATAACCTCCAAATGAGAAAAATACCTCAGTAATATGGAATGCAGTTTCAGAAATAAAACAGAAACCTGTTGTACTTAATTTGTGAGATTACCTGTGTGGGATGATATGACATGTGTACACGGGGAGCACTTTGGTGGATACAAGCCTGGAATTCACTTTGGTGAATTCAAGACCCAAGTGTCTCTTGATCCCACAGTGCGATCCTTGGATGTTGGCATAATGTTAGATAGAAGACAACACAGACCACTGGAGGTGAAGAACTTGCCTATTCTCTTTCATTAATAATAACAAACCATGTTGTTGGGTGGGAAACACGGGGACCTGTCAACTGTTCCCACAAACCAGGGGTTGCTAGAACAGGATACTGTTTCTCAAACTATCTATGGTAAAGGATCCGCTTCCCCCACCCCAATTCTTCACAGATTGATACTCCTATAAAACACAATACAAATCAATTAATAGAAAAACAAATAAAAAATATAAAACACACAACCCCTCAGTTTTTATAATTAGATTCAGCAGACACAGTCCAACTGTAATATATAAATTCTCACTCCCCATTTCTGTGTTTATCTCATCACGGGTCACTGACAAACAACTCACTTTAGGTAGCATCAAAATAGCAAGTTGGGGATCTTTAGTCATCTCATGTGAAATACTGAAATCGGAGAAGAAAAAAGGCAGTGATAGAAAGGAGATAGCATTGAGCATGTAGATATTAATGGGAAGATGATGACATCATGAAAATATAAGCTGCCATTAAAGTTCCATGATGATCAGCTTTGAAGAATCAAGAAATGTGCAGGTTCTCCCTGAGGATCTCTGGAGAATTTTAAGGATATCAATGATTAGTGAGCTGCTGTACACGCACTACGGTGTATAATTAACCTGTGGCACCTGCAGAGGTTGAATATTATTGCAGCAAACACATTAGCTCCTTAGGCATGAATAAAAACTACCAGTTACGTTCACTAGAATAATTATAAGGCTTCCTACTTCTGAGATTTCTGGATCTAAAACCGATTATCAACTGGAAGGAGTTTCCCATTGTGCAGCAAAATGGCATTAGTTCAAGTATGTAAGACTTTTCTTTTTACTGCAACTTCAGCATTGGCTGTTAAGAGGATTTAAGTCAACTGGTTATTTGTCCAAAGTGACAGAATGTGTCCTCACAGTTATGACACTTCATTTTTATTCTGTGAGAAAGGTAGGTGCACAGGGAGACACAGTGATGTCTGCTGCCAGAGCTCAAATTAGAGTATTATGGGGAACGACAGGCACTGGGGAAGACTAAGCCTATTTTTTTTAAAACATCAAGTTATATAAACACTTAATTCAAAAGGGAAACATTAAATGTCCCCTCAGCCTGGGGGAGCTGAACCAGCCCATCTTATGAAACGGGCACCAAGCTGACTTGACACTCAGCTCCATCAATGTAGCAAGTTCAAGGTCTGCCATGGATCTTTCAAATAGGACAAGCATCTGGCTACCCTCAAGACTGCTTCTACAAATTCAGTTGTCCTTGTTTTTCGAAGAATGGAACCCGAAGCTCTTGCAAATGTGAGAGTCAACTGCTCTTCTCTGATCCTAAAATGTGAGGGTATTTGTGAGATTCCTCTTTTACCTGCTGCATGAAAATAACTTAACAGATGGTTCTGGATGCTTCATGGCATCTGAATTTAAAAAAAAAAAAAAGATAACCATAGTATCCTTTTACAGTTTTAATTTAAGGAAGTATAGCTATTCATCTGATACCACAATGAAATAGAATGGTCATATATAATTTTTGTGATAGATTGTTAAAGGTCCTGTCAAAATCTGAAATTGTGCATTTCTAGAAATGATGGTCCTGGCCAGGTAGGACTTGGTTGCTGTCCTCAAGAAGGTTGCAGTCTAGTGAGCGTGACAGACAAACTGAGAATTATAGAAAGTGCAAAGTGCTATGAGAGGTACAGGCATGTGTGGAGACCATGTAAAAGGCAGAAAGACTTTTTGGGAAATGCGAGAGCTTATTTTTGGCTTTTTTCCTCTAAAAAGGGGATCTTCAAATGGTCTACAGACACTGAGATGATAGTTGACTTAATTGAGGACAGTTGGTAATGACAGCGATTTGCTTCTTGGGAGAGAAGGAAACAGTAATTATCGAACCACATGGTTCCTCTCATGTGGACTGAGGAATCAAGATGTTCCACTCATATGATTTCTACACAGCAGCCATTCATGGGAGTGAGTGACTTAAATGAGGTTCTTCCTATCTTTCAAAGCTCAGCGAACTCAGAAAATATGACAGGTTGGCTTCAGAACACTCTCTCTTACAGTATCTGCTATGACTGTATAGCTCTAAATTGTTAAGAGGTTGAACTTTTTTTTTTTTTTTTCATGGTTTGAACAAGCTTTAACACAGATTTGTTCATGGAATGAATAATCCCAGGAAAAGTAATAGTTTTGTTTTACTGTCACCAAATAAGTTAGTCCCACTCTGGTTACCAAATGTAAAAGACAGATGTTACAGAAGAAATGCAAAGTATAAGCAAGACTCACAATCAGAAGGTTTTTTTTTTAATTCCAGAGTTCATACTATTCCTAAAAAGGGAAACGATCTAAATGTCCATCAACTGG
Source organism: Panthera onca (assembly GCF_046562875.1). Classification (NCBI taxonomy): domain Eukaryota; kingdom Metazoa; phylum Chordata; class Mammalia; order Carnivora; family Felidae; genus Panthera; species Panthera onca. The sequence continues at coordinate 22,801,241 of NC_138356.1, read as the reverse complement.
TGGACAGATAAACAAAATGTGGAACACTCATATAGTGGAATGCTGTTCAGTAAAGAAATAAAGTACTGATATAATCTATGCAACATGGATATACCTAAGTGGAAGAACCCAAACACAAAAGAGCATATACTGTGTCATTACTTTTATGTTCATGTCCAGAAAATGCACATCTATGGATCTAGGAAGTAGATTAGTGGTGCCTTGGGCTAGGTAGGGGAATAGACAGTGACTGCAAATGTACACAAGCTTCCTTTTTGGACTGATAGAAATGGTATTAAATTAGGACATGGTAATTGTTGCACAACTCTGTCAACACACTAAACATCACTGACATGTACACCTAGAACAGGTGAATTTTATGGTACGTAAACTTTACTGCAATAACATAACAGCTATTCAACATATATGTATTGAGGAGCAATTACACAAATGAAATAACTAAATTTTAAAGTATAATCTATCTCTCTCTGTACTTACCTCTGTATCCACCTATATATCTATTTTGGCTCAAACTGTTAAGGTTATTTATAAATGTGATGCACCACAAATTAAAGAACGAGTGAATTGCCATTTTTCCTTTCTTTTTCCTATGGTTATTATACTTTCAAGTAGTTAAATTAATTTGTTTATTCAATATTTATTTAAGTTGAAATAAAGCACTTTGCCAAGCACTGAAATGCAAAGTACAATGAGCCCTGGTCTCCGCCCTCAAGAAGCTTACGTGTAGTGTAGTGAAAATAATAAAGAATTAGAGTAAAATGTGGTGAATATCATGACAAAGGGAAATATTGGATATTGTGGAGGGGAGATGATTTTCAACAAGCCATCTCAAGAATATTACATGGGAATTAGCTACCATGGCTCAAGGAGGATGGGTATTCCAGCAGAAGGAACACCATGGAGGCAGGAAGAGCACAATGTACTTGGGGAACTTGTGTAGTTTCTGCAGAGTAAGGTGATTAGGGCTCGCCCAGTATCCACAGAAAACAAGGCCAGAATGGAGAACCAATGCCAGTTCAGAAAAGGCCTACTATGGCAAGCTAATGATTGCAGAAAGGGTCTTAGATTTCTGAATCTGAAATCCCATGAAGGGTTTCAAGCTGGTGAATGAAAATCAGATGGGTACTTGAGAAAGATCATTTCAATGTGAGTGTGGAGAACAGACAGGATCCCCTTTCCAGAGGAGTGGTGCTCTCAGCCATCTCTTGGGTTCTGCGTCCAGGCTTTTAGACTGTGATTCCATCTTCAGTAACCAGAGCTTCATTTGGCTTCTGGCACTTCTGTACTTCCTACCATGGGCTCTGGCCTGCCTTGCCCTCTGCAGTCAAAACTTCTCCAGCTGCCCTGCATGGGAATTCCTACTCTTCCTCTGGCACAGACACACCCAGCTCCCGGCAACAGCTCCTTGTGAGGTGCCTAGGGCAGGCCACCCATGGGCCTCTGTAACATAGGATACTGAGGTGTCATTCACAAATCTTATTTGAAAAGATATGCACATAAAATAATATGAACTAATGTCTCCATTTCCAAGGCCATTGTGTCCTTCTAGAATATGATGTTTTAAAACCATCACTGTTTAAGGTCAAAATGAAATTACTGAAACAAAATTTTGGTTTGAAAGAACCAACTCTTAAGTTATCTGGAACAATATAGCTTGTGTCTTTAGGTTTAATAGCACAATACTTAGATCATGGTTTGTTTTCGTATTTTCATTGCTGTAGTCTTATCATTAATGGGTTCCATTGTTGCAGCCCCATCCCCACAGAGAAAGTCACATGCCCACCCCAAGGCAGCACACTCTCTGGAAATGACAGAGAATAAATCTCCTTAGGCAGCATTCTCATCACTCACAAAGGGAGAAAGATGACAGGTCAGGCTTGAAAACAGGCTCAATGTGATATACACACAAAATAAAATTATGTTTCAGTGATGAAAACTTTCTATTATTGTCCATAGAATGCCTAAAATTTACCTTGGCTGATGACAATAGAGCCGGGAGGAAAAACACGAATACTCTTCCCCAAAATGCTCACCATGCCATGAGAAAATACTATAGAAACATTTATACTGATTAATCGGTTTTTAAAAAATGGTTTTGGTTTCAGGAACAAATATTCCAATATGTTACTATCAAGAACTATTAACATCAAAGAGTGAGTTGAATCATCTTCATTCATTTCAAAGATTTACGAAGACCTCATCAGCTTCCTGTCAGTGAGAGAGGATGCTTTTCATTATTCTCAATACCCATTCCAAGTGACTTCACAGCAAGTGGGTAACCGATGTTAGGAGGTGAGCACTCACGTGGATCAGACCACTCAAGGGAATTCCACAGAAATTTTGTGGATATCTCATCCTCATTATTCTGTGCCATTGAATCTGGAAGACGACCACTGTTCTGGAGAGCAAAGTAATTTTAAGATGGCTATTTAGGACATACATTTAATTCTAAGTATTGATCTTTGTAAACATGATACGGGTTTAATCTCTCAGCTCTGTGCCTCAGGGCTCTGTTTCGAAACAAAATCACCCAGGATATGTAATTCTACCATGGGGTGAACAATCGTTTTCATCCTCAGAACATTACTCACCACCTAGTGACAAGAAACAATTAGAAGTGACTTAGAAGTCACTACAAGACACTCAACGATGTACTGTGTTTGAGGTTAAGTTTGTTTTTAGGTCACTTACCATGCTGGCAAAATAATTTATTGACTGCTTTTTTCGTGTGTATCACCTTAATGCCCTGTAGCTTTGCTCCTCATTCTCTTTCAAGTTTCTTAGATACGAAATCCCCCCAAAAGAAGGATCATACACTGCTGCCTTGGAGAAGCCCAAACAGAGCTTCTAAGACTAATATTAGGACATTTGTGTTAGATATAATAGGTTTACATTACAGACTCCATCTCTAGGATAGAGCATTTTTCTACACGAAAGGTTAAGGTCTTGATAGAGTAATACGCTGAGAAATTCTGTGTTTCGAATGGGGAAGATATAATCTTAGAGACAAAGTTTTAAATAAAAAGAATCGGCATCAGGAGAACTCTCCCTCTCATGTGCTGCCCTCCTGGCATCTTGAACTCTTCTGTTTCTACAAACACACCCAGATACCATGCTCTCTCTGGCATCTGGACCTTCTTACACTGTAGTTCCCTTTGTCTTCCCTTTCTGATCTTTCCCTACCTCTTCTGTCACTTACTTTCAGGTTTCAGCTTGAACATCTCTTCTCCTGGGTTTCTTTCTTGGAGCCCCAATAAGTAGCTTCTTGCTGTATGCTCCCACGACTCTCTGGGCCTGCAGGGTCAGAGCACCCACCATCTTTGTGCTTAATACCATGCATCTGCCTTTCTGTCTAGACAGCAAGCGAAGAAGACAGGAGCCATGTGGATCCATCTCCCAGGACAAGGCATGGCATAGAGCAGGAACCCAAATGATTATTCGCTCATGAATTAATTAACTCCCCCCAGTCTTTATGAACATGCACTTTGTACACGTTTTTAAAACTTAGGAGAAAAATAAGATTGTCAAAAACACCATAAAACATTTTAAGAATAAGGGGTGCTGATTCTAAGAGTGAGGTGTCCCCAACCCAGCGTCATTCTTTTCTGGGTTATATACATATCAGTATGGCTTGTCACAATAGCCGCACATGAGACATTTTTTTCTGAAGTTTAAGAAGGGCATATTATGTACTCACTTGAACATACGTGTTTCCGAATAGCAATGAGGCCTGTCATACTTCAGAGAAATGTTTCTTGCTCTCCTCGACCTTAGTGAAATTATAATTTTTTTCATTGCTTGGAAACCTCCTACATTTGTTTTGACATAAGTTATTTAAAGATGAAGAATGAAGAGTGTAAAGGAACAAGGATGACTGTGTTTATTCAGAGGGTAGAAGCACAATAAGGGTGAAATTCAAACCACGTTGGGTGGACCTCCTAAAATAAACTCGAATACATCCGTATGAATACCTCAGAGCAGGTGCACACATCTCCTCGGTTCACTCAGTGGCTTTCTAATGCACACTCTGAACACAATTCTGTCTGTCCGGTTCTTAACAAATTCAAAGCCTTCTTAGTGACGGTTGCTTTCAGCTCTTGGTCAGTGATCAAATATTCTCTTCAAATCTCACATATTCAAAGCTCCCCATGGCACCAGGATGTACTGTACTAGAGACATGCTTTTTTTAGAGAAAAGGGTTTATTTGAATCTCTACAGATTGATCAAACCTACTTAGAGTCTGAGGGTATGTAGGGGTCAGCCAGGGACAGAGGACGACGTTTCCTTTCTCCTCATGCCCCCTCTTCTTCCTCCTGTCTCTTAAATATGGTGATTCCCAAAGATTCTAGTTTGCTTTTCTTATCTCTTTCCACTCTTACCCTGGGCAATCTTGCCTGCATCAAGGGCTCAGCTACCACCCGTATATACTGCTGACTGCCCAATCTCCAGGCCTGACATCTGGGCTCCTCACTAAATTCTTATACACCACAGCCTCCTGGCTTGTCATTTCTCTTAATACACGATCTCCATCCTGGTCTTACCTTCTGGTCTGCCCACTGCCTCACCAGCACAGTAATTTTTCTAAACTCATGTTTTTATGCTAATATCCTTCAATCTCTACACATATTCCCAGGATAAAGTACACATTCACGGGCACACCACTTAAAGCCCTTTGTGATCTGGCCCCTGCCAGTCTATCCAACTTCCTCTTTAGCTGCTTTCTGATATGTGAATTTCCTTCTCTCCAAAATCTCCACCTCTATGCTCCCCCAGCACCCTGCTCATCCCTCACACTGTGGGAAGAATTGTAGCCAGGTGACCCCCTCTGGAGCACAATCTATTCTCTTTCTTTTGGAAGCAGGACTCTGAAGTTACTTGGGCTCCAGGGAGGGCCTGTTAATCAAACCCAAGGGGTGGGTTCCTGACTTAAGCCAGGCCAGCTGAAGCTCTTCCCCGAATTGTAACTGGGTAGACTGACCACAAATGGACAAGAGGTGGAGCTGATTCACGTCGGCAGGGACCGTCCTTGGTGGGACCGTCCACCAATTCCATTATCTAGATCCCAAGAGTCATCCTCACTCTAGGCATTCCTAAAACTTAGTTTTTCTCTTGATCCTTTAAATTTTTTTAAGTTGCTTGCACACACTGCCCTCCTCAAACCACATACACACACACACACACACACACACACACGACCCTAACTGAAAAGGCTCTTGGAAAAAAATGGATTTTACTGCTTTATTCTTCTTCCTATACTGGTCTGGCACAGTGCCTAGAACTCAATAAACATTTATTGAATTAATTAATTAATGCTTGCATACATGAATAATCAGAACCTTTGAGAGGAAACAGGAAAAAAAATGGGTCAAAAGCAATGGAAAGGAGCTGACACCATTCAGTGGTGACAACAGAGTACTGTCCTTTCATATTTCCTGATGTTACAAATCAAATGATAAGAGAGTTTTTTCATTATGTCAGGATAAATGTTCACAAGCATCTACCTTATTATTTCATCAGCACTAGATCATGTGATTCTTTTGATTTTCTCTCCACTTAATGTGTTATGGATACACAATAAATATGAAACAATAGTAACTTTTAGGATTTGGAAGCAATCTTATTTCAATGATGGTATTTTATCAAATCTGCCCAGGTGACAATTGGAATTCAGCTCCCGTGCCAATGAGTACCTGGGCAATTGTGGTGAGAAAGAAGCCATGGCCGAGTCACGTGACACAGGGAGAAAGAGAGCCATAATCAAATACAGGGATTTTCTAGAATTTACTAGAATTGACTTTAGAGCTTACAGAAATTCCTGTGTGAACAGGGTGAACTTAATACTGCAATTAGCAACCTCTTCATAATAGTAGTCAGCAGGCTTCCTCAATTCCAGAAGACACAGTACAATTATATATATATATATATATGATATATATAAATGATATATATATATGTATATATATGTGTGTATGCGTATATATATATATGTATATATATGTATACATATGTATATATGTATATGTATATATATGTATACATATGTATATATGTATATATATGTATATATATGTATGTGTATATATATGTATATATAAATGATATATATATCATATATATACATATATATGATATATATATATATGATTTATATGAGTATAAGATATTCCATTGTCTTGGTCTATAACTCCCGAGTAAATCATGGTGAGTTTTCAAGAGAAAATAGCAGATAACCATACTCCAGAGGACATTTATCACGGCCTGAACCCAATATAAATATTTGAAAAGCTTAGCCTTAGTTATTTTCTAAAAGGACATTATGTTTCATATAGAAGCCAGATAATCACGTAACATTAACACATTATCGCAAGAAAACTAAATATACAGGTCAAGAAAATAGGAAAATTGAAACCCTTCTCATTAGAGCCCATGAAGTAAAATGTCTTGGTTAATTGATGAGAAACAAAGGCTTTAAAATATAATTCTTAACCCCCAGATTCAGACAGTTTTCAAAAAGGCTCTAACTGAAGAATCGGGGATCTTAAGTCACTGTCTCTCATCTCAGGTTTTTCTTTAGCTAAAAGGTTAGCCCTTTTTTTTGTGGCACAGGGATACTGCTCTCCGCTGAGGCTTTGGGAAAAGATTCAACCCCAAACATACTCCATTTCTACAGGCAGGTATCTGCAATTCAGGAAAGTCTGTTCTCAGCGAGCTGCTGCCTGACTTTCCAAGGGGCGAGTGTGCATGTCCTTTTGGACAGACTGAGAATGAGTAAGAGCAGGATAATTAAGGGTGAAGTAGAACATGCTGAAGGTGGACGGCACCTATGGGGCTTAACTCAGGCTTCCGAGGCCCTCAGGAAAGGTGCAGAATCACTGGAGACTTTTGGAAAGCACAGACAGATAGGGAGACCTCGTCAATATCAATGAAGAGAAGATGACATCCTGAGCAGAAGCAGATTTAAGACCTTCAACTTGGACCTAAAAGACAGGGGCACAAACACTGTACTCAGCGAGGAGGTGGTACAACAAGAGACCAAAGAACCACATTTCTTAAAAAAAATTTTTTTTAGTGTTTATTCATTTTTGAGACAGAGAGAGACAGAGCACGAATGGGGGAAGGTCAGAGAGAGAGAGGGAGACACAGAATCTGAAACAGGCTACAGGCTCTGAGCTGTCAGCACAGAGCCTGACACGGGGCTCAAACTCACCGACCACGAGATCATGACCTGAGCCGAAGTCGGACGCCCAACCAACTGAGCCACCCAGGCGCCCCCAAAGAACCACATTTCTACCCACTGGGCAAAGGAGTCCATTGCATTGGACTTTTTTCATCAAGGCTGTACCAGCGGAGAGCATGAGCAGCCCGTGTGGTAACCCAAGTGCAGAGGCTCCCAGAAAACTCAACCTGACTGATCCCTATCTTCATATATTCAGCCAGAGCTTAGAGGGATTCATGGACACCAGGGGCCATTTCGCTAAAAGTAAATAAAGGTGCATTTCACTGGGGATCGCAACATGGAAAGAGCAAACTTTCTTTCTGTGGCCATTGGTACCTTCATCCAGTGATGCTGTACTTCAGATGGAAAAGTAAAATATCACTCAAGGGCTATGTGTTCCTGTCTTGAAACTCTGCTTGTTGACAGGTGAACTCCTGCTGAAAGGACACACAGTTCTCCTCCAGAATCAAAGATGGAATTATTTTCATGAGAAGAAATCTCATTTATGAAATCCCAGAGTCTATACTGGGCTTTTCTCCCAACATCTACTCCCACAGAGTATCATATCTGAGATGCAGTTTGCTCTGGCATTAGTAGTATCTATATAGTTAGTCTAGGGGATTAAAGAAACTTTTGTTGGGCTATCTGGGTGGCTCAGTTAGTTGAGCATCCGACTCTTTGATTTCGGCTCAGGTTATAATCTCATGGTTTGTGAGTTTGAGCCCTGGGTCGGGCTCTGCACTGACAACGCGAAGCCTGCTTGGGACTCTCTCTCTTACTCTCTCTCTGCCCTCTGCCTCTCAGGGTCTCTCTCCCTCTCTCAAAAAAGCAAATAAATAAACTTAAAAAAATAAAACTTTTTAGTTGTTTAATTCTGGCATCTACCCAATAATAGTAGAGTGAATATGTAGAGAGCTAGGTCTGAAAGGCAGCAAGATATCCCAAGAGCAAGCAAGGGGAGCCTGGGGTCAGGGGATTGTCCATGTAGTGGCTGTATGTCCCTCAGCAAATCACCTTGGGTCCACAGACAAAGAATGAGGGGGTTGAATCAGATGATCCCCTCCAACTAGAAAATTCATTGGCGGGGGGAATACACACAAACACACACACACACACACACACACACACACACACACACACACACACACATATGGGAAAGTATGGGAAAGTCTACGAAGCTCCACTGCCCCCCAGAAAGTACAACTGACAACTTTGGGTTGAGAACCTCATGGTGAAAATATTAACAACCAATTTCAATGTAGTGAAAATAAATTACACTGCTCCAATAACAAGTTCATCATTTGAACTTGACATTGGCCTAACAATAAACCTCTTCTAATATTTCCAGTGGGAAGTTACACCATTACTTCCAGTTCAACATCGCCAACTCTATCATCTCATCCCCCAAATCAGACTCACTCCACTTCCTGATTTCCTTCTCTGTCGACTTAACCATTTTGAGGTTGTCTTTGACTTAATCTTTGTATCACTCTTTATATAAAACCAGCTCTCAGTTCTTGGCTACCTTTGCCATGTCTGCTCCTTGATTTCTTTTGGCATGCAGTCTAGAGGCTATGATAAGAGGGCAGAGTTGTACAAGTTTACAACTGCCTTTTGAGGTAGGTTTTATAATTATCCCCATCTTCTAAGAGGAGAGAATGAGGCTCAGAGAAGCTAAGGATTGTGCAGCAAGCCCCATCCAGCAAAGAGTAGCTAAGCCAAAGTTTAAACCCAGGCCGTAGGCTCCAGAGTCTAAGCTATGCCATTCTGCCTCTAGTACTCCCTGGCATGACACTCAGCTAAACACTGTTATCTCTTATCTCATTAGTTATCAGTAAGATCTTGTGAGCTGGGTCATGTCCTCACTGTATACATGAGGCCCCGGAGCCAGGAAGTAGCTCCAAAATCCACATTCTTTGTTACCCTGTAATGCCTCCTTGCCCCATGCCTGGACTACGGGACAACCCTGCTGTTCCACTCCACAGTAGCCCCGATGGGATCACCAAATTAAATTTCATAAAACACTGCATTAATCGTATCACTTCCTGAGTCAAAAGCTTCCAAAGGCCTCCCCTTCACTGAATGCCTGCTTTTATTTAAGAAATTCCAAATTCATCACTCTGGCATTAAAAGCCATGTGAGATGTAGCCCTCCTCCATTACCTGACTTCTCTTACCTTTCTCATTTGACCTCCTATGGCTACTTACACTGGGGATCTCCATTCCTTAACCCATTCTGTTTATTCCTCCATGTTTTTACCCAAACTGTGACCCTTCACTTATAAGCTCTTCTAGATGTACTCTAAGGCCTCATTCCCTGGAGTACAGGCCTGGGTAAACCCCTAAATATATTAGAGCTGAAAGTGTTATAGTGCTCTAGAAATTTAGGTAATTAAAGTCTTATTAAGCAATCAATATTATTAAATCAAGTTTTATGCTAAGGAGGTGATATGATAGTGAAACCTGGGTATAATACGAGCTTTTGGGATGTTAGCTGCATTATTGATCTTGGCCTAACAGAACAGGATGGATAAAACAGGACCCGTTACACAGCGATGCGCCATCCATTAGAGATGAAGATTGGATCAGACAGGAAGTTATCAGCTGCCAAACCAGCCTTACAATCAGAGAGCAGCCTTCCTAGGCAGTGGGTTGGTTCAATAGCTGTCAGAGCCATGTCTAACAAGGATGGCCAATTCTGCTGTTCTCTAGAGATCATATAGTCAGTCGCAGATCAGGGATTTAAACTGATGCCAGGTCCCAGGGGCTACTCAAAGCCACAGGATAAACATGGTTCATCTTTAATTCACTTTTGAGGATTCAGGAAAAAATGTAAATAAACTTTAAATATCTCATAATATTTTATGTCATAACATAATAACTCCATGGGCTTATTATAGAATAGAATGGAAAATTCCACATTGTTTTTATAATAAAACATGAACCACTTCTGAATTTGACTCCTTTGGTTTGTGCAGCCAGACTCTTGGGAGTGCATGTTGCTATCCTCTGATATTAGAAATATTTCAATAGAAAAGCTTGAGAAATGCTGATGTAATATGCTAGTAAGTGTTGCGGACCAAGACCCAGTGATCTTGTTATCATGTGATGAAAGGCTCCTGCCAGACATAAAGATCATATTCCATTAATACATATGTGAAAAAACAAGTTTATAATTACATTTTGTGAACCTGTGTGCAATAAGAACATTGTCCATGATATTCCTTTTATTGCTTTAGCTTATTAACTGAGGTTTCAGAATGTACCCTGGATCTTCTAAAACATGATTTAGCTATCAAGTTGTGGAAGATGTGCAATCTAAATCCCTTTAAGACAAATCTTTCATGGAACAAGGTTATTGCGGAATCAATTTGGGTCAGGATTATAGCTCAGGACTAAAAATCTAAGGCCTAAAAACCAACTATGCACTTAAGTCATTCAGAACCATTTACCATGTGATGGGCACTCATCTAGACACCAGAAAATAAAGACAGAAGTGTTCCCCAGAGGGCATTACCATAAGAATCCACACAGGAATACACAGCAGGATCCTTGGTGGACATATCATAACTACAGAGATACCAGGCTATACTTGGTAGTGTAACCTTACCAGGCTAACCTTGGATCATTCAGTAATTCATTCGGTATATATTTGTATGGCAGGACCTGTTTTATTTTTTTTATTTTTTTAATTAAAAAAAAAAATTTTTTTAACATTTATTTATTTTTGAGACAGAGAGAGACAGAGCACGAACGGGGGAGGGGCAGAGAGAGAGGGAGACACAGAATTGGAAGCAGGCTCCAGGCTCTGAGCCATCAGCCCAGAGCGTGACGCGGGGCTCGAACTCACGGACCGCGAGATCGTGACCTGAGCCGAAGTCGGACGCTCAACCGACTGAGCCACCCAGGCGCCCCAGGCAGGACCTGTTTTAATGGCCAATGACACAAAATGAAGTTCCTGATGTCATAAACTATGTTCTTTAAAAATAAAATAAGGTAAGATGGATAAAGGGTGACAGACAAGGATTTGGTCAGGGAGGGCTCTCCAGTTAGATGACATCTGAGCACTTAAAGGGACTGAGGAAGAGAGCCAGGTAACCACCTAGCAGGAGAGCAACAAAACCAGAGAGAGTTGCAAATGCAAAGGCCCTGAGGCAGGATTGCATTTGGCATGCTTGGAAACCAAATGAAACAAAACAAAAAGCCAGGCCAGAGTGAGTGAGGAGCAAAGGTCATGGAGCCCATCGGTCATGATAAGGACTGAGATGGAAGCCACTGAAGATAGTGATGTGATCAGTACTGTTTTTAAAGGATCGTCCAGGCAGCTACATGGTGAGTAGACTATAGGCCAATTATTAACACAGTAAGTCTTTAACTAGGAGGCACTTGTGATAAATGAGGTGAGAGATGATGATGGCTTGCACAGGCAGTGGAGGTGGTGAATGGTGGTTGGATTCTGAATGTTACCAAAGTGGAGCCAACAGGATCTTCTGGCATAGTGAACATGATCTATAAGAAAAACAGGAGTTAAGGATGTTTCCAAAATGTTTAGTTCACATATCAGAAAGAACGGAGTTGCCATTTATAAGATTGGGGAAGAAGAGGTTTGGGGGAGACAGCTTTACCTTGAGATGTTCATTAGAGATGCCTACTAGTGGTTGGATACAGAATTATTGAGTTCCAGGGTGAGGTCCAAGCTGAAGACAAACTTAGAAGTCTCAGCATAGTGATACTTTATTTAAAGGCAGGGAGACTGAGTAAGATCATCAAAAAATGAGTGTAGATTCAGAGCATCTTAATAGGTCTGGGGACGGTGACCCGAAGCACTCTACTGGTCTGTTTTTATCACATCTTTACTGAGATATCATTGAAACACAAATGTTTATGGGCAGAAAAATGGGGTGAAGTAGCAAAGGGGGCTGAGAAAGAGTGGCCAGTGAGTTAGGAGGAGAACAAAAAGAGAATGGTGTCCTGGAGGCCAAGTGAATGCTACGGACGGATGAAGTAAAATATGTACTCAGATACTTGCACTGGATTGAATAAGGCACAGTCAAGAGCAGTTTTGATAAAAGTCTGAATGGAGTTGGTTTCAAAGAGAATGGAGAAGAGTTAGACTTAGGGAGGGAAAACATTTTTTTTTTTTTTTTGGTGATTTTTGGTAAGAGGGAGCTGGAAGCTATGGGCCCTAGGTGGAGGAGCTTACAGAGTGTTTGTGTGCTGATGGTCCAAGTGGAGGGGAGGATTTACTAATGATGGTGAGGACAGTGGCTTGATAGAGACCTGGGCAAGACGTGTATCAGCTTCCTGGAGCTGCTACAATGTACTACAAACTAAATGGCTTAAACAAGAGAAATGCATTGTTTTGCAGTTCTGGAGGCTAGAGGTCCAAGACTAAAGGTGTCAGCAGGGCCATGCTCCCTCAGCTTGTTAGGGAAGGATGTGTTCCAGGCCTCTCTCCTAGCTTATGGCTACATAAGTCTAATCTTCATTGTACATTCTCCCTGTGAGTCTGTGTCCAACTTTTCTCTTTTCATAAGGACACCAATCATATTAGATAAGGGGCCCATCCTTATTCAGTGTGACCTCATCATAACTAAGCTGCAACAACCCTGTTTCCAAATAAGGGCACATTCTGAGCACTAGGGCTAGGATTTCAACACAGGGATTTTGGAAGAACACAAGTCAACTCATAATAGGATCCAATGCAAAGCGGAAAGGCTGGTGTTTGCAATAGGAGGAAGCCAAGGGATGTATATGGATTCTGATGCTGAAAGAGGGTTAGCAGCAGTGGCGGGACTTGTGAGAGGTCTCTCCTGGTTGTTTCTATTTTCTCAGTGAAATAAAAGGCAATGTCAACATCCTATGGTTAACTCCTGATTGCCCTACTAACTTAAACCCTCTGCTGAATACTGGCCACTCAAATTTTAAATGAGTCCCACTACATTTAAATGTGAAATCTACTATACAAAAAAAAAAAAAAAAAAGCGTATGTAGTTCAGCAAAGCTCCCATTGCAATTATGATTTAGGAAATTAAGGTGTTACGATCTACTGTGAATATGAAAAAGTTTCTAATACTAACTAGAATGGTGGGTTAATGGTTATATAAACTTTGGATAATGGGAGGAGATAATGAGCCCAAGAGTATAGGAAGCAGAAGGAACAGATCAAAAACAGATGCCTTCCTCAAGGCAGGAGAAATACGATGATTTTCTCAGGATGCTCTGGGATTTTAATGTGGATTTTAATAACCCTGGAACAGAGGTACAACAATTTCACTATCCATGGGAATCGAGGTGAATCTGCATTGCTTATTGACCTCAATAACTTTATGATTTAAACGAACTCTTTCAAGCTCTTCACATTTATCAATTACTGCACTTGATTTTACACTGAAGACCTTGTCAGAAGGAACATTGTCATTTCCCCACACTTTTCACCTGCAACTCTGAAGAGGTTCCAAGCATATGTGAAGGTTAGGTTGGAAGGTGGAGGAGACAGATGTGAACAAAAGCAATGCACCCTGTTTGGAATGTTTATTGCTGTATTAGTGAAAACATCCCTGCTTTAAATGAATGTTTCCAACATTACACTTTTCCGAGGCTTAATTCTCCTCCAAGCACTCACATAATTGCTATTAGCATTTTTTGTCTATCTTGAGTGTGTAATGAGGGGCAATGGAGCTCTTATACCAGATAGAATGATCTCATTCCATATATAAAAATAGGACAGCAGACTGCCTTATTTCTGTAACGGGCCTTCCATTAATGTCAGTGCAAATGGTGGGAGTGGACCAAGGGTAAAATATGGCCCGCAACCACCTAGAACTCTAGACACAGGGAAATGGAAAACATCTATTATATTGTCAGTATGCTCATACCCTGGGGACTGGCACAGAATTTTTTTCTTATTGCATATTTTGTTCAATTTTCCTCAATATTGCTTTGAAACAAATTGAGCAAAGACTGTGCTCATTGCTTCCATCAGGAAACTCATAAACATAAAAGCTTTGATTAAAAAAATTCTTGGCAAAGATACTTAAACACTTTTTATTAACTTTTTTTCCCCAATGTACCTACATATACAACCTTGCTTTTTGATAAAAACAGTCCTTTTTTTCTTTCACATTGTTCTTTCCCAAAATTCATTGACTGGTCTTAAAGCCTCCATTAGTTATTTGTACATTTAGTTGTACATAAGCCAAAAATGACTAAAAGAACAAATAGTCAATCTATCCAACAAAGTGAAACCACAGCAGTTACTTTTGGGTTGTTTCAGGAGCATGTTTGATCTCTCATACCCACATAATACCATTTTTTTGCTTTTATACAAGAAAAAAAATCCTTCTTTTTTATTTGATATGACTTCATCCAGCGCCCTACAGTAGCAACAGATAAACTTTTCCAATAACCCTTTCGACTATCCAGTCTTCCTCTTATGTCTTTGTACTACCAGCAGTTTTATAGTTACACTACTGTATGTAGTTTTCAACCTACAAAATCCTTCTCTATGAGTCAGAAGTTAGGGCCTTTTCTTTCCATTCAAAACATTTATCAAATACTTACTCTGTGCCAATGCTAGGGTTACAAACACAAATGGCATGTCTTCCATCGCCAGTGATTTAAGCAAATGACTTCACATTGTCTTTATTAATAAAGAGAATTATGATCTTTCCCATGACGATATTTGAAAAGCATCCTCTTATTTACACTGAACTTTTCTTTGTCAAGCCAGTGGTATTGATGAATGAAAACTATTATGTCTGTAAAGTCTGATTATTGTACATTACCTCTTCAAAAGCCTGAAGTTGCAAATGGGACATAACTATTTTCACGATACCATTCTCCTCTTCTAAAACCTAAGTGAACCTTGATGCACCTCGATCTTTGATGAAACCTATAACTTAAAATGTTGTTAACATAAGCGGTGTTTAGCAAACCAAAATGAAGGCAAATCAGAATCCTTAGTGAAGGACTTTTGAATCTAAGATATTTAATTCTTTAAAATAAACTTTGTAGATAGATATTGTCATCATCATTCACAGAAGATAAAACGAAGGGGAATAAAAGGTTAATTAACTTGCCCCATAGCCATAAGAGATGTGCTTGGGATTTGGACCCATGCATCTGACTTTATAGCCTATAACCTTATCCATATGATACCACACGATGCTAGTTCTTTCTGCAAAGGTGGGGAGTCCAGAGGCTGAGGAAATATATCCTCATGCTGACTGTGGGACATATCAGATTGAGCTACTAATTAACAGTTATTTTTATTTTATATTTTTACTATGGTAAAATGTACATCACATACAATCTACCATATTAACCACTTTTAGAAAGGTATATAGTTCAGTGACATCAGGTGCATCCACAATGTTGTGAAACCATCACCACCATCCATCTCCAGAACTTTTTCATCATCCCAAACTGAAACTCTGTACCCATTAAACAACTCCCAATTCAGCACCTCTCCAAGACCCTGGTAACCAATACTCTACTTTTTATTTCCATGAATTTGACTATTCTATGTACCTTATACATGTGGAATTATACAATATTTGTCCTTTTATGTCTGGGTCATTTCACTTTTTATAATATTTTCAAGGTTCACTTATTTTGTAGCATGTATCAGAATTTCATCACTTTTTAAGGCTGAACAATACTCCATTGTATGTATATACCACATTTTGTTTATCCATTCATTTGCCAATGGACATTTGGGTGGCTTCCACCAAAAGGATGTGAATAATGTTATGAATAATGCTGTCATGAACACTGGTGTGCAAATATTTGTTTGAATCCTTGCTTTCAGTTCTTTGGAGTATATACTCAGAGGTGGAATTGCTGGATCATATAGTAGTTCAATGTTAACTTTTTGAAGATCTGCCATACTGTTTTCCATAATGACTGTGCCATTTTACATTCCCACCAACAGTGCACATTTCTTTACATCCTTGCCAACACTTGTTATTTTCTGTTGTTTTAATAATGCTACTGATTTTTAATTTGCAATGCATGCATCACAGTGTGTAAGATAAGAATTATAAGAATGTGAAGAATTTTTAGTGGTCTTGAGATCTCCACTGTAAGGAGGAGCAGAATTGTATTTGAGATTGAGATTTACACTCCTGAAATATCAGTGCATTTGAAACAGAAACCTTTCAATAAACAGACTTTAGATACATTGGAAGCAGATATCAGTAAATAAAAAATAAAGAGACAGCATAAGCTGATCTTTCACTAGAAATAGTTATCAGTGAATAAGTAGCAGGGCAATTATAAGAAAAATAAACTGTATTAATTGATCAAAATTTCCCAAAGCCACAAGGTGCCCCTAGATTTGTCCCTCAAAGAGTAATGTGCCATTGTTTCAAATTTTATCAAACCAATCATAATTCAGGACATGTTAACATGTTGGTAATTGCTGGAAAAGAGAAATAGCCCATGTTAATTTGCTGCAACCATAGAGAAAATGTCTATGCTAATGAGTTTGAGGGAAATGAAGTAGGTGAATATCATCTTTTATGGTTCTAAATAGAGATTCCATTATTTTTCTAATTCATTTAACTCAATTAAAAACAATAATTTTGTAGCAAAATAAGCTTTCCAGAACACCTTTGGGTATTCAATGAATAGTGGATCTAAGCTGCCCTTAGATGCATAAGCAATAAAACCTCCACTACATTTACAGTACTTGTCACTTCCTTGCTAAGGACTATGAGTCTGAGGACTGTCCTCACTCTCATTTTATCAGCCATCTACCAGCACAATGCCGCATAACGAACAACCATTCAACTTTAGTGGAATGGGATAACCATTCATTTAGCCCATGAGTCTATAGGGACTGATTGGACTGGGACTTAGCTGAAGAGGACTGGACTTGCTCACATGTCTAGGTGTTAACTGACTATTGGCTGACCCAAGACAGCCAAACTCAAATGATATGGGAGATGTGGCCCTGTCTTATCCTCCAGCAAGCTTAATCTGGGTGTGTTCTTGTGATCATGGCAATGAAGTAAGAGCAAAAACAGAGACAGGCAAGTGTTATTTTCAAGTTTCTGACTGTGGCACAACCATTAACATCATACTGACAAAGTGCATATGACTAAATTCATAATCAAGAGGTAGTAAAATGCACTTCATCTTTTGAAGGGAGAAACTTCAAAGTTACATTGACAAAGGAATTGGATACAAAGTGGGATGAAAGATAAAGCCATTAATGCTAATGGCCAACCACACTCACTTTTGTATATTTGGGCTGTGATGGAATTTTTCTTATTAAAGTT